>NC_142151.1:32365000-33697500 GCF_024610735.1 Ursus americanus | reverse complement strand
TGGAGCAAGTCAATTTACTTATTCAAGATTCAGCTTCCTCTCCTACAAAATTATGTGCTTGGATTAGATCTCCTCTACAGACCTATTAGTTATACTATTCCACATCCGTAACTATGTATATAAACTCCCATTATGTGTGGCTTAAGGGTAGAAACAAGTCTAGCCCACCAAATATTTTCAAAATAAATGTGTTACTTATAATTTATGAAATAGCTACTTATTTTGCACTCCCATGCACGAAATTGAAACAATAAAAATAATTTCAAAGGGATGGTGCTTTTGTATCTAAATTCATATTTTATTTTAAGAATAATTTTGTAATTTAGCCCAGAGATCCATGAGAGTCTCTTGAACTCGAGATAAAATGAGTTTGATTAGGATTAAATTTGATAACTTTTGATAACAATAGAAAGTTGTTTTTTATTGAGAAAAAAATACTATGAAAATCAGTCTTGCTGAATGACAACCTTCAATTAAGTTAGCTGACATTAACACACTAGAGCCCCAATTTCCCCATCAATCACTTGCTTTGCCTTCATGGAACCATTTCACAGGTGAAATTCAAATCCATTGGTTTGTTTAATTTTTTAATCTTATTCTTTGTATCAGACTAGAAATTGTCAGTATACTCTTCTGAACCATCCAAAGCAGAAAAACCCATTGTTACCTTTTACAAAGTTATTTTTTATAACATAAATAGGAATAGATTATCTAATTTTAAGAAATTTGGTGCATTGCCTGAAATATAGATCTGAGACCACTGAAAAAAAGTGGTGCTTTCTAGAATTATGTATGTAGCCTCTCTAAATGTAGTTGATATAGGAATATTATCTATAATATGTAAATATGAGTTATCCAGGTTGATGCATATAAGAACATTTTACCCTCAAATGTGTATATTTAAATGTGCATGATTTTCATATAACCTTGTATATGCTTAATAGCATGATCACCATTTGACAATTTTTAAGTGGCTAATATCAAATGGCATTAGCATTATCTATGCAGGAAATAGGAAGTGGATTATTTGTACATATTTAAGAAAACTTATTATCAACTTGGGCATTAAACAACTCTGTTTTAATAACTTATATGCCAATATTTTTGTTAATAGCCCTCTATTTTGTTAACAACCTTATATTATAGCTTTCTCTATCAGTACAGGGTCACAGATGCTCAGCTATAATCTAGTCTAACAGTCCATTGTGAACAGAGCAGTGAGGTACGTTACTTGTAAACTGGGAAAGGGCTGGCTCGTGCCCTACAGTTTAGTGAAACTTTTCCTTCTGGTGATTCCTCTGGATAAATGGTATTGATTGGCTGCTCTTCAAAAATTGGTCCAAATCCTTTATCTTCCTCAGAAACTACAAGAAAAAGAAATTATTTTACATTGTGCTGCTTTATAAGTCAAAGAAAATTTGGATACATTTAAAAATGTTTTAGAAAAATGTTAGAAGCATCAAATCTTCATTTCCATTTGAAACAAAAATATTTGCCTACATAATCCTGAGGAAAACATTACCTGCTTTATTCAAAATTCTTTTCTGTCCATCTCTCATTATGTCTCCCAAAGCACCCAGTGTTGTCATGCTTAACTATTTAATAGTCCCTCAAACAGGTCAGGCCTTCATGTCCCCAAGCCTTTGCAACATGTTTTTCCCCTTTCTGGAATCACCATCTCATTTTTCTCATCCTATCAAAACACAAACAGTCCTTTATGACTCAGCCATAGTTAATTCCTTCAGGAAGCCACCTCTCACCCCTCCTAGCTTTAGTTGGTCCTATTTGTGTTCTCACAACTCCTCAGCTTATGATACTTAGCACACCTTCTGTGATTCTTGATACGATTGTCTGTTCCAAGAGACTGCAAATATTTGGAACAGGTGGCTGTGTCCATAATCTCCCAGCTAGCTGTCAAGCAGTCTGGAGCACAATAGGTGCTTAATGATTTTTTTTTTTTAAAGATTTTATTTATTTATTTAACAGAGATAGCCAGCGAGAGAGGGAATACAAGCAGGGGGAGTGGGAGAGGAAGAAGCAGGCTCATAGTGGAGGAGCCTGATGTGGGGCTCGATCCCAGAACGCTGGGATCACGCCCTGAGCCGAAGGCAGGCGCTTAACCGCTGTGCCACCCAGGCGCCCCATCTTAATGATTTTTAAATAAGAGAATGGATGAATTTCTAGAAGCTCTGGGGAAATTAGTCTCCTGTTTGTTTATTTTTTTTCTAAACATGTGACTGGCACCTGTACCTCAGTAACATCTAGAACATTCAATAAACAAATTATTGGGATCTGACCAACTGGTTCAGAATTCACCACAAGCAAACCCAAGTTGGGAAGCAGCTGTTTCCCTGGAAGGGAGGAGTGATGATTCACAGCAGGAAGAGGAGAAAAGAATCACTCATATGACATCAGTGTGGCAGCATTTACAGAGAAGAGCGAAGAGCCATATGCCCCACATGAATTGATACTAGGACGTGTGGCTAGGAAAGAGGATATTCTTACATAAGATTATGAAAATGTCTCTGCTAGAGCACAGCTATGGTTCACTCCTCCAATTATTTTTTAAGAGAGAATTTAAGGCAAACACGAGACATTTTGTCTGCTCCAACATCAACCGTAAAGATGAGAACTTTGTTCCAGCTTTCCTCAATGAGCAGTTTCATTATATCATTTAAATCTTGCCTCAATACTGTCTACAGTGCCTTTGAAAAAAATTATTTAAACTCTCCAAGCCTCAATATCACTCTTTACAAAATGAGGATAATAATAAAAATCTATCCCATTAGACACCGTGAGAATTATTTTGAGACAATGCACATAAGACAGTAGTGTAACCTGGCTTACAGTCAGCATTCAATAAATATTGATTTTGTCAACGTTCTTGTGAATTTGCCAATCTTTTCAAAATTTGATTTATATATCTTCTGTATATCTTATGCATATCTTCTTGTGTGTGTGTATATATATGTGTGTGTATAAATCAACTCATGAAACTTCTAAAAGCGGGAGGCCACGTTTTACTCACTTTTGTTGTTCTGGTATTATTAGTGTTGTGTCAATACATATTTGTGTACATGTAAGTGATCAATAAAATCCTTAAGTTAGTTTCTCCTAGTATGAAGCATTAATTTTTCTAAACTTGCCTGAAGTATTTCAAAGGGAGATGCCTCATTTTTTTGTTTGGAATTTGCTGAAATTATCATTCAAGAATTTACAGACCTCAGTTCATTCCCTATCACCATCTTATTTCAGATAGCAAATTGCTGGATCAAAATCAAAGGAACTAGAGAAACTGAGATTTAGCTTCACCAATGGACTTCTCCTAACTGTTGTTTTATCCAAGCCATTTGTTCTATATGGAGTCAACATTTGAAAAGGAAAGAAATAGGCACAGATGCGCGAAGGGCCCACAGGCCTAAGACAACCTTAAATAAGATCACAAGTATGAGGTGTTCACAGAAGCTCCTGCTAATGATTTTGAAAGTCCTGCTGTGAGCAGTGTCTAGTTCCATATCCTTCTTGAAGTTGTAAAAGCCTAAAATGCATATAATGTTTTCTGCTTCACTTCTAATAATTTTCCTGATGATGCCCAATATTTCTTGGCCTTTTAGGATATAACCGCACACCAGGGGAAATGAAGAATGAATCCCAAATCGCTGACAACTAGAGACTTTCATTTGGATGTAGGCTCTAGATTTTTCAATCTCTGAAAGAAATGACCTGTACTTATCTATGATAAAAATCATATGCCATTTCTCTTCCCATTTGAACAATTCATAAGCTCTTCCTTGAATCTCTCCCAATTGCACAGCTTTTCTGATGGGAACAATTTAGTAACACCTGCTAATCTGGAGATTCTGTTGTTTCTTCCCAATTCACATGAAAATTTTAAAAAGACAAGCAGAGAAGTGCAATTTTATCAATATATTTAGATTCTCTTCTTGAAGACAAGATGACTTCTATTGCAACTCTATCCCCGATCAATGACAATTTTAGCTGAATTTTTCAATTCTTAAAAAATTTAAGTAGACTAGATATTTAGAGGGTAAAAATAAATATTATTTAGAGAAGTTTGAAGCTCATAAATATCTTCTGAGTACATTGTATTTATATAAAAAACCTGATGATGAGTTTTTAGACACAACACGAAAACCATGATTCATTAAAGAAAAAAAAAAGACAAGCTGGGTTTTACTAAAATTAAAAAAAGTTATGTTCTGTGAGAGACATTCTCAAGAGAATCTCAGGTGTTCAAGTTTACGGGTTTTCCTTTGGGTTATCCCCAACTTGTATTTCATAATCAACAAATTGGAGAGACTTGCAACTAACTAAATCACTGTCTTATTAATAATAGGGATATATTAGTGATTGCACACTATTTCACAAAATTTGTCCTTATCTCAACAGGTGTAGGGTTGTATTAGGTAAAGCCTCTTTAACATTATTGTATTTCCAATGTAGAAATAGCCAGTCCCAGGCTGTCTAACATCTGCTTCCACAGCGCCCTCTGGCAGTGCCATTAGAAAGGCTGTAATAATACTAAATTCTCAATTTGTAATTTCATAAGCTTTCTTGAAACAACTACTTTTATCACTCTGAAGTAGTTATGTTCATACCAAATTGGCTTCATTATTTAAAGTACTGTATAGTGGGGCGCCTGGGTGGCACAGCGTTTAAGCGTCTGCCTTCGGCTCAGGGCGTGATCCCAGCGTTATGGGATCGAGCCCCACATCAGGCTCCTCCGCTATGAGCCTGCTTCTTCCTCTCCCACTCTCCCTGCTTGTGTTCCCTCTCTCGCTGGCTGTCTCTATCTCTGTCAAATAAATAAATAAAATCTTTAAAAAAAATAAAAAAATAAAAAAAAATAAAGTACTGTATAGTGCCTTTGAATTCAACAAACACGTACGCATACATCTATGTGAAGGTAGAGATTAGATTGGTAGATTTGCATATTTTAATTAAATGCATAGTCTTAAATATTTCATTTGATAGTGTATCATTTGATTTTAAGGCATATGTTTTTGAGACAAATGTTGGTCACCTTTGGAAGACTAAGGATGTTTTGAGTAGTTTCTTCATCTTAATCATATGCATTAAAAATAAGTTCAATTTTTCCTACAAAAGATACCAGCAATGAAAATTTCCATTGAAAATAATAGAATGTCACATAATAATAATGAGACTATATCTATTGCCAGACAATACCTCAAGGGGCATAGGTAAAGATTAAATACTTTTTGGGTGAATTGGGTTGAAATTTATATACCAAACTGGATAATATTAGTGCCCCATGCTATTTTTGTTTCTCATGACAAGTGATCTTCATAAATTATATGTATATACTTCTTCATACTCCACTTCCATCTGGCCTTTTATAGGAACAGACAGCGAAACATCCAGGGGATAAAAATATGAAGCTAATTTCCACCAAAATATTGGATTTGTTTTTCACACTGAGAGAACATTGCATTTAAGATAGTTCCCCTGGCTCATTCTCAAGGTCAAAAAGCAGAATTGGACACACTTCACATCACAGCAGTACTTCTGGTAATATTTTACAAATGTATGTTTCATGCTTTTGTAAAATGTTCAGGCCTAAATAAAACAATGTATTCCATTAGATGGTTTAGCAATTACTCTATGTATTTTATTTGGGGAATATATTTGGGCCCTTGAAACAAAAATTACTTAAAACAAGCTTTTGAATTGCATGGGCATGCTCAGTGAACCTCTGAATGTTATCCTCATAACCCCCTTGAAGAGTATCTGAGCTCATCACTCTGTTCTCTCAGCTAGGGCACTCGGGTGAAGGGAAAATAAAGTTCTGGAAGAATACAAGGCTCAGAAAAGGATTCATTAATGCAAGCATTACACTCTCAGCCAACAGAAAATATGGATCTTACTGCTTTTTTCTACAGCTGTGGAAGTAATTAGAAGATAAATTATGGTGCTTTGGATGTGTTATGGGGTTACAGGGCACACAAAGCAAGAAATAGGTATTATGTTTCAGAAAAATAAGATTACTTTTTAAATATGTGCCCTTTTTTCTTACTGGGTAGATTCTTCTAAAAAGGAGCACAAAATTATAGATGGCGTCTCTAGCTAATTAAAGACAGCATTTCAAATCACTCTTTTGATCTGTTAATGCAAATTCACCAATTTTCTACCACATAATGGTAGTCTTTTGGAGAATTAAGTTCATTTCTTAAATTTGATCATGAAGATTAACAAGAAAGAATGAAATCATATAGGATTATTTGTTATCAAATTTACAAATATAAACGACAGGCAAAAACTACTGCTTTTTCTGTATTATTCTCAGTTCCATCATTAACTTAATCAGTTTTATTACTTAAAATGGGATTACTTCACCTCTCACTATGTGGAGATGGTCCACTATAATCTTGCTATTCTAGTATATATTTGAAAATTGAAAGTATAATTATGACTTGTACTTGAGAGATCTTTTTATTCATTTTAGATCTATTTTGAAACAAATTCTACTTCTCATTCTGTAATATGTCATCTCAATCTGTTAGTTATAAAAACATACTTCTACATAAGTATGTTACAAGAAGGGTCTCAGAAAAAAAACTATTAGAAAAAAAAGCAATGACAAAAAAATTTTGAACAGAGTCTAATACTGGGATTTTTATAATATTTACAATGTTACAATATTTACGGGATGGTGTTACAATTTTCTTGAAATACAATGAGTTCTCTAAATGAGACAGTATTTAAATTGTCTCAAAGAATCCTTTTTCCTCCTGTCTTCAATGTTAACCATTCCCTACTAATATGGGAACAAGGATGTTTAGAGCTTGGCCTTTGAATACTTGGGTGCCCCAATCCTTTAGGGTCATGGGTAATATATAATATTTCAGTAATTTACTGAACTAAAATGTAAAGGAATTGGTTTGAAGAACTTGTAGCAATCAAATTGTTAGAACAAAGACTGGGGTCAGGTTAGCAGAAAGGTTGACTAAATTTCCCTTTGCATGGCTTTACCTGCCTAAGAGCCTATCAAGTCTCTTGATAGCAGCAACTTCCTTGCCCTAATGTCCACTGCTAAAGCCTCTACACACTGTGTTTTCCTTAACTGTCTGGACATCTTGCCACACCTACTTCATGTATACCCCACTATGTAGCATGCTCCAGTTGGTGGGCCTACGCTTGTCACTTTGCCTCCTTAGGCTGTCTCTAGTCTATTTTAATTCATAACAGTGACTGTATCACAAAATAATGATAAGCCAGTTATGCTATAAAATTTCAGTCATAATTAGAGATGGAATAATGCTATATGAATGAAAATAATGCTAAGTAATTGATAGAACTCTAATTGAAAAAATATGAAAACTTGGGTATAAGTACTATGAAGACACAGGAAATTCCGTATCTGCTCTCTCTTCATATTTTTAATTTTCCTTGATATTAGCTTTGAATATTATAGTCATATGATAATCCCATTGTACAAATTAAAGATTATTTCATACTCTAATTCCTATAGAATAAGTATTATACTGCTATTTTATCTCTTCCCTTTATTGCTTTTGTCACTAAATTACAAAGGAATTAAAGAGATATTTATTTTCATTTTAGGTTAGCCTAGGTGAAAGTTGGTCCTGAGACAGCTGTATCTTATTATTAAAGTAAAAAAGACCATAATTGAGAAAGCATCTAAAATAATATTTACATTCAAATACTTAGTTATTAATTAACTATCTGAACATTACATGTTCACTATATAGAACTTAGTCGTATTCATTCTTTTATCTCAATAGGATACATATTGGTTTCATACAATCCAAAAAATAAAAAGGGAAGAAATTTTTAAGAGACACGAGAAAGAGTGGAGTTAGGTTTGATGATTTTGTAATAAGCCTTGGTGTACTTTATTTTTCAAACTAAAAATAGTTATGTATTGTTTTGATGCATATATTTTATCTAAAAGCTAGTCACCTAGGCTACTAAGATTGTTATGTAGTAATAGTTAAAATTATTATATATCCAATACAATATATTGGATAGAACTCTCCCATTCCTAAGTGGAAAAAAAAAAAAAAACTAAACCTCAATTTCAGCTCAACTAAGTGTTGTGGCAGACACTGTTGCTTGACTCATCAGTGCCAGTCCCCCGCTTCCACCCTGATGATAAAGGTCGGATATGCTCAAGGATCAAATCCTCCCTCACATGACTCAGAAGTACAGATTGACTATCATTAATACCATTACATTACTCCTTCCTATGATAAGATTAGTGGTAAATTTATGACCCAACTCAGGAAATTGAAGTGTTTAGAGATCTATCGAGAGGTCTCTTGCTTTTAAAAAGAAATAGGTATGAGAAAAAATACACCTCTTTCACCTGTTGATGTTATGTCTACATGTAATATCTGAAACTGCAGCACTGTTTCCAATAGGTCAAGTAGAAAGCTTGAGAGCTGACGACTGGGTTCACCATGTGTTCACCACTGGTGACATGGTCAAGGCATCTTGGTTGAATGCTAGTGTGAAAGTCTGATTGCAGTAGGTTTAAAGGAAAATATGGGTCAGAGAATTGAGGACAGAAAGTGTAGTCTATTTTTTTTAGTAATAATCCTGAAAAGAATAGATTAAGTAGGATATTAGATATAGGGTGTGGGGTTTGCAGAGAAATGCTTTTTTTAAATGAGAGAAATTACCACAGAATGTTTGTATGTTGACAGCAATAATCCAGTAGAGGGAGAAACTGATGATGAGGAGACACAGGGGACAATTGCTGGAGCAATGAACTTAAATAAACTATATGGGATAGGACAAGTGTACAAGTGTGGGGTTTAGTATGGTGACCTCATGTATGAACCAAGCGGGAAGACGGAGTGTATGAGCTTAGATATAGGATGGGAGTAAACGTGGTAGCGTGAACTTGTGGAAATCATCTTCAGTTTGTCTCTAATACCTCTGTGTAATAGGAAGCAAAGTAAGGATGGCAAGAAGCTGTTGGAGTTTTGAGGGGAGGGAGCAACTATGACATAATCTAGGAAAATGAGAAGATGAATTCACTAGGGAAGTGGAGTATGTTTGCTGGGAAGTACCAGCTGTTCGCTTGAAGTTAGCAGTTATGAATTTAACTTGATGTCAGCATACATGAGGTTTTTTTGTTGTTGTTGCTTTGTTTTTGTTTTTTTCTTAGTAACAATTAGCTGGGTGGTCAAAAAAGTTTGGGAATTTTGGGGTATTTTACAACTCTTCTCTCCTCAGAGATTCACAATACTTTTCTCTTAGTGTAATATTGATTGAATTATGCCCCCTCAAAAAGATATGTTGAAGTCCTAAACCTTGGTACATTAGAATGGGACCACATTCGGAAATAGGATGTTTATAGAAGTAATCAAGTCAAAATGAGGTCATTAGGTTGTCCCAAATACAATATGACTGGCAAACTTAAAAAGAGGTAAATTCAGACACAGAGGCAGACATGCACAGAGGGAAGATGTGAAGAGACACAGGAGGAAGACATACATATGAAGATGGAGGCAGACACTGGAGTCATGCTGCCATGAGCCAAGGAATGTCCATGGCTACTCAAAGCTGGAAGAGGCAAGGAAGAAGCCTTCTTCTACAGGTTGCAGGACCAAAGCTTGATATGACCTTGCTATTGACTTCTAGCCTCCAGAACTATGAGACAATACATTTCTGCTGTTATAAGCCACCCAGTTCGAGGTACTTTATTACAGCAGTCCAAGGAAGTAATACATGTATTATATTATTAAATAAGTAGTATCAATACTTATCACTTAAAGTTAATAATAAACTACTGAACTTTTATGAACTAGCTTTTCCTAAATTTATTTGACAATAAAGTCCTTTTTAATGTAATTCCTACTAACATCCTGCAGAACAAGTATTTTCTGAAATGCTTGGAGAAATACTGACTTAAGAGAGCCCGTATTTCCCTACCTCTGTACTTTTATTTGTTCCACTTCTTTTATTTGGAATTACCTCCATTTCTAACTTTCAAAATACTTCAAGACTCCCTTATCTACTTCTCTCATCATTAACTATTCCTTAATTCCTCAAAGTAAATCTTTTGAAATGCTCATTATATTTTTCTTATAAATTTAGTACCTACTTATCTTGTTTCCTAGTATATGGTAAGCTTCTTGAAGTCAAGGAACATATCCTTTTATAGTGTACATGCAGTGATCCATAACTCACAAGGTGGAAACAGAAGTGGCTTTGGTGGAATTCATACTAAGACTTTCCTTTCCTATAATCCTCATGGCAACTTACAAATGAAAGTTCTTTTGACCCACGCTAACATGAACATCCTTGATTTGGCATGCAAGTTGTAGCACTGGTTGCTCAGTGATTCTTTCCAATTTTGCATTCTCCTATCACCCTGCAGTGGCTTTTATAAGTTGCTAGCCTTAGTATGTTCACTGAGTACCTGTTACGTAGATCACTGTTCTAGAAGCTATCATCATATTCTCTTTTTTAGTTCTCATAAGGATCCTGTGATTTTTACATATGGGAAGTCGAGGCTCACAGAAGGTGAAAAATTTGTACAAGATCACATCGCTAGTGAATTCTAGGTTGAGCTAGACTCTATTTTCTCCAGTATCCCATGCTACCTCTGTTTCTGGCAAGAAACGTTCAGTGGTTGAAGTAGAATTTAAACTAGCAGAATTAACAGTTATATTTAATAAATCAAAAACAATAAATTCTGCAACATCTTTGGAGTTCTAATTAAACTGAATCCCCTTGTCACTAACTTTAGTTCTATCTTTTCAGCAAAGCAAGAGGCTTTCAAAAGTAAGTTAGGTATTTACAATATTTAAAATATTGCTTCAAAATTTAATAGCATAGAATCGTTACAAAGCATGCAGGAAAGAAATACAGGCCATATGGAATATTTTCTATCCACTACAATCCTCTAATAGTGTATTTGTTTGTGGTGTATCCATTCAATTCGTTCTGGCAATCAAACAAATTGTCATATGACCGCAGATAAACCATCTTACAAAATCTCCAAGTGATTTAACATTAACCATCTGCCTTTAAGTTTAGAGAGTTAATAGCTTATGGTAGAGTTCATTTGAGAAAAGCTATTTCAAAAAATTTACCCTTTCATTAACTTACCTCCATGACCATATCTTCTGTACCATGTAAACTCTAAAAATAAAAGATAAAAAATGTTAATCCCAAAGCAGCTTTCAAGCTGTGGTTTTAAATATTAATCAAAAAACTGAGATACTAGTTCATGAAATGACATTAGTGGCCCTTTACTATTACAGTTGATGTATCATCACATGTTTGCAACTATTTATTTCATGTCTGTTTGCATTTTATAGATGCATGACAATGTGTGGTCAATAGAATTAGGATGAATTTTTCAGTACTAATTAAGTTGTTGTTTTATTTCATTCAAAAAGATAAGACTTAGCCACAATAAACCTACCATAAATTTTCTTTATTATATTTGTATAGTATGTATATAAATATGCATGTAATTGTGTGTGTGTGTGTGCGTGTGTGCGTGATTCCTGGCGTTATAGCAATGTCATTAAAATTCTCAAGCACTTATGAAATTATTATATTTTATGAATTCTGAAGTCATAATAATAAAAATTACTCCAAAATAAAATAGCATTTTTATTTCCTTAATAATAAACAAGAAATGCAATAGGATGCCTAGCAGATTCATCATTAAAACAATCAATGTGGATTGATGAATGCAGGATACGATCATCTATGTCTTGAACTTAACTAACAACTCAACAAGTATTTACTGAGCTAAGGTAATTGAGATGATGGTATTAGAAAAATTATTAGAAAACACGCTGCTTTCAGATAAAAATATAATGCATCTCTCCCTGTAGGAAATATTTCTGAATTCTTACTTGTCCTTGAAAGATAGAGTTACAGTATTTGTCCTAAAACTAGAGCACTTTCAAAACTGCTTTGTTATTCTTAATGTCCTTGAATACGTTGTAGATTATTTTAAAATTGTTTTTCACAAGACTGACTAGCCAGTAATAAAAATTAAATTATATTAACTTACAAATAAATTAATTAAAAATAAAGGTAACAAATGTTTAAAACCCATTACTTTCTAATTATTTTACTACATTCTATTTTTATTTAAGCTATTGAAGTTACTTGAGTTTACTGTATCTATATGGTGAAAATACTATATAATGGTAAGCAGTGTATATCTTTTCCAACAGCACATTAAATTATGTCAATTTGTCAAGATTGGCCATAGCAGGAATATTTGCTCCCCAGCAACTGACAAATGCTACACAGCAGAGATATTTTTCTCTCCCAGAGGTCCACATTTTAAACATTTACCAGCTTACCACTATATAAGATTGATTAAATCTTATGAGATTTTACTTGAAAATAAAAAGAAAAATAGGGTCAACTTTAATATACATTAATTTACACATCTGACACTGATGTCAAAAATATTAATTTTAACTTCATGTGCCAGATTTAATAAAGTGAATACACACATATTGATTATATTGACATAATTTATGGAGAATATGAAAAGGATATTTCTTACCTGATAGACAGGTTGTAAAAGATATTATCACCAGGTGACTGACCAGCAACCACATTTTCATCTTGTAAGTGTAAAGGTTAGTTTTTAATTTTCTAACAAAGCTTTAGCTTTATGATAGCTGGATAATAAACACCTGCATCAAAAACAGAAAAGAAAGAAAAAAAAAAAAGGAAAGGAAAGGAAAAGGATAGGATGGGGGGAAAAAAAGGAAAGGTAAATGCTCATCATTTGGGGTCAGCAACATTATCAGTTCAATCTTATTTTATGTTTCTTGTTTATAGAATAAGTTTTAGTTTATTTCAATGTATTTGTAAGCACCATGTTTTATGAAACAAGTAGACTTGGTATCAGAGGGTTTTCAGCTGCCTCCAGGATTGACACTGCAGGAACGTGAGCAAGTTACTCAACTGGTGTGTTCTAGTTTTTAACTCTGACAATTGAGCATAACAGTACTTTTTCTATAAATAGCACAGTTGTAAACATTTACATATCGATCAATTTAATTGAAGATCAAATTTAACTGAAGGGCTGGTAGGAAGATTCAATTAAATATATATTTGTATAAGAGCTTTGTAAACTTATAGACATTATACAAAAGTGGTATATTAGGATTACCTGTTAGTGGCTTGTGGAAAATTTTTTTGCCAGAAACGCTAATTTTTTAAAAACTAAAATATTTTGATTAATAATATATTCATCCATCTTCCTCTCCTTCCCTTTTTTTCATTTATTCATTCAACAAAAAGTAAATAAGATCCTTATGTGTCAGCAAGGGAGAATCTAGGTTTTGTGGGGCCTTATCTTTAAAAGTTGGAGAGCTGTATTTAAAAAGGACAAGAAGACAAAAATTACTATGTAAATTAAGTCACAAAACTATGCAGTAGTCTAATGAAAATACCTTGCTTTTATAAATTTTGCAAAAACTTAGGATCATGTGATTATAATGGTGAGGTTTCACACAGCAGGGCCTTGGCATAGCCTCATGTAAGAGAGGTACTCCACAACTTAAGCTTTATTATCTGTGGTACATCCATCTCTGTGAGCAAGCAAAGAGATAGAGGAATCAGAAAGAAAGACATAGTTGACTTGCCCATAAGAAGTTTGCAGATCAATGGGAACACGATGTGTACAAAAATCAGTGTGATGGAATAGTTGTTGAGACCTATATGCTATTAAACTTGAAAACTTTTAATTATTTTAACTAAAAGCATTGTAAAATACATCATGATGGGAACGGATCTGACTGTGGTAGCCAGGATATTATGGTAGCCAGGACATAGGACTTAGGTTTGAGTCATTTGGTGACTTCAGAACCCAACCACTTCTTTCTGTAACTCCTTGAGAGCAACATGTCCCAGGGCACTAAAAAGGGACCCCTTCAATTGTAACACAATAGGAATTCCAACTTTGAAAGTTATTAACTCATGTTTTCAAATAACATAATAACAGTGAAAAATCTCATGACATAGAGTTGAATGTAAAACCTAAATTAAGATACAGTATGAAAACAATTCTGAAAAGAAAATACCTAATGTCATGATGTTCAATATATAAGTATATTTAAACATTTTCTTAAATAGCAAAAATAAAATGGTACTATTTGCTTGCATCATAATGACGTGAAAAAACAACAACAACAACATGGGATCCTACTTATTTTTTTCAATTGTGACAAATTTAAGACCATATTTACCCTATTTGCCAGACTCCTAGCATTTGCAGAGACTGGTAAAAATATTCATTGGTACTACAAAGGCCAGGTTAAACACATTTTTCCCTTTCGGTATGTCAATTATTCTGAAGTGAAAAATCAATCAAGAATCAATTATTTCTAAAAAAAGTTGAGTCGAATTCTCAACTTTTAGAGAAACATAGAAAAAATAAAGTGGAAATGGGTCAAATTAACATTAGGAAATATTTAAAATATTCTTGTTTGACGAAAAATAACAGTTAAGTTTTAAATGCTAGGATCAATTTATGACCAGTTTCTTTCTCTTGGACATAGTTGGGAAGGTGAGAACTATAGGTTTGTGTAAGTTGTATTTTCTGGACTCTTAATTTAATTCTATTTCTTTTACTAAGCAGAGAGAAAAAGAAATAGGTAAATAAAGGGGAAGAAGGAAGAAAAATTTCTTTAGGAGGCAGGGAAATCAATTAAATGATCTATGGAAAGATTTTTAACTTTTCATTTTTATGATGTATAGTATCATTCATATCTAAAGACAGAGCTAAGTGAAAATAACTGAAACCTGTACACATTGTTTATGTCTTCTAAAGGTTTTCTAAAAAATGTACATTTGAGCATTTTCTTGATCTGTTAGATCCTGATTTCCTCTCACTGAGTTATATATACTAATTAGGATGAGTTCTTTTCATGAAAAGGAACATGGGTTACCAGGCTGGCTCAGTCAGTGGAGCATGGGACTGTTGATTTCAGGGAAGAAGGAAGGAAGGAAGGAAGGAAGGAAGGAAGGAAGGAAGGAAGGAAGGAAGGAAGGAAGGAAGGAAGGAAGGAAAGAAAGAAAGAAAGAAAGAAAGAAAGAAAGAAAGAAAGAAAGAAAGAAAGAAAGAAAGAAAGAAAGAGAAAGAAAAAAGGAAGGAATGAAGGAAAAGAAAGAGAGGTAGAAAAAGCAAACATAAACTATGCCCAAAGTGTGTGTCAATCACTTATTTTTGTAAATATTGACCTAGGTAATATACTGCAAAAATTTTACAGATATAAAGCATTTCAGATTAATGTGGTGATAATTATTGGATTTAAATAACTCTGGCTCACCTATTAATAAACTTTTATAATTTGAGAACTCTAAATAATTCTCACAGATATTCAGCTTTAAGAACAAGGGATGGCATAGCAGTTTTGATATTGAATGCAGAGGAACCAGCATTGACCAGAGAGAAAAAGAATCAGGTAAATAGAGGTAAAGAATGAAAAACAATTTCTGTGAAAGTTTTCTTGAGATTTATAATTTTGATGGGGTATTTCAGTGAGATTTCGGTCTATCTTACTAACTTTACAGGTAGTTTCAGAAAGGGGAGCTGGTTGAAAGAAAGATTTGCTGTACCCACAAAGAGCAAGTGATTTCAGAAAACTGGAAATAAAATACATAAGAATTTTCTAGGTCTGGAATGTCATTTGACATTTCCTCCTTCAATAACAAACACAATATGTGGGAAGGTATGGCAAGGCATAGTCAAAAGAGAACAAGGGAATTCAGCCAGCTCTTGTCTGAATTTTGGCTCATCCATTTTTTATGATAAAAATATTTTTTATTTGCCACATAACTAGATTCTCAAGGTAAAAATGAATTCCATCTCAGATGTTTCAAAAAGTCAGAAAGTCTTCATAAAAATTTGGGTGGACATATTAATATAAACTTACTAAATTTTGATTTAGGTGCCTTAAATTTCTCTCTTTAGAAAGGGATGCATAGGAGAATGTATCCAGTGTAATTAGAATTCATCTTTGCTCATGCCAGATTTGGATGTTGTATTATCTAGGCAAGTCACAAAACAAGAGCTTTCCTCACTTCTTCTGTCAGAAAATGTTAATCAAAACTTGCCAGGGCCAGTGACATTAACCACCTTTTAAAACTACAGTTGGGGGCACCTGGGTGGCTCAGTCGTTAAGCATCTGCCCTCAGCTCAGGTCATGATCCCAGGGTCCTGGGATCGAGCCCCGCATGAGGCTCCCTGCTCCACTGGGAGCCTGCTTCTTCCTCTCCCACTCCCCCTGCTTGTGTTCCCTCTCGCGCTGTGTCTCTCTTTCTGTCAAATAAATAAATAAAATCTTAAAAAAAAAAAAACTACAGTTGGGGTTTTCTCAGTTATTCAAAACTGCTAGAGTAAAGATTTATCTATATATGAGTGTATTTTTTCTAACAAAAAGACCTTATCCTTATTACATTTTCCAAAAATTAATTATGCTAGTAGATTTGGCTACTAGAACCAGGGCCATAACTCAAGTCTAATGGTTGATATACCAGACATAAAAGATTTTGTGGTTGTTTTTCTTTAAAATATTATTACAATTAGTGACAAATTACTAATGTACTAAATAATGAACTTCATGATTTTTTGTAATGGAATCTTTATTTTGTCAAAGTTTTCACAAATAGCACATGTACAAACGCCCTGGGTACTTGTCATGAAATGTTTCCCCATTAATAGTAAGACTTATACTATCCCAACCATTTTAAAGTGTATAGTTCACTGGTATTGTGTAAATTCATATTGTTGAACAGCTATCACCACCATCCCATCACTGTAAGTCTTTACATCTTTCAAAACTGAAACTCTGTACCTATTACACAATAACTCATTAGATCTCCTCCCCCAAGCCCAAGATCTCCTCCTCTAAGCCCCTAGCAGTCAACAGTCCTCCATTTTTTATCTCCCCTTCTTCCCATACCCCAGCATATGATAACCTCCATTCTACTCTCTGTTACTACGAGTTCAACTTTTCTCATCTATTCTTTAGCTTGCCACTTATGGAAAGTTATTTGATCCCTGACCCTAACTTTCCTCATGTGTAAAATACGGAACGAATGACTATTTCATAGGACTATTTTAAGAGATGCATAACATTGTGCATGTGAAATATTTACTATGAAAGTATTTAATAAATATTAATTTATTATTCTACTAGGCCATAAGCCCATCAGGTCAGGGGACATGTCTCTTGTTCATTGTTGCCTTTATAGTGCCTGGCACATAGAAGTCTCTTAATATACATTTATTGAATAAATGAAGGGATGAATGGACCATTCCATAACTCTTCCAAAGCACTTCCCCTAAACAAACTAAAATTTAACTTTAATTCTTTAAAATAAGGGTAGGATGGTGAAAATAAGTAACAAGGTATGTTGCCTACTGCAGCTTTGTTCTTTGTTAGGGATTATTGCTGCATATAAACATAGTCTAGAATAGAATATTCTAACTAGCAATATTTTAAAGCATTTTTTAATATGCACTTCATTGAGTGTTGTTGGAAGTCTGTCTTCTAATCTGAATATTGACACGAGTCGGAAGAAAAGTTTTCATTATTTTGAGCCTATCTGTGTCATACCATGCTATCTTTTCCTTCACTCCAAAATATTGCCTATTTCAATAGGACAGTGAGTCATCAGCCTGACAGCATGTAATTTATTTCATTTAATGGGTTTCTTGCTGTTCAAATATAAAAGCATCTTTCACATCTTGTCCACACATTTGTTTTCTGCTAGAGATTGGTTCTATTGTGTCCCCAGTTATCCTATCATTTGTGACTCCCTGGTCACATCCCCTCAGCAGTGCTGTAGAGGAGAGAGTCAGAGAGGCTGAGCCGACTCCTGCTAATGCAGAAGAAACTGCTCTTCTTCCTTCACTCTGGAGGACATATCATTCAGTCATTCACAGCTCACTCCCCAGCCCCCACAGACCTGAAAATGCTGCAGCAGATGAAGTGGCAGAGGAAGAAAACAAACAACTCTGACAAAGATGTGCCACTTCTAGGAGCAGACTTTTTCTTCTCAATAGCTGAAAATACATAATGATTAAAAGCAGGAACCAAGGATGCATTCCTGTCCCTGGGGACACACTCTGCTGGCCAGCTCCCTGACCTTGCTGGCCTTCAGAGGGCCTTAAGAGCCCTGTGGCTTCTCTACTGGGTAGAGGCCTCCCACCCAGTACTGCAGATGCAGCATCCCCTGAACCATCACAGATCTCTAAGTGTCCAGTGACTGCTGTAACCCTGACACGTACCGGCACTACCTTAATTTCGAAGGGAATTCAACTTCTTTTCTCCAGCATCCTTTACTAAATGTCTTACTCACGCATTAAAACAACATGTTACAATAAGACAACATAGTGTGGCACATTCTATCCCTTCCTTTTCCTCCTTTCTTCCCACATTTGTCTTTTTCCCCACCTCTCCCTTTCTAATTTAGACGCTACTGCTCTCCTTTGAGAAATTTGATCCATATCTAGGTACTCATTTTTCTGTTGGAGAGACATCATCTAGCTCTTATGGTTAGTTCTGATATAAGCTAACATACATGTTATTCAAAAAAGCTTCAACAATATGTTATCAAGCATTTAGACAATAATAATTATTTACAAAATATTTAGAACTGTTATATAAAGGATGTATATAATTAAGGCCAATGCAACTAATATTTCATTCAACTGATGGTTATACAATCATTTACATTGACAGAGAACAAGATTTTAGGAATACTGATAAAATATTAATATATATAATCAAATGGTCACCTCTCAATTTTAGAAAGAAAAAAACACATTTGGGGGACATCAGGAGTCTATCCTGATCTATCGTCAACACAGTTCATGAAAGGCCATGTTAAAAAGAATATTTACTAGGGTGCCTGTGTGGCTCAGTGGGTTGAGTGTCTGCCTTCGGCTTGGGTCATGTTCCTAGAATCCCAGGATCCAACCCACATCAGGCTCCCAGCTCAGTGGAGAGTCTGTTTCTTCCTCTTCCTCTGCCCCTCTCACTCCCCCTGCTTGTGCTCTCTTTCTCTTCCTCTTTCTCTCTCAAATAAATACAATTTTTTAAAAAAGGATATTTACTTAGGGTACTCATAATATTTCTGAGAAAAATTTTCTGTAAAGTACTATTTCCAGAAAACAATTAGAGGAAGCTTATTGGAATTGAACACAGATTAGTGTAGGTGAAAAGACACCAATATCTCCTACTCTACATTTTAAGAGCAGGGGACATTTTATCCTCAGATTCATTCTGAAATTCTGCCTCTGCTATACAAGTCATTTAATCTTCCTGAGGTGTCATTCATCCAGGCTGTAAAACAGAAATCCAAGTTCTTTCTTCACAGGATTGTGAATACTAACACATGTATAGATATGGATACATGTGTGCATGTATGTGTGTGTGTGCAAGTAAAAACAGTACAACATATGTACATAATAGAAGTAAGTATTAAAGTGGAATAAACTAAATTTTCCAGAAATAAAATTAGTTTTTGAACTTAAAAAACAATACCCCTTTAGAAAGGGAATATTATATATTTAAATGCTTAGTCCATTAAACATCTTCATATCAATATTCTCTCTCTCCAATTAATTTTCAGATGAAATATAATTTAAACATACGTGACACATCCCCCTCTAGCTGAATAACTGCACACTTTAGACATTCTTCTCTAGCCTCACATTGAGGCTTCTTTAAACTCTGTCACCAAATTATTATTATCTCTGTTCAACAGTTTTTCTGCAAAGTCATTAACAATATTTTAGCAGCTTACTGCTATGATCAAATATACTCAGTAAAACTTTCTGAAAAACTTGCTGTTCAAAGCCAAAGAATAAGAGCACACACTCAAGGAAAACACCCCATTTTCTGAAGATGATCATAAACAGCATCCTTTCTCAGAACAGTCATCCATTGCTCCACTAGCGGGTAGAGCATGACATTCTTTAGATTGCAATCATCTTAGTCACTGGAACAGCCCACCACTCAATTTTGTGTAAAGTATATGTAAAAGGAGGAGCAATACAATACATTTCAAAATATTTCAATAAATACAACTTCACGAGATTGTGAAATATGACTTAGAGGCTGCTAAGAAAAAAAAACCTGAAGGCATTTTGAAGATATGGATATTAATTGAGTGCTGACAGCACAGCCTGCATTTAATAGAACAATTGACTACTCATTTTTAGATAATTGGATTTATGATTAAGTTAATTACCCATTTATTTTTAAAATCATGTCATACATGCAGAGTAACTTAAAAATGGTAGAATCCCTGTTTGTGATATTTATAGCACATATTTTTCACAAGCTAATTTAAGCCAATGATGTCATACAAGACTATAATTGATGCAGTCATGTTTATTCATTGAGAAAGTTTCAGGAAACCGTTGCTTTTAGGTAGTAAATAGAAAGTCCTAAATATATTTTGTCCCACATTTTAGGAGTGTATGTATATAGGGTTAGGAATCTCTTGAAATTTGAAAAAATGCAGAAAGATCCTGCTGATTCCAAACTATCCACCCTACCCTCCCATGAAAATGACATGATGCCAATTCTACCTTATTATTTTGCTTGAAATTATAAAATTGAGATACTAATAGAAAATGGAGATAGTAATCATGAGCAAATCAGGCAATATGATTTTTTAAGTATTTGCAATTCCAAGAATTATTGATTCAGTCAATGAACAAGGGAGGAGCTGTTTTCTCAAGCAAGATTTAAAACTCAAACATACATTTATGAGATTCCACTCAACTTCTTTCTTACCAGTGTATTAATATGAATCAGTTTATTACTCAAGGGCAAATATACATTTTATTCTACTTTGAATATAGTGCTACTTTTGGCAAAGAACTGCTGTTCACAATAACAGATGAATATCCAATAAAAGGTGAAATATGACAGGTGAGTTTTAGTACAAGTTTGGAAGGATACTGGGAAGCAGAACTGATCATCCTGTTTTGTCGATGATTTGCCTAAAGGATCAGTGGAAGCAACTGAATGGAGCCAAACAATGAGTAGGAGTGATAAAGGTAACAAGGTAACCTCAGCTAATGGGGACAATAAAGGAGCAACAACAAGCATATGTCCTAAACATTTTACAAATTACTTATCTATAGATCATCTCATCTGATCCTACCAAATGTCTCTGAGATTTTTATTTTTATTTTTATTATGTTATGTCACCATACAGTACATCATTTATTTTTGATGTAGTGTTCCATGATTCATTATTTGCACATAACACCCAGAGCTCCATGCAATACGTGCCCTCTTTAATACCCATCACCGGGCTAACCCATCCCCCAACTCCCCTCCCCTCTAAAACCCTCAGTTTGTTTCCTGGAGTCCACAGTCTCTCATTGTTCGTCTCCCCCTCTGTTTCCCCCCTTCTTTTTTCCCTTCCTTCTCTTAATGTCCTCCCTGCTATTCCTTATGTTCCACAAATAAGTGAAACCATAAGATAATTGTCTTTCTCTGCCTGACTTATTTCACTTAGCATAATCTCCTCCAGTCCTGTCCATGTTGATACAACTGTTGGGTAATCATCCTTTCTGATGGCTGAGTAATATTCCATTGTATATATGGACATCTTCTTTATCCATTTGTCTGTTGAAGGGCATCTCGGCTCCTTCCACAGTTTGGTTATTGAGGACATTGCTGCTATGAACACGGGGGTGCATATGTGTCTCTGAGATTTTTAGAGATGAACTGAGTCATCAGGATCATGTGGATTGTCCAAAAGATACATAGAGCCAGGGTGTGAATCCTACTACTCCAGACAGATTTAAGCCCTATACTCTTCACTGTTTATTTTTTAAAAGATACTTAGAATTTAACCTTGCTCTAGATTACAAGAAAGGATATTTTGTATATTTGATGATCAACATATTCTCCAGAAGGCTAAGTTAACGCTTTCCAAAATGGAGGCTAGGGGCCACCTGCCTTAACAGTGTTTGGATGTACTTGTTAAGAAAATAGCTTTCTGAGAAACTCCCAAGAAAGTTAGAGTCTCTGGGGAAATAGCTCAAGTATCTACATTTTAATCAAGCTTCCCAGGTAATTTGTAGGCATACGAAAGTCCAAAAACTATTATGGTAAGTATATTAAGTGAAAGTCAGAGTATTTCCAACACTCACAGAGAACAGTCAAATGTGTTCTGAATTCATTAAGCCATATCTTTAATCAGTACACTCTAAAAATCAGAAGGTCTGCAACATTCAATAACTCACCTCCTGAAATTATGTCTGCACTGAATTTGTTGTGGCATTTGGTCTGGGTGAGAATTGAATATCCCGTATGTCTACATCTGATTTACTTTACCATGTCATAATGAATAAGGCGTTTTGATATATCACTTTGACTAATACCTGGGAGGTTTCTGACTGTTAAATGAGATGACTTTTTTGTTGCCCAACGGCAGTTCAAACTGATCTGAGATAGCTGTACTACTACAAAGAAATGTGTTCCATGATACCCTCCCTGTGATTCATATCAATCCAAAACAGGACTTAATAAGTCTTTGACAGCAGAAAAAAAATTCCTATGCCAGCAAGACAGAACTTTCAAACTTCTTTCCCTTTTGCTCTCCCACACATTTACAAAAGAACAAAACCTGGGAAGAAACCACACCAGATTGAAACACTCACTCAACTTACACTGGGAGTTTTAAAGACTTCCTGGGCTGTAATCTCTCCTCCGTACGACTTTATTCCTCTGAAGAGATGGCCATGTCTAATAAAAAGGCTTCACTGCTACTGCCACTCTGCTTTCTGAAGCTCCCTAATGCAGCTGCAGAGATTCAGGATGTCAGCAGCTGCTTCTTGCTGCACAATATCTGTGTGTCTTGCATGTGTTTATAAGAGCAGGTATTTATTCTACCTCACCAATCTAAAAGCACATAAAATTTCTTTCCGTCTTCTGACAAGACACCCACCTATGATTGAAGAACCAGGCTGATGATCTTATATCTCCTATTAGCTGCTGTTCAGGTTAGGAGATACCACACAGAAGGAAAGAGTAGGATATAACTTTGACATTCTATTTTTTAAATAACAGAGAAGAGTCACTAGCTATAGGTCATTGTATCAGTACTTAAAATGATAAGTGATCCCTACCAGAAGAATTTAGGCCCCTGTAGCTAGAACCATTATAAGAGAATTCTTTTTTAAATGCGCTTCAATTCTATTAAAACAATTCAGCAAGTACTTATTTTTGAAACACATATAGGAGGGAATGCATGAATATTTGTGCTATTCAATCAGACATCAGTTTTTATGGCGTGCTCTTCAAACACTGAGAAATTTGTTTCATTTTCTTTGGAGATTATAAAATAATGTAATCATAAATGTAACTGGATGGTAATTTTTAATTATTCATTCATCCCATACATATTTATGAAGAACCTACCAAGTCACGACATTTTGTAGCAGCAGCAAACGTATTTGTAAATCAAAGATATACATTCAGTGAGAGATTTTCTAGATTTAAATGTCTCAACAGCAGCTTGTCTCATTTCTTTTTCTATACTCCATATTGCCTAATGCAAAGCCTAACACATTGAAGGCACTCAATTAACGTCTGTTGAATACATTTATGGAGTAATTACTAAAAGCAAATCATTGGTCTATCCTTGATAGGCAGATGCATGCAAGCAGAAGTAAGTGGCAGTAGGAAAAGCATAAAGTAGGAAAATAAAGGTTAAATTCAGACAACTCTGCAGAGTTAATATGGCCAGGGCATGAACTCATGGAAGCCGGCATTAGAAAAAGATAAGTGGGAAGAAGAGTATAATCAAATTATGGAACCTTAAATGCCAAGTGTTGAACTTTTGGTTCCTTCCATAGGCAGTAAGTGAGTTTCCCTTGCTGAATTGTTCTCCAAGAAAATATATCATTCTCTTTCATCCTAAGTGCTTTGGTTGATGAACACTCTGTTCTTCAGGCTCCTTTTCATGGTTCCATTGACAGAAGAGATATTGGGGAAACTCCTTAACTCCTGTATTTTGATGGACTTATGTGGAGATTTCAGATTTGCAGCAATGACATGGTCTTGAGCAGTACAAAGAGCTTTATCCCTTTTTACTCAAATTTGTATCAAATAGTAAATCAGTTTCCAACAAGAGTGGATACATCCCTCCACTTATATATAATTTCAGAGCAAAGATGTGGCTGATGCAAAAACTGAAATCTAAAGGAAAGGGATTCCATAGTTTCTGATAATAATTTTATTCTCGCTTAATATAAGTAATTATTTCTTTGTGTCAAATGTAAGTCTTATCAAACAAGCATTTATTGATATGAAAGAGCCCAGATGAACCTCAGTTGGTAATGGAAGTGCAGGCAAATTCTCAAACTTCAGAAACTTAAAGTCTAGTTAGGCACAAGGACCAGAGCAATCTCACTGGATCTATCCCTGATCCCTGTTACCAAGAGTAACCTGTGCCATAAGTTTATTATTTTAATGAACATGTATCCAAATAGCTGAAGCTCAGTGAATAATACAAAATTTATAGATCTTCAAAAAAGTTAACTCTGTTGTACTCTCTGCCTCAAAATTTGTCAGTGATACACCATCATTTTGTAATTCATTCAACAAATATCTATTGAATATCTATTTTATGTGTCATACTATATATAATACTAGGTTATAGAAATTATAATGTTGTAGTATATTTTATACTTTATAATCATATTATATATACTATAATTATAATTATCATTAGAAATATTATAGAAATTAAAAGATTAATTAAATAGTCCTTAGTTTAATAGTTAAGATAACCATACTCCATCATCTCTCAACTTGCAAGCCAGGCTCTATTCTAGCAGCTTAAGAATTAAGTAATATTCATATGAACCAATGATATAGTTATTATTATTAATCTCAGTTTATGGATGAGAAAACACATCTCTTCTGTATTTCAAGACCTAGATCAAGAATTATCTTTATAAGAAAGTCTATCCTCTGGCAATCTTGTATGAGGTTTTCTCCATTGTCTAAAATCATGGAGTGAGGGGCGCCTGGGTGGCTCAGTCAGTTAAGAATCTGCCTTCGGCTCACGTCATGATCCCAGTCCTGGGATTGAGCCCCACATCAGGGTCCCTGCTCAGCAGGCAGTATGCCTCTCCTTCTCCTGCTCACCCTGCTTGTGTTCCCCCTCTTGCTCTTTGTCAAAGAAAGAAATAAAATCTTTAAAAATAAGTAAAATCATGGAGTGAGTTGTTGGACTCTCTCATGGATTCCTTATTATTAGGTTCTTGCTTATCTTTCAAATGCAAAGCCACTTCCAACTGAATATAGGGACACTTTATTAGAAAACATATTTGAAGACAATTTCAGGGGTTGAGAAAAAATTTATTTTGGAGAAGTGGTTTCTTTGCCAAAATTTGGTATTTTGACAGGTCTTGATGGCTTATGAGGATAAGTATAGCAGAACATCTGACTATAAAACTGTCCTGGAAAGTCTGGGCATATGGTAAGAGCATTTTAGATTTTTATATTATCGAAAGGCAATGAGATTAAAACACAAGAGTATAGATGCAGTCAGAATTATTTCATATGACTATTTCATTTGGGCAAGTTATATCAGCAATTGGCAAATGGAAATACTAATGTGTACTTGTGAGAATTATATGAAAAATGTACATAAGACACCTGTATTAGTTCTTCTTCACCCCTATCCAGATTAGAAGTTACTGAGGAAAAAGAACATGACTTATACATATATTCACATTCCTATTGGGGTTTAAATACTTTGCATCATATGTGATCAATAAATACATGTTTATTGTATTTATTAGTGCATGTGAATGGGTGTGTGTGTATTTAATGCCACTGAAGATATGCCATAGAAGAAAGCTGATAATTAAAAGCACCACACCTGTGAATGGCTTTGTAACTGTATTAATTTAGAAGGCTTTAAGCACAAGAACTACTATTAAACAGTTAACATTGGTTTGAGCATAATTCCATGCATTTCTATAAGTGGGAGGAAGGATATGACACCATTTCTGTTCCAAGATCTAATGGATTCTCTAATGCTGTGCAGTTGCCAATACAATTTGCACTGTAGATATATAAAATCAGTAATTTAGTTAGCAAATGTAGAAACAGTTATATAGGCAATTTGATTTGTTTAAAAATATTGAAGGGTCTATCATGTACCCTGTGTTAGGTCCTTAGAGATTCAACAGACCCGCGATCTATGGTCCTCAGCTTCAAGGGGGCTCTGGACTTGTGAGAAATAAATGCTGCTTGAAAGTAGGAGGTGAAGGAAAGGAAGGAGGTCAGGGGTGAGTTCTCATCTCTTGGCTTGCCCATTGGTGTGGAAGACACTGCCACTTGACAAAGGGGAAACAGGGTTTCGGTGAAAGAGAGAGTTGACCAGAGATTGAGTTTTGAATATGTGATAGGTTTCAGTTTCCCATTATATATCCAAGTGGAGATACCAAGTAAACATCTGAATGAATGAGATCAGAATATGGAAGGTGTTGGGGTTGGGAATAGGTATCTGAAAGTGATTTCATAGAGATAACATTTGAAGCCCAGGAACAGGTGTAAATTCCAAGTCAATTTGTTTTATGCAATGGAAAAATGAAAGGGAAATAAAAGAAACAGCAGAAATACAAACCTGAAATGATTTTTCCCCCAACATGGCCCTCTTGCTAACTAAAAACATAAAATAAGGGAAGAAAGCAGTGACAGCTGTACCTATTGGCAGGAGCCCTGCAGCCCTTTGCTCAATTGCCAGAATTATTTACTTTCTTCAAGTTTCTATGAGTTTAGAAGAAATACTTTAGGCTTTTGCCCAAAAATTCTTGCTGAATTAAGACAGATTTTTAAAAATGTTTCTTGGTGTTTCAAAGATTTAGGAATATCACTACGGTAGTTTCAGTTTCTTAGAGCAAAGATGTTAGAAACTCATAGGTTTGAGAATGCAGTGATTCATCCTCTCTTATTTTTGTGAGCTAATTTTGAATGCATAAGACTTATTGAGGCTATTAAAAGACTTTTAGTCTTATTCAATAAAGTATCAGGGTTGATTTCAATATGTTCATATTTATATCCCCAAATCTTATATCATCAACATTTTAAGCAATTTTGATTTAGCTTGAAAATTAAACCCGTTACATGACTATACAGAAATGATAAAATGATATCCAGAGTTAAGGTGGGGGGAAAAAAAAGTTATTCAATTAAGCAGTAAACTTTAGGCAAAGGCAATAGTTTAACATGAATTATCTAATTGGCCATTCATTGATTTATATTTGAAATATATCTGAAATCTTTAATAATAATAATAACCAGGATATTCCTGCTTAATATTTTTGGTATTTTAATAACTATTTTTTTCTATCAATAGATACATTTTGCTTTCAACCCCATCATGTTTTTGTTAATTCACTCTCCAGTTTTCATTTTTGAGTTCTATTTGTTTAGATTAGTGTGTCTTGAAATTTTGGGAAAAAGAATCTGTAATGATTTATATCCCGCTGAGCTGAACCTCTTTGACTCTCAGCATTTCAACAAAAACAAAAACACCATGTATTGCCTTTTATATTTCTTTTTAAGTACATTATATAATAAGATGTGGGCAAACTGCCTCACAGTCAGGTCAAATAAAAAGTTAAATATTTTGGGTTGCAAATCTCTTGCCCTTGTAAAAGTGAGTTTCTTAAAAAATGAAGAGTTGTAGAATAAGTTACATCCCCCAAAATGATCAGTATTTTTATCAATGGAAAATATCTTAACTAAATCAGGTATTATTCCTAATGTACACACAGGAGGTTTGTGAATTACTATAAGTACTCATCCTCAGGTCTTTCTTTAAAATAGTAACGATTGTTTAATTATGGTTCTATCATCTCCTGTTGGTATGTCTCCTTCTTTGGGAAGGATTACATTTTGTTTTTGGCAATTAGTACTTTTATTTGAATAGGAGTCAGTACCTAATGTTTTGCTGAGAATGAGAAACTCCCCTGACTCATCTAGAACATACATATTATTTTATTTATTTTATTTTTTTATTATGTTCAGCTAGCTAACATATAGTACATCATTAGTTTTTGATGTAGTGTTCAACGATTAGTTGCATATAACTTGCAGTGCTCATCACGACACGTGCCTCCTTAATACCCATCACCTGGTTACCCCATCCACCCACCGCCCTCCCTTCTGTAACCCTGAGTTTGTTTCCAGGAAACATACATATTATTTTATAAAGCTGAAAACCCCCATTGATCACAACATCTTCAGGGTGTACATAGTGACATAGTTATTTTAACCTAAGATAAGCCCAGCTACACTATAGTTATGTGCTTCCTGCCACCTTCTGCTAATTGCATCTGTTTAATTTATGCATCCTTCATCTTCAGACAGGCCTAACGCAAAGAGGCAACTTCTCAGTGTTAGATCTTTAACTTTATCAGCCAGCTGGTTATTTGGCTAGAACTAAGCTGCAGAAAGAGGATAAACTCTTGAGATATGGTTGTGGTATGGAAGAGTTCAATTTATTCTTTCATTAAACACGTATTTTGGTAATATTTCATGCAAAGCTGAAAAGGTAGAAGATTCAACACTGTCAGGATATCAGTTCTTCCCAACTTGATCTATAGATTCAATACAACCCCAATCAAATTCCCAGCAAGTTATTTTATGTTATTCTGTGTGTTGACAAACCAATCCTAAAGTTTAGATGGAGAGGTAACAGAACTGAATCACCAACACAATATTAAAGGAGAATAACAAAGGCAGAGGACCAACACTACCTGACCTCAAGACTTACTATAATGCTATAGTAAACAAGACAGTGTGATACTGGCAAAAGAAAAATAGATCAATGGAACAGCATAGAGAGCCCAGAAATAGATCCACTTAAATAGTCAACTGATCTTTAACAAAGGAGCAATGGCAGTACAATGGAACAAAGATCATCTTTTCAACAAATGTTGCTAGAACAACTGGATAGCCAGATGCAGAATATGATCCTAGACACGGACTTTACACTCTTCATAAAATGGATCACAGACATAAATGTAAAATGCATAACTATAAAACTCCTAGAAGGTAACATAGGAGAAAACCTAGGTGATCTTGGGTACATACAACACCAAAGGCACAAAGGCACAATCCATGGAGAAAATAAATAATTGATAAGCTGGACTTCATTAAAATTAAAAGCTCCTGCTCTGCAAAAGACAGTATCAAGAGAATTAAAAGTCAAGTCACTGAATGGGAGAAAATATTTGCAAAAGATATACTTGACAAAGAACTAGTATCCAAAATACACAAAGAACTCTTAAAACTCAACAAGAGAACAACCCAATTAAAACATGGGCAAAAGACCTGAATAGACATATCACCAAAGAAGATATACGGATGGCAGATAAGCATATGAAAAGATATTCAACATCACATGTCATTAGAGAATTGCAAATCAAAACAAGAAAATATCACTATGCATCTATTAGAATGGCTCAAATCCAGAACACTGGCAACACCAAACGCTGGTGAGGAGTATGGAGCTACTGGAAATCTTATTCAATGCTAGTGGGGATGCAAAAATGGTACAGCTATTTTTGAAAATAGGTTGACAATTTCTTACAAAATTAAACATACTCATAGCATATGATCCAGCAATCACTCTCCTTACAAATGACTTTAGGATTAGTCCAGTATCTTTATTATCCTTAAAATTTACAACTGATATATTTGTATTTGATTTTTATTGATAATTTTTGTATAGTTTTAGGGATTAATATCCCATGAGTAGTAGTCCAGTAAAAGAAATTACTTATTTGTTGAACACCTACTATGTTCCTGATACTGGACAGGTGTTTTATGTATCTTTCACCTTCACAATAACTGTCTGCTTTTCATCCCAATTAACAAATGAGAAAACGAAGTTAAGCAGTTACACAACTTGCCAATGATAATAAATGATGGTACTTGGATCTTAACATCTTCATCCACAGCACAGTGCTCATCTTCATTCTTCTCATCATTGGAATATACATGTATATAATAGTTCAACTCTGCCAGGGTCTCTGTCAAGTTCTTTATGTGAATTATCTCTTTTAATACTATCATAACACACTAAGATGGTTAACACAATTATCCATGTGAGAGCATATTTTCAGAGAGATTGAGTATATTTCTTCTGTTATTATGGTAAAATTATGTACATCATATATTTACCATTTTAGCCTTTTTTAAGTGTATAGTGCAGTGGCATTAGGTATACTCACATTGTTGTGTAATCATCACCACTATCGATCTCCAGATCTTTTCAATATTCCCAAACTGAAGCTACAGTGGTTTTTAATATTGGGAATATGATATGGTCCTCCTCCATTTATGGCCCACTAAATTTAAAATAATAATAAGAAGAACAAAAATAATGAATGTGCTAATGTGGGCCACAAGTTTCTGCTTTGTCTAATTCCTGCTTGCCTATCACATGCTTTTCTATGTCTCACTCATGCATTTCTCAGAGTGGAAACTAAACATTCCTTAGAGAAGCTGTCTCTCAATCCACAAGTGAAATCAGGTTTTCCTCTTGCACTTTCATAGTTCCCTGTGCTTTTCCTTCATTGCAAGTATTGCATTTTATGATTAAACAATTATCAGTGCATGATGCCCCCATTGGTCTATAGCTTCAAAGGGGAAAGCTCCAAAGGCTACCATATGCCTTTACACAGGAAATGCTCAACGAACACTTTTAAAATCCTTGAATGGATAAATTAATAAATGCCTTGAGAGTATAATTATTCCATTGACTTAAAATAATAATTACGTAATATTGTACAACACCTGGAGGGATAAACTGAAGAGACTGAAAAGAGAAGGAAGAACATGCCTGTTACCCTGTTCTCTTTCCTCAATCACATTCTAACTGTACTGCCATATTTAACTGTCTTGGTAATTTTGTTTTGTTTTAAATCACTCATAGCGTCCACTATCTTTGTCTTTTCCTCTTCACATTATGGCTAAAATCCATTCAATGAGGGTCAGTGATTCTAAATACAAGTCTAGCCACTTCTCATCAGCCATTTAAAGAATCTTCCTAGCCTATTTGTAAATAAATTAGGTGAACAGATGGAAAGTGAATTTCCTAAGATAGCAGATTGAACCCTTACAGACAATAACTTGAGAAGGGAATGTTCGATGCTTTAACTTTTTAATATTCCATTCAAAATACTTTCAAGGACTTGAAATGACTGGCTCGAGGAAGCAACTAGTCTGCTGGTCCAGGGCTGCATACCAACTGGCATGCTATTGTGGGGTGAAGTGAGAGGCAGTTAGGAGAGTGAGGCTTATTCTTGCTGTCTTCCCTAGCAATCAGGTAGTAGAAATGTGCAAAGAATAATTGCTGGCAAAAGAACAAACAAACACACACAAGCCTATTTGTTTATTTTTCATTTAAGCACATGTCTTTAAATACCCAATCTTTAGTCTAGAATAAATAATCACAAGTTAGGATTGCAAACCATAACCCAATTTATTCCTATGTTTCTTAGAAATCATGCGTGACTAATTTGTAACTTGAATTGTGTTTTCAATATTGTCTTTTAACACTCAAAATAGTGTTTTTTAAAATTTAAACTAATGTATCTATAAAGTCTTTTTTATAATGTGTAGTTTATTTTAACAGATTTCTATAGAAAAGTAATAACTGATTTTTTAGAATGTGGATAATTTTAAAATATGAATACATTAAGGAAATTGATAATGCAATCATAGTTGCTTTCAAATAAAAAAGTCTATAATAGAGAATATGAACTTTTAAATTATGAAGTAAAATTAATCAGAATATAAATAAGGCTTAAATTTGTCACCATAAATTAGTTCTAATGATCCTCAACATTTTATGGTCATAAACTCTTTCTGATAATCTAAAGAAAGCTATATGACATCTTCTACAAATAATGCAAACCTACATACAACATTTAGTAGATACTATGTTAAGACCATGGAACTAGTTTTTAAGTTCTATAAGGACAGGGCCCATGGATGTGCTCTCTGTTGGTTTATCTGGGTTTATCGAGCGCTTTCCATGGAACCTGAAACATGGAAAGGAGCTACTGAATATTTGTTAAATACATGAATTGAGCATTACTCTGGAAACTTATGCAAATACAATACAAAATGAAGTAAAAAGTCAGATTTTAAACAATTAGAAACGAGGACGCAAAACTATTATTTGCATACTATGTGATTATATACAAGAATAGGGAAGAAAATGGATTTAAATAAAATACTAGATTTAAGAGCAAATTGGCTATACAGAAGACAAATATAAACCAAACAATGGTTTTCTTGTGTATTAACAATACTTAAAAATAAGAAAAATAAAGCCCTATGTACAATATTAAACACAATTATCTAGAAGTACTCTTAATAAATAGTGTGAAAAAAATTTTTTAAACTATATTTACTGATACATCTAAAAGTAGCATTGAAAAATTGGAGAAATACAGCTTTTTCCTTGGTAAGAAGACTCAATATTATTAGTTTTTCCAAAGCAACGTCCTTGCAATCAAAATAGAATTGGAATCTCTCTAAACTTGACAGATTAGGTCTCAATTTCATTAGAGGATTAAAAATGGATGAAAAGGACATTAAGAAAATTTTGAAACAAATAATAGCTCATGGTAGCAACACACTAACCACTACCTACTTTTCATATATTTAATCCTCACAGTAAATCTTTGAGCAAATGACATAAATATCTCAATTTTACAGGTAGAGAAATTAAAAAACAAATATGTAAAGCAATTTACCCAAGGTCATATAGTTAATTAGTTTGGATGTTGGGATTTATACCCAGGCAGTTCAGCTCTAGAGTTCATGTTCTTAAATACTGTGCTAATTGTTTCCCAAGGCTAATAAAATGAGAAAAATCCCAGCAGATAGAAAACCATAAAATAAAGCTCCATAATTTAAAGTGTGATGTTCTTCCAAGAATAAACAGATTCAATAATAGGTAGCATTTCCTGGGCATTTACTATGTGCCATACACTTCAGATATATTATGTTGTTTATCCCTCACAATTACCCTGTAATACAGAACTTTTTCTTTATGTTCATTTTAGAGATGACATAACTGAGGCACATAGATTAAGCAATTTGCCCAAGATAAGGGTGTTATTACATAGGGGAAATGAGATTTGAACCCAGGCTTACATTCATAATGCTTGTATTTTCCATTTGTCAAAGTGCCAACAGATAAAGTTATGATATTTGATTTAATTAATGACACAGGCAATTAGACAATTAGTTGGAAAAATCAATAAATATTCTAATCTCACTTCATACATCAATATAAACTCAGATGAATTAAAGGTTGAAATGTAAAAATCAAACCCACTGAAGGAAAACTAATAGGAAAAGGAAAAACATATACTAATCTCTGAATAAAAGAAAACACAAAGGAGAATTTTTAAATTGTATATACTAAAAATTATTAATAAATTTAAAAGTCAAATATAAACTGGGAAAAAACTTCAAAAAGATTACAGACATACTTATATGGAGCTCCCAACAACAGATGTGAAAAAAATATTAAGATCACAATAGGTAAATTGATAAAAGACATGATTAGATACTTACATGAAAGAAAAAAATGAATGATTAAAAAATAAACTAAAAAATGCAAGTTTTAAGAAATGCTATGTATATTTTATTTGATGAAATTTTCACAGCATTAAAATTAATATTCATTGCTGGTAAGGATGCAATGATTAATATTTTAGAAGCGGTAACCAAGACAATCTTTTGAGAAAATAACTTAGTAATATACATTAAAGGTTTTTAAAAGCTCAGACATCTTGATACAGTGATTCTCCATAAGAACGATATTCTAATGAAATAATTGTAGTTATCCAGATTATATAATGTAAAATGATAAAATATCAGGGAGGCCTTAAAATTATGCATCATAATAATCAGAATCAGAATCACAAAAACCTTTACTATTATGTAAAAAAGCAGGACTAAATATAATAGATTATGACCTCAAAAATGCAAGATATACAAAAGATTCTCAATTGAATAGAAGGTAGGAAGGGAGAGAAAAGAGGGAATAAAGTATTGGCAGTAAAACAGTAAGACAAAGTTTCAGAAATACATCAAGGTTCATAATAAATTACAATAAATATAAATGGATTAAACTAATTTATCTGCTAGGAGACAGAATTTCAGGACTTAAAAAAAACTTTAAAAGATTTTAGTTAGCATTACTGAGTATCTAGAAGAAATAAAATTATGAAGTAATAATACCAAATATGATTATTTCTGTGTGGCATTATGGGTGATATCTATTAGCTTCCTTATATTTTTTACAATCCAAATATTCCTGTGATTAAGGATACATTACTTTAGTAGAAAATAATTAAAGCAAAAATTGAGTTTATTTTTTTATGTGTATTTATTTAAAAGTGATTATTTTGACAAAATATCATTATATGCTTACAATTTTATCCTTGCCCAAATAAATAACAGAATATGTGGAAGTTTCAGTGCAACATAAATAAAACTGTTTTTTAAAATTAAGCTCTTTAAGTAAACCAATAACATTCTCTCTGGGTACAGCTTTAGTAGATTACTTCCTATTTTCTAAATCAGAACATGCTACCACTACACTCTTTTGTTGCAGGATGGAAGACATCTTCAAACTGTGTTTCGTAGCAGCATCCTTAAAGCCAGAGTGTCTTTTTTAATATCAATCACTCGTATCTGTGGAGAATGCTTAAAAACATCTCTCTTATCTTGTGACTAAACAATGTGAATTGGGCCAGCAGGCAGTTGCAAAGGAAGGAAAGGAATATCACTTCTATAATCACTAGAATTCTCTGATTTGCTTTGGAACACTATGATGCCTGTGCTTTAAGTTTGGGGAAATGTATTTGCATTTTTTCAGTCACGTTATTTCAGTAATATGTTTAATTGTCAAGATTTGGACTGAAAAAGAAGAGATATCATAACCAAATCATCCTTATTTTCTCAAGACCAGAAATAATTAGCAAGTGAATCTAAGGAATACCTCTAACTTAAAAGAGCAGACTTTTCAATAGATGAATCATTCACTACCTTGAATGAAAATTAGAAATACCTGGGACTCTTTTAAAACATACCCATGTCCAGGTTGAAAACCCCAGTTATTCTGTCTGGAGTGAAGACTAACAACACCTCAGGTGATGGTAACATATGGCCTGAATTAAAAACCACTGCATTGTTAGTGCTCCCAGTACTGTCTGTTTCCCTCACAGTATTGTAGCAAGTATGTAGTAAGGGATAACTAAAGTTTCTGGAATAAATTAATAAAAGATGATCTTCAGGAATATCTTAAATATACTAATCTATACATAGATTTGCTATAATGAGTCAAATGTAAAGTTTAAATAATGAAACCATACAAACCCAAAATGAAAAGTCAAAACCTTTAAAATGTATTTTACTATAAACTATATTACGTATATTAAATAATGACTGGGTTGAATTCAAAGCATTTTAAAAGGAAATTATCTGTGCCTGTGTGTTGATATTTATATTTCCTTCAGAAGGGTGTGTATATCACATGGGCTTATTGAAGATGGAACACTATTTTGAGCTCTAACATACCATCAAGTGTGGCACAGACCTTAAGGATGAACAACAAAAAAGTCCACATAAGATTGTGTCCTCTAAAAGGACTAGTCCCTATGGTCCCAGAACAGAGAATAAATAGTTTTCATATCACTCAGTTTTCTGTGTTGCACATTCCAGACAGTATATAAAGAATTCTCTGGGAAAGTGAATCTGAAAGCAAAAATAATCTAGGACATATACCATTTATTTTCACTCTTCACAGGTTTGTAATTACCTACTTTTATTGTTAATGACATGCTTCCTCTTGTAACAGTCTTTTTTTTTTTCCAAGATTTTATTTATTTATTTGAGAGGGAGAGGGAGAGAAAGAGCACAGAGGGAGAGTGAGAGGGAGAAGCAGACTCCCCACTGAGCAGAGAGCTCAATTCTGGGACCCTGAGATCATGACCTGAGCAGAAGGCAGATGCTTCACCAACTGAGCCACCCAGGCATCCCCTGTGTAACAGTGTTTGAATCAAATTAAGAAAAGGCACAAATACACTGATGAGAGTTATATAACTCATCTGTCTTAATAATCAGAATGAATCACTAATAGAATTTCAAGTATTTCAAAATTCTTGCTAGTTCAACTTGTTCTGTAAATATCTCTCTGTATGCCTACTTGCCTGATACTTAGCTCTTTTGTTGACTTATCCAATCATAATCAAGGTTAATTCTTGGAAAATTGAGAAGTGATCCAAATTTATCTCAGGTTATTTTTGCTCCATTTCTATGTATCTTTCTTATCCCTGTGCCCTCTCTCTCACAACCTGATGTCCATTGTATTAAGGTTCAATTCTCCTACCCTTTGTCTTTCTCTTACCCGCAAAAAAAAATATTTTCTAATCATTCACAGTAAGTTATAAATGCTAAAAAAATCATTTCACAGAGCAGTGTGAAGAAGAGGCGAGAAGGACCCCCAGACCGGCCAAAGCCCTTGTGCCGCTGCATCCTCCCCCCAACTGGTCCAGTACTTATATCCTGCCTCTGTTGCCACCTTGCACAAGACACAGGCTGAAGGGGATGCTAAAGGAGATAAAGCCAAGGTGAAGGAAGAGCCACAGAGAAGATCTGCAAGGTTATCTGCTAAAACTGCTCGTCCAAAGCCAGAGCCCGGCCTGAGAAGTGATCCAAATTTATTTATTTAGCCAGGCCTAAATAGTCCCCTGCAAAGAAGGGAGGAAAGGTACCCAACAGGAAAAAGGGGAAAGCTGATGCTGGTAAGGATGAGAATAACCCTGCAGAAAATGGAGATGCCAAAACAGACCAGGCACAGAAAGCTGAAGGTGCAGGAGATGTCACGTGAAGTGTGTGCATTTTTGATAACTGTGTACTTCTGCTGACTGTACACTTTGAAATACTATTTTTTATCAAGTTTTATAAAAATGCAGAATTTTGTTTTACTTTTTTTTTAAACTATGTTGTTAGCACACAGAACACTTCATTGTATCGGGGGAAGGGCATGTGCCACTAATAGAACATCTCTGAAGCTAGACTGATACAAGGGAAAAACACCTTTCCCTTCTAGTTTTGGGAAACTTTCTCTTGGTTCTCAGGAGGAGGAATTCCTTGATGTGGACACACATTAGCTACCTTGGCGCGAACAGCTTGGTGGTGTGGAAAAACTTAAATTCATTTTTTATGTCCTCTTCTCTCCGCCTTCAAAATAGACTTGATTCCCTTAAACCCAGAGACCTGTTGGAGCCTGATCCCAAGAAATGGTTTCCAGTATGTCAAGCAATCTTGACTTTATAAATGTTACCCCTGAGATGGCGTCCCTGAAAAGAGTTTCCTTTTTAGCTTGTGGATCTTCAGATTGATAATTCTGCCATTTTCATTTCATTTCCTGAAAGTCAGAGTCAGCTTAGGAAAAGTTGTTAAACAACACGCTAAATGTGAACTGTCAACCCTCACTCTAAACTTGTCCCTGTTCAGAGCATCACATGTAGACTTCATTGGGTTTTACAGTGGCTTTCTGATGTTGGTAGTCCATTGTCCATTGAAGAAGGGAGTTTGAAAGTTGTTGTATACTGTTAACGATCGTCTGCCCATGTCCTGCCTAAAATACCATGATTGTTTATGAAAGGTATCTTTAACAAAGCTGGATACAATTTGGCTTGGAAAAAGAATCATTTCACATATCCAAAAATGAATCACATTTTGCAAAGGAGGCAAATGGTCTAAACAGAATATACAGAATACAAGTCAATTTTTCCCCAACTACAAATGCCTGATATGTGAAATTAGGTTTATCAAATTTTACTTTCTAATCAGATTCCATTTATCAGAATTCGAATTGGGCAAAATTTGGACAAAATGGTATACAATAATCACCTACTCAAGATCTATATGAATGAGTGTGGTAATATTTTATATACAATGTTACAAACTAGTAACTGTGAAACTCTTACGTTATCTATTTTTGATTTCCTGCTTACTCTTAAAAAGTAATGACCCATTTTTGTAAGAAAATGGCTATAGCCGTGGTTTACAAAATAGAGGTCCCATAGTGTGTTTAAAATTTTTTAAGTGAAACCCAGCCACATTATTTCTCAGACTTCAGTACTTATTAAACAGATCTCTTTATTTATTTTGGTGTAGGGGTGCCATGAATAAAATGATTGAGATATTAAGGGTGATGTAATTTGAAAAAGTTTGGGAACCTCTGGGCCGTAGTATAACTCTAAATCATGTGTAACCATAAAAATACCTAATACTGGAATAGCTAATGGATCACCAAGCTCATCATCAGCATCATCACCACCAACAATAGCTAATTAATCAACAAGGTCTACCAAGTCACCCTTGAAAATTTTTGCACTCTTTCCATTTCAATTTATATAGATCAAATTCATACAATTTATAGAAATAGTATTTGGTTTTCCTGTCACCAGGCTTTCTTCCAATCCATTTTATATTCTGCTATCATTTAACAATCTGAAATAAATGTTTGGGTTGATTTCAGCCTCTAAAATCCACATTGCACTTGGTGTATTCTGTCTGTCTGTTTCTGTCTCTCTTTCTCTCCCCATAATAAAAAAAAAAATTCCTCTGGGAAACAACCCTTCCTCAACTCTTATTTATGTGGATATGGGGAATAATACATACTCTATGCCCAGCCAGTCATAATATTAATTATTGAATTATTTTATCCATAGGATTTATGGTTCAAGGATAGGCTTGTGAGCCACACCTGGTAAATCTGTATAATTCCATCCCTTTAGCCAGAGTAATTGGCTCAGAGATGAGTTTGTGACTCTAGAAGTTTCAAGCATAAAATATAGTAACTTTATTCAGGAGTCAACATAAATTTGTCTCTTTTTTTTCTGGACTTAATCCTAGGAGGATGTAAGCCTACAACTGAAGGAAAGTAACATATGGAGCCTGAGATTAAAAACAGAGTTCAGAGAAAGATAAAAACCAATTCCTTATTATATCATCTGTAATGCCAGGATATTCCCTAAGCCCTCTTTACTAAACTTTTCAGTGATATGTACTAGTACAAATCCGTTCTTTCTTCAGTCAGCTATACTTGGGTTGTCGGAAAATGAACAGCAAAGGAGTATGAAGTGATGCACGATCTTTCACTATGTCATTTACTTGCTTAAGAGTAAATTCTTTTTTGCCCAGACACCAATTGCAAATATCCTGGCTAGTGACTAAAATCTGTCTTTTCCAAAACTTTCACTTCTATATCATTTAAACAAAAATCTGTTTGTACCCTACACTCCAGCCAAGTGATTTACCACTACTGAAAATATGGGTTTGCTTTACTTAGTAAATGTGTTTGTATCCACTTAGGAAGGAAGGAAGAAATCTATCTATCCATAAAAACTCAGCGAAAGAGAATCCTTTTCCTAAAAAAAACTTCCTAAATCATTGAACTCACAATGATCTTTCAACCTTTAAAATTTAGTTTATTCTAGATTTCCTGATACTCAACAAAGAATTGCTGAATGCACATTCTTAGTATGTATCAGCTAAATAATTAGCCTTTCTTTATTGGTATTCCGTCTTATTCATTGATAATATTTTGTTTAAATTTATCACCTGAAGTAAATTGCTCTCAAGAACACTTTGCATTATAATATTCTATATTCCTTATAGCAATCAGCACCAAACTCCCTGAAGCACAAGTATTACTATAGATATTTTTATAATTTATATTTAGCTTACTCAATGTCAATTATTTCCATATCACATACAATTATCACTAAGAACTTCTTGCTTCTAAAGAGTTAACTATTTTTTTCTTGTCACAAATCTGTAAATGTACAACAAACTATGAAATAAAGTTGTACTCAAACTAAAAGTCACAATATACATAGTCTCGATTATAGTAAAAAACTTATGTATCTCTTATTCTTCTTATTCTCTCTTATTACAGAAGATTGTATTTTACTCCTATACATAGGAAATCAAGAACAAGACTGAGAGGATTTTCTTATTCCAGCCTTCAGTTAGTTTTTCAATTTCCTTCCTTATTTCCTGACACATATGTCTTGCTATTTTGTGGTGATAATACTAGTTCCTTCTTCAATCCTAATCTTCTCATTTCTTTCCTGATTTCCCTCCTCTTGTTCTTAATCTCTATCACTTTATATATTTTCATAAGAAAAGACAGAGAAAAAGAGGACCACTCTGGATGCTGTTTAAAAAGCTTCAATTAATTTCTTCTTCTTGGGAATCCCATGTCTTCTATTTCTTCAAGCGGCAAGATCTTTGTTGTTTTGGGATTTTTTTTTTTTTTTAACTAAGCTAAGGGATTCTAGAGAACATATACCAAAGAAATGGACTTTTCTTTATTGTAGGAGGGTTATAGGAAAATCTTCTGGAGTAGTAGTATAAAATACTGATTAGATGATCACTCTTCCAAAAGAGATGGTGATGAATATTCTATAAGGAAAGGAAAAACTGCTGTGTGTAATATTTGATAAATGATTTAATATTTGTAATTAAGGTCATCATAATGCTTCAAAATCTCAACTGGAAGAACCATGACATTGATTTAGCTCTTGCACATGAGCCACCTCCAAGGCATAGCTTAGTTACTAATCAATCTCTTAATAAACCAAGGCAGGGAGATCTGACCTCACTGCCCTTCAGACTCCCCAGTCATGTTGATTTTGCTTTCATAATATTATAAATTTTACATGGAATTTAAAAATTAATCCAAAACATCTCATGAGAAGCTAAATAGTATAAACAAATCTGCTTAACACATAGAAAGTGCATTAAGCATGTCAACCTCCTGAAGATTAAGATGATCTACTCCTTTGAAAAGAAACATTTTCTAATACGTTTAGGTTCCTTACTTTGATTCTTTCACACAAATAAAAATTCTAGAGCAAAAACCAATGTTTTATGAAAATTTATTTAAAAAATTACTGCAAGATGTTGTGGCTGCATTTGTTAATTAAACATGAGTCTATTTAATTGACCATGCATACCGTTTCGGGTGTTAACCTAGAACAGTTACTAAATGCACAGTAGCAATTGCAAAAAAAAACAAAACAAACCAAAACAAAAAACACCACCTCAAGGTATAAACTTTAAAAGTTGATGTAGAAAATGCTTACTAAATATTCCTGATTAGGGGACTTAAGATGGCAGAGGAGTACGGGGATCCCAAGTTTGTTGTGTCACTCAAATATAGCTAGATAGTTATCAAATCAATGGTCTAAGGATCCCCTGGGTCACAAGAAGAACGGATCGTGTTTAAACACTGCACTGTTCCCAGGGATAGGAGCATGGAAGCTGGCTGAGGATAGTGAGTCTAGGTGCCAACTTTCTGCTCTGTATTGACATAAACTGAGAACCACTGTGTGGTCGTACAATTGCTTTGCTGGGAGGAGTCCAACAAATGGCAGAATCATGGTGAAATACTCCCTGGTAGGAAAGGTGGGGTCTGTGCTGCAGGAGTCCCTAAAATTGGGAGTTTTGAAACTCAGTCGTGTGCCTGAGATAAAAAAGATAGAACACAGGGTGAATACAGGGTTCTGACAGAAACCGGGGAGACAAGAGTGATTAGTGCTCTTCTGTGAGGGCTCACTGAAGAATGGGGGCACAAATCTTCAGCTCCAGGGATAGAGAGAAGGGTGCTGCCATACTCATCCCACCCATCAGTGTTGAAAGCTTTCAGGGAGCAACCTAGTGGAGTCCAGAGCTGCTTACACCAAGCCTGCTCCCTGTGCACTGGAGGTGCATTTCCACTAGGGCAAGTCCATCTGAGAATCAGCACAATAGGTCCTTCCCCAGAAGACCAGCACAAACAACTCACTCGCACCAAGTTTATTGATCATAGAGGGCTACAAAACTTCAGCTCTAGGGGAAAATAGTATCTGGCCTTCTTTGTACTTTTATTCTTTATTTTTTTATTATTATTTTTATTTGTTTTCTTTTTTCAAATTTTTATTATTTTTTTAATTTTTATTTTTATATATACCTTAATTTTTATTTTTTGTTTCCTTTTATTGTATTTTATTGTGTGTGTGTGTGTGTGTGTGTGTGTGTGTGTGTGTGTATTTTTTTTCCTTTCCTGCTTATTTTGGGATCTAGTTTCTTTTAACAAGTAGACCAAAACACACTCAGGATCTAGTTTGTTGTTGTTGTTGTTGTTGTGTTTGTTTTTTTCTTTTTCTTTTTTTTTTCCTCTGGACAAAATGACAAGATGGAGAAATTCACCCCAAAAGAAAAACAGGAGGCAGTACTCACAGCCAAGGATTTAATCAATACAGATATAAGTAAGATGTCTGAACTAGAATTTAAAACAACAATTATAAAGACACTAGCTGGTCTTGAAAAAGCATAGAAGACTCTAGAGAATCCTTTCCTGTAGAAATAAAAGAACTAAAATCTAGTCAGGCCAAAATTAAAAATGCTAAAACCAAGATGTAGTCCCAAGTGGAGGTTGTAAAAATGAGGATGGACAAATCCGAGGAGGAAATCAGTGGTATAGCAGATAAAATTATGTAAAATGATGAAGCTGAAAAGAAGAAGGAAAGAAAATTATTAGATCATGAAGGCAGACTTAGGGATATCTGCGATTCCATACAATGAAATAATATCCGAAGCGTAGCAGTCCGGAAGAAGAAGAGCAGGAAAGAGGGGAAAGAAGTTTTATTCTAAGAAATAATAGCTGAGAACTTCCCTAATCTGGGGAAGGTAACAGGCATTCAAGTCCAAGAGCAGAGAGAACTCTCCTCAAAATCAACAAAAGCGGGTCAAGATCATGACATATCATAGTGAAACTTGCAAAATACAAAGATAAAGAAAGAATTCTGAAAGAAGTTTGGGAGAAAAGGTATCTAACCTGCAAGGGTAGACACGTAAGTCTGGCAGCAGACCTGTCCACAGAGACCCGGCAGGCTAGACAGAGAGGCATGATATATTCAACATGCTAAACAGGAAAAATATGCAGGCAGGAATACTTTATCTAGCAAGGCTGTTATCAGAATAGAAGGAGAGAGAGAGAATTTTCTTTTTTTTTTTTTTAAGATTTTATTTATTTATTTAACAGAGAGAGACAGCCCGCGAGAGAGGGAACACAAGCAGGGCAGTGGGAGAGGAAGAAGCAGGCTCCCAGCGGAGGAGCCTGATGCCGGGCTCGATGCCAGAACGCTGGGATCACACCCTGAGCTGAAGGCAGACACTTAACGACTGAGCCACCCAGGTGCCCCGAGATAGAGAATTTTCAAGACAAACAAAAACTAAAGTAGTTTGTAAACACTAAAGCAGCCATGCAAGAAATATCAAAGGGGAGCCTTTGAGCAGAAAGAGAGACTAAAAGTACCAAAGACTAGAAAAAAAGAGAGACTATATGGAGAAACAGTGACTTCACAGATAATACAATGGCATTAAATCATATCTGTCAATAACTACTATGAATGCAAAGGGACTAAATGCTCCAATCAAAAGACATAGAGCATCAGAATGGATAAAAACGAAGACCCACTGATATGCTGCCTATAAGAGACTCATTCCAGACCCAAAGACACCTCCAGACTGAAAGTGAGGGGGTGATGAACAATTAATCATTCTAATGGACATCAAAAGAAAGCTAGGGTAACCATCCTTATATCAGACAAACTAGATTTTAAAACAGACACTATAATAAGAGATCGAGGAACTCTATCATAATGAAGGGGTCTATCCAACAAAAAGATGTAACAATTGTAGGGGCGCCTGCATGGCTCAGTCGTTAAACATCTGCCTTTGGCTCAGGGCGTGATCCCAGGGTCCTGAGATCAAGCCCTGCATTGGGCTCCCTGCTCTGCTGGGAGCCTGTTTCTTCCTCTCCCACTCCCCCTGCTTGTGTTCCCTCTCTCACTGGCTGTCTCTCTTTCTGTCAAATAAATAAATAAAATCTTAAAAAAAAAAAAGATCTAACAATTATAAATATTTATGCCCCTAACTTGGAAGCAGGCAAATATATAAATCAATTAATAACAAAATTAAAGAAATTTTTTGATCATAATACAATAATAGTAGGGTTTTTAACCCTCCCTTCACAGCAATGGACAAATCATCTAAATAGATCAACAAGGAAACAAGGGCTTTGAATGACACACTGGACCATATGGACTTAACAGAAATTTTCAGAGCATTTCACCCTAAGGCAACAGATTAGACATTATTTCAAGTGCACATGGAACATTCTCCAGAATACATCACATACTGGATCACAAGTCAGGACTCAACTGGTACAAAAAGATTGAGATCATACCATGCATATTTTCAGACCACAATGTTATAAAACTTGAAGTCAACCACAAGGAAATAGTTAGGAGGACCACAAATACATGGAGTTTAAAGAACATCCTACTAAAGAATGAATGGATCAACCAGGAAATTAAAGAAGAATTAAAAAAATACACAGAAGCAAATAAAAATGAAAACATGACAGTCCAAAACCTTTGGGATGCAGCAATGGTGGGCCTAAGAGGGAACTTAGCAATAGTTCCCTCATCCCCAAGAAGCAAGAAAAGTCTCAAATCCTCAGGAAGCAAGAAAAGTCTCAAATACACAACCTAACCTTACACCTAAAGGAACTGGAAAAAGAAGAGCACATAAAGCCTAAATCCGGCAAGAGAGGGGAAATAGTAAAGATTAGAGCAGAAATCAGTGATATAGATATTAAAACACACACACACACACACACACACACACACACACACACACAGTAGAACAGATGAACAAAACTAGTAGCCGGTTCTTTGAAATAACTAACAAGATTGATAAAATTCTAGCCAGACTTACCAAAATGAAAAGAGAAAGGACCCAATAAATAAAATCATGAATGAAAGAGAAGCGACCACAACCAATACTGCAGAAATACAATTATAAGAAAATATTATGAGCAATTATATGCCAAAAATTAGGCAATCTGGAAGAAATGGATAAATTCTTAGAAACATATAAACTACCAAAACTGAAACAGGAAGAAACAGAATATCTGAACAGGCCCATAACCAGCAAAGAAATTGAAGCAGTATTAAAAAAAAAAAAAAAAATCTCCCAGCAAACAAAAGTCCAGAGCTAGATGTCTTCTCAGGGGAATTCTACCAAATATTTATTTATTTAAAAAAAAAAGATTTTATTTATTTATTTGTCAGAGAGAGAAAGCACAAGCAGGGGGAGTGGCAGGCAGAGGTAGAAGCAGGCTGGCTGCCAAGCAAGGAGACTGATGTGGGACTCGATCTCAAAGGCAGACGCTTAACTGACTGAGCCACCCAGGCATCCCAAATACAAAATATTTAAATAAGAAATAATATCTATTCTTCGGAAACTGTTCCAAAACTCAGAAATGGAAGGAAAACTTCCAAACTCATTCAATGAGGCCACCTTGATCCCAAAACCAGGCAGACATCACTAAAAAGGAGAATTACAGGTCAATATCCCTGGTGAACACAGACGCAAAAATTCTCAACAAGACACTAGGTAATTGGATCCGACAGTACATTAAAAGGATTATTCACCATGACCAAGTGGGATTTATTTCTGGGCTACAAGGGTGGTTCAACATCCACAAATCAATCAACATGATACACCACATTAATAAAAGAAAGGATAAGAACCATATGATCCTCTCAACAGATGCAGAACAAGCATTTGACAAAATATATCATCCTTTCCTGATAAAAACCCTCAACAAAGTAGGGATAGAGGGAACACACCTCAACATCCTAAAGGCATATAGGAAAGACCCACAGCTATGATCCTCAATGGGGAAAAAGAGAGCTTTTCCCCTAAGGTAAGGAACAAGAAAGGGATATCCATTCTAACCAATGTTGTGTTATCCACTATGTTCAACATAGTACTGGAAGTCCTAGCTCAGCAATCAGACAAAAAAAGAAATAAAAGGCATCTAAATCAGCAATGAAGAAGTCAAGCTTTCATTCTTCACAGATGACGTGATACTCTATGTAGAAAACCTGAAAGACTCCACCAAAAAACTGCTAGAACTGATACAGAAATCCAGCAAAGTTGCAGGATATAAAATCAATGCACAGAAGTCTGTTGCATTTCTATACACCAATAATGAAGCAACAGAAAGAGAAATCAAGTGATGAATCTCATTTACAATTGCACCAAAACCAATAAGGTACCTAGGAATAAACCTAACCAAAGAGGTAAAAGATCTGTACTCTGGAAGCTATAGAAAACTTATGAAGGAAATTGAAGAGGACACAAATAAATGGAAAAACATTCCATGCTCATGTTGGAAGAAAAAATACCATTAAAATGTCCATACTACCCATAGCAAACTACACATTTAATGCAGTCCCTATCAAAATACCACCAGCATTTTTCACAGAGCTAGAGCAAACAATCCTGAAATTTGTGTGGAACCACAAAAGACCCCAAATAGCCAAAGAAATCCTGAAAAAGCAAAGCTGAAGTTATCACGATTCCAGACTTTAAGCTACATTTCAAAGCTGTAATCCTCAAGACAATAGGTACTTTCACAAAAACAGACACATAGATCAATGGAACAGACTAGAAACCCCAGAAATGGACCCTCAACTCTATGGTCAACTAATCTTCGACAAAGCAGAAAAGAATATCCAATGGAAAAAAGACAGTCTCTTCAAAAAATGATGTTAGGAAAATTGGACAGCCATGTGCAGAAGAATGAAACTGAACACTTTCTTACATCATAAACAAAAATAAATTCAAAATGGATGAAAGTCCTAAATTTGAGACAGGAATCCATCAAAACCTAGAGAAGAACATAGGCAGCAACCTCTCTGACCTTGGCTACAGCAACTTCTTGCTAGATACACCTCCAAAGACAAGGGAAACAAAAGCAAAAGTGAACTACTGGGATTTCATCAGGATAAAAAGCTTCTGCACAGCAAAGGAAACAATCAACAAAACTAAAAGGAAACCTATGGAATGGGAGAAATATTCACAAATGACATACCTGATAAAGGCTTAATATCCAAAATCCATGAAAAACTTATCAAACTCAACACCCAAAATATAAAAAATCCAGTCAAGAAATGGGCAGAAGACAGGAACAGACATTTACCCAAACACACACAAATGGCTAACAGACACATGAAAAAATGCTCAACATCACTCAACATCAGGGAAATACAAATCAAAACCACAATGAGATATCAACTCACACCTGTCAGAATGTCTAAAATAACAACCGAGGAAACAATAAATATTGGCAAGGATGCAGAGGAAGGGGAACCCTCTTACACTCTTGGTGGGAATGAAAACTGAGGGAGCCACTCTTTAAAACAGCATGGAGTTTCCTCAAAAAGTTAAAAATAAAACTACCCTATGACCCCGAAATAGCACTATCCAAAGGATATAAAAACAGTGATTCAAAGGGCACATGCACCCCAATGCTTATAGCAGCAATGTCCACAATAACCAAAGTATGGAAAGAGCACAGATGTCCATTGATTGATGAACAGATAAAGAAGTTGTGACATATATATGGATATATACACAATGGAATATTACTCACTGATTAAAAGAATGAAATCTTGCCATTTGCAATGACGTGGATGGAACCAAAGTCTATTATGCTAAGTGAAATAAGTCAGTCAGAGAAAGACAAATACTATATGATTTCACTCGTATGTGGAATTTAACAAAACAGATGAACATAGGGGAAGGGAAGGAAAAATAAAATAAGATAAAAACAGAGAGGGAGGCAAACCATAATAGACTCTTAATCACAAGAAACAAACTGAGGGTTGCTGGAGGGAAGGTGCATGGGGGATGGGGTAACTGCAAGATGGGCATTAAGAAGGGCCCTTGATGTAATGAGCAGTGGGTGTTATATGCAAGTGATGAATCACTGAATTCTACCCCTGAAACTAATAATACACTATATGTTAACTAACTTGAATTAATAAAATATAAAATTAAAATAAAATAAAAAATCCCTGACCTTCACCGTGTCCACAGTGGGAGATTTTAATGTAAGTGTTAAGCTAGACATAAGGGCACATTGGCAGTGGTAAGGACTGTTGAAGGGAAAATAAGCCAAGATGTTCAGAGAAGTTCACAAAACAAGGCAGCTCACATCCACAATTATTTTGGTGAAATTCAGTTTTTATAACAACCAAAACCAAATGACTAATCATGATAGAAAATGAAAATACATTTGAAATTAAGGTTTTGAAACATTATACACAAATAGTTCAAATTTATCTTGCTTAATTTTAATGAAAATAATGCATAGAGGCAAACATTGGGTTTACCAGTTCCTTTACAAATGTACTGACCTCATGAAAATGATATCTTCACAAAGGTTTTTTTTATCAGAGTTTGTTAAAACAGGAAAATGTTATATGTGCAATTATACTTCCATCTTGAGGAAGCAGAGAAATCTCTCATTGCAGCAGGTGGGAAAAGAAAAGCTAATAACTAAAGTGTGTTCAGTACATATATTTAATAGAAGATGTTTTGGTATACAATTAAACATTTTAAAATATTTTAATAACTATAATGGAAGGTGTTTTTTTTTTACTTCTATGATGACTTTATTATATTTCCCTTACAAAAGCATTATGCTATATTAAAAATTTTTGAAAATAAAGGTGGCCATTTTGATAGCTTTGTCCCACTTCTAGTAAAGAAGACACATTATTCTAGGATGTGAATATCACTCAATGCTAGTTGATTAAATTTTCCAGGACATTCTATGAAGTTCAAATGTAACTTTATATCCAGTTTACAAAAGGATCGGGTACTTTTTTCTTCAAAGCATTCTTGTTACTTTGATTTCAAGTCATTGAACATATCATCACAAAAATATCCTTTTCTAAGTTTGGCTCTGGAAGACTACAAAAGTGCTTAAGCATTTGAATGTTCTTTTCTCTCACATGCTAGGTCTAAAAACAAATCTGGTAAAATGGGTGCATTGTGGGATCGTCCTAGTAAACTTGTAGTATGCATCACAGATTAGAAAACCTTTAACAATAAGTTCTGTTTTTACTAAATAATGTTAGCAATATTTAACTGTGGCTATTTCATGTTTTCCAAGGTCTTAGAAATAACATTCATGGGATGCCTGGGTGGCTCAGTAAGTTAAGTATCCGCCTTCAGCTCAGGTCATGATCCCAGCATCCTGGGATCGAGTCCCTAATCAGGCTCCTTGCTCAGTGGGGCACCTGCTTCTCACTCTGCCTGCCGTTCCCCCTGCTTGTGCTCTCCTTCTTTCTCCTGACAAATAAATAAAATAAAATCTTTAAAAAAAAAAAGAAATAAAGAACATTCATACCCAAAATTAAAAATAAAAGTTTGGTGATAAAAATCATCATTAGACTAAAAAAATATGTATTTTTACCCTTAGAGAGACATTTTTACCTTCAAGTGTGAGCAAAAAGGAGAGGTGTTGGTGAGTTAACATAATTTCCTTAAAAGTGAGATTAAGAATGTCTGCTTCTACTCCTTCTATTCAGTATTACACTTGAGCCTTGTACAACAAGGTCAGAAAAATAAATAAGAGAAGGACTAGAAAGGAGGAAAGAAAAATTTCATTATTCACAGACAATATGATTGTCCAAACAGAAAACATGAAAGACAAACTACAAATTAAAACTAATAGCACAGCAATTTTCTTCATATAAGATCAATTCTAAAAATCAGTTGCAGTCCTATAAACAAGGAGAAAACAGTTAAAATGTGATTTTGAAAATATCTACATTAGCAACAAAACTATTAGACATTTAGGAAAAATTTTCACAAAAGTGGTATGAAACCCTTTTGAAGAAAATTGCAAAATTTATTAAAAGACTTTAAAGAATTGCTAATTAAATGAAAAAATATTGTTAAGTATCCAAGAATAAGAAAATCCAATATATTAATGATTTAAATTGCTCCCAAATTAATCTATAAATTCAGTACAATTCCAGTCAAAATATCAACAGAGTTTGGTAGGGAATTTAGTAAGATGATTTTAAAAGTTATGTTGAAGAGCACATAGCCAAGAATAGTCAAGACAATTTTAAAAAAGAAATAGGTGGGGTCTTTACTTCAGAACAGCCATGATTTATTATAATGTTATAATAATTAAGACAGTTTAGTAACAACGCAGGGTGGAACAACAAATCACTGGATCAATAGAGAAAGTCCAGAAACAGATTCACCATACAAGGAGACCAGATAAATGATAGAAATAGCCCAGTAACTAGTAGGGGGAGGATCAATTATTTAATAATCGGGAGCTGGAACAACTGATGATCCAATTAATGATGACCATGCCCTCACATTAATTCCAAGTTTAGTAAAGAAAATAATTCGTAGTCCAAAACCTCAAAACTTCTAGAAAAAAAATAGAAATATATTTCTGACCTCATAATGGGAAATAAGTTCTTTAAAGAATAAAAGAACAAATTACAATGGAAAGGGTTTATAAATTTGGCTACATTTTTTAAAACAACAACAACAACAACAACAAACCTTCTATTCATCGAAAGACACCATAAACAAAGTAAAACAAGCCAGAGCTCAAGGGAACCTATTTGCGATTCACATAACTACCACACGTTTTACGTCCAGAATATGTTGAAAAAAGCCACACTAATCAATAAAGAAAAAGACAAAAGAGAAAAAAATTAGAAAAGTAAGTAGAGACTTTGACCAGGCAACTTAAAGAAAATGAAAACTGCAAAGCCGATAAATGTATAGAAAGATGCTTAATCTCACTAGCAAATAAAAATAAGTAAAACAAAACCATAATAAAATGTCCTCATTAATTTGCAAACATTTAAAGATTTTTAAAATACTAAGTGATGATGAGAAAAGAGCAACACACTCACTTAGGAAAATAAATGGTTACTGATTTTTATAAGCCAGTTTGCCAAAATCTGGTGAAGTTGAAAAAATATATGCCATATGTCCTAGAAGTGCCACTCCTAGGTATAAACTCTAGCACCATGATACTTAAATTATAAGGACTCTAAAAATACAGGAAGTTAAAAAAACAAAACATGCAACTACCATATGACCCAGCAATTGCATTCCTGGACATTTGTCCCAGAGAAATATAAACACAAGTTCAAACAAAAACTTAAAAATAATATTCATAGCAGTCTTATATCTGATAGCCAAAAAAGTGTGAATACTCAAGATGTCCTTCTACCGGTGAATTGTTAAACAAGCTGTGGTACATCCATACCATGAAATACCAGTAGTAATAAAAAGGAACAAACTATTTATACATGCAACAACTTAGATGAATCTTCAGAGAATTATGCTAAATGAAAAAAAAGGCAATCCCCAAATTTACATACCATGTAAGTCCATTTACATAATATTCATGAAATGACAAAATTATAGAAATGGAAAAGAGATTAGTGGTTGCCAGAGTTTGAGAAGAGAATCAGTGGGAGGGAAATGATGTAGCTATAGGAGGGATCCTTGTGGTGATGGAAATGTTCTGTATCTCGACTATATTAATGTTGATTGTGGTTGTGGTATTATATTATGGTTTTGCAAGATAATATCACTGGGAGAAAATGGGTAAATGGGATTGCTCTTTTTTTTTTTTTTTTTACAATTGTATGTCAATTTAAAATGGCCTCAAAATAAAAAGTTTAATTAAAAATAAGATTTGGGACGCCTGGGTAGTTCAGTTGGTTGAGCGTCCGACTCTTGATTACAGTTCAGGTCCTGATCTCACAGTGAGATCGAGCCTCATGTTGGGCTCTGTGCTCAGCCAGGATTTTGTTTGAGATTCTCTCTCTCTGCCTCTCTTTCCCTCTCTCTCTAAAACAAACAAATAAATCTTTAAAATAAATAAGATTTAAAACTACTTATGGATAGACCCTATCCCCAGAGGTCTTGAGTCAGCTGATCTGGAGAGAAAATTTGGCATTCATTATTTTTAAGTGCCTGGATAATTCTGATGTTCAGACAGGACTGAGACTGGTCTTAGAGCCACCATCATCTGTATGCCCAAATAGATGTGTGGTTAAGAAAATGGACTCTCGAGCCTGATTATCAAATTGATTTCTAGCAACACCATGTACTAGCTGTGTGAAGTTGATGGAGTTTCATCATCTACATTATGTTTAATAATAGTACTTATTATAAGTTGTTGTGGGACTAAGTGATTCAGTCACTTATGTAAGTCACTTAGTGTCTGAAACATAATAAACACTAGAAAGGTGTTTCATATACTTTCATCATTTTATTATTGCTATAGAAGTTTATAAAAACAAACCTAAATATACATCAGTAAGAGAACAGATGAAAGAAACCAGTTTCATTCATAAAACAGAATACTGTATACTAGTGAAATTTAAAAAGCTAAAAGTTTATGTACCAATTATAATGACTACTGCAAACATATCATGAAAAGTGGGTTACAGAAAAAATATAGTTGATCTCATTCATTTAAAATTTTGAACATGTTTCTAGATATTGTTTAGTAATATATATACCTGTAGTAAATAATAAAAGTAAGGCATGAGAAGGATAAAATATTTAAATTTTAAAATAGCTATATCCATGAAGGATAGAGGTGAATATAATCAGGGATAAGTGCGTGTGTGTTCCCACTGCATTTATAATGCTCTATCCTTTCAATTTCATTGTGAGTACTTTGATATTATATTATCTTCATAACTTTTGTATATCCAAAATATTGTATAATAAAAATAATAATAGCCAAAATGTAATTTTTAATAAATGTTGGGCTCTGTACTAAGCTCTTTAAACAGGTTATTCACTTTATTCTTCCTATAACCCTATAAGGTACTCTTATTTGCCCTATTTTGTAGATGAGGAAACGGAGGCTAAGAGAGTTTAAATGATGTGCCCAAGAACACATAGTTAGAAAGTGGTAGAAATGGGATTTGAACCCAGACAGACCAAATATAGTGCCTGGAACATGGTAGACATTTACTAAATGGGAGATAAAATTACTGAGAACCATCACTTTTTAGTGGCAAGAAATCAAGGTGAAATCAGATACACCTGTGTCTCAATTTTAGTTTGCTGAACCCTAGTTTTCCCATATTTATAGCAGGGTGGTTGGGAGGATCAGAAGCAATATATGCAAAGGTCCAGCACATAGTGAATATCCAATGGTTGACAGCTATTGTTAGGTGTTTAGTTTGGGGGAAATGAAGAATAATTGTAGGTTTCTAGTCCAAAAATGGCAAGCCAAGACAATTTGTAGAGGATAGAGAAGAGTAAAAAAATTTGGAAGGATTAAATTTATGTTTTAGTTTTGTACAGATATAGCCTTTAAAAACACACTGGTATATTTTTAAATTGTACTGTGTTTTTAAAGATTCTTGGCCAAATATCCTAGAATCCACAACGATAGAGTGATTCATATAATCATATATGCCCTTTGACCTAAAACACTACAATTTAGCATTAATGTTTGGTAGCAGCAAGGACGAATTGCTAAGTTTTATATATTCTAGTTTGAAAAATATTCTTAGAATCAAACCAAAGTGGGAAGTTTGCAACATATTTTAAAATACATGTATTATTATGAGCAGCTTAACCAAGGAAAGCTCTATCAAAGTTGTGTTTAATAAAGAGGATTATAGTAATTGAAGTGTTAGGTAACACTTGGAAGTTTATCTCCCCTCTCAGAGTAAGTTTATACATCTGTTAAAAAGTGATAATAGTACCAGACTCACACGTTTTTTTGTGAGGATGCATTGAGACAATGCATATAAAATGCCTAGTGTACATAACATTATTATTATTATTATTACCACTATCATTCCCTAAGGCCAATTGAATATCAGATAAATTTTACTAATACCTCTCAAGATGTCTGTATAGTAGGAAATACTCAAGGTAGCACAAAAGAGTCACACTGGATGATTTCTGAGGTAACATCAAGAAATGGGTCCAAGCAAATTGAAAATACTTTGTCACTATTCCATCTCAAAAAGTATCCAACCATAATCAGTGATGGACAAAGAACAAACACAAATGCACAATGCAAAAAAGAAAAATATCTTTCATCTATAGGAAATCACTCACTAAACTATATTTTTGTATGTCTAAATTTTTGCTCCTCCTGGGTGGCAAGAAAAAATGTCTGAAATTTCTGTTAATCCACCATCAACAACAAAAACAACCCCCAGGCAAAGAAAAATAATGGATGAGCATTCAAATTATTTTAGAACGATGCAAGTTGGTCTGACTCAGTCCATTAAACTCAATAATTTTCACCAAACTGATTCTATTCTGTTTGGGCAATGAAAAATGCAAAACATCACCTTAAAATTTTACATAAAATATTTTAATCTCTCACTCCTCCCTCAGTAGGGATCACTCAGAGAATGGAATTACCATTCACTCCATTGATCAGACATAAAACCTAGAGATTATTATTGGTTACCTCTTTCTCTTCTTTGATATTTTTCTCTCCAAACTCTCACCAAGTCCTCCAGACTCTAGCTTCAGAATATCCTAAATACAAACATTTTGCCCCATATCTTCTGCTAAGACCCTCATCCAGCCCCCTCCCTTAACTGGCTTCCCTATGGTCTATTCTCCATAACATTGCTAGAGTAATCTTTTTTTAAAAAGGTAAGCAGAAATTAATTAATTAGCTAATTAATTAATTAAAAAGGTAAGCTGTATTCCTCCCCTCCTTAGAATCAGACAATGAATGTTCATCTCAACCAGGCTTCTTATAAGGCTCACAGGACTCAACCTATCTCAGCTCTAATCTATTCCCAGAGCATATCACATAACATTTTCCCCTGTGTCATTATCTTCCAGCTTCTTCTTCTCTAATAGATCCAAGTGCTTCCTTAGCGTCTTACCACTAGTATGTAACCTACTCCTAGTAAAGAATTGTCTTTATGGTAGCAAGTAGAAATATGGGTGAAGATTAGTCAGTCAAGAGTTTAAATGATTGTGCGACCTTGATTTATGCTCTGTGGCCTCGCAGGATCCCTGCTTGACTATTTCCTCCTGAGAAACTGACTACAAATTTTAGGTGTGACTCAGTAAGTAGGTGTGCATCTACTTACTCACCTGTATCCCTAGCTGCTTGTTTGGTAGTTCTGTGTAACCCAACATGAAAATACCCTTAAACCCAGAATGTCATAGTTCTCATTACTCTTCCTATTCAGAACAACCCCTTATGATCTGAACAAGCTCAATGACATTAAGCTCTTTACTTATGTGTGTGTGTATATCGTCTATACAACCAGATAATAAGCTTCTTTGGATCAGGAATTGTGTCTCATAAACTTCTGGCATTCTTTCACCCATATGTATCCCTGTTATAGCATCCATCGCAGTATGTTCTTAATACATACTGACTAAAATTTGATTTATTAATTTACTACCCTTCAAAAATGAAACAGTTTTGCAAATGACTATCTATGATCAGTCTGATTGATTATGGACCAAAAAGTACCAAGAAATAGAAGTTGAAAGACATTTGATGATTGGAGTGCTAACCTTAAGAACTTAAACTAATTCCAAATTTCCTTAGACTGAAAATTAAGTTAATGTACATATTACACTCTTTTGCTCTAAGAATTGAAAAAGGAAACTTTAGTAAAGTAGCATGTTAGACAAAGTGTAATCATTTTTGCGATAATAAATGGATTCTGCCTTATATATAGTTCCTTCTTTCTATAACTTTGTCACTTTATGTTAATCTCCTTTTGGTTTATTCCTTGAATAATTACAATGGGATATGTATATTTTATATGAGAAAAAATAACCATTGTCTTCAAAGTATATATTAGTATCTGCAGTACAAGATAATGTCCTTTCATTCCAATAGCTCCCTAAAAAACGAAATAATCAGTTGTAGTTCGTTTTTATTTAGTTTGAAAACCACAATAACCGTATGAAATGAAAAACCAGTATAGATTTTTCTATAGTCATTTAGCATAATAAGCATTATTAATTGCGAAACTATATACAAAATATTTTCTAGAAATATATTTCTATAGTTAATTCTGATTGATTATAATAATGTAAGTATATGCAAAAGCAATGCAGTGATAGATTTAATTTTAGATTTTTTCAATATTTGAATGTCCCAAGATCAAATCTTATACAATATCATTTAAATTATACATTATATAAAATACCCATTAAATGTAACATCTTATTCAAAATTATCCAAAATCATAAATTTAATCAGAAAGTTTTTTGATCCACCAATCAATCAATCAAGGTTTTTTTTTTAACATAAATATGGAGGGAATATTTTTGGAAGGAATCTAAAATGAATAATGATAGGTTACCATTAAAAATCTCTAAATAATAAGTAACCTCAAGATCCACAATTCAAGGAAAACCGTGAATTGGTTTGAGTTTTATCCATTTGATAACTTTTTCTTAAGCATTCCAAAATAAAACTAGTAGCAGGGGCTTATGAGATTCCAGCTGCTGGTAAACGACAACACTGTTGATCTCAATCCATATGGAATCTATAATCTACTGAGACATACAGACAAGTAAATGACAACAACCAACAACACGTGTGTAGGCTACAAGGCATGAAATGCATCCAGCAGAGATCAGTGGCAGCATAAAAATAACAGACAGGAGCATGTGCGAAAGCATCATGAGGAGCAAAGTACACAAATTTTAGGAAGGTAAAAGTAGTTCCAAGAGGTTGAAGCAGAGTGCAGGCCTGGTAGGGATTGGAGATGAGGGTTAGAGATGCTACTGCAGAGGTCAGCATTTGTTCTGAGCCTCTTTATACTCCCTTTTTGTGGCTTCTATTCAAAGGGCTATGGCTACTGTACCTCAGGCAGTCTGGGTGTTTGATTCTTAGTCCTATAGGTAGCTACCCAGTCAACCTAAACATCTGCTCCCATTTCTCAGTACTGTCCAACTGCACAGTGATTCCCAGCCTATAGAATGTGGCTCATGAAAATACCAGAGTAATTATAACAGATCAAGAATCAACATGAATACCAAACTTGAGTATAAATTAAACAAATAAAAGTAAAAATTTTATCCTAAGGGGGGGCCTTAAACTTTTCTTCATACGGCTAAAGAATTCATGTCATTGCTTTTTTCTTCCCTGTATACTCCTATCTAATGGAAATATTAATGATTTATGTTCCATTCTTCAGAACCTTGTGTGGATGCTGGCTAGTACTCATCTGTGCTCTTGTGATAACAGATCATGATGGCTTCAATGACTCTTATTTCCATGTGGCATCTTAAGATTTGAACAGGGGTTTTCAAGAGAAAATGACTTCACTAAAAGCAATGACATAGTAAATGTGAAATTGGAACATGTATGAAGATATATGGGAGACACAGTAACCCAAAACAAAAACTCTATTAAGTAAATACCTTTTTTATTCTGCTACAGCTTATATACTTTTTAAGGTCAGATATGGCTATATTCATGTGGGTAGATCCCTAGTACTCCCATAGTGCTTTGTACAAAGAGACACAAAGAATAAATTAATGGGACCAATTATAAACAGCCAATGGCATAATTCTGTTTAGATAAATTATTTTATAATTCACTTAATATCTTTTTGAGCATTCACTACTACTAATAATAAACATTTACTATGATCCAAGTGTTCTACATAATTAACCTACTTAATCCTTACAACAAATGAACAAGAAAGAGGGTAGGAGCCTTCAGAAGATATTAATGCTGGGGATGAAGGGATAACAAACAAAACATTTAATCTAGAAGCATGTAACAATACAAACTAGAGAAAATTAAAAAGTCTAACCAGTAAAAATATGTGAATACATTTATAATTACATTGACACTTCTGAATTTGATAGATTTAAAAAAATTCTACTAAAAGTAATGATCTGTTTCATGTTTTGGTTACACAATCCTTAGACTTTCTGGTTTTCACTTACACAACATTTTCATTCTCTCTGAATTATACCCTGATATATTTTAGAAATTAGATTAAAACCACCAATTTTCCAAATTCAGGTCAATTTTTGACTACTTGAATACTCACTGGCCTATTAGTTATATGAATTAAATTATAGATTTCTCAATAAGAAATGAGTTTGAATTAGATGTGGTTAGAAATGTTCCACATATTCTGTTTTGATTGACTGATATGTGGAAATACCTCCATGGGTACTGGCATATTTATGAGTCAAAGCACAGAAAATATTGGAATAGTTGAATTGTTTTAAAATATTTAGAGATGGATGGTAACCTTGTCCATTTGGGCTGCTATAACAGAATGCCATAGACTAGTTAGCTTTTAAACAACAGAGATATACTGCTCACAATTCTGGAGGCTGCAAAGTCCAATATCAAGGCACTGGAAGATTTGGTGTCTAGTGAAGGACCATTTCCTGGTTCATTGATTCAGGTCTTTTTAATGTGTCCTCACATGCGAGAAGGGTGAAGAAAGTTTTCTGGAGCCTCTTTTCTAGGGGCATTAACCCCATGAGGGCTCCATCATTGGAACCTAATCACCTACCAAAGGCCCCACCTCCAAATACCATCACATTGGGTATTAGATTTTAACATATGAATTTTGAGGGGAAAAAAACATTCAGTTTATAGCAGATAGACTATCACACAAGGGAAAAGGAAAGGTTTTAAAAAGATACGTTAACTTTCCCATATATAAGTTACATACCCTACACAAAGGAAATATAATTTTCCAATTGATTTTTTCATAGTTCAGCATGTCAGTGATAGTTGCTAAAGCCTATAGCCTCACAGTAATGGAGATTTAAAACCATTTATGTCAGTAAGCACCTATGTATAATCAGGGGACTCTAAGTAAGACATTACTATGAGAGGAAGTTGGGGTAGATAACTTTTAACATTCTTTCAAAGAACAATAATCATAGAAACAGATATACTCTATAATCCTGTTTCATAAACTGGATCATGAGCAGGGTGCCTGGGTGGCTCAGTCAGTTAAGCATCCCGCTCTTCATTTCAGCTCAGGTCATGATCAGGGTCTTGAGATTGAGCCCGGAGTCAGGCTCTCCACTCAAGGCGGAGTGAGATTCTCACTGAGAATCTCAGTGTCTGCTTGAGATTCTCTCTCTTCCTCTGCCTCTGACTCTCCCCCACTGCTTGCACTCTAAATAAATAAATAAATAAATAAATAAATAAATAAATAAATAAAATCTTTTAAAAAAAGGTGGATCATAAGCTTTGTTTTGAAACATTACTTATAAATTGCAAATATTTGTCCCAATTAAAATCCTAATGGCTTCTGTATTAAGAAAAGTTAGCATTCGGGGCGCCTGGGTGGCGCAGTCGTTAAGCATCTGCCTTCGGCTCAGGGCGTGATCCCGGCATTATGGGATCAAGCCCCACATCAGGCTCCTCCGCTATGAGCCTGCTTCTTCCTCTCCCACTCCCCCTGCTTGTGTTCCCTCTCTCGCTGTCTGTCTCTCTCTGTCAAATAAATAAATAAAATCTTTAAAAAAAAAGAAAGAAAAAAAAAGAAAAGTTAGCATTCAAATGGCAACCTAGTTCTAATAAACAAAAACAACTTTCATGGGGATGACTACTTTGATTTATTGAGATAAAGATCTTATGTACTATGAGAAAGGAATCACGAGACATGAAAACAAAAAGGAACAGGAGCCGTCGTTATAAGAAAAAATAGAATCTAAAAAATCTTAGTAAGTTGTGGCTTTTTATCAGTGAAACTTTTAATTTCTCAAAGCAAATATTTTTTCCAGTAGTTTTGAATAAAGGCAAAATTACAAATTACAACAGGTCCCATTGTAATGCCCAAAGCTAAGATGTAATCCAAAGGTGTTTTCATTCACACTAAAGCAAACAAAAGTACCAACAAAGATAATTACCAAAAAAAATACATTATAATAAATAAATAAGCAAATGAATCCAAAAAGCCCTACTCTATTCTTCTCTGATGAGCATTCATCAATTTTATATTATTAACTATTTAACAAAGTAAAGAACAATCATATAAATTAGAAGAAAATAAATCCTGAGTATACTGATCTTAAATACTATACTGCTAACTATTGATCTTTTTAAAACATATATTTCCATAGGCTCTAATCAAGGTGATTAGGGAAATTCATGTAAGGCTTACAGGGTAATTATAATTAGATGCGTAGAGCTGCTATTAGGTATAGGTCATTTATATTGCACAGTCAAAAATCTGATCCACTCAGGAATAACTAAAATTTAACTTGATTTATTGTTTTTAAATCTGACTATGTCATAATTCTTTTCAGTCTGGAAGGCCATTGCCCCTTCTCTGTCTAGCAAAACAGGATTCATGTGTCACTCCCTTTGACTCTGAGAATTAAAATCTGAACTTCTCTGATGGCCCAAGGCAGAGGTAAACACGGTGTCTCCTTGTATCCCTCTAGTGTTTTGGCAATAACATACAGAGTACATTGCCTTCTGATTATTCACAATTCTGTGTCTAGTATGTCTTTGTTTCCTAAGTTTCTCTACTATTCTAAGCATATCATAAGCATTGAATAAATATTATTTGAATAAAAGCATTAATAAATGAGTAGATAGAAAGCCGGCATTGTTTGGCAATGCCAGGATATGAAAGAAGGCTTTGGTAAAATAGTAGATTCATATTAATTTTATTATGATAAAATGCTTTAATGCTTGGCAGACACTGCAAGTGCTATCTTTCTGCTCTTCTGCATTTATAAGATTAGAGCCTTATGACAGCTCCACGCCAATGGCATGTGGACAGAAACGGCAGAACGCATTTTTCTGAGGCTGGCCCTTAAAATTCTCCAGCCACCTCTTCCCAACACAGTGGTTTGGGAGACTACACATTCCAAATGGCAAAGCCACAGATGTGATGTGAAGAAACTAGCCTTGTAGGTTGAAAGACCCTGTGAAAATGGCAAGTGGCCTCTAGGACCTGAGAGTAAGCAAGAAAATGGGGACTTTAGTCCTTTAATGGCAAAGAACTGAATTCTTCCAACAACCAGAAGAGAACTCCAAGGTCCAGAAAGAAACAGACCCAGTGGACTTGACAGCAGCCTAATGAGTCTCTGAACTGAGGACCCAGCTGAGCTGTGCCCATACTCCCAGACTCAGAGAAACTGAGATAATCAAGTTTAAGATAGTAAAATGGCAGTGTTTTGTATGCGTAACAGAAAAAAATATCTCATTACCACGACAAAAGACAGGAAAACAAAATGAAACAAAAAACAAAACGAAACAAAGAAACCAGGGAGTGGGGAGCCTGGCTAGATCATTTATGATTATGAGTCACCCAGGGACTGAAGAGAGCTGTATCTACAGAGCTCAGCCTTTTGTACCTAAAACTCAATAGTGGCTGACATTCTTGTTTTTTATATAAATGCATGAGATTTACCCATATGGAATAATTTGATTCATTAATTTTTTACTATTTTGCTTTAAGGCTTTAGAGTTGACTTCATGTTTTCTACAGTAAGCAACCTCCTATCTTTATTGGAGGAATACCATGGTTCTGCCTACTTTCTGCAACCCCCACCTGCTTTCAGGTCATTAATTACCTGTGAATGATTTAAAGATTTGAATGCTTCTAGCCCCAGGCCTGCCTCCCCATCAACTTTCCCTAAGGACTCACATGGCAACTCCACCATGAACAAACTGCTTTGAGCCATAATGTAATAAAAACAAATGTATCAAATTATATTCCACTAAAAGAAGCACTACTACTTTCTCCACATTCCCTCCATTATTTTCTACAGCTGTAACAATCTCTTAAAATAGGTCATTGAGTGAACACCTTCAGAACACATAGTCACTCATTTCTTTGTAAAAATTACATAGATTAATCACTATTTTTTGTCTCTAAAACCACCACTACAATGATATCATATCGTATGTTATCCAGCAACTAGATTTACTATCATCCTCCCTAAACCTCTGTTCTTAATTTTAAGTACTACATTTCAGTGGTCTTCAAAGTTTTTGCCTAAGAATTCCCTAAAATAAGTTAGAAAAAGTATTATAGTCAATTGTATATTATTAGTTGGTACCTAAGCTTTTATTGAAATACATATATTTTGAAAGAATATAATTTTAGTGTACTTAGTGTATATTGTATAGTTGCTTTAAACATATTTTTTAAACATATTTTTTAAACCTTGGAAACCATCAACAAAACAAAAAGGCAACCTACTGAATGGGAGAAGATATTTGCAAATGATACGTGGAAAAGGGGTTAATATCCAAAATTATGAGACTAAGCAAACAAGAACAGTAAATGCAATGTGGTATTCTGCATTGGATCCTGGAACAGAAAAAGAACATGTGTGGGTAAATTGGTAAACTCTGAATAGAGTCAGTAATATATATATATGTGGAACTCATAATTCAATATCAAAGAAACAAACAATTCAATTAAGATGATGGGCAGAAGACCTGAATATATATTTCCCCTAAGAAGACAAAGAAATAGCCAACAGATACATGAAAAGATGCTCAACATCACTATCATCAGGGAAATTCAAATCAAAACCACAATGAAATATCACCTCGCACTTGTCACAATGGCTAGTATCAAAAAGCTAAGAAATAACAATATCCTTGTTGGCAAGGATGCAGAAAACAGGGAAACTTTGTGAACTGTTTAGTGGGAATGCAAAAATGGTGCAACCACTATGGAAAACAGTAAGGAGATTCCTCAGAAAATTAAAAATAGAACTACCGTAAGATCCAGTAATTTCACTCTGAGTATTTATCTGAAGAAAACAAAAACACTAACTAAAAAAAGATACATGTACCCCTATGTTCACTGCAGCATTATTTACAATAGTCAAGATATGGAAGCAACCTAAGTGTCCATCAATAGATAAATGGATAAAGAAGATGTGATATACATATGCACACATGCATGCACACACACACACACACACACACACACACACACACACATCTACACATAATGGAATATTACTCAGTAATAAAAAAGAATGAAAACTTGCAATTTGTAACAACATGGATGGATCAAAACAATATTATGCTAAGTGAAATAACTCAGAAAGAGGAAGAAAAATACCATACGATTTCAGTTATTTGAGGAATCTAAAAAACAAAATAAACCAGCAAACAAAACAAAATGTAAACAGACTCGTAGATGCAGAGAACAATCTGGTGGTTATTAGAGAGGAGGGGCTGGGGAGCTGGGCAAAATAGAGGAAGGAGATTTAAAGGCACAAACTTCCAGTTACAAAATAAATAAGGCACAGAGATCCAGTGTACAGCATAGGGATTATAGTTAATAATATTGTAACATCTTTTCATGGTTTTAGATGGTAGCTAGATTTATTGTGGTCATCACTTCATAATGTATATAAATGTCGAATCACTCTGCTGTATACCTGAAACTAATGTAATATTTTATGTCAATTGCTCCTCAATTAAAAAAATATTGGAGGGGACCTGGTTCATCAAGCATCTGCCTTTGGCTCAGGTCATGATCCCAAGGTCTTGGGATCGAGCCCTACATGGGGCTTCCTGCTCAGCAGGGAGTCTGCTTCTCTCTCTCTCTCTCTCTCTCTCTCTCTCCCTCTGCCCCTCCCCATCACTGATTCTCTCTCTCTCTCTCTCTCAAATAAGTAAAATCTTTAAAGAATATATTGAAAAAAGATTAAAAAGTTAGTTTAGAATGCTCTATGAGCTTGTCTCTTGAATGAAATAATGTGTTACTCTGATTACTTCTTATGGTTAGAAATCATCTTGCTTTGATCTCAAGGGAGTCTTCCTCAGGAACTATGTATTCTTAAATTATCTTGGATATGTATTGCCTTAAAGTCACCCTAGGAGGAACTCCCAGGTTTTTTCTCAAGTTCTTCGTCCCTGACATACTTTGGTATGCTTCCCTGTACTAGTAAACATAACAGTTGACTCTTGAACAACACAGATTTGAACTGCACAGGTCCACTTAAATGCCAGTTACTTTCTATAAATACAGTACACTGCTGTAAATGTATTTTCTCTTCCTTATGCTTTCCTTAATAACATTTTCTTTTCACTTGCTTACTTTAGTATAAGAGTACAGCATAATACCTATAATATACAAAATATGTGTGAATCGACTGTTTACATTATTGGTAAGGCTTCCAGCCAACATTACGCTATTAGCAGTTAAGTTTGGAGGAGAGAGTCAAAGGTTATACATGGCTTTGACAGTGAGAGGGGTCAGCACCTCAACCCCCGCATTGCCCAAGGGTCAACTGTATACTCCTCTGTCTGAATATACTTTTATCCTTTCTAGAGAAACTAAGCTACTTTCCCATTTCATTACTCCTACTCTTGTTTTTTTTTAAGCTCAACATAAGAAAGCCTTCCCTTTCTCCCCCTCCATATAGCAGCCCATTAAGTCAGGGGAGCAGAGTTCTCTTCCACCCAGGAATCTTCCGTCTTCATAATGCACATCCATCCCATATCCCTCAAAACCAGCTTTCTGAAATTAGCATGGAAAGCCCTCAAAATACACCTTCTCTGTACTTTCCCACTGGTGGCTAATGACATTAAAAAATTGCACACTTTTGCAGATCAGTGACCTATAAACTTGTGATCTCCAGTTATCAGACAAACTGTTCCATGTTTCTCTGGTCAATTCTTTTCCATGTTCTACGGGAATATTTTAAATGTACTCCACCTTCTCAAATTGTAGAAATTTTACACATGCACCGAATCTAATAGACCACCAAAACATTGATTTTTTCCACCTCATATTTCTATTTACTCCTATTGTACAAAATCCTCTTCACAGTGTTCCCAGAAAGAAAGTTAAGGAAGAACTAAAGGTACATCTATGATAATGGTACAGGTTCTATTTTCCAACCACCCCTCTCTTAATTTCCTTTCTCTTATTTTACAAAACAAAAACATAATTCTTACCTACCCAGAATTTTATGTGCATTAACCCAGCATGTAAATCTTCTGGGGGCACCAAACAAAAGGATACCAGAGATCAATGTTAAGAAGTACTAATGTTACTATACAGAAAATAAATGACTGGCAAAAAAAATTATTTTGTAAATCCAATTCTTTGTTTTCCACAAAATTAATAGGTTACTAAAGATAAATTTTGGTATAGATCACCATGTAATTCTCTATGTATAATCAGAAAGAGTTCAGTAATTGAATGACACTGTTATAACTCAACTCTTCATCTTCTAGTTCACATCTATAAAAATGAAAAGTCAAAATAGAATTAATACTAAATTCTGTCTCATTTTGGCAATAAGTAACATTGTTCCAAAAGTAGAGGAATTAAAAGAAGCCCATCTGTCACATTCAGCACTGCATTTCTAATAAAGTTGTATCTTTTTGTCACTAACAATTTTTTCAGAATTTGAAATACAGTTACATAGTTTTGGTCAATTGTGCATTAATAAAAACCAAGTAGATTAATTCTAGAAGAAAAAAAATTAAACCTTATAGGTATAAGAAATTGAAAAGATCAAATTATATTTTATAACTAAAAATATGATAGGGTAATGAATTAAATACGTTCATGCATAAGTTATATAATAATAAGATAAATTTCCATGGGAATACAAATATGAATTCAAAAGATATGAGAACTACATAAAAATTTTTAAAGTTCTACAAGAGCTATTTCTAACACTTTTAAGTGGATAGCAATGATCATGGAATCTCAATACTATTCAGATTCTAATGGATATATTTAACAGTGATATAACAGATTTATTTAAAATGTCAAAATGTACAATATGCTGAGAACTACATCTTTTGCAGCTATTTAAAATTTTGATGAATTTTATGTTGATTCACAAGTATATATGAGGATATACAATTTTTAAAAATGATTTTGGAGACTTTTAAGAAAAAGGGTTTGAAAACCACTAGTTTAGGCCATTATCATCTCTCATGGAGGTTACTGTAATACCCTCTATATTCTTCCTGCTTGGCATCCATTCCCTACTCAAAAATATTTTCAGAACTGCTGCCAGAGTAATCTTTCTTAAATGCAAAAACTCAAGTCACTTCTCTACTTAATATAATGCAATGGCTTCTCATTGTCTTTCCTTGTGTACCTTTCCATTGACTGTTGCCATGGCTGCTCTTTACCACCAATTCCATGGAAACTGAACTACAAGACTTTCCAGGTTCCTGACTCTGGGACTTTAACTCAAGTGTTTCTCCCTTTCTGACTCATCCTCACTCTCTCCCTCCACTTCTCCTTCCATCATATGCTCTTCTCCTAATTAGCTCCTAATCATCGCTCAGGTCTCAACTCTAAAACCCATTGTTTCAGAAATATTCATTGGCCCTCCAATTCAAGTTAGAAACCCCCTTAATTTATGTTGCCATAGCACATAACTTCAGACTTAGAAACGTAAATTATAATGGAAGCTGAAAGATTTCACGTGACTCATCCTGCTTTGGCTCCTTGAATCCTCATATTTAAATAAACCATTTAAATGGTTAGATGCTTGCATGACAGTCTTTTTTGTTTTCTTATTTCTCCAGCTATTTTCTGATCCACGTTTATACACATATAAACTTAAGTAATTCACATCTTCATAGGACAAGATGAAATTTGTAAATCTAGAAATATGAAATGAGCTGAGGCTACTTTCTGATTACTCCCTTGTGCTCTGGCTTAGATAAATCTCTATCCTTCAGGATTCAAAATAAATCACACTTCCACCAAGAGTCTTTCCACTGTCCTACAAATTAGCTCTCACTCACTCTTACCCAACGAGGAAATTCTATACTTCCATAAACTCCTTCCTAGCATTTATAGTAAGTTGACAATCTAAAACAGATTGTATATCTATTGTTTACCAATGACCTTCCAAAGTCAAACATAGCATCTCACATATAGCAAGCATTCAATAAATAGATGCTGAATGAGTGAATGAAACTATACCAAGACAACGAAAAAATGAGTGGCTGTTTCACTAATTGTTAAAAACAGTTTGATGTTATTGGTCTAATATAAAGTGGGCCTTGGATTGAGACCTCACTTGAGTTTCCCATTAATGGAAACTAATGACTAGGTCCATTCAAAAAAGATCCAGCCTCAGTTTCCTATTCTATACTTTAATTTGCCATGCAAAATGGAGCCATTCTTTTGAGTTTAAATGAACACAATCCTTTGGAATATTATCTACTTCTGCATTTCCCTTAAATCCTAGTGTCAATGGTTTGGACAGTTCAATTTTTTTCAACTTCAACTTTCACTTGTTCAAGTCCCGTCACCCCTGGTAACAAAACCTGCACAAGTTATGGCAAAAGTAGGAAAGTTCAGCAAGAAATTCTAAAACTCAATTTTTCACATATATTTGCCCTCATTAAGTTGAAAAAGTACTGGGGAGATGTCATGAAATATAGGTAGGTTTAAAGTCAGAGTAATGTTTACATTAAAACAATGCAGAAAAGATGCCCCAATAAACCAAGCTGTTATTCAAACACTTCAGTAACTATTTAGTGAGAACACTGAAAAACTCACAGATATTAGATCAAATTCTCTGAGAAAACTATACAATGAAAATTATCTTCTCAGGTGGAAACTAACTTCAAAAAATACATTTATGAGATTAGGAAAATTAATAAAGGAAGATTTGCCAGTGGTTTGAGGCAATTATAAGAACAGAAATAATGAAATAAGATTTCAATCATTATATAAAATTTACACATAAAAGTAGAAAATTTTTTTTTCAGTGAGAAGAGAATTCAAAGACATATATAAATGTAATAAGTTTTCTAAACATAGGGATGGAACACAAAAAAACTGTGCCTTCTCAGTTCTATTAACATTTGTTTTATCAATTTAATTTCAGATTTTGTAAAAACATCATTGTGGCATTAATTTTTGTGGCATCTTAATTTCAATGACATTAAATTGAGGGAAATGTGCTATTTAGAATTGAAAAATATGTTGCTAAAAAAAGAAGGCTCTTGTAATTCATAAAATATTAATAATTTTAGATAAATAATATGAAATCTAAAGAATCTGGTAAAAAGCTTGAAAGCAAGCCACAATCACACCATGTACAGAAAAAGCAGTGGTCCCAGAGAAAGCTGGTCTAGATTAAAAATAAATATTGCTGCTCAGCCTGGTGACATTTATGAAGCTAAATTTTCTGATCTTTCCTCATTTATAAAATGGTAATAAAAATACCTTTCATACCAACCTTAAGAATAAGGAATTACTATGGGAGGATAAGATGTTTAACAACTTCGCAAATTAATGTTTGATTTACAAAAATGAGCACATAGTTCTGTAACAAGACTAACCTAAGATAGCCCAAAATGTGAATGGTTGAACGATATCTAGGTGGCTCCCAAAATATCAATGGAATTTCCTTTTTGACTGCATATTTCACAAGAATTATCTACTCCTTTGTGAAATATGATTTAAAGCACAGGTGCATGCACACATGTGCATATAAGTACATACATATGTATACACATTTAGTATGTATACATATATATACAAATTTAGCCAGGACTTTCATTTTCAATGAACTGGAAAAAAACAAGGAACATAAGAAAGAAAAAGTGAAAATAATATCTGCAAACTAAAGACAGAGAGTCATCCCTTCTTCTAAGGTCTGTTTTTACTAAAGTATTTTCTTTAAAGAATTTATTTATTGGGGCACCTGGATGGCTCAGTCAGTTAAGCGTCTGCCCTTGGCTCAGGTCATGGTTCCAGGGTCTGGGATCCATTGGGCTCCCTGCTCAGCAGGGAGCCTGCTTCTCCCTCTCCTTCTGCCTGCCACTCCCCCTGCTTGGGCTCTCTTTCTCTCTCTGTAAAATAAATAAATTTTTTAAAAAAGAACTTATTTATTTATTTCAGACAGAGAGAGAGCCCAAGCAGGGGCGGGGAGAGTCAGAGGGAGAAGCAGACTCCCTGCTGAGCAGGGAGACAGATGCAGGGCTCTATCCCAGGACCCTGGGATCATGACCTGAGCTGAAGGCAGATGCTTAACCGACTGAGTCACCCAGGCGCCCCTGCTTTTACTAACATATTTTTTGATACTCTGAGCACATGGGAATTCTGTCAATACCTGTGATAAAGGACATGATCCAAAGAGTCGCCACTTCCACCATTATTAGAAGTCGACTCAAAGGTTATAGAAAAGATTTTGTAGCAAATCGAAGATTCACTGCATGGCAACACAATCCCAAACTGAATCCGAGCAGGAATATTTCCATTTTATGTACTAAACTCTAAAAGTGATCTGAATGATCTAGATGGCCTTTTTAAAGAATTCAGTGGACAAAATCATTAACACTGATCATTTTATCATCCTTATGCCAAAAAAGGGGGTATTTTAAACTTCAAAATGAAAAAGAATAAAATGGAGTCTGGATAATTCATAATTGGTTTAGGTTTATTACAATAATAATAATAATTGCAAAGATGAGTAAAGAGCCTCAATTACAATGCCCATTAATAATAAAAAAATAGTCTCAAATCAATTGGTATATATCTGAACCAACTATAATCTCAGAGACAGCTGAAGAATACAAAAGCTATCTATGCTTATTCATCTAGACATGCAAGTTATTCAACACTAGCTCATATTTTGATATCATCACTTCGGATAATTTTGATTATGTCAGCTGAAATAGGAACAATAATAGATTCAGACTGTGTCTGCATCTTCTGAAAGCTTTTTCTAAAATACAAAGCACGATCAAGGAATAGGTTGGAGGCTTTAACAATTCCATTTTGTTTTATGACACATAAAGGAGCAAAGTTGTGAGTAACTATTCACTCCTCTTACCACACTCCTTCTGGATAGCCCCCGCAGGACATTGTTTGGAATGCATCTAACGTAATAGTTGAAAAGTACTGAATAAATTCAGACTCTTGTCTGACAAATCAAGAGAAAGAAAAATAATAATTCTGGCCCAGTCCTTAGAAGATCCAAGCTAAAGGACTACAAACTGTTCAAAAATATGAAATGAACAAAATTGGATTTGTTATGAGTTAATTTCTTAATGAACAATAGCGATACACTTGCAAGGCATAATCCATGCTAAGTGTGTTCAGAAAAAAATAAGTAAATTGTCAGGTGCCTATGTATAAAACACAATTTAATTTAAATAGAAATCTACAAGCAGGACTTGCAATGCTAAAGATGTAAGCATTAACAAATATACTACTTAAATAACATTTTCTGAAGAGTTGATTAGTTGATTGATTCTTTACTGGATTCATTTATATCTCCCACTAAGATAGCATTCTATGCTTCACAGGGAAAAAAATAAAGAGGCTTTTTCTACTTTGAGTTTGCTTTGTTTTAGTTGCATATGACATGGCTAATTGTTTGAAAATATTTTAATAATACAAATCACTATTAGATAACAATTATTACAAAAGTATCATTAAAAAGTGTTGTTAGCATTCTATAGTTCATGGACACTCAGTCTCCCTTGTAGAAATTCTTCAGATGACAGGAGAATAAATCAGAGACTCCAGCATATTGTCTAGCACTGGTTAACTCTGTTACTCCACGTGTTTCTCCACTATTTCCCAACCAAGTTTCATTATTGGTATTTATGGAACAAGAGGATAGATGGACAGATTGGATTGGAGCACAACTGTTTGAGTCAGTTTCGTAGGAAATGGTTCGAAGATTGTTTGTTTTGGGATTAATCATTAATATAGTTTTTACACTTGTTTACATTACACATTCCCTGAATAAATGACTTTCTTTCTTTCGTTCATTCATTCATTCATTCATTCTTTTATTTCTATTTCTACATGACATAAAATTAACCTTTTTAATCAGGGTGACGGTTTCATTGTTGCTATTAATATTTTTACTTTTTTTCAGTCTTTATACTTTATTCCTTTTTTTTAGAGGTGTAAAAGTTATTAATGATTCCATGAATGCTTTATTTGTAATTCACAAGCAGTTTGAGAATTGGTGAGGTCAAATACTACTAATCCCCATTTTAAAGATTAGTAACCTGAAGCTTAATGGGATTAAGCCACTTGCCTAAAATCTCAAGGGAGAAATTTCAAGGTTTTCTGACTCTTAGTTCAGTAGTTTGATGACACTACCCCACTAATATTTATTGATCTTTCTAATTGTGCAAGGATGTTTTCTTTTGATACCTCATTACGTACTGCTTAGTAATATGGATCTATCACAAATTCTATCACATTACAATTCTATATTATATTGGACTTTGTCTGAGAAGGCAATTCATGGAGCAAGAGGTGATTTTTCTCCTTTAGAATCGTAATGCCTTTTTTTTTTCAATAAAAAAAGTTGATGGTCCACATTCTATCTGTACTGCACAGCTATAATATATCATTCAATAAACTATAACTTCAGTAGGAGTTTCATCTTTGAGAAGACCTAAAGACTAGGTACCAGCTGCCAGACGTATGGCACATATTCTTGAAAGACCTTGAGAAAACAATTTAATTGGGAAAGCTTTTGAAATATCACTTCTTCATTTTATTATATCTGCATCTCTTTTAAAGAGAACTGGATGTGGTCAATGTTTATCATAGACACAAAATAGCACTTGGATCTCTTGATTCATCAAAATAGGTGAGGGTCTAGATGCTAACTCATAAATTATTCACATATTTGTTTGTTCATTATACAAACTAATACTTCCAAAAGGAATTTGTGACAGCTTCTATGTCAATGAAGCTTTCGACATAGTGATAAAAGAATGAGACTCCAGCATGAAGGGAATCAAGTAACTTAGCCTAGGGCACATTATTTATTAATTGAATAGAAAATTTAGCTATAAGCTGCCTAGCTGCCAATGCAAAGTAAAATAAAGGGCAATCAAATATATAGCTCATATTGAACAAAAGAAATAAGAATAATTTTTAATTAAATTAAAACATTTTCCCAGCATTAAACACTAAGAGAAATTTTGAATTTACAGAAATGCCACTGGGAAAAAACAATTTAAACATTTAAATGAATATTAGATGCATTCTTCATAAATTCTTATATTAATTCTGATATCAAATTGCAGCCCTTAGAATCCATTCTATGTAGGAATAAAGCTTACAGTTCCTATGACAATGTATGTATAAGAGCTTAGAAGCCCTAGAGGAAAACACCCCTTCCTGCTGAACTAACACTATTGCTCCTTACTTAAGCATGTGCCTGTGCATAACTAGTAGGATATAGTTTCAATTGCTATACACATTATCGATTCACTGTTTTTCAGCTTTTCTCTAAAGACCTTTGAAAATGATAAAATTCAAATAATTCTCAGCTCACAGTTTTAGTTGTAATAAATAGGACACACAATGTTTGAAAGTGACACAAATTCAAAGAAGGAGTAACCATCAGGGAATTCAATTTTTTTCTCTGAAACATGCATGTAAAAAAAAAAAAAAAACCAACAGCTCTGGCTAATTTGAGTCACTTTGTTACAGATATTGGAAAAGAAAAACTGCTCTATGGGTGATGATGCATAGGAAAAAATGAAATGAATACTTAGGTCTGCAGGAGACTTCACGGAGGCATTTGAGTTCTTAATACTCTGACCCCGGCCATCACTGCTAGCTTTTTTTCAATTACAGATAGATCTGCTCTAGGGCATCTAGGTGGCTCAGTCCATTAAGCATCTGACTCTTGATTTCCAGGTCATGGTCTAGGGATTGTGAGATTGAGCCCCAACTCTAGTTCTGCCCTGGGCTTGGAGCCTGCTTAGGATTCTCTCTCTCCCTTTTCCCTCTACTCCTCCCATACCGCTCCCCACTCTCACGCACTTTCTAAAAAAAAAAAAAAAAGGAAAAAAGTTTGCTCTATTCTTTTCACACCGGTTGTCCATATGAGTCTACTGTTTTTCTCTAACTTCTACTAAAATGGCATTGCTAAAGTAACTTCTATCACCTATAAACTGAACTTTTCCATTGATTTGTTTGCTGAATTCATTTTATTTGTTTTAATTTTATTTATTTATTTGAGATATAGACAGAGAGCAAGCAAGAGAGCAGGAGCAGAGGAGCAGAGGGAGAGGGAGAAGCAGGCTCCCTGCTGAGCAGGGAACCCACTGAGAGGCTCCATCCCAGGACCCTAGGATCATGACCTGAGCCTAAGGAAGACATTTAACCAACTGAGCCATCCAGGTGTGCCTTGCTGAATTCATTTTAGATCAGGCTCTAAAGTCATCACATGATTCTATTTCCCCAATTTACTCAATCTGCATATAATCGTTTTACTGCCTACATGGAATATTTAATTTTCATTCTACTCACACACATTTTTGTTATTTTTCTTTATAGCTCAAACTTAATCACTCCATTCTTAACTAAATAATAAACAAATAGAAGGCTATATTCCTTTGTAATTGGTCTCATATGCAATTATGTAATGGTTAATAAAGACTAAATATTAAATTTTCTTTAATTAGTAATCACATATATGACACATACATGACAAAATATCATTTCCCAGATAAAATTAAAATATTGGGTTTTATTAACACAATAAAATGTTTATTGTTACTCCAGAGTAACAGCATTTAAATAAATATGCAAAACACTTACACTGCCTAGCACAAAGTATTAAATGAATAAATGTTTGTGTACCCATTTCTCCCTTTAAATAGTGCTTTATTATGTCAACAAAACAGAGCAATTTTCCTGTGACACAGGAGATAACATCTTTGGATAATTAATAAATTAAATTTCTGCTCTTCATTCTCCTTATTTTACCAATTGCTAAGGCAGTATAATCTTCATAATTCTTCTGTAAGATCTATTGCATATCTACACTTTGCTGGACTATTTTAATCCTAGTCAGTCTTCCATATGAGAAACGGAGATTTATACAACCTCCTCCATTTCATCTTTAACACATTTACTCTTGTTTCTTCCTAACTTACAAGCTATTGAAATTTTCATTTTTAATAATATAACCAAAGCATTTATTTTCAGCACATTGATTGACACATGACTAGCTCTTTTAAAGAATTAAGTTTATATTGACATTAATCATGTCTAAATTAGTACCCACTTCCTATTCCATGCTCATGAATTTCTTCTAACATTATACTTCAGTAGTTAAAATCTAAGAAGTCTACATGTTTTGAATCACAGAGAAATGATTTTCTTTCATTGAAGTTTCCTTTCTTTTCTTAAGAATTTCTCAAAACAGATAATTTAGAGAAGCAAAAGAGTTCATTAAAGAACATTTTCCCTTAAACTTGGAAATTAATTATATGAAGAACATTAAATCTGAATCAAGAATCCTACAATTAAGGAAAAAATTACTGTAATTTTTATATTATTATTCCATTTCTAACAAGTATGCTTTGAAACTTTTCTATTTGTAGGTATGCCTAAATAGTAGATCCTTAGATAATAAGCCTCAATCATCAGACACTCTGTTTCCACATGTAAAAATCAAAGATTAGCCACAGTTTTTATATGACCCCTTCCAACTCTAAGATTTCATTTTATTCTTGATGAGGGACTAGATGGACAAATTCTAAATAATCTTTCTCCCGGATTACCAAAAATATTTTTCTCATTACTGTATGAAACATCAATTTAAGTTCAATTTTTTTTTTAAGTAAAAAAGAAGGGGTTCACTTAAAGCATTAATATTTTCATAAGTGAGGACCACATCCTACTTCAATAAAGATCACAGAAAATAATCATATTTGTATACTATATCCTATTTCATGACTTCAAAACAGTCATTGTGCCAAAGAATTTTCTTTTTTTCCTACAAAACAATTTATTTAAAAATCAACAGTATTTGGCATTCATGCTCCCCTGCAAAAAGGTCTCATCCAAATATATCTATGTACACAGTTGGCCATGTTTTCTCTCTTCTAATTGAGTATTCTGGCACAAATAATCACATCTTTCAATAACTTTAGTATTATTTATGTTTATTTCTACTCCCCTCATGAATTTTCTATTTATTTAACATCTTCAGTAAGTTCCAAAGAAACAACGTACTATTTCAAGTCATCCTTAACAACATGAGACAACCCCAGACTCAATAAGACACATTCTTTATGGCCTAAATCTCTGTTTATCTTGCAGGTCATTTATTTCTAAACACATTGTTTTATATAATTTGTCATTTAGCTATGAATAGGTCACAATATGGAATATATTCACCCTTTTTTAATACTTTCTTAACAACGCTACTGCCTCATCGTGATCTATTTCACTATAACTACTAAGAATTGATTATGTAAGGTAACAAGACCTTATTATCAGTAAATTAATGACAAATATTTGCCAGCTATTTACAGTATAACAGGCAATGTGCTAAATGCTGAGGATATGTACAAAAACAGAATGATAATTGTGCCTATGGAGTCTGAACACATTTTAAATATTATTTAAAATAATTGAATTACTTTCATCCCTGCTATTGACATAACTTCTACCTAACACATGATTTCTCCTTTATTAAAATAGCCACAATATTTTTGTTGGATAGAATATCTACTCACATTTTAAATCACCAAATCCTTCACATTAATTTTCTAATCAATAATGTTAAAAAAAAAAACAAACAACATTGTATATTCATTCCAACCACCTGCACTTGTCATTTACAAAATATTCCTTGTGAAAATTATCACAAAATATACTCATGGGTCATGGTGGTGGGAAAGAGGGTGCTACAAGACAAAGATATCTAAATCTTGGTAGCCAAACATATTCCCTAAGGCATAGCAAAGTTGGTCTTCATTGAGATTGAAGACCACACTCATAAAGAAGCTAACATTGTTAACTTGATATTCAGATCTCCAGGTACAGGTGTACTTTAGGTCAAGATAGATTTTTGTCATTAAAAAAAAAAAATCCTACTACAGGATTCATTTTACATTTGATATGTACATTTACATAATAATCGTGCTCCCCAAAGTCTATTAATTTAATGGTGTGACTTAAAAATGTCTTCAAATTAATAAAATGTGATAACATTAATTCATGTGACCATTTACTCACACATATTTATTGAACATCTACTATGTTCACGGCATTGTTCTAGATACCAGGAATGCAATGATAAATAAAATAGAGGCGATACTCTTTCTATTATTCAATTACATGTAGGAAACTTGCCTGGTTAATACCACATTTTCTCTTAAAGGAGTTAAGAAGGAAAAAAGCTTTCAGGAAAAAACACTATAATATTATTCTTATCACTAATTCACATTTTAGAGGAAACAATAATAAACTGGTTAACATAAATTTATTGAAAATTCATTACTCATCAATCTACTCAATGATATTTAAGCTGGTCCATATATTGGACATCTTATTAAATGTATTTCCTCAAGTGCCATTTTGTTCCTTATTCATCAAATTTTCCACACTTATTCATCAAATTTTCCACACTTGAGAAAAGTGACTTTTCATTTTTAAGGATTTTTATGGATGGTTTATTTTTCAAATTATACTTGACTTTCTTCTAATTACAAATATCTTAATAAAAATTAAGTTGTAACTTTGCACCAGTTCCATTATATCCATTTTAATAAATGATAGATGAACAAACTTATGAGCATAGGAGTCCAAAGTCTCATTTACTATATACATGCTTTGATATTTGAAGATTCCTGCAAAAATGCCAAAAAAAAAAAAAATAGCAAACTTATGGGGATATAGCAGAGAGATTTTAATTTCCGAATCCTGAACCTAGAGTTTTAATAACAGTGTAAACTCAATCTCAGTTTTCTAATCTTTAAAGTGAGAATCTCATAGTCTTTTAGAAAGAACTAAATGAGAATATGCATTAAAGCAATTATCTCAGCATCAAACACATCACTTGATTCCTCTATACTTCCAAGCTATGTTCATTAACTACCTTTTTTTTTAGTGTGAGCCTCTAAATTTTCCAGTGAACACCATTTATTTTATAACTACACTGAATAAACCACTATACAACTATTTAAAAGCCATTCTAACTATTCTTTCTTGCTTCCAGGAAATTATTCTTTATGCCTTCTCCTACTTTTGGCTAGAGTCCAATTTATACGCACTTACTGTACCTGGTTTACATCTTCACAAGAGCTATCTTTGTCCAATAAACTTTCGTTTGCTCTGGTCTCTTTTTCAATAGATTGTTTTGTCCATGGCAACAGGCAATAAACTTCCCCCTGCATAGCCACTGCACAAAGAAAGGGCTTAATAAACATTTGCTGAATTAATAAATTAGTATGTTCCATGACCTCAAGAGATTCACAACTATGTAGGGTAGTAAACGTATCTATTAACCATGGATATAACATCATTCCATCTATTAAATTGTGCCATAATATCTAGTATATATAAATCTGTTTATTCCACTAGAATATAAACTCTTTGATGGAAAGATTCATGTTTTATTCATCCCTGTATCCCCCAAGTCTGGCTTAGTGGCTGGCATATGTGTAGAATTCTCCAAATGTGGTTCCCCAACTCAAAAGAACTATTTAGAACTTGGGAAGATATTGCTGCTAGCCTTGTGCTCAGAAGTTTAATTCGGGGGGCACCTGGGTGGCACAGTGGTTAAGCGTCTGCCTTCCGCTCAGGGCGTGATCCTGGCGTTATGGGATCGAGCCCCACATCAGGCTCCTCCGCTATGAGCCTGCTTCTTCCTCTCCCACTCCCCCTGCTTGTGTTCCCTCTCTCGCTGGCTGTCTCTATCTCTGTCGAATAAATAAATAAAAAAAAAAATCTTTAAAAAAAAAAAAAAAGAAGAAGTTTAATTCGGAAGATTAAAATGGCAACTACACACATCACTTGAAAAGAACAAACAACCCAGATAACCTGTGATAAATCATCCTTGCTTCTGTTATGTGGGATTAATTTTTATTTTATTTTTTTTAAAGTAAGCTCTACGCCCAACATGGGGCTTGAACGCATGAGCCTGAGATCGAGAGTGAATGCTCTACTGACTAAGCCATCCAGGTGCTCCAGAATGCAGATATTTTAGAAATGATCATTCTGGCAATAAACATCAAAGTTTCAGGCATACTGGCATAGAGGTTTGGTTAGTAAAATAGATAGCAATGGATTGACCTGAGAAATATGGTTGATATATCAGAAAAATACGTTAGATGGGAGGACAAAAGAAAAAGTGGTATTAATTCTAAGTTTATATATGTGACAAATAGAAGTTTCTCTTCTGCTTAGAACCCATGTATCTATCTAAAGGTCAATCAGAATAGCCATAAAGCTGGGGCACCTGGGTGGCTCAGCTGGTTGAGTGTTGGACTCTTGGTTTCAGCTCAGGTCATGATCTCATGGGTCATGGAATCATGCTTCAAATTTAGTAGGGAGTCTGCTTGAAGATTCTCTCCCTCTAACCCTCTCCCCTACCTTCCCCACCATGTGTGTGTATGTGCTTTCTCTCTCTAAAATAAATAAATCTTTTAAAAAAATGGCCATTAAGCCTCATATAAACATTACTGTGCCTGGCACTTTCTTTATGGTGACAATTGTCATGTAAAAAGTACTTAAGTATGTTAAATAATTCTACTTAATGTTTGTAAGAATAATTATCTAAGAATATAGTGATTTAAAGGTAGATAAGTCTGAAGACAGAAAAGAGACTAGATGACTTGTAATCATCAGTATGTTTACTGAGACACTGCTATCACCACTTTTAACAAAGAATACAATAAGGAACTTTTCTAAAGATATAATTATATTCAAATTTTCCATAGACTGACAAATTCTTTTTTTTGGTAGGGGTTAAAGTTCTTATTCTCTACTTATATTACCCGTCAGTATTATTTTTCAGCCAAATCCTCAAATATTAGCTAAGCCAGGGCCAGAATTCAAACATAAAAACAAAAAATTAGGAAATAAAAAATAAATTTCATGCTCACAATAATTTTACAGAATAAGACTCCTCAGTGGTAAGCACCTTTGAATTTTCTACTAAAATTTTCCCTCCCTAGACATCACTGTTGATCATAATTTCAAAGCACTTTAAAAAATCATAATTAAAGTCATTTCCCAGGTTCACATAAAGGGAACAATTGTAGTTGTTTTCCACTGTTCTTGCCTATTTGTTCTGGAACTTGGGTGCCCTCATACTGACCTATTCTGTTTATTACTGGTCCATCCAATTCACCTCTTGGCTGCCTACTCACCCAGTTCTTCAATAGATTCTCCTGATTATCACCCAGCTTTTCTTCTTGCCAAATAATATATCATCTTCCATCTGTTTAAATTCCTATGTTCTTTCTGGCACAGCTCTGCCTCCAGATTCCCTCTCAGCCACCTACCTTGCTGCCCTTCCATCTGCTAGCATGACTAGTGTCTTTTCTAACCTATTCTCTATCTAAATCATATTCAATTTTCCACTTGAATTTCTTTATCAAAAGTTCATATCTTAAAGGGCGACAGTGATTGCATTCATAACATATACAATCTTGGAGTAGAAAGGGAAGTTAAAAACCATCAAGTTCAAATATGCATTTAATTTTTTAATTCTTCTACCCTTCAAAGTCATTTACTCTCTCAATTTCTTTCAGTGATGGTGTTTTGAAGCTATACAGTGTACCACTAAAAGATATCAATACTGTCTTTTGGTATATGTTCTTCAGAGCACTACCTCTGTGTGGCTCAATTCTTGTTAGTCTTGTGGTTAATTGTGTTTTGCTCATTGTTCCAATGTTTGGCATTTACTGATTAGCAACAACATTTTCTTGGACATTTTCAAGACAATTCAATTCAATTTTGTAGGCTTAATGTAGCAGAAATATTTCTTAATTAGGATGTGTGTTGCTTATTGGATACCAAAGACATTATATAAACAAAACTAGCATTTCTTAATTACAGTTTCAGAATTTGGTATTTTAGGAGCATAGGGTGGCATTTTCCCTTAACATTGATTTAGTTGCTGGATAAGGTAGATGCTTGTTTTTATGTAGCAAATACACTACAAGTTAAAACAGACTCAGGAAAATGTTTAAACTTTAGACCTATGTAGCTTGTCATTAGACTGAAAACTTCTAATTGTCCATTCATATTTCTGGAGGATATAGCCTCCCTCTATCAACCACAACTTAGGAAAGAGTTAAGCTTATGTTTATAAGAAGTTCACTTAGGATTTACCCTTAAATCTGAATATAGCAGTTTAATAAAACAGTAAAGATTTTTTTAAAAAGACTTGACTGATTTATTTTAAATACTGAGAATATTAAATTTCCATTGATGTTAATTGGTGTTAAAGATATTAAGACATTCTCAGGTTTGTTTTAATATAGGTTTTATTATTATTTTGGTATGAAAGCCAATAGATCTGATGATATCCGCCACTGAAAAGATAGTTGTTATATCAAGAGAGGGGGGCATACCATGCCTGGGGGCACACAGGGAATCTTGGGGGTCAAGGGCCAACCAGGAGGCAAAAGGAGGGAGAAAACTATGAGCAAAAGCCTTTATTGTGGTTTTCTCAGAAAGGAGGCAGAGTAAGTGGATTCAGGACTGGCTAGTTTGAATTACTTCAGGAAGCTCTGGGGGCACTGGAACTGTCCTTAGTTGTCTGGTACTTGTCCCTGGGGTGATTAAGGCAAGAAGAAATTGGCCAGAACGTGAGAACCCTGATAAAGAATGAAGTTTAAGGTGTGGGCTCCTGGTTGCTTGCTTTGCATTTGAAAAGTGAACTCAAGGGTAATTGGTTCACTAAGTCTAGTAATTGGCTAATGTTGGGAAGGGCAGTCCCTCCAGGGTCAGCAAAGCAAAGCATGAGAATACAGACTAAAAGGCAAGATTATTATAATATTTAATTTTGAATTAATAATCACTAAAATATGTTCAGCATTCATCGGATTCAAGCGTCCGAAACTTTTTGAGCATTAAATGCCTCCAAAGGGATTAAATAACATATGTGAGTACCCAATGACTATAAAACCAAGTCTAAATTCTTAATTACCTGCTCCCACCCTGTTTATTCTCAACTATTCCTACCCAATTCCTCTATTTCAGTCCTGACCCTAGAATATAAAGTATTAAGTTTTGCTTACATACTTTTTTGTATATATATATTCTTCTCCTGGACTGCATTTAAAAATTTTGAGTACGGTTCTTTGTCCTACAACACTTAAACTTTTTACCAAATATTTCGGATGATACCATATTGTACTTTTTTCCTACATTTGAATTATTCGTTCTATTGAAAGCACTGCCCCTCATCTTTTTTTCATATCTATGAAGCCAGAATACCTAGCAAAAACACACAGGAAGATAAATGCTTCTTCATTATACTGAGTTGTGTTATGAGAGGAAAGTGATTAAAAAGAATGAAAAACAGTGAAATTTATATTTACAATCAGAGGAAAGAGATTGCTGAAACATGCATGAAGGTGTATTAAAGGGACACATCCTCAGAGTCAAATTTTAAGAGCATTTTTGAAAGGAAAATATTTCAAAAACTAATTTCTTAGGGAATATATTTTAAGGAGAAACTAATTTTATTATTTTTTCCAATGAAAGAAAAGAGAAGATGCAATTTCTTGGTATCGCTCTTTGTTATAAATTCATACTTGAGAAAGTTTCCATTAATCTTACAAAGCTTATAACTCATCAGAACTACTTACCAAAAAATACAGGGGGTAGGGGTGGAGCCTGGGTGGCTCAGTTGGTTAAGTACCCAACCCTTGGTTTCGGCTCAGGCCATGATCTCAGGGTCCTGAGATAGAACCCAGTGTGGGGCTCCACGATCAGCAGAGTCAGCTTGGGATTCTCTCTCTTCCTCTTTCACTGCCCCTCCCCCCCACCGTGCCCTCTCTCTCTTCCCCCCCTCAAATAAATAAATCTTAAAAAAAAATACAGGGGGGACTTCCTTGTCACAAAAATATAAACTCAGATTTAATTAATTTGTATGTGTGTTTTAAGTTTGAAAAATGGACATATTACCTCTCTTCAAATGCTTTTACTCCCCTAGTCTTCCAATAAATGATTTATAACTTTTTATAATCCTAGTTTATGGCTAATGTGGAATACAGGACATATAGAGATATACAGAATTTTAGATATAGATAGGTTTCTACTTAGACTTATTATAACATGTGCAAACATTAGTATAAATATTTACTAAAAAGAAAATTGATGGCTTACCATTTTAAAATATTCTTCAACCGATTTCTCACTCTATTAAGTCACCTTTAAAATTCATTTTTAAAGTAAATTACTAAACCTTATATTAGTGAATCATAGTATTTCAGAATTCTTATAAATTGATTTTAAGGGGCATTAATAATACATATCAGCTATTCATTAAGTACATTTTTCTTTCAAAATCCTGTATTTAATATTTCACTGCTATATGGATTTCTTATTCCATTTCCTCTTTCCTTTTATTACATCCTTTTTGGATCTTCAGTCTCCTTCCTAACTGCATCTAATATGATTATGCTTTGCCATAATAATCATTATCTAACCTCATTTTGGTGTCTCATCTCATATATTGTGGTTAATATTCAAATATCCTCATTAATCTCTTGTTAGTTTCTCCCAATCGACAATCTATAAAAATTAATTACAACTACTGTGGGAATTGGGAACTGAGAGCATCTCATTCTAGATTTCCCTCACATGGTCCAGGAAATATTCTTTATCTAACCATCACATATTTTTAATGATATTGAGTAATGGCTAGGGTTAAGTTTGAGACTAGAACAATGACAGAGAGGTTTAATAAGTGCAGTGTTACATGGACTCCTTTGTTTATACAATCTCACCATGTTAGTCCATTAATTTTACTGCTATGCTCTTGTCATCCAGCATGGGGGGCTTTTTTTCTCCTACTGTCACCTCAGCCAGCTCCAAAAAGTAGTGCTGCCATGACACTCATTACTCAGAATTTAGTATCCTGTTAGGCAATAAATATCTTTAAGTTTCTACCCCCTTCATTCTTTTTAATTTTCCTTTCAATTCTATTTTACTAGCTGTTAATGGGCCACCTCAGCCAGGAGGCATTTGGGTAGAACTGAACATCATGACTCAGCATCAGGAGAACTCTAAAATGTATAGGCGGTTACTTCTCCTTCCTATCTTCCCCTCCCTAAGGAAAAACTCAAACGTGTGAGTTTCCTCCTGTACCTAAACTAGCTCAGCTATGCAGATTTAAACACATTCTACAATGTGAGTTCTGTGTCACCATACTACCAGGCAGTTGAAAGGAACCTCGATAGAGTAATACCACAGAAGAATTGAAATACATTATGAAATGCTTGAAAAATAGTTTGCCTGTACTCTTATTATCATTGCTCTATATTTCTTTCCTTTTTTTTTTTTTTTTATAAGTGATGCCTATTTCACAAAGCATACTTAGCATTCTCTCTTACTGGTTCTTGATAGATTATTTAGCAAACATATTTTTAAAAACTTAGCATCATACTTGAGGAAGTACATATACATACATGTTATATTGTACATATTATGTTTAATAAATTATATATTATAAACATATGTGTACATATATGCATGTGTATATATACTAAGTGTGTATATATATATATACATTACTAGTATTTATTTACAGTTTAAAATCATCTTTAAAACATTTTACTATATCTAGAGTTTCTTACTAAATGTTTTTTGAATGCTATTTTCCCACCCTAAAGAGAGGTTGAGGAATTCATATCACACTGCACATCATTTACATATTTATTAATTATTTGCCATGATATTTAAGCAAGCAGCTTTAATTCACAAAGATTGGCAAATTTAGTAGTATATTATTATTAATTTTCAGATTTTGTGAATTTTATTCAGCTTTTATATAGTAGGTTCTACAATTATATAAGCTTAATTTTTAAAACATCAAGAAAAAAATAAAACTTCTTTGGTGTGAATTTCAGAATATACCATCTATCCATTCTTTTTTAGAATAAGGCACACTGGACAGGAGGAAAGAAAACAAAACACTCCAGGTAGAAATCAAACTGTTTTCTGACAAGGTCTTCCTTCAAGGACATGCTATTCCAAATTATTTCAATTCCATCTGTTCAATTTGTATGCAACACAGTATTTGAATTTGAGTACCTCAGTGCTATCCTCTCCTTCTGGGAGAGGGACCGAACATTTTGGGTGTCTACCAACATCTTTCACCATAATTTGAAAATGTTGACATAAAGGAAATAATCTGAGCCAAAGGAATACCACAGCCCTGCTAAAACTTCTCAAGGAGATAATTTTTTTATTGATTCAGCTCACGCTCAGTGCTGCCCCTCCCCAATTTACAGGCTATCTATCCAAGACACACACACATCTAAGCTCTGGTACATTCTTGAAAAGCTTTTGCATGCAAATAAAATAACTTATGGTACGATACTGTCAAAAATATAAAATAAAGTCACCTTTCAATTAACAAAACAATTCAGAATCCTGACACTGCATCGCAATACTGAGGTCTGAGTCAATCTTACTAATACTGCATCACCGTTATCCTAACTCAGCACATTCTCACTTACAATTACCTAGCCTAGAGAAAAACCTTGCACTCACCTGATATGCTGAGTAGTCTGTTGTTCTGAGTATAGTATTTATTGCAAATTGTTCATTTGAATAAATGCAGCGACAGTTATACCACAATACGCCTCTCTCCTGCAGCAGAAAGCAAGTTAAAAGGACTTCAAGCTGTGACCTCAGAGGCAGGCACAGCCGCTCCCATCCTTCAGCCAACCTTCTGGGAAGAGCAGGTTAGATGACAGTGAAGCTGGCTCTCTACATAGCAATACTTTCAAATAAAGCATTCTGTGCTGGGAGCTGGGGGATTTACATCTTCCAAATTCGGCTGGCCCGAGTCAATGCTGCTTCTATGCCTGAAAATATTGAGCATTTCACTGCAGTCACTTAATGCAAGAAACTATCTGAGGCGACTTCACAAACCCTGTCATTCTGTTCAGAGACTAAAGAATGAGCACTGCATGCATAATTCATGCATTAAAATCTTCAATGCACTTCCTGTAGCCGCTATTCTATCCAGTAATGGGCTATTGATCACCTCGTCGCTAAGACAATTGAAGCTTCGCAATTGGTTTATTTCCACAAATAAAATTACAACTTAAATCACAGGCAGAAGTCTCCAACCCTGCAACAGCCACTGGGGTAAAACACTCACATAGACCAGATAACATTTGCATACTGCAGAATGTTTAAACTGGACTCTCTCTTTGGCAGAAACACTGTAGTATCTGTCTTCTTTTATTCAAAAGACATACTTTCTGAAGATTTAGACTAAATATTTTACATTATAAGTGAGATATACAGAGTTGGTTTTTTTTCCTGACATTTCTGAAAAATCAACAGGCTAAACTGAAAATTAAGGAAAAAAACATAAAGAATGATGTATGACTACAAATTATAGGACATTTTTACCTGGATTCATATGGATAACCTTTCTTAGACTTTAATTTAAAAATAATTGGTTTTTCATTTGAATAATGTGGAAGAGATTTTTTTAAACATCATAGTAGGTACATATGTTCATCATTGTTAAGTATTTTGGATGGTAAGCACCTTTTTTTCTGGGAGTGTCAGTAGTTCTGAGAATCCTTTCTTTTAGGAATTTAAGCTTCTAAGAACACACCATGGTTTGTTTCTATTCCTCTTTTTTCACTGCCTCAAAAAAGCAGGCTTTAAAACAAAATGTGCGTTTAATTATGCTAATATTCATCAAGGGAAAACACAGGTAGCATTTTAAAATTCCATAATAATTTTTGCAAAAAATACCAAAGTGGGAGAGCCATGTAAAATAGCAAAGGTATATAAATGCTTGTCTGTTTCCCAAAATATCTTCAGTGTAAAAATTAATTAAGCTTTGTTTATCCACCAAAAGAGGACTAAATATGATGTTACTGAGATCACTTAGAAACCTAATGTTGTGTCTTTCCAAAGCCTCTTTTTATATCCACAGAGGTACCACATACACACACACAACTATCATAGTTCTATGTTGTCACACCTGACTATTTGTAAGACCCAAGTGAAACCTTTAAGTTCATAGCTTGGGGCTAGACTAGAGAAAAACTGTCAGAGTATAACCAAAGTTTTCGTCCTAAGGGTTACATTCTACAGGGAGCAATTCAGCCTTGGAGGAAGCATGATCACAGCGACTTTCAGTCAATAAATGAGTAGCAACTGAGATCAGTCTGTGAGGGTAGTAAGAGTGCTGATGACAACAGGGATGGAATTCAGGGATGTTCAGAAAAATATTTTTCTTTTCCAAAGCACGTAAGAGCATGCCTGCTAGGTCATAGAAAAGATAATCGCACCCTCTTGATCAGGATTATGCTAAAATATTCTAAATGGCAGTCTGAGAAATTAACCATCCAGTTGCTATGTATATCTCATATTCCATAATGTTTTGTTCTACCCTGGGAAGATTCTGTTTGAACATTTGTATATATTGCCTCTAACCTAATATACTTTGTGTGAACTACATAGACCTTATTTTATAATATTTATCTGAGTAATATTCTTTTTTTTTTAAAGATTTTATTTATTTATTTGACAGAGAGAGAGACAGCCAGCGAGAGAGGGAACACAAGCGGGGGGGGGGGGGGGGGGCAGGGAGGAAGAAGCAGGCTTCCAGCAGAGGAGCCTGATGTGGGGCTCGATCCCAGATCGCCGGGATCACGCCCTGAGCCAAAGGCAGACGCTTAATGACTGAGCCACCCAGGCGCCCCTATCTGAGTAATATTCTTTATTCTTTAAACAGAACATCAAAAGACCTCAAACATTTAAAAAAAACTATAGAAGTTATAGCTAAGGATTAATATCCTGCCAAGAGTTTTATCAGTTTAATTATCTACAGTAGCAATTTTGTATGAAGATAACACCTCATTTAAAAATAGTAGAAAATTTGAACTTTAAAATGTAATTTATCAGGTATGGGGATATAGAGTACGATTTAGGAGACATAAATTGCTGACATAAAGTAAAATAATTACATACATAAGCATTAGAAATTTAACCTCTCTGAAATGATATGATTGAATAATGCATAACTAAGTGGATAGGAAGAACTTAGTTCATCTCTCCGGCAGTGAGTGAGAAGAAAGTCAGTATCTTTTTTCTGATACAAATATCTAAGACCCAAGTCTAAAATGAAGATAGCAACTTTGTATCTACTTGGTGAATTTTCAAATTCCATTCTCTTAAAGGTGGGGAGAAACATGAGAAACACGCACAAACGCCTCATGGACCTAGAAGAGAATAAAACTAGAAGACTACAAAGAAGAATATGGCTTAAGAAAATCTATAGGGATGGTAAATTCCCAAAACATCAAAGTGGGAGCTGCAAGTAAGCCTTGAATGGGAACAACTGGGGGAAAAGTAGTCAATTATACTCTTAGATAAAACAAAGCCAAAGACTATAAGAAGAACAAATTTCCACTTTGCCGAAGTCTGGCTATGCCTAAGAAACACACTTAACCGATCTTTTCAAATGGATGGAAAACTGAGATGGTTTTTTTAGATTAATCTGATCTCTTTGCAGATCAAGAGGTTTTTCCAATATTTTGAATTTATAATGCATGTAGAATATGAAGTAAACTCTGTAATGTACAATAGGGTCAATAAAATGAATCAAAATTTACAAATAAATCAAAGCATATTTAGTCTGCTAAATTTGTGATATCTATTAAGATATATAACTAGACTATCTGACTTCAGCCATTTGGAAAAAATGCATAATTTATATCCATTATAAGAAAACATAATGTCATGTAGCCTTAGGAAAATAATTCAGCCTACCAAAGTTTCTACATTTCTAAGCTCAAGGGATGTAGGAGCAGACCGCTTTTGTTCTCTGCTATTTAAGACATCCCTTCTTCTTTTCTTGCTCTGTCCTACCAATACTATAGTCATCCCCTAATCATAATACATTTATTTAATTCAACATATTTATTATGTAACTTCTACAAGAAAGGAATTGTGCGAGATGCTAGGAAAATAAATATGTACAGATCACTGGCTGCCTCCAAAGTAGTCATACTTTAGTGGTGAAAACAGGTAAATACATAGATACAGAGTGATGAATATTATCACTTTGATATATGTTAAGATATGCAAATGAGATAATTACTAAAGGCCACTATGTCTGTATGCTAAATGACTTCTGGGTAAGTATTAATTGTTACTTTTATTCCATTAGATGAGGCATAGTAAGAAGAAATACAGGCATTACCAACTGCCCAAAGGGTATTTAAGAAATAATTCATGGAGGTGGTGATATTTAAAGAAACTGAGTGGTATAACGGAACTAACATGGGCTTTAATGTTTGACAAATCTGAAAATAATTCAGGCTTCACTGAATTTATATGACCTTGCACATTCTATCCACACTCCATGAATATCAGCTTTATATCATTTGTATAATACAGAAAGCAAATTAAATACCTTTCTCTAGCCTTCTGTGAGATTTAAATAAATAATTTAGAGCACAATAGTTACAATATAGTTTTTGTAGTTATCCAGATGAGAGTTTAAATTCTGCCTTGATTTCTTCATCTTTAAAATGGGGATGATGTGAACATCTTAGAGTTATTAGGAAATTCAAATATTGCAATGTCTTTATGTCACTTAACACAGTTCTTGACACAATAAGGACTTTAGAAACATTAATTCATTGTTCCCAAAGCTCAAACTTGAAGAAAAGTCTTGAAGGAAGAGTCATTTTCAGTAAAGAGAACAACATGCATTTGTAGGGAGGCAGGATATCACATAATATGCTTGAGAAACTGAATTGTATGTATTATGAGAATTTGGATTAAACAGACATTTTGTTAGGTGATAGGGAAAATTATAGGCTGGTAAAGAATTGGATACTTATAGAATTCCCGAAAGACATTTTGATAATGAAGCTGTAACACATTTAGGTGTTTGGAGAGTGACCAGAATCGTTTAAGGTATGGAAGTAAAAGAAGTAACTCAGGGTTGAAAGTGTGCAATGAAAAGTAGGTGGAGGATGAAACCCTGAGGTGTAGATAACAAAATGAACTGAAAGTCCTATGTTAACTTGCTATCTTGACATCATTTATAAATTGATTGCAAAACAAAAAACTTCTATATGTTAGAACATACATATATATATGAACATGTGTATATCAAAACATCTCTTTGGTCATCAAGAAATAAATTCAGTGAAATAAAGAGGAATAAAAAAGCTATAGGGAATAGGTATCCTAATATGCCTCAAAAATTCAAGGTACTTATACATTGTCACTGTAACATTAGATTCCTGAGTTCCATTAAAATATCCACCATTCTCTCAGTATTCAGTTAGCTTACAGATATCAGTATACTTCCATGGCTTCCCAGGTGTCATAAAAATGACCCAATTGTAGTTCAATAGCTATGTAAAATGAAGGTACTAAGAATCCTACTAATGGTTACAGGTATAACTGAAAAATATAATTTAAAGCCTTTTGAGTTTATGAAGGAATTATATCTCTCAAATAATTATTATAATCCTTATTTAATCCTATTTACTTCTAGTTATTTTAAGAGAGGCAGGTCTTTTTAAAGTTTTTATTTAAGTTCCAGTTAGTTAACATGCAGTGTAATATTAGTTTCAAGTGTACAATATAATGACTCCACACTTCCATACATCACCTGCTGCTCATCACAAGTACAATTCCTTAAACCCCATCATGTGTTTATGGCAGTTTTTCTTGTTAAGTGACTAAATGCTCTTGGAGGAAGGCATATTTAACTTCAAGTCAAGAGATATCAGCAACCAGTTCTACTCCATGAATTCACTGAACAGCTCTGGGTACATGCCAATCTGTCTCTAGATACACGCTAGGGAAAAGCTTTAAAAAGTATATCCTGCTTGTCTTCTCTAGTAACAAATTTAAATATTTGCAAAATAGATTGTTGCAAATATATTTCTAGTCTCAAGATAATTTAGGCCTACCTCACTGTGTCTCAATTTTTTTATTGAACAGAAGTCTATACCCTCTTAGGTTCTTTAGGGTTTTTAAGCTTTTGAAAAGAATGATTCAACACGTGAGTCATTTTTTTCAATAAGGTTTAGTGTGGAAACAAAGGTTCATTTTATGAATTTATGAATGAATAAATGTCAATAACAAAATAGATGATACATTAATATTTGATTGTATAATACCTTAAAAATACAAACACTTTTTATGGACTTTATATAAGTTTTAGCCTCATTATTACTAAAAAGGCACTTAATTAAAAACTTTTAAAAATACATGTATTTAGAATAACCACATCATGATTATAGGGCACAAGTATATATTGTTTTCATTCATGTGGGATGTGCATATGTGCACATATATTTTAAAACTCGTATTGAATTATACTATATTTCCCATTAGTGTACAGGTAATTAACAACTTGCTGAATTTCCACAAACTGACATAGCTATGCCACTTGCACTCTGATCCACAAACAATATATTATTAAAGGCCCAGAGGCCCTGAAGTCTCCCCTTCATCCTCCACCACCCACCAAAGCCACTGTTCTGAGTGCTAACAACATAAATTAGATTTAAAAAAAAAAACAAACAACAACCTGTGGTGATGCAGAATTCCACAGATACAGAACTACTTCAAAAATAAATTTGCACAAGTGTTTCCTATTCGCATTCCTCCCATTCTTATTTGACCAATATGTAACACGTAATTGTTATACTCTCATTTAATAAAGCAATTTTGCATAAGTTCCTTTTGAGATGAACACTTTAGAACACATTTTATTTTCTACCAAAAACTAGGTGTCAAAGCAGGATATTAATGTACCAGTAAATTCTTTTGTGAAATATTTGGTTTTGTGGAGTTATTATATAAGGCAATCAACTTTGCTTTTTCATAAGGAGTTTTATCTTCAAATTTGCAACTATAATTTCCTGGATAAGATTTCATCACAGATGTTTGTCCTATGAAATTAAAGAGGCACTCACAAAAGTATCTTGAAAATATAACTGATATTTTAGTTTTAGAGAGTGGATGTAGGGATCTTAGGGAACAAAGTGATACTTTACTGAAATGCATGAAGATTTAAATTAAAAATAGATAATTGATTTTAAGTAGGGACTACAAGTTCAAATTTATAAGGATAACGTATGATCTAGACTGCCTTTTTAGTGCAGAACTATCAGATGCAAAACTCTTGGCTACATAGGCCATTATATAAGCCAATAATTATGTTTGGAAAATAATCCCAATTAGTGCCACAAAGAAAAACAGGTTTATGAAATGAAGGGGAGAGAAAAATTAGTTTGGAGCATGCAGGTGTGAATGCAAAAAATACCCGGTTTTCTTCTGATCCAGCTAATGTTGACTTGAGCCCTTTCTTTCACAAATACTCATTGATATGGGCTATGGATCAAAATCCAGCTCAGTACTGAGAATTTAATGGCCCTTATCCCAAAAGGTTTAAGAATCGTGGTCTATTGGAGCCCATTCTAGCTTTTAAATGTCTATTTTAATTTTCAGGAAGTTTGCAAGCCAATAACTAAACACAGTCATTACTTACGATTAAATGATATGAATTCACTTGTAAAGAAATCATATTTTAAATCCTATATATTTTACTATTATCAATGCTTTGGAGTTTGTTTACACCTATTCTATCTATATGGTGGAAATGCCAGGTAATTGTGTGCTATTGAGCACCTCTAACTCCACATTCAATAACATCATGTTGCTAGCTTGAAACCAACCACGGTGAAAATAGTTACAGGACCAAAATAGGCAAATGCGAAAAACCAGGGCCTTTTCTTTTCTGCTGGAAAGCCAGTTGTTAAACATTTACCAGCACACCTCAGCTTGAATTTCAGTGTCTAAAAGGTTGTAAAAGCAATTATTCCTAACCAACTCCAACAACACAGTTTTCCAATTTTGATTTTAACACTATTCCTCAAAATTTCAACTGTTACCAGTATTGACAGGCAAAAGCTGAGTTGTAGTAAACTCTCTTGGCCAACTGAACAATGACTGAACCTAAAGGAATGCCAGAATATTTATCCTAAAAGATCTGTACTTCTTTCCTATTAAGAACTGGGAAAGGAACACTTCGGTGGCTCAGCTGGTTAAGCATCTGCCTTTGGCTGCGGTCATGATCCCAGGGTCCTGGGATCAAGCCCCACTTGGGCTCCCTGCTCAGCAGGGAGCCTGCTTCTGCTTCTCCTTCTCCTTCTGCCACTCCCCTTGCTTTTGCTTTCTTACTGTCTCTCTCAAATAAATAAATAATTAAATAAATAAAATCTTAAAAAAAAAAAAACTTGGAAAAAAAAAGTCAGGATACTTTCAAAGGTGGTTATATCATCCAGGTAAACAAAGAGTTTAGAAAAATCATTGAGGTTAACATCCCTTCATCAAATCACAGAAAAATGCTATGTAGCATCAGCAATAAATATGCTTTTAACTATCTGATTGCCCTTCCTTCTTCCACAATAATAGTAAAAGAATTTTCAAATAATAAAATAATTAGAAATATACAATCAGTCCCAGAGGTGCATTTTTGCTATAGTTGAAAAAGTTAGTAAGGTGGCCACCTAAAGATATGTAACAATAAAAATAATGCAATAGTTTAAGAGAGTAAGATAGAAAATAAGTATTACAGATTCCACTTGAAAAAAATATAGGAACACAGAATGATAATGAGATTCTGACAGTATATGAGAAGGATGTTGGGAGGTCCACTCCTAGACAGTCTTACTTAGGATCTTTAAATCCCTCCAAATTTGGAATACTTACAGGACTACCTCAGAATCTTCTAAATCGATAGGCTTTGATCTGGGTACAGCAGAAGTCTTCAACTTGAGAAGAGGGTGGCACTAGCTTTTGGACAGACTAGAACTCTCTTTAGGTTTTCTTAAGCTAGCTCTTTGAAAATGTCTAACATCAGAGCTCTGTCGGAGCTCTGTACACTCATATCTTAAGTGCTACTAACGTTAGTCTTTTTCTTACCCTTTAAAATATCCGAAGTTAGTTGTGAATTAGATTTAACCAAAGTGGCAATAAAGCCTCCATCTGGATCTACCATAAATTACATTGACTCAGATGTCCAGACTGAAAGAAGAAACATGCTTTATTCTGGTGATAAATACTATTACTTTAGAATCTATTGTCCTTTTACATATAACCTACAGTGTACAATAAAAAAAAATACTGCAGGATATAAAAAGGAACAAGAAACTGTGTCCCGTATCAAGAGAGTAAATAGTCAATAGAAACACATCCAATAACATAGGGACAAGGATATTTTAGGATTGGACAATGAGGACGCGAGGCTTTAAAATGTATATTGTAGTCACTTAAAAACGGGGAGGTGGTGCCTGGCTGGTTTAGTCAGTAGAGTATGTGGCTCTTGATCTCTGGGTCCCGAGTTCAAGACCCACATTGGGGGTAGAGGTTACTTAAATAAATAAATGTTTATGTATATTGTAGTCAAATGGTGAAAATACCTCAACCTGAAAGGAGACACTGTAAGCATAAAGGGGCAGGAAGAGATCAAAGAGTTTTCTGAGGCAGAATTGAAATATTTGCTGACTGATTCAACGTGGGGGTTAGAAGAAGCAATGTTTGGAACACCAAGATTTCTACCTTGAAAAATCAGTGGATGTTGACAACAACAACTAAAACTGGTTATCCAAAAATTAGAATAAATATAAAATGATAGAAGACAGTGAACTAAATATCTCTACTTCACCTCCTCTTCCTTGACTTTTCAGGGTTCTCTCCAATCCCTAATAGCCAGAACATTTATTTATTTGAATCCTGGGATACCATACTCTCCTGGTTACTTCCTTGCTTCTCTGGCATTTCTCTCTAATCATCAGCTCATTTACTTTATTTCTGCTTAAATATCTATAACCCTAAAGATTTCTCTCTTGTCCTGTCCTCTCCTCTCATTTCTTTTTTTCATTTTGTGCTATTTCTCATCCACTCTCATAACTCAACAGATTACATGTAATGAATTTAAACTTGTATCTCCAACTAAGATACCTTGTCTGAACTCCAGATCCATTAGCCCTCATATGCTTAATGTTTATACTTGGGTATCTCACAAGCTTCTCAAACTCAGGCAGTTCACAAATGAACTCAACTTATTTTTCCTAAATTCGGTTTTCCTTTTTCCCTCTCTATGCTAGGAAATGGTACCCTTGTCCATTCATCTGCTCATGTCAGAAGCTAAGATATCATCTTTTACACTTGAAAGATCATATATACGCTCATGAACTCAAACTTTTTCTCTAGGCAAGATAGCTTTTCTGAAGCCTAGACATGTCAACTTCATATTCCCACTTGGTTATCTCATTCTGAGATAACTGAATTCTCAATATTTTTTTCTTCCAGTCCTTCTCCTGGTGAATGGCACCACCCTACACCATGTACTCATGCCTCGAGTCTATAGCTACAACTCTCTTTTCTACCTCCTAATTATATAATGAATTCATCTACTTTTTTCTATCTTCATTGTCAATAACTGAAGTTCAAGCTATCACCATCTCTTGCTTGGACTACTGAAATAGCTTTATAGGTGATCTCTCCAGATCCACTCTTGTGCCTGCTATTCCATACAAAATACCATATGAGAAAGAATCTTTTAAAAATGCAAATGCCATTATATTGTTTACTGGCATAAATACATTCAGTGTTTTCCCACTACAATTAAGATATTAAAAATCTTCAACATTGCATACAATGTCCTGTAGTCCCCAGACTAATCCTCTAGCTTCATTATGTTCAAGCCACACTGGTCATCTCTCTGTTTCTTCCTATCTTTAAGCTAGGAATGCTTTTTTCCAAGTATTTGTTTTGCTAATTGATTCATCTTTCAGGCTCTATCCTTTATTTAACCCCTTTGCAAACTGGAAGAGTTCCTTCTGTGATTCATTCTCAAAATACTCAGTAACTTTCCTTTACAGCTGATCCAAATTGTAATTAATTATGCATTGAATCCTTAACTTTCCACTATAATGTAATTTTTACTACAGCAGAGACCATATTTGTCTCGTTTGCCTTTCATTTATCACAGGTCTGGTGTTCATCACTGTGACTGGCACATAGATGACATTTGCTGAACGCATGGACAAATGAATCAATGGCACAGTGTGTGCTTGTATCAGAGGATCTGATTCTTTAGGTTTGAATTATCAGTCACTGTGCCTGAGTTGGCCAGAGAGAACTGAGCTGCCTGCCTTTGAATAAATGGTTGAATTCCAACTTCAGACCTTTGGCTAAGAATACTTGTGTATTAAGCTTTTCTCAAAAAAATCACTACTTGTCTCTGTCCCAGGATTCTGCCTCCCTAGCTTGTCAAACCTGTACAGGTCAGTAGACTTTGACCTCTTGTTACCCATGCTGGACAATCTGCTCTGATTCTGTGTCCAAACTCATTTATTCTTAAGTGGGAAAGTTTTATTCTCTCCACAACCCTACCTGCACTCTGACCTACTTGAATTCTCAGTTGTCTTATAGTCCCACTTAGGTTCAGTCTAAGACAGAACACTGATTAACTGTTATTAATTCTAATAACTCTAGCTATTGTTTTCACTTTGCTTTCTCCAGGGAGATTCTCCTCAGCACTTCGAGAATTTTCCTAGCTGACTCCTAAATTTCCAGTAGTTTAAAGCTAATGTGTTCTAATCTGGTGTGGAGATGATTGCCAGAGATGTTGAAAAACCTTTTCTAACTTCTGGTTTCCAGGGTGTGATCTATTTATGTACTTTCAACAATTAAACTGTCACTTCCTTCTTCATCAAAACTGGGAAACCTCAATTGGTAAATAAGCTTTTAGTAATTTTTTAAATCTAATAATTTCATAAATAATGCTTAACAGTAGGATTGTTATATAAAAAAAGAAAAATTAAAGAGTATTTTTCTCCTAACTTGTATTCATATTTTCCGTCATATCTTCCCTGCCTTCCCAATGAGTTACAAAGAGAGAGGCAGTGTATCTTACAGATGAAAGAATAAATTTTCATTTCTTACATCCTGGTGTTTAGTATTGTGTTTTACACTTACTATTTGTCCATAACCAAATTACTTAACTTCCTAAAATCTCAATATCTTTGTCAAATATTACTAACAATAGTAATACTTCCATCATAAGAATACTGTGAGGATTGATTAAATGCAAGAACATGAAAAAAAAAAAGAAAAAAAAATCAACCCACAACCTTACCTGGCATAGTGCCTTAACATACTGAGAATTAAAAGTTGTTAGTTACTATTATTTCATAAACTCCCTAAAGCTAGCATCATGCTTTATGCTGCTGGATTGTATATATCTAGCACAGGGCTTGCATAAAATAGGTTCAAAATAAATGCTTATTGATCAATAAATTCAACCAGATTTTCTGAATACTTTTGTCAGGTCTTAATGACTCACAAAATACTATTTCCCACTAGGAAAATCATTCATAGAAACAGAAGGGTTACTTTCTGCCAAAAAAAAAAAAAAAAAAAAATGATGCAAACACATTTTTGAAGTCTTTGCTAATTTTTTTTTTTTTTTTTTTTTTACTAACTCCTTAATGCTGAGGAAAAAAACCTTATCAGGGATTTAAAGTAATTTAAATATTGAACATAGTATGACCCTATTTTAATACTCCAGTATGGTGAAACAGATCATCTTAATTCAAACTCTAAGGAATAGAATTTACTATATATATGTTATTAAGTACAACTCAACAATAGATTTTATTGTGCATACAAATACCAATTATGTATAAAACATCAAATAGATCCTATTATAGGTAACAGATTTGATTACATATTCATTATCAAATAATAATAGCTTACAAACATAGAGATTTACTTGTGCCAGACATTTTCTCAAGTACTTTAAATGAGTTATCAAATCTAATAATTCCCACAACCAACCCCCATGGACTTCTTTTAATAATGCTCCAATAACCTCAGACATATATTAATTTAATTTACTGACATTTATTTATAAACACATAAAAAGTTAGAAAATAGGTTAGAATGACACTTGGGTTTATGTTCATACTGTTTTCAGATTCTGATTCGAAAATACTGTGGATAGAATATGGGCTTTAGTATTCTGGGCCTCTGTACTGCATAGTTCCAGTGAACACCATCTGGTATCATTTGCCTCTGCCTGAAGAACTTCCTTTTCTATTACTTGTGGTGCAGGTCTAATAGCAATAAATCTGTTCAGCTCTAGCTTATGTGAAGAAAACTATGAATCTGCATTTTTGAGAGATTTTTTTTGCTAGGTATAGAATCCTGGATTGATAGGGATTTCCCCCCTTTTTCTTTCAGTACTTTAAAAACGCTAAAGATGTAGGTTTTATGTGGGAGTTTAGAGAGAAGATGTTAAGAATGACACTGAGGTTTCTGACTTCAAAAATTATCAGTGGGTGTGGACACAATAATTGAGATTAACCAAGAAAGTACAATCAATATATGAAAATAGAGGGTAGTGAATTGGTCAGTCCCTTGCACTTCATTCTTTTTAACCCCCTGGCTCTCTGTCACACATTTACTGACTCCTGACTCAGACATTTTTCCATCTGGTTTCTGGGACACAAAATTATTGCCTTTGCCTCTTGCTTCTCTGTTCATTCCTTCTCAGTCCCCTTTGCCAGTGCGACATTTTTATTAGCATCCTTAAAAGATTAAAATATAGGAAATCTCTCTCTTCCCCTTTCATTCTCTTCTTCTAGGTGTTTTTATACCCGCTATTAACTTGACCTATCATATACAATGAACCCAAACTTACATCTTCAGGCAAAATGTCTTTTCTGAGTTCCAGATCATCAATCTACCGAAATACTTTAAATTTACACTTAGGTAACTAACAGGCATCTCAAACTCAGGCAATCCACAATTGAATTCATGACTTTTCTCTCAAAATTTATTTCCTCCAGTTTTCCCTATTCTAGTTAATGGTACCCATCTCTATGTACATGAGAAACCTAGATGTGCTATTTTATGTTTTCTTCTTCCTCTATGGCCATTAGTTTGTACTTGGTAAATATATACTGAGTCTGTCTACTCCTTTCTCTCGTCACTGCCATTAACCTAATCCAAATCATCATCATCCTTTGCCTGATGCATTACAGTAACTTACTAAAAGATTTCCCTACATAATCCATACCAAATGCCCTAGAATGATATATATTTTTTAATGAAAAAGTCATCCTATTATTTACTGGTTTAAAATCCTCCACCGTTTTCCTACTTCAATTAGGATGCTATTCTCTGTATCATCACTAGTCTCATCTCGTACTCTTCTCCCCTCATTCATTACTTTCCAATCACCCTGGTCATCTTCCTGTTCTATCTTAATATAAACACTCTGCACAGACTGCTCTCTTGGCCTAGAATGCTTTCCCCCCAGGTCTTCATCAACTTCATCTTATCTTTGAGGTTGCACCTTAAAATTCACTTCGCCGGGAAATGTTCCTCTGGGAAATCATCCTCCTAACCTTTCTTCTTTCAGGCTAGGTTAGGTATCTTGTGATTTATTCTCACAATACCTGCACTTTTTCTGGGTAGCACTTATGGCAGTCATAATTACTTACTTGTATAATTGCTTATTTAATGCCTAACTCTCCTGATGACAGAGACCACATTTGTCTCACATTTTATCTCTGTTTATTTATCACTGTATTTGGTATATAGAGGATACCAAAAATATTTTTTGAAATCATAAGTAAATTAATCAGTGGCACAATTTGTGACTGTATTAGCTAATAATTAATTGTATTAGAGATTAAGACCTGATTCCTTAGGATGGAAAATTGGCAAATATTATAGGGTTGAGCAAATATATCTGGTCATCCTGCTTCCAAGTAGTTTATATTGAACTTCAGACCTTTGGCTATGGATTCTTACATCTTTAGTTTCTCTCTAAAATAAGCTGTTCCCTTGTCCCAGGATTTTCCTCTCCTTGCCTTACCAAGTCTGCCCTAATCTTTAATTCTGCTTTGATTCTTGATGTTTATCATCCTGACCTCTTTCACTAATGCTATGTCACCTGTTCTGTCTGTGTCCAAACATATCGCTTGAATGAGAGTTTCACCTTCTCCATGTCCCTACTTAAGTTCTTTCATTCCTGAATTTATTTTTGCATCATGCATCTGAGCCCGTCAGAACATTGATCAACCATTATTAATTCTGGTTAACTCCAGGTTGATTTCTTCATTCTACTTTCCTGGAGAAGCTCACCTCAGCATCACAAGACTCTGCTGCTCCCTGTTGCTGTAGTGCAATTCTTTTCAAACTTTACATGACATGGATCTCGTGGAAAGCTCTTTTAAAACACAGTCTCCCAGGTCCCACTCAGAAATTCTGATATAAAATCTGGGGTAAAGCCCCCAAATTTGCATTCGTAGCAAGCTACTGGATCATGCAGATATTGGAGTCTTCGAATCATACTTTAAATAGCACTACCTCAATAGTGTGAGACAAGTTTGTTAAAATCTGGTGGAAGTTGACTGTCAGGTTTTGAAAATGCCATGATTGCTTTAACTTTTCTAGAATCTGGTCATCATGATCTAAGCTGCCTTTCAACTTTTACTGTTTAAACCATCAACCTCTTTCTACAACCCATGAAACCCCCTCTGTTTAAAGAATTTTTCTATAACAAATATAGCTGTTTGTTTTCTTTCATGAATATTTAAAAGCATAGTTTTATTCTGTTCGCTGATCATTGACCACAAATTGTTTTACTTTAGAAGATATGTATTTTAAAGGTTAAATATACAATGTTTCATGTACTGCAGCCCTGGGTTTGGACCTGGGCCTCACATTTAATAACTAAAATTTCAGTTTATTCATCTGTCAAATTAGAAATATAATAATAGCCACACTAATAATATCTATCTCAGAGGGAATGTTGCATTGATTGGCTAAATGAAATAATTTGGAAAAAACAGCACAACTGCATGCCTCACAAGAGCACAGAAAATCACTAAAACTGGCATTATGTTTTATGCTTTGCTTTACTTCATAGCATGTAGGAAAAACCTGGCATAAATCGGTGTTCAATAAAAGCTTAAAATTACAAGACTGAATGTCTGCCACAAAAGTTATAAACCCAGTTTTGTTTAAAATTTTTAATAACTCCTGACTCAATCAGGCTGCTCTGGAGAAACAATAGCACCAACTACATATATATATATATACACACACACACCCCTACACACACAAATGTATGAGATGTGTGTATGTAAAACATACAGTATAACATATAAAATACATATGTATAATATATAGGATATATGTATGTATATATATTTAAAGAGATTTATCTGAAGGAACTGGCTCATGTGATTATGGGTGTGCAGCAGACAAGTAAGAAACCCCTAGGGTATACCAGAAGGCTAGAAACTTGGCAGGAATTGATGCTACAGATTTAAGGCAGAATTTCTTCTCTGGGAAACCAGTGTTTTTCCTTAAGGTCTTCAACTGATTGGATAAAATCCCTGACATTATGGATGGTAATCTGCTTTACTTAAAGTCAACTGATTTTAGATGCTAACCGTATCTATAAAATACTTTCTCAACATGTAGATTAGTATTTGATTAAAGAACTGGGTACTACAGCTTAGTCAACTGACACATAAAAATAACCATCACAACTCCTTTATATCTATAGAAAAAAAAATTATCTCTTGGTAGTTAGGGATGTCCAAGATCTAATTCAATTTCTCTGTTCTAATTCCTCCCTCCTCATTTGTGAGACTCATTTTTCAAGTTCCATCATTTTGTGAAGCCAATTATTCATCTCCATGGGAAGTACTTTCTCTTCTCTGTTCTCATAGTCATTGAAACTTTTCTGTATCCCTCTCTGTCATAATCCTCTATACATGAAATAATTTTTCTCTGTTTGTTAAGAGCTCCCTGATTATAGACACTATGCTTTCTTTTTATTTTTATCCCTCACAGAGACTTTTCAATGGTACTCAGAAGATAAGTGTTGAATTTATTAAATTATCTCCCAGCAAAAACTTTCAAATAATGGTTTTATCAATGATGAAAAATTTAATTCACTTTATCTGAAGGAACAACATTTTAATAGTGTAACACACTAGCAAACTGTGCATTCCCAGTTTAAATGATGTTATGATTTACTAAAAAATAAAACATTTAACAAATATGACCTTTAATATTTTTGGCAATATGTCATGTGGGTAAAATATCAGGTGGACATATTTTTAATGACAATATTATGAGCTCAATTTTATTTAAATTATATATTTCTCACTATCCATTCAAGAAAAAAAAAGGCAGTTATTCATTTTCAAATTCAAGGGGCAGAGTATAAAACAGCAGGAACTCAGGCAATTCAGCAATCCATCTATCTTGAGAGGAATAAAACACTATTCCACTCTGTACTGGCTGGCACAACTCTTCACCAACAATCCCCCATTTAGATATAAAAACAAACTGGCCTTTGTATTTTGTTTACACTGTCACCGGGGCATTGCTCTCAAAGCACTTCAGCAATACAAAAATAATGTTGCTGTCTCTCACAGGCAAAGCTAAAAAATACTCACAAAAAGTGCTGCTCAAAGAGCATATTTATCTCAGTTGGTTTCTTCATTGTGCAATGATACAGATATTAAACTAAATTCTTTATTTTTGTCAAGACACTGAATATTTTTCTCATTTTGCTTATATCTAGGTAAAATCCTGAATTGCAGAACAGTTATTAGGTATGTATAAGAGAAATGATCTAAATTTACCTGCATGAAATTCCTCCCTCCCCCTCCCCCATTCAGTATTTAAATCTCTAACCTAATAGGGAGAAATGTGAACAGAGGCCATGAAGTATTATACGTGCAATGATAAGAATAAGTACTGAGTTCAGAGGAAGCAGAAAGGAGAACTGGTATAATCAACCTGAGAAGGTGGGGAAGAAGAAGGTCAGGAAAGGTTTCATTTGGTTGAGCATTGGGACGGGAGTAGATATTTTCCAAATGGATAAGATGGAGGACAGAGGAGTTATTCCAGGAAGAGGAGGCCACTTAAAAGCATTAAGGAATGACACAGCCTAGCTCACCTTGTGTAAAGAACCACAGAGCACGATGTATGCCTTAGAGTGGGAAGGAGAGAAAGGCACTCTTTTCCATTCCATCAGTATCAGCATTTGATGTCCAAGTCCAACATGTTTCATGATCTGGTTTCATGTTATCTATACAACCTGAATTTACTCACACAGTAGGTGCTGAATAAATATTTACTTAATGAATGCATAAATGAATAACGTCCATAATATGCAAGAAACTTTGCCAAAGTTTATGGAGAATAAAAACAAACAACTATAACTGAAAAAAAAAAAGCAAAATAAAAGTGGTCAAGACCTCATAGCTAAGATATATGACGATTCAAAAGTGACAATTCAAAATCAAGATAAAAATTATTGTAGAGGAGGTCTTTGGAAATTAAGAATATATTATTTCCATTGCTCCGTAGGTAAGCCAGGTAAGCCTGTTTCCCCGTGCTGTCTGCGTTTACTCTGCTCATTCCTACTTTGTGTTTTGGTTTAACGTATTTTTCCTTCTCTTCCTTCTTGAATACTTCAAGTTCCTTCCTTTACATATTCAGATTTTTAGCAATCTCAGAGAGAAGAAAGAGAAATGACAGTGATTGAATGTGGTTTTTTTTCTTTTTTTTGCCAAGCATTCTAAGTATTTTATTTAAAACTTCTTACTTAATCCTCACAGTTTTTGAAGCGAGTAGACATTGCCTCCTTGTTTCACCACTACAGCCATGCATCATTCAACGAGGTTAAGTAATATTCCCCCCAAAATATAAAGAGTGACTGGAGGAGCTAAGAGCTGAGCCCAGCTCTATCTCCTCTTTCAAAAGCTCAGCTCACATGTTATCTTCTAGAGGAATCACTCTCTTAGAACACCATCCTCTGAATTCCCAAGGTCAGCATGCTGTTACACCCTAACTGTTAGTGTTTTTCTAATTAATTCTTCTGGTTAATTCTTTTCCCTTACATGGATTATGAGATCTTTGATGAACAGAACCACATTTTATGTTCTTATGCATCACCCATAAACTCCAAATAGTGCTGATCAGATAGCGAGTGACTTGCAACGTCTGAGGGTTGATTATGCTGCATCTTCAGGAGTTTTATCCCTTCTTTCACTTCCGTATAACCCTCCCCCCTCCCGTAATGAATCATCGACTATTGCCAGTGCTCAGTGGGAAGATGTAGGTAGGTTATTTTCTGACATGTAGAGTGTCATCAGAGTCAATGCTTGTATATATTGACAACGTGGTATCTGTATTACCTTACAGTGTTTCTACTAGTGTGAGCCTGCACAAGCCACCTATTTCACAGCCATTTTGTGAAGATTAAAAATGATTATGCATGTAAATGAAAGCTATAGACTTTAGAGTAATGAAATACTGGTTCATGTTTATAATATTTAAGGAAATAATCTACCTGTGCTTCATAGTGCCTACCAAATGTATCCCTGAACTAATCTGATAATTGAATCAATGTCTCTGTTTCAAATGAAAACAAAACAAAACCAAAAACAAACAAACAAAAAACAGTGCCCATATGTATTTTAATCGGCCTGCTAGAGAAAATGACACAACTTTGGTCACGAGAGCACTAATAAGTGAAACAGTGGGAATTTGGATGTACTGAGAGGTAATAAAGGTAATAAAGCTATAACACTGCCTGTGCTCACTGCTTGCATAGGTGATGAACCATTTCTGAAGGCAGTACAATGACATGGGTTGGGTAAAATGAAAGATAATTGATGCCATCTCAAAATTGATCACCTTTTCAATTGTTAAAATGTAAAAAGGTAACCAGTTGATAAATTACATACATATCATATGTATCCATGTGTGCAAATAACTCTAAATTTTCCCAATATGGCACCTAAAAAGGGTAGAAAATTAGTTCTAATGGCAACAAGTAATAAAAATTGTTGTAATAATACAAAACAAAAATTTGACAAAAATGTTCCTTCCTAACCTCAGCCATAGACTAGTAGAAAGCCTCTCTTATCAGTTGTGTCCAAAAGAAAGAGGCAGGGATTCTGTGGAGGGAAGGCTACCTGAAAATAAAGGCCCTGCCATTATTTGCTACAAAGCAGCCTCCCTCAAATTTGAGCTAGGGCACTGTTTGTTGGAAAACAGGCAGAACTGGTTTTCTGGGATCTTTTAACAGAAGAAATTTAAAAAGAAGCTTCAGAAAAAGAGTGGGAGAGAAGAATTAATGGTGAAATAAGAGATTCATACTGCTCTCCCTCCTCTCTTGGGTGGTCCTAGGGTTCCCAGAGGTAGACAAAAAACCCCTTCCTTGAGATTTGCAAGTGATTTTGAATGTGAGGTGATGCTGGCTCTGCTTTCCTGCTTGCAGGTTACTAAGCTGGGAGAATCCCAGATATTTCCAGCGCTGCCAGGGCCTGGGGACCAAACTGCTGAGAGATGGCCAAGAGGCACAAAAGGAGAAAAGGGCAAAGTGGCCTCTAGTTTTCTATGGGACTTAGTGATGCAGAGAGAGAATGGTGAGTTTCCTGTTAGGTTAGTCCACAGACCATGATCGGAAGCTCTAACCTAGGGATCAAGTCTTGTAAGAGATATCCTGGCAGAATGAAAGGATAGTACTGTAATGGTGGTTACAGCTCACTCGGCATAAGAAAGGAATGTGGCCTCCTAAATCCAGTAAGACTGTCTTCCTTTAAAAGCTGCTAGAGAGACTCACTGGCTCTAGCAGTTCATCTGTGTTATCCTTAGAGGCAGCAAAGGGCATCAGCAGCATATGTCAAGTGCCAAAGAGTAACCAAATGTGGGCCTCATCAGCAAAAATCATACATTTTGTACCAGTCTTTTCATGTACCGTATTTCCAGCTGTGAAAGAACCTCAGAGACATGGTGAGAAAAGTGCCCCTCCTTTTCTGTTGTATGAATGAGCACCTGATGCACTGTGGTAGTGCATATGATACTTCCCAAATGTACAGCTGGTGACCAGTTAAATCCTTACCACCCAAATTTATAGAACTATATTTTCAAGTGTAAAAGAGGAAATTCTGTATTTATTTCTGAAACATTTTATCTTATTGGTTTGAGCTCAGTGTTATAATTGTTGTAATGAGTTTGAATGCTGATTCTGTCATCTAAAATGTTAGCTACTCCATTATATTATGACAGTTTCTTGTTACATTTAACTTTAATTGTTCCAGGTTTGCATTGCACTATGTAGGAGATGATCAAGCTACCATTTCCATTGTATAAACCTAAAACTATAGCTCTGACACCAAATCTAACAAAGGACAAAAAGAAAAAAATGTAGATGTAGTCATAGGTGCTAAATGATAAATAAAACCCTAGCTACTCAAGCTCCAAAATGACTTAAATTAATACTCTTTTGGTTAAAAGGATGGTTCTATGTTAGGAAATCTATGCATTTATTATAACACTGCGGTAAAGGGAGATTAATGTAGACCATGGGGCAGAGAGAACAATTAAGCTGAGTACTGGGGGAGGGGGGCATGCAGCCACTAGACTCATGCAATAGATAAAGTATGTGCTATTGACAAGAGCCCTGGGAAGCTCTCAAGTGGGAACCTCTACAAAATAATAGCTGTATACAAGTCATGTCTGTAGAGGTATTTCAAGCTCAGACAGATCCAGAAATGTTAAAGTAGAAAATAGCAAGGGTGTAAATATAAAAAGTAAGAATCTTACACATTTTCATAGCTTATATTCTGGGAAAATATACACAAATATGGGAATATTACAAAGATGTTAAAATAAACATTATTTTTAAATGGAACATTAGAAAAATAACTTATTTAACCATGAGAAATGGCCAAATTATATAAGGTATCACATTAAAATAATGTTTTTGAAGAATGTGTGATATGGACAGTTTCAAAATTCAACACAAAGTAAGATGAAGTGAAAAAAATAGGGTGTTAAACATTATGTACATATTACTTCAAAATATCTATGTTAATAAAGCTTATTTCTGAGATGTGAGATTGAGTTATTTCTCGTTTTCCAATTTTTTCAAATTACGTGAATTCTTTAAGTGAAAGCACTCCTATTATAGACATATTTTCTCTAATTGTTATAAAAATCTTTTCATTTACCCCTTTTGCCATATGAGGAGCATTAAATGGTTTGACTACATTCTTACAAGTGTCAGTGGAGACCTAAAATTTAAACTTAAGTTTCTTTAGGTTCTTTTCACTGCAATACATATAAATGTATTCTTGCCTCAGCATTTCTGAGAAGGAAACCCATCATTTCAAGTGTTCATGAAAATTTCAAAGCAATTTAAGTGTTACTGACTGATAGGTGATTCAGTAATCAAAATGCAAATATATGGATTAGAATTTTATCTCCTCTCTTTGCCAAGCTTCTGCTCAGAATAATAACATTAATATGATAGCAGAAAATCATACCAGGAAATTTTAAAAGAAGATTATGTTATCCACATATGGAAAAATCAATCTTAAAGTAATCACTAAATCAATAATTACAAGCAGCTGATATTTATCTATAGGGCATTATGCTGAATAATCTGTGGAGGTTTGAAAGATGCATAAGACATAACTCTCTTCCCTTATAGGTTTTATAATCTCACTTGGAATACATATGTCAAAAAGAAAATAACAATAAAGGCTTAGACTAAAAATTAAGAATACGGGACAAAGGAGGAAATTAAAATGTATTAAGTGTCTACTAGGTAGTGGGCACTGATAGGCGCTTCACATATGTCACTCACTAATTCTCACGATGTATCTGACGAGGCAGAACCTATAAGGAAGAGGAGAAGCTTCTCTAGTGAACTTAAAAAGTCACCTAGACAGAACTTCTTTTTAAAGAGTCATTTTATTCGTCTCTAGTAACCTAGTAGGTAATGAATTTCCCTGGGGAAAGATAACAATAGCACCTTTTATGACCTGCTAAATTACAGCTCACTTCTCTAAAAGAGGGTCACTGAGTAGATTTTCCAAGAGGTTATTTGGGGTCACAGAATGATCCTTTTGTGACTTAATGCTATTGGAATCTCTTTGAAGGATTTCTGTTCTTGATTGAGGTTGTTGGCAGGAGAGGATACCAGGAAACCTCAAAGGGATCACCATGAGCCAAGGGACAGCATGGCCATAACCCAAGCTCAGAACCATGCTTTAGAGATTCCTGAGGAAAGGCTGTGGCTGGCAATCTTTCTCCTGTCCTGGCCATGGTATGACAGTGGACATTGCAGGAACAATGGCTGAGCTTCTTCTAGTTGACAGATGGAATTATGAAGCCAGCAATCGTGCACGGATTTATTTTAGTCAGGACATCCCAGTAGCAGTGCAAAATCATCAGTTGGAATGTGCTGGGGAACCAGTTTTCCATAGTAGCTCCACGTGTAATGACAGAAAGCAACAGATGGACTTCTTTCTGTCTCCTTGGGATTTGGAAGCAGGGCAGCCCATATCTGATGGAGTAGTCCTCTGGGAATCTTAGGCAATGGAAGTGGGCATAGAGAAGACTTCAAGATGGAAACATTGGTCTTCCTGCTAATACAGGCATGCTAATTCAAAGTTATGTAAACAAATAAAAGAGATATGACTGCATCTGAATTCCAGTGTTTTTATTTTTTTTATGGTGAGATAAAGGCTCAGAGAAGATTTATACCTTGTCTGAGGAGTCATAGCTAGTATTGCAAAGCTAGGATTCAAACCAATTCTGTTTGACACTAATATTCTATCTCTACAAAAGAGATGTCACAAGAAAATTATATATTTTCCAGATAAAACTATATATCTAGTAAGACCCCATAAATTACTATTCACTAACAATTAGTAAAATGTTTCTTAAACTCCAGATAAATATCATTGTGCAACTCTGAAAGAAAATAAAGCTTATGTTTTCATTATGAAAAGTCCTTTTATTTTATTCTTCACTGAATCTCAGGCACTAAGTCCCCTGTGCCGTCTTGGATTCCCTTTTATTGAATAAGGAATTCTTGTTCTGATGAAATAGAATAAAAAGTCATGAGATTTTCTTACATTAGTCATGCTTGAAAAATAAAGCAATAGCTTTTAATACGCATTCTATAATTCATTCTAATATAATTGATGAGGAACTCAACTTATTAAACATCCAAAATAATTCAATTGTGTAACAGAAATAACAACAAGGAGAGTCTGCCAAGACTTACTATAATAAATAGGCTTTAATGACACTGAAAGGTACACTAGGGCTGTAACGCTTTTCCCAGGGTTTGGAAGGTGCCAAATGGGATAGTGAGCAAATACGGTGCTACACAAATTACTTTTAATTGATGATAGCTGCCAAGTCCTAGATAAACTGCAGCATTTAGGGAAGTCTATGGAATTGTTGAAAGAATCATATAAGATACAAGTTACAGAGATATAAAGGTTTTTAAGTGACAAATGAGAGAAGCCATCTTACAAATAAGACTAAAGGTATGACTATACTTACAACTTCTAATTGATCAAAGATTGATATAAATAGATACAATGACAGAAGGAGATAGATAGATATATATTTATCCCCAATGCCTGGAATAGAATCTGGGGTACAGTGAACATCACAGTGAACTGATAATGATTATCTGCTGAATAAATAATTAAATATGTTATACATTTATTTATGTTCATATTTGTTAGACATTAAAAAACTTACATTGTATTTGAAAGTTGAGCGAAGAAATACAAATAAGGCCTTCATAATAATACATAATGGGAAGAAAGAAGTGACTAGAATGAGGTAGAAGCTGTTCACAGAAAAAGGGAATCTTCCAGATAGATTCCATATTCCGAAAACTTCTGGCTTCCATTTTAGCTATTTAGAAGTCAACCATTAATTTAATTGCCTTTCCTTTAGCAGAGCAGGGTCTCTTCTTTTTCTAGCTCTTGCCAGCTTTTTATTGTTGGGATTCTGCGGTTTCATTTTTTATGTATTTAGATGTAATTTTCTTGGAATTTATTCTGTTGCAGTTTCCTTGTCTCCCAGGATATGACAATTAGGTATTTTTCTACAATTCTAGAAAATTCTCTGCAATTACTTCAAATATTTCCTTGTCTTCCTTATTTCTATTTTCTCCATTTACCGATTACACATATTATATCTTCATTCTGTTCATCATCTATTCCATGGTCCATATTTTCTTTGGTAATTTCTACCTTTTTTCTCCCTATGATGTTTCTCTCTTTGATGGCTATTTCTTTGGATCACAAATTCTCTCTTTAGCTGGGTCAATTCTACTAACCTGTTCTTTAAGTTTGTAGTTGTGATTATAGTATGTTTCATTTCTATCAGATTATTTTCCAAAATTTCTTCTCTTTTTTACACTCTCTAGTTCCTTGCTCATATTTTCAAACATTTTTTCTTTAAATATACTTTTGGTAGTTAGAATAATGCCCTCCATCCCCCTCACCCACTCCCCACAGGATGCCCATGACCTAATCTTCCAAACCTGCGAGTATGTTACTTAACACGGCAAATGTGACTTTGCAGAGGTAATCAAGGTAAGCTCACTTGAGACAGTGAGATTATCCTGCATTGTCTGGATGGGCCCAATCTAATCACATGAGCTCTTAAAAGCATAACAGAAAGGCAGAAGAATGGGTCAGAGAGATGAAATGTGAAAAGGACTCAGCCCACTGTTGTTGGCTTTAGAAAGATAAGGATGGGGCCATGAGCCAAGAAATGCAGCAGGCTCTAAGAGCTGAGAACAAACTTCAGTTTATAGTCAGCGAGAAAATGGGGATCCCAGTCCTTACAACCATAAGAAATTGAACTCAGTCAGTAATTTGAATGAGCAGGAAACTAATACTCCCATGGAGTGTCCAGAAAGGAATATAATCTGCCACTCACTCTTATATTTAGTGAGAAATATAGTGGAGTTCTAATCTATAGAACTGTAAAATAATAAATTTGTGTTGCTTTAAACCATTAAGTTTGTAGCAATTTATTAGCAGCAGTAGAAAATTATTATAGATTTCAGTATCAGAAGTGAAGTGTTGCTGTAACAAATATCTAAAAATATCAGGCAGTGGGTATAGGCTGGAAGAATTCTGAGAAACTTGAAAAAAAGTCAAGATTTCTTTGAAAAGACTGTTAGCAGAAAGATGGATGTTAAGGACTGTCCAAGAGGGCTCAGAAGAAAATGAGAACATGTTATTGGAAAACAGAGGGAAGGGAATTTTTTTTATAGTGGCAGAAAACTTAGCAGGACTGTGTCATGCAATTTTGTGAAAAGCAGAGCTTGTAAGCAATGAATATGAATATTTAGCTGAAAAGATTTCCAAGCAAAATGTTAAAGGTACAGACTGACTTTTTTCTTTCTCCTTACAGTAAAATGTGAGAAAAAAGAGATAAACTGATGAAGGGGCTGTTAAACAAAAAGAAACCAGGACTTGATGATTTTGGAAATTCTTAACTTACCTGTATCACAAAGACGCTAAAATTAAGAGATTATTTTGAATTTAATTTTTATTTAAAATTAAGAGAGAGGTTTTTTAGAGATTCTTCAGAAAGATCAAAAGATCAGGGTAAAAAAAGACGCAGAAGAGATTAAGGAAGTGATCATGGATCCACTCAGCCATCTCAGCAGAAGCCAAAAATAGTGAAGAAACTTCCTTGGAAAGATCTGTTGGTGAGCCTCTTGTCAGCTAGAGTGAATCCTCTGACATTCATGGAAGACCCACAGAGTTCTTGAGAATTTTCTACACCAGAGATACTGCTAACTTGAACTAAAAGGGGTCAGAGAGGTATGATGTGAGAATGTCTCAACCTGCAATTGATGGCTTTGAAAGGGGGGGGCGGGGAACCAATGCCAAGGCATGTGGTAGCAACTGGAAGCTAGAAGAAATCCTCAACTTAGAGCCAGGAACAAAGCAAGGAGCTCAGTCCTGCAACCATAAGGAACTGAGTTCTGTCAACAAGCCAAATGAATAGGAAACTGATCCAATTCTCCTGTGGAATCTCCAGAATGAAGTGCATCCTGCCTGCACTTTGACTGTATCTGGTGATGCTTGTACTAGTACTAGATTACTGACCTACCGAAATGTAGGGTGATAAACCTTGCTGTTTTATGATACCAAGTGTGTGGTAATTTGCTATGAAAACAATAGAAAATTAATACAATACTAAACATACTTCTTTTCTTCCAAATCTGATCATTCCGGCATAATATACCTTTGTAAAAATATATTTTCTGTCTTGTATTTTTTTCAGCCTTCTTTTAAGTCCATTTTATTCTATATGCTTTGTAATTTTTGAATTAGCTAATTTATCTCGAAATTTATCTTGAAAACACTGAATTTAGATTCATACAGCAAATTATTTCTTTTGCTCCTTCCCACTAACTATGAATCTGGAAGCATTTTAAATTTTTGGATGAAGTTTGTTGGATCAGGTGAATTCTACAGTGAAGGCTGGCCAAAAGTTCTGAATTCAAAGGGCTAATCTGTGTCACTTCACTCCGTGTCAAAGTCTAGATAGGCATGTTTTTTGATACACCTTCTTAGTGGTAGCTTTATTTCTTGTACATCCTTACTCTTTGAGTGTTGTCCTTAAGGATCCTGGTTTCTGAAACATTCTTCTATTAGACTCCAACTTGGGCTAGCCCTAGGTGTCACCTTCTGTCCCCAGCTTTGGCCTTGGTTACTTCTCAGGGTTGCTGCTTTTGCTTCATTTTTGTCCAATTTAGAGACTTTCTTTTCCTACCATCTCAGAAAAGCATTTAAAAAGAAGTTTTTTGTAGTTATATTTTTAGAGTTTTTCATTTAACAACTGCCAGAGAAGGAACTCTCTATATTTTTTAAAACCTACCCAAATTTATTTTTATAAATTGAAATAATACATTTTATTGCCTGTATAACAGTTTTAGTACCTTAAGTAAAACTGTTAACAAAGTAATAGCTTTTCTAATCAACTTCTTAATACATTTAACAAGTAACATTCTTTTTTTCCCTAAAGATTTTATTTATTTATTTGAGAGAGAGAGAGAGAGAGCCGGGGGGAGGGGCAAACGGAGAGGAAGAAGCAGGGAGCCCTACACGGGGCGGGGGGGGGGGGGGGGGGAAGGCTCCATCTCAGGACCTTGGGATCATGACCTGCGGAAGGCAGACACCTAACCAGCTGAGCTACCCAGTCACCATGACAAGTAACATTCTTGATGGTATATACTGATGTCAAGAAAAATAAGTAGTAAATCAGAGGCAATATGTTTCACATTTTCAATTCCTACTTGCTAAAAATAGATTGATAGCACATTATATGAAGACACTACTCCAGACTCAAAATGAAGAAAAAAATCACATCTGAGAATCAAATTCTAAGAAATCTAAAGCATACTATTAGTCTTTGTACTAACTTTATATTTTTCAAAAACACTAATTAAGCTTAAATCTAAATTTAGAAAGTATATTGTCTCCAGGTTTAGAAAGATCTATGTTCCCTTATTGATATTTATGAGAAGTCTTGATTCAATGAATCAGAAGAAGTAATCCTATAACTTGTGCTTCTATAGCAAGGAATTATAGTATGCTATAATAGCTTGTTTACCCATCTTTTAACTGGACTGTGAGCCTCTTGAAAAGAGGATTTATATCTATTAAAAATATTGTGGTAGGCCCAGAATTTAGCACAGAATTTAAGTACTGACTAAATATAAGACAAATTTAATCTATGAGTGAAAGTGTTTAATAAAATGTAAGAAGTTTATAATTCTGTAGTACATATCATTTCAACTTGTCCTTTTTAAACTAATCCTAAGAAAAAAAACTGTTATAGGGTTATAAAAAAATATTATAGTATTGTAAGCCAAACTTAGTGGGACATCGTTCTAAATGAATTAACTTGTACCCTAGGTGGAGCTTCCTTTCTTTCTTTCTCTACCTGTTTATCATCTAATTCACATGTTTCATTACACAATGAATGAAGTTTTTATTCTGAAATAAAAAGTGATTTTAAATTGTATTTTACCTGAAACATAAACATTACCCAATAAACGAAAATCAATATTTTCAGCATTTAAAATAAATCTTTTCTAGAGGTGAGTTTTAAGTAATTTGTACTTATTTTCTTTAAAAAAATCAAGATTATATTGCCAGAAAAATAAATTGCAAACAAACAAAAACTTTGCGAGTTTAGTGTTAGGCATAGAAGGCTGGATTATTATATAGGTTGCATCATCTCACATACATTTTTCAGGCTTACATAACTATATTTTATTTTTAAAATGTTCAACTGAAATGGTGTTTAAAATATGAGCCCCTAAAAGGCATCCAAATTGGTAAGGGAGAAGTAAAACTTTCACTATTTGCAGATAACACAATACTATATTTACAAAACCCTAAAGACTCCACCAAAAAACTGCTAGAACTGATAAATGAATTCAGTAAAGTTGCAAGATACAAAATCAATGTACAGAAATCTGTTGCACGTCTATACACTAATAACATAGCAGCAGAGAAATTGAGAAAACAATCCCATTTACAATTGTACCAAAAATAATAAAATACCAAGAAATAAACTTAACCAAAGAAGTGAAAGAACTGTACTCTGAAAACTATGAAACACTGATGAGGTAAATTGAAAATGACACAAAGAAATGGAAAGACATTCCATGCTTATGGATTGGAAGAGCAAATATTGTTAAAATGTTTATGCTACCCAAAGCAACCTACAGATTTAATGTAATCTCTATCAAAATACAAAAAGAATTTTTCACAGAACTAGAACAAACGATCCTAAAATTTGTATAGAACCAAAAAAGATCCTGAATAGTTAAAGCAATCCTGAAAAAGAAAAACAAAAGTGGAGGCATCACAATTCTAGACTTTAAGTTATACTACAAAGCTGTAGCAAGCAAAACAGTGTATTGGCACAAAAACAGACATGTCGATCAATGAAACAGAACAGAAAACCCAGAAATAAACCCATAATTATATGGCCAATTAATTTTTGATAAAAGAGGAAAAAATATACAATGGAGAAAGACAATATCTTCAACAAATAGTGATGGGAAAACTGGACAGCTACATGTAAAAGAATGACATTGGACTACTTTCTTACACCATAAACAAATACAAGTTCAAAATGGGTTAAAGACCTAAATATGAGACCTGAACCTATGATTGTTATGCAATCATAGAAGAGAGCACAGGCAGTAATTTCTCTGACATCAGCCACAGCAACTTCTTTCTAGATGTATCCTGAGGCAAGGGAAATAAAAGCAAAAATAAACTATCGGAACCACATCAAAATAAACAGCTTCTGCACCAACAAAGGAAACAATCAACAAAACTAAAATGCACCTTATGGAATGGGAGAAGATATTTGCAAATGACATATCTGACAGTGTTAGTATCCAAAATACTTAAAGAACTTATACAACTCTACACCAAAAAAAAAAAAAAAAAAAAAAACCAAATAATGCAAATAAAACTAGGCAGAAGACATAAATAGACATTCTCCAAAGAAGACATATGCATAGCCAATAGGTAGATTAAAAGATGTCCAACATCATTCATCATCAGGGAAATACAAATCAAAACTACAATGAGATATCACTTTACATCTGTCAGAATGTCTAAAATCAAAAACACAAGAAATAAGAAGTGTTGAAAAGAATGTGGAGAAAAAGGAAACCCTGTTCACTGTTGGTGGAAATACAACTGGAGCATCCTCTGTGGGAAACAGTATGGAGGTTCCTGAAAAAGTTAAAAATAGAACTACCCTATGATCCAATAATAGCATTACTGGCTTTTTATCCCAAGAACACAAAAACATGAATTCAAAAGGATACATGCACCCCTATGTTTATTGCAGCATTATTTATAATACCCAAATTATGGAAGCAGCCCAAGTGTCCATCAATAGATGAATGGATAAAGAAGAGGTAATGTGTGTGTGTGTGTGTGTGTGTGTGTGTGTGTACACACATATATATATAATGGAATATTATTCAGCCATTAAAAAAGAATGGAATCTTGCCATTTCCACATGGATGGAACTACAGAGTAAATGATAAGTGAAATAAGTCAGTCAGAGAAAGACAAATGCCACATTATTTCCCTCATATGTAGAATTTAAAAAACAAATCAAACAAGCAATGGAAAAAAAGAGAAAGAAACAAAGAAACAGACTCTAAACTATAGAGAACAAACCAATGGTTACTGGGGGTGGGGGCAGGGAATTGGTGAAATAGGTGATGGGGATTAAGAGTACATTTATCATGGTTAGTACTGAGTACTATAGAGAATTGTTGAATCATTACATTGTACACCTGAAACTAATACAATACTGTATAATTACCTATACTGGAATTAAAATTTAAAAAGAAAATTAAAAAGAAAAAAATATCAGCCCCATGTGCTTCTATTTTTATACTAATCCTTCCGTAGTTAGCACCCACTCTAAGTCTTTTTAAAAATATATTTAATGAAATTAGAACCCAATCTTCACCTCTTTTCTTCATGTAACTTTTTACGTTCTATAAGATATATGAATGTGAGGCCTCATTGATATTTCAGATGCAAAAAAGTGAAACCAACCTTACTCTGTTCTCTAACTATTCGCCTTTCATCAGTTTTGTAATTTTCTTTTTTGCTCTAAGAATAAACTTGAAACCATCTCTGCTCTTCCTTCTCCTTTATTTCTTTTATCTCATCTATCATGAACACCTGTCATATTTGTTTGCTTTCATGTCTTCTGGTAATAGCATGCCTCTCTATGTCCACTGCCTCTATCAGGATTAGGCTGTCATCATGCCTTGAAAGGACTACATAATTTTCAATGATCCCTCCTAATTCTAGCACTTTATTGCTAATTGTTTTTTTAAACTCGTTACTCTGACCAGATTGTGGATTATTGTACTCAACTACAACAGTAAAAATCCAGTTTAATAGTTTTTAGCTAGCAGACAATAGAAATGAAACTGGAACACTCACTTAGTATTATCCACCAAAATAAGTCCATAACCTCCATCTGCTCTGGCTGCACAATTTTTATTACATTTTTCTCAAATGCTCTTCATTCCAACTTGTCACTCAAGCACCGTGCATATTTAGATCATTTTTCACAATTTTGTGAAGTGGTCTTCATACTGCAAAAAAATCCCCTTCTCATTGTCCTATCAATCCAAAATTCACAAAATGCTGCTTAAGTCTTACATTCTCTAGGCAGTTTATATAGTGGGAGGAAACCAAAACTTGGTGTGGGATAGACCTCAGCTGGTAAACATGCCACTTACTATCACATGACTTTAGACATGTCTCAGGTTTCTCATTATAAAACGAGATTAATTATAACAAGTATAATAACCTTTGGCTATAAATCGTTTCGTAAAGTGTTTAGTAGAGTGCCTAGCCTATAATGCTAAGTAAACAGTATTATTATTGTTGTTGTTATTATTATTATTAATAATTCCATGACATGTCCCCATTACTCAGCTCACATTTGATAACTCACCCCAACATCTACCAACTCAGCAACATTGAGCACTACACTATTTAGTATTAAATTTTCTCATTGTTTCATATATTTGCACAATGATTTACTCATATGTGTATTAGCAGAAAGGATACTTAGAGGACATTTATTAAGTAGCCATCAAGCAATTTATCCTATGTTTTGATAAATTTTATAATTTTTTATTATATTTATAATTTTTTATTTAAATTCTAGTTAGTTAACATACAGTGTAATATCGGTTAGTTAACATACAGTGTAATATCGGTTAGTTAACATACAGTGTAATATCGGTTTCAGGAGTAGAACTTAGTGATTCATCACTTACATATAACACCCAGGGCACATCACAAGTGTCCTCCTTAATATTCATCACCCATTTAACCCATCCTCCACACACCTCCCCTCCAGCAACCCTCAGTTTGTTTTCTATAGTTAAGAGTCTCTTATGGTTTGCCTCCCTTTCTCTCTCTCTCTTTTTTTTTTTTTGATATTTTTTAAAAGTGAGAAATATTACAGGAAGTTAAAATGGATCCAATATCACTATCAATATAATTATTTCTATTCTTTAAAACACACACACACACACACTCCAAGTAAACAGCTTACCTTAAGATTGTTCTGAATTCAGCTTCAGAAATGATCCAAGTTGGATATCTACAAATCAATAATTATAAAATTACAGTCAATTAGCTTGAAGATGTTTTTACTTTAACTATGATTTTTAACATTTTCTACAAAAAATTAGTTGCATTTTAATCCTCTATGAGTTTCTGTTTGTTGCTTTGACCATTGCAGTAAAGTTTTAGAATATTTGTAAAATACATTTATAAAATCAGTAAACACTTTTAACTGAAAGGGATTTGACTTTTTTTTATTGCTTGCAAAGCCTATTGATGGTTCATAGCCCAAATATCCTCTTATTTACCATTACTGAACTGAACTAAAAATTAACATTTTAAATAAAACAGGATAAGAACTGCTGAACTGGTCCCATTTTATGATACTGAACACTAGACTGGAATTTATTTTAGAGAAGCCTGTATATACACCATATCCACCATACATATACTGTGTATGTGTGTGCATGTATATCCTATATATATGCATACATATTGGTAGACGGCACACTAATATTCATACACACACAAATTTAAGGGGAAAAAAAGAGGTAGATCTAAACATTTCAAAGAGGAAGCCAAGTATTTGGGTAAAATCAAGTGGATTAAATTCAACGTAGCTCAGGTTTTAAATAAACTGATATTTTGGTGATTTCACTAAAAATAAAAGCAACAAAAATTGTGTGTTAAGTTTGATAGTTTATAGACTACTTTTCACATTCTCGTTCAGGTCTTTAGTAACCCTCATAGCCATAAATGTGTTCCCTCCTAAATACTGTTAGGGTAAGCTTGATCTGAATTGACACAGAAGTAATTACATAGAAAGCTTGTCCCATCAAAAGCACATTCTGAAAATAGCCTTTCCATTTAAAATACAGACTATATCATGTTTCCTCATAAGACAGTTGTAAAATCTAGCTCTTCATACAGCTGAAGCTAGTCCTTTAGATCTTGCTTCAAACACCCCTTTCCCAGAATGACAGCAGATATTAATCAGAAAATGACTCAAATCAACACATAACTATATACCATATTAAATGTCATGAAGAAGGCTTATATAGTACTTTGAGTGCAATGGGGACCCTGAATTGGTCTGAGGGGATAAAGGAGAGGAATAAAACTTGAACTGAGTTATTGGGTAAAGACGGAGCAGGCAGAGGAGAGAGTTTCCATTTAGAAGGACTGGCAGGTGCAAGGTGCTGATGCAGGAAGGAGCGTGGCACTGTAGAGAAGTAGGAAGAAGGCTGTTAAGGTGAAAACACAGAAATGGAGTGTTGTGCAGGTACGCATAAAGTTGGTGAGCTTAGGCACGGCCATAGCAGGTTAGAGGAAGGCCAGTTTTTTTCTGTTCTTTTTTTTTTTTCAGATTTTATTTATTTATTTGACAGAGAGAGAGACAGCCAGTGAGAGAGGGAACACAAGCAAGGGAAGTGGGAGAGGAAGAAGCCGGCTCCCAGCAGAACAGCGAGCCCAATGCAGGGCTCGATCCCAGGACGCCAGGATCACTCCCTGAGCCAAAGGCAGATGTTTAACGACGGAGCCACCCAGGTGCCCCTGGAGGAAGGTTAGTTTTTATCTTACACACTACAGGAGGTTACTGCAAGGTTTATACAGAGTAGTGAGGTAGCGAGATCTCCTTGAAGATGGTAGCTCTGATGAGGAAAGAGAAAGTGGAGGAAGAGTGAATATAGGAACCCAGCAAGGCATTATTGTTCTAGTTCAGGAAAGAAGGATGGCGGCTTTGACTAGAATATTTGCAAAGAATTGATAAATTGTTAAAGAAAATTATAAAATTGGTTTGTTTTAATAAGTTTTGGGAGATAGATTATCATCAGTCTCTCTCACTTGATTGTAAGCTACATGAGCTTGTTTTACTGATCATTATATCCTCTGCCACAATACTTTGCACACAGTAGATACTCCAAAAATTATTTTTCATGAATGCATGGTAGGAAAAGAAGAAGAATTTGGGAAGTATAAGGAAATTCATTAAGGGGTACTATTTACTATGATAAGAATTACTAGACAGGGGGCGACTGGGTGGCTCAGTCGTTAAGCGTCTGCCTTCGGCTCAGGGCGTGATCCCAGAGGTCTGGGATCGAGCCCCACATCAGGCTCCTCTGCTGGGAGCCTGCTTCTTCCTCTCCCACTCCCCTTGCTTGTGTTCCCTCTCTCACTGGCTGTCTCTCTCTCTGTCAAATAAATAAATAAAATCTAAAAAAAAAAAAAAAAGAATTACTAGACAGGATCAGGTTTGCAACTGAGATCATGTGTTTAGATTTAGACAAATTGTACTTAGAATGCCCTTTAGATATACAAACAGAGATATGGCGTAGGAAATTATAACCGTCTAAAGCTCAGAATAGAGATCTTGACTGGAGATATAAATTTGGAAGTCATAGGAATATCGGTAACATTGAAGCCATGGGAATGGATGCAATATCTATGGGGAGAAAATAGCTTAATAATGATAACTGAATTTTTGTAGACTCTATGTATCAGTCACTGTTCTAAGTGTTTTATATGTTACAATCCAGTTAATCCTTACAATAACCCCATAAAGAGTACTCTGTTTATTATTTTACTTTAAAGATGAGAAAACCAAGGCACAAAGAAATTATATAATTTGCCTAAATTCACACACTTAGTAAATGGTAGGACTAGGGTATGGTAGGCAGAATTCTAAGATGGCCTCCAACATGTCCAACTCTTGGTGTTCACACCTTGTACAACTTCCACTCCTGTGGGGGGCAGAACCTTTAAATGCAATGGGGAAGAATTCCAATGATTTAATTATTAATAAATTGACTTTGCGTTCATCAAAATCAAAAGGAAGATCCTTGTGGGACTGGCGTAATCAGTTGATCCCTTCAAAGGAGATTGGGCCCTCCCTGACATCAGAGATTAAGATTAAAATGTGAGAAGGTTCATGCAGAGGCCCACATGGTGGAGCACTGGGAGCAGCTTCTAAGAGCTGAGAAAAGCCCTTGGCCAATAGCCATCAATAAAATGGGGAATTCAGTCCTACAATCACAACAAGTTGAATTCTGCCAACACCAGTGAGCTTAAAGAGGACCTCAAGCCTCAGATGAGACCTCAGTCCTAGCTGACAGCTTGATTCAGCCTGTTGAGACCCTGAGCAGATGACCCAGATGAAATTCACCCAGACTTCTGACCTACAGAACTGTAAAATACTAAATGAGTATTGTCTTAAGCCATAAGTTTGTGGTAATTTGTTACACAGCAAAAGAAAACTGATGAAACCTGAGTAGTTGGTTTATATACTGGGCTGCTAAAGTCTGGGCTACATTGCAGAAGGCAGAAGAGGTGGGAAAATGAGAAGAGAGCCTAATAAAGACAGAACTCGGAGGAATGTAGACAGTTAAGAAATGGGCAGTGGAAAATGAACCAGCAAAGAAGACTGAAGACAAACAAAGAAACCAGGAAAGTCCAAGAGAGTATGGCATTAGAGAAGCCAAGAAGAAGGATCTGTGGAAGGACAGAGGCTGACTGAGCAAGAGTGTGCAGTGCCACAGAGTGCAAATCAGATGAGGACTGGAGAACATTTGTTGGACTCAATAAGATGGAGGAAGGTAATATCGACTTTCCCCTGGTCAGTTAAAAAAAGCAGAGTTGGCATTTTAGAACCCCTTTTGTTTTTTTCATTAAGGGAAGAAACCAGGTGATGGGCTGGGGAGAAAAAAATGTTTTCCAGACATATTTTTATTATTCAATATTTGCATGCAGAAGCATTATAAACCTCTTCCTCAAGAATTAGGCACATTTTGTTAATTACAGTAAGCTTGAAAAGTAAATCAATTAAGATGTTTTGTCACAAAATTGAATTTCAAGGATTAATAATTTCTTAAGTGACAAGGCAAAATTGCACCCAAGTAATATTCTAAAGAATATTTAATCTCATGAGATGACTAATGAAAAATAGTAGAAAGAGGAGAACAAAAGCGAGCATTCAATTTCCAAAACTCATTTATTTTGGTCATTCATACCACCACTCTAAGGGAAAGTTATTCTTTTCTCCTAAGAAAATATGAAATCAGATGCAGAAACCAAAATGTAAATAGGCATTAAACAAATCAATAAAGATCCATTTGGACTATAATAGAGTACAATTGAGAAGACAAAGCGTACACACAGAGATAATTAAATTTATGGCTTTTTATGTGCTATATTTACCTGTTGATGTTGCTTTTGGGTTCTCTTGACCAGTACTTCACTTTAGTGATAAATTTTATGGGAGGCAGGAATAACAATGACAACCCTCCCCTTATCCCATATAAAATAACAAAATAATAAGATTCAAACTACCTTGTCATTTCTATACATAGAGGGATATACTTGTATTCAGTGGAACCCTCAGGAAAGGAAAGGAGAGTTTATCCATAGATCTCTGACCCATAGTCAACATAGGAATAGGGTCGTGTTCAATGGCTCAGTCTGAACTGAGATTTAAATTTTCTATTTTGAATGATCAAAACAGATGTACACTGGGTTAGAGACCTAAGTGTGGGAGTGCAGTATTAGTGTCTTCTGGTGGCTTATGTGAAATTTTTCCTCCCTTTGTCTCATCTGAGGCTTTTGTCCCAGATATGGTTGTGAGTTCATCTGTTCCTAACACTTTACTCATGCACAGATGGCTTAAGAGACTTGATAGTCATTGCTTATATCCCAAAGTTACCGTTTGCTTTGCTGTTCACTTAATTTTAAGGATCTTGAGTTTGTTTCACATCCAACTTATTTTCATGTATTTGGCTCCTACCTTTAGTTGTTTATGAATGAGACAGCTCTTACTAACAGGGGTAACCTTACTAGTGAGTTTATGATTGCTTTCTAGTGTAAGCCAAAGCTTGATGCATTAATGAGTCACACCATCTTCATAAAGAAAAGTGACTTTGACCATCCTGGCATAAAATTCTTTAAAAAAGAAACTTTCACTTATAAGTGGAGTTTAAGGAACAAAACAAATGGGCAAAGAGGGGAAAAAAAAGAAAGAGAGAGGCAAACCAAGAAACAGACTCTTAACTATAGAGAACAAACTGATGATTACTAGAGGGAAGGTGGATGGGGGATGGGTTAAATAGGTGATGGGGATTAAGGAGTGCACTTGTGATGAGCACTACAGTAAAGTGCAGAATCACTACATTGTATATCTGAAACTGATATTCTACTGTATGTTAACTAACTGGAATTTAAATAAAAATGTTAAAAAGAAAAGTCTATCTTTAGTGTGATCAATCAGTCATTCCAGGAAATAGATCACATCTTCCTACTCTATGAGTCCTGAACCTCTAACCAAAACAAGAAGCTTGAATAGAGTGCTTATTTATTTTAAAGTCCTTCTCTTTCAACTCATGGAATTTTGAGATGAACCTTAAAATGAGGATTGGTCATTTTTTTCCTCAAAAAACAAAACAAAACACCACTCTCTATGAAAATATAAGACAAAGATGAGCATGAGAAAACTTCTCAGATTTTACTTTGTATGTTGGTTATCCTAAAATCATATTGTAGCTTCCCACGGAATCGACAACTAAATAAAATCCTAGCCGATGTTGCAGAATTTTCATCACAAACATTCCAAATCCCTAATGGTCTTAAACTTCAAAGCCTCATCATTCAGTTGTTTTATTATCTAGGCAATAAGTCTTCCAGTAGTTCTATCTTACACAAACTGTGAGACAGGTGTCTCCTCATGATCATTTTGTCGAGCCCTAATTTCTTATAATTTTCCCCAAACTATGTTTTTCAAATTAGGCTGTATTTACTGCATATAAATACTCCACACTGACTTCCAATTATTTCAAATTCTAGTATACTTGAATATGCTGTTTATTTTGGTGAGCAGAGCTCCCAGTATAATAAGTACAGAACCTTCCTTCCATCCATATTCCTATACTGATAAACTATAGTCCCCAAAGTATGTAACTTTTAAGCTTCACAAGACTAGGGGTCTACAACAGAATATAAAATATAGCCTAGACTTTGGTCTGACACCTTCGCAGAAGAAAGATATATGATCCAGAAGATTTTTGGAATCCAGACAAAATTCTAACTTTAAACTCCTTATATTTGCTCCAAAACTACAGTGATTTTAGAGAGATTTAGGTTTCCAGTTAAAATCAGTCCTCAAAACAAGGACAGGAGCAGAAACTAGAACTAAATTGCTTTAAACTATGCTTGTATATGAAAATAAATCCTGTTGTACTTTGGTTGTAGCTCTATTTTGATATCAGTGGAAATGATACTTTTTAAAATCAATTTCTTCTTTAAAAAAGGGATTTCACTTCTGCTCCCGTTTTCACTTAACTTTGGGGATTTACTGTATTGGATCCCAAAGTATTTCTTAACTGCTTCACAGTTAATAACAGAAAAACTTAACTTTCATTACTTGACTCTAAAACACATTATAAAGAATGTCTTAGGTGATGGCAAACTTCTTGGAGAATGTACTTATAATTAATGTCCAATCCCTTACTATTGGTATTTAGGACATTGGAAACCATGACCAAAAAAATAACATTTTTCTTAAGGATTGTTATATATTTTTGTGCTTCATAATTATACCTTCAGGTATATCTACATATCCAAACACCACCAGAAAACTAGCTTTTAAATTATAAATCTCCTTGGTGGAATTCTTTTAAGAAGCAGGTGAAAAAAGGTGAGGAGGTTTAAATTTTTATTCATTTTAAAGAATGAGAAATAATACACAGAAGGAATTAAGTAATTTAAAACAAACAGATGGGAAATTGAGTATTAAATAGAGTTTCTGAAGGATAGTTGAATTAATTTGATATACTTTAGTTAACGAACTTAATCTTTATAATAAAAATGATAGCTACCGTTAATTGAGAAACACTTATATACCAAATTTTAAACATACATTTTTCTATTAGAAATCTTGCAAAATAGGGATTATTTTCCCATGTGAAAGGCATGGTTTCAACCATTCGCTTTAATGGAAATAGGTACTAATAGAATTCCCCAAGTTCCAATCCAAATTTGTTTTCAACAAGGAACTGAGTCACTCACTGTGTCATCAACTAGATGGTTCTTCTAACTGTTAAATGGGCTTTTCCCCACTATCACTTTTTAATGTCAGAAGGGAAAAGATCAATTCTTAACAGCTTATTTCTTATAGGAAACATTTTCTAGGTAATGACAGTAAAATCTGGTGAAAAGAAACAGGTTGTTCTGCCTTAGGGTTTTTTCATTTGTCTTGTTTTGTTTTTAATAAAACCTAAGGAACTGTATATGTTTAAGGCAGCATACTGCAACTAGCTTTCCATTGTTGATTAACAAAAGATTTTTTGGAAGAAAAAATAAGACTACCATACTCCAGATCAATACAATCTTTGTTTCTTCCCATGTGTAGAATTGAGCAAAGTGGGAGTTCAATTGAATTAATATTTTTAAAAGGTTGAAAAGGCAGGGTTCAGAAAAACTTCATATATGAAGGGCCAGATGGTAAGTATCTTATGCTTGCTGGACCAACAGGTCTCTGTGATAACTACACAACTCTACCATTGTTTGGTAGATTGAGAAAGCAGCCTAGACAATACCTAAATGAATATGTATGGCTGTCTCTCAATAAAACTTTATTTACAAAAACTGTACTTGGACTGGATATGGCCCAGAGCCTGTAGTTTGCTGACCCTGAAATAGGAGAATAATAAAATATGATTATAACATGGAAATGGTGAAGTCAAGACATTTTCTCGTAGTGTGTTAAAGCCTTCTCATTTATTTGTCCAAATAGCTAGCAGCAACATCCAGGTATAAGCATCAGATTCTAGGCTACACCTTTAGTTATTGGAAAACTAGGGCAACTGTTCCTCTACTTCTTTTGGAATATCCTCAAATGAAATATTCTCAAAAACAAAAATTTTAATGACTTATAATGAGCTGTTAAAACCAACAGTATTTTCATCTGCTCTTTAGTGTAAAGAATTTCACAATCTGGCATCTTACAATGATGTGTGCCTTTGAAGGAGTAAACTGAGAACATCTGCAGGTAAATTTGAAGTTTCTAATTTTATATATATGTAATTTTTCCTTACTTATCCTTGCTAAAAACTCTCTGAGATAGTGTTATAAGTCACCTTTTATAGGTCATGAATATGAAATTTAAGGTGATTTAGTATATTACCAAGGTTATATAGATACTAAACTGTAAGGCCAGGATTTGAACAATGTAGTCCTATACTTAGAGCTACTATGCATGGTTGTGCAATTTATGCACCCCTTAGAACATTTAAGGGCATAGACGGTATATATTTATATGTTTATTATAGAAATTTTCCACAGGTGGGGTGCCTGGGCGGCTCACTGGTTAAGCGTCTGCCTTCGGTTCAGGGCATCATCCTGGCGTTCTGGGATCGAGCCCCACATCAGGCTCCTCCACTGGGAGCCTGCTTCTTCCTCTCCCACTTCCCCTGCTTGTGTTCCCTCTCTCACTGGATGCCTCTCTCTCTGACAAATAAATAAATAAAATCTTTAAAAAAAAAAAAGAAATTTTCCACAGGTAACAGTAAATTTTGTCTTACAAAATCAGTGTTATGACTATTTTTTAATAAAAGTATATATATTTTAGAAGCAACCTCTTTGTATTTCACAATAATGTGCCATATATGACAGTTCCAGTCCTGGGTTGATTCTAAAGACCTTGCTCTTTTACATTATACTGAATGAACTCTGTGCCAGGATGGCCACTAGGAATGTTACAAAGAATAAGGTCTTGAGGTAAATCTGTGTTCCTACACTATATATGTAACATTAGCCATTTCCCTGCCTCTAAGACCTGGGAATAGTTTATTACCATGAAAACAGATACAGAGAATGAAAAAGGAGATAGGAATTAAAGACATGCTGAACATTAGAGCATGACTGACTAGATGTATAAATATATTATTGATTAAGATTGGGAGATAGTATCTGGAGGAAGAAGGAAGATGACTTATTTTTAAGATTTGAAGGATACAGACAGTGGAGAAATCAAAAAGGAATTGAAAATATGTACCCAAAGCTAAGAGAGTGGTCAAAGCTAGAGTTAGGGATTAGGGTGTCATTTCCATAGAGGTACAAGAGCTAATGCCAACAGAATGAGATAACATAGGTGGGAAGATTCTAGAACTAGGAGAAGTAGAATCTACAAGATGAGCCAAAAAATAAAAATAAAAAGAAAGAAAAAGCGTGACCAGAGGAGGGATATGACAAATTAAAAATAAGGTAACTGAAGCCAGAAACAAACATGTGTTAATCAAAAGTTTCATAAGAATGTCTCCTACTTGAAACAGTTCCAGAAGATGAGAACTGTGCAGAAATGACTTCAGCTGGCAGTTCAAGAGTAACTAGCGAATTCTGCAAAGTCAGTCTCAATCCAATAGTAAAGGAAGGGGCTAGAATATGGTGGGAGAGAAAGATGTAGAAATAGAGTGTGTAGACTACATTTTTAATCTAAAATTTAGAAGAAGACAGAAAACAAGGAAGAAATGATAAAGATTTGTTTAGTTTCACTTTTTTTTAAAGAATGGAAGCTCACTGGAAATTTTTGAAGTTGGGAAATATATAAGTAGGGGATAAATAAGTGACACTGCTGTATATTATAGAAGACCCAAGAACCCCAAGTCGCAAATCACTAGTGCAGCAAGTAAAATCCTGTCCCGGTTCTATCTATTTTTTTAAGCAGGTTTACTGAGATATAATTTATATGCCATAATATTGACCCATTTTAAGTGTAAATTCAATGATTTTTAGTATATTTGCAGAGGCTTTAATCTTTCATGTCCAATAATTGACATAATCATAAGAATGCTTAGTCTTATCTCTCTTGGAGTGTTGCAAGAATAGAGAACCTCATCATAAGAATAGAAATATAAAACAAAATAAAAGAGAAACATCAGTGTGTTGGGCTGCAATAAGATTCCAGCTCATCATGTTCAATGAGGCAAATGTCCTAAATAGTTGCTTTTGTAGCCTTTGCAATAGATAATAAGCCACATTCTATGAATCAAGTAAGATTTGTTTTATAACAGTAAGAATCTATCTAGATCCATAATTGACTCATAAAGTAACTACGCAGCAATATATTACTTATAGTACATTTTTGTCTCATATTGACCTCTAAGGTTTTTTAAAATTTGTTCAGTCATACCTCCCAGGGCAATTTCACACCATTTAAAGTAGCCACTGTGTTAGTTCTTTGTGTTTAACCTCAACCTTGGGTTATGAAACTTGCTGGTGCCTACAAATAACAAGCATCATGTAACTATCCCTTTCTGTAGTCTTTTGTGGAGTTCATGAATTTAGCTATTTGCATACTTGGTTTCTGAATGATTTCCAGACTTACAGCATATTCATGCTTAACCTAAATTGAGAGAAAAGGCTCTTCAAGTAAGTAAAAAGTAAACAGTACGAAAACAAAAATGAAGATTAACCATGGTTTATTCATAACATACTTACATATGTTACCCCACATCAGGATATTAGATTACAGGGATGTAATATATACTTATTTTATATTCAAAAATGTAACAGAAAAAGAATTTAGAGCTAAATCTAAACCACCCAAGCTGCTAAGTAATTATACCTCATATCTAAAAATTTCCCCAAGTTAAGATCCAGAAAAGGAAACCTACCTAAAGAAATATATATTATTATAATTATATTATAAAAGTATTATAATTATAAATTATATAACTTAATGTTATATTATTAAAACCATTTACTTGAATCTTTCATTTGAATATGATAGCTCTTTTTCAAATACAATATGTAAAGTTATTAAAACAAATCTCTCCTTCATATAGTAGATAAAAATTGCCACTTTCTTATTAAACATTAGGAAAAAATATGTAAGACTTATTTGGCCTGTTTTCTCATAAATTTTAGTAAACATTGATCTTTAAAAAGCTAAAGAAAGGGGGGAAAGCTTAAAAGTAGAAGAGTATAAATCTAATTTAAGTGATCCTATCATAACAAAAAATTAAATAATAACTAAGTTATATGCTGAGATGGAGTTAAATGTATGATTTCTATAAATATTCATGAAATTAAACAGGGTAGGAAGAAGTGAAGTACTTTTTCAAAGCACTGACTTTATCACCTTTAGTTTCTGTTAAATTTTTCACAGGAGTTGAGAATCACCATTAGTTTTTTTCTCCATAAAAGGATACTATTACCAGTTCAAATACATTTTCTGTAATCATTATTCAACTATATGTTGTCTTGTGAGAGTGCAGATTTTCTCAGGGATGATAAAAGTACCAACAGATCCATTTCTCTCCTTAATCATCCAAAAAAGAATTCTGGTCTTTGAAATTCTCCTGACCATTACTGCCTTCTTACAGTGCCATTCTAACCACACGAAGCAATACTACTTGGGAAACTTTCAAGCAACTCTTTCAAATGTAAAGCTGCTTCCATCAACAATCCTCACTTCTAGATTTAGTTTTGAAAGAAATTATCTCATGTCCAAGTTGTTTTCTACTCACCTTTTTTCACTGATCAATGCAGCCCACCTACATCAGTCAAGTGATTTATCTTACAACCCTCCTGGTTTGCAATTCTGTGTTTTTCTCATGAGATTCTTGCTACCTTCTGTAAAGTAGTATCAATTACTAGTTTCCAATTACATTCATATAGGATGGAGAGGTCATGGTTTTAAAATCAAGCAAGGAAAAAAACAACAAATATATGCAATTCTGAATTGATAATGTTGAACATGAGTCAACACTAATATGATAGAGGTGAAAGGAGAATGCACAATAAAATATCATCAGTAACTACAGAATAAGAATTTATGTTAAGGATAACAAAAATCGTTAACAGAAGTTTATTCAGCTCATCCTATGTTCCAGACACTTCTGGGTATTGCAAACACAGTGATAACCAACAAGAACGAGTCAAACACATCTTTGTTCCCATTGAGCTTAAATTTTAGGGAAGGGAGATATGAAGTGTGCTGATAAAAATAAGTGCTGTGAAGATTGCTTTTGATCAAGACCATATCTGGAGTCCCGTGTCCAATACTAAGCACATGCTTCTGACAAATACGTACAAAATATAAATCATGTAACCTAATGTTTGCTGATAGATAATTGTTTGAATTTGTTTGAAATTGTTCTCTTTGGGGCACAATTTGTTTCTTAAGAACAGAGATCTGTGCCTAACACCTACCACAAAGTACTTAGAACAGCAACATCAACACAGCAGAGGTCAGAAAAAAAACTTTTTTTAAAGTAAAGAGTTTTGAGCACTATCATAAAGCAAACATCTTTTGTTTTATTTTCATTTCAGTTTCGTTTTCAAAGTCTCTGTAGCTTCCAACTATGCTCAACAGCACATTTTTTTAAGTGATGGAGTTGTTAACTTTATTGCGAACATTATTTCACAAATATATGTATATGGATCAAATTATTACATGGGACACCCTAAACTTACACAATGTTATATGTTAATTATATCTCAATATGGACAGGAAAAACAATTTCAAGATGATAAGAGCAGAGCATAAAACCAAGCATGGGCTTCTGAGCAAAGAACTTTGTGTGATAGCCCTGATGTCACACCTGTGATGCTGGCCCCGGTTCTACCTACAAAAACAAAGCTAAAATCTGATCACTTGTCACCTCCTCTGCTAACAACCTGGCCTATGCTACTACCTGGGTTACTACAGTAGGCTTTCAAGTGAAATCTCTGCACAACAGCACAAACTTAACTTTCTGGAAGTCAATAAAATGTATAATAAAATTATTTTCTAGGTTTAACACATATTCTTATCTTTAAAACAAATATAGCTTTTCTGCGTTTGAGAGGATGGAAAAATATCTGAATCACCACTGTTCCAAGGGATGAATATAAAAGTAAAAATGAAGTGCACTTGACCATACTGCTATTTTTTTTCAAATAGAAAGTGCCAAGCCAGTCACTGTCAAAAGGAAATAGTCTATAGGTTTACGTAGTGTTTTATCAGAGGTTTGTTTAGTGTTAAGTCTGGAATTAGGTTTTCTTAAATTCGGGTATTAATTTTCATGGAGTTAAATTTCTTAAAGGTGTTACTTTATTTAACATTAATACTGGAGTCAAGAAATAAGGTGGCTACTTTGTATTAATCCTTAAAAGAGATGATATTGCCAGAGGGTAATGTGTAATGCACATTTGCCTACAGAAGATCAATTTCCGATAGCTTGTGCTAATACATACATATAGATATACATATATACAAATAGACACAGATTCAGATAAAAGCATTGATACAGGATATGTTTTGTTGTTAAATATTTTGAATATCACTCAGATTATATATACACATATATATTCTTAAGGAAGAGGAATCATTTAAGGCATAAAAATATTTATTTTGGCACTGTTTTTTCAAAAACCACATAATTAATTTGCGTAAACTGTGCGATTCAAAATTCCATGAGAGGAATCCTTTTAGAACCTTATATCTTAGGTGGAAGAAAGACAAAATATTCTGGCCTGTTTTGACTAAAAAGAACATATGGAAAGTGAGAAAACAATCAAAGAAAGGAAGGACGACTGAAGCAGGGAAAGTGAGGTTTATCCGATGTATTTTCATTTTTATTTTTTTGATTTATCTGATTTTATAGCATGAGGGAGAACAATGATTTACAATGTTTCCACTCTTTCCTATCCACAGCTTTGAATAACGGAGTAAACCAAAAACACACAGATACTGTTTAGGACTCTGCCCCTCACCTACATTTAAGTCACTCCACGTAACAGGAGTCACTTTAGATGAAGTCTGGGGTATATATTATAAAATACAAATTTCTAGCTTCTGGAAGGAGGAGCTTGAACCTTTGCCTTCTATTTCAGTCATACATCACTCTCCTTCAACCTGCCTCACTGCCCCATCACACTAGTGGACTCCAAGATCTCACGTCCCCTCTACTCCTTAACACTGCAGATGGCTCCCTCTTCCCTCCCTGCCCTGAAAGTTTTCTCATCAAGGTCGATTGCCTAATGACAAGCAATTAAAAAAAAAAAAACTATATATATATATATATATTTTAGCTCTGATCTTACTTAGCCTTTATGCAGCTTTATTACCCCCTTTCTGTTTGGAAAAGATTTCTTCATTCAAGCCACACCACATTCTCCATATTTTGTCTCTCCTCCCTGGTTTCCTCGGTGACCTCCTTTGCCCATCCTTTAATGAAGACACTCCTCAGAAATCTGTCTTGGGCTTTATTTTCTTTTTATGCATATTTCCTATGCACAATTTTACTCACTTCCATGGTTTTTTAATGGCCAACTCAAGGCCGATAAACCCAAATCTCGACATTGTTAGTTCAATTCTCTTTTCTGAGTTCCAGACATAAATACAAGTGCTGATCAGTTTTACTGATGGTCCATAGAGATATCAAATTTAACAAATCTAAATCTGAATTCATTACTATGTTATTACTCCTCCCCCAAATTAACCCTCTTTTTAGGTTTTTCTGGTTTAATCGTTGGCACTAAGTTTCATCCTGTTGCTCAAGCAAGAAACCTTGAGCACCATCTGGCCCCTCTCTCCCTCTCAACCTCATACATCCAAAAACCAAGTTATATTGACACTTCAGTTCAAACATCTCTCCAGTCTATCCACTTGTCTTTATCTCCATTTAAGCAATCATAGCCATTTCTTCCACAGCTCACATCTGTTTCTGCACTAGCGTGGCTGCTTACAATTATTACCAGATCAAATCTAGTATCCTAATTGCAGTCTGTGTGACCTTTCTAAAATGTTATGCTAGTCATTTCACTCTGTTCAAAATCCTTTAACTGGCTCCCTATTGTTTCTTTCATTCATTCACTAAACTCCTAGTCTATGTACAGAATGTTTATTATGCTAGGCACTTTGCAGAGTGCCAGGGCTACAGTGACCACAAAACATTACCCAGCAAGACAGTTTTGTCCCTGCAACAAAGAATTGGTTCTTCTACTAATCCAGATTCCAGATTCATGGTATCAGAACTTTTCATTAATCATTATTGTTCATTTATCTTAGTGATAACGATGTACTTACCCAGAATTTTTCATCCTACAAATGTTACTGATATCTATTTCTCTGCTTTGCTTCTGTTTTACCTCTCAATACCTTCCGGATTGACCTCGGACTTACTTTCTCTACGTCTACTAATGGAAGAGTTTGAATGCCTTAGCTTGGCTGCATTCTCTTCTGGAGCTCCCAGAAGTTCCCCAAATTATAATTTCATCAAGAACCACTCCCTCCCTCCAAACAAATACTGCTTTGGGTTAGAGTTGCCACAAGCTGGCTTGGTCTCTGAACTGTTGACTTTTCTCATAAAGGGTTACAGAATTGTTCCTGCTTTCTCATATTTTTGTATCACTAATTATTTTCTAATTTCAAAATATAAAGCTTTGCTTTACCCTCTTTATCCTCATTTTCTTTATAACGTATATACTGGTATTGTTCAATTTTTCCTTTCTGAAACTTTTTTTTTCCTCTGACTTCTATGATATAGCACTATTTTGGGCATTCTGATAGCTACCCATTATCTTTTCTGCCCTAACCATTGGCTTGCATATTTCCTGTCAACCGGTAAAAGTAGTACCCATTACCCAAAGTCCTGACCATCATTCTATGATCTTTTCTCTCTAAACATTAATGAGTTCTTTCATATACTTTGAAAGTTTCAGTGATCATTTCTAGATCACTCTTGTTAATTCCAGAATCACTATGCTCAATTCTTGAATGTTTAAGTTCTGCTAGAGGTCTTCTGTGTTTAAGACTCATGGTGCTCTTCTTCTTTAATCACCTTCGCAACTTTTTTCTTTTCCTGTAGACTGTATTTCTGTTACTATTAGATGAGATGATATACATAAATGGCATATTGTGGACAGCACACAGTAAGACTCCTTATTTATTAATCCCTTCTTCCTCAGTATCTAAACTTGAAACATTAGTGCATTTTATTTCCACTTCTCTTGGAAAGTGCACGTAAAGTGGCAGTTTTTATGGACTCCAGACCCTTTTAAATTTTACTGCCCCACCCTAATGAAGCTCTTTCTTTCTATTGCTTAGATTATCACAACTTTCTAACTAGCTTCCTCCTTCCACTTAATACTGCAAACTGATTCCAGACAAATATGCCTATGTCACAGCCTAATAATCTGATTGTCCTGTTCAGATACATTCAAAGGCCTCCCAATATCTGTGGAATACTAATTTTGAGTTTACGAGGGTACAGAATGATATTCATATATCTTTTGGTGAGCCTAAATATTCAACTCAGAGTACTGGATTACTAGGTGATAGAAAACGTCTTATAGGTATAAAGTTAATCTTCAAAACACACAGCACCTGAACAAGTATTACATACCTTCCTTCTATTCCATTTCTTCTCTAATGTTAATTCTAGAATAGATTTTATTTATTTATTCTCTGGCTTTCTTTAAATGCCTCGCATTACAACTGAAATTTCTATTCCAGATACTTGACTATGGAATTCATCTATCATAAAGGGAATGCAACAGAAAGTATGACTGTGACTACGGACGAATGAATGTGATTGTTTCAATCAAGGAAATAGCATTTTCTCATTGCTTTTTACTTATACAATATAAATTTATACAACATCTTTTAAGTAAACTTTATCCCCAATGTAGGCCTCAAACTCAAGATCAAGAGCCATATGCTCTACTAAAATTTATACAAATTCAGACAAAATAAATTTATCTTTAAAATCCAGATACTTGAAGGCAGTTTAGAAACTCTACTAGAATCACTTGAATAATTCACAGTTCTATATAACATCTACATTATATTATTTTGCAAATAAAACAGAAATGTGAGAAATAGGCTTATATGGAAAGTTAGAGGTAAAGCCAAAGTTAATATTCTTTCTTTTTTTTTTAAAGATTTTATTTATGTATTTGATAGAGAGAGAGAGACAGCCAGCGAGAGAGGGAACACAAGCAGGGGGAGTGGGAGAGGAAGAAGCAGGCTCCCAGCAGAGGAGCCTGATGCGGAGCTCGATCCCAGAATGCCAGGCTCACGCCCTGAGCTGAAGGCAGACGCTTAAGGACTGAGCCACCCAGGCGCCCCCCAAAGTTAATATTCTAATTTCTGGCTATTTAGGTTTCTTCTCAGGCAAATTTACTTTAACATGTAAAAGTATAAACATGATTTCCTGAGGAAGTTAAGGAGTCAGGAGCCCTTCAAGACTTAGGTGGTAGTCTTCCTCTGACTTTTGTTATGTGATTCCATCCAAATTGTTGTGTATATATCCCATATTTTCTTATTTAGAAAACAATCTACTTCCTTGGCATTACTGCAAAAGTGTTGAGAAGACCAACAGAATGTGTACAACATAGTCTAAGATAAAGGAGGAAAGCCCCAAATGAAGAAGGAAAAATTTATTTATTTTCCAAAGGAATGTCATTGTTTTCTCTCCTACTGCAACCATAAGTTTTCCTAGTGCGGTAGAGGCCACTCTCAAAAGGAGACTCCCCTCCACCAAGCACCACCACCACCTCCACACTCATACCTTTCCTCTGCATAAGCAGCCAGAGGGCAGAGGGAGAGGATAAGGAACATTTGAATTGTTTTTGCAACAACTAAAAATCTTTATACAATTGGTATGATTAAGTAAGTGGTGTTATCAAATAATAACAATGGATTCTATATTTTATTTTCAGTCAGCTACAAATCCACCACTCACCCCAAGCCAACTTTGATTTTACAATTGGGCATTCTCCTCCTGGAAAATGTACAAGCAACCACAGCTCAAACTTGCCCATCCTGCATGCTAACTCCGCAGCTCAAGTGTTCACAAAAATAGCAATATAATTTTTTCTCATTTATTAATATTATCATTAATTAATCCTGAACTGAGATTAAAAGTTCTTAGGTTTCCTAATTCTGAATGACCTACACTTGAACATATCCTCTTAAAATATATAGTTTCCCATCTCTAGCAGAATATTTGCAAGAATAATGTTATAAAAGAAATAATACTAGACACTGACTTTAGTTTAGTTGAAAATTAAGCTGCTCAGTAAATTATCCTCAAGCCAGTGTGGGAGAACATGTGCACACTGACCACTCAAGAAAAGACTACAGGGAGTCAGGCTGGTGCAAAAGAAAAACATCTGGTTTGAAATCCATGAGATTTAGGTTTTAGCCTAAATTGTAATATGGTCTAACTGTGATTCTAAGTAAGTTAACAAGCTTTCACAGGTGTCACTTTTTGTTCTTTTTTTTTTTTCCTTTTAGATATAGTACAATGAGATTTATTCCTAATATGATTTCCTCTTGGAATAACATAGATGTCTAAGGGTTTCATGAGACCCTATTGGATTTCTTTCCCAGGTTTTCCTTGGAGAAGTCCTCTCTAGTATGTACACAAAATATTTTATCAACAAATGGAAATGCACTGAGGCTTCTAGCTTGATAAGCAAAGTAAGATTCAACTCATGGGACTGGAAAACAATTAATTAAAATTGCAGTCCTAATAAGGAAGTTTCCACATCATTAGTTTCATAATGTACCTGCTTCTGCTTATTTCACTGTCACTAGTAAAATTTAATTGCTTCGTATTTCATATATATTATTTTGCATAGAGTATGTGTTTCAGATTAGAAGAAGTAATAGAAAAAGTATTAATCAAGCCAGGCCAGTCTCAGTCTTTTTTTGCATGGTCTCTGAACATCCTCTTTCATACACACAGTTGAGAAATTCTTGTAATTATATTTTTGTTAATTATATGTTATCTCTTAAGCCTTTTGTACTCCTTGAGGCAGCATCTACCCTCTATAATTCCAATTTGAACCTTAATATGCAAATTGGTATTAACTGTATAGACAACCTTTAAACATTTTTTTCAGGGTCTCAATACCCAAAGCTCTAAAATACTCACATATAAATAGTTAATAAAATAAAATCTGAAGGTAATATTTAAACAATTTTTAGACAGAAAATTTTTGTGTTCATTTATCTATACTTTTGTAGCATAAATTTAATTCTTCTAGCACTAGTTTTATTTCCAGTCCCAAATAATATCACACATAAATGGCTCTTTAGAGAAAGCTTAAAGGGATCTTAATTACTTCCTCTGAAAATTTTCTGAATGAAACACTGGTCCTGAGAGCTATTCTCTTTACAGATGGCCAAGTTGTTGAACCTGCCTTCCCAGAATAACAGGGATTTTGAGGACTGCCAATTTGTTATATAAGGGACCCTCTCTCCAGGTAACATTGGCATCCTTTGGGGTGTTCAAGTAATCTGCTTCAAAAGAAGGATTTGGCAATATTTATTGAAATCCAAAGCTTGACATAACTAAGTCCACATGGTTTCTTCAAACTTGATGGGATTATACTTTCAGTTTCATGACCTCTAAAGAACACTGTGTCAGAGTGTGAAACAATCTAGAACACTCTTCTCACTTTTCAGCATTGTAGTCCTGAAGCCCTTGTGTTTTCTCCCTTCAGTATACACTTCTCTCTCTTTTTTCTCTAATAACATTGTATCAAAGAGATATTACAGACAACTGCTTAAGATAAAGGGCAGGGGCGCCTGGGTGGCACAGCGGTTAAGCGTCTGCCTTCGGCTCGGGGTGTGATCCTGGTGTTATGGGATCGAGCCCCACATCAGGCTCCTCCGCTATGAGCCTGCTTCTTCCTCTCCCACTCCCCCTGCTTGTGTTCCCTCTCTCGCTGGCTGTCTCTATCTCTGTCAAATAAATAAATAAAATTAAAAAAATTTAAAAAAAAAGATAAAGGGCAAAAGAGGTATATTTCCACAAATAGTGCAATTTATTTTTGCCCTAAGAATATACAAACACGGTCCAGGGCCAGGCCCATGGTGATAATAATAAGGCACTTGCCAGAAAGGCAAAATTTAAGTGCAAACTCCAAATTCAGTAATCAAGGTAAGTAATATTTTAATGGAATATTCTAAAGCATAAAAATTAATGCAAAAATCTTTGGTGAACAAAATATTCAAAATTTAAATAAAGAAAAGATATTATATACTATACCTAGCTAAATAAGCCTTCACACTTGCCATTTGTTTTATCTTTCTTTAGTTAATTGTGGAGTAACTACATTTCAACTCATAAATGTCAGTATAAATATATCATTAAACACTAAATCTATAATTGTATTATTTTTCCATATTTATAATTTTACTTGTTGGCCATGGACACTCATGACATGCACTTTATATTCAGCTGCTATTTCCAAAAGAATTTTAAGGAGGTCCAATTTACTATAATGCTATTCTTCTCCCCTTAGTAATAATTAAATTGTTCATGTGCTTCAGATAAAGATATTATTATAACTAATGTCACCTTGATGGAGTTATGCCACCTATTAAGTTTTTTTAAAAAGCATTTGAATCCACAAATAAAAATCACAATAATAAATTATTTATATGTCCATACAGAAGCACTACAGTGTAACTGTGTAATTTATAATAATGAATTACAACTGGAAGACAACTACACTCTTTCAGACCCTTTGCTGATGCTTCTTCTAGAGGAGTGGTTCACACTAGTCATCACAGCACACTGCTTTGGGGAAGACCACCAGAGTGTGAGTACTTACATATTAAAAAAACAGGTGCTTATGTACAATAAAATAAAAATAAACAGACCTTGATGCAATAAGCATGAAGGTTTCAATTATTTAAAATTTGAGAAATGTAGATAATGGGCATCACAGAGATAATTTCTTGCTGAAGCTCCCCTTCCTTGTCTAAGTTCACCATTTTGCATTAGAACAGAGGGGGCAGACTTTCAGCTGACCTAATGAAACACTGGTGCAAAAATAAGAAGCCAACCTGTGTGCAATTGCAGTTCAGCCAGAAAGAATGCTAATTCTTGGCTTTAGTGCTTTCTTTAAAGAAATCATTCAGGCTTTTCTGTGGCATGGAACACTGTGACCAGCCAGGAACTGTTAGAGATGAAAATAACCTTTCTTTGTTATGACCCCAAAAATGTAGCATTTGTTTCAGTTTTATAGGAGACTCTTGTACCTAGTTGTTTTTTAAAAGTGAGGGGTAGGATGGGGTGTGGAACTAGTCATGCTCTAGCCATTTTCCATAAAGGATATAATTTCTTAACTTAGAATGTGCTCCCAAGGGACTTGTAGGAAAGGTACAAAAATATGGTATCATTTTGAAATTGCTCAAGTATGGTCAAAGAACTCTGGGTATAGAGGAGGAAGAGGAGCTGATTTGAGGGCCCTCTCTACTCTTACTAGTTGTAGGACATTGAATTCTGATTTGAAATATCCTTTTCCATAAAACAACATTACTAACACCCACATGACAGAATTGTTGTAAGAATTAAGTAACATGACAGCTAGAAATAATCTATAAAGTATGAACTGTTACACAAATGTCATGAAGGATTTTAAAAGATAACAAAATATAATAAGGCTATAAATTAGGATGGCAAAGCCAATCTCCATTTCTACCGGAAATAAAATTAATTTTTAAATTATTGTTATCAGTCTATGGAAGTATAAGCTAATAAATTGAGATATTGCAGCGAAATCATTTCTTACATTAAGACTTTTCCCTTTTAGGAACATGAATTCAAAGACTGAAGAAATATTAATGATCCTTTCAATTTTTATTAGCTTAGGAAAGTCAATTAATTTTAAAAAGACACTTTAAAAGTTATTTTCACTTACAAAAAAAACCAGGGAAAAAATCAGAAAAGTGGATGGAAAATTACCTCGGTTTGGTAACTTTTCAAGTGGTTTTTAAGTAACATAAAAATAATGGACACTAAAAATAAGACAATTCCATTATAAAGGAATAATTGAAGAGTAAAAATTTTACATCACAGTACTATTTGACTACTAGTAATAACCACAGTAGATAGTATACAAATTAAATTGGAAATTTTCAAATGCTCATACTGGGTATATTAAAAAATGTATAGTTTCTTTTTTTTTTTCTTTAAAGATATTTATTTATTTATTTTGACAGAGAGAGACAGCCAGCGAGAGAGGGAACACAAACAGGCGGAGTGGGAGAGGAAGAAGTGGGCTTCTAGCGGAGAAGCCTGATGTGGGGCTCGATCCCAGAACGCTGGGATCACGCCCTGAGCCGAAGGCAGATGCTTAACGACTGCGCCACCCAGGCACCCCCAAAAATGTATAGTTTCTTGAATTGTTACATTTGGTTTCCTTAAAATAACTTTATAAAACACAGACATATTTTGTACAGCAAAAGAATTTTGAATAAAGCATACAAACTTCTTAAGCTTTATTATTTATCTTGATCAATTTCTCCTTTCTCTTTATTCTACTAACTCTTCTTGAGAAATGTTACCCACTCTGGGTTTTCATTACTATTAACATATGATTCTCAAATCTATTTCCATTCCCAATTTCTCTTCTAAATGCCACATTCCTGTTTTCAGTTATCTACTGGCCATGAACCTGGATATTTCCCATGAGCCCTTTAGCCCCTTCCAAAACAAACTCAACATCTCCCACCCTCTGACATCCACTTCTGTCCCTTTATTTCTGTCTGATTAAGAACTGTTACTCACAAAATATACTCTAATGTCATTTTTCCAATGCCAACTTGAGAGCCAGTAATCAAAAATGACGGAGTCGTATAATTTATAAATAGTTCACAAAAACTTTACAGGGGGAAGAAAAGAAAACTGCAAAGTAAAGAACAGAAGTACTCCAGTGAGTATTGAGAAAAGAACAAAACTTGTCATGATTTCCTAAGTCAAAGATACTTTAAAAAGATATACTCTGCTATTTCATGAGAAAATTAAGTGCTGCATAAATAAAGGAAGTGTTACTACACTAATCTATCGAGTATATTTTTTCTAGGAATTGATACAAATGGGAAATATTAAAAATTTGAATGTGTTTTGATAAATCTGTTGGTAGTTCCATAGTAAATGGATTAAGTCAATATCTTCCAAATTGTATTTCACTTAGAGATGTTAATGTGTTTATTCACAGAAAGGTTAACTGTCAAATACATTTGTAAAATGCTGCATGTAATTTTCTCTGAAGATTATAATGCATATTTCCAATAAACCTGTTTAATTTGACTAATCTAATTTTTTTCTAAACTTATTTGACAGAGTTATTATTTTTCCAAAGCAGCAATTCAGTGTTCTGGAGCTTACCATTTGCATAAAGTTGAATTCAGAGAAGCCAAGTCATTGAATACATCCCTAGCCTTTAACTATGAGATCAAAAAGGAAATGCTGTGTAACATACTTCTAATTACAACTAGTAACATTCAGATTATATTGGCCAAAACTGACCCTATGTGGTAAACCTTATATTAATGACTATCAATTGAATAATTTGAACTGGAGCTCATTTATATCCTTATAAAATAAAAACAAAACACAGAACAAGTATCAAAAGCTACAGCATAAAAACATTTCCTGAATAAAGGAACAAAAATGGAAACTATATTTTGAAAGGTCATATTGCATACCTTGGAAAATAACCCATCCCACAACAAAACACATCCCAACATCCGAGTAAAATTATCAGACTTAAAAGAAAATTTTAAAAAAATCTTTTGGGCAGCCATATACAATGGCCAAGTCACTATTAGAGAAAGAAAATCAGACTGTCATTTCAATAGCACCTCTTAATGCATGCATACACACACACACACACACACACACACACACACACACACGGCCTACCTATGCTACCATTCATCTACTAAAATATACAGACATATATTTTTAAGACACAATATAAGTATAAACTAGTTTTTTAAGATTTATTTATACATTTGAGAGAAAAAAATTATTCATTGAGAGACAGAGAGAGAAAATGCACATGCAAGTTTGGGGAAGGGCAGGGGGTGGGGAGAGAATCTTCAGGCAGACTCCCTGCTCAGCATGGAGCCTAACACCTGGCTCAATCACAGGACCCATGAGAACATGACCTGAGCTGAAACCAAGAGTTGGACACTCAACCACCTGAGCCACCCAGGCACCCCAAACTATTGCTTAATAAATAAGTGGATGAACAGAATAGAGTGCAGGACATGAACTACTGACTAGATTTTTTAAATTTTTTTAAAGATTTTATTTGTTTATTTGAGAGAGAGACAGAGAGAGAGAGCACAAGTGGGGTGAGGGGCAGAGGGAGAAGCAGACTCCCTGCTGAGCAGGGAGCTGATGAGGGGCCTGATCCTGGGACTCTGGGATCATGAAATGAGCCGAAGGCAGACACTTAACCGACAGAGTCACCCAGGCACCCCAACAAGCTAGATTTTTTTAAAAAAATATAATTTCTTTTGTATTTTTGTCACTGAGCTGTGTAGATATTTCAGGTAATTATAAAACAGAACCAATTTTTAAAAAGGAGATCCTAAAATTAAAAAGTAAAGCAAAACCAATGAACCCAATGTGTACCAGTTGGTGGCATTACCACACTGAGAAGAACCAATGAGGATTTGATAATCAACAGGCATAAAGTCTCAATTATGCAAGATGAATAAGTTCTACAGACAAGCTGTTACAACATTGTCCCTATAATTAACAGTATTGTATCGCCTATAAAAACTTATTAAGAAGATAAATCTTGTGTTCACACACACACACACACACACGCACACAAATTAAATACACACATACAGTAATTTGACTGCAGATTCTTAGTGAGCTAGTCTATGGACAAAAAGACTTTTTAAAATTTACCTTCTATCATTAATAATAATATTGGTGGTAGTGTTTTTATTGCACATATTGTTGTATGTATAATGTTGGTTGAAATAAACGTGTGATTTTTGTGGTAATGTAATTTTATCATTCTTGATTTTCCTGACATAGGATTCTTGGCAAGGGAGAAAGGAGATACAGATGTAAATAGGAGGAATTAACTAAAATTCCTGAACTCTCGATTTTTAACTATAAAAATCAGTATGAACCAGTAATGTATTTGTTCAAAATCAAAACAAAACATTTTTCTTACTCTTCCAACAAAACAAACGAAAAACCCAATAATCAACCCAGTAGCCATAGAGATCCCTTAGCAACATCATTGAAGACTTGAAATACTAAAGGAATCCTAGAACTTGGAGAAAATGATTGATTCCAGACCAGAGGCAAGTTATATACAGTGGGTGGGGTATAGAAAAAAACAGATTCACTTTGAGTTGGTAACTGTTGAAAGTGGGTAATGGGTGCATTAAGAATACATTAGACTTTTCTGTCTAGTTTTGTACATATAAGAAATTTTTCATAATACACACAAAATAAAACAAAAAGAACCAGGTCCCATAGTGTATTTGAATGCAAAATTTTATAATGCAGAGGGTCTATAAATGCTTTACAATCTATATAAAACACATTTTGAAGCAGCTACAAAGGGCTACATTCCAACAGAAAATCTGAATGATGGTAACCTCTTGCAATTATGGTCTAGTTTTTACTTCAAAAAAAGCTACATATGTATTTCTTAGCTCAAAGTCGGCTATGGACTGAATTGTGTCTTTCCAAATTCATATGTTGAAGTCCTAACTCCAAAAGTGATTTTATTTGAAGATGGGGTTGTGGGGAGAGAATTAGCTTTAGATGAGGTCATAAGAGTGGGGTCTTCATAATGGAAAGCATGTCCTTATAGACACTAGAGAGTTTGCTTTCTTCTCTCTCTGCCATGTGAGGACACAACGAGAAAGTGGCTATCTGCAGTGTAGGAAGAGAGTTCTCACCAGAACCCAAACATGATCTTAGACTCCCCAGCATACAGAACCATGACAAATAAATTTCTGTTGTTTAAACCATCTACTTTAATGGCATTTTGTCATGGCAGCCCAAGTTGGCTGATACAGGGCCTTTCACTTGGTAGGGCTCAATAAATGGCAGCAGACTTTAAAATGGTAAATTTCTACGCTGCCTTTAAAATTCTCAAAACACCAAAAGAACATTTTGTTTTAAACTTGAAATATTCTGAGTATACAAACATAAATCAACTACTCTGTAAAATATTCATAGTACCAGAGGCTTAAAAATGTAAATGATTAGAAACATTAAATCACTGATGTGATTACAGAATGGTACTTCATAAAAATAGAGCAGCAACAATTAGAATCATGCTACATAATAATCATCTATGATGTGGAAAAAATTTCTTGCCTTGGGCATCAAATTAAGGTGGATAGTTTTATTCTGTGTAGGAAGATGAATAACACATATCTCGTCTGTTAGAGAGAAAAAAGAGGAAACTAATTTACATTTGTTATCTTCATTAATCCTTGACAACACCAAGAGCTCATTCTACTACACCATACTGTATCTAGTTTTCTACATTATAAACTAAATAGCATGTTAACTGGTTATGTAACATTTCTACTTATTGCCAACATATAAGAACATAAATTTATCTCTGGGACTTCGTGTTTAGCACAAAAATAAAAAGATTTGTTTTTATATAAAAAAGAGCTGAATACAGACAAATCATTTTATTTTTACTTTTTTTCTGACTAATAAGATTTTCAACTTATTTTTCATCTGCTTTCAAAAAAAAAGTAAGCAAAGGGTATAGTCATATGGAGGGGGAGATTCAAGTTTACAGTTGTGGGGTACTAATCTGTGAGAAGCTGACTATTGGCTAAGCATAACAGGATAGTGACAGTTGAAACCAATTAATCAGGAGATAACTATACTTCAAGTTCATTATCTTACTGGAGAGAATTTCCTGAAGTAATGAGTGACAACATTTTTGAGTCCTAACGAATAACTACATTAGGCAAACAGAACAACTTTATACCTTTTTCCTACTTGTGTTACTAACTCACCATTCTTGAGGAAAAGGTTGTGAATAGCAATTCTTATAAGAAGAATGGGTGCTCTGAGTTGGAAAATTCCTTTAAAAAGTATATTTGGATTTTGGAAGAAGTCACAGGAAAGTGGGAGAGAATAATTAATCCTATAAATATTCATTCATTCATTCAACAATGAGTTATTGGCTGCCTACTATGTGTCAGTAATCATAAGTCTGGGAAATCAGCCACAAACGAGACATGCAAAATCACTGTTTTCAAAATACTTATAATCTATAAGAGAACCAGTGTATAAAAACAAGTAAATAAACAAGATATTTTATTAGTTATAAATGCTCCTTAAATAAAAAACAAGTAAAATACAAAGTAGAGTATGCCTCAGGGAGTGTTTTAGATTGGATGATGGCGCAAAGCCTCTTGAAGGCAGCAACAGGCAAACACCTAATTAACGAGAAGGAACAAACTATTGGGGGGGGGGTCTGGTGGAAAATATTCTAGGCATAGGGAACATCGAGTGCACTGGCTCTCTATATCAACCCTCAATTTTGAATCTCATATTAGATTGCACTGTAGATTGTACCTCTTAGTACAGTCACCTATCCATTTCTCAGAAATCTTTGCTTACCGTCAAAACCTCCAACACTAATCTCATCTCAATTTTGGGTGGTTTCAATATCTATATGTATGACTCCTTCAACACTCTGACGTCTAGATTCTTTACTTCTCAATCAGTGATCTTGTCATCAACACTACCTCAGCTCCTCTGTCATATCAATAAAAAAACCCTCCATAATCTCAATTTCTAGCACCACATTCCCCAACTACTATACCTCTTTTCTTCCCAGTTCACACTCACTCTAAGTACCTTGACTGCAATGATCTGCCTATCCCAGCAGGACCTACAATCCATGGATTTACCACCTGTTTCCCATCTTTCATCTCCAACTCATCCTTACCACACAATAATACTGAATGGTTTTGCCTTACATTCATGAACAGTATCCATAAAGGGCTGTTAAACCACACCATTCACTCTCCCACTGTCCTAGATTACTGTTTTATACTTACTCTTCTCTCCTTAAACTGTGAACATTTCCACCCCCATTCCATCCTTACTGAATAAACACCATGTAAGTGTTATTCTACAAAACCACAACGTCCACTTGTACGTAAGATTCCACCCCTCTCGCCTGCTGGTATCACTTTGGTAAATCTCCCCTTGTCGTCTTGTATCAACAGTTTCTTTCTATACCCATTGTTCATTTCTATCAACGTACATACTTCCTGTGACTTCTCTTTTCCCAGATAAATTTCTTTAGAAGAGTAAGCAAATAAGAAATAGAAAAGTACATTTCTGGGAGAATAAACGGTAAGACTAACCAAGCAATTTTTAAAATTTACAGAGTTGATGAAGCTGTGGTTATATTAAAAGTATTAGAACATATGAAATTTATGTGGTGAAAATTTATGTAGTGAAAATTTCACATGGTTAAGAAATTTTTTTAAAATGTAGAGATAGCTAGTAACACATGAAAAATATTTAACTTTACAAATATTTAATGATATAAAATAAAACAAGATGAGATACTATTCTTGCTTATATTTAAATGTATGCATTATAATTTATCATATATGTGTATATACATACATATATAGATGCACGATATACACACATCTATATATCTGTATTTCCACCTATCTATAAATGTAGTGTACCCAGTATTGTGGAACACACAAGAAAGTAAGTGTTCTCATACTAGTTGGGATATCAGTTGATAACTTCCTGAAGGTAACTTGGCAATATAAAGCAAAAGTCTAAAAAATGTGGTTATTTCTAACAGCAAAAAATTAAAAATAATACAAATTCCCAACAGTAGGAGATTAAATAAATTATAATATATCCTTATGTTAGAATGTGATAGGGCAATTAAAAATCATAATCTTGAAGAATGTAAGGAAATCTGACATTGCTCCAGGCATACTGCCACATCCTATAAAACAGTACAAAATAAATGATCTCATTTTTCTAAAATATTCATTATAATATTTATTATAAATAATATACCAACAATGATAAGATAGCAAAGTATTAAGAGTAGCTATTCTGAGTTATGGAGCTATGGGTAATTGAGGTTTTCTCCCATATTTTCTACCTTTTTGTATAGCACTATATTCAGAAAGTTAAAAAAGCAACAAATATTAAAGATGAAGATGATGAAAAGCAAGGAGGCAAGTTGGGATAAAGTTTTCTTCTCTTCACTTTTTTTTAGTGGGAATTGGTCAGAATCACTAGAGCCACAGGATAGTCACATGGTTTGCAGCCCCTCGTACAGGAAAAATTAGTTTATTGCAGGGTATTTGCCACCACTACCACCACCATATTTGCAGATACTTAATTATGAACACAACTGAGTGATGAGGAGATTCTACGCTCTATATTCCAAGCATATAGCTTGGGCAGTCAGAGGATATTTCTGAACTTCAGTTTTAATTATAAAATAAATGAATTTACTTTTTCATAATGGGTTTGCCACCACAACACAGGTGTCACAAAAACCACCACTAAACCAAAACGAAAACGGGACAGGAATAGATTCATATCAACATCGTCATCATTGGACGTGTAGTTTCGGGCAAGTCTACCACTATTGTTCATCTGGTCTACAAATGTGGTAGGATCAACAAAAGAACTATTAAAAAATTTGAGAAGGAGGCTGAGAGGGAAAGGGCTTATTCAAGTATGCCTGGGTCTTGGATAAACTGAAAGTGAATGTGAAAGTGGTATCACCCTTGATATCTCCCTGTGGAAATTCAAGGCCAGCAAGTATTGTATGACCATCGCTGATGCCCCAGGACTTGGAGACTTTATCAAAAACATGATTACAGGCACATCTCAGGCTGACTGTGCTGTCCTGATTATTGCTGCTGGTGTTGGTGAATTTGAAGCAGGTATCCCTAAGAATGGGCAGACCCATGAGCATGCCCTTCTGGCTTACACACTGGGTGTAAAACAACTAATTGTTGGTGTTAACAAAATGGATTCCTCTGAGCCACCCTACAGCCAGAAGAGATACCAGGAAATCATTAAGGAAATCAGCACTCACATTAAGAAAATTGGCTACAACCCAAACATAATAGCATTTGTGCCAGTTTCTGGTTGGAAAGATGACAAAGTGCTAACATGCCTTGGTTCAAGGATGAAAAGTCATCTGTAAAGATGACAATGCCAGTGGAACCACACAGCTTGAAGCTCTGGATTGCATTTTGCCACTAATTCGTCCAACTGACAAGCCCCTGAATCTACCCCTCCAGGATGTCTACAAACTTGGCAGTATTGGTACTGTCCCTGTGGGCCAACTGGAGACTGGTGTTCTTAAATCCAACATGGTGGTCCCCTTTACTCCACTTAACGGTACAACTGAACTAAAGTCTGTTGAAATGCACCATGAAGCTTTGAGTAAAGCTCTTCATGGGGGCAATGGGGGCGTCAAGAATGTATGTCTCAAAGTTGTTCATCATAGCAATGTAGCCAGTGACAGCTGGTGTCATGGCTCAGGTGATTATCCTGAACCATGCAGGCCAAATCAGTGCTGGATATGCACCTGAGCTGGATTGTCACAGAGCTCATATTGCTTGCAAGTTTGCTAAGCTAAAGGAGAAGATTGGTCATCATTCTGGAAAAAAGCTGAAGATAGTCCCAAGTTCTTGAAATCTGGTGATGCTGCCATCATTGATATGGTTCCTGGCAAGCCTATGTGTGTTGAGAGCTTCTCTGACTATCCTCCTCTGGGTCGTTTTGCTGTTTATGACATTAGACAGATAGTTGCTGTGGGTTTCATCAAAGCAGTGGACAAGAAGGCAGCTGGAGCTGGCAAGGTCACCAAGTCTGCCCAGAAAGCTCAGAAGGCTAAATGAATATTATCCCCAATACCTACCACACCCATCTTAATCAGTGGTAGAACAGTGTCAGAACTGTTCGTGTTAATTGGACATTTAAGTTTAATAGTAAAAGACTGGTTAATGATAACAACAAATCGTAAAACCCTTAGAAGGAAAGGAGAATGTTTTGTGAACCATTTGATGGGGGGGGGGGGTTAAGTTATTAGTTTTAAAATCAGTACTTTTTAATGGAAATAACTTGACCAAAAATCTGTCACAGAATTTTGAGACTCATGAAAACAAAAGTTTAATGAGAAAAAAATGGATTGAATGAGGTATCCTCTTTACCTTAGTATTTTAATTACTTGTTGGTTTGATTTAGTAATACAGAAGAGAATAAGGGGAAACATAGTAATATTGTTTTTATAAATCAGATGGTATTCTAGAGTTTAAAATGTGACATGTTAAATTTTTTGTCTTTATATCATTTTAAAATGTTAAGTAATAGTCTTCAAAATTATTGGGAACTCTTGGCAACAGAAATTAGAATTATAAACAATTTAATGTACCATGAAATTGTCTTATTTGGAATTAAATAAGATAACCACAAATTGAAATCTATCTTGGATCTCACTTATTAACGCTAGTACCTAGATGTAGGATGAGAGACAAGCTTGATCCCATACAGATAACATAATCAGATATTTTTTAAAATTGTATCACATAAAGAGCCCACCATTTGAAATATTTTAATTGCTTTACATTTCTAATATTTTAACCAGAGCTTCTAGACTTTATAAGGAAAAGAACCTGAAAAGTCCTAAGGTTACTGACTGGACTCAAGTTATACTTGAGATTATCATTCATAGGACAATGAATGTGCTATACACATTGTAGCTCTGAAACAGTGAATTTAGGACAAGTTCAATTGCACTAAGGCATGGGCTAATAAACATCAAACAAAGCAGTCATTGTAAGCCAAGGCTCATCTATTATAAACATGTGATCACACAGGGCATACTAAAGTCTTTGTTCTTGTGTTAGTGCACAGTGGTCAGAGGAAATTATATATTCTATATTTCTTTAACTTGCTCATAAAAATCAATCATGGATTTTATAAATACAAATACATTTTTACAAATACAAAATAAAAAATGCGAAATAAAAAGATGTAGTTTCACTCCAAACATAGATAAATAAAAATTAACAATAATTATAAAATAATTGGATTTTAAGAACCACAAAATATAGATCACAAGATTTTGCAGACGTGCCCTATCAATTATCATTTTCTTATAAAAAGATCTTTGATTTATAAGGCTCTTTAGAGAATATGTAATCTCACTTGACCAGTGTAACATCATTTTGCGATAGAAGAGATACCTCTAACTTACACATGACGAAGCTACAGCTCCTCAAGGCTCTTTCCTTTGCTGATACAGCTAGTCAAATTGTGGGTACAGAACCACAGTCTTCTGGGGCGTCTGGGTGGCACAGCGGTTAAGCGTCTGCCTTCGGCTCAGGGCGTGATCCCAGCATTATGGGATCGAGCCCCACATCAGGCTCCTCTGCTATGAGCCTGCTTCTTCCTCTCCCCCTCCCCCTGCTTGTGTTCCCTCTCTCACTGGCTGTCTCTCTCTGGGTCAAATAAATAAATAAAATCTTTAAAAAAAAAAAAAAAAGAACCACAGTCTTCTAAAACCTATTATATTGTTCTTTTCATTGAGCCATAGTGTTTTTGTACAAAATCCTTGTCCGCCATAAACTGAAAACTGTTTGGTATTTTATCAGGGTTTCCTCTTGTGACGTCAAGTGACACCATGCTCTTTCCTTCGGTCTGCCACACCCAAGAACCACACCTTTTATTTTCCTCTCTCCTTTGACTTTCTCCTGATGCAAAATTTTTAAATCTTCAAATCTTCTTAGGCTGAAAGAAACAGCTTAAAGAAACAACCTAAACGAGAATATAAGAGATTGAGGATTGAGATTTTTGTCAATTTTGTTCACCAGGTCCACTCTGTTTAAGGCTACCTGGAATAGTGTCTGGTATAGAGGACATACTTAATAAACTTTTATTAAAATATAAAAGTTCCCTTGGTCTATCTCACTTTAAAACTACTAACCTCCCGTGAGGTGTCCTTTTGCTGTCATGGTCAAATCTCTTGAAACTTCAGTTCATTGTATTGTAGCTTCAAACCCACCTCTCTTCAGAAACAACTGGGAGGTAATCAATAGCCTCCTAATAATCAAAATGTAATGGTGTCTTTTTAGTTTTCATCCTATTAGAACTCATTTACAAACTGAACACTCTTTCTTATAAATGTTCATCTAGTCACTATTATTGCTGTTTTATCTTAGTTTTCTTTGTCCCTTTCTGTTTTCTTTCTCCTTTGCTGACATTGCTTCCCTTACCTAAATAAATAATAAAATTCTTTAATTATGACCTTGGCCTCCTCTCCTCACTTTGCTAGTTCTCCCTGGCCGTATCTTTTACATCATGGTTTAAATTACTGTAACTCTGCCACTAATATCCAAAACTGTTTGTGGACCTCATCTCCTGACTGAGCAGAAAGATTGCACATCCTGTCTTCTTGAATGACCCACAGGACCTCAAACATAGCATCCACAAAATAAACATTTTTTCTTTATTATCCTCTTTCACCAAACTGAGTTTTCTTGACTTTTCGTACTTCCATTCCCTCACTAGCATATTTCCTTTTTTCTGATTCTCAGCTGATGTCTATGCTTTCTATTTCTTTGAAAAGAAAGATTCAATCACATCGAGCCTTACATCGGAAACCGGGGATGTACTGTATGGTGACTAACATGATATAATAAAAAATCATTATAAAAAAAAAAAAGAAAGATTCAATCAAAAGAGAAGTCCTAAATATTGCCAGGGCCACATCCACCAACTTACATTCATCTGTGTCCATAAACCACATAATTTCTTCCATTAATAGGCATAAGCTGCCCTACTCCTACCTAGAGCTAATCCCTCTTTATGTACTTGGAACCTATCCTTACATTTTTAGCTACTCAAAGACAATACTCCAAAATTTGTACCCCCCCCAACCTTGCCTCCTTGATTATTTCTCTCTACCAAAAGATTCCCAATATCATGTAAAATTGATTTTACATTTTTTTTCCATCTTAAAAATGGCAAGCACATTTGATCCACATCTGCATCCAACCACTGTTCCATTTCTCTGCTTTAATTTACAGCAAGACTCAAAAGAGGTGTAAATACTATCACACCTTCTTCTCCCATCCTCTTGAACTAGTTCAATTAGGCTTATATTCTCTCAGACTTATGCAATAGCTCTTGTCAAGGTCCCAGCAACTACTGTACCACCAAATTAATGGCCAATCCTCAATTCTCTTTCAATGAAACTAGTAGGAGTAATTGCACAGTACTCCTTCCTTCTCAAAAGTTTCAAGACTTCCCTAGGCAAATATATAAAAGAGTGAACATCTTGTCCACAACATCCCAGACCTCAATGCCCCTTCTTCCCCACACTTCTTTTCCCCCTTAGCCAGCCTTACTGAAGCTCTTCACAGTACCTACTACTATCTCACATATAGTTACTTTTTGTGAAATATAGGCTCAATGATAGCAATGACCTATGTTTGTATCCATTTCTAGCCCATATGAAGCACTCACTAAAAATCATTTTTTACTATTTGCACTCACTAAAAATTTCACATGTATAGCACTAAGCATAATCATCAAAAGAAATATTTTTTCAGCAAAAATATCACTGAACTGTGGTGGGTTAAACTGAAAGGTGGACAATGGAGATGTGGGTTGTCTACTTTAAATATACTGTATATCTGTTTTGCCACATTACCTGGTCCACTGTGTGAAGTCAGTGAATATTAATTTATGTTAATGTACCTTAAATCTTTAAAAAAGGACAACTCTATACAATTATCATATAGCTTAGTTCCTAAACTGTTGTTACAAAATGGAATAGAATCCAGAGAAATAATAAAGGATTGGTGCTCTTTAGTTAGCACTAATAAATCAGTACACAAAGTTAATCATTCCCGTAACAACTGAAAGAATTGAAATAACTCATTAATGTCAAGCATGCTATGGTATAAAACCAAGTATAAGAACCTAAGAGATGTTTTATTTGTTTTCAGGCTTAGCATACTGTAATTTTAATTTGGCAAGAAAAGGTAGATTGAAAATATATGCTGCATTTAATATTTTAAACTATTGTTTATTAGAAAAGTATTTTCTCTTCTGCTAAGTTGTTTCTTAAATTAATTCCTCTGACTTCACCCCACTCTTTTTTCTTATGCTTGGTAGTTTCCAATTAGACTTGTAGATAGATAAATAGTTGATTGAATTTGTAATGAAATATTTGTAATAAAACAGCTAATAATTAAGACATTAGAAAACAATACGTTAATGTCATTTTTGTGATTAAACAGTGAAAATAAAAGCCAAAGTTCTATTTAAACAGTTTTCCTTTTGTATTGTTTTAAATATCTTGAGTACAACAACAGCAACATTTATAAATAAGCACAATAATTTTCAAGTATAACAACTATTTCACTATGAAAATAAATATCTTAAAAATAGAGTACTATATGCATGCATAACCAATCTTTAGAAACTTTAGATTATTTCAGAATACGTTGGGGACAGTGTTCCGCAATTTACCTAGGTTTAAAATCCCATCTGAAACTCTCTAGCTGTGAGAATTTTGCAAGCTACTTGCAACCTTGAGTACTTCAGCTTCTTCATCTGTAATGTAAGAATATTACCTACCTCATCAGTTGTTGCAGAGATTAAAAGGGATATATATCTTTTATGTAAACCTTGGAGTTATGTTTCATTCTTTCTTCTCCTTCAACCCTTCAGTATGCAGTCTTTCTTTCCAATGTCTCTCACCTAAAAATTACACTAACCTGGCATCTCCCCAGGTGCTCACCTCATATTCCACCTTTACTCCCCTGTAGATCCTTGCACCCAATATTAGCTCCTCAAAAAGTACGACAAACCACTATCAAACCGTACACGCCACTGTCCTCTTCGAATATCCGTAATGACTCCCACTGCCTACAGAATGAAGTACAAATTCCTGAGTTTGTGCTTTATGCCGTCTGCAATCTGGGTGTCTTGCCTACACAGCTTTAGGGCCTAATATTCTCCTTCATGAATACTCCATTTCATTCAACTAGTACTACTCATTGCCTAGAAGGAAGTAATGCAAATTCAAACCTCCTTTGTCAAAACAGTTCTCCATTGCCTGCAATGGACTCACCCTTCTCTGTATTACAGCTTTCTATTAAGGAGCATTTCTTTAACAGCAAATCACAGTCAAGTCCATTAACGCTCATTATGACTTATTTTTCTTACAATTTTTATATTGTTATTTATGCTATCATTTTACAGCAATAATGCCCTGACTGGACTATTTCTTCTTTTGCCCTCCAAAATACATTCTCCATATAGCAGCCAAACTGATATTTTTAAAAAGCAGATCCTATCAGGTCACAGCCCTACTGAAAAGCTGCTAGTGGGTTCCTATACTCAGAAGAAAAGACAAAGCACCAGACATCACTCCGTAGCTGCCTGCCCTGCCTCCTCATTTCTGCTCTGGGATTTATCATTCTGCCCTTGCTCACTAAGCTCCTGGAACCCTACCCTTTTATCCCTTTTTGTCTGTGTAATTCTTCTCACACACCTTTGATGGCTTACTTCTCTGACAAGAACTTCTGTGACTACCTTTTCTAAAAGATTCACCAAAACATACACACGTGCGTGCGCACAGGCACATAAACACACACGTACACACTCACACATGACACTCTATCCTTTCCATTGCTTTGTTGTCTTCTTAGAATTTATCATCATCTGTACTTTTTATTAATTTCTGATGTTACCATATTCCTAACTCTTCAAATGTAATATAAACTCCGTAGAGCAGAGATAATCTTCTTTACAGCTGTATCCCTAATTCACTATATTGGAAATGCTTGATAAACATTTGTTCAATTAGTAAATTAATCCTCCTGTTAAAAAGCATATAATCTGTTTCTTTACCCAGAATATAAATTCCTTAAGGAAAGAGATTTGTCTGAATGCTCTCATGTTCTTGAATTCAGTAGAGTGGATGAATATGATAGGTGCTCAAATATTTGTTTTTGTTTTTGTTTTAAATCAAGTAGAATGAGTTTAAAGTAAAATGCATGCTAAGCGTTACATGCAAAGTAGAACTTTCAAAGTGAAACAGAAAATAGAACATAAAATGAAAACATCTTTCTACCCATTTTATAAAATACCTGGTTTCTTATTCAATGTGCTATGAAAAAACTGCTTTATGCAGAGATTTTATTGCCAAAATCATCTGTGAAATTACTTTGTACAGAATTTTAGCTCTTTTGAAATCAAACTAAATCACAAGGATTTGCAAATCCTAAATAAATTGAACTCTTTAATTCCAGGTCCCACAAAAAGCCCACAAGGGGCCTTTTGGATAGTCAAGTGTATATTTCTAAAACCAGGGCAATGATTTCTAACCTTTTTTCTGTAGTGTCACCAAATTTCTTTATGATAATATAGATGGGTACCATAAATCAAAGCACCAATAGCCTTATGGTTTCAAAGGAAACCATAATAATTCACACCAAAATATTTTCGAAATCTAACAGCAAACTATTTTGCTGAGATATTTTTTTTTTCATCCCCCTACTCAATCTCAATGCTGAAGTTTACAGTGGAAAGTTTAAAAAGGCAGACAAGAGTAGGTAAGCAAAATGCCAGGCACACAGTTATCATTCACTGACTATTTTTAAGAGAATATGCAAAACAGTTTAAAAGGCCCTCAATAAGGAGCATGACAAAACATCTGGTCCCAGAACATTATTATATTAGCGTAACTGTCAACCAGTTTAAAAAAGTGAGATAGAAATACAGTATGTTATCATTTCATTTGTAAAAGATATGCCAATTGAGACAAAAGGAATTATGATTTTTTTCAACTGGAAATTAAATAATAGAGACAGAATGGGTTTTCATATTATATCATTAAGTTAATTTCCTCAATTATGCAAAAGCATTTAGCTTATATTCATATATATAACTCATACAGTTTGTTCTTTAATTAATAAAGAACTAATTTCTTTAATAAATTTTGGAATATCCAAGACTATATGAAACAGTATTTTTAATACTTCAAAATGTTATAAAATTAAATATCATTTGGTAATAGTAGACTGGCCAACATTTTTATCTTTTTTAAAAGTGAAGCATTTGATGCCAATACCAGTATCTTGATTGAAAATAACTGTAATAGTGAGGGAACTGAAGATGTCAATAATAATTATGTGAATAACTGTTGAAAAGTTAAATATGTAGTTCACTGTAAAAATAAATAACACATCTGTTGAATAGGCATTTTGCGATCAGTGTCCAGTCTCATACACAGCACTACGTAAGAAAAAATGGAAATTTAGAAGACAATTTAATGTCTTAAGATATTTGCCTGAACAAAATAAATAAATAAATAAATAAAATTGTGTATCTCCCCATAGAAGATAAATTGTACTATAAATAAATATGGTACAATTCAACATGGACTATTTTACAGCTGGTAAACATAGTGATTATGATTATGTGGCAATATGGATCATATTAAATGTCAAGTGAATGAAGCAGTTTATAAATTGTTATACTCCAATCACAAATAGGTAAAGAAACATTTGTTTAAGAAACAAAAGGCTAGGGGCGCCTGGGTGGCTCAGTCGTTAAGTGTCTGCCTTCGGCTCAGGGCGTGATCCCGGCGATCTGGGATCGAGCCCCACATCAGGCTCCTCCGCTGGAAGCCTGCTTCTTCCTCTCCCACTCCCCCTGCTTGTGTTCCCTCTCTCTCTCTGGCTGTCTCTATCTCTGTCAAATAAATAAATAAAATCTTAAAAAAAAAAAAAAGAAACAAAAGGCTAAAAGTAGATATAAAACGATAACCATGGTTGTGATTGGAAGATATTCTCTCAAATGTTCTCTAAGAAAGTGATTTTATTTTTCAAATACATCCTACTAGTATTATATATGTGTTATGCCTCCATCTAAGAGTCTTTGCACCTGAACATCCCCCTTCCAGTAAACCTATGAATCTATCATTAGAGATTTCTTCTCTGTCCATTCTTAAAAACTAGGGAACCCCAGAGATTCCTCCCACTTCTTCCTACATTCACCCTCAATGGCTTTAACAACCACTTTTATTCCACTAACTCCCAAGTCTCTCTCTCCAACTTAGTGCCTCTATTCTAAGTTCCTGCTTTATGTTTTTTTAACAGGAACTGAATGTAATTTTCTTGAAAGGGTTTTGTACAAAAATATTAACAGGAGTTTCTTTTACCACCTCTAGCCTCCTGTATAGGGTTTCATGTTACCATACCTGTTTCTCAAGTTGGAAACCTTAATAGCTAGCTTCACTTCTTTCTCTCTCTCTCCCACCATGAATAACAAGTCACCAATTACCAGCTTTTCCTCTTTACAGTCTCCTGAATGTGACACATCTTCTCAGGTCTCACTTCATTCACACATTCATCTCTGGCGTTCTTTTATTTCTTTTCCAAACACGTATTCCAAAACCTTAGTCCATATTACCTCATTTAATCTTTACAACAATCATTTACATTAACACCATTTTACAGAAAAAAATGGATGCACAAAAGATAAGCAACGTGATAACATAGATTGTGAGTGGCAGAGCTAGTATATTTCACTATTGCGACAATCTCCTATCTCTATGTCACTCCTTCTGATTATTTTTTTCCAAATATTGTTTTGCCCTTCATTGCCCACATAACAATTCAAACGTATTAGTATCTCAAAGAAAGTTCCTGAAAGTCTACAGCAAGTGTAATTGTCCAAGTTTACCTCCTAACACTCCCTACTCCACACCATGTGTTCTTGCTGAACTGAACAGAATGAACCTCAGGACATGCTAGGTCCTTTCCCAACCCCATCATTTGGTGCAACTGCTTAGAAAACTGCCCCAATCCCTTTTCCCCAAAAAAATACCTAACAACCAGACACAAAGCTTTACTCTTCCATGAAGCCTCTCCTCCATCACCAGATTGCAGAATAACCTTGTTCTGCTCCCCAGATTTCCATAACACTATAATCACATAGCTGACACATGCTCTACTGTAAGTTAAAATAATTTAGCTGTTGGTTAATCTATCTTCCTTCCTAAATGAAAATCTCCTCCAGAGAGTCGGAGAGTGTATCATTTTTCTCATCCAATTATATTAGTTGCATATCTACCTGGCTTATAGTAGACAGTCAATAAATGGTGGATGCAGAAAATTATCAGAGCACCATAATACAAACCAGATATTCATGGGAAGAGTAATTCTTATTAGATAGCCTGCAAGATCAAGGAGACTTAGAAGAGAACTAATGCAACAGCCTGAAAAGTCTCTAGGGATAAAAGGCAAAGAACATGAAAGAGGATGAGATATAGAAATGAGGGAAGAGCTCAAAAGCAGCAAAGAAACTTTACTCCCTTGAAAATTTTGTCATTTCTGAAATATTAAATAATCAAATGCAAGTTGATTTGGATAGAATTCTCTGCAACAAAAACAAAGCATTTTCCTTTTTCCTTCTTTGTGTAAACTCTTGGTTCAGCTATTGACCAATGGAGCTATTATGGTGAAATACCACTCTACTAAATGCTTTCAGTTTTAGCCAATTTAAGCTATTGTAAAACTCAACTTGGCAGTCACCTTGCTCCACAGTGAAAGAGCAGGATAAATGAAACTTCCCTGAAGTTTTCTTTATCTTCAAACAGTAGGAGAACATTATTGGCTTCCTCCAGTTGTGGCTAGGTTACACGGGTTATATTTTAAACATTTTAGGCCAAACTCCCACTGTAATGTGATATTATTGGGCCCATTTGTCTAACTTGAGAGAAAACCCTATTATTATAAGTAGAAGTAGTTTTGCTTCATTTTTTGTACATAAAACAGTTGGAAAGGTTAGAAATCTAGATTTTTTTTCCCTTTTGAATAAATGGGAAAACAAGAAATTCATTCTTAAAATAAATTTAAAAAGTAACAAGTTCAAATGTGTTTAATTAGCAATGATAATATATTACAAATTCACTGCTAGGATATTCAATTTTTTCCATTAAAATTCAATTAATCTAATAATATTTATAAACATCTAACACAAAAGATAAAACAAGATCATATTTGTAATCAAGGAAAATAAGTCTGAAGTAAAATCGATGAGTCTACTTCTTTGCTTCTCTGAGAAGCAAAGATTTACTATTCATTACATTGAAAAATTTACTTCACCACTCAATATCACATTTACTCACCTGTAAAATAAAAATAATATGCAAATGCACTCATTGTTTCAAGTATTCAGTTGATATTTAAAATATTTGTTACAAATAAGTGATCAATATACGTCATTTGAAGTGAAATTTAAACACAGTAAAGGAATCAAATTCAGTCTCTCATTGAGGGACTTGCTCCAAAGCCTTTATTTCTAATTAGATTCATTGTTTTACTTTATCACTCTTGTATCTTTTTGTGGTAAAGTATATGATACCTTATAGAGCATATATAGGGAGAAAAAAGGATGGACCATAAAAAAGAGGGCTTTCATTAGGGGCTTTCTTTGAACCACATTTGGAAAATTGAAAAATGTGGATTACAATTTATTTATTTATGTTTAACTGAAGTCAAAATTGTTGAAGCTGATTTAAAGCGAAGCAAACAGACATAGAATATAGTCCATAAAATGAGAAATATTGCTGAAATTTAGAAATATTCCAGGAGTTTTAGTGTATTTGTCTGCTTGTTTGTGTGAGATATCATTTGTCTAAGCATGTGCGTGATATTTCCCTGAAAGGACTTCCATTGACATTCAACAAGTCACTTCAATATTTATTAACCATTGATTACGTGTATAACATGCTGGGAACTAAGTGCAAAAAGATAAATGAAATTTTGTCCCCAGGAGGGCACTGAGTGATGAAACAGACTGGCATATAATTTAAAAATTGCCAGATTTACTTATGAGATTCACCTGTGAGCTATAAAATTTACACTTACAGGGAGATATCCAGAGGTGGTACACTTAGTCCATTCCACTGGGAAGGGGCAGATACAGTAGCTGAATTAATTTTTTAGGATGAATAAAAATTGGACAGGTGAAGTAAGTTGAGAGGAAATTCCACACAATGAAAAATGGGCTGGTGTGTGGGAGGGGATGGGGAGAAGCTTTCAGAGGTATCTGAATGCTGAAGACAGGGCTGAAGAGCTAGGCAGGGCTGAGTCCTAGTGTGTCCTTCATTCCTTGCTAATGTGATTAACATTTGCCTAATATGCCGTGAAGAGGCATCAAACTATTTTCTGTAAGGAAGCTAACACATTACCTGTATTTGCCATAGATCATTTTGACTGAGGTGGAAGGAAACACTTGAAAACTACTGCAAGTATGAAGAGCAACTAAAGAGCTATTACAATTCCAGATGAAAGATGATGGAGAATTGAACAAGGGCCAAAAGAAAAAAAGGAGGAAAGTGATAGTAAAGACTCAAGACTCAAAAGTAGACTGTGGGTAAATCCACATTATGCAATAACAGTCACAATTTTACTTGCATGGCCATCTAATGTGTTAAGACAGGACACAACTGCAGCTTAAATGTAATATCATAATTACACTTATTTATAATGTACTTTATTATAAGCTTGGGTTATCCCCTTTATCAATCATCATTCTCAGATTTATCTGGCAGTTCTTGCAAATTTATTTACCCTTATGAACCTTAGAATCCATTATGTTGTCTAGTTCACAAAACTTTATATTGAGATATTTTAGGGAAATTGATGAAATTTATAAACGTGGAAAGCACAGGTTTCTTTACATTATAAGTCTTCCTATACAAAAATAAAATATAGCATGTCTTTCTATCTATGCATATCTTCTTTTCTAACCCTCAATAGTATACTATGTTTTCTTCATATGGATCTCAGATTTATTAATAAATTTATGTCAAGATAGCTTTTCATTTGCGTTACTACCAATGAGGTCTGTTCACCCATTATGTTTTCTCTAAAATTATTTTTATAATAGTAAGTAGGATTATAAAATGGATATCCCCATACTAAACATCAACCTCTGCAAATTCTAGCATTTGATTATACTTACTTCAGATTTTTCCTTAAAGAAATAAAACATTACAGATGTGACTGCTGTCTCTGTTTACCTTTCTAGAATCCCTCTGGAGTGGGTATGCCATATAAAATTCAGGATTCCTTGTTGAAGTTGAATTTTAGATAAACAGTGACTCAATATTTGATATATCTCATGCAATAGGCTATATGAATGCATTTTTATTTGCTAAATCTGACAACCTTACCTCTTGAGGTATAAAATATCCCCCCCAATTTTTTTATCATTCTTAAACATTTCAAAACTCTACTGCTACACATTATGTGATCTTAAACATTTCACAGCATCGTTTTGGGTGTCTTCAAAACTTATGTAAACAGTTCTAATGTGTTGTTTCTTTCCTTTGGTTCAAAGCAAGGATTGTTGCCTTTTCTCTTTCACACATTCCAGTGGTCTCAACAATGTTTCTATTTAGCTGGCTGTGTCTGAGACAATGTAACTGCATATGTCCTCTGTCAGTACTTTCTTGTATCCTGGGTGGATATTTATGGCATTTGACAATGCTTCATCTTAAACTGTGATTCAAGAGTACAGGTATTCCTAGTTTTACCAAAAACATGGTTTATACATTTTTTGCTCTTTTTGTTTCAGTGATTTCAGAGTAGAGAAAGAAAAAGAAATGTCTTTGCCCCTCCTTCTTACAATTGGAATTCCTTTGTGCCTTTGAAAATTGTTGATGCCTTAAGCAGCGTTCTAAACTAATGAACTCAGATTCTTCAACGGTCATTCCAAAAGCTGTGTAAATTGACAGACTCCACAGGTGATTCTTCTCTTAGCTAAACAAAGATAGATTTTATCAATATTTAAAAGATTCTACTTAATTTTATTTTCTTTGTATGAAACGAATGTACATTTTTAAGCATGTTACACATTTTTAAGATTCTTGCTACTTCTAAAAAATATAGTACTAAATTGACTTCTATAAAAGCTACCAGCTTTAATCTCTAAAAATTTATAAATGGCTTTAATTATTAACTAGAAGTTAACTCTGATTTTATGGGAAGGTGAGTCTGGGTTCTGCTGGACTCCCTGATGTTGGAATATATTAGCCTGCAAAAGTGAACAAAGTATCCTTTGAAACTTTGAACAATCTCTTGATGATTTAAATATAGTCAATCTACAGTATCCAACCTTTCTTTGCAGTATAATCTTTTTATTACAAAAGTTTATCATCTAGTAAAGTGATTGCTTTCCTGTTCCTCAATTATACTTCATGCTTTCCCTGCTATATGATTTTACTCATATTCTTTAACTGAAATAGATATCCTCACCTTAGTTGATAAATTATACCTGTCTTTGAAAGGAAAATTTTCAAAATCAATTTCTCCTCTTCCTTCAAGTTCTCCCAACCCAGATCTTCTTTCATTTCTGAAACCTAAGGGCAATTCATTTGTGTATTTCTTGACACACTTATTCTACTATTACTGATAATAATTTGTGTGCTTGATTTTTCCCATAGTTTATAGATCATAATTGATAGTAGAATTATAAAATATGAGAATTATTTAGCATCTACTAAATGCCAGGCAATGGATTAAGGTTATTACTTTCTATAACCTTTAAACATATAAAGTTTGTAAAATTATTTTTTTCTATTTTTTAATGAGAAAATATAGGCATAAGGAAGTTTAGTAGTTCTTCCAAAATCACACAACTAGAAAAGCTGGTATTTGAACATGTCTCACTGCAGAGGCAGCATTCTTAACCACAATGCCCTGCAGTGCTGCAGGTAATCAACTGCCTTGTCAGGGTCTTGCTCAGAAACTTTCATATGGTAAACCCTAGGAAACTTACTCCATTGAATCTCATTATTTAACCCGTACCATCCATTTGATCTTATTTAGGCTGCTTTTATATAATTATAAATGTGGGAATCTCAAGTCAACATTTTTGAATGTTTCTGTTTCCTCATTATACTTCGGAATTCTAATTAGAATATGTTCTCAGCTAGAGAACATGGCCTAATCACTAGTTCTGATGCCTCCCCCTCCCTTTTAGTGGACTCCAATTGTTTTGTAGAACTGAATTGACAGCCATTACATAAAGCAGCCAGTAGATGATTACCCAGGAAAGCTGAATTTTGTCAAGTTAATTACCAGTGGTACACATTGACTTTGATTCATGAATATGGCTTTTAGCAGAACTCTTAAAGTGAGATGTTAATCAGTCAACACTAATTTTTTACAGTTTAATGGAAATGTCAAAAAGAGGGTTGCAGGGAAAGCCCAGGCAAGAGGGACCCTGGTGTGCACTGAAAGCATCACCAAATATAAAAGAAGCATTCATCTTAAAGAAGTGTTTTCAAGCTACTTGATCATGACATGAACACTCCTCTAACTGCTAGAGCTGCAATCAAATCAATCATCACTGCTCTTGACAAACAACAGAGTTCAACTGAGAGATTGTGCTCTGTTTTTCAGGTACAAACTTTCTAAATTAAATGGAACTGTGTGGTACTAAGAGTGAATGCAAAAGACAGGACAAAGAAAAAAATGTATCTTTATTAAATATAAAGTATTTAAAATTTACTGTATACTTTGTGATCAAATTGAAAATATTCTGCAATCTTTTCCTAGTTCAATATTGAACAAATACTATTAGGGATAAAGACGTCCTCACAGTCAACCTAAGTCATTCATGCCGCTTTTTAAGCTTATCGACTTTCTTTGTCTCAAGGTGATAAAAATCTCTTGGACTTCTTCCTTTATGGGGCAAAAAGATCTCCTTACCTGGACACTTTTGAAAATGACAGCATGATAGGAAAATACAAACCTTGTGTTTTGCTGCCAAATTTTGCTACTAAATATATTTAAATTTCTGGGGGGAAAAATCCAATTTTTATGGCATATAAGCCATCCAAGTTTTGAAGGTATATTTTAGCTTTCATTTTTAAGCTATTTTTAAAAACAACACCGGAAAATAAATGGAGCCTTGTTTGAGTTTATAAGTTCTTTGTTACCAGGCAACATTGAATTTTTAGAACACTATTATTTTGTATTTCAAAAAACTGCAAATCAAGTATGATCTCGGCCACAAAATATTATGACCAAATTCACCTACTTACAATATTCATAAATACCTGCCTTGTCTACCTGTCTCCACTCAAAGCCCAAGTCCATACCCAGGAGCTACATCTTTATGAACAGAATGCAAAGACTTGTTCCCAATCTATCTGCAGGTTAGCACATTCATAACTGGAAGAATAAATTTCCTAGTAAAATACTCTATCTAATGAGAATCTACCAAGTCTATGAGTAAGGGCAGAAAATGATACAAAATACCTATCTCATTTATTAATATCATGTAGGCCAAAATTAGCATTTTGATATTTAAGAGAACTATCAAATGCTACTGAATTAGGAGAGTTACATCAGTAAAATCATTTAAAAGAAAGGATTCTTATGGAATTAACTCTTGTCTGCTTATCCAAACATTTGAACAACAACAACAAAAAAAAAAATTGTGGGGAAATCATTGACATTTTAGTGCTTTTCTTTGCCTTTTTCTCAATAGAGGCACTAATGGGATTTCTGAGCAAATGTGGATTTCAATCTTCTTTTGCAATGAAGACCATCACAGCCAGTGGTTTCCTGTGTGCCCCTTTACATTAGAGAAGAAAATAACTGCAATGCTGAAATGCAGTTTTCCTGGTAGACCATAAGCCTGGTCTACAAAATTGTGGCATCTTATAGGACTAATTTTTGAAATTTGAGAATCTGGATAATGAATCAGTAAAGTATATTTGATGCTATTTCATATATCACTATAACAGATTAAAATACTATGTTACCATTCTATTCTGAACTTTGGGGTAGAAATTTTTCTTTTGAGATTGTACATCTTTTATCATTGATGTTTTCATTATTTTCCGCATGAAGTTATATTTATAAAATTTAATTGGATATTTTCAATGATAACCATAAAGTTGACACAACGTCTCATAATGTGATCTTATCAGACACTCCACATACCGAACACATTAAGGAAAAATAATTGCCTAAATTGAGCATGACAGGCTTAAAATTTCTTTAACCCTTTCACATGGTGAGGCGGATAATTTAATTAGCAATTTCCCTAGTTCCCCTCATTTGTAAGTTAAAATGTTCTATGTTATAGTATAAATATTTTTTCAATCATTGATTCTACAACTATTTGCCGAGCTTTCTCTGCAACAGGAATACAATGATTATCAAAACGAAATGCCTGTTCCCGAGGAACGCATACTTGGTGGAATATCACAAAGCAATACATGCATGGTATGTACTCATTCTGATCATTTATTAGAATTAGACAATCAAAATAATTAATAATCCCTCCACTGAGAGATACTCTCAGTAAAATATTGGGGTGTGTTTGCGTTTATGAGTTGGAGCCTCTGAAATCACTGGTTTGTAGACTTGAAATGGTCAATCGCAGCAATGTTATACAATTCAATCTAATATATATCACTATGTATATGAACCACAATATTCAATAAGTGCATACTTACATAATCTTCCATAGTTTTCTATAAGTAATGCTAATAAATAATGTTAAATTGCATATCTAGTCACAGAAATCATTCTCCCCTCAAGAAAAATTCCCTGTAAGCAAAATATCTAAGATAAAACTTTTTTTTTTTTAATCTTACAATTTATTTTTAAATTGTGCTGAGAGGGGCATCCGGGTGGCTCAGTTGGTTAAGCAATCAAATCTTGATCTTAGCTCAGGTCTTGACCTCAGGGTCATTGGGCTCCACACTAGGCATGGAAACTACTTTAAAAAAAAAAATTGTGCTCAGTATATTTTGCTCAATTGTTGGTTCCATTTCCATTTGATTTATGTTATTTTGAAACTAAATGACTATGTTATCCATTTTCCCTCTTGGTTTTCTATTATCTACTGAATAAATTTTGGTCTTTTTTAATTAAAAAATCCCATGTACCTCATCCACATTTTTGCTTTTTGCTTTCTCTTAACATTGAATTGTCATAGTATCATCTTCAGTGTTAAGGGGAAAAACACCCAAAATGTATTGTTATATCCCCTCCATCATTCCTAACATAATATAATGACTCTCTCCTTTGTTTTCAGTTAAGTGTTGTCAGGGGTTGGTCTATTTTACTGACCTTGTCAAAGAACAAATATTGGATTAAATTAGCAATGCGATTTTCCCCATTTTGGTCTAACTTTTAAATGTCAGTTTCTGCTTTTGATGATTTTTTATTTTCCTTAAGTACATTTCTGACTCTTTTTCTAATTTTTGCTTAGTGTAAATACTTAGTTCACTTATTTTCAGTCCTTTCTATGTAAAATAATTTTCTTCTGAGTATAGTTTAAGCCTATTGCATAATATGCATAATTTTATATGTACTTTTTTCTCTGTTACTTTTTTTCTAAGTATGATGTAATTGTAGAATTGAATCTCTATTTTCCTAAGTTAATTAAGTCATTTATCTCAAAGGTAAAATATTTGGTTTGGAAAATATTGTGAGTGTTTAGAGTGAACCCAAATCCCCCTCCTCATCTGACCTCGTTTCCTATGGAAGATGGACAGCTAAAATTCTCAAAAAGTCATTTCAGCTAGCGGTGAATGTATGGTCTAGTTCTCACCCAGGGGAGATTAACAGAAGTCTCTGAGTAGTACTACTGGGAAAGCTCTACAAGTTTTTTTTCTTATAGAGTTTGCTATACTGGTTGGCCTGTCCCTGTAGTCCTCTGCTTTTCTCCTTGCTCCTGCCTGGAATGTGGTCTTATGTCCAAACCACACACTTAGGATATGGTAGTGAGAAGGAGAAAAGAGCAGAGAAATAGCTAAGGATATCCTGGAGTTGGTGCATAGATCTAAACTGCCTATCTCTAGACATTGTTTCATGAGAAAAATTAAGCCTTTGCTCTATTTTAGCCAACTTCCATCAGATTTTTTTCTTTCTTGAAGCCCAAATTCATCTTAACTAAAGTGTGGCTGTAGTAGATGTTGTCTGTCTCCCCACCTCAGATCTCCTTTATTGATCAGTCCACATGTCCCCCAGCTATGGCAAACTCATAGCTGTGCACTCCTCAGAAATACTGTTCTGGACTAAGAAGAGCTATTTAGGGATAAGGCGGTACAAAATCCTGGCTTCTCTTGCCTGAAGGTGGGATAATTTCATGGAGTCATACTCCACAGTAGCTACTGGGAGTGACTAAGCCTAGATTTCAATCCTCCCCACCCCCACTCTATTCCGATTCCCTCACTTTCTTATAGATTTTTCTAGCTTATATTCTATCGAGCAATCATTTTCTTCTAGAAAATTCTATCTGATTCAGTGGGTATTTTTATGTCATTGTTTAAATAAATACCTTTTTTATTATACTATGAATAAAGGATATACCATGTATAACTTGCTTCTTATAATTTTTAATTTATTATTTAAGAGAGAGAGCTCATGTGTGCACACACACATGTGTGCACAAGTTGAGGGGAGGGTCCGAGGGGGAGAGAGGGAGGGAGGGAGGGAGAGAGAGAGAAAATTTTAATCTCAATCTCATTACCCTGAGATCATGACCTGAGCCAAATCAAGAGTTGGATCCTTAACTAACTGAACCATCCAGTCGCCCCTAATGTTTTTTTATTTTTTTATTTTTTAGAGAGAGAGAGAGACTTCTTATGTTTAAATTTAATGTTTAAATAATTTTAAATAATTTCTCTATGACCTAATACAGGAAGGATTTTATTTAGATGCATGGATATTTGGGGGGAGAAATTTTTTTTTCCAAGTTACCAAGTTTGATATGTAAATTAATCTTATTAGTTACATTACTTAAATCCAGTTTTTGGATTTGACTTCCCTTGTATTTATACCAGTTTATCTTTATTTTTTAAAAGTGCATGTGGGGATGCCTGGGTGGCTCAGTCGGTTAAGCATCTGCCTTTGACTCAGGTCATGATCCCGCGGTCCTGGGATTGAGCCTGCTTCTCCCTCTGCCTGCTGTTCCCCCTGCTTGTGCTCTCTCTCTCTCTCTGGCAAATAAATAAAACCTTTAAAAAAAATTGCATGTGTTTTCTGATTTATTCAGATAGACATCTGTCTCATGTGTGACATAAATTTTCTTGCTATCAATAAAATCAATCCCTATATTCATTTTATGCTCTTTTCTTTGAATTCTGTCAAATATTTCAATACTGTCACTGTTTTCATTTGTTATTGTATTTTCATGACATATTTTCCAATGTTGTTTAAACCTTTATGTCATTGCATATGACTTTTAAACTTCTCTTTTCTGAATAGCATATATTACAATTGTATTTTTGTCCCAATCTTAGAGCTTTTGTTTTTTTCTTTTCTTTCCTATTTTGAAACTTTGTCTTTGCATAGGTATTAATAGCCATTCACATTAACTATGATATGTCACAGATTTTCTTTTAAGTGTTTCCTTATTTTCCTTTTGATTGTTAGGATTCTTTGTGTGTTTATTTTGACTTATTTTTCTTTATTGTTTATCTAGTGGTTTTGAAGATAAACATTATATTTTTGTTCCAACAGATTTTTTTTAATTTCAACACATTTTACATCTTTTCTTGGTATCATTAATCCAAAAGTAAAAATGTCTATCATCTTGGTAAAACTCACTTACCAAGTTTCTGCACATATAATATTTCAAATCAAGAGTGAGATTATTGTTTTAATATTTTTACTCTTCCAAAATATTTTGACATATTTATTACATATAATCACATCAGTAATAATAAAGAATAGGAGTGCTCAGTACCTTAAGCATCTGACTCTTGATTTCAGCTCAGGTCATGATCTCAGGGTCCTGAAATCAAGCCTCACATTGGGCTCTGCACTGGGCATGGAGCCTGCTTAAGATTCTCTCTCTTCCTCTGCCCTTCCCTCACCCCACCCACTCCTGCTCACACTTTCTCTCTCTCTCTCTCTGAAAAAAAAATTAAAAATAATAAAATAAAAAATAAAGAATAATTACTGATGTTCTAATTCAGAGGTTATTCAAACACTTTTTTCTGTTTGCCACCTTCTTCCCCCTTACTGTTGTCATAACAATTTCTATTATCCTTGCAATGTAAGATATCTTACATTTATCTTACCATATCTGTTTATTTCTTTTCATTAGTTATTCCTGTACTATTTTTTTTTTGGCCATTTTAATTTGCTGACTCAAGATTTCTTGAATTCATGAATTTTTTTTCCCCATTGTCATAAATGATTGCTTCTTCTCTGTTTGCTCTGGTCTTTTTTTTAAACTATTATTATTGAATGCCTGTTAAATACTTGTTGAATCTTAAAGATCCGGCCTTGATTAGAAAAAGTAAAATTGCACTGGACAAATTTAAACTAGCAAGGAAGACTTTATTCAAAACAAAGACAGTAGGGGAAAGAGACTGAACTCAACCTCATTGAAACAAAAGGTGGCGGAGGTTTTAAGAGTTGAGGTGAGCAATTGGAAAAGTACTGAAAGCCATTAGCAGGGATGGTCAATGTGATTAGGCCATCCGTGGGGGTGAATTGTTGGATTATTTAAATTTCCACCCTCCCACAGAAACTGGGCGATGGGAGTGTTATCTTTCTTGATGATTACATTTTAAAAGATGGCCCCCAGGTCCTTGAGAAAGACATTCCTGGATTTTAAAACTGGCTAGAGGGTGAAGAATGATTTATACGCATTTCACAGGGACAGAGGGAAAAAAAGCAATCACAAGTTTTCTAAAGTAAATCCTTCAAGAAAAGAGATCTCTGGGATCTAGAGTCAGGAACAAGCCTGTCTTAGTCAGTCAAGCTGAGGGGAACTTTAAGGCTAGCTTGGTTACATATCATTTGTCTTTTGATTTGGGTTTCTTCATACTTTTTGTGAGTTCCAGGAGAATCTCTTGAACTTGCCATTTGCATTGCTGATTTGGTACAATTCCATCAGCGGTCTCTATTTTCATTCAGGTCTTAATCTGGCAATTGTGTTTTTCACTTCATGCTATTTTTCTTATTTAAGATCATTCTCTCACCTTCATTACAAAAGTCTGATTTATTTATTTGATCAAAATCAAAAGTTGATTTTTTATATCAACCTAACACATTCTAAAATTTTCTATTGTGTTGTAGTAACCAATGCATAAGAAGGTACTCGACCCTATTTTTCAAATGCCATTGTCTTGAATCAAAGTCAAATTCAGTATTCTTTTGTTTGCTCCTGCTAACAGAGGGGAATTTGTGCTTTTTCAATATTGAGCATTGAGATGGGTTCTGCCAAAAAACTTGAGTGTATTTCCAAATCTTCTAAGTACAAATGAAAGAAGCGAGTAGCTTTCAGTTATTTTACTTCTATTTTGCTAAGCAGGAGTTCCAATAGCCTGAAATGGTTGGTGGTGATAGAAGACAGGACATGGTCTATCAGTCTGTGCTGAAGAGGGGTTGATTGGTTGTTTTTTTGTTTGTTTGTTGAAGGAGCCAGTAGTTGGCTGGGCCATGCTTCCATTGTATGTCTATAAAATACACTCCTAGTATTGCTTTGACTGTCCTCTCTTCGTCCTCTAAATATGCTAATATCTCTTCATGCTTGCTTTTTAAGAGGAAAGATTAGTGAAGTTCTACTTGCATTCAAGGTCAATTTTAACCATTAGGCACAGTAGGCACAATGCCTAGCATCCATATTACTTTTAGGTGTTCACAAAAATGTTTTAGTTTGCTTTAAATAAAATAAAAATAAATATAGTAATAGTAAATATATAATAATAAATCTAGCCGGGATTATATTCATCTTTATATGAAGACAGTTGTAAACCATAATTTGTAATTATTTTTTTATGGAAGAAGGGGCCCACAAAAGTAGAAGTGCCTAGGATTTATGAAAATCATAAGGTGACCCTACTATTGTGTCTTCCACTTCCTTTTCAGATGAGTCTTTTTAATACATACAGAGATTCTTGGTCACATTAATAGTTCTTTCATTCTAGTATGACTTCACTATATCTATCAGAAATATATCAGAGTGTCTAGTTGAAAATTTCATCCATTGCCCTCCTCCCAGCTTATTTCCCCCAGCTGTTTATTTCATAAGATTCTTACAGGACAGAGAGTGTGATCACCTTACACTGAATGATTTAGCTATTAAACTAGGAGTCACCAGGAGTGATCCCATAAAACACACATCAAATGTTTCATAAAACACTTTGCAGTTTCTATAGCCTTTGCTTCCTAGAAAAATTCTCCACGTTGAATCTCAGTCTCGTGTGAGTCAGCCAAGAGGCTGCCAATACTAAACATGAATGCCGAAAGAATCTGCAGAAGGCTTCTTCAGAAGATAATTGCTTGAGTTACCAGATATGAAATCTTAAAAGACGATGGAACAATTTATCCTAACAAAAGGAAATCTAATATGCAATGACAGCAACTCTCTTGAATAGCTAAGAATTAATTATGTAGAATTCCATGGTCTAAGATTATCTTTATCCACTGGGCCTGGATGAGAACAACTTCATAATAAGCACCATTTGCCATGTGCTTCCTATGTTCCAGGCGTCTTCCAAACATGCACTGCCTAATGCATTCCTCTGGCAACTCTGTAGGATACCTACTTTTTCTATTACTATTTTACAGATAATAGAGCAGGCTTAAAGATTTTAAGTAACTTACCTAAAGTCATATCTAGTAAGGGCAGAAGTAAAAGTCAACTAAATTCAATTTGGTTCTTTGCTCAAAACTTGTTAAACTGATCTATCCTCAAAACGGCTTTCTATTGCATGGAAAGAGAAACACATTTGCCTGGAGGGTTTTCATGCATCAAAATTTAACTGCCTTATCTGCTTTTCCCTTCAGTGTATAGAGGCTTCCTTGTTGACTATGGTTTATTTTATTAAAAAACAAATTCAAAATGGTTAAGAAAAAAGTCCTACTACTCTGAAACCTTTTACACCACTATACTTATTCTAAACTAACAGTACTTTTCTCCTATAATGCAAAATTAACATTATATAAATTACAGTCATGTAGATAAACTATATAATATGGGTTTACATTATATGTATATACATATGCATGTATGCATGTATCTACCAACAAGCAGACTTTCAGTAACTATTTGTTGATTGTTTGAGGGCAGTGTTTCCTGTCACACACCTCAACAAACTACAAGCTCTTTGAGGGCAAGGAAAGTATCTAATAAAGACCTATAATCCCTTTCCCAAAACCTGTGGCATTAAATATGTTTTGGATTAAGATATATTTGGGAATTTTTGGAATTTTGGAAGGGTATATGCCTATCTAGAGTAGCAATGTGTAATGTAAAACATCAACATTTCCTGAGGAAAAATTGGGAATATTTACACCAGAAAAAAATGAATGGTCTCGAATCAGTTCAGAATGTGTTTTGCTACTGATGAGGGAGCAGAAGCCTAGCTGAAGACAAAGCAGAAGCTGACACCCTGCAATCCCCTCCCCACCCCCCACTCCTGGGTGGGACACGGGTGACATTCTTCCAGGAAGCCCCCAACTATCTTCATGTTAATGCCTTGCCAGAGGGAAAAACAAACTTACCTCCTGTGACTCTTCTTTAACATATGAAAATCCTTTTGAAACCTCCCTCTTCCTTACCTCCCCCAAGCCCATCGTATATAATCAGCCACCCCTCACAACCCTGGTGCAACAGCTCTTTCTGCCCATGGCTCCGGTCCCCTAGCTAATAAACCACCATTTTGCACCAAAGATGTCTCAAGAATTCTTTCTTGGTCTTCAGCTCTGGACTCCAACCCACTGAACCTCACCTATATTCCAAAACTACATCACTACCAAATCAGGTCAAGATGAGGTTTTGTCACCAATGAGTCACAGACTGCATGTTTAGAGCTTTTTTGAATTCCAGAATTATAAGAAAGGGAACGTTGACCTGTACATCGTTAGTCACTTGGGTAGCTCCATCAACTTCTTAGTTGATGGAGAGGTCTGTCATCCTCTATAGCTTGGATTCATGTGATATGCTCCAATTTACCAAATAGCATCGTTTGACAATAAATTACAAAACTGAGCATATTAAATTCTGAGACTGAGTATCAAAGTCAAATGGGCATTACTCTTTGCAATAAAAATGAGATTTTTTTTTTTTTAGAGTCCTTTATATAACAAAGAATTTTAGAACTTAGACAAAAGATCCAATGTGATAGAAAAAATAGAAGCTGGTCCTGAGTGTTTTTATGGCAGTCATCCATATAGCTCATTTTATTGACTTTTTGGGCAGAGGATAGGATAGGAAGGTTGACAAGCTAAGCACTTGGGATTGCTATAAAGGAGGACTGATACACAAAACATCACGTCCTTTATATGAGCACCATGGTCTGAAAGATAACTGATAAATGAGGACATTCATGTGAACTGTGATGTTTGGGGTTTGGTAAGAGGAGAAAGACAATCAGCTAGTAAAGTCAACTGTTTTCTCAAAAGGCAAAAAAAAAAAAAAATGTATTTTCCTCACTTTCTATTTTATACAACCATAGCTAGGTTTCAGTTTAAAAAGTCTAACAAGTTCATGTTAAAAAATGTTGAATTACACAAAAGAAATATTTTGATTATAGTTAATTTTTCAGAGATTTAAAACAGGATTCAATTATCTGGCAACCATATTACCTTTGCTTTTCAAATAAAATTCAATTTCCAAAAACACAAAACAAATAGCTGCATAAAGTAAATGCCATTTGACTGTGTGTACTAATCGTTCTTTATACTTCTCTACTCTCATGTGTACACGCACACACAAACACACCTTTTAAGATGGGTAACTATTACTTAGAGATCTATCTATAGCGTTTAACAATAAAAAAAAGCATACACTGAACTAAAACTTCAAAAGCCAATGAAAAAAGCTAGAATTTAAGAGACCAAATAACTGCAAATGAACATGCTCTTCTAAAGTTATCTTTTTTGTAAAGATTTTGTTTATTTATTTTAGAGAGAGACCATGCTCATGCACCCAGGGGAGCAGGGAGAGGAGAGAGAGGCAGAGGGGGAGGGAGGGGACAAAGGGGGAAGGAGAGAGAAAGGGAGAGACTCTCAAGCAGACTCCGTGCTGAGTGTGGGGCCCACGTGGTGCTCAATCTCATGACCCTGAGATCATGACCTGAGCCAAAACCAAGAGTCTGAAGCTTAACCAACTAGCCACCCAAGGCACCCCTAAACTTATCTTTTTGACTGACATACTGTAGAGATAAATTTGAAGTGAAAATTATATAGAATAAATTCATAAGCAGATTAACTTTTTTTAAAAAAAAGCCACATTGAATGTTAAAGTGTTAGGCCAACAGGGTAGATCTTTTAACAATATTCCACTCTTTTAACTTTAGCATGGCATTGACACAAGGTAAGTTCTTAATAAATACTTACTCTGTTGCCTAAAAGCCCTTGCAGTTATGTAGCAAGCATATTATGTACTTCCTCTGAACCATGCAAGAGTACATTAAGCAAATAAGAATGATTTATTTTACTGACCACATAAGCACAATGAGATAAGGTGAGTTCCACAATTTCACATGAAATATAGTCAAGGTTCTGGTCCTGATTCAGGGTTTAATGCTTTTTTCAATAAAAGCCACTATACTTCCTTTCTTTCTTTTGGTTACTCTATTCTACATTCCAGATGGTCAGGTTAAGAAGGACTGCTATTTAGAAGCTGCTTATAAAACAGCTTAGAAATTATATAGCAAATTCTTGAAGTAAAAAAAATTTCATGATAAAAAGTCCTATGTGCAAAGCTTCCCTAAATACTACACTCTGAAAATAGAATTATCCTCAATTTTAAATCAAAGTGACTATTACTTCATCTTTCCATCGTGTTCACATATTACTGATTTAGGTGCTCTACTCTGAAAAAATCCATAAATGCGCATTATTCCGTAAGATGAATCAGCAACTCTTAACTTTTCCATCTTGAGCATTTCTATGTGTTTCCAGCTGAATGAGTGACACTTCTGTCCTCAAGGCACAAATAACTATATAATTAACTTTAATTGTCCAGTGTTTAAAAAGGCTTGAACTTTAATAATATGCAGGTAATCAGACAGTAGAGCTCTCAAATAACTTCCCTTAAAAGCTTTAACACCTCACACCACCTTAGGTGAAAGGAAATAAAGTTCAATGAAGTTATCGATGTAAGGGGTACTCTGGAATATGCTTTGATGGAAAGAAATCCTAAATTTTCATCAATGGACAACCAGGGTCCAGAAATGCATAAAACACTGTTAAAATAAAGATAAAAGAGGGTAGAGCCTGGGAAAACCTTGAAGGATACCCACAAAGTCCATCAGATATGAGTTCAAATCCTAGCCTATGACTTAACAACTCTAAATATATAACCTCACGTGGCCTCAGTTTCTTCATCTGTAAAAAGAAGGTAACCTCTGCCTTATAGAGCCACATAAGTAATCTATTCAATTTCACTGCTCCAGCATGTTGGGCACTTATAGGGCTTCAACCATTGCCCAGAGGCCTCTTTTTGCCCACTGGAAGAGAAGCAGACTAATGTGCCCTACAGGAAAGACTGCACTCACTGAAGTCAACTCTTGGTGTTGACTGGACACCTCTTGGGCTACTCATTAGAAAAGGTACTAAAAAAACTTTCATAATCCTCAAGAGTATCTTTATTTTTTAATTTTTTTAAAGATTTTATTTATTTATTTAAGAGAGAGATAGCCAGCGAGAGAGGGAACACAAGCAGGGGGAGCGGGAGAGGAAGAAGCAGGCTCCCAGCAGAGCAGGGAGCCCAATGCGGGGCTCGATCCCAGGGTCCTGGGCCTGAGCCCAAGGCAGACGCTTAACGACTGAGCCACCCAGGCACCCCATCAAGAGTATCTTTAAAACTATCCAGCATGTTCCTGGTTTCAAATGAAAATGCACATTGCTCTAAAAAGAAATATCCATCAGGTGCAATAAAAAAACATATTATAAAGGCCCTATTTCACATGAAACTATAAATAAAAAGTTGAGGAAAAAATTAAAACAATCTACTGCATTTATAAGTCAGTCAATTAAAAGTTTAGAAAGTTTCTTCTTGAAAGACAAGGTATGTAACCTATTCGCAAAGAAATCCCAGTTTACTTAGTAGCTTTAAAGCTGATTAAAGAATGAATAATGCAGACCTGATTATGATAAATCTAATTTTACAAGAATGCATAGGCACAATTCCTTTATAAGAGGCCCCTATTTTGCTTGAGAAATACAAAAAGAGATTCCTCCAACCTACTAGACACCATGCTTAAAGGAGTGATTGTATCCAATGGTGACTATCATGTTGGCTTCAACTTAAACCAAAGCAAGAAAAATAAAACCATGTTTTTATACAGAGCTGTTAAACCATTTTCCTCATGAAGCTACAGCACTCCTTCAAGGAAAGAGTAGAATTGACTTGACACAAAAGAAATGAAGTATATTTGAAGGTGATTTTATATTTGCTAAAGCTGACACCCAGATGATAAGCAGAAATTGTCTCATTTTAAATATTAATTTACCTTACTAGATGAAATTTAAGTGGAGTTTACTCCAGAACTTAAAGCAAGAATATTTTTTAAGTTGGCAAACCAACGTATAAAAGAATAGTATGAATATAATATGAAGAGTATGGGTACATACTATATGACATTGTTCTAAGCTCGTTACATGAAAAATAGTTCAAAAATTCATTTTAGTTTAGTCTAATGAATTTACTATTATTTTAGCTTAGTGAATATCCTTTATTGATTTTATTGTCCCTATAATCATTTGAAGAGATCCAGTTGGTTTTCAACTATGATTACACTAATAATTGTTGCCAGATTCTGTATTCAGGCTATCTACCTATCTTCTGATGCCATTTTCACCACAGGTTAAGCCTTGGGAAATACAGCCAGAGTCCCTATATCCAGACAGTTGTATTTGCCCACATCCAACAGCAAGGTCCTATAGGCAAAGCTTTTACTCTTCATATATATTGAGCCTGTATTCTAAAGGAACCATCGTTCATCATACTGCACTCTAACCTTTCAACATTTGTTAGAGTTTGTCTCTTATTCCAAGCTGTTTAGATTTGTAGTGGTAGTAGTAGTAGTAGTAGTAGTAGTAGTAGTAGAACTGGAGACAAGAAGAGAGAAAAGAAAGAAGAAGAAAGAAAAGAGGCATCTAGTATCTCTACAAAGAAATGGAGAAGTGTGGGCGCTGGAGCCACCTCAACCTGGGTTCTAATAGCCAGCCTCCTACTTAGTAAATAACCTCTTGTCATAGGAAAGTTATTTTATCCCTATTCAAATCTCTTTCCTTAGATTAAAAAAAAAAAAAGAGCTTTTAACTTAATAGTTATCTTTTGAGTTTATGTGAAGTTTAGGGGCAATATTGATAAAATATCTTACGTAATGCCTAACATATGGAAAGTAGGTCCTAAGAAATGGTAGTTGGCTTTTTGTCTGCACTTCCCTCCTTAATCATTTTCCTCTATCCATTTCCCTATGTCAAGACAGGAAACCAAATCAATTAAATCTGAATATCTGAATGGCAGGGCCCAGGCATCAGTATTGCTAAAGTTACCCAGGTGATTTTAACATGCAGCATAGGTTGTGAAAGATCCTATCATCCTGACTTTCAAACTATTAGACATATCTGTGGAATTTCATCCTTAATGTCAAGAGTCCATTTACTAGTTACTTGTCACGGCAAATTACATTCACCCCCATGTTTTGTAACTGCTAGACTAAAAAAAGCTTGAAATTACTCGGTAATGGAGAAAGCATCAGGGGTGTCCCATTGCTTCTCTCAGACTTGATTGTAATAAAAACTTGAGACCCTAACAGATTTCTTAAAAGCAATAGGAATATCAATATTTTCTTTAACACAAGTCAAAAATTCAGGCCCTGGAAGATTACTTGTGTTATTTTTTTATCATAAGGAAAAAAATGTGAAATCAAGGAAAAAGAATCCTACTAATGCAGCATCATCCTATACAATAAATTAAGCTGCTTTGCTGTTTTCTTCCATTAGCTAACACGCTTGGTATGGCTATTATTTTCTGAAACTAAGTGTTACCAGTTAGCAAAAACAAAAAACAAACAAACAAAAAAGTGTTATCAGTTAACAAAGAAGGGTTGGTACCAAAGTTAATTAGAGCAGTACTAGTCAAAGGGTGGTTCTCAGAAAGGCAACATCAGCATCACCTGAGAGTTTAGGAAAATGCAAATTATCCAAACCCACTCCGGACTACTGAATCAGAATCTTGGAAAGCATCTGTTTTAACAAGCTATTCCAGTGATATCTGATGCATATTCACACTTGAAAATCACAGGCTTAGAGGATGTCTAAAGCAAATAAAATTCAGTTCATAATTTATCATGTTATATATTCTCATCTCATTCCTTTCTTCATCCATTTTTCCTTTTTCCACAAAAAAAAAAAATGCTTACAAAATAATTTTCATCCAGATGAAATTACCTCATTCAGTTGTGGAATGACCATGAGGATTTGGTGAAGTTCTGGTCTAAAAGGATCAATATTTATCTTTTTGTAAGAAACTAAACATTTGTAGTCCATTTTTTAGTGAGTGGATTGAATACAGAACAGAGAGCTTGATATCAAAGTCATATTCTGTTTCAACGGGTCCTGAAGAAATCAGAATCCCCAGGAGCTAGATAGTACAAAGTCCTAAAGTTGGACAAGCTACAGAGAGTTAACATGATATATTCACTTTTAGCTCCCTGAAATAAAAGCTTGGATTTTGGTTGCTCTATGATGAATGCCTATATATAATGTATGTGTGTGTGTGTGTGTGTGTGTGTGTGTGTGTGTGTGTGTGTGTGTATGACAACTATTACGTCTTATAAGGTAACCAGTTCAGAATTGAATAAATGAAAGTCTGCAGGAAAGCTAACTGAAAGTATCATTTCTTTTTTTTTTTTTTTAAGATTTTATTTATTTATTTAACAGAGATAGAGACAGCCATCGAGAGAGGGAACACAAGCAGGGGAAGTGGGAGAGGAAGAAGCAGGCTCCTAGCAGAGAAGCCCGATGTGGGGCTCGATCCCAGAACGCTGGGATCACGCCCTGAGCCGAAGGCAGACGCTTAACGACTGTGCCACCCAGGCGCCCCTGAAAGCATCATTTCTTAAAGCAAAGAATATATAATATTGTCCAGCAACACTTATTTCTGAGAATATACAAGAGAAGAGAGCATCTCAATGATAAGGGATTAACAATTCAATATGCTACTCTATCTTTTCACTTACTACTAAAGATGGACAATACAACTTCATTAATGATCAACATTTTAATCATATCTGGAATGGAGAGGTGAAGGAGATATAATTCAGTAATATGAGATCCTTTGAGTGAGATTTTACAATGGCTACTCCCTAACCTATTAATTCCAGAAATGTCCCATACTACCGCTCTGTGAAATCTCCACTTTCATGAGTTACCCAAATTGCATGAACTTCCTGGGTTTACTAATGCTTCAAATGAACATCTAGTTCTTGGAATTCTGAAAATCATTAAAATGTCTATTAGTGGAGATTTTCAAACAGATAAGATGCTTCAGTCAACTTTCAATTATCCCTATAATTACAGAAGACCTACTATATAGATAATCCAAGTAAAAACCCTTATAATTTTAAAATTTTATACTGACTACAATATAAAATATTTTATAATAGACTACAAATTTATATTCATAGGTGGTTAAGCCTGATTTTTTTTAGTTAGTATCTCAAATTCTAACAAGAAAATAGAATGGGGCCATAATTAATCATCCTATCTCTTACCACTTAGGTAGTCAAAAAGAAAGAGATCTTGGAGTGATCAGAAGAATCCCAATTACCACCCAGGGAGGTCACCTGACCTCCTCTAACTCCTCTTAGCAGTGAGAAATAGGCAGAGTGTAATCTGAAAATACCAGGTTGGGGAGGAGGGGAACAGTATGATTCTGCCATTTAATAATAGATTAAACTAAAGCACTAAATACGGAAAAGACCTATAACTTTATTTCCCAATGGTTCTCAGGGCAACAAAGCACAGAGTTTCTGGTTGGACATGTAACTCACTTTTTCATTTATTTTATTATGTACATAACTCCTCAGTACTCGTCTGAATACTAACTTTCTTCTCTTCTGCCTTCATGATACTTTTTTTTGACATGATAGGACTTTAAAAACATAAATCAACAGCATGACTTGCCCACCATTTCCATTATCAAATGCTTCATTTGTGAGAAACTGTGCTAAACAATGTACATGTCATGTTATTTCATAAATTAAAAAATCTGTCTACGAAAATACATCACATAATCAAGAGGTTATTAGCATAAGGAAATAGAAATCATGGAGTAAATCGATTCTACTTCTTGTTCCACACACTTTAATTTACTACCATATAAACAAGTATGATGAAGACCTTGACAAATAAGCTTTTTGAGATTGCAGCTTTGATTTTGGTTAACTTCAAGTTTATTTAAATGTATGCTCAATATATTAATCAATTCCTATAATGACTTCCACGAATTATATGAATTCATGATTTGAGAGAGAGAAATATTTCTCTAGATGCTATGTCACTTCAATGATATTTTTGAGAAAGCAGTAAATGAAAAAGCAATGACATGGGGTTAAAAATAAAAGATGCGGTTCATTTAACAACTCTTCAATGAAATGTACTTGATGTTGAAATGAACACAAACTAGGCTGACCAGATAGTCCTTATGTTCAAGAGATAGCTTTAAAAGTTGGAATATGAAACTATGAAGTAATATAGAAGAATTACATTTTAGTAGTATTTTACTTGCATAATTCCAACGAAGTTGAAAATTCCTAGGAGGTAGATACTATTTATATATAGTGTGAAAACTTCCATATGATTAAGATCAATGCCTTGTAGGTAATTTACAATGAATGTTAGTTGATGCAATTAGAGAAAAAACGTTATAGGAACTTAAGAAATTGCCTTAAGCTTCAAAATGAATAAATGTAGAGACAAGGTACCACTATTTGTAATAAATAGAATGAACAAAGACACAGAAGCAATAATGTGAGTGGTTTGTTATAGAATAGCAAGGAAGTTTCTTTTTAGGGAGCAGTAATGGTTATTGTTGAATAGGAGATAGATATATATAATATATATATTATATATATATTATATATATAATATATATATAATATATATATAATATATATATAATATATATAATATATATAATATATATATAATATATATAATATATATAATATATATAATATATATATAATATATATATAATATATATTATATATAATATATATATAATATATATAATATATATATAATATATATATAATATATATATAATATATATATATGACCTTGAAAAGATCATTGGAGAGTTTGATCCTTAAATTTGGAATTTAAATAAGCAGTCAATAATTCTTTTCTGACGTACTTTTTAATCCTCTTTTTTGCTTATTAGCTGACACTTATTTAAATTCATGTGGTACATACTTTCTAAAGAGCTCTTCCAGGCAGTGGAGAATATTCAAACAGATTATTTCTGCATCAGTGGTTTTGGTATGTCCATAGTATGTGGGCACTGGGGTCATATAGATTTGCATATGATCAAGTTCAGCCCCTTACTAGCCACTGATCACAGGTTATTTGACTTCCATGTCCCTCATCTGCAAAGGGGGGGATAATAGTATGTAATGCACAGAGATGTTTTGACAATTAAGACAGGTAATTCCTTTAAAGGCATAAAGCAAAAATTCAATAAATCATAACCCCCATGCTAATTTTTGAAACAGTGTTGATAAAACAGAACTGTTTTAAATTGTTTCTTCCCTGTGGTTGAGTATGAAATAGATTGTGCAGAGAAGCAGTGTTCAGGAAATGGAATTTGGTGTGCTTATGAAACCACAAAGTAGAGACAGTCAATGCATTTTTGACAAGATGTGCCTAATACATAGGTCAAACTGAAGTTAATGATTTAGAAGTTATCAGCATATAGATAGCAATCAAAACCATCACTGGGTATAATACGTCAGAGTAAGTGTATTTAAATTGAGGTAATGGGTTTAGGGCAGAAGCCTCAAGAACTTTGATGCTTAAAAGCAAGGTAAAGGAAGAAAAAGATTACAAAGGTTACAAATGTTTCTGAGGCTTAAAAGAAAAACCAGATGATGGTTTCATGAAATTCCAAGGAACTGAGATATATCAATCAGCTATTGCCCAATAATGCTGCAAAACAAACATTCCAAAATTATAATGAGATGTTTTTTTCTTGCTCATGGGTCTACAACTCGACTTAGTCAGATGTGTTAGGCGACAGGGTGACCATGCTTGGCTCCAAGCTTTGTATTAACTTCATGTCTGCTCACGCATTTCCACACTCATCTAGGATGAGCAGGTTCTCAGCATACGTGCTTCTCACAGCAGACAACAGGGTGTAAGAACGAAGCCAAACTGCAGGTGCTTAATATCTGCTTAGTTCACACCCACTACTATTCCACTGCGCAGAACAAGTCCTATGATCGAGCACAACATCAATTGTTGTGGCCATAAGCGGTATCAACAGTGGAAATGGGGGGAAAAATGAAAAAAAATTTTTAATGATTCACTTGTCAGAGAGAGGAAGAGAGAGCATAAGCAGGGGGAGTGGAGCAGCAGGCAGAGGGAATGGGCTGAGGAGGAAGCCCAACGTGGGGCTCCATCCCGGGACCCCAGGATCATGACCTGAGCTGAAGGTAGACACTAACCAACTGAGCCACCCAGGCATCCTGAAAAATGAAAGTTTCTTAACAATAAATCCAAACTACCAAAAGATCTTTACAAGGAAAATTCAACAGTGTAATTTCTACTGAATGGTCAAGTAGGTAATATTTGAAAGGTGGCTGTAGGATTTAGGGATGAAGAGGTATTTGGGTGACCTTATAAATTTCAGTTTTACTGAAATGTCTGGTTTAAGAACCAGGTTTCAGAGGTTAGAGAATAAATTGAAGGTAAAGAATAGTAAAGTGAAGGGGCGCCTTGGGTGGCACAGTGGTTGCGTGTCTGCCTTCGGCTCCCGGCATTATGGGATCGAGCCCCACATCGGGCTCGTTCGCTGTGAGCCTGCTTCTTTCTCTCCCACTCCCCCTGCTTGTGTTCCCTCTCTCACTGGCTGTCTCTATCTCTGTCGAATAAAAAAAAAAAAAGAAAGAAAGAAAGAAAAAGAATAGTAAAGTGAACATTGATGAAAGTTCACAGAAATTTGGCTGTGGGAGAGAAAAGGAAAAATGACTGCAGTAGCTTGTGGGAGGCAGAAGTTCAAGGAGGATTCTGTTTAATTTTGTCTGTGTCATTTCTAAGATGAAAGAGAAGTAGGCATGCTTAAATGCTGGCATCAGGAAGCCAGTAGAGAGGTCAAGGTTGAAGATCCAAGAAAGAGGTAATAATGAATATAATGATGACCCTGAAAAGGTGGGAAGATGTAAACCACAACCTAAAAAGAAAAAACATGTAGGCAGAAATTGGCTTTCCTCTTCTATTATAATGAATTAAAAAATGGAAGGATAATGATACTGTAGCTTAAGTCATATATTTAGAAACTACAGACTAGTAAATCTAAAATAAGAAAGAGAAAAAAAATGAAATAAAAAAAGTAGCTAGTAAAGTTAGTAGAAAAACATAACTGAAAAGTTTGAACATAGGGAAAATAAGGGAGTTGAGAAGGAAAGATTGGAATTTCCGGGGAGAAAGCATATAAAGATGAGAGCAAATTTTTCTTCTCATGTTGTGGACAATTGAGAGCCAGAAAAAAGTAGAGGTATTGGAATTAGGAAAGAGAAAAAATCATTCTCTCAGAGGTTTAAAGAACAGCAGTAGGGAAACAGACATGTTGAGTGAAGCCAAATTTAATTAATTAAGGCATTCTACTTTATACTGATATTTTTAGTAACATATGTATTAGTGTCATCTTCCAGAATATGTTCCAGAAGAGTTGTGGAGGAAAGCTGAGTTTAAAATTCAAAAACAGAAATAACTAGGTTCTGTGTAAATTATGCTAAGAAACCTAAAAAGATAAATAGTTTCTGCGTCCAGCAAGATTGTCTCCTTACCTACATATTAGCAAAAACCTAAAAGAAATTCCTTTGTTCTTCAGTATTCTTTTCAAAAATGGAAGGCAGTATGAATAAACATGATTTGTGGTAACATCTGTAGCATTGTTTCTCAGTTGGTTTTTAAGAAGTGTTTTATTGACAAGCAGTCATAGTCATATCTACCACCTTAGATCAGACAGTTTTCAGTGGAAATTTTTCAGCATATTATCAGAAACCAATAATTAATGGAAAACGTGAATAGAAAATCTTAGAGATACAATTTTGATTTCTAAAGTAAAAGCATAACCATAAGTAATATGTCATTATTTCTCTCAAATATAAAATTAGGGGTGCCTGGGTGGCTCAGTTGGTTAAGTGTCTGCCTTCAACTTGGGTCATGATCCTGGGATCCTGGGATCGAGCCCCGTGCCGGGATCCCTCAGTGAGGAGTCTGCTTTTCCCTTTCCCTCTGCTGTTCCCCCTGCTTGTGCTCTCTTGTGTTCTCTCTGTCTCTCTGTCAAATAAATGGATAAATCTTTTTAAAAAATCAAATATAAAACCAAATAAATGGAAGAAAAACATAAACTTCAAGTTAGACTCAAAATTCTACTACATAATATAATTTACACTGGAGAAAGTTACTCAGGAATAAAAAGCCACTGGGAGAGTTAATATTATAAAATAATGCATCAATTTTATTAATATTTATATAAGAATTAGAGCAAGTGATCTTTGCTCTGAGTTTGTAAATAAATTATTCATCGTTCCCAACCACCTTGAAAATTTGGCGAGCTGCAAAAATCTTATTTTAATATTCTTAGCAATCCAGCAATCATCCCTCCAAAGGTCACCCAGGAAACTAAAGACTCCAAAATATCGTTCCCTCTTTACATTTCTTTCTTCTTCCTCCTCCAATAAAACACTTCTCTTGGAGACCAATCAGTCACCCATGATTGATTATTTAAAAAAAAAAAAAAAAAAGTATGGCCAAGCACAACAGAAGACCCAAAGATTATTCTGTGCACTGAAATTGGTTAGCATTTAACATGAAAGAAAAGGAAGCCCTGATTGAGTAGTGATGCTCATGATAAGTCCTTTTTTGATAACAGACAAAAAAGATAATAAAAAAGAAAGAGGAAGGGAAGAGAAGCATCGAGCCGAATGATAACAAGAAATAATGGCTTTGGCAACCTGGTGATCCTTAAGGTATTTAAAAGCAATCCTTTTAGGCTTAGTCTGAGCTGCTCTGTGCGTGTGAGTGAGTGAGTGAGTGAGTGAGTGAGTGTGTGTGTGTGTGTGTTTATATGTATGTATTACTGGGATTTGAGCATTGGCTCTACCTAGGTTGACTGAAATTTTTACTTCTTAAATGTATCTGCGGCGCACCAGAGATGCTGCTAGAAATGCAGACTTCCAGGGATGCCTGGGTAGCTCCGTTAAGCATCTGCCTTCAGCTGGATCATGACCCCAGGGTCCTGGGCTCAAGTCATGCATGCGCTCCTTCCTCAGTGGGGACCCTGCTTCTCCCTCTCCCTCTGCCTGCCTCTCCCCCTGCTTGTGCTTATGCGCTGTGAAATAAATAAGTAAAATCTTTAAAAAAAATTAGAACATTTCTAAAATATTTTATTTGTTTACTAAAATAAAAAAAAAGACATATATGGACTGCTGAGTATCCCTAAATGTGAGGCACTGTTCTGGGCACTGTAAATTCAAAACATAACAAAACAAAACAAAACCTGAAAAGACATGTACAATTTAGTAAAGAAAGGCAGACATAGATATAAGTATGGATAATAAAGGGCCTGTGGAAGAAGTTTGTAAGGGCACATTGGGGACATCAACAAGAAAGGTGCGTATCTAACTGGGAGAAGTCAGGCTAGGCAGAAGCCTCCTGAACGAGGGGGCATAGAGTAATCCGAAAGACGAGTGGATGCTTGCTGGATATAAATGCAGACACAAGAAAAACTACCTATCTTGTTAAAGCATCAAAGATACTTTAAAAAAAAAATAGATGTTGCTTTTACTCAGAATTCTGTCTGAGGTCATTAAGAAATGTTAACAAAAACTATGATCTGATATAAATGAAATCATTCTCCATTCCTATCCATCATCCACAGCATTTGCCTCATCCCAAACATAAGCCAGTTTAGAATAACTGAACAGATAAGCATATGTCAGCTTAACAGAAGGGCCGTGAGATAATGAAGCAGAAATAATAAATCAAGATTCAATAGTAGTATCAAATCAAAGAACATTGCAAGCAATTGTGAAGGAAAGTATTCTCTGGATGAAACAAAATCTTCTTGGGGAAACGCTTCTTTAAATTTTAGTTCTCTAATGAATCAAATTATATGCAATAACTGGGTTTGTAAAGTACATTAGAGAAGTTTTAGACATTCAAGAAGTGACCAGTATTGCCAATATACCCCAGAATGACACTGACGTCAACAAGAGCAGCATTAAAAGGACACAGAAGGTAAGGAAACAAATAAGAAATTATGTGCAATCACTAAACATCAGTTATTTGTTGTGACTTCTCAGTATATAATTTTAGCAGGGTATCAGAAAATATAAGAATGTTTATTGCAAGTATAAGCTTTTCATATGCCAAGGAGTCATTCTTCAAGCACATTTTACTCTAATAAAATCATTTAGTTCAGTAGTAATGGCAATTTTTCCTCTTTACAACTAGCTGCTTTACCACAGTAAAAATAAATAAGGAAAAAATTTGCAGTCTAGTGATATCAGACATAGGAAACATTTTATAAAAACCCGGTTTCAAATATCTCTAAAAATCTCATAACTACTAGACATCTTTCTTTAGTGATTTCGTCATGTTATAAATGACTATTTTATATCCCCGTATAACAAATATGATTGTCTCCAAACAGGAAACCATATATGTTTATGAAATGAGCATGGTAGCTGGTGTTCTTGGCCATGGCTGGGGATGGAATCTAAAGTTCTAGATGCCTGTGGATGTCTGTGACTTTTAAAAAGACAGGTGTCTCTTAGCAGAAGTCTAGCTCTCAAAGATGCTGTGAAAAAAATTAAGATGAAAGTATAAGACTCAGTACCTTTAATTTTTTCCTTAATTACTCAAAGGGAGTTTTTATGACATTCCAATAAGATGAAATCAAAAATGAAATTATTATTATAACTTATTAGAAGAGATGATTTAGCGACTATAGGTCTGCCAATTTTGGAGCAAGATTTCTTATTAAGAATTGATATGCTGCTTCAAATCTAGAGTAAATTTCCTTAACATTTTTGAAATTACAAAGTCCTCTAGTAACTAGTACCTTTCTTTTAATTCATTAAATCTTCAAAAAGCATTTTAAGATATTAAATCACTGCCTTACTTGGAACCATTGCTCCCAGGCTAAAATACAAAGAATTTTCTTTAAAAGAACTTTCTTGATCTACTATTTTCTCCTCTTCAGCCATTTATTTTGCTACTATATAGCTTATACTCCTTATTCCTTTCAGGACCTACTTTGTAGATTATTCATGGGAAACAGATCCTTTGCCACATCTGAAAACTGACGTTTTTGTTTTCCTTGAAGAACAAGCAACTTTGAGAAGGTCATAAATAGTTAAGTGAAAGAGAAGAGGCACCTGCCTAAGACAATCACCTAAATCAAACCTAGAAAACAATCAGACAAAATAGAGCAAACTTACGTTCATATCTATTTTCTCCACTTTAGAAAATGAAGCCACTCAGGGTTACAGAAGTTGAGTAGGTTTCCCAAGAATATATATCTACTAAGTGCCAGAACATTGATTTAAATCTACGTCTACTGAATAGCTAGTATTATACTCTTTCCTGCATGAGAAAACATAGTCACACATTATACTGAAAGTTTACAACCTAGAGGGACAATAAAAGTAGGGGAGTTTCTTAGTGCTTGAATTTTATAAAACAACTTAGGATCCAGTTTAACTGAAATGTTTTATAATTCCAATAATAATTAAAATATTTTATGTATAAAATAACAAACTTGATCTATAGCAAAAAAATCATGTTTATGATGTGATCAGCACATAATTATGCTTTATTAATATTATTTCTTAAGTTAAAGTTTAATTTGGCAAGACAACATATTTCAAGTATTTGAAAGATTGACAATACTCAGCACTGGAGAGAATATGCAAAAGCAAGCATTCTTATTTTTTTTAATTTTTTAAAAGATTTTATTTATTTATTTACTTGAGAGAGAGACAGAGAGAGACAGGCATGACAGTGGTGGAAGGGCAGAGGGAAAAGGAGAAGCAAACTCCCCGCTGAGCAGGGAGCCCACCATGGGCCTCATCCTAGGACCTGGAGATCATGACTGGAGAGGAAGTCAGATGCTTGACCAACTGAGCCACCCAGGTGCCCCCAAAAGTATTCTTATTCATGTTACTAGGATTATAGATCATTACAATCTCTTGGAAGGACCATTTGGAAACAATGATAAATGTAAAAGATGTTCCTCTTGCCAGCAATTTCACTCTAGAAATGTATTTTAGAGAAATATTTCCAGGAACGTGCAAAAGTACATGTAGAACAATGCTGTGCACTCCTTTTTTTTCTTTAAGATTTTATTTATTTATTTGTCAGAGAGAGAGAGACAGTGAGAGAGAGCATAAGCAGGCAGAGCCCCAGGCAGAGGGAAAAGCAAGTTCCCTGCTGAGCAAGGAGCCAGATGAAGGACTCGATCCCAGGACCTGGGAATCATGATCTGAGCTGAAGGCGGATGCTTAACTGGCTGAGCCACCCAGGCATCCCAATGTTGTGCATTCTTAAAAAAAAATTGGAAATAACCCAAAGATCCAATGATGGGACATAAATTAGGTTCCATTGCAAAGGGATACTTGGCAAATGCTAAAAAGAATATGTGAGCGCTATAATTTGTGGAAATAAAAGTTGGCCAAGATTGAAAAAAAGTAACAGAACATTACATATAGTATGCATCATACTGTATTTTGATAATAATAATAATAAATTTAAAACTATAGCCTGTGAAATTGATTATTTCATTTAAAATTTGCCACAAAAAAAAAATTCTAGGACCAAATGGCTTTACCAGTGGATTCTATAAAATATTTAAGAAAGAAATTAACATAATCACCTAGACTCTTACCAAAATAAAAAGAGGCAATCTATTCCAACTCATTTCATGAGTTCAACCAACATAAACTTAACACCAAAAATGTGACCAAATAAAATTACAAAAATTGAAAAGAATAGTTTAAAAAATCCTAAAGAAGACATTATCAACCCCAACCCAGAAATATACATAGTGGGTAATAAGCAGATCATGAGCAAGTTAAATTTATTGCAGAAATCCTGGTTTAACATCTGAAAATCAATCAATATTATCCATTGCAATAATCTAGCCTAAGAGAAAGATCATATGGTCATCTAAATAAAATACCTAGGAATAAATATAATAAAAGATGTGCAAGATTTTCATACTGAAAACTTTAAACATCATTTAAAGAACTTTAAAAGATCTAGAAAAAGTGATATATATTTAGGCTATGATCATAAATTAAAAGAGTCAACTTTTTTAACATATCAATTATATTCAAATTGACTTCTAGATTAAATGCCATCCTAATCAAATTCCAACAAGGATTTTGTAGAAATTAACAAGCAGAATTTCAAGTGTATATAGCAAGGCAAAGAATCATTAACAGTCAAGACAAACTTAAGGAATAACCAAACTGGAGGACCAACTCTAGCAAATATTAAAACATATTTTAAATCCACAGTAATTAAGATTGTGTCTATGGGCGTAATAATAGACAAATAATCCAGTGGAATAGAATAGAAAGTCCAGGAACAAATCTGCCCATACATGGAACACTTGATTTAAGACAGAGGTAGTGGTGCCAAACAGTGGGGAAAGGATAGCCTTTTCAATAAATGTCTCCAGATGAATTTTATATCCATAAAAGTAAGAAAGCAAAACTCAAACCACACACAAAAATCTATTCCAGATGAAATGTAAAACAGTAGAGTATCTTGAACACAATACAAAAAAATATCTCCATAACTTGTAGTAAGGAAAGATTTACTAAACAAGACAAAAAAATACTAACTCTAGACTACATTAAAGCTGAGAACATCTGTTGATAAAAGATAACATTAGAAGAATGGCAAAGCAAATCATAGAGTGGGAGAAGATACTGGCAAATATTTCCTAAGGGCTCAAACTCAGAATATATAAGGAACTTCTTATGAATCAATAAGGAAAAGACATAGCTCAATAGCGAAATGGACAAAGCTTCTGAATGACACTTCAAAACAGCATATTCAAATGGCCAAAACATATATAAAAGGTGTTCAACTTCTTATTAATCAAAAAAATGCAAATTAAAACCATACTTAGATATCCATCTTCACTAGGTAGTTTAAGTTAAAAACACTATTAATACCAAGAGTTGGCAAAGCTAAGCAGCAACTTGAAAACTCATACACTACAAGCTGGGCTGGAAATTGGCTCAACCACTTGGAAAAAGCAAACAACTCCTACTAAGCATTGGCTTATGACTCAGCAGTTTTAATCTCAGCTCAATCTTAGCAAAAATGCATACATGTACATGTACTACAAAAGACACATACAATAACAAATGTTCATAGGAGAACTATTGGTAATAACACAAAACTGGAAACTACCCAGATGTCCAACAAGTAGAACAGATATATACATTTTGGATTATTCATATGATGGAATTCTATAGAGGAATAAAAATGAACTACTATTATGTGCAGGAACATAGATATTTTTTACCCAAAGGTTGAGCAAAATAAATCACCTGCAAAAAGAAAATGCATAATAAATGATTCCATTTACATTAATTTCAAAAACAGGGCAAAACTATCCAATGGTCTTGAAGTCAGAATAGTGGCTACCTTTGGGAAAGAGCAAGATAGTCGTGATTGGGAGGGGCTGGAAGAGGAGTTCTTGGGTGCAGACAAGTTCTTTCTCCTGAACTGAATGTTGATTTCATGGGTATAAGTACTTTGTTAAAGATCACTGAACTGACCCTTTTCTGTGCACTTTTCTGTTTTGTTATTTTTGTAATTAAAAAGGTAAAAAAATAAAAGCAGTACAATGTTTTATTGAAAGCAGATGCCTTAATTTCAGTATCATTCAACTTGTACAGAAACCAAAATTCAAAAATAAATTTTTTTGGAGAAATTGGGCAATGTTCTAGTACCAAAAAAGTTGTTATGATCTCTAAAATAATATATGCAAACAAACAAAAAATACAGTCAATCAATCAGTAGGTATTTTAAAAGATTTTCAATTAAGGGGCACCTGGGTGGTTCAGCTGGTTAAGTGTCTGCCTTTTCCTTATCTGTAAATGTGGATAATCGTGACTTCTATCTAACTTTTAGAACTGTTGCAAAGAATCAAACACAGTTATGCATGTAACCATGTTTTATAAACTCCTGGAGATCACACCAATGGAAGACCTCTTATTAAATGAAGAAAAGGGGCATTAATTTTGTCACTATTAATTCCAATACAGCTAAATGTATATATGTACATTATCATGTAACTATACATTTCTTATTCTTTCTAAAATGTAGAATTATTTAAAAGGGAGTTGCCTAATGGTCTAGTATTTGGGAATTATTCAATGTCTTAGGTATAAATTTTCATTAAAAATTGCTTATTAAAGGACTCTCTTCTATACATCTCATATAAATCAACAGAACCAGGAAGTTAATTCTTTAAAAAAATGTGAAAATTGACATAGCTTCTAGTTTTTATTTGTTTCCAAGGTAGAGATATAAATCCTTTATTCCTTGAAATCTGAAAAACAAGTTTTATTTTAACCTTCCTTTATTCATTTCTTCCAAAAATATTTATTAAGTATCAACTATATGTCAGAGTTTTCACTGGACATAAGTGGAAAAATGTCTCTACCCTGAAGGGCTTACAGTGGGGGTAAAAGACAAGTAAACAATCAATTACAATTTAGTATAGTAAGTGCTATGTGTGGTTAGGGTTTCTATGTATTGTTATGGAAGCACTCCATACTCAGCCTTCAAGTTCAGGGAAGTCCTCCTAGAGATGTGGCAGCTCACTTGAGCCTTGAAGACATCAGGCAAACTCAGTTATACTGCAGAAAGGAGAAAGGTCATTTATGGCAGAGAAGAGAGTATGGAGCGGGAGTGACGTTTGGGGAAAACGGAGAGAAAACACGATGCATTAGGAGAAATGTGAACAATTCTGTGTGATTGGCATTGTGAGAGACTGGAAATGGAAGAGACTAAAAAATAAAAAAATGAATTCAGAGAATCAATCAGGGACCATTTAATACAGAACTTTAGGTAAAATGCAAAGGACTCTAGGCATCTTATTTTTAGTAGAGGAGACACTAGATGAGATTGGTTTTAGAGAGAGAACTTTGATTATGGTATGGAGAATGTGCTTGAGAAGACCCTAAGAGAGGGAGACTGATGTAAGGACTCCCAACTCTGAATCTCCTCCTTTCCTACAAGGGAAACAAAGACTCAAAGAGATTAGGTAACTTGCCAAACATCACACAGTTTATAACTGGCTGAGCTGGGTTTCCTGCAAAGCTCTGCGTAACTCTAACACGTGTGTTCTTTAAGGACCAAGGAAACTGCCTCTCATAAAAGAAATGAATGTGGCTAACCCTCAGTATTAGAGACTAGTAACAAACAAAACCGCGGAGGAAAAGCAACGACAGTCAGGTCCACATCATCAAAATCAAGCACAGGGGTGAACAATTATCCGGTGAATTAAGGACCATCTGGAAAATCCCAGCAAAAGCAGATTTAGTGCCTGAGTCATTCAGATAATTGTGCAAACAATGTGCCTTGCTCTGGCTGAGTAACCTGGTCATTAATATCTCCCATAGTATGTTTTGCCCCGTGGCACTTTTGAAATGGACAATAGTAGCTCAGAAAGAATTAAGATACTATTCACTTCATGGGAAAGCCACATAAATAATAATGGGATCTTAATGGACTGAGAGGGTATTTTATATGTCCCCAGGAGCCATTTCACATGGTGATATATACACAATATACACAAGCCAAATCCCACTTCAAAGAATGAAAGTTTAGCAATAGCACCCTCAAATGTGTGTTTTTATATTCAATTCTTTGTCTGGTAGAAGAAAGTTTTCTGAGCACTAAAGCAATGAAAAATACTACTACAAATAGACTTATAGGTTAAACTACAGTAAGTTACAAATTTCTGTATGTCCAAAAACATGTAAGATAAAAGACAAAAAAAAAAAGGTGAAGAAAATTTTCATTGTATACAATGGATTTTTCTATTAAATGAGTTAAAAAACTAGAACTCAATAGTCAAATGAAATCCACAAATTAAGAAATACAAAGAGCAAATAAACATGAAAACATCTTTCAAAATCATCAAAAAATCATAGAAACACAATTCAAAAGAATAAGTAGATACACAATTTCTACTACAAAAATAGTCAATTTTTTAAACCACAATACCAAATATTAATGAGACTTTTGCCCATTGGTTTATACTGAGTATTAATTTGTGCATAAACTTTTTGCTAGAGCAATTTGGCAACAAGCATTAGGAGTCTGAAAATATTTAAACGTATGATCAGTAACATCTATGAAGTTATTATAAGGAAATAGTCAGAAATGCAAAGATTAATGTATAATCATGTTCACTTCCATAAATGTGAAGAACAGGAAACAATCTAAAGACTCTATCTAAATAAGAGAATAGGTGGTAGCCATAAAAATATACATGGTTAGTAAGAATATTAAATGAAATAAACTAATGCTTATGATATGATGTTAAGTGGGGAAAAAAGCAAAATATAAAAATGAATATTTGCTCTAATTCCAAACTTGTACTTTTAAAATACCTATGTATATTCATAGAAATAAAATTGGAAGGTTGAGAGTGGATCTCTCTGTTGGTAGAATTTTCTTTCACTTTCAATTTTTCTTGGAAGATCCTGTACCTCCTTATAATTATAAAAATGTTATTTAAATGTAACATTAAGTGAGTATACTTTTGAATGCCATTTTATACAATAGGTCATTCATACAATCATAATGAAATAATGACCCATCTTCCTCCTGCTACTATTCCAAAGTCATACAGCTAGTGAGTTCTATTCTCAGGATTTGAACCCCAGTGTTCTTGCTCCAAAGTTAGCACTGTGGATATGAAGATATGAAGTAAATCACAGTGAACGTTGCAAAGAAGTGTATAACCAATAATGAAAATTAAAAATATGTCAGTAATATGTGGCATCTTAGATTAAAGCAGAAAGACATACATTGGGAGATGTGATAAATTGTCTACTGTATTAATCCTAGGCATGCAATGATATATACACTGGTATTGGGGAAAACATATGATACAAATTAGAGATCAGAATAAAAAATGGATAAATTAATTACTGAATAGATGATGGGCACTTGGAGATAGAGGAGGGAAGTCTGAAAAAAAAATCACAAACCAGAAGCCTGGAAAACTGTGGTATCCTTTGCTAAAAGACAGTTTAAGGGTGATGACTATTGATGGGGGAAAAAAATGGTTTTCACTGTCTACTACTAATAGCTATTATTTTTAAGTAATGACTACAGCCAAGCCCTATTTTAAATATGTTATGTGGATTATTTTATTTAATACTAAAAAAAAAAAACAAACACACAAAACTCTGAGGTAAGTGCCATTATAATCCCCAGTTGACTTACTGACATTTACTTATCCGCATAATGACATATAGATATTAACACAAGTAGTCTTCCTTCCTAAGCCTGTGCTCTTAGCCGCTAGGTTAGTAATTTGGAATGGCTAATAGAGAAGAGATTAGGAAAGAAATGCAGAAAGAGAATTTTGTTTCTAATAAAATAAATTGCATCACTTTGGGGAATTCACTTGAAAACCTGAAGCAGGAAGAGGAGATAAGAGGGAGACAAAGAAGAGAAGTTTAGAAAAAGAGAAAAATTATAACATCAGATCATTGCAGTATCAAAAAGTAAAATCTCAAGGAGATGCAAATATGGAAAAAGACAGTTCAAAGGGAAAGAAAAATGAATAATAATACACCAATTAAAAAAAAAACAAACATTGGACTTAAAGAAGAACTTAATGATGATTTAGAATGGGTTCTTTGTTAGGATGTAAACCATGGCCAATTTCTATATAGAAACAGATGGTGATAGGAAATGGATAGATGTTGTTTTCTTTTTTAATAAAGATATAACATGGCATGTTTTGTATAGAAAAATATAAACGGTTTATCTTTCTACTTGGACTCTAGTTGGTCTCAAGGGGCACAGATAAGAGAGAATATACAGAATAACCTGTACATAGCCATAACCCCTATTGGAAAATTGAATCATTCTGTAGAAGGATACAGAAACACCTCATGTCTTCCATTATTCCTCATGGGGAAGATAACAAAGCCAAAGGAAGTTTCCAAAAGTAGTTCCCAACACATAGCCTTCTATTAATAAATATATTACCCCTCGACCATTCTCCAAATCATTCCTTATAATGATACTTCCTCAATAAGGATCTTCAAGCCTACTTCGAACTGTGTTCAGTGTGGTGAAATACACAAAAATATAGGTCATGGTCTTTTTCTGCAAAGTGTTCCCTTGCCTAATTAGAAGACAAATCGGTCATACATATATAAGGATTAAGCAAATAAATAAATAAATAAGACTGAGTGTTTGAATAACTGAATAACCTTGGCCTGTACTGTTACTGGTATAACATTGACCAAATTTTGTTATCAATACCGAAAATCACAGGAAGCTGAAGTATTCTATTTGAGGGGAGATGGCTATGCAATATAATTCATAGTAGGTTGTTGAAATATTAGGGTTGAAACAGTGGAATTTTAGAAGGTTTTAGGCAAATTTCTTGTATCCTCTAAATCTCAGTTTTTTTCATCTAAGAAAATGAAAAAGTTACCATCTGGATTAAGTAACTTCAGGCAATGGGAAAAATAAATGCAGATAACCTATAAAAGAAAGTCCATGTGATGCAAATAGATATGATATGAAAAAGCAGCACACATTTAATGTCGGATCCACAAGTAAAATCTGTACAAAGAAATAGATTAAAACTACCTTCAAAGGTTCTAAAGGTCCCTTAGTTTTACATCTTGTAAGGTGGGTGGATCTTTTCCCCCAGATCTCCAAATGCTGCTAGCTGTAAGTTACCACCCAACGAAGGTAGGGCATACACAAACCATTATGCTCTGATGAGTTTAGTGAAATCCCCAATATGCTATGTATTGATTTGATATGTGTGTTACATTTCAGGCTGGTAAGGTTCATATGTACACCGTAAAGCTGAAAAATTCAGGGAAATGGATGAAGATCAAACAGCACTCTGAGAATGTATTCAAAATAATATCTGGAAATACTCATATTCATGTGCGTTACAGAGACATTATTCCATGCAGGGTTTCCTCAGTCTGAACACATCTTCTCTGGCTTTTCCCCCAATGGAGAATTTGATTCCCTTTTGCCCCTCCCACTCAGTGCTTCCAGATTGCTTCAGAAGGCCCAGGCAGCCTGCTCAGCAGCAGGCAAACAGGGCTGGGTGTGCAGGAGCTATATATAGCTCCACCTTGGAGATGTGCACACACAAGCACACATACAAATGCCCATGCTGGATGTGGCATGAATAAATGAGGAAAGGTTGCAGCCTCCCTCTTTCCTTTTTCCCCATCACCCCAATTTTTCAATAATTTTCAAAGCAGGGTGTCATCGGTTCCCTAGAGTCATGCAGCCTCTCATTTCTCTGCAATTCTTCTGCCTACTGCTCCAGCAATCTGACTCCGGCAGGAACCGGCATTGGGCCAACACCTACTACCCAGATGCGGTCACCCAGGGAGGCTGCCTTGCAGCCGCGGGGAGCCCATCCGGGCACAATTACTTGACTCTCTGGGAATCCCCGAGGATAAACCCATTTTTTAGAAACTAGGCGAAAAGGTCGTTCCCCATAGACAACACCAGGCTAGGAGAGAAGAGGCGAAGCCTTCCCTGCCTCTCCCCTCCTCGGTCTGCAGCAGATAGGGGCGAAGGGCCCAGGTCTTCTCAGTGGAGACATAATTAATCGGTCAATGCCCTCAGAGTTGCGGGATTTCTTCCCCACCCCCCACTCCTGAAGGGAGCCCGTTCTTAACAGAGGAGCAGGGAACAAACAAGTGCCTTCCTCCCCTCGGCCCAGTCATTCCCAGTTTTTGCAAGGATGCGCTTGCTAGTCTAGACGCAAGGTAGAAGGGTAAATTAGTAGGTGCGGACAGGCGTGGGGAGGAGCAGAAGCTCTTCTCGGTTTAGGAAGACCTGCGGGTTCCTGGCTGCTGACATGTCTGCTCCCCCATACCCTCCCCTGCGGGGGTACATGGCATTCCTTGGGCGCGTCACGGGCCGCGGCGGCCGAAGCCTCTGAGAGGAAAGTTGACGAGACACAGATGGAGGCTCGGCCCCCTCTCCTAGGGCACTGCCGCCCTGCCCCGCCCGTCACCGGGGCTCCCGCACCCCTCCTTCCCAGCACCCAGAAGACCTCCATCCCAGCCCTCCCAGCCGCACTTCACGACGAGAGCCGCGGCGACCACATCAGATTTGGGGGTGACGAGGGCGGGGCGGGGCTGGGGGAAGGGGAAGGGAGGCAACAGTAGCATGAAAATACGCATGCTTTTTTCTATCTGCAAAGAAGGAAAAGTCCTGCCTCCTACCTGTTCTCTGTTCCTGCTCCCCGCGGCGCGGCACAGCTGGACCATAACCTACAGGTTTCCCGCTTCCGCTGCAAACACCTGGGAGCGCATCTCCGCACCCGGCGCCCCTCCTAGCCTCGGCGGAGCCCTGCCTCGCTACTTGACAGCAGAAGCTGGGCCTTTTAGAGCGGTCATTGGGGCCGCGGGGAAAGGGGGCGGGCACCGGAGAGAAACCCGCGTCTCTCATTGGATAGGCGGAATGCCACTCTCACCCCAGACCAGGGCTCGCTGCGGACTGAGGTTGCTGCTAAACCTAACTGCAAAGGGTCTCTGCAGTCTCTGGCACCAAACCCTGCTCCCACTGGATCAAGGAGCCCTAAGAGGAGGGAAACTGGTTTGATGACTTGTCATCTGAGACCCCAAGAGGGAGGGAAGGGCCAGGCATAACCAGACACCCGGCCCTTTCCAGAGCTTCCCTGAAGGGACCATCTGCTCTGGGAGATTTGACAGGAGAAAATATCAGGAGCAGAGCCTTGACAGAGAAGCACAAAGTTCAGTTAAGAATGGAGCAAAATACAGAAATACATAGATTTCAACGAAAAAAAAAATCACAAGAAATAAAAAGACATGAGGGTTTTATTTGTTTCAAGTTTCCATTTTTGCTTAAATGTAACATGGCAGTTTTCCTGTGGAGTTAGGTTGAACTGTTTGTTCTGTACTGCAGACACACTCCAAAATATCCCCTGGTAGGAACAGTGCTTTAAATGGGAAAGCTTTGCAATAATAACCTCTCCATAAAGAGTAAAGGAAGGAAAGTAAGGCCAAACTGCATAATGGACTTGCCTTGGGCAGTTCGTTTGGTGGCAGAAGTCTTAAAATAATCACCACCACACTAACTGATAATCCATCGGCTTCTTTTCTACTGATATTAGTCCTTCATTCCTTTTGTGCTCAAACCCTGAGGTTGCAGAGAATGTATAAGTCAACCTAAACCTATGGGATCCCAAGCCTGCCTTTTAGGTGAAGGGGGCCAAGGGTAAAACAACTTTTCCCATCTTTCATCTCTGCCGTTTGTCCAGGTAGAATCAGGAAGCTGGTGGAATTCAAGGCACTTCTCAAATGGGGGGAAATGATAGAAAGATTACCAGTAAAATTGGAGGAAGGGAAGTATCTTATTTTAGTGCCACATAAGGAAACAGTCTTCTCACTTGCAGGCTGCCTCTTTTCTGCAAATAGCCAAGTTCTTCATCCACCTAAATTAAGTAGTGATGTTAACTGGTGCTGAGCATGACGCAGCTCATTGGACAACTGTTGGAGAAGATGGCGTTGTTATTAAATGCTAAATAAATGTAGGCTCTTACCTTAGTACTTATGGTTGCTAGGACTATTGGCCAGACTCTTCATAAAATGTTCTCTTTATAAAACTAGATGATTCAAATTCATGTATTTGGAAGTGGGAAGGGACCCTAAAGATAATTGATAGAGAACAATACATACGGCTTTTATGCTGGGAACTCACTTACCACTGAATGGAAATAACTAAAAATGTAACGGCAAGTTTCAAAACCTATCGGTCCTGTTTCTACATAATACACCCACTAGTCTTGCATCTCCACTCCAGGGACCCACACCAGTTGTTCCACTGAACTGGACAAATCAGGCATTACTTAGTGAATTTACTGAGCACTTATCCTGTGCCACACCCTGTGTTAGGTGCTAGGGAACTAGACAAGACACACAACATGTTAAAGAGGGACTCAGGAGGCAATGAAGATAGTAAAATATTGTAGTAAGGAATATGTATTTCCTTTTTTTTTAAAAAAAAGATCTTATTTTTATTTGAGAGAGAGAAAAAAAAAAGAACGAGAGTGAGCAAGCACAAGCAGGGGGCGCTGTAGGAAGAGGGAGAAGCAGGCTCCCCACTGAGCAAGAAGCCCAACGTGGGGCTCAATCCCAGGAGCTTGGGATCATGACCTGAGCTAAAGGCAGACGCTTAACCAACTGAACCACCCAGGTGTCCCAGGAATATGTATTTTCAATGCTAACATTTTTTGATTCCTAAACGGAAATGATTTTGAGTAACAATGAACTCTAGCAGACCCTCCCCTAGATTTAAGCAGTGAGGGGAAGGTGAAGTAGCAAAGAAAGAAACTGAACATTGAGGTTAGCACAAAGTTGAAATTGGAAGTGAAAAGAATACTAAAGAAATCCCTGCTATCCTCATTCTTTCAATCCTTAATTCATTCCTTTTTTCAACAAACATTTCTATTATAAATACAGTGATGAATAAGGTAGGCAAGCTCTCATGGAGCATTTTTTCTTCAAACAGACAATGTTATTTTGCATATTTACTGATATAATTACAGCTCTGCATGTGTGACCATGCGTGTGTGCACACACATACATACACAATTTGGAAACAGTATTAAGATAATTATAATTTCTATCTGGCATCAGGGACTTCATGTATATTCAGATAAAGCAGACTATCTACGGGTTATTAGTTATTATTTCAGAGAGCAAAACCTGCACATCTGTTCCCAGAATACATATATTCTTATATATATGAATATATCAAAAGTATCAGCTACAGTGCATTTTATAGTTTGCAAATTACTTTCAGATAAAATCTCCCTTTTTTCTTAAGTAAGCTGGAGAGTCATTATTAGCTCCATTTCACAACTGAGGAAATTGAAGTAGGCCAAGAAAATGTATTCCTTTGAAAGTAAAGGCAATTAAAAAATAGTTATATATATAATACTTGGTGCGTAAGAGACATTCAATACTTAGAAGTGAATATATGGTTTACAAAATGTGAGAATTTAAAGAACTTCAGAAAGTCTCAGTTTCTACCATTATTCTGTGAAGGAGAGAATCAATTATTATAATTTGCTCAGGATCCTGTACCTATTTAGAGGCAAAGGTGAGTCTAGAACCCGGATCCTAGGGCTACGCCTTCATTATTTTTTCACCTCAATGAACAATAACTTTGGTATCTCTTCCAGCAGAATGCTTGCCCTTTTTCCTCCCTGATACACCCAGCCTTTTGAAATTTTCAAGACTGACCCAACAGTGTACTCGTATTCCAGCATCTATAAAAATTTTTGAAAGCATGCCACTTTAACTAGAAATTAAGCAGGATGTAATCAGTAGCTGAGATAAATTTGCTTGTAAGTTGGGGGTCTGCTTCATAAGACTGGGATCAGACTAACTGGGGCTGGTGTTCAGGTACAAAGAAAGGTGATGGAAATGGGTGGCTAGCAGGCAGATTGCCTGTGACACATACTGTCCCTAAAGTAAGAAAGAGGACAACCACAGAAACACTAGTCTGAATCCTCTCTATCTGACAGTCTGGTATAGCACCTATTTGCAAATCTCTAAAAGAAACAGTAGGAAAATTGTGCCTGGTTCTCTGGCTGGCTCTGATTCCCTCATCACTCGCAGAGTTCCACAGCACAATTTATTGGATATTACATTGCTAAACTTCCCTTGGCCCTATTATTGAATTCTTCTGCCATCTATCCCCTCCTCCTTGCACCCTGCATTGGCCCTCTTTCTTGAAACATTCCAATTTCCTCCAACCAGTGATTAAATCTTGGTGAGAGGACAGGAAACTACAGCAGCAGTGCAGCTTTCCACAGTATGTATTCCTTTTCTTTCTCCTCTGCTCCACCCACCGTTTCCTCACTCCGAAGCTTCCCAGAACAGTTGCTAGCATAGCCTGTGGAAGCAAAGAAAGGGGAGAATAAGAAAAAATTTTCCAATCAAAATTTCAAACAAAACTCAACAGAGCAGAAAGACAACAGAGGCTCTGCCCACTAGTACGAAGAGAGTCATGCTAAACCCAGTGTGCAGCTTCTCAAAGAAGATCACATCAGCCCACTGACCTAGCTTTTACACAGCCAATAGGGACTGATTGCAAAGGGATGCACACACACACACACACACACACACACACACACACACACCCCAGTACCATGTGGCTGGAAGTAGAGGCGGGGAAGATAGTTTTCAAATAGTAGATCCTGGAAATACAGTCGACAGCGGCAGTTGGCTACTCGCCCAGGGCCACTGCAATATTTTTGGAGATTAACAGTAAGATTAGAATTCCTTTTGTTTTGTCAGTGACTGCTGTGCACCAAAAGGGCAGATTAAAGAAAAGCCACTGATATTACTGATATTGCAAGGATATCTTTACGCAGATTCTGCTGTTTCACAGTAGAATCCACAATTTTTCCTTACTATCACCCCATTTGCATAACAGGAATCAATGTGTGATATAACAAAAAGGTATGTTACTCCTTAGTCAGCCAATTTGTCCTCCAAATTCTTTCAATGCATGAAACTCATGGGGAAGGACAATGCTCAAATCAATTGTTACATCGTAGCTTAGTCTCTGTTATTCATGGAAAGTAGGCAGTCAGTTATTATTAGTGAAGTCCATTGTCCACCTTAATTAACATGCCCTTTCCCTTCTTTCCTAACAGCCACCTATAAACACCGAAAATTTCATTTTCTGAGTACATCGTTGAAATGATGACTACCTTCACATTGAAGTGGACATGGGATGAGACAGGAGAAGACCTTGTTCTACTCTGATCTAGTAAATAGCTGAGAGGCGAGGGATAGAACTACAAGCCTCAGCTCCCTAGGCCACAGAATGAGGGCCAGAATGACATAAAACTGTTTGCAAGTAAAATGGCACCAGCATCTTTTTGAAAGGTCACCTACCCAAATACACACCCTACTCCCCCAAAACAACCAAAAGAAGCAAAGGGAGAGGTACAGAGGAAAGAATTTTCCACTTCACCCAAATTTTCAAGTTTAATGGCCTAAAGCTGTTCATAAAATCCCGCTTTTATGTGTTTAATATCTACTAGATCTGTATTTATGATCCAGTGATCATTTTCTTTTTTTTTCTTTTTTTTCTTTTTTTAAGATTTTATTTATTTATTCGACAGAGATAGAGACAGCCAGCGAGAGAGGGAACACAAGCAGGGGGAGTGGGAGAGGAAGAAGCAGGCTCATAGCGTAAGAGCCTGATGTGGGGCTCGATCCGGGAACGCTGGGATCACGCCCTGAGCCGAAGGCAGACGCTTAACCGCTGTGCCACCCAGGCGCCCCCAATGATCATTTTCTTTTTTTTTTTTTTTTAAGATTTTATTTATTTATGTGACAGACAGCCAACGAGAGAGGGAACACAGCAAGCGAGTGAGAGAGGAAGAAGCAGGCTCCCAGCAGAGGAGCCCGATGTGGGACTCGATCCCGGAACGCCGGGATCACGCCCTGAGCCGAAGGCAGACGCTTTAACGACTGCGCTACCCAGGCGCCCCCCAATGATCATTTTCTACGTTGATAAACTGTGGGGTTTTCCCCTTATTAGTTTTCCAGTGTTAAGAAATTTTATTAATCATTTCAAATATCAATTTTGGCTTTTTAATTTTTCTGTAATATGTACGTGTTTTCTATTTCATTGATTTCCTCTCTTACCTCCATTATGTCCTTCCTCTTATTTTACTTAGCTTGGATTTGTTCTTTTTCTCTATTCTCGAAGTGGAAATTGATGTCATTGATGTTTCAGCATTTCATCTTTCTAAAATATTGCCTTTAAGGCTATAATATTTTCTCTAAGCAGAGCTGTTGTATATCTGACAAGTTTTAATATGTTATCTTTATTACCATTCAGTTAAAAAATTTTCTAATCTCTGTTTTTCTTTTTCAATCCAAAGGTAATTTAGAAGTATATCATTTAATATATAGTCACTTAGGGGTTTTCCCCTTATTTTTTTGTTTCAAATTTTAAATTTTATTTTTCTCAGAAAAATACTCTAAAAAGATTTCAACTTTTGGCAATATGTTGAGGCTTTGTTTGACATGTTTTTGGTAAATGCCCCCTGTACTCTTAAAAAGATATGGAAGTTCAGCTCCCAGTAATAAAGAAATAGCTATTGTTGAACCCTCCACCTTCGTATAAGCTCTGGAAGAAGAAGAAGAAAAAAAAAACTATTCGAGGGCATTGGATAATAACCAAAAGAAGGCAGAACATGAAGAGGTGTCTATACATGAAAAAAATGAAATGGCAATCAGAAACCGGGGATGTACTGTATGGTGACTAACATAATATAATAAAAAATCATTAAAAAAAATGAAATGGCAAAGTGTGAATTTCCCATTTTATATAGCTTTGGTCTTAAGGAGAGGTCCTGATAGGTTCCAAACAGGATAAATAAAACTAAGAAAAAAAAAAAAAGAATCTTTCTGGGTTGAAGAACCAGAAAACAGATTATAGGTAATAACAAAAGAAAGAAAATAAGAAAGGAATGTCCCAGGAAGAAGACATCCAGAAAGGGAGAATTGGCAGGTCAGAGTATAAACTCTACCCAAATTTTAAACTGACTCCTAAATTATATATACACAGGACAGACTCCAAGCAGTACAGATAAAATGAAAGAATTGTAATAGGTTGAATAATGGCCCCTTACTCTCTGGAACCTGTGAATGTTACATTATACAGCAAAGTCTCTGCAGAAGTGATTAAGGATCTTGAGATCAGGAGATTATCCTAGATTATCTAGCTGGGTCCTAAATGAGATCACATATATCCTTATAAGAGGCAGGCAGAGAGAGCTTTTACTATACACAGAGCAGATGGTGATGGGAAGACAGAGCAGGGAGAGATTTGAGGATGCTGGTCGTGAAAATTAGAGTGATGCAGCCATATGCCAAGGAACGCCTGCAGCCACCAGAATCTGGAGGAAGCAAGGAATGAATTCTCCCTAGGGCCACTGGAGGGAGGGTGGCCACGCTGGGCCACCTTGATTATGGCCCAGTGATGCTGATTTGGACATTCTGGACTCTAGAAGTATGAGAGAATGTTTTTTACTGTTTTAAGACATTTTGTTGATTTAAGTGAGAGGATAAATTTAGTTGTTTCGTTGTGGTGATAATTTGTTACAGCAGCCATAGGAAACTAGTACAAGAATTTAACAGAGATTTCCATTGCTGCCTGCCACAGGGAAGACCGACTTTGGGATTTGAGTACATCCAAGTTAACCACCTTCTGAACAAACAAATGGAACATATTCATACTCTTCAAAAAGACATGGCAGAATCTATAATCTCTACAATGTATCATTGCAATGTCCAGGATATAATCTAAAATTACTATACATACCTGCCTCCCTCTACTGCCTCTTAAAAGAAAAAGAAAAACAAAAACAAACACAAAAAAAAATGAGATCCATTCTTAAGAGTAAAGGCAGATATGATAGTTAGGAGACAAGGATTTTAAAACTGCTATTACAGTTATGCTCAAAGCCAAAAAGGAAAATTTGTCTAAAATGGATATTTCCCAGGTGAATTGGAAATCTACACACAAATCTTCATCCTAGAATCTGTTTTCTGAGTTACTCAACACAATTTAATAAATCATACATGCTCATTATATAACATATAAAAAACTAGAAGACATAATAGTTAGAAAGAAATCTACCCAGAAATTGATAAATTATTGTTTCATATTATTAATTTGCTAAGCTTTTGTAACTATACATTTTCTCTGAATTTTCATGGATGTTCCAACAAAAGCTGACTAGTTTCAACTATATCCAAATATATCGTTTTTTTTTAACCATTCTCCCCCTGTCTCCTTTTCAGCAATTATTGTTTATACCTCTTATATTTTCAACATCCATTTTTTCTAGACTTGCCCTTATTATAAATGTATATACAAGTCTCCCTCACAGAAAATTCTTCTGACCCTGAATTTTCCTCTAATTACAGTACAAGACCCTGGGAACTGAAAATTTTCCACTGTGGCCCTCACATGTCCTTAGCACTTTTCAATTCTCTCCCAGGTTTCTTTATAGTTCTGTAAGAACTCTAAAGATCCTTCCCCAAATTCTCTTTCTCTGTATCTTTCTCCCTCTGTCTCTCAATGTTAATTTTATGTAGAATTGTGCTGATTCTTAACTCTCTTATCACTTTACATTTTCTCCTGTATGATATTATGAATTCTTTTGGTTCCAATTACTTCTATTTTTTTATATATCTCCATCTCCAACCTTAGATCTACTCTGCACTGCAGACTCATAAGTCCATTTCTGTACTTGGATGATTCAAAATCATATCAAACTCAAAATGTCCAAAACTGAAATAATCACCTTGGTACAAGTTACAAAGGAACATTATGAAAACAGGACCCTAATATATCTGGGAGAGGAAAAGGAAGTAGAGATGATGTTTACGTATATTTTTACAGGAAGAATTACCAGTATCTAGAACTTAAGACAACATTCCTAGTTAGAACAAAGTGTGAAAGATACAACGTAAAATAGCAGGGCATGCTCAAAGATTGAGATATGATTATGATTAAAGCATAAGCATGAAGAGAATGAAAAACAGATTGGAAACTGCATTGACCTCTTCACTATTCCCCAACGGAGGCACACTCAATCATAGTGCTTTTATTCTTGCTGGTCTCCTGTCCTGAAATGTTCTCCCTCAATTCCTGTGTGAAGACTTTTTCAGATTTTTATTAAAATGGTACCTTCTCAATCAGCCTACCCCTCATCATCTCACTTAAATTTGACTCCCCCCGCCCCCCCCTGCCCCCCCCCCCCCCACTGCAGAACTCTCACTTCCTTTTCTTCCTCTTTATTTCTCCCTGGTGCTTTTTATCAACTACAATACAACACATTTTTTTTGTACTCATTTGGTTTATTGACTATCTTGTAGAATATGACTACCCTATTTTTCCTTCGGAATTTGAGTTCCACTGTGGCTTAAATCGACTCTCTTTTGTTCACTTCTGTATGCTTATTTGATAGAACAAATAGTCCATGGGGCCTAATAGGTACTCAATACATATTTGTTGACTGTGAAAAAAAAAGATTAAAGAATTAGGAACCCAAACAAAACAGAGCACTCATAATGCCATGTTTTTTGCTTGACTCTGTCTTCACACTTGTTCTCTGAACTTGGGATCTATTCCTCCCTCTGCCTTACCCAGACTGTTTTCAACCAGGTAAATTCTTGTTTATCCTCTAAAACAGCGTTAGCTGGTATTTATTTTGTGAAACTCAAATTCTCCTCTCACAGCCACACCCAGATAGTCACCACTACTTCTGTACTTCTATATTTTACACTTTATTATTCTACTATTACATTTTATTGTATGCATTTTTGGTATATCTTTTTCTTTTTTTTTTAAGATGTTATTTATTTATTTGACAGAGAGATAGAGCCAGAGAGCACAAGCAGAAGGAATGTAGGAGGGAGAGGGAGAAGCAGGCTCTGCACTGAGCAGGGAGTCTGATGTGGGGCTTGATCCCAGGCCCCTGGGATCATGACTTGGGCTGAAGGCAGATGCTTAACCATGTGAGCCACCCAGGCCCCCCTTGGTATATCTTTCTTTGTTACAAATGAAAAGTTCCTTGAAGACAAGGACTATAATTGGTTGGTTGGGAATTCTGGTGAGAAATAAAAAATCTGTTACTACCCTCTCCTTCCTATTACATGTTATCTTAGAAGTGTTCAGAGAAGGTGACATATGAATTAGATCTTTAAAAACAAATAAATTTAACCAGAAAGAGGGTAAAGAATAGCAAAGATACAGTTTTATTCATGAGAGTTAAAATTACATGACTTTTTTTTGTTTACTTATATTTGAAATGAAAAGCGTAGATTTTGAGGATCACATTAACTGTTACTATGGAAAGAATATCTATCACTGTTTACCTTAATGAGGTATTAACTCAGCTTAATGTAAATATGAAATGAGAAATATGAAAATTTGCTGATAAAAGCATGGAAAATTATAAACCCACCTGAACAACTAGAGAATATGTAAAATTCAAATTTGGGGACTCTGAAATATTGCTTGTTTCTGAAGAAAAGGAGATGAGAAATGCCATTCCATTAGTCTTATTGCCCTTCCTTTGAGAATTCAGCATTCAGAGAAACATGTAGCACAAATATTTCAGTAATGAGGAATGCACAAAGCACAGTTTAAGAAGAAAGCATTACCAGGGCGCCTGGGTGGCACAGCGGTTAAGTGTCTGCCTTCGGCTCAGGGCGTGATCCCGGCGTTTTGGGACCGAGCCCCACATCAGGCTCCTCCGCTAGGAGCCTGCTTCTTCCTCTCCCACTCCCCCTGCTGTGTTCCCTCTCTCACTGGCTGTCTCTATCTCTGTCAAATAAATAAATAAAATCTAAAAAAAAAAGAAGAAGAAGAAGAAGAAGAAGAAGAAGAAGAAGAAGAAGAAGAAGAAGAAGAAGAAGAAGAAAGCATTACCTACTGCCAGTAAATCTGAGCTTTATGCTGGCATCCAATTATCAAATTTAGAAGCAATACTTAAAAGAAAATTTACTTTAACATTTATATGGACATAATCATTCATTTTTTTTTCAAAAATCTGTACCATTTGACATTGCAATAAAATCTGCTCAAAGCCTGGATTCCTCTCCAGCTGGTTGTCTACCTGGAGAAAGTTGTTATACATATATTTTTAAATATATGTCAATCATGTATACATGACTAGAAACTGCTTACCCTACCTTTTCAGTCTACCTGAATACCTGAATTTTTTCTATGTTGCTATTGCTGTTACAACTTTATTAGTCACTCTAGCTTAAGTGGGTATTTCTTATACTATCGAGAATTCTTTTGTTGAGTAGCAAATTTCCCATATGAAGGCAAAGAAATAGGACAAGGGTCAGGTCAGTTACAAAAGGAAAAAGAGACTACAGTGGTTCATTTGGATTGTAGGTTTGAAAATGATATGAAAACCTGGAGTTTCTCATTCATTGCACAACAATTCTTTGGAGAGGATATTTGCAGAGGTCAAGAAATTGATAGGAAATACAAAGCTGTTGACACAAAGATTACTCCATTCTGAGATAGTCTCTCACTCTGAAAAAAATCTGAATCCCCTCCTATTTAAGTCCTCCCCCCATTTAAAATTCTCTAATGGGGGTGCCTGGGTGATTTAGTCGATTAAGTGTTTGACTCTTGATATCAGCTCAGGTCATGCTCTCAGTGCTCTGGGATAGAGTTCTGTGTGGAGCGCCAGGTGGGGCTCCATGCTCAGCATGGAGTCGGCTTGAGATTCTCTCTCTCCTTTTCCCTCTGCTTCTCCCCCATCTCTCTCTCTCTCAAATAAATAATAAATAAATAAATAAATCTTAAAATGAAATAAAATTCTCCAATGGCCGTGCATTACAGTTTCAATGTCCAACTGTTTCCATCTTAAGTGATCTGGCTCCTACCCATCTCTCTGACCTTATCTCAGACCACTCAGCTCTTCAATCACTGTGTTCCAGCCATAATTGGCCTTGATTCTGAACCTCAAATGCCAAACTCAGTCCTATTCCTTTTTTCTAAAATGCTCTTCTCCTGGCTCTTTTATGATTGTATTTCTATGATTTTTCAAGTCTAATCTTACATGTTACCTCTCAGAGAAGACTTGGTGATGACGTGACTGGAAATGTTACAGTAGGAGCAACTGCTCTTGGGCCATCAGCTGAATCCTGACAACACTGTGAAATTAAACCTTAAATTCAATCGGGTGCAACAAATGAAAATAGAAATTTCTTACCAGTCTCCTGTTCAGCTGTTTTTCATTCCTCCTTCCTCCTTTTGTGATCATGCTAGAGTGTACCAGCAATAATTCTTGCAACATTAAATGCCAATTTGTTCGGATTCTTTTCCCAACATTCAATTAGATGCTCAATTCCAAAATGTAGACGTCATCCTCCATTCTTCCCTTTCCCTCATTCACCAATTTAATCTATTAATAATTCCTATTAACCATCCTCCAGATCATATTCTAATGTATCACAGTGCTGCCACTCTGATCAAAGCTACCATTCCCTTCTTCTAAGCCTAGTGCAATAACCTGATCATTGGTCTTCCTCCTTTCATTCCTAGTTATTTGTCAAAACACCCACTCTTAAATCAATCATTAAGTTTAGATCACTCACCCATCAAATACTTTATAAAGACTTTGCATTCTGGATTGAATGTCTAACTTTTCCATTACAAACAGTCTGTCTCCTCCCTACCTCTCTGACCTCATCTCAAACCACTCAGCTCTTTGTTTACTAAGTTCTATCCACTCTGGCCTTGATTCTGTTCCTCAAATGTGCCAAACTCAATCTGTTGCTCCTTTTTTTTTTTTTTTTTTTCCCTTTCCACTCAGACTGTATCCTTTTATTCTCCGGAAAGAGGAAAAGAACGATCATCAATGGCAATAGACAGTTGTGGAAGCAACACCTAGAGCCAGCTTCACACAGAGGAGGAACACTGTGCCCCCTCCTCATGATTTCAGATACTCTACATTCAGAGAAACTTCTCTAGTAACAAACCACAGAAATGACCCCTGAAAGCAGAGTCTTTGTCATTCCTTTTTTCTAAAAGTCTTCTGGTTCTTCACATGATTGGCTTTCTGTGGTTTTTCAAGTCTAATCTTAAGTGTCATCTCTCACAGAAGACTCCGTGACAACACTCCTAACCTATCTCCCCCAACTCAGATTCTCTATCATATCACACTATTGTTTCTCCTTCATAGCACTTCACTATGAGACATAATATTTGGCATTTAAACATCTGTCTGTATATCTTTTTTTTTCTCTCTATAGAATGTAGGCTTCATGAGGACAAGGACCTTGCCTGTCTTATTAACTACTATCTCCCCTGTGCTAGAACAGAGCACGGCACATGGTACTGCTCAACAAATATTTCAACAAATATTTTAGAAAAACTAAATAACAATTATGACACATGACTTCTTCTTCTTCTTTTTTTTTTTACTCTCCATGGCAGGCCATATAATGATCAGTGAGCACTGTTGGTGAGCACGCACACAGTCCAGACTGACAATTCCCTCTGGATGTGCGGTCCTGTAGGGTTGTCCATCTGGACTCTCTGGAGCAGGCTGCTTGGTCTTGCGACATGGGCAGCTGGTGGGCTCCAGACAGTTAGCACTCCATCGCCACAGTGCATCGAAGAAAAGCTTTCTGACATTTTTATATCAAACAACCTGGTGTTTTATTTACTAGTGGTGGTCATTTCCTAATTCCTCCAAATAATTGAAAGAGCCTCATAATTTCTGATTATGTACCCAAACTTTCACTCCCCCCTCCATAGACTAAATTGCCCTAAACTTGGAGTAAACATAAGCTTTACACCAAAGGGAAGAAAGGAAGAGCTGGAAAGCTACTCAGTTAAACCATAAACAGACCAAATAAGGCAGCAGGATCACAAGATTGAGTCCAGAGATACTAACTCTAATTTATTTTTTTTATAAATTTATGAAAAACATTTCTTGAAACATACTAACTTATCCAGAGAAAGACACATTCCTAGGAGCATAAAATGATATTGCGGAGCTACAAAGAAATGGAAATTTTCAGAATATAAACCTGCAGACTGAGAGGCTTGTCTTGCTAGGACAGTACACATAGAAACTTCGCCATGTATTTTCTAATACAGTTTCAATTTCAAAACACCTATGTAGGTAAAATTTCATGTATAGAGGATAACAATTGCTTGAATGTAAATCTCTTCAAACCTTACCCCCCAAAACAAGGAGCAACAAGGAAGGTAAATAAAGCCACATGTGACCCAAATCTTCAGCATTGCTAGAAGAGAGAAAATATCTTGAAATTCAAATTACTTGTAAGTAAATAAATAAATACCAAATTCCAGAGTTTTCACTGCTGCTGTCTGACTGTATTGTATCTAAAGAATAAGAAAAGGGAGGCTAAAAGATTCCTTGGGGAACAGGGCACATATGGGGTACAGGAAAAACACCCTAGGAAAAAAAGAATTCAGCACCAAAATCCAAATAGTGGTCTGAATCTGGAAATTCACAGCACCAAGCATCTGGAAGTTACTTGAAAATGAGAAGGTGGTAGCCTTAGAGAATTACTGCTGGAGGAGAAAGGTAAATAGAGAAAATTTGTGCCTCTTGGGAAGATGTGGTAGTAAAGAAGAAAAAAAAAGAGTAAAAAGGTGGGTAGAGAGAAGTAACACTCTTACAGAAACAAAGAGGACAAAATGAAACAACTTGGCCAGCTCTACCAACACCAAAAGAAACAATAGCATCCTTTAATTAACTCTAGTTTGACAAACTGTAAGAGGTTACTCTCAAACCAGGAATCTTGTTCATCAGATGTTCAGAAATAGAAAAAAGTCAAATTTCATACAAATCTATTAAAGAAGAAAATACAAACTGTGAATCAAAGATTTCAGTTGAGAAAATTCTCCTCACACACACACACACAAACACACACACACATACACACACACCTGGAGAAAACTGCAACATAGCACTTGAATCAGAATTTTAAATCCTCAAATGAGAATTTAAAGGTATTTTTTTTAAAGTAAGAATTAGGGGAGCCTGGGTGGCTCAGTCAGTTAAGCGTCTGCCTTTGGTTCAGGTCATGATCCCAGGGTCCTGGGATCTAGTCCTGCATCTGGCTCCCTGCTCAGCTAGGAGTCTGCTTTCTCTCTCTCTCTCCCCTGCTCATCTCTCTCTCAAATAAATAAATAAAATCTTTTACCAAAAAAATTAAGAATCAAAAATTTAAAAATTAAGAATAGAAATGGTCCCCAAAATAACAGCAACAAAACTCTCATAGGAAGAAAGCAGCAAGAGTTTAGTTAGCTCAAAAAAGAAATTTAACAAAGATATAAACCATTTCTTTAAAAAGAAAGAATAAATTACAAAATGCTCAAGGGATAATAAATCCAAATGAAAATTTAATGAGGGCCATTGAAGAAAGGAAGAAAAACAATCAAGAAAATAAAATGAGATAAAGAAATAAAAATGATTAAAGAGATGGTAAATGAAACAGAAGGCAAGCTAAGGCCCAGTGTGCATATAACTAGAGTTTCTGAAGAAAAGGATAACAATCTAATAGTAGTAATGTTTAAAACTGTAATCTAACAAAGCTTTCAAAACACAGCTGAATTTACATACTGAAAGGGCCCCTTGTGTACCTTGGAAAATTGACCCAGAACAACAAATTCTCAAAATCTTAGTAAAACTATTAGTCTTTAAAGATGAAAACAAAATCATCAGGATTCCTGGACAAAAACGTTAAATTATAAAAATAAAAAAAAATATATACACTGCTGCCAGACTTTTTAAGAGCAAGGCCACAGTGTAGCAGCATTTCAAAAAACTAAGAAAAGTATGAGCCAAGGATTTTCTATCCAACAAGTATCAAGCCTATGAAAATGAACAACTTTGAATGAGAAAATTCAAGATACACGGTAACCGGGAGCTCTTCATGAAGCTTCTACTGTAAGATGAACTCAGTGGAAAACAAAAGACAACTGGGAAGATTCTACGAAAGGACAGAAGATGAGAATTTCATTTACTTCACTGTAAAACTAGTACAGGGTTAGATGTAGGTTTAGATTTATTAGGGAAAGTAGTATGTAATCATGTATTCTGTCAAAAAAAAAGGCAACTAATAAATGGAAGGAGAAAATGGAATAAGAGCATTGGCTGTTATAAATGTAATGGGTGGGAATCAAAGAATGCCATTTACATTTCACAAATGGCAGAGTGAAACATTAAGCAAGAAATAAGGTGATTAAAGGCACCATAAAAGGTATACGTGAATAGGTGTACGTGAAGAAAACATAAGACAAAACTCCCTCAGTATCCAAAGAAACGTTAAATAAAGGAAAGAAGGATTAACAAATACAGAAAGAGGTACAGTAAATACAATACACTAGACACAGTAATTATAAAATAAAATTACAAAAGCAACGTATCAATCATAACAATAAATATGAACAGGCTTCACTTACTTACCAGAGGAAAGGTTTCAAATTGGCTCCTAGAGTGTGTACAAGAGACACACTTAAAACAGTAACTCAAAAGTTCGAAACATAAAGACAAGGGCAAAGACATACTAGGCAAATGGGAACAATAAGGAAGCAGGGCTTGTGTTTCTGATAAAGTAAAATTCAAGCCAAAAAACATTAAGTGAGAACAGAAAGGCATTTTGAAATGCTACAAGCCACAATTCACAAGGAGGAAATAAAAGTTATATCTATGCACCAAATAATACTGTAACCATTTACTGAAAACAAACCACAAGAGATACAAGATGAAATAGTAACATTAAAAATAAGAGGGTTTTTTTTAATGATATGTTAGTCACCATACAGAACATCATTAGTTTTTGATGTAGTGTTCCATGATTCACTGTTTGCGTATAACACCCAGTGCTCCATGCAATATATGCCCTCCTTAATACCCATCACCGGCCTATCCCAGTCCCCCACTCCCCTCCCCTCTGAAGCCCTCAGTTTGTTTCCCAGAGTCCATAGTCTCTCGTGGTTCATTCCCCCTTCTGTTTACCTCCCCCCTTCATTCTTCCCTTCCTTGTCCTACCGATCTCCCTGCTACTCCTTATGTTCCACAAATGAGTGAAACCATATGATAATTGTCTTTCTTTGCTTGACTTATTTCACTTAGCGTAATCTCCTCCAGTCCCGTTCATGTTGCTGCAAATGTTGTGTAACCATTCTTTCTGATGGCTGAGTAATATTCCATTGTATATATGGATCACATCTTCTTTATCCACTTGTCTGTTGAAGGGCATCTCGGCTCCTTCCAGAGTTTAGCTATTGTGGACAATGCTGCTATGAACATTGGGGTGCATATGGCCCTTCTCTTCACTACGTCTGTATCTTTGGGGTAAATATCCAGGAGTGCAATGGCTGGGTCATAGGGTAGCTCTATTTTTAACTTTTTGAGGGACCTCCACACTGTTTTCCAAAGTAGCTGTACCAACTTGCATTCCTACCAACAGTGTAAAAGGGTTCCACTTTCTTCACATCCTCTCCAACATTTGTTGTTTCCTGCCTTGTCAATTTTGGCCATTCTAACTGGCAATTAGAAGTTTTGACACATTATTTTCAGCTCAAGACAAATAAAATTTAAAAATTTGGGCTAGAGAAAATCTAACATAATCAGCAATATAGAATGTATGGGGATCTGTCAAACACTATAGAGCAATATGGAAAATATGTTTTCTTCTCAAATGCACATAGAATAGTCATAAAAATTTAACCATATATTAGGTAACAAAGAAAGCATCAGTAATTTCCATATTAGAGACAATTACAAGAACACTCTGATCACAATGCAAAACAATGGAAGATTAAAAGAAATTTCATGTGGAAATTAAAGTGGGAGAGGAAATACAATCATAAGTTACAAAACCTCTGAAAAAAGAAAGATAACTAAAACAATACATTGTAGAATCTGTGGGGTATATTTAAAGTAATGATCAGGAGAAAATTCAGTTTTAAACATCTATATCAGGGGTCAGAGAACTAGTCCCCAGGGCAAACAAAGCTCAGTGCCTGTTTTGTATGACCTGCAAAAACACTCCAGCTTATTTATTTATGTACGTCTTATGGCTGATTTGCTCTGCAGCTGCAGAGTTGGATAACTGTGACAGAGATTATGTAGCTCATAAAACCCAAATCTATGCTATTTATAAGCCCTTAATAAAAAAAACTTGCTGCTTCTCACTCCACAGCAATAGAAAGATAGATAAAAATTAAATAAATTCCCAACTTAAAAAATTCAAAAAAAGAAAGTAAGCCAAAATAAGCACAATGAAGAAAATAATAGAGATAAACACAGAAATTAGTCAGGTAGGGAAAAGAAAATAGTCTATTAAATTAAATACAAATTTTAGGGCACCCTGGGTGCTCAGTTGGTTAAGCACCTGCTGTCAGCTCAGGTCATGATCCCGGGGTCCTGGGACAGACTCCTGTGTCAGGCTCCCTGTTCAGTGAGGAGTCTGCTCCTTTCTCTCTCCCTCTGCCCCTCCCCCAGCTTTTGCTCTCTGCTCTCACTCACTCTCTCTCTCTCTCAAATTAATTAATTAATTAATTAATTCAATATTTTAATCTTAAAAAAATTTTAAAACTAGACAAAATGCTAGCTAAATGAATATTTTTTTAAAAAGGAGAAGAAATAACAGAAGAAATGCAGAGGGAGAAATCTATATTATATTATGTGTATAATACAAGATAATTAGAAATTTTGCACATCTGCATAAAAAATGGAAAATATAAATAAAATCAATAATTAATAATTCATTAGAAAAATAAAATTTGTTAAAATTGTCTAGAAAACAATAGAATAAATTTCTGTAAAAGATATAGTGAAAGATCAAATTAAAAAAGAAACAACAAATAGGGAGAAATTTTTTTGCAACATATATCAACAGACAAAGGGATATTACACCTAGTGTATAAAAGAAGTACTTTTCTAATCTAGGTAAAAAAAATCAAAATTCTATAGAAAAAGTGGCAAAAGATGTGAATACAGAAATTAGAATCTCACTGAGTTACCATTTCTCACAATAGATTGATAAAAATTCAAAAGCTTAAATGTGCTCTGCTGGCAAGACTGTGGGGAAACAGGCACTCTCATACATTGCTGTGGGAATGCAAAATCGTACAACTCTTCTGGAGAATCTGGCAATATCTAACAGAATTATATATGCATTTACATTCTGTACCAAAAATCCCACCTCTAGGAAGGTATGTTTGGAACTGTATGAAAATACATGTTGCACATTATTTGCAATGACAGAATATTGCAAATTACCTGAACGTCCAAATAGAAGGCTTGTTCTACTAAACTGCACCCACATAGTGGTAGACTATGTAGGTATAAAAAGAACGAGGAAGACTTTCATGAATAGATATGGGGTGATTTTTAGAATATATTCATTAAAAAAGCATAGTGCGTATCAGTATATGATACACTCTGTGTGTGTGTGTGTGTGTGTGTATGCTTACTTTTGCAAAAAGAAATAGGAAAGATGCCAGAAAACAATGGAATTTGTTACCGGCAAGGGTACAGGGGAGCAGGAGCCAGAAAACCATATACAGTTGAGAGTGATACATGTCTGGTTTACATTTTTGTGTAGTTTGATTTTAGAAACATATTAATGCTCTCCATATTAAAATACTAAAGTGAAAGAGAAAAACTAAAACTTTATATAATCAAAAGCAAATAAACCCAAATGAATTACATAATCACACTGAAGTGGCATAGGGAGACCTAACCCAAGTAACTTTTAAACAGAATAACTTGACTCTATATCCACAATCTATTAAAAAGGAAAAATAAGTCAAACTAAATCTTACAGGCACTTTAGTAAGTATATTATTCATAACTGCATCAATTATTTCTGTTTGTTTTGGTTTGGGTTTTATTGAGTATAATTGGCATATAGCATTATAGTAGCTTCTGGTGTATAATAGAATGACTCTATATCTATATACACTGCGAAATGATCACCACAATAAGTCTAGTTACCATCTGTCACCATACAAAATCACAATTTCTTTTCTTGGGATGAAAACTTTTAGAATTACTCTTTTGGCAACTATCAAGTATATGCTACAATATTACTGACTGCAGTCACCATGCTGTACAAAGTAGCACCATGCGTTATTTATTTTGTAGTTGGAAATTTGTACCTCTTAACCCATTTCACCCATCCCCAAACTTCTTCTCTGCTAGCAACCACTGTTCTGTTCTTTGTAACTATGAGTTTTGTTTTGTTTTGTTTGCTTACTTATTTTTTTGATTCTTTATGTAAGTGAAATCATGCAGTACTTGTCTTTCTCTTTCTGATTTATTAGCATAATTCCATCAAGATCCATCCATGTTGTTAAAAATGGCAGATTTTATTGTTTATTTAAAGCTGAGTAGTATTCCATTTTCTTTATCCATTCATTCATTGATGGTTACTTAAGTTGTTTCCACATCTTAGCTATTGTAAATAATGCATGGGAGAGCATATATCTTTTCAAATCAGAGTTTTGTTTCTTCAGATAAATATCTAGTACTAGGATCACTGGATCATATTATTTTTAATTTTTTTAGGAAATTCCATACTCTTTTGCATAGTGGTTGCACCAATTTACATTCCCACCAACAGTGCACTAAGGTTTCCGTTCCCCCACATCCTTCCCAATGCTTCTCTTTTTCTTTCTTTCTTTCTTTCTTTCTTTCTTTCTTTCTTTCTTTCTTTCTTTCTTCTTTTTCTTTCTTTCTTTCTTTCTTTCTCTTTCTTTCTTTCTCTCTTCTTTCTTTCTTTCTTTCTTTCTCTTTCTTTCTTTCTTTCTTTCTCTTTCTTTCTTTCTTTCTTCTTTCTTTCTTTCTTTCTTTCTTTCTTTCTTTCTTTCTCTTTCTTTCTTTCTTTCTTTCTTTCTTTCTTTCTTTCTTTCTTTCTTTCTTTCTTCTTTCTTTCTTTTTTCTCTTTCTTGAGTAGCCATTCTAATAAGTATGAAGTGGTATCTTACTGTGGTTTTGAATTACATCCCCCTGATGATGAGTGAGGTTGACCATCTTTTCCTGTGCCTTTGGCCAACTGTACATCTTCTTTGGAAAATGTCTATTCAGGTCCTCTGCCCGTTTTTTGATTGTTTGGTTTTTCTGCTATTGAGTTGTACGTATCCTTTATGTATTTTGGATATTAACATTTTATTGGATACATAATTTAGAAATACTGTCTCCCATTCAGTAGGTTGCCATTTCATTTTGTTGAGGGTGTCTTTTGCTTAGCAAAAGCCTTTTAGTTTGATGTAGTCTCATTTGTTTATTTTTGCTTTTGTTGCCTTTGTTTTTGTAGTTAGGTCCCAAAAATCATTGCCGAGACTGAAGTTAAGAAGTTTACCACTACGTTTTCTTCTAGGAGTTTTATGGTTTCAGGTCCTTCAAGTCTTTATTCTACTCTAAGTTAATTTTTGTGTATTGTGTAAGATGATAGTGTAGTTTCATTCTTTTGCTTGTAGCTGTCCAGTTTTCTCCACACATTTACTGAAGTCTGTCCTTTCCCCGTTGTATATTCTTGCCTCCTTTGCAATAGATTAACTGACCATATATGTGTGGGCTTATTTCTGGGATCTCTATTTTGTTCCATTGATCTACACATCTGTTTTTATGCTGATATCATATGTTTTGCTTACTATAGCTTTGTGATACAGTTTGAAATCAGGGAGTGTGATACCTCCGGCTTTGTTTTTCTTTCTCGAGATTGCTTTGGCTATTCAGGGTCTTTTGTGGTTCCATACAAATTTTAAGATTGGTTGTCCTAGTCTATGAAAAATGCCATTGGAATTTCAATAAGGATTGCATTGAATCTGTTATAACTATCAATTCTCATCTCCATTACTTGTATTGTAGGAATGAGCACATGAGAAAGTTGGTTAATATTGTTGGGTGGTAGTGTTAATACTGTGAAAGAAGGAAATGCAAATATGGAATGGGGAAGGGGTAAAGAATAAGCTTGTGGGATAGTATTGAAATTAGAAATGTCATTTTAAATTTATGTTTTCCATCTGTTGATCCTGGAAGCAATGACACTCCTGTGGCAATACAGAACAAGATGTAGCATATGGGAAACAAAGGATCAAACAGAAGAGAGGAATTAACATAAGGGATTTCTAGGCTTGGTGGGAAAGAAGGACAAGGGAGCCAACTGTGCAATAGGCTGAGGTAGAAATAAGTCTTCCTTGAATTGAGGCGCACAGAGGATTGCAGATACCCTTCCAAAAAAATGTATCATATAAATATAAAAATACATCCTATGGATATAATGTATCCATATACATGTATCATAAATATACACAATATATATTAATTCCAGGAGGGGAAATGTATTCAGCCGAGAAGATGTCATCAGAGAACACAATAAGAGCTTCTATTTTGAAAAAAATTTTGGTTAAATGGTTTTATAAGAAGGGGAAGGAAAAAGTGCAGAAGGTTCAAAAGGAAACATAAGAGAGGTCAGTCTTCATCTTTAGGTCTTTACATATTTTGAAAATGACATGTAGATAATAGATGTTTTATAGAATAAACATACAACTTATGGTTGTAGCAATAATACCAGAAAAAATTAATCAAAAGAGTTAAAAGTTTGACCTCTCAGAAATAGAGAGTGAGGGGGTGTAGTGTAGGGGACACTTGCTCATATTTTGTAGTATTAATGACTTTTTAAAAGTTCGTATCCCTACAAGGAAATTATTTATGAAATGGTGACATATTTAAAGAGCTAGGTTGCAGACTATCCCAGAATCATCTGGTAGTATCATTCTAGAACTATTCTCCTAGAATGATACTCTAGGTCATTCCTCTTCCTTTTCTCTATTGTGCCCCACATTTTTGTCCACCAGCCCCTTTCTTTTGCTACCATTCCATCACCGTGGATCAAGAAGTATACTTGTAACTTTGTCCTCTCTCTTCTTGTCCTAGCTAAGTAAATACACATTTTCTTAAGAGTTATTGAATGCAATAACTATAATGAAATAGGTGTAAAAAGTCACAGCATGAGAAACACTTTATAAATCTGAAGACTTAAAATTGGCACTCTTGGGTTGGCTGGCTGGCTAAATTGGTAGAGCATGTGACTCTTGATTCTGAGTTCAAAGCCCCACATTGGGTGTGGAGCCCACTTAAAAAAATTGCTACTCTGGTTTTAACTGAAATGTAAATGTACCTCATCCTGACACTGAGCTTTCACTGATTCTATCTTTGCTTTCTTTTTGAGAGTGAGATCCACTTTTCTATTTCTTTGCAAGGACAAAAGAAATACAATTTTAGAAATTTGGCTCCCATAAAGTATACTTCTTCTGTATCCTTACAAGGGAAGAAAGTACAAAGATGTTGGGGTGCCTGGGTGGCTCAATCAGTTAAGCATCTGCCTTCAGCTCAGGTCATGATCCCAGGGTCCTGGGATGGAGTCCTGCATCAGGATCCCTGCTCAGGGAGCTTGCTTTTCCCTCGCCTCCCCGCTCATGTGAACTCCCTTTTTCTCTCTTTCTCGCTCTCTCTCTCAAAATAAGTAAATAAGATCTTTTTTAAAAAGTACAAAGATGCAAAGTGGTAAAAAAAAAACGGATTAATATATATAAGAAAAGGAAAATCAGGGCTAAACTAGAGATTTTCAGGCAGGAGCGAGAGGTATAATCAACATTATTCATTGATTATAACCTCTGGAACTTCCCAGATGAAATCTGAAAGGGAAGGCAAAGAGAGGACTGAAGAAAGAGGCAGGCCACTCCAGAATGGTAGGTGGCAGGTCAATAAGCAAGGGAACTTCCCTATGAAGTTTGTCTTGGGTAGTCACAAGACAGTTCTCTGCCTCTGCCTGCTGGAATCTTAAAAGTTCATATAGAGGTCTTAACTGGGTTAAGTCACATAATTTAGTCTGGATAGTCTCGACAACACATTCTCCTCTCAACATTGCGTCCTTGTATAGCTGGGGTGCAAGGGAGCAAGAGCGCCTGGCTCTGGGGGTTCCAAACAGACCAGTTTTGGCTACTCGCCACTGAGAAAATCCGAAGGCAGAAAGACTGGTGGTGGTGAAACAAGAAAGGAATTTATTTCAGTGAGACCAACACTGAGAAGACAGTGGACTAATGTCTCAAAGACTGTCTCCAAAGCGCCAAAAATACTTCCGGGTTTATATAAAGAAAAATGTAGGACAAAAATAGGTAGTCACATGCCTGTGGGAAGTGAAGGTCAAGTTGATCATTGTCCTAGAGTCATGGGATCTTGCAGGCTCAGGGCAGTCCTCACCCCTTCAGGGGTCATTTTGGTTCCCATCAAGGGATGCTTTGCCCACAGGGTCCCTTGCCTGAGTTAAGAGATAGTTGGAAAGAACTTAATCAATTAGAAAGTTCAAGGTCAAAATGGAGGGAGTTGAAGTCCCCTTTACTTGAAACTGACCTTACTGTGGGAATGGTGAACACAATGTACTTTCCAAGGACAGGAAAGGGGTTGAGGAGCCTCTGATTGCCCGCGTCCAGTTTGGGGGTCAACAGGTGGTCACATTCTCTTGATTTCCTCCTCCACCATCACCTTATGGACAGAATATTAGGAACTCTAGAAATTGTAAGTATCAGAGTGTAACTATAATTTGAAAAGACATCTTCAATTTTGTAATTATTTTTATTTGTTTTTTATCATAGTATTCCACTTATTTTTTAAAAAAGGTAGACATTTGATGCCCCTCAAAAATACATCTGGGTAATAAATTTTTTAAAGCTGGGAAAACACCTGTTATAAAATATCTGACCGTGAACAACAAAAGGTATCGAAAACAGACATCAGATAATAGGAACAGAAGTAGCAGAAGTCAAGAGCTTTAAACATTGATCATTAAATAAAATCAGTTGACAGACGATTTTCAATGTATAGGCCACTACAAAAGGAATAAAACAAGCTGTGCACTGTCCAAATCTTTAGGAGAACCCTCTAGGAAAAGAAGATAGAAAAATAAATCTACAGCTCATTCATGTACTTTCTTTTGTCTTGTCTCAGGGTTACTCTGAAGCATGATTGCTAAATAGTTAAGCCAAACCTTCAAAAATAACAGAATATAGCAAAGCCAGGCAGCTTGGAATACAAGAACAAGGAGTTCTCAGATTCCACTAGTCTTTTTGGAGCAACCCCGACGCGCTCCTTCCTTCTGAGGCAGGAATTTATCACAATTCTTTAAGATGGGCACCATTAGCCTCATTTTTATGAACGAGGACACTGAAGCTCAGAGAGAGCAACTAGCTCACCCAAGGCCATAAATCTAATGAGCATCCGTGTTGTGATTCAAATCAGGATACTTGCACCCGGATTCCGCCATCCTCTGAATTACTTCGCATCCTTCCCTACAGCTTACTCAAGTTCACCAGTGCTCAAGTTCAGTAAGTCAACAATTGCTTTTTCTTTCCTCCTTTGTTGTACTGACTTTCCTGCTCTCATCATTTATGCAAAGAATCAAGTCAACACAATAACATGTGCATTGTGCCTAAGTAAACAGGATGCTCCCACTTACAAGATGGAGTAGCACGAATTTGTATTCTAGCCAGCCTCAGGCATCAATCTCAACAAAAGTGAAAAGAAGGGCAACTCTGGCTGCTTCTAAATTTCCCTTACATTCTAGGAGCTGTGCCAAGTGAAATCTTGCAGCTTATACTAAAAAAAAAAAAAAAAAAAAAAAAAAATCCAAAAAACCAAAAACCAAACAAACAAAAAAGAAAAGCTTTGTGCATTCATTCTAGTAAGTAAGCACACACTCACAAACTCTTATTTATAACTATTCCCAATGGTAGCTAAGTAATTTCCCATTTTATTCTAAACATCCCAGTTACATAAATTTTGCATTATTTCCCAAACCATGAAAACTCAAGACAAATATTCACTTCCCTCTCAAAAGGTTAAAAAAAAAAATCTGTCAAATTGTCAGTACATAGGTGTTTCTCCAGGTAGACTCCAAGTTTCTGTGTAGCCACTGATTACGAGACAGGAAAAATGCTACTTTAATAGATTCACCCACCATCCCTTTTGCTGATCCAACCTAACATCCTAAATAAAAGGTTGGGATATTTGGACAAAACTAGTACTTGAAGAATTGAGGTGTAGCTTTTCTGTTGAGAATATTAATTCTTAACTCTAATGAGGAATTTAGAACAAAAAATTACATACCATAAACTTATTCAAAACTGCCAAATTTCCCACAACCTAAGAGGGAAGGTACATTGACTTGCTGCCTAGTAATTACATGTAATATCTAAGCAGACTAATGGTAGAGAGGTCGTCCTGTTTTATTAATGCTTTTCCATTTATATGCTAAAGTGCTTACATTTTCAGAAAATTCATGAGTCTCTCAAGTCATTTATCCAACAAGATGGCTAATGCAGATGATTTTTTGTGTGTATGGTCTAGGAAAAATAAAGATGAAAACACGTACACGAACATAATGTAAAAGCCATGTCTTTATAACTTGATCTGCCTCTGTAACTTCTTTAGTGTTAAGTAGTCCATTTTCTTTCTTTTCTTAAGAAAAAGAGGCAAAGAAAAGCTAAACTGATGACTAACAACTGTTCTCAGCCCTATTGCAGAAATGCTCACCAGTACAATACTGTGCCCTTTTAAGTTTTCCCTTGTGTTAGTAATTACCAAATCAGAGAGGCCATAAAATAATAATTTCAAAGGCCAAATTCCAATTTTTTATGTAGCAAAAGATGCTTTCTTGCCAGTTAAATGCTTTATGAGACGTATTTTAAAATACAGCGAATCCTAAAACAGAGCGCTTCTTACTACCCCACTCCTAACTACCACTTCAGCCAGAGCTAGTCAGTTCTGGCTTGATAACTGTCCCTGGCTGCCTGCCTCCTCTTGGCCCTCTGCCATCATGTTACCACTCAGTGGTGGAAAGAATGATACTTTTACAGTGTAAATAGATCGTGCCATCCCTAGTCTCGAAAACCTCTAATAACTTCCCAGCTCTCAGAAGGAAAAACTAATTTTTTTCCCATGGCTTGAAAGACCGTAAGTTATCTGGCTCCAGACGATCTCTCAGTGAATGCAAAGAAGAGGTGCACGTGGCCAGGCATAGGGTGTAGCTATAAAATGCTCCCAGGAAACAGGCCTACGGGAGAAATTAGGGCTGTAATTTTGATAGTAGATTTGACTCTCTAAGAATAAGAAAGGAAAAAGCAGTTTCCAAAAAAAGAGAAAAGAAAAAAATTAAGAGAATATTTCCAAGCAGAGATCAAAATCTTTCACGTATATATAACTGAAATTAAGGGATGTCGAGAGTGTTGGTTAAAGAAAAACGGGTGGGCTTATTTAGAAATAACTTATCTTTGCATAATTTCGATGTAAGTTTGCTTGTCCATTGCAAGCTGAAAAAGAAAAAAAAATTCACTTTGTTGTCATTGAAAGAGTTGCAGAGTCCTGGCCTCCATTTTGTATTTACATTTTCTGTGGGTTTAATTTCTAAAGTTTTAAATTGACTTTAAAAGTTAATTATCCTCCAATGAAAAATAATTTTTTTTAACTAAAGGAGATTATTCCAGAGAACCATACATCAAAATATGGAAATTAAAATATTAGTTGAACAATTTTAGAAATTTTAAATATATCCGGAGTGTCCGTAAGAGTCCAACTAGTTCAAGATCCAAACCTCTGCCCAGTATAGCAATACCCTCTTTTACAGCTTTGAACACATGGTCATCTAATTTCCAGTTGAAAATTTCCAGTGACAAAGGACTTTTCATCTTAAGATTTCTTCCATTACAATTCTGATGAATGGAAAAGTCTTTACATTGAGTCAAATACCTCTTTACAATTTTCACTTACTGATTCTAGATTTGTCTTTTTGACCAGTGTAAAATCAATCAAAGTTTCCATTGACCTAATGTTGCTCTATATATTTGATTACAACGGGCATTTCTTTTGTACTTGCTCTCTTCTACAGTCTAAACATTCCCGGATCCTTCAGTGCTTTCTCACATTGGATGGTTTCCACTCTTTTTATTGGATCACTTTCATTCCTTTGGCCATATCATTACTTGCAGATGTTTCCATTAAAATATTACAGCAAGTACAGATCTTCCTCAAATTATGATGGGGTTATGTCCCAACAAACCTACCATTAAGTCGAAAAAATTGTAAGTTGAAAATTTATTTAACACACCTAACTTACCAAATATCATATCTTAGCCTAGCTTACCCTAAATGTTCTCAGAACACTTAATGTTAGCCTACAGTTGGACAAAATCAGATAACATCAACTCTACTCTATAATAAAGGATTGAATATCTCACATGAGTTCTTGAATACTGTACTGAAAGTGAAAAACAGACCGGTTGTATGGGTACAGAGTGATTGTATCAGTTGTTTACCCTCGTGATCTGTGCACATATAAACACCATTGACTGGGAGCTGTGGCTCCCTGCCATTGCCCAACATCATGAGATGTATGTACTGTTCATCACTAGCCCAGGAAAAGATCCAGATTCAAAATTCAAAGTACAGTTCTTACCGAATGCATATTACTTTCACATCATCATAAATTTAAATAACTGTAAGTGGAAACATCTTAAGTTGGGGACCATCTGTTCTAAACATAACACCCCAGATGTATCATGACCACTGAAGATGAAAATTATATTGCTTTTGTTTATCTAAACAATGTGGTTAAGAGTCATGAGACATTTATACCTCTGGCTTATTAAAATTCCCTGACTTTTTTTTTTCATGTAAACATCTATGAAACCAGGTACCTCCCACCTTACATATATATTTTTTAATTAAAAACTGTTTTATTGAAATGCAAAACTTTAATCCTCCTTAATTGTAACTGTTAGTTGCAGTCTTTTGGACTGCTGAGTTCTTGGACAATTCCCTGGAATCTTGATTTTATTATGATCTGGATTGTATTACCTTTCTCTTCCAGTTTTGTTTAATTAATAGATTTGGCAAGATAGCTTGTGTCACTATGTTCTTGATACAGTGTTAAATAGAAGAAGATCCCTTAAGGTATATCCTATTAGAATATATTTGGAAACAATTGTTCATCTATTTTTAAAATGTTCTGATCTGTATTGTCATCCAACATACTTTGCTCTGAGGATATCCATCAACAATAACTTGAGACATTTTGTCAAAAATTTTTTATGAAAATGGTACATAGTAATATATATAATTCCACTGACTTAGTAACCTATTAGTCCAAACTCCCTAAAAAGAGCATAATTTAAGTTAATTTACACTTAGTGAAGCCATTTTCTAAGTAAATAACACTTTTCATTCTAAGTTATCACAAACCAATTGTTCTGTATTCCCTGTTCTTTTACTGGATGTCTTACTTCAGCCTAAGTATTAGCAGAAGACAGTCTGTGTGTGTGTGTGTGTGTGTGTGTGTGTGTGTGTGTGTGTGTGTGTGTATGCACTTGTGTACATATAAAAGAGTTATTTGAATCTGTTCACACCATTTCAAACACCATGCCTCAATCTCGAAAGCCTGACTAGACCTCCTGCTTTAAAAACTACGTCAGAATGTGGGACCTGGGTGGCTCAGTTGGCTAAGCATTTGACTATCAGTTTCGGCTCAGGTCATGATCTCAGTGTCTTGAGGTCGAGCTCCATGCCTGGAGCCCTGCATGGGGCTCTGCGCTCAATGCTGGAAGTCTGCTTAAGATTCTCTCTCCCTCTGCCCCTCCCCACTCCACTCCCACTCCCTCTTCCTCAGGGTGGGGGGGGAGAACTACTTCAGAATTAATAATATAATTGACCCCACATTCCTGTGGGTAAAAAGATAAAGAGACACCAAAAAGAGTTCTTTCAGGTGCTTGGACTCATGAAGTGTGCCGTGAAGGTCTCTGTAGAGCAAACAGTGCTACAGCAAATTTTTGACACCAATGCAGACCACAGTTAAAAGAATTGTTGCTAAATAGAATCAATTTAACAACTTTCACAGATATATGTGTGAAATTTTTAGAAGTTTTCAAAGTAAGGTTTTAGCTTTACATAGGAAAAATATGGTTTAAACAATCATAAAGATATTTTTTAGACCAGGAAACTCTTCTTTCTCCTCACATCATCTACTCTCACTTTTAGTATATATTCTAAGCAAAAGAAAAAAGAGATTTTTTTTTCTTTCCGGGGAAGTATCAGTTTGGCAATGACATATTAGGTCAGGCTGCCTCAAAAAATCCGCTTCCAAAGCTTTTAAGTCGTAATTGATCTGACAACTGATTAGCATTCAGTTCAAAACGTCCTCACACAAAAGGAATCACATACCCGAAAAGTACCACCACTCGGCACAGGGAGAAGTCAGCCGTGTTGTGGGGTAAGGGTGAGTGCTGAGCCAGATGATCCAGAAGCAGCAGCCAGAAGAATCATGAGTCCCACACTCAGGTGATAGCCATTGGCTTGTTTCCACCCCTTCTAGCCATTATCTTAACCTTCACCAGAATCCTCTTCAACAGACTTGCAGGAGGAGGTGAGAAGAGCCACAGCGGTGCCTATAGACTTGGAAGTCGATCACATGACCCTGTCTCCAGACTCCAAAGCCTAAGCCAAACACCCAAAGTATAACCTCCCCAAAGCAGGGCTTTTTGTCTCCTTTGATCCCTGCTGTGTCCTAACAGCCTGTTCAGTGCCTGGAACAGAGGACATGCCTGCAACCTAAGTGTTTGTTGTGAATGTATCAGTTAGGATACCATCAAGCTGTATTAACAAGCATTCCAAATACTATTCCACGTTTATCGTCTTTATTTCTTCCTCCTCTTATTCTCCTTTAAAAAATTAATTCATATTATGAGTACTAGTAGCTACCATTTGTTGAGTGCTATGGGCCAAATACTGTTGTAAGCCCTTCACATGAATTAAACTCTTTCACTGGAGCAAATTAAGGAAGCATTCTTAGCTCTTCTTCCACCGCGTATTGCACAATTTACATTTCACTGTCAGATGTTGCCACTCTGACCAGAAGACGTCCTCCACGGTAAAGTACTTCCATTTGCCCAACTTCCCATTTAGGGCCGAAAGCAGCCACCCGAAAATCTGGCAGAGCAGACAGCTCCAGCTCTAGCAACTGTCTTTTTTTTTTTTATTGTGTCAATATTGAATGAGTCATACACAAATTCAGAAGAGGATCAAAAGGAATGCCAACCAGAACAGATTTTGTTTGTAAGTATGTTGTTTATACATCTCAGGTTTTGAGTATGTGAAACGGCCATCAAAAAGACTCACACTTGCTCAGGGTAAACTCTAGACTTTTTAATGATTTATGCAGGGCGTATCACGATCTGGTCTGTGCCTTCTAATCGGCCTCATTCCCTGGCACTTTCCATTCCTGAACACACCATACTATTTCATGGCCCCATGTTGCCCTTAGCTGTTGTACTGCAGTTGTGCCCTAAGCCGGAGTCCTTGACAGCCTCCCCAGACTTTCGCATGTTGATGTCTGCTTGGTACTCATAAATCCCTATTAGTAAATGAGGAAATGGATAAAGAAGAATCATTGCTGGAGAACGATGAACTTCTTTTCTACTCCTGTTAGCATTAATGCTAACAATATATTTTCCCAGACATGGTGTAATAAAAAACTTCCTCAGCTTTAGCAACATTGTTGTTTTTCACAAGAATTCTCTTGAGGGAGCTTTTCAATCCCACCTTCCCGATACTCTCTTAATTCTCCAAAGGCTAGATCAGTTAAAGGGTTCAACATGGAAAGGTTTGAAGAGAAAAGAAGTAATACCAAATATGTTCCCAAGAAACTGTATGAATGCCTTCTCCATTCTCGACCACAGCCCAGATGTGGTTGGCTCCATGTTTTCAGAGTGATGCTTTAGACATTGCTCCCCGCAGCCACTAAGCATATGTATGACACAAGAGAGGTAAAGGGCAGATTTCTTTTTCTCTCACTTCTAAGTTTTTATCACATTATTGTGATATATTTGCAAATACCAGCAGGAGACTTTAGTTTAGTAAACATTGTGAAACATCTGGAATAGTTTTACCTTAATAACTTACATAAGCCCGGATAAACATTAAATGCAGACTCTTAAAGGTCAAACTATTTCTCCTCATGCAAAATGCATTAATAATAGCTGTACAACAAATTTCAAGAGCCAGCTGTTAGCATGTCAATTTTTCCTCCAGACTTTTCATTCTCTTCCTCTATCCTAACCTTACCTTCTCCACACCACCAAACAGGTTGACCCCCAAAGCACAGCTCTGATCACCCACTCCCTGGCTCCAAAGCCTTTGGAAGACCCTCGTCATTGTGAAATAATGTACAAGCATGGCTGTGCGTTATTCAGAGCCCTCCAAGTTCAGTTCAGCTTACCTTGCCTGTCTCATATCCCACCTTGCACCTGCATGTACTGTTTTTCCAGGCAAATTATTTCCCTTGCTATTCCTAACTCCGTCTTTATTCTCTGCCCAGAGTGGCTGTCTTCTGAACTGCCTAAATCATTGTCTGCCTCTCCTTATTGTATGGATCGCTGTTGGCATATTTAACAGTCCTGTGTGCGTGCACGAGTATGTGTACGTGCACAATGTTGATGACGGTTAGCTTTCTGCAGGCGTGGGCTCGTGTCTATATCCCCCACAATTCAGAACATTACAAATGGCAAGTACTCAAAAAATGTGCATTGGATCAAAAAAATAAATGACTGTATTTCTTTGTAAAACCACCATTCTGGTTAGATGTAAGATTTTTCAGTCTCACAGTTTGATGCACACGTCAGTTGTCTTGCCTCCTGTTGCTTGTTGTATACGGGTCAGCCAGAAATTACAGAAACCGGGCTCGGGAACAGAATCCCCTCTCTCCTGGAGAGTGGCGCCATCTTCTGACAGTGCATCTTGACTGTGCTGTGCTTTCAATTTGGTGTGAATACTCCAACCCTCAGACAAAGAAGCATTATTGTCACATGTTTTCATAATTATATCAATGTGGAACTATTACTTAGTCAGACCCTTTGCAAACATAAACTCTGGTAATCCACTTTCTGCTCCACAGACTTCCAAATCATGGCAATTTTAGAAATGACCCATAGAAAGGATTGGAGATTCAATTGTGGCTGTCAGTCGCTCCTTGAATTCACACTGTGACATTTGCATATTTGAAAGTCAGGATCATTCTTAAAGAGAACAAAGGTGTATTCATGAAAATGAGAGAGTACATTCCACTCTCTTGCATCCCCAGCGAGGCTTAAGTTTTATATTTTCATTTCCAAAATGCAATTGATCATCTTAAAGTATATTTACTGACAAACTACAGGACAAACTACAACTTTGCATGTTGCTTTTGATACAGAAGCACAATTGATCTCTTCATGAAGATCACATATATGGCTTAGTGTGGACTGGGAAACTCTTTAAGGAGGGCTTTTGGATGTGAAACTGTTAGGTCAATTCTATTCTAGAGAAGAAAATTTTTGTGTATTGAAGTACTAAATGCCCTGCATGATACCTCTTGAGTTTATATGTGTAGACTCTGAGTAGGAAAGTCCTTATGGAAAGGAACATGATCACGGAAGAGAAATTGACCCCTGCAACTGAGTAGAAAATCTGGAGCCCAGGACAGTGATGGCAGATCCGTGGAAGAGGAGTATGGCGCATGGATCCTAGCAACGATTATGTCTACTATCTGGTAGAAGGGGGAATGGTGGGATTTCCGTGCCTCCCTTCCCCAGTCTAGATTGTAACTTTTTCTATTCTCAGGCCTTTGAGTAAAACTTTGTGAAGCAGAAACTTTAAGAAATTATTGGATGGATGTGTTCTCACACTTAAGAAAGCTCCAGTGTCCTGGAAGAATAATATTGACCTATCGAAGCTAAGAGAAGCAGCCTGAATTGAAGATGCCAAGTGACATACAGGAAACATTTGTGGAACAAGAAAATGTTCCTGAAACTTACCAAGAAATATTTGGGGAAGGAGACTTAATATAAGACACTATTTCCTATGAATCAAACGAGAGAGAGAGAGAGAGAGAGAGAGAGAGAGAAATGCAAACTCCTACCATTTGCATTTTAAAGAGAGAAGTGACAAAGAAGCCTGCAGAATTTAGGGACATTAAATTCTTAAAAGAATCAGACATACGCAAAATGATTCACAGAGTCTAAGAATTCGTTGGTCAGTAATACTTTATCATTAATGTTTATTTTCAGTAGCTTCTCATTTTTCAGTGAAATACAGTTTGGCTTCCAGAACTGAGCCATATCTAATTAATGCTGCATCCAGTATATGTTTTCACTCCCTGTTAGCTAGAAACAGTAGTTCAAAGGAAAGCATACACGACCAGACAATAACCCCAAACCCGATCTCTTTCTTCTCCTACTACGGATGTCCTTGCCTCCTACACTTGGAAGAAAAATATCCCTTAATTAACTGTAAGAGGCAATATGTAAAAATAGAGTCAAAGAAAATATACACTATAATGAATTATATAGGAAATATAGAAGATAGCTGTATAATTATAATTTAAAAATTGGGCCACAGGTACATGGTAAATCATTATTAATAATAGAAAGGGTCTGTATTTTATTTTCAATTTTAAGCCATAAAATACTTTATATTTTCACTAACTATACTGAAAATCCATAATTATGACATTTCTCTGACACCTTAAGTTTAGCTAGTTTTACATTAATATTCCATGTTGGGGGAGCATATTTTTACCTGCCATTTATGTAAAAGACAAAAAAAAAAAAAGGTGGTAGAGAATTCATCTGTTTTTTGAGAATTCATTTTTCATCTTTTAGTATGATGTTATTCAATTACTGCTTTTTACTGATATATATTCTAGGGAAAAATAAATATTATAATAGCATACTGTCCATTCTTCACTAATATCTTTATCATCTCTGGACATTCCTAGCATGCATAAACAATTTGTTTTTCTTTCCTCACATTAAAAAGCTTCCTTCATGTTGAATACCTGACTGATTACTAATTTTTTCTTGCCTACGTATGTAGTAGTTGTGTATTGTTTTTATCAATGTAGTTTCCCCTCCTTATTCTGTAATAGAATTCCTCTTTCCTTTGGGGAACCCATTTTATTTGGTCATATGAGTCTGGTTATTTCCCATGAATCATGGGGAAGGGAATATGATCCATGCTTGGTGAAATCCCCCCATTTTCCTGGACATTCTGACCGGCTCAGGAACAAGGACAAGGCTTGAGCCCATCCAAGCAGAATCTTCTCTGGAATATTTTTTCTTCTATCAGAAAAAAACCTACCCCATTGGGATTAAGGGGCTCTGGGGTTGATGGGGTGATAAAGTGGGTTTATGTCAAGGCACCTGATCTACCATGAAACGTGAGTCTGTGCAGGAGATGAAGAGCAAGGCAGAGTACAAATATCTCCAGTTAAGCCCCTGTGTCTAGCTGTGACTGAACCTTCAGCACTTTCAGACTTTTTGACACATGAGCCAATATATTCCCTTTTGTGAGAAAGACATTTTTAATTGGGTTCCTGTCATTAACACTGGCAAAACTCCTGATTAATAAACTGATTCCTAAATTGCATTCTCTGTGTCCCATCTACGTGCCAGAATACTGTTACCTTAATACCCCTGTTCCTATGAGACTTGCTTTCCTAGACTACCTACCTATTTAATTGTGCTCCGTGCCACCTTCTCTTTGGTGGACCTACACATGATAACTGCTTGATTTAATGGACTATTCTGGCTCCAGAGCCAAGCCCTAGCCCACAGTAGATAATGGTAGATCATGAACAACTCTAGCTGTGTCTAGAGAGATGACAGTATTCCTCACAGAACAGAAAAATGAGGTTAAACTCATTGAATTTCTGTTGACAGGAGTCAACAGAAAAAAAGATAAAAAGATAAAGATAAAAAGATAAAAAGAAAAAAGATAAAAAGGAAACAACAACAACAACAAAAAACCCACAAGGTTTTGTTTGTAACAACCTAAGCAAGTTGCCCAGACATCTTAGATGTGATCTTCTTTCTTTTGCTTAAGGATTTTAATATTCATAGCATATTGTTCATTCTAAGAAAGTACCTCCTCACCAAACGGGTCAGGTTAGTTAATGTTATTGTGATGTTCGTTTCTTCATGCAACAATATTTATTGAAATTTACTCTAAGATGGATATTACTCTAGGCATGAGGGACATATCAAACAACAAGGCAATCTTCTTGCCTTCATGGAGTTTACAGTCTAGGGAAAGGAGATAGCTAATAACAAAAAACCAAAACACATGAAGAAAAAGAACAGTGTCATAAATCAGGGAGTGAAGTGGACACTTATGAGGTATGGATGCTTCTTAACAGTGGGTCAAGGAGGCTTCTCTGATGGAGGCTACATGAGTGTAGTGACCTGAAGAAAGTAAAAAAATGAAGCCATGAAACTGTCATCAGAAGAACATTCCAGATTGAAGAAACTATGTGCTGAACTTCTGACACTGCTTTTTACTGGAATAGTAACAAAGCTGGTAGAGCTAGAGCAGAGTAAACAGTGAGGGAGAAGTGGTAGGAGACAAGGTTAAAAGGTTGGGTAGAGGAAGGAGGGCTCTGTAACCACTATAATACTTTGGTTGTTACTCTGAGTTGGGAAGTCATGGGATGGTTGATCAGTAATGTAATAGGACCTGACCTTACATTTCTGAAAAGGTCATTCTAGCTACTATATAGTAATTAGACTGAATACTGAAACAGGTGTGGAAATAGAAAGACTAGTTAATAGCTTATTACTATAAAGCAAACAAGATTACAGTGGCTTGGACAATGGTGATAATGGTAGAATCGATGAGAAGTAGTGAGATTGTAGATATATTTTGAATGTACATGAAGTAGGATTAATTGATACATTGAATATGGTGGAAGAGAAAGGGAATGGTAATGTTTTGTACTGAGCAATGATAAAATGAAATTGCCATTTATTGATATGGGGGAGCTTGCAGGACTGGGGGGTTGGGGTGGGGATATGGGAAACTAGCATTTGGTTTAGATATGTTAAGCTAATGCCTATTAGACATTTAAGTGGAAATGTCAAGTAGACAGTTGGGTATATGAGTCTGAAGACACCAGACACCTGAGGTAGAGGTACAAATTTCAACTTGACAATATGTCGAAAGCCATGAGTCTGTGATCACCTAAGGGGTGATGGAAGATGTCTAAGTACTGAGTGATGGAGCCTACCAATTTGGAGTTAGGAAAGATGAATAGGAACCAGCAAAGGAAATAGTGAGGGAATAGGTAATAAGAAAGAAGAGAGGGGAGGTGGGGGGAGAGACAAAGAGAAAGAGAGATGGGGGGTGGGAATGGGAGGAGACAGAGAGAGGAATTGATTGATTCCAGAAGCCACATGAAGAGAGTGAGAATGAGGAAATGTTCAACTCCATTAAATATTAGATGAGAACAGAGAATTGACCCTTGTACTTGGCAACAAATAGGTCATTGGAGATGAAAAGATGAGACCTGAAAAGAGCTGTTTCAGTGAATTAAAAGCCTAATTGGCATGGGTTCAGAAAAAGATTAGAAGAGAGGAATAAAGACAGCAAACATTGACAACATTTTCAAAAAGTTTTACTGGAAAGGGGATTGCAAAATAGGGCAGAAGCAAGAAAGTAATAGATTAGGGATATTATAGCATATTGGTATGATGTTGGGAAAGATCCAGTTAGAAAGGGAAATTGATGATGCCGTAGAGAGTAGAGACTGATTGAATTAATTTTCAAATAATTAATTATTTGAGTTGGTGTGAAAGGTTGGGGTCCAGTGTCCAAATGAAGGGGTTGACCTTAGATAGGATAGTGCATATTTCATCCGTAGTGATGAGAGAAAGGCAATTTACTAGTAGGCTTCTAGGGATGGTGTGGGAAGGATGTGGAACTTTTCCATGTGGTTTCTTCTATTTTCTGTAGAGGAAGAAAAGCCAACAGTTGAGACTGGTAAGAGGAAAGGAGATACTGATGATTGGAGGAGAAATGAAGGCATGAAACAGTCAGATATGACAGCTGATACGTAAACATACTAAGGAAACATAGTAGATTTGCTGGGTGACACTGAGGGTTCTCTTGAGAATGAAGGTCAGGTTAGCAGAAGTAAAAGGGGGCAAGAGTATGCAAGAGAATGGTTAAATCAATATATTCCAGCACTGTCATTAGGTACATATTGTCCACAGTATTCCAACTTCAGCGAAGACCCCAGAAATTTAGCAGGAATGCAGAAAGAAAGAAATAACATGAAATACTGGACCTTGCTTCCAAAGAGGTTTTTTTGGTGGTGGGGGGAGAATGGGCAGTGTGGCCCAAACCAGAAAACAGGGGGCATGAGGTAAAAATGGGACAAGAGGCAAATCCAGATGAGGAGCCAAGGTGGAATCCACAATGGAAAGATGCAAGAGACAGAGCAGGAATCGAAATGACCTTCAGGAAAGGACGTGGGACAGGAAGAGTCTGGTTAGTAACTGAGAGTAGAGTTTCTGAGGGAATACAACTGCTCATAGGGAACAAAATCAGAGAGAGAGCAATATAAGAGAATGAAATCCTGCGGTGCAAAGCCAGTTATGTCTGGTCCAGGAATCTGGAGGTTAATTATAAAGGAGAGTATTTCTCCACAATGACATTCTTCCCTCTCAGAAGCAACAGTATTTTATATCTTAAAACTGACTCAGGAAATAGCAGCCATCATAGAAATATTTCTCCATCAGAGCATTCAAACAATTTGAAGGATACCAAAGCCTCTTTTGATTGCCTGCCCTGACCCCCATATTCCACAGTTAGAGTACACTCTATGTGGTTTGGAGCCAAAACACGGAGATCCCTTTGGAGATTGAAGCTTTGAATGGAAAATGAGCATCTCTAGGACTCAAATCCACTTCACTGAGCAATGATTAGTTATTTAAGAGCAAGAAGATTAATCTTTCTGACTTCCAAAGGATGAATTATGAGAGCATGGAAAATGAATGAGCTTAATAGTCAAAATGAATTTGAATCCCGGCTTCAGTTTAATTTTTCATGGGTCTCAGTTTCTTCATCTATATAAATGGGATAATAATATTTGTCTAGAAAATTATTTTAAAGATTAGATCAAATGATGTATATGAAAGCACCAGTCATGGTACCTGAGAAGAGTAAGCCCTCAGAAAATGCTTAATTTTCTTTGCTTTCCCCTTTCCTTTCCTCTTCTTCCTCCCTCCCACCTTCCCTCATTCTCAAATGGTTCTCTCCCTTTCCTCCTTTTCTCTCTTTCCTTTTTCAGGCACTAAATCTCATTACTATGAGGCATTGACAAGGAACATTTTATTTCAATGTATGGTTTTTCCCTTTCCCCCCATCTATCAGTAGAAGGTGTGATAAATTCTTGCACTTATGGGAAACATAAGTCTATATTTGTCACAGAATCCCACTGCTTTAATTCTGACTTGCATTTGAAATTTCTTAACTACACTTATTTTATAGTCTCTCTGCCCCCAAGATTTAGTATGACCTCCCAGAAAGTTCCCCATTGACCCTGTTTTTTTTTTAATTTAAGTGTTATCATGAATTGGGTGAAGTGAGAATGCATTTCCTGTAGTATATCAGGCCCTTTCTTTTAAAGTAACAGAAGCTCTTTGGGGTAAGATGGTTATTACATTTTTGTATATTGTATAAATGTAAGATCTTAGGTATCTCAAAATATCCCAAGTCTGGAAAAAAAAAATAGCTGCCTTTAGGCAACTACTCTGAAAGTAAATTCAGTCTTCTCTTTCCATCTACAAGACACATGTTATTTTTGCTTGAACAAAAAATTCTTGAACTCTTAACAGCCACATCAGCTTTCTCATCCACCTGGCCTCCCATCATCTCAGAAACATCACAAGGTTGTGAAATAACCTCTCACAGCAGGATGACGAATGGCTTCTGTTGCTGATTCCCATCTAAATCATCAAGTTCTCCTTGTTGATTATCGCCAAATTGTCTGTACTTAGCTTGATGCAAATAATTTTCTTCAAGATTCTGAACCATCTCAGACTTAATGAAGTATTTTATAATATTCTTACCCATGGCTTAGGCAGTTTAGTTTTTTTAATTAAAAAATGTGAAACAAAATATTCTAGGTGACTCTTACCTTCTTCAAGGCAGTGAGTAAAATACAGCTTTCCAATTTCACAGTCATCCCTAAGAAATCATGCATTGCTATTTTACAGGAGAATACAAAATTAAATTATACGTAAAAATATACAATTGTATTACATTAACATTTTATCAAAATGATTATTGTAAACGATTCTTCTGTAAAGAGTTGGTTTTTATAGCCAGGTAGCCAAGACATGGAAATATTGAGACTATTAAAAAAAAAAAAAAAACAGGGGCGCCTGGGTGGCACAGCGGTTAAGCGTCTGCCTTCGGCTCAGGGCGTGATCCCCGGCGTTATGGGATCGAGCCCAACATCAGGCTCTTCCTCTATGAGCCTGCTTCTTCCTCTCCCACTCCCCCTGCTTGTGTTCCCTCTCTCGCTGGCTGTCTCTATCTCTGTCAAATAAATAAATAAAATCTAAAAAAAAAAACAAACCAAAAAACAAAACAGACAAGGGGGGGGAAATTAGGAGTTGTTGATCTACTGGGTATATAGTTTAGTTATATAAGATGAATAAGTTTTAGAGATCTGGCTGCTGCACTTAATTAACAATATGGTATAGCGCATTTCAAAACTTGTTGAGGATAAATTTCACATTCAACACCCTCCCCACACACACACAGAGAAGAACACAAGGAAATTTTGGGAGGCAATGGACATGTTTAGTACCTTCAGTGTGGTGATGGTATCACAGGTGTATACATGTATCCAAACTCATCAAAATATATACATTAAATATATACAGAAAAGAAAATAGACATTAAAAACTCAAAGATCTGGGCACCTGGGTGGTTCAGTCATTACGTGTCTGCCTTCAGCTCAGCTCATGATCCCGGGGTCCTGGGATCAAGTCCCACGTTGCACTCCCTGCTCAGCGGGAAACATGCCTCTCTGTCTCCCATTTCCCCTGCATTTGTTCCCTCTCTCACTGGCTCTCTCTCTGTCAAATAAATAAATACAATCTTTAAAAAAATAACTCAAAGATCTGTACTCAATTTTATGAGAAGCCATCAATTAGTCAAATAAATTATGAAATAATATAGGAAAGAACAAAATACAATATCAAATAGTGGTAAGTGAGCTTTTAAAATATAGTTCTAAAAATGTGTAAATAATCTAAACTGTTATGGAGGAAGAGAAATTAACCTTAATTTTAGGGAATATTGTTTTAAGATCAAATCAGAATTAGCACTAGAAAGTATGAGATCCAAAGCTATATATAGAATTTTAAGATAAGCGTCTGGAGTGGGCAGAAGTACTGCCATTTCCTAGACCTCTATTCAAGGGCTCTGTTGTTGAAAAGAAGGAAAAGAAAGTGATTGGAAAACAAGGGAATAAAATACCAGAAGAAAATTTCTCCCACATCCTTTATGACAAAGATGGCAATGGCTTGTAAGCTGGTAATGGTGTGTCATTCCAAGAGTACAGACATGCTCATTCAGGCAAATTGCCCTCCTATAGAAGCCATATGGCTGGCTTTAGGTTTTGATCATCTACAAGAAATATTAGCCCTGTCCAAGGTTTAGTCTCTGATGCCAGTCTTTTTAAGAATTTCATCCTCAGTTCTTTTCTGAAGTTTAAATTAGCCAGTCATTCTAGGAATGATTAAAATATGTTTAAGGATGTTAAAGTATGTTTCCTACCAAAAAAAAAATAGTGTTTTTCCTTTGGGAAAAAAGCAAATTAAAAAAATCCCTTTTATAAACTCTAAGACTTTTACCTGCTAGGAAACATCACCATTATCCCCAGAAACAGAAAGATCTTGTATGTCATGTTGCTTCCAGTTTAAATCAACAACTTTAAAAGCTGACAGTTCATGCCAATTTTTCTACCTTTAAGCATTGTTTAAAATGACTGTAAACAAGTAAGAATAATTGTAGGATTTTACCAAAGGTTTTGACATTCTATTCCCTAAGAAAGCAAACCTTGTCAAAAAGCCAAAGTTATTAAATTTGTGGAAGGCACATAAAATATTAGTTTTTGATGCCAACATAGTGTGGATTTGCTTATCCAGTCAATCCATCAGGGAATTAAAATGGATAAGAGGCCTGGGGAAGGAGATGGACTGACATCAGGAAACCTGTCAGTGTTAATTCCCTGGAAGTCAGCGGAAGGAGCTTGGCAACAGGATTTCTTTCATCCATGTGTTCTTCAGTGCACAAAGTCTCCTTGACTCTGCAATATTTCTCTCAAATGTGGAAGAGAGAGTCAGCCATCACATTTGGTGGTCCATTTACTTTGGAGAAATGGGTGATTTATTCTAGTCCAGGTATGTGATCTTAAAATATCTGTAAAGCATAATAACACTTGGCCTGTTTAGAATGTTCTCTGAAACCCAGGATTTAAAACTTAATTCTGCTAAAAACTTGCTCAACATAACCTCATTAAAAGTTCACAATTGCTTGGATATCATTACATGTCTGGAATAAGCTTTATTTTTCAACCAAACACTGCAAAGACCAAATAAATGCATGGTCAGCAGGTGTCATGAAGTCTGGAATTGTTTGGGCAATCATCCATTTCTTTATACTAAATTTTTGCCTCTAATTTATTTTAATGAAACTATGATTTAGTCCAACATTAGTTTAAATGCCAAGAGATTTTAAAGTTCTTCATTGATCGTAAATTGTGTTTTACATTCTATGATGGTTCAGTTGCCAGATTTGGTGATGTTTCATAGGACAGTTTGGGTTGGATTTTGCCATTACAAAATTCATCTCTCTACTTTACATACTAAGACCACTATCTACTGAGGTACACATGATTTTTCTCAGCCAAGAGAAGCTAAGGTATTTTCTCCCTATCCCTGGCACCTCAGTTTTCACTTTTCAGGATGTTCTTAAATATTTTTGACTCAGTAATTACCCATTTTTTTATAGCTTCAGGGACAGGAAACTCATGCTTCCAAAATGCAATGCCTGGCAGAGATATCTTCTTCACTGGCCAGTTGAAATCTTAAATATTTTTTATTAGATGATCAGTCCTATATAAATACAAATGTAAAACAATATTTTTAACCAGGTGCTTGCTAGCATAGACAACACCCTATGCATACCACACACACACACACACACACACACACACACACTGTCAGATACACCTTCCCTACATACATAGCTGGTATCAGGTACTCTCCATTCTTGCCTTCATGTCCATGAAAGATTTTGTGGGGGCAAAGTTTATTCTGATAGAGAAAAGACATTAGGCACTTAAGCTAGAACATGAAAACCATGAGAGGGACAGTGAGGATATGTCTTTCCCCAGGTCCTTGAGACTGTTTTTCAGCCCGTGAAGAGTTAAGAGCAAAGCTTACAGCCCTACTTAAGGGAAGTTGTGAGACTAGACACAAAGAGAGCTACCTTGGGGTCCTAGGTGGAAAAGTAAGGCTCAGGGCTACATTGGGACACCGCGTCTCCATGCCGAGCTTGTCTCTGCAGAGAGCGCTGCACTGTTCGGATACCGGGATGCTGAAAGCAGAGTCAGCATTCTTGGCATGGAAATTGATGATCTTGTGATGGACAATCCTGGTACACTGAGGCTTTTACAAAAGATTTGGGACTGTCAATATTTTAGAGCAGAGGTTGGCAAACTTTTTCTGTAAAAGACCAGATGGTAAATATTTTTGGTTTTCATACCACATGCTATCTCTGTCACATTGTGTCTTCTTTTCCCACCATCCTCCTCCTTGTCCTCCTTGTCCTCCTTCTCCTCATCTCCCCCCTCCTTCTCTTCCTTTTTCCTTTTTAAGTAAACCCTTAACCTAAAGTAAACCTAAAAAATACATTTTTAGATGGCAGGCTGTACAAAAACAGGCCATGGGAGATTTGATCAACAGTCTGTAGGTTCCCAAACTCCTCCCAAAAGGGTAAATGCAGAGTGGACAAATATTCTTGGAAGGTAGTGCTGTATTTCTCAAAATGCTCTTAACTTGTGCTATAAACAACTCCCGAATCCCATGACTTAACAAAATAAAATAGTTTTAACTCCCAACAAGGTCTAATATGGAGGTTGGTTGGTGTGGAGCCAGTGGGAAGTAGATTGACCTCCCTGATACGGTCTTCCAGGCACCTAGGTTCCTTCTATCAAACGACTCTGTCATGAGGGCTTCCATGTCTGGCTCACAGAGAAGGGAGGAGCAGGTGAAAGAGGACCTTGAAGAGATTTTAGGGGTGAGGCTTATAAATGTTGTATATCATTGAACTCAGCCTCATTGCCTCACCTGTGAAAGGGGCTGGACCATGTAGTGCAGCAGTGGCAGTGGGAAGTAGAGGCAAATACGGATGTTAGAACTTACTAGAATCTCTGGGAAGCAATGACAAGTAGACTGACGGCAACAGTATGCAAGACTCTGTAGGTATGGGAGGTGGGAGTGAGGAGTGGAGGTGGGAAAGGGTACCAAAAGGAGGGGAGTGAATATAAATCACTACCTACTTAGCAATCTGTTTACATGCTGTGTACAAGATATCACTATGGAATTTGAAATGATAGTCAAATTAGATGTGTATTGAAGTCAGAAAGTTAGCAAGTAATATTCTCCAACTTGACAGTTTCCATCAGCAGTCTTTCTAATGCAGAATGGGAGATAGAGTCAAGTTGAAATAAACAATCTCTAATATTATTTCATTCTAATCGGGGCATTCATGAAAGTTCAATTCTTTTTCTTTTTTTTTAATATTTTATTTTTTAAGTAATCTCTATACCCAACATGGCACTCAAACTTATACCCTAAGATCAAGAGTCATATGTTCCACCGACTAAGCCAACCAGGCACCCTAATTATTTTTCTAATATTTAAGGTATATTTCTTTGTCCACTGATCACCCTCCCCAGTGGCTAGGACACTTCGTCTAAAAATCTTGTTTGTGTCATTACACTTGAGTATTTAAATTTTATCTCATCTTCTCAGTCAAGAGAAAATAACCTTTGTTTGACATTGTTTATTTTGTTGTAAATTGTACTTAAATAACTTCCATTGATACCGCTGTGGGAAGTTCAGCAACTATAGCAGAAATTTACACTTATAAAACTATAGTTAAAGTGGAAAGCTCCAGGTAAGCATTTGCTAGTAGCAGCCATAAATCAGTATAATTATTTAGAATGCTACTAGTCCCAGGTTCTTTTGAAGAAAAAAATAGTGTATCAGGCAATATTTTCACTGTGTTGCTATGTTTATTTCCTTCAGATAAAAGTTACTGTTTTGATTTTTAAGAACTCAGGATATTTTTCTAAGCTAACAAACCTCAGTGACTTCAAAAGACACTTTAAAATTAGTCCTTATTTTCTCTAAGCCATTGTAACCATTGCAATTACAAATCTGTCTAGAGAATCACCATCGTTGTATTTGTAATACTATAGATCATTTCAGTTCTCCCTAAATTGATTTCTAGATCTAGCATTATCACAATTAAATTCTCATCATATATGTGGAAGTGGACAAATTAATTCTAAAATTTATATGAAATAAAAAAGAAGTTAAAAAACGCCCTACAAAATAGTGGTTGGGTGGCTCGGTTAAGCCTCTGATTCTTGATTTCAGCTCAGGTCATGATCTCGGGGTTCTGAGATCCAGCCCGGCATCAGGCTCTGTACTAGGTCTGGAGCCTGCTTAAGATTCTCTCTCTCCATCTCCTTCTGCACCCCTCCCACGCCCCTCTTTCCCTCTCTCTCTCTCTTAAACACACACACACACACACACACACACACACAAAACAATCTTGAAGAATATAGAAAACTTACAATTCCAGTTATCCTGACTTATTATAAAGCTACAGTAATTATGACACTGTGGTGTCGCACAAGCAGACCAATGAAATATAACAGAGGATCCAGGAGTAAGCACATCCCTACCATCAATCTAATGTATAACGGAAGTGTCACGACCAATGAGTGGGGAAATGATTTTTTTCCCAGTCAGTGGTGTTGGACCAAATGGATATCCACACGAAAAAACAAATATTGACTCCCATGTTACATCATGCACGATAACTGATTCACAGACCTGACTATGAAACATAAGTGTAAAAGTTTTTAGAAGAGGACATAGGTAAATAATTTTATGGTCGGAGGTACACAAATATCTCTAAACAGAACATAAAGCATCAGAACAAGAAAGACCAATAAATCGTCCTTCATTAAATTAAGAAATTCTGTCATCAAAAGATACTATAAGAAAGTGAATGGTGAACAGGGGCAAAACTAAAGATAAACACCAGAAGACTGGTTATCTTGAGGGGGCATCCTTGACTAGGGGGGAGCATAAGAGAGCTGTTGGCTGGAGCTGATAATATTCTCTATCTTGTTACGTCTGGTGGTTTCACATATGTAGACATATTTACATCAAACTATAAAATTATAATTTGTACAGTTCATTGTATATAAATTCAACCTAGATAAAACAATAGTTCTTGGTTTTGCATTTAATTTTATAACTTTATACACAGTAGTTATAATTAAATCTCTATATTTAATTGTTTTCAATCATCACCACCAAATATTGATTTTTTTTTAAAGATTTTATTTATTTATTTGACAGAGATAGAGACAGCCAGCGAGAGAGGGAACACAAGCAGGGGGAGTGGGAGAGGAAGAAGCAGGCTCGTAGCGGAGGAGCCTGATGTGGCGCTCGATCCCATAACGCCGGGATCACGCCCTGAGCAGAAGGCAGACGCTTAACCGCTGTGCCACCCAGGCGCCCCCCAAATATTGATTTTAATCCAATATCCCTTGTTTGCTGGGATTACTTTCAAGTAGTCTTCATGGTAAGAGGAATGGTCTTGGCGATATATGATCTGAGACCTTGCATACTTAAAAATACCTTTCGCTGAATTCACACAAATGTGCAAACATGTCCAGTTATGTCTATAAGCTGTTCAGCCAGTACTTACTAGTAGCCAGGCCAGTATCCACCAATGTTGGTCCATTTCTGGGCAAGACTGATTGTTTAATGCATTATTTTGAATATACCTCTTTTTGTTTGTTTGTTTGTTTGTTTGTTTAGTTTTTGGCTTCTAAACAACAGACTTATTTCGCAGTTCTAGAAGTCTGTGGCCAGAGCGCCAGCAAGGGCAGCTTCTGCCGAGAGCCCTCTGCCAGTTTGCAGACTGCTGACTCTCTGTTGTATCGTCACATGGTGGAAGTGCTGAGAGATGACGAGCCCTCTAAAGGCTGCTTTTTAAAGTTTGAACTTTTTTTTCTTTTGAAATGCAAATTTTGATAGGTTTTCTTTTTGTTGGTTTTTTTCCCCTTACTGTTGCCTGGAACTTGGTGAGCACAGGCTGTCCAACAAAGGCAGATTCTTCTTCAGCTCAGAAGAGTTTTCTATGAAGTCATTGCTTATTATATCCAGCTTCCTTCAGAATATTTCTTAGGTTGGATCTCTGTTTTTCTCTCCTCCTAGAAAACATTTTTCCCCTTAATTTTCAACTGTCTTTTTCCTCTGTATGCTGAAGAAACACTGAAGTCTTTCCACCAGACATCACTGATTTGATGTTCTGCAAGTTTATTACGTTCTCTTCTCCAGGGCTGATTTTTAATTTGTGACTGCTCTCGATATTTCTGTCCAGGATAGTATATCTGTTACATTCTGTGGAACAGGAGACCACACCCAAGCTCTGGCATCCCCTTTTGTATCCTTGCCTTTGCTTCTTACCCCCCGGTTTTTACTATTTCATATCTGCTTCCATCAGAAGCCTTCTAACCATTTCTAATGGAAATGAATGTTCACAATTATACCTCTCAGCCATTAACATTTTTAAACATATGTATGAATTATTTTCTCTTTACTAGTTTGGAATAGTGAACCACTAATTTAGGCCTAGCATCTGCTGAAATAGAATATCTCCTGTACCACTTGTTGTCCACTTGGGTACTGGGTGCTTTTCTGTATGAATGGAAAGGAAGCTTGATGGGCCCAATTGGTGATACGTAACCATAAGCCATGTGATTTTGAGGAGCCTAACATCAGCTCTTATACTTTCCTCACTGAGATTTCAGACTCATTATCAACAGGCACTATTCTCATTGTTATTCTTGCTTTCTACTGAGAAAAACAAATTATTTGGCAACCAAAAATCCCAAAATTCACTTAGCCTTTGGGCCTCATTCCTTGTATGCTGCCTGTTGGGATTTATGGTCTCTAAACGATACATAGAGATAAGCTAGAATCAGACAGCTGTCAGTTGTAGGAAACAACATACTCTAGATACGTTTAAGAAGACATTGGTTTAAAACATAGGGAATTGGGTGCTTACAAAAGTCACTGAAGGAAAAACAGGCTTTAATGACTACCAGACCAATACCATTGAACTGACTCACCAGGCAGCTACAATCCTCACCAAAAGTAGGAGATATGAGAGACAAGGAGGGCATCTCTGAAACTGTGACCCAAAGAACAGCTGCCATCCAGAGAACCAGCAGGCAGGGCCTCCACAACTACCTCCTGGCAGCCATGAAGTGAGTGACTAGAGAACAAAACGCTGAGTGGGACCACAAATGCTCTTTACCTCTGCCTCTGTCAACTATGCTCTAGAAAGGAACTTGGCAGACTACTTTGTCCAGGCCAAGTCCAATCAGCAAATACAGCCACACTCTTCTGTTTACAGTTTGTCTATGGCTTCGTCACCTGAACGGCAGAGTTGAGTAGTTGTGACAGAGCTTGGGTGTGGTCTCTTGTTCCACAGAATGTAACAGATATACTATCTGGCCCGTTAAAGAAAAGTAATGCCAACCTCTACTCTAGAAGTCAGTGGTTGGAATGCCGTTTTAGAAAAAAAATAAGTATACAATGGCGTCTTCCGGAAACAGCATCCAAAGAAACAGGGGAGATTTCTGCCTTACCTATCATAGGCAGTCCCATCTAAGAGACACAACCTAGTTTTTATCCTCAACCTCAGTTTCAAAGGAATTTTAAAACTGGAGTTTTTAGTTTCCAACTTTTGCAGTGTAGGAGGACTCCTTTAAGAGAAAGTTGGAGCAAACGTGAGTGCCATTTCCCTATCAACACCAAATCCAGTTGTTTTGAAAAGTCACATTTATACACACATTTCTCCTCATACTTAAACTTCAACAGCAATGGCCAACTAAAATATCCATTGTCATACAGATATAAATGCATTCACCCTCTCCCCAGAGGGTAGAATCGGTGTCATCAAAGACTATCTTCATCTCTAGGTGATACTCCTTCCTCTTCTGTTTAGACAAAATGCCATCTTAAACATGTTGTCCCATTATGTTTTCATTCCTCTTTCCTCCAGGCTGAATATGGATATGGTGTTTTTGGCATGATGGGTAGGGACAGCATTTAGGAATGGGACAATAGACAACGAAAGGAGTTCCAATCCCTGACAATGGCTCAAACTACCATTCAAGCTTAGAGCACAACCCAGACTAAAATATGAGAGAGAGGGTGCCTGGGTGGCTCAGTTGTTAAGTTTCTGCCTTTGGCCCAGGGCGTGATCCCAGGGTCCTGGGATGGAGCCCTACGTCAGGCTCCCTGCTCTGCTGGGAGCCTGCTTCTTCTTCTCCCACTCCCCCTGCTTGTGTTTCCTCTCTCACTGGGTGTGTCTCTCTCTGTCAAATAAATAAATAACATCTTAAAAAAAATAAAATGAAATATGAGAGAGAGATAACTTTTCAGGCCCTCTAATTTGGACTCTATTACTACAGCAGCTTAGATTGTTCTCTTATGCATAAACCTAAAAATTCAATTAAAAGTGAACATCAATGATATATCTTATATGAAAAAGTGACAGAAGGGAAAAGGAGAAAAAAATTAATCAGTAGGTTAGACATATATGTAACATAGACAAAAAGAAACTATGTGTTTCTATTACTAGTCATTTCTACAAGTAGTCATGAGACCTGTGCCATACCTTCTTGTTTTCATGCAACACCTAGCTGGTTATTTTGTTCGTTTATTTTGTTTGATGGTTTATTTGTTTGGTCTGTAGATTGATCCAAGTCCTTTCTTCTGAGATATCTGGTTCCTTTATGGTCTTGCCCGAATGATCATTTGGTCAATATAATCCCTATTAACTTTTACTGATAGATTGGCCAGGATAGGAGGCAGCTCAGAGAGTACTTGACCCCAGACACATTCCTCTTTGTTCCCATTGTAAAACACTAGCCCTATTTCCCTTCGGTAATTAGATAAATCACTGGAAACCACAGTTATTCTAATCCCACCCCAGATGATGTTGCTTAATTTTATTTTGTTTTGCTTGTTGCAATAAGAGACTAAAATGCAACCATCGCTATGTCCCTTGTAGAAGCATTTCTTCCTTGAAGAAAATGTTCCTCCAAACCTGGTCTCGTATGCATTTCCTAACCTCCTTCTGGGGGGGTGGGGGGGTGGGGAAAACATTTCTAATGAAATTGCTTAGGCACCATTGCATACTTGCCTGATGAACTTGAATAAGCCTAAGATCTGTTCTGGAGAACTACTTACTCATCCACCATTAACTGTCAGCTGTCAGAAGTCTAATGATCTCTAATAGGAAAGCTTTTTGTTGATTATCTAATCACACTTCTCTGTAAATGGCACTAGAAAAGAGAAACCTTTAAATTGGTCTGCTTAGGTCCTTTTCCTTGAACAGCCTTGAAATAAAGTTTTGACAAGTCCACATAATTATATTGTCAGAATAGGTTTTAAAGAAACGGCAGAGATCTTTTTCGAAGGTGGCGTTGCTACTGTAGGTTAGCACATCACTTCCGTTTCCAGTCCTTGGTTCCTCAACTTGATATTATGGCTAAGGTAGGGGTGGAGGAGGGGGTACCATTTACTATACTTCTTCTATTTTAAGTCTTTTTGTTCTGTTTTAGATTTTTGTGTCTCTGACACTGGCCTGCTTCTTACAATGATTGCAAATCATAGTTTACTTGGTAACATTTTTTTTCCTTCTTAAAGTACTTAAAATAATGATCATGAATCACTGCTTGAGGTCGTCTAAAGCGCTCTCCAAAGAGCCCCTTACCCTCACAAGGCACTGTCTTCCAGAAAGTGCTGAAATTGAGTCTTCAGTATGTTATTTCATTATCCTAAAAGGGTATCTTCTTTGGGGTAACAGGAGACATAGTACAAACAGGAAATTCCTCAGGCGTCAGGACATTGTCCCACCTTTCTGGCTAGAAAACAAGTCCATTGTTTTGAAACAACATTATAAGGAATGCTGAGTTGTGAAGAAGGTATTCAGTAAGTCCACAGGTAAGTGTCTATTCCAGAAAGAATAAATCACTACGATGTGGTTGACAGTAATCAGCCCACCCCCAGATGTTTTTTGAGACCTATGGCATAAACCAGCATATTATGTATGGCATTGGTCTCTGTTTTGGCAAGTGGGAAATTTAACAGTACCGTTAGCCAAATTAGCGTTGGTGAGGGAAAGCCTGTACATAAATGCCACCATGGCCATTTTGTCCCCGAGCCTCTCGAATAAGCACTAGACTGGAGGAAAGACTGAGGGACATGCATAAATCTTACACATGCAATTATTTTTTAGTTCTCACATTTGGGATTTTATTAAACCAATTGACTTACAAAGCATTACAGATGTCACAAATAGAGTAATAGCAATTTACCAATCCGGTAACAGTTTGCTGAGCACGTCTTGTGAAGGAAGGGAAATGCCAAATCCCTGAGATAGTGGTTCCACTACAGTTTGGGAGACAAAGGAGATTCTGTTTCTCAGACGTTTGAATCAGGCTAATGAAAGAGAGAGAAAAAAATTTCTCCCATCTGAAGAGCTGCTTCATTAGAAATATTCTAGTAAATAAAAACTACCCTGTTTATAGTGTAGCTTTCAAGAGAGTTCACAAATCCTAACAGCCCCTTCCTGGGCTTCAAAGTTAAAGAGTTTCATTTTTTCATTTGTATGTCTCCAGCATGTAGACTTTTCAGCATCAATATTTTCATTCAGGGGCGCCTGAGTGGCTCAGTCGGTTAAGCATCTGACTCTTGGTTTCGGCTCAGGTCTCGATCTCAGGGTTGTGAGACTGAGCCCCCGGTTGGGCTCCCACTGGGTGTAGAGACTGTGTGAGGTTCTCTCTCTCCCTCTCTCTTCTCTCTCCCTTCCCCTCCCCATCGCCCCACCCTTGCTCTCTCTCTCTCTCAAAAAAAAAAAAAAATCATTCTGAGGTTAACAATCTACTTCCCCATTTCTGTTTGAATTTCAAACACAGTGCTTTAAGCCATTACTTCAATACTAAGCACAAATCACATGCCCTATTGCAAACTGTTGTGTTTTTTTTGTTTTTGTTTCCCTCAGCAAGTTACAAAATAGCTCAGGAAAGTATGGTTAAGGCTCTGCCTCTGAGTGGTGCTGATAAATGCTACACAATTTGTTGATACACTAAAACTTGTTTCCAATTTAATGACTCTGTTACACTGTAATTAAATAGTAATTATGGCAACATTATTAGGATTTCTCTTACTATGATTTAGTAAACACCTCTTTTACTAATTTGAATTCTGTGGCAGCAAGAGCCAAGTTTCTTTCTTTCTTTTTTTTCTTTCTTCAAGATTTTATTTATTTATTTGACAGAGAGAGAGAGAGCACAAGCAGAGGGAGGGGCAGACAGAGGGAGAGGGAGAAGCAGGCCTCCCACCGAGCAGAGAGCCTGACGTGGGGCTGGATCCCAGCACTCTGGGATCTTGACCTGAGCGGAAGGTAGATGCTTAACTGACTGAGCCACCCAGGTGCCCCTCTTTTATTTCATTAATAACTAATTACCAAGGAATTAAAAACCAGCACTTTTTTTGGGTAACATTTGGAGAAACTGAAGGGAAAAGAAGTCATGCTATGTGTTGAAGGAATTGTAACCAATAGGAAACTTTATATAACAATATAACTTTATCACTTCAGTAACTCCCCAAACTCTACAATCATTCTATAAATATGCATTCATAACATCTATTCCATGGATTTTGTAAATCATACAAAAATAATATTTCCTATTTCAAACTTTCCAAAATTTTTTCTTTTTTAAATTTCTTTTTCTTTTTTATTTTTTTTAAAGATTTTGTTTATTTATTTGAGAGAGAGCACACAAGAAGGGGAAAGGGGCAGAGGAAGAGGATGAAGCAGATGCCCCGCTGAGCAGAACTGTGGGGCTCCATCCCAGGACTCTGAGATCATGACCTGAGCCTAAGGCAGACGCTTAACTGACTGAGCCACCTAGGCACCCCAATTTATTTTTCTTAATAACAACTTTATTGATGTATAATTGATATATCATAAAATTTACTCTTTTAAAGTATAAATTCATGATTTTTAGTATACACATTATTTCTATAAAAGTAGCCACTTTATCCATGAAGCTTTGCTTTTAGTAAGATACTTCATCCCAGACCAAAAGTGATCATTTCAAGAGCTACTTTGTCACTATATACCATGTGTTACCAGTGCCCCATTTTCTAACGGCAACTGGTTTTCTCCCACTTTTAAACCCACACTTGATCAAATACCAATCCCAGATTTCCATCCATAAGGATCCATTGACTGTAATCACTTCCTGCATATGGTCCTGCATGTGGTGTTTTCAGGGTTCAGATGGAGGAAACCAGAACCAATCTACACTCTTGCTATTTAAAGCACAAAAAATCAAATACCTAAAGAGAATGAAGCACTTAGAAAATCATTGGACCTCCTTTGTTGGGGAGGCGGGGGGAGGGTGAGAGTCAGAATTTTTATCTTCAATCTTGCTTCTAACAATCACTTCTATTGCATTCAGTTTATATTGTCCTTGAGAATAAACTTAATTCTGGGGCACCTGGATGACTCAGTCAGTTAAGCATCCGACTCTTGATTTTGGCTCAGGACACGATCTCGGGGTCATGGGATTGGGCTTCATGCTCAGTGGGGAGTCTGCTTGAGATTCTCTCTCTGCCCCTCTCACCCCCGCCAATAGATACATTTTAAAAAAAGAATAACCTTGATTCTTTGATTTTCTTCTCTCTATCCTCTCCATCCATCATCTCCTAGCTGTTATTTTAGTTCCTTGTTCTTTTCTCTGTATTCAGTGAGTGCTATTCTAGTTTATTCCCAATATCAGTGGTTCCCTATTCCCGGGAGCCAATTTGGTACCTTACCTCCTTGTAAAATATATTTTAATTCATTCATTGATGACAGTTTGGGGGGTGTTATTGTGTTTTGCAAACATTCTTCTTCTTTTTAATCCATTGTTTTATCTCTTGGCGTCAACATATTTTATCATGGCTATATGTTACTTTATGCTACTCAGGATGGCACAATGTTTTCTTATAATAATTAGTTTCTTAGAATCTGGGGGGGGGTTGTTTGTTTGTTGAGGAGTTCTTTCTCTTCAGTGTAATGCTTGTTTTCCTAATCTCCTTAGAAATCCCATATTGAGGGGCTTTTTTCCCATTGAACTTCTCAATAGTAAATGTGGCCAAAACTGCAGAGACCCATGGGGTGCCAGATACAGAATACATGGATCATTTTTGGCCCAGAACGTCACCCGCTGGAACACTGTAGTAAGGCGCTCTCAGAAGGTCAGCTCCGTGCTGAATATGTGTGTCCATTGCATCTAAGGTGTCTTCAGAATCACAAAATTCAGATGTGCAAAAACTGAACTTTCTTTTGATTCTCCTTAACTGAACTAAACTTAATCCTCAAGACTCCATTTTGTTTTTACTAAAGACACGTTGTAATCTGCCAGTTCTCTTTAAACTCAGTCTGTACTGAATTTAAAACAGAACTTTAATTCTGTTCATTTAAGAATATTTATTCCCCCTTTCTCTTCCCTTGTCCCCAGGGGAGAAAGTACTTACATGTAAGGCTGCGAGGAATAGTTGATATCTATCCATTGCCATTTTCTTCCCTAGTTTACCTTCACTGAGATTTTACCTTCACCAACATTCATTCCCTCTGCCGTCTGCTGCTGATACCTCTGATACCGGCTTGCTCCCCACCTGCTGGGACAGTGTAGCTCACCCTACATATTCTGCATCCCAGCTGCAAGGTATATGCGGTGCCATCTGTACTTTCCCAGCCTTCCTCTGTATCATGTTCAAGGGGATATAGAACTCATTCAGATGCTTATCTCTACTGTCCTTGGCCCATGGAGAGCAGGACAAAATGGGTAATAGTCTCTCCCCTCTAGAACAGCACTGCATCCATTCTTACTCATCAATGACGGGGCTGCTCTGCGCGAATGTTCCCCTCCTAACAAGTCACATAGGAGGTAGAACACAGGACACCCCTGATTTCCAACTGTCAAACCCATTTGAAGTTATCTATCAAGCTCAACCCAGACTTTGGCCTTTGAAAGGGATAAAGGCAAGGTACCTTTCCCAGATGTCCACATGGAAAGAATGTTTCCTTTCCCCAATTTCAACCTCTTTGCCTTAGACCCTAAAGGGCTTTTATTGTCTATCTTCTGTGCCACAAAAGGGGAAGATGTGTACAGTGAAGAGAATCAGAAATTGACTCCACATCTACTTTCTCTCCAGTCCAACATTACATTTCTTCCTCTAAGCTTTAGCTCAGGATACTCAAAGCTTCTATTTTTATATTTATGCATTTACTTTGGAAATCAAAATTATTTTTCTTCTTCTTGTATTTTGAGACCATTCTTTCTGGTATGTTGTTACTTAAAAAATCATTCAGAAATTTATTTTTTCCCTAAAATGTTAGTGTCCTCCCTTTTCAGAGGCAATAGAAAGGCACAGAAGGCAACAAAGAGCACTTGCTTCAATGGGTTGGTAGTAGGTGGATGAATAAAAAATTATATCTTTGTGAAAAATGAGAAGCTACAGGGCGAAATTTCATACCATTCCCCAAATGTTCCTCTCATAGACTTTTTATGAAGTGGAAATATTCTCGTGCATCCCCTGCCTGGTTTTCTAAAATGAATGTAGTATATGCAGCTAAAATCTCCTCCTGGGTTCTTTAGCACTCCTGTCTATCCCAACCGAACCTGCTTCACTTTACTTGAATGATGGGGGTGGGAAGAAAAGCCCAAAAGAACAGCTTTGTAACCAATTCGAAATCAAGATGAATATGCAAAGGAATGGTTTTCTTTTCTTCTGGTTGATATAGAACCCTAACTGCTAATGAAAAGATAGACAGTAGGGGGAGGTTGGAAGGTCTTGCAACCTTCTTTCAGATGGGTGGGTTTGGTTTCTTTTCCTTAAAAAAGAAAAGTGGGCAAATCACTATATATTTCTCACTCCAAAGCCCATTAAACTTAAAATTAATGGAAATCTAAAGCTCCTGTATGTCGATCTGTCATGCTTTAGATTGCCTGCCAGTCTTCTTAAGATTGTACTTGGGAAATGTGGGTGTGAGGAGGCTGCATGAGAAACTGCTTGCCATTCTTAAGACTAGGGATTTTTTTTTAATTTTTTATTATATTATGTTAGTCACCATACAGTATACCCCTGGTTTCTGATGTAAAGTTCGATGACTCATTAGTTCCGTATAACACCCAGTGCACCATGCAATACATGCCCTCCTTACTACCCATCACCGGTCTATCCCATTCCCCCACCCCCTCCCCTCTGAGGCCCTCAGTTTGTTTCTCATAGTCCATAGCCTCTCATGTTTCATTAGGGATTTTTTTTAATAGCAATTTTATTCAGTGTAATTTGTTTGTTGGTGAAGTTAACATTCTGGAAACAACGACACAGCCAGTCTGCAATAACCTTACTGAGGTAAGTTTTTTTTTCTTTCTTGGGTCTACTCTAATGGTCCCTTTTGTGCTCTCTAAATAGTAATCATCTAGCCCTGTCTCTGCACCTGGAAGTAAAAGAATTCAGCATTATGTGAGGAAGAATGCTCGCCATGACCCAGTTCTATCCTTCACTGCATAACTTTCGCTCCTGAAAGCACTGATTGATTTCAAAGAGACTGCTGCAGAGAGATCGTCTGCGATGTGAAGAGAATTAGAATTGGACCCAAAGGTACAAGTGTAACTGGTGCTAAAAATAGCTCACACTTTAGAATGTTGATTAACACATAAAAAAAGAAGTTATTAAAATGTTCAATTAGAATCTCTGCAGCTTGGAGATTCTATTTTTAATCTTTAAGGTATTATGTATGCAGAACGCAGAAGGGTGTGAACCTTACTAGGAACAGGAAAATAAAGAGAGGGAGCTGCAACTGCTTCCTTTGAGAAGCCACCACAGAGAGGTTGAGGGCAGCAGGAATTATTACTGCGAATGTCCCAGTCCAATATGTCCATTCATTATCATGGTAAAAAAATCTTACAATTCATATTACTTTCAGATCCCAGAAATTCTTTTTAATATGAATTTTAGAAATTCCATATCCTAGATTTAATCTATGCTTGCATTCATTCTTATTATATATTTTTGACCACAGTAAATATAGAGTATTAATTAATTCTAAATATTGTTAATATAAAAATCCATTCGCTCCTACAATTAGCACAACAATCTGGTTGCTCAAACTAGAAACTTCAAAGTGCCCCTTGATTCCTTCTTCTCTCTTACTCCTCACAGCCAATCACCAGGTCCTGTCAATTTTGCCTCTTAAATAACACTGAAGTCGCTGCAACTCTCTCCATCCCCATGGTTACGGCTCTAGTCCAATCTACCAAAATCTCTTGCCTAAACTATTACAAAAACCTTCCTACACTTTCCCCAACGCACTGTGTTCTCTTCTATCCATTCTCCATTTTGCAATGAGAGTAATAGATTGAAACCACAACATCTGGCTATTTATTTCTCTTCTTAGAAGTTTCTGATGCTTTCTCTTCACCGTTGGGTCAAGTCCAGTATCCTCACTAAGGCTTTAAGAAACTTCACAAACCAGCCCCTGCCAACTCTTCACCTCGTGTGGTTGTTGTTCCTCACCTTGCTTTCTCTGCTCTAGCACACGGGGCTTCTCGGGGTTCCTCAAACTAACATACACCATCTTTTAACTAAGGAGGTTTGCGTATGCTCTTTCCTCTGCCTGGAATGCTTGTCTCTTTGTCTGGCTAACTTCCCATTTTTAGAATCATTCTCCAAGAACACCTCTATTATATGTAAAAGACATGTTTTCCTATATGCCTTCATACCCTTCATCACACTATTAATTGTTCATATAGTGTCTCCTTACCTTGCTAGTATGTATGACAGCAGTGACACGATCATTGTATTTCCTGGCACCCAGTGTAGTTCATGGATAATCAAATAATTATTTACTAGATAAATGATTGAATGAAGTGCCATTCTATGTATAAAATATAGGCACTAAAAAAAAGAGGGTCTTTTTGCCTGAAGGAAAGTGAAAGGGAGAAAAGCTTTCATAGGAAGTTACGTTTGCTATGAGTCTTGAAAAATAAGTAGGACTTGTCAGGTAGCAAGAGCTGGTGGATTATTCCCAGAACTGGGACTAGTGCAGTGAAAGCACTGAAGTGAATGAAGTGTTTGGGGCTTGGTGACTTCTCCGTGACTAGACTAGGTGATGAAGAGGGAAATGATTATTGCTACTATTGGTAAAGCTCATTCAGGTTCAGGGTGTTAAAAGATTTTATCTATCCTAAGTAGTTCAGTTCCAACAGGGGAGCAAAATGATCATAACAATTAATAAAATTACACAGGTGTTAGCACATTACTATTGAGAGCACCTGATACAACACGCATACCTTTCTTATTTTGACTAAAATTGGTGTCAAGTGAATTAATTCATCTTCAAATATAAAACATTTATATCGTAACAGTTGTATCATAAATATTATATGTTTATTCTATGATTCTTAGAGAAAAGATAATTTTCTAAGAAGAGGAAACTTACTGTTTTAATTCAACAAATTTGCAACTTCAAGATTTTTTTTTCTTTTCTAAAGATATTCCTTTATGCAATGGAATTTCCCCATTGATTCTACAAATTGGCAGTGTTTGAAATAAATAGATATAAATGCCGAATGATGAGATTCATTAATGCTTTAAATATTCCTAGAAAACAATCACATTTCAATGTCCTTAAATGGGGGCCAAGCGAATAGGTAGCCGTGCAAGAAGAAACAACTCTTTGCTGCCATGTGATGGCAGCCCATTTTGCCACTGCACTGTCTCTTCTGGTTGTACTTCAAGCCCCTGAGAAGGTAATAGGTCAGCTTCACCAATAGTCTGTTGAGGACCCAAGAGAATTTGTCCCACCTGGCATAAGGCTTCTCTGGCCTTCATAGTTCTTGGAATGTTCAATGGTTCCATTTCTTCTTTAGCAATTAGCAGGTAAAATGTCAGTAAAATTAATATAAGGGATGAAACAGATTCCTTTGAGACAAGTCAGGGCTAACAAGGAATCCTGGAGGAGCTCCTCTTCCTGAATGCTGTCAACCCAGAACTCCTTAGAAACTGCCTCTAACGAGAGAAGCCTCTCTTGTTCCATCTTCTCAAATAGTTCCCTGGTACAAACAGTCGAGGCTTTTGAGCACTGATCAGTTAATTCATTTAACAAATGTTGAGACACTTTGGTAAACAATGAAGAGATGGAGCTTACATTGTAGTAAGGGTAAGGGGGGGGAAGGAAATAGACAAACAGTTGAAAATTATAACAGTTTTGGAGGAAACAAGGGTCCAATGGAATATCAGATGAGAACCTGTGTTAGGAAAAGTTATCAGGAAGGATATAACAGTGAAGTTAAGACCTAAAGGAAGACAATGAGCTAGTCATGTAGAAATATGGAATATGTGCATTCTAGACATAGAGGATAGCATGTGTAAAAGGCACGAGATAAGACAGAACTTGGAAAACTCAGTACATAGAAGATGTTAGAGAGGTATGGTGAGGTGGGAAGAGTAACGAAAGATGAAGCTAGGCCCGGACAATGCAAGATCTTTAGGCCACTGAAAGGACTTCGAGTTTTGTTTTGAATTCAATGAAACAAAAGTAACATAAAGATGTTATTTTAATCCATGATAACTGAAAATACCATCAAGGGAGGAGGATCCATAGTGAAAGGGGACAAGACAAAGCAGGACTATAGGAGTCACATCCTGTTATATGTCCTTCACACTTGTTTTCTTTCTCTCAACCCACTAACTGTGATTGTATAGTACCCAACCCATTTTTTTTAAGTCTTCAGCTTTGTAAAAAACTGTAACCTCTATCCCATCTTCTAGGTCTGACCTCCATCCTGTTTCTGTCTAAGGGCTGATCAGTAGCCATTGCAGGTGAATTAGATTTTCAATCCATGGGCACTGGTTCCTGGTTACTTTTGCAGTCAGAGTCTTAAATCTGAATAACTGTCCACTCTGGCCTTTGGCCAGGACCAGCAGAACTTAAGTCTACTCCAGCAGATTGGGTGACTGGAAGATTTCTATGAAGGAAGGGTATCATGAAAATCTTCATGAAAAATAAAGTTTCTCAGGTTCTATTCTTAGAAATCTGTTCTTTTTGGAAAGTAGAAATTTGTTCGTAAAAAGAAAATACCCACGTGGAATTAGTGATTTCTCATCTTTATGTTTATTGCTTAAATTCATGCCTTTTTACTATGCTGTTACATACCCCTATATCTTCCCTGAAAATTAATATATCAATGACTCTGAAAACGCATGCTATTTCTACATCTTAACACTAGAATGAATTTAAAAAGGGATAGAAAGAAAACTTTTTGTTCTAGAGTCCACATGGAAAATATTTTTTCTTATATACAATTTGCCACAGAAAATAACTTCTCAAATTCGTATTCCAAGTGTTCTAAAACATTCATTTGACACTTTCAACTGAATAATTGCTATTGGAAATTCTGAAGAAATTGTTTTCCTATTGTACTCCCATCAGCAATAAAGAGAAGAGGGTCAAATTTTAATGTTCATTGAGTTTACTGTCCACAAAAATTCTAATAGATCATGATTTTAAACAAAAGAGCAATTATCTTCTGGACCCCTTTCTTCTCTAGCTGGGTGGTGGCACATTTGGCCTTAGCCTTCTTTCTTTTCTGACTGAGCCTTATCATTGGAAATGATTAAGTAATTTTAACCAGATAATAATTTTTCCTTTTCAATCACATTTGCATGCTAGTTAAGTTTCCCTTCTACCCAAATGAATACTGATAGTTGGCCTAAAACTGATAGATGAATACTGATAGTTGGCCTAAAACATTCTGTTTTCAAGTAAGTAAACAAATCTTTGCAATTGAGGAAGAGCTGAAAGTCAGAATGACTAACATGTACTAAAAGAAAACCCATGGAAGCCTTTCAAGGACTCTCTTCTTTTCTGGCTTTGGGAAATGTTAGAGTGCAAGTACTGTTTTGTTTTGTTCAAATTCAAAGCTTGTTTATTATTTCAGGAAAAAAATCATACAAATAATAAATGCAAATTTAAAAACGCACTCACTTCCTTGACCACAGTGTAAGTGAATGGTATAGAGACTGAAGAATGACATAGCAATCTGATGTTAGGTCATGGAAAGCAGGTGTGTGTGGCCATGGAACCCACACAGGTTCAGAACCAAGACACACTTCTGCTGGGCTGCACATTCTCGGACATCTCAATTAATCTCTCTAAGCCTAGGAGTACATCTGTTAAGCGGGGAAAGAAAACTTACATGTGGTTCTTGTGAGTATTAAAGATAATGAATATAAAACATCTGGCATATAATAGACATTCCATAAATGCTGTTAGACTGGCAACTTCCTGGTCGGCATATGTGGATAAAATGAGCCAAGGATCAATCCAAAGATGTGTCTCTCTACCTTACAAAGGCAGTCTTTTCATGATTGTGTTTTGTGCTGCAACATAAGAAAGATTTACTACCAAATCACTTTAAACTAGTAAGACATGACCCAATTTCTTAAAGCCAGATGGCAAAGCTATTTCCGGTGGGGCAGATGGGTCTATTGACTTTCAATCCCATGAAAACGTCAGGCTTGGAAGATACCCTGGGATCCACTTAATGCACCAAAAAGATAGAGGAATGCCTTTGAGATTGGCCTGGGTATCAGGGAAGCAAAAAACTATCAGAAAGACATGTGCAGTTTTAGACACTCACACAGTATTTGGGGTATGAAATAGAGTATTCAGAGGAAGCCAAGTTGCTTTCACTGGCACTTGGGATATTCAAGAAGCCTCATCAACTAACCCTCTTTGTGTGAGATTGCAGCAATGCCTCTGAGTACCAGATGTGCTTGCTCTGAAAGGAAATGGAAAAGCTGGACACATTCATGTCCATTAATTAGGTAATATCAAAGTTAATTTATAAAGGCAGTTATTTGCTGGAAGCACACTGGCAACAAATGTTGAAGAAATATTACTGTAAAGGAAAACATATGAAGAAATATTTGCCTTTAAAACAAACAAAAATTATATTAACAAAAATAACTCCACATCCAACACTATGGATAGAAAAGCATCTATCATACAGTGTATTTTAATTCCAAGATGTGTTCTTTTCCTAAAAATATTTAATTTATTTATTTGACAGAGAGAGGGAGAGAGTGAGCACAAGCAGGGGGAGTGGCAGAGGGAGAGGGAGAAGCAGACTCTCCGCTGCAGAGGCAGCCTGATGTGAGCCTCGATCCCAGGACTCTGGGTTCATGACCTGAGTGGAAGGTAGATGCTTAACTGACTGAGCCACCCAGGATCCATAAATTCCAAGAGATGTTTTTAACTTTTTAAGAACCTTGGCTCTAAAATAGAAGACAGATATGAGTCAATAAAGGAAAGAACTTTCTGATAGATAGCTCTAGAAATAGAATTAATTCTGTAAGACGTGTGAGTTTCCCACCTCTGGAACTCAAATGTGCCTAACGCAATATAGTGAGAATTAGAATCAGCTCCCTGTGTATGGCTAAAACATATGACCTTATTGGCAAATTCAAACCTTGATTTTCTCTCTTTACATAAACCACACTTCACAGCTGTATTGTTTTAAAGCATCACCAAAAAACAGGGATTATTTCTACTCTTTTCAGTATAAAAAAATAAAATGTGTAGGGACGTGATTAGAATCCAGGGCTGAATTCAATCATGCTTTTTCTGTTACATCATGACTCTCTGATCTTGTTTATGCACAAACTAACATGTAACCACTAGGTATATATACTGATTTACAGATTAATCTTTTAGGCATCCTACAGCTGAGTAGTCCTTAAATACAAAGATAGCATACGTTGCATCTGTGGTAGACACTGCCATTTTCCTACCCAGTACACATTCTCCCTTTGCTTCTTATTTACTATCAAAACCCCTACTTTATTTAGGGCAGGAATAATTACCTCTTTGTGTTTCTTGGGGCAGTTAGGCAAGACAGACAATCCCATCCAGGCCAAAGTTATATAAATACAAGTATATTTTGTTAAGGTGTTGGGAAAAGTGAAATTTCCCCCTTTAAAATGCTTTCTATTTTATATCTGCGTTATGAAAATAATGCAGTGTTATAGAAAATAGAGATGTGGGAAAATAAATACATCTATAGTTCAGCTTATACAGATAATCATTAGTGGTTCTGGATATATAACCTGTTAGTGCTTTGTACAAACATGTACAGACTCTTAAAATACGTTTATTTTAAAGAGTATAAAGTATATATACTTCTCAGTTATTGCTTTTTTAGTTAATATGTTTGCTGCAGTCTGAATGTTTATGTTCCCCAAAATTCATATGTTGAAATCTTAACCCTCACTGGGATGGTATTAGGAAATGGGGCCTTTGGGAAGGGATTAGGTCATAAGGGTGGACCCCTTGTGATTGGGATTAGTTTTCTTATAAAAGACACCCCAGAAAGCACGCTTGTGCCTCCTCCATGTGAGCCATTTATGCTGAAGTAGACTCTCGCCAGACACTGAACCTGCAGACACCTTGATCTTAGACTTTTCCAGCTCCAGTACTGTGAGAAATACATTTCCATTGTTTATAAACTACCCAGTTTATAATATTTTGTTACAGCAAACCAAAGGGACCAAGATGATATTGTAATCACTTTCTTCTGCCATTAACAATTCTTGCACAAGGCTAGTTAGTGACTCTAATACATGCCTTTGTATGGCCATGGACACTCAAGATAATGAGGATGAGTCTCATGTTAAGGATGGGAAAACAGGAAGCTAAAGGGACCTTAGGGTCTTTCAGTCAGCACACCAACCATGGACTACTGACTTCTGGACTCCTTTTTACATGAGAAGAATATACCCCTAATTGAGGCTGTTGTCAGGAATCTGCTATTAAGGTCTCTCCTTAAGTTGAATAGAAAATAAGCTGTTGAAACTTATAAGGAGGTGTTATTGGTCCTCTAATGAAGTAAAAAGTTTGGGTTTTTTGTTTGTTTGTTTACAAGTTGCAAAAAACTCAGTAGATGCGATAAAGCAAATAGAATTGGTAATGTTATTATACACACACACGCACACACACACGACATATATATGCTATGTATATATGTGATACGATACATTGTACATATGTGTATATATTGTACATATACAATATAACCACAGAAACCCTCCGTGTTTAATATAGCAATTAATCTCGCTGAAAAGACTGTCATACTTCTCAAGCATATTTTCTATTCCTTTTAATAAGAAGAATCTAGTAGAGGGGCACCTGGGTAGCTAAGTTGGTTGAGTGTCCGACTCTTGGTTTTGGCTCAGATCGTGATGTCAGAGTTGTGGGATTGAGCCCCATGTTGGGCTCCATGCTCAGCATGGAGTCTGCTTGAGATTCTCTCTCTCTCCCTCCCTTTGTCCCTCCCTCACTGTGCTCTCTCTTTATCTCTAAAATAAATATATATAAAAAAATAATAATCCAGTAGAGATCATGGATTTAAAAAAAAAACATTTTGGCATATATCCTATGAAGTTTAGGCCAGAGTAACATCAATATCAATAACACAGAATGACTTTTAAATACGATAACATATTATCAATTAAAAAAGGTTATATTCAGTTTGATAGACTGTGTTCACAAAGTAAGGACAGGTATAAACTACTTTGAAGAAGTATTATTTGCAAAGCTTCAACACAACCACAACCACCAAGCTGCCACTAGCATGCAGATTTTTGCTATAATAGGAGGAACAAAAAAGGGACAGGAAAGCATTCTAAAGAGATGTCATTAGAATGACTTTAGAGTTGTAGTGAGCTAAATGGGAAGAAAAAAATAATGCAGGCTTCAATCAAACAGTTACTAGATAAATTGAATAATATTAAGTGGAAACAATAGTAGATATATGGAAGAGGTAGGCAAATGGCCACTGGAACACAGTGGACACATATTTGCAAAGTAGTATATCTAAAGCCTAGGAACATAAACCTTCATATCAAAGAACCATAAAAAAAAAGGCTCATTAACTCCTGTATATAACAGCCCCCATTCATATATACTTGTCTTTATTCTCAGACGGATAAGCAATTGTATCAATAACTTTAGTCTTCCTGAGACTGAAAAAATGTTCACCCAAGTTGGTTGGCTATCTTTTCAACCCTGGGAGGATTTATGTTTAAGATTAGAAATGATGAAATAAATAAAACTGACAATATGAACATTTTGAACTTTTATTAATTTTAATAATTTTAAGCAGAAAGGCTTAAAGAACTTTATTTTGTAAACAGAATTGAAATCATTGCAATGTTTGATTTGATGTATTTGTAAGCTTAACTTTTTTTAGATCTATAAGAGTTTTTCATTTTTAAAATATTTTTCTTAGGATTTTTAATTTGTCCTACAGAACATTTGAAAATCTTAAATGGGAACCAAGCATACAATTTGTAACATCTTTATTATGTGTGGTAGGCAGAATAATGACCTTCAAAGATATCTGCATCTTGGGACCTACGAATATATTATCTTACATGGCAAAAGAGACTTACAAATGTAATAAATCTAAGAATCTTGAGATGGGAAAATTATCATATATTATCTGGGTGTTCCTTATGTAATAGCAAGGGTTTTTATAAAGAGGGAGCAGAATCAGAGAAGGGGTTGTGTGCACAGAAGCAGAAGTCAGGGATATGGGATCATGAGACAAAAAAATGTAGGCAGCCTCTAGAATCAAGAAAATTTAAAGAAACAGGTTTTCCCCTAGAGTCTCGAGCCCTATTTTCTATTATTACTATAACAATTACTATACTATACTAACAATTACTATACTAACTATACTAACAATTACTATAACCACAAATTTAGGGATTTAAAGAAACACAAATTTATTATCTTATAGATCTAGAGTTCAGAAGTCCACAATGGGTCTTACAGGACTAAAATCAAGATGTTGAAGATGTTACATCCCTTCTGGAAGCCGAAGGGAGAATCTGTTCCCTAGCTAGTGGTTTCTTATAGGGATAATCCCATCTCTTTCATTTCTCTAGTTTCTAGAGACTGTCAACATTCCCTTGCTATTGACCTTTCTCCATTTCAAATCCAGAGACACAACATCTTCAAATCTCTCTAACCTGACATTCCTGCTTCCTCTTCTAGATACTCTTGTGATTACATTGGGCCCATCCAGATAATCCAGAATAATCTCCCCATCTCAAGATTGTTAACTTACTGACCTACGCAAAATTCCTTTTGCCGTGTAAGGTAACACAGTCACAGACTGAGTATTGAGACATGGACATCTTGGCATGCTATTATTCAATTACCACATTTCCTATCATACACCCCATGCAACCATGAATCTATTTTCTATTTCTATGGTTTTACTTTCTCTGAACATTTCATGTAAGTGGAATCAGACAATACGTGATCTTTGCATTTGGCTACTTTCACCTACATAATGTTTTGAGGGTCATCTGTGCTATAACATCTCTTTTTTATTGCTGAATAGTATTCCATTGTATGGATATACCACATTGCTTACCCACACCCTGGTTGATAAATACTTGGTTATTTCCACATTCTGACTATCATGAACATGCTGCTATGATCATTTACATGGAAGCTTGTGTGTGGACGAATGTGTTCATTTTGGTTGGACGAGCAACTAGCAGTAGAACTGCTGGGTCATATGGTAAATCTGTATTTAACTTTTTAAAGAAACTGCCAAAAATGTTTTCTGAAGAGACTGCACCATTTTACATGTCTACCAGCCATGCATGAAGCTTCCAGGTTCTCTGTATCCTCACCAATACTTGCTATTGTCTTTCTTTATGATGGTGATTATCATGGTAGATATGAAGTGATATCTCATTGTGGTTTTAATTTGCATTTACCTGATGATTAATTGCGGTAAGCATCTGTCTATGTGCTTATCCATAAATCTTCTCTGGTAAAATATCCATTCAAATCTTTTGATCATTTTTTTTAAAGATTTTATTTATTTATTTGACAGAGATAGAGACAGCCAGCAAGAGAGGGAACACAAGCAGGGGGAGGGGGAGAGGAAGAAGCAGGCTCATAGTGGAGGAGCCCGATGTGGGGCTCGATCCCATAACGTCGGGATCACTCCCTGAGCTGAAGGCAGACGCTTAACTGCTGTGCCACCCAGGCGCCCCTTTTGATCTTTTTTGATTTGGGTCATTTCTCTTACTGAATTACAAAAATTATTTATGTATTTTGGAAATAAGCCATTTGCCGAATATATGATTTATGAATATTTATTCCTTTCTGTGTGTTTTCATTTTTAAAATGGTATCTTTTAAAGCAAAAAGTTTTAAATTTATTGTATTTTTTAATCACTTGTGCTTGGTACCATTCTTAAGAAATTTTGGCCTAATCCGAGATCATGAAGATTTACTTTGATGTTTTCTTCTAAGAGTTTAGACTTTTAGCTGGGAAAGTTAGGTCTGTGCCCGTTTTGGGTTAATTTTTGTGTAGCATATGGTGAAAGGGTCTAAATTCATTTTGTATAGGAAAAATCAGTTTTCTCAGCATTCTCTGGTGAAAGACTCTTCTTTCCCCATTGAATTGCGTTACTACCTATATCTGAATGCAGATATGCATAAGTGTTCCTTTCTGGACTCTCAATTCTCTTTCACTGATCTGTTTGCCTGTCTTTACCACATTGTCTTAATTACTACAGCTCTGTAATTGTTTTGTAAATTGAGTAATGTAAATCTTCCAACTTTGTTCTATTTCAGGAATTTTTTGCCCTTCCATATAAATTTTAGAATTGGCTTATAAATTTTAGCACAAAGAGTCAGTGGGATTTTTGCTAAACTTTATTGTATTTGCAGATCAACTTGGGAAGATTTGCTATCTTCACAATGTTGAGTCTTCTGATCCATGAATGTGGAACTGTCTCTTAATTTATTTATATATTCTTTAATATCTTCCAGTGGTGTTTTGTAGTTTCTTTCTGCAATGTTTTGTAGTTTAAATATGTTTTATTTATAAAAACAGTGTAAAATGCTCCAGGAAATTTAATTAATTAAATTAGTGAATGAAATTACTTGTTTAAGGAAATTCTGTTCATTTTCTTAACTGAAATATAATTAATATGCAATGTTATATTATTTATATAATATTTATATAGTTTCAGGTGCACAACATATTGATTCAACAATTTCATACATTACTCAGTGCTCACCACAGTAAGTAGTCACCATACAATGTTAGTACAATATTATTAACTGTATTCCCTATGCTGTATTTTTCATTTCTCTGACTTATTTATATTTTATAACTGGAAGTTTGTACTTCTAAATCTCCTTTATCTATGTCACCCATCTTCCTTACCCACCTTCCCACTGGCAAACACTGGTTTGTTCTCTGTATTTAAGAGTCTGATTTTTTGGTTTGTATTCTGTCTAATTTGTTAATCAAACACCAATCCAAGAAAAACTGAAGGAAGGTATTCTCATTTTACTAGCTGTATAGATACCATAATGAGATTGGTAAGTAGAACTTCAAGGCATATGGAAAATTAGGTTATTTTATTTTTAACTTTAAACATTAAATATTGATTTAAATCCTAATAACTGTAAATAGTCCTTTCTACGAACAAAAGCTCTGCTTACTTTTTTTTTTAAATCCCATTGATCCTATTAATCAAAACATTTACTTCTGAGACTTCCCTTTTGAGACTTTAACATCTTTTTGTGTGCAGCACTATCTGTTAGTATAAAAAATGAGTTTAGAATATATGTCCACCTAGAAATATTAAGATTGAGACAATACTGACAAAGGGATATTACAAGAATAAACAACAAACAGAAAATTACATCCTGAATGACTTGCTGATTCCTCTTCCTCACTTGGGCTCCACTTTCTCCTCTAGTTTTCTTCATACCCTATATTCGACTACATTCTACGAAACTTCCCTTAGTGACATCCAGATGCTAAGAGAATTCTCCCCAGGCTACTGCTCTTCTCTCTCAGAAATGACTTTTTCTAAAAGCGCTGAGATTTTTTCATACTTAAGAAATATGTCCAAAAAGAGAGAAGTACATAAACTGTGGAGAGGTACGGTGACATGCCTGAGGTGGTTAGAAAGCCAGTGGCAAACTTCTCTGTGAGAAATATTCCTTTCACATTTAGAGACGTTGTTGGCAAACTAATTTTATAAACCTAACGTCTGTGGGAAATGATTATGCTATCTTTGGTACGCTTGGGATCGGACAGCTGATGCAGATAAGAACTGGTAATAATAATGTGCTCAAAGGGAAGCAATTATGTGAAATACAATGTGGGATTATAGAAGATTCTAAGCTATTATCTTACCCTTAGTAGTATGAATTTAGTTTGAATTTTAAAAAGTGGTATGTACTAAGGGAATATGCAGATATAAAAATCTTTAGTATCAGACTATAAGAGGAACTGTAATGTACACCAGATGCTTGTACTATTGAAGGCACCTGATCAAATTTATATTCCTTTCATGACTAAAAGAGTGTTTTGATTGTACCAATTTTCACTGCTGTCACATTTCCTCCAGGAATCCTGGAGGTGAATTTGAGTGATAATTTTTTCTATTTCATCATTTTCCTGCTAGGCCTCCCCTACTACAATATCTATAAGCACTCTCAAAGCCCCAAATTAAAATGAATCATTTGAATTAATTATTGAACTTCCTCATGTATTCAGTGTTTTGTTTTGGTGGGGTTTTGTTTTGTTTTGTTTTTGGCTGGTGTGTGCATCTGTGGTAAGGAGAAAGCTTCATGTTTGTGATGATTTGTTTAGGACACAAAACAGAGACATGAATTACCAATAGTTAGGATAAAGGAATAGAATACCTCACAATCTAGCTTTAATAAATTTAATAAACTTTAATAAGATTAATAGCTTTAGTAAACATACACACACATTTATATCCATATATTATTTAATGGATAATCTTTTTAGAAAGATAACATTTGATAAAATTTGACCAAACATTTTGCCAACTATAACTTTGACTTTTCCAGATTCTAGGTTGGAAGTATAATTATGAGTGTAATTTCCAGGCAAATATTGATCATTTTGACATAAATCATGGGAGCACAGAAATCAGTTGCATTTCTATACACCAACGAGACAGAAGAAAGAGAAATTAAGGAGTTGATCCCACTTACAATTGCACCCTAAACCATAAGATACCTGGGAATAAACCTAACCAAAGAGGCAAAGGATCTGTACTCAGAAAACTATAGAATACTCATGAAAGAAATTGAGGAAGACACAAAGAAATGAAAAACCATTCCATGCTCATGGAATGCAAGAGCAAATATTGTTAAAATACTATGCTGCCTAGAGGAATTCAATGCAATCCCTATCAAAATACCATCAACTTTTTTCACAGATCTGGAACAAATAATCCTAAAATTTGTATGGAACCAGAAAAGACCCTGAATAGCCAAAGGAATGTTGAAAAAGAAAACCAAAACTGGTGGCATCACAATTCCAGACTTCAAACTCTATTACAAAGCTAATCACCAAGAGAGCATGGTACTGGCACAAAAACGGACACATAGATTAATAGAACAGAATAGAGAACCCAGAAATGGATCTATGGAAAGAGCCTAGATGTCCATCGACAGATGAATGGATAAAGAAGATGTGATGCATATATATATATATATATATATATATATATATACACACACACACACACACACACACACACACACACACACAATGGAATATTATGCAGCCATCAAAAATCGAAGTCTTGCCATTTGCAACAACATGGTTGGAACTAGAGGGTATTGTGCTAAGTGAAATAAGTCAATCAGAGAAAGACAATTATCATATGATCTCACTAATATGTGGAATTTAAGAAACAAGGCAGAGTATCATAGGGAAAGAGGAAAAAAATGAAAAAAGATGAAACCAGAGAGGGAGACAAACAATAAGATTAGAGACTCTTAATCATAGGAAACAAACTGAGGGTTGCTGGAGGGGAGGTGCATGGACTGATGGGGTAACTGGGTAATGGACATTGGGGAGGGTATGTGTTGTAACGAGCACTGATGGTATTATATAAGACCAATGAATCACAGACTTGTACCCCTGAAACAAATAATACATTATATGTTAATAGAATTTAAATTTTTAAAAAAGGTAAAAAAAACCCATAAATCATGGGAATAAAAGGCACAGCACAGGGATTATAGTCAGATATTTTAATCGTGCAGTTTGGTAACAGACAGCAGCAGTATTTGTAGTGAGCACTCATTGTGTAGAGGTCGACTCACTATGTTGTCCACCTGAAACTAATGTAATACTGTGTCAATTATCCTCAAATAAAAAATTAATTATTTGAGCAATGGTATATCTGTTTTCCTGACTTGGATGGTGAGGGGACAGTGGTATGGGGGCAGGGCAGTATTAGGGATAGGAGTGGACTCTACTCTCATAGAACAATGATGCCATAATACAATTATTCTTCTACCTTCTCTTTCTCCTACTATCAATATTAGTGCATTAGTTATCTTTGAATTCCTGCCACACAGCAGAAAATTGACATAGTAGCCTCTCAGTAACTGTAGAATGAACATAAAATGAAATTCTAGTACTTTCACTATTACGTGAAAACTATGTGGTTTTTAGGTAAATCACTTAATCCATTTTTACCTGTAAATGACCAGGAAATTTGACAAGATTGTTCCCAAGTTCCCTTTAAGCCGAAAAATTCTATAACTGCATATTTATATGTACTTAAATTCTGTGCCCTACGACTGCTATTCTCATGATGTTATTGTTATTTTTATTTCACAAGAATTTTAACTTTTTAAAAAATCAGATTATGCCATAGATATAGATTAGATCAGCAGTCTAGCCCTGAAACTAATTTGCTTTGTAATATCACACAAGACCATTATATGTCTGTGCCTCAGGAGTGATTATATGATATGGTTGGTGATGCTTGCCACTTTCTTTAACATAATAACATTTTGTTGAAAAGCTCTTTGAAGACCAGCAAGGAACACTATTATGGGCAACTGAAAATTAATAGTATAGAAGATCTTCTTAGGCATTTCTCTAAAATATCCATGGCTGAATAATCACAATAGTTTTGAAATAAAAAGAGGACATAAAAGAAACATGCAAACAAGCTTTATTCCTTGTTTTAATGTGGGCAACCTTAATGAAATTGCCATTACTAATATACTGTTGGGCTATCCAGGGAAACCCATAATCATATAAACTACACTTAATTCATAATAGAAACTCTCTAATTCAATTTTAAGGTTAAAAAATTCCTGAATTAAGTCAGATAATGCTACTAAAAATATTTCCCCCAAACTTAGAGAAACTCAACCTACCCAGGCTGCTTCTCTAATGTGGTGCCCACTTTATCCTTAATTGTCTGATCTAGATTAGACATGTATCTTATATGTAATCACCTGTGTGCTGTGCACAAGACGATCATGTTATCCCAACTCAGCAGTAATCAAAGAAATCAGTAACTGCAGAGAGCCCCGAAACAGTCACTGATTTGCACAAGAGCCCCGGTTGTTGAAGTAGTTACATGTTTCAGAATTACTAGAGCTAATGATCAGTTATTAAGCAAGAACTAGAGATTGCTTTCCCTAGTATTACGTACTGTACTCTTTTTTAAGTTACTAATCTAAACAAAAAGACGTAAATAAATACTATGCAGCATGCTGGTTAAGAGAGTAGGTTCTGAAATCAGACTAAATTTAAATCCTAACTCTGTCAACTTCCCAGCTAAATGACCTCAAGCAAGCTACTTAATATCATTTTTCTTTAGTTTCTCCATCTGTAAAATGGAAGTGATAATCCTATCCTACCTACGGAGTTATTGTGAGGATTAGATAAGCTTTTATGTATAAATTATCCTTAGAACAGTACTTAGCTCAGAGCAAGTGTCCCACAAGTAAAAGTTGTTATTGTTGGCATTATTTTTTAAGTCCCTAAAAAGAGATTGCTATGGACTGAATGTTTGTGGCCTTCCCACCCTCCACAAATTTACATATTGAAACTCTAACCCCTAAGGTGATGGTACTTGAAGATGGGGCCTTTGGGAAGAAATTAGATTTAGATGAGATCTTGAGGGTGGAGCCCCCATGATTGGATTAGTGCCTTTGTAAGAAGAGGAAGAGATCAGGGCCTTCACTTTCTATGCTCTGTGATGATACAGCAAAAAGGTAGATGTCTGCAAACCTAGAAGAGTGTCTTCACTATACATCAAATCTGCTGGCAGCCTGATCTTGGACTTCCTAGCCTCCAGGACTAAGAAATAAATGTTTGTTGATGAAGCCGCCCAGTGTATGATATTTTTCTTATACCATTCCAAACTAACAGAAACACTGGAAATAGGAACAGGAAATAATATGAAAATTTAAAATTAATAAGGTAAAACATTAATTGGATGTGATTTAAAAGGTCAGCACAATTTGAGCCTGGTGAAAATTAGCCAATATCTTAAGAATAGTTTTATCTGCTTTGGAGACGTGTGTAAAACAGATTTGGGGTCCTCTGCAGTAACATCTTTTAACAAAGTAGATCAACTCTAATGATATGCTGTCTGATCTCTCACTTCCAAAAGTAGAAATAATATAGTACCAGAGACTAGTATAGCAAAAATTAAAGTGCAAATTTTCAGAAGAAAGCATTTTTTCCTTTCTTTATGCAATTTTTAAAACTTTGATATATACTTAGTGTTGATTTTTAGGATATGTTGAGACTAAAATTTTTTTCTAGAGAAACATAAATCCATCATGGAAAAATATTTATTCACATAGTTGAGATGATTAGACCATCTATTTTTAATTAAGAAAATATCATATTACCCATGAACCTCAACTAAATAATCGCTACACCCAGAATCCAGCAGGACAGTTTGGGGTTCCATGACTAAAAACCCAACTGCCTGTCTAGGATCATCCAGTGGATAGGTCAAGCCTAGTTTTATGTACTCTGCTTTATAACTCCTTGAATGACTTAGAAGTAGAATTTAGGGATGCTAATTTGCCATCCTATGCTTATCAAGCTGTTTCCGAGACAATAGCCTTTTTACATCGGTGAGAATTAACCGGTGACTACCAATAAGCCAATGCACCAAAGGCTAGGATGGGATATATGACAATAATTTCCAAGTTTTAAGGTAACTCATTAAACTCATTTGCTACAAAAAAGAAAAATAAGAAGTATTAAAGAGGATTGAAGTGTTAAAAATTTATCATATTTAATATTCCTACCACCCTGTGTTCTTGTATATTTCTGAGGATACTTTACTCAAATTGGGTGATTTTAATACAGCAAATGACATCTTGTCAGTAAAAGTAATATTTTTATGAATATTTATATAGTTTCCAGTGGAACCCTTTGTTCATTTTAGGAGATTTAATGGCCCTTATGATGAATTAAATTAATTCCTTTCTTGGAGACTTCCTTCTATTAAAAAATATCAGTTTCCTCCAGTGGGCTGAATTAAAGTTATTTCTTAATTTCTTCAAGGGGATTTGACAAAATTATACAACTTAAAAACAATTAGCCTCAATTTTTAGTATTTATTTAACCTTTTAAAATTTTTCAGTTTTTGCCATATTTTAAATGTTTGCTTCTAATAACATCCAATGCTATTAAGTCTGTTGGAAATTCCAGAGACCGAACAATGGTAAAAGAAGAATAACAAAGAGCAAACAAGATGTCAAATGAAATTGAGATTATCCACAATTGAGTTATCCACATTTTAGATAATCTGAGTCAGTTTTAGATTTTTTCACTACTCTGTTAAAGTTGCTTCTAGATTACCAGAACACAGTATCTGATTACCATACAATATGAGGCATGGCAGGCATTGTACGTATGTCCACTAAGTGCCCATTACTGTGTGTCCATGAGAGAATTCCCATACCAATAATAAATCTTGTTTGGAATATCTGCAATTTGTTAAGCTTACTCCTAAGTGAGTGAGGTACATATTTAATATATAATAAATGTTCTCTTTTTTCAATTTAGATTTAGAATTTAATGGGGAGTGTCTATAAGGACAAGTCAGATTTATTATATGTTTGTTAGCTATTCTGTGGAAGAGGGAGCTGGTTGAGTTGATGTCTCAAACTTCTTTTCACTACTAATATTGCCATAAATGTTGGTTCCTAATGTAGAAATATTTAGAGAAATAGTGGTCAAGTCATATTCCAGTGATTGGATTAGCACAAACATTCAGGGTGAATGGTGTAGAGACACATGGTGGAAACTCAGGCTCTCCTCCTCTCTTATGAGCCACTTCATCTGGGCCCTCTCTGCTTGTGGGAGCGCCCCAAGGATCCAACCTCAAAATTTCTCTAGCTAGAATCAGTCTGTAGGTGATCCTGTCCAGGACTATGGTTGCAAAGATTATCTGTAATACATGAATGACAGGCATTTCCACTACAAACCATTCCCTGATAATCAGGCTCAGACACCCAACACATTCTCCCATCTCCACTTGGTTGTTAAATAAGCATCTTCAAGTTAACATGTAAAATGCTTCCCCCAAAACTCATCCTCTCCCAGTATTTCCCATCTCAGAAAATGGGTACTACCTAGTTATCCAGCACCAAAACCAAAGAGTCATCATCATGTCTCCCCATCCTTGCCATCCTTGCCACTCCTTACCTCCTCAGTGCCACTATCACAGCCCCTGCTAACACCATCTTTTGCCTGAACCACTGCAAAGTCCATATGATCGTTCTCCCTACTTCCTCTTTTGTAGTCCTCACACTCCAATACACACTATAAGGATTACTAGTAATCTTTTTCTTTTTAAAAATTTTATTTTATTTTTTTTAGGGGAGAGAAAGCAAGAGAGAGAGCATGGGAGGGGCAGAGGAAGAAGGAGAGAGAATCACAAGCAGGCTCCAGGCTTAGTTCAGAGCCAATCACCGGGCTCAATCTCAGGACCCTGCGATCATGACCTGAGCCTAAATCAAGAGTCAGACGCTTAACCGACTGAGCCACCCAGGTGTCCCACTAGTAAACCTTTTAAAGTTTAAATCTGGTGGTGGGGGGGGGGGTGCCTGGGTGGCTCAGTCAGTTGAGCATCAGACTCTTGACTTCGGCTCAGGTCATGATCTCAGCCTTGAGATTGAGCCCCCCGTCTGGCTCCACACTCAGTGTGGAGTCTCTTGAGATTCTCTCTCTCCCTCTGTCCTTCCCTTCCCTCTTGCGCACATGTGCACACTCTCTCTCAAAAGAAAGAAATAAAATCTTTTAAAAAATTTAAATCTGGTCATGTCAACGTCCTGTTTTCAAATCTCTTTTAGAGATTTGACACTTAGAAAACACTTAGAAAAAATCTCCAATGTCCTCCTCATGGTGGTCAAAGTCCTATATAATCTGATTCTCTGCCATTTTTCTCTCATTCACTCCCCTTGACACGCTTGCGCCTTTAAAAATATCAACCATAGGGGTGCCTGGGTGTCACAGTGGTTAATCGTCTGCCTTCGGCTCAGGGCATGATCCCGGCGTTACGGGATCGAGTCCCACATCAGGCTCTTCCGCTATGAGCCTGCTTCTTCCTCTCCCACTCCCCCTGCTTGTGTTCGCTCTCTCGCTGGCTGTCTCTCTCTGTCGAATAAATAAATAAAATCTTTAAAAAAAATAAAAAAATAAAATAGAAATATCAACCATATTCCCAACTCACTGCCTAGAACTCAAGTTTTCATTGCCTAGACTATTTTTCAGCCATAATTTTTCTGCATTTATGTATTTATAAAACATACTTGCTTATTCTTTTCATGCCTAGATTCAATAATCAGTTTCTAAGAGAGCCTTCTTTGAAAGCCCAGTCTAAAATAGCTTCTTTCCACCCCCTCCCAACTCTGTCTATCCCCAGCTTTTTCTTTATTGCTCATATTACATTAAAAGTGTTCGCTTGCTTAAGTAAAGGCAGTCTATTCCACCATAATATAAGTTCCACAATCTTTTTTAAAAAATTTAATAGTGTTTCACAGATACTTAAAATAGTGCCACAGTGGACAGTCAATAAGTATTCGTTGAGGGAATCAGTGTGGTTCCTCAAAACCCAAACTTCTAATAACATCAGCGTATAACACATAACATGAACGATCTAAATCCATCTTCCCTGTGAGATATCATGAACATATTTGATTAATAAGTTTCCTGAGCAAATAAGTTCTAATGAAGATATGCATTCAAAGTCTCCCTTGGGCATATGTAATATATCCAAAGGGAGGAGCGACAAAGAGGACAAATCACATACATAGCATGGAAGAAAGAAACTGGTAAATAGTTAAAGCAGGTACTTTTCAGAGCGGAAGGTTGGCCAGTGGTTTCAAGTTTCACGGTTGCACTGGCGGCGGGTATTTTATGGCAGGAAATACTATTTCAGGATACCTCTATTCACTTGTTTTGGCACTGTCTTCACCGAGTAATGGTTGGATTATAGTTTCTCATGAAAACTGCTCGTGTTGAGAGTCACTTAATCGCATGAAATTTGATTAATCAGAATAAGTTGATAATTTCTATCCCATTAGCCAAAATCATAGTGTATTTTTAGAATCTATCACATGAAGAACCCAGCTGAGTAAAGTCTTTAAAAGGCCCTGATGAATTTAACATGTGTACATGATCAAGCATTGCCCTGATGTGTATCATACATTCCATTATTAAGATGTGAAACAGAATCCTGAGAAATACAAATGCACAAATAAAAGATTTACTTAGTATTAATAGTCCAACTTATTCACATCCTTGGGTCTCTTCTTGTCAATAAGCTGGAACCTGAAATGCTGGACTAATACCAGTGTTCCTAGGACCCGAGCTGGGGCTGGAATGCCTGAGGATAGAGTTATGAGCTACAGCAAGTGAGGTGAGGATAGTCTGAAACAGGGCTTTCAGGAGTAAAACTGAAATTACATCCTTGGCCTGAATCTGAAGCGGCTGTGGAAGGTACAGGGAAACGAGAGAACTGAAAGTCTAAACAAAAACATTAAGAGAAGAGGCCAGAGGCAGAACCTGGAAATGTTTCTTGAGTAATAAGAGAGAATCTGCAAAGTCCTGTTAGGGGTCCTGAACACCTTTCCCATGAATGGTAAGAGAACTTGAGGGCACGAAAATAACTTTGTATACCTCTTCATAAAGATAAAATTGCTTAACCCATAGACTTTTTTTTTTTTTAAAGATTTTATTTATTTATTCGACAGAGAGAGAGACAGCCAGCGAGAGAGCGAACACAAGCAGGGGGAGTGGGAGAGGAAGAAGCAGGCTTATAGTGGAGGAGCCTGATGTGGGGCTCGATCCCATAATGCCGGGATCATGCCCTGAGCCGAAGGCAGACGCTTAACCGCTGTGCCACCCAGGCGCCCCCTAACCCATAGACTTTTGAAACCAATTTTGAATTAAGAAATCATGGCATAAATTTGATCATCTTTGAAATATTTTAAGGGAGTGTATACTCTACTTTTCACACGATTTTTATATAACCTTGTAGTTGTCAGCTTTAAGAATGCTTTTTGTCAGAGGGAGGCAAACCATAAGACACCTTTAACTATAGAGAACAAACTGAGGGTTAATGGAGGGAGGTGCGTGGGGGATGGGCTAAATGGATGATGGGCATTAAGAAAGGCTCTTGTGTAATGAGCACTGGGTATTATATGTAAGTGATGAATCACTAAATTCTACTCCTGAAACCAATATTACACTTTACAATTTAAATAAAAACTTGGGGGGGGGGTGGGGAAGAATGCCTTTTGTCTTCAGCTGGATAAAAAAAATCTACAAAAAACCTGTAGCTAACATCATACTTAACAGTGCGAAACTCAATGCTTTCCCACTAAGATTAAGAAAAAAAACCATGGACATCCCTCCTCACACTTCTTTTCAACATCATACTGGAAGTTCTAGCTAACGCAATAAAACGAGAAAAGAAAATAACTAGTGCACAGATTAGGAAGAAAGAAATAAAACTGACTTTGTTTGCAGATAACATGATTGTGTAGAAAACCCTAAAGAATCAACAACAACAAAACCCTCCTGGAACCAATAAGCAATTATAGCAAAGTTGCAGGATATCATCATGCAAGTCAATAGCTTTCCTATATCCCAGCAATGAATGAGTGGGATTTGAAATTTAAAGCACAGTATCATTTTAGTAGCACCCCCAGAAATGAAATATTTAGGGATAAATCTAACAAAATATGAACAAGATTCATATGAGAATAACAAAATTCTGGCAAAAAAAAAACAAAGTAAAGAAGAGGTAAACAAATGGAAAGCTATTCCATGTTAATGGACGGGAGCACGTAGATTGTCAAGACATTACTTCTTCCCAACTAGATCTATACATTAAACACAGTCTAAGTCCAACTCCCAGCAAGGCACGTTATGAATATCAACAAACTGATTCTAGTATTTATATGGAGGAGCAAAAGGGGAGAATAGCCAACACAATATTGAAGGAAAAGAATAAAGTCAGAGGATTGTCACTACCCAACGTGAAGAATTACTGTAAAGCTACAGTAATCAAGACAGTGTGATATTGATGAAAGAATAAGTAGATCAGTTGGACAGAATAGAAAACCCAGAAACAGAGCCACATAAATATAGTCAACTGATCTTTGAGAAAGGAGCAAAGGTGATACAATTGAGAAAAGACAGTCTTTGCAACAAATGGTGCTGGAAAAAGTGGGCACCCACATGCAAAAAGTAGAGACACAGACCTTATGTCCCTTAGAAAAATTAATTCAAAATAGATCATAGAACTAAATGTAGAATACAAAACTATAAAATTCCTAGAAGGTAACATAGAAAATCTAGATGACTTTGGACAAGGTGATGACTTCTTAGATAAAATACCAAAGGCACAATCTATGAAAGAAATAATTGATATACTGGACCTCATGAAAATTAAAAACTTATGTTCTATGAAAGATAATGTTAGGAGAATGAGAAGACAAGACACAGACTGGGAGAAAATATTAAAGTATTCATCCAAAATATACAAAGAACTCTTAAAAATAGAAATAAAAATATTAAAGTATTCATCCAAAATATACAAAGAACTCTTAAAAATAGAACAAACAAGCCAATTAAAAAATGAGCAAAAGATCTAAAAGAGACACCTCATCAAAGAAGATATACAGATGGCAAATAAGCAAATGTAAGAATGCTCCATATCACATGTCATCAGGGAAAGGCAAATTAAAAACAATGATGGGGCACTTGGGTGGCTCAACGGGTTAAGCATCCAACTCTTGATTTCAGCTCAGGTCTTGATCTCAGGAAGGTGGATTTAATCCTGCATTGGGCTCCACACTGGGTGTGGAGCCTACTTAAAACAAACAAACAAACAAAACAAAGCAAAAACACAGCACGATACCATTACACACCTGTTAAAATGGCTGATACTAGAACACTGGCAACACCAAATGCTGGTGAGGATATGGAGAAATAGGAACTCTTATTCATTGTTGAATGGAATGCAAAATGTTATAGCCACTTTGGAAGAGCTCGGCAGTTTCCCACAATACTAAGCATACTCTTACCATACAATCCAGCGATAATTCTTCTTGGTATTTACCCAAGGAATTGAAACCGTATGTGTACACAAAAACTTGATGTTTCAAGCAGCTTCATTCATAACTGCCCAAACTCGGAAGCAACCAAGGTGCCCTTCAGTAGGGGCATGAGTAAATAAACTGGTACATGCGGACAATGAATATTTTCCAGTACTAAAAAGAAATGAGCTGTCAAACCATTCAAAGACATAGAAGGACCTTAAATGCGTATTACTAAGTGAAAGAAGCCAATGTGACAAGGCTAAACAGTGTATGATTCCAACTATATGACATTCTAGAAAAGGCAAAACTGTGGAGACAATAAAAAATGTGTGGTTGTTAGGGGCTAGTGGGGAGGGAGGAATGAACAGGTGGAGCATAGAGGACTTCTAGGGCAGTGAAACTACTCTGTAGATACTATCATGGGGGTATATGTCATTATACATTTGTCCAAGCCTAGAGAATGTACAACACCAAGAGAGAACTAATATAAATTATGGACTTAGGGTGATAATGATATGTCAATACATGGTAATCAATTTCACGAATGTACCACTGTGGTGCAGAATGTTGATAGAGAGGCAGGGTGTGGGGAGCAGGGCAAGTAGGAGGTATAATGGAATGCTCCATTCTCTGTTCAATTTTGCTGTGAACCTAAAACTGGTCTAGAAAATAAAATGCGTTTAAAAGAGGAACAAAAGAGGGGCGCCTGGGTGGCACAGCGGTTAAGCATCTGCCTTCGGCTCAGGGTGTGATCCTGGCGTTATAGGATCGAGCCCCACATCAGGCTCCTCCGCTGTGAGCCTGCTTCTTCCTCTCCCACTCCCCCTGCTTGTGTTCCCTCTCTCACTGACTGTCTCTATCTCTGTCAAATAAATAAATAAAATCTTTGGGGAAAAAAAAGGAACAAAAGAATGCTTTTCCTGATATGTATAAATCGCTGTTTAAAACAATCCTCACTGCTAGTTAATTCCTTACTAATCAGGTGACATCCTCTTCCCTTGATAATCACATCCCATTTATGTTCTTTCTTCCATGACAGAGTATAGTTTCCCTCTTGGGTCCTTGAAGGTATTATTTAGTTTGGCATACCCCGATGTTTATATTTGGCTTCAGGAGTACTTTTTGACAAACAGCAAGAGAAGTTATGATAAATTAAATCTTAGGTCTCAATTCTTCATCTCTCCTTATATTCGTGTCTTTAAAAAAATAAGATTTTATTTATTTATTTATTTATTTGAGAATGAGAGAGAGAAAGAAAGAAAGAGTGGGGCAGAGGGGGAGGGAGAGAATCTCAAGCAGACTCCACGGTGAGAACAGAACCCGATGCGGGGCTTAATGCAGGGCCTGATTTCACCACCCTGAGATCACAACCCTAGCAGAAACCAAGAGTCTGAGGCTTAATGGACTGAGCACCCCAGGTGCCCCATATTCATGTTTTTTGATGTAACTTTGACATTTTTCTCATAAAAGGTAAATATACTTCCTACCTCTTGAGTTTGGACCTGGCCATGTAATCTACTTTGGTCACCGAGTTAGCAGACTTGATGTAGTTTATGTGTTTGGGTGGTTGGCATGCGCCCACCATGCATCTGCCTTGACCATGACAGGACGCTGAGAGCCATGTAGAGCAAAACTACCTATCTGACATGAAATGCGAAACTAAGTTACTCTAGCTGACCTTCAAATTTGTGAGCTAGCAGCTACGTTCATTGTTGCTTGCCACAGAAGTTTTGAATTTGTTAGGCAGGATATTACACAAGCCAAGCACTGACTCTTCTCCACTTTCAATCCCTTTGCATCATTCATTCAATCACTCATATATTTAAAATTCTTATTGAGTTTCTGCTCTGCCAGATATTGTGTGATTTGGATATTGGTTAAAAATGCATGTAAGCATATATATCGACTACATATGTGGGTGCATGTATGTGTGCATATATATGTGTGTGTATGTATAAATCTATGGCATATACATACCATACACCCGTATGCATGTACATATGTATAAACACATGTACTTGTGTAATTTCATATTGCTACAAATTACCATAAACAGTGGCTTGAAACAATACAAATTCATGATCTTACCTTTCTCGAGGTCAGAAGTGCAAAATGACTCTCCCTGAGAAGTCTTTCTTTCTAGGAAGGAATCTGTTTTCTTGCCTTTTCCAGCTTCCCGTGGCTTCTTGTTTTCCTTTACTCTTAGTCCTTGTCCTCCATCTTGAAAGTCAGCAATGTTTGGCTGAATCCTTCTCGCACTGCCATCTCTGTTTCTCTCTATCCAGACTCCGTTCTTTCTCTTATAAGTGGAATCACATGTGATTACATTGGCCCACTCAGATAATCCAACATAATCGTTCCATATCAAGGTCAGCTGTTTAGCAACCTTAATCCTTCTACAAACTTAATTCTCCTTTGCCACGTAACCTAATATATCCACAGGTTTTAGGGATTAGGGGGTAGCTGTCTTTGGTTGGGGTGGGAGAGGGCAACTTTTTATTTTATCTACCACACAAAGCCACAATAAGTCCACATGTATTGTCAGATTCCATCTGTATATCTCCTTTGAATTCTCTGAAAGTCAGAATAAAAGTTTTAAAACATTTATTTAAAAAAAAAGTACATAAAGCCACATATTAAATCCTTAGGACCAGATGTGTTTTGGAATTCAGAATCGTTACAATTTAAAAGGTAATTACAAAGATTACAAAGAGTCAGTGGTATCCGAAGCATTATCCCATGTTCAAGGATATTAATCTTTCTGCAGGAAATGTGTGACTATTCACTCCAACGGGGATAAATTAAGACTATAAATAACCTCATGTCAGCTGAGGTCAAGTTTCATTACGAAGTAAGTTCAGCGTGGGTCAGGATTCTGTTGCCGTGTGAGCTATGAAAAAAATTGATTTTGGTACTTTTGGGATTACAAAAGTACAGAATGTGTGTGTGTGTGCATCAAATATAAGAGGAAATGCAAAAATGTCAGTAACTGATTTCAGCTTATTTAGTATTTTCTGTGCATTCGCAGTTTTCTACACAGATTAGCTACCCCTTCTTTAATATGTTTTATTTCAATAAAATTTACAAAAAGGTGCGCTCCACAGAAAAGCTTATAACTCAGTGAATTTTTATAACGTGAACACTTTGTGTAACCAGCATCCAGATCAAGGAACAAAACCTTCCTTTAAGTCCAGAAACTCCCTTACGCCCCCTCTTGTCATTTCGCTAACACTACCACCTGAAGGTAACTACTTTCTGTTTTCATCATTGATGCTTTGACTGTTTTTGAACTTTCAAAAAAAAATGGAATCATAAAGTATATATTCTTTTGTATGTGGTTTATTTGCTTTAATATTATTTTGTGTAAAATTTGTATTTGTGTATATAGCTGCAAGTTTTTTTTTTTAATCTCGTTGCCCTCTGTCATATTCCATTTTGTCACTGAACATAGTTTATCCATTTTAATGTTGATGGGCATTTGAAGTGTTTCCATTTGGGGACTATTAGAATTAGTGATACTATGAACACTTTTGATAAAAATATGTGCACATTTCCATTGGATATATACTGAGGAGTGGAATTTCTGGGCCCTAGGGTTGCAGGTGCTCAGCTTTAGTGGATACTGCCAAGCAGCTTTCCAAAAATTACCATATTCATGTATTATTTGAATAATAAAGGGGGGAGTAAAAATGTAAAATAAGAGAAAAAGTTTTGATTTCTCAGAAAGAACACTGGATTGTGTTCCTGGTGAAAAAACACCAGGAACTTATGTGTCAGGCCTGGCTCTGCCACCAACTCTGTGACTGGTCAAGTCATCCATCCTCTCAGGGTTCCATTTCCTTATATTTAAGGGGGAAGTTTGGAGTAAATGTCTGCATGAGATCCATCCAAACTCTGAGTCAGTGAGAAACAGTGGAGCAAACGCAACCTCCCCTCACAAAGGCTGAGACTGAAACATGCTATTTCTTGTTTTTTGTGTCTTTTTTTCCCCCAGTATCCTCTGATTTGCAGAACCATTTTTGAGGCATATTCATTTGACAGTTAAGAAGAGAAGCCAAAGGTCAAGACTAAGGGAATTTAGAAAACTAGGATGAGTATTAAAGTAGATGTGCCTCCAAAGCCACTGAAACAGAGAAACTCTTAAATGGGAGAAGTAACAGTGGCAGTTGCTGAAAGTAGCACCCACAAAGTGGGATGCAGAAAGGATCTGTGGTGTTTGGCCATGTGAAGTTCATTAATTTGGAGAAAAGCAGAAGTAGTCTAAAGTCATATTATCTGAAACCACAAGTTCCCAAACATGGTTAAAAATACAAATGTGCAACGGCTAACACACACATGAAAAAATGTTCAAAATCATTAGCCATCAGGGAAATTCAAATCAAAACCACCTTGAGATACCACCTTACACCAGTTAGAATGGCAAAAATTGACAAGGCGGGAAACAACAAATGTTGGAGAGGATGTGGAGAAAGGGGATCCCTCTTACACTGTTGGTGGGAACGCAAGTTGGTACAGCCGCTTTGGAAAACAGTGTGGAGGTCCCTTAAAAAGTTAAAAATTGAGCTACCCTATGATCCAGCCATTGTACAACTGGGTATTTACCCCAAAGATACAGATGTAGTGAAGAGAAGGGCCATATGCACCCCAATGTTCATAGCAGCAATGTCCACAATAGCTAAATCATGGAAGGAGCCGAGAAGTCCTTCAACAGATGACTGGATTACGAAGATGTGGTCCATATATACAATGGAATATTACTCAGCCATCAGAAAGAACAATTACACAATTTGCAGCAACATGGATGGGACTGGAGGAGATTATGCTAAGTGAAATAAGTCAAGCAGAGAAAGACAATTATCATATGGTTTCACTCATTTATGGAACATAAGAAATAGGAAGATCGGTAGGAGAAGGATGGGAAGAATGAAGGGGGGGGGCGGTAAACAGAAGGGGGAATGAACCATGAAAGACTATGGACTCTGGGAAGCAGACTGAGGGCTTCAGAGGGGAGAGGGGTGGGGGAATGGGATAGACCGGTGATGGGTATTAAGGAGGGCACATATTGCATGGTGCACTGCGTGTTATACGCAACTAATGAATGATGGAACATTGCATCGAAAACTGGGGATGTACTGTATGGTGACTAATATAACAAAATAAAAATTATTAAAAAATCTAAAAAATACAAATGTGCAGCCCCAACCTCAATTCCACTAAATTTGAATTTTTAACAGTTTTATTAGGCACCAAGAAAGTACCTATTTGTGTACTTAAATCTGGAAAATACTAGCATAGTCTAGAACTTTAAGAAGGAAGAAAGGGAATGATAAGAAGATAGCTTTATGGAAACATACAGTCAACATGTTTCATTTTATTTACTCATCCATCCACTCTTTCAATTATTTACTCCATAAACATTTGTTAAGCACCCAATTATGATGTGCTTGGCACAGTACGAGGTGCCAGGGATATAACCCCCCCCCCAAAAAAAAGACTCCAACTCTAGAAGCTTGTCATCTGGCATGGGGGAGACAGACACATAACAGCACATACAGGAAAGTCTTAAGGAGTGTTGTGAAAGAAGTTTGCACAGGATATATGAGACATCTGAACAGAGGGGGAGCCTTTCTACTAGGAAAGGAAAGGAAAAATGAGGCATTCTGGGAGAGGGATGGCTGTGGGGCTGGAAGGGTAGAAATGAGCTAAAGGTAGTGAGATGGTGTTCTAATCAGAACTAATCAATGGGCATAAAGTTTCAGTTAAGCAAGGCGAATAAGTTCTGGAGATCTGCTGTACAATATTGATCCGTAGTCAACAACACTGTGCTGTAAACTTAAAAAATTAAGAGGGTAGATCTCATGTTAAGTGTTCTTACCACAATAAAATATTTTTAGAAAACCAACTTTTGGTTAAGAAGAACAGAAACCTGGGGCCCCTGGGTGTCTCCGTCGGTTAAGTGTCTGCCTTCATCTCAGGTCATGATCTCAGGATCCTGGGATCGAGCCCTGCACGGGGCTTTCTGCTCAGCAGGGAGTCTGCTTCTCCATCTGCTTCTGTGCTCTCCCTCTCTCTCAAATACATAAATAAAATCTTTTTAAAAAGATCTTTAAAAAAAGTACAGAAACCCACTCTAACTAGCTCAAGTTGAAAAGGAATTCAGTAAAAAAAGTATAGAAGGAAATCAATCCCTCTCTCTGCGTAAACAAACAGCTTGGCATCTTGAGAATGGCACTTTTGTGTATTTGTTCTCTCTCTGACTCTTTCTCAGGACAACAGGTTTCTCAACTCTTCTTTCCATTCTTTTCTCTTCTGTAAGACTTGGTTTATGCCCCACTGTTATTTCAGTTTGCATTTGGCTGTGGCTTGCTGGTGTCGCTTATACTCCCTTTTATGTGATCTTTCTATTCCCATGACCACCACTGGTTTTGTCCCTCCCAGTATCTGTTTTTGTACAGCCCCTCAGGGTCCCAAATCCAAATTCCTGGGGAAGAGAATCTGATGACCCCTGGTTGTTTCAATCAGGCATCCTGATACAGTCAGCCATGCTCAGACGGAGCAGGATCTTTAGATGTACAGGACTTTTCTCTTCCAGGGGGTAGGTATTCTCAGGAGAAGAGCTTGTGCATGGGCAGGCAATGCTAGGCGAGTTGGTATTTATCTCACGGGCAAAGTAGGAAAGAAAAAAAATGACACAGAGGTGACATAGATGAGCACGTTCAAGAAAACGTAAGCACTTCGCTTTGTTTATGACTGAGGTCGCCTAAATAGTTAAGGTAACTAGGAAGTTGGAAGAACAAGACTGAAGAAGAAAGTATCAGTCTAACCTTCACATATTGTGAGTAGAGAAGAATATCTAGCATCAAGTACCCCTTCGAGAAAGGGCAGACACCGAAAGAAGTAAGTGCATGAATTTGCACCATGAAGAAGACTAGAAGAGGTAAAACAGACCATTGGGGGTGAAATCATTTATACATCCTGCACGAATTCTTTAGTTATTTGCATGTGGTTTCTGAGAACTACCTGTTGGTTCTACTCATTAAAGTGCTCAGTGTGGTGTTAGGAAAAGTATTTTCTTTCTGTACAACTATTAGGACTCAATTTGACCCCTGAATTCTAAATTACCACTGCTCTTTGCTAATTTGTTATTCGTGTCTATGTTTTGTTAGTTTTTAATGAAACAAAATAGGTTTGTGGTAACAAGAAGAGAGACCTCTGTGGAAATACACATCAAATATTTTAGAAAATGTTGAAAGAGCTTGGAAGGTGCAAACCACAGAGGAATGCCTCTTTCTTAGCCCTGCCATGGCAATAGACAAAGGTTTCAGTAGTACCACATACGTTAGTTTCTTGGTCAATGTGAAATAAATAAACCTGCCACACTCTTGCTCCAGAGAATTCTTTAGGTTGTCTGGGCTGTAGATAAAATTGTTTCTAAAGTCCTTCAAATGTACATTTGCTAGTGTTCTGTCCTTTTATAAAACTGAATGTCAGAAAGGAGGGACATGTTTGCCAATAGTTGGTTTTAATTCTTTTAAATGTCTCTATTTAAAGAATGGAAATAGTATAAATTTAAGTTAAAGCACTAGGGAGTAACTGTTGTATTATTTTTACAAATGAGTTAATTCCTTGGCCATGTTTTGACTATGTACATCAAATTTGATTACCAATCACTCCAGGTTGAGCTCTAGGATGAGCTTGGATCCTACTTTACATTAGAGGCTAGGTTATTACTATGCTCACTTAGCCCTTGAAGCTCAGGCTTCTTAGCAAAATATTCCTGAGCTTTGATTATTTTAATTGCTTTTATTATGCAAACGTTTTCTCTCTTTCCAAGTGCATCTAAATTAGAAAATGAATTCTTGGCACACTCATCAGTGTAAGATATTAAACAGTTTTTGTCAGCATATTTGTATTATAATTGGTCAAAGTCAGAAAATAAAATAACCCACATAAATATAGGATTAGGAAATCTAAACTATTTTATTTTTACTTATAGACATGTATAACAATCTGTCCTTGGGAGAGGACATCCGCTTTTATGCCCCACTGGCCTTCTTTCACATTTCTCCATGACATAGGTCATGTCTAGTGCAGATTTGATTGTGTCTGGTTAAATTAGGACCACAAGCCGGATTACTGATTTAAAGATGAAAGTTACACCTCTCTAATCACACGGTTCTCCTAGTCACCAACCCCACTTCAGGTGTTTTCCAGAAATCACCTCATTAAACTGACAACAGACAACTTTATTGCTCTCATCACTTAGGAAATTCCAAGAGTCTGGGGAGCTCTGTGCCAGGAATGGGGTACAAAACCAAATATGTATATTTTATTATAAATCACAATATCACACCAGACCCTGGGTGTGGCTCTTTAAAGATTATGGATGAGTGTGGCAGGGATCTTGACCTCCCAGATTCTAGCTTTGACTCCTGATTGGATTCTCCCACTGTCAGACCCTCAGTGTAACCATGTGTTTTCTGACTTCCAGTTGGGTCCTCCTGAAATTAGAATCTGACCCCATCCCTTCTCTCTTTCCCACGTCTGCCAGGACTGTCCAAACCACAATATAAGTGTTTATCCTTCTACTGGACACTCTCGCAAATAATTTTTATTGTAAAAAGATGGAGATAATATTAAAGTTTTATAAAAGAATTATTTACTAAAGGCTTCAGATACACAACAGAAATTTAGGCCTCGCTTCAAAAAATTCTAAAGTAATAGAGAAATAAGTTTCTCTGACATATAGGTATGTTCAAATATCATATGGAATTATAAGGAATTATAGTTATTTGACCATGTTGACTGACAAAACTAGTAATTTAGTATGATTAAAACAGAGAAAACCTATCCATCTACATAAAGCACGTGCACTATTCTTATGTTGTGCTGTAGGTGATTAACTTCCAATGTGTTTTAAATGTTAAAAAATAGCCTACCGACTATCACAAAGGAATTGTTTGAACTTCCACCATGTCACATGGCTCATTCCTTTTCAGTATTTTGGGGAGGAGGGAATCAACAAGATACGTAAGTAGCTTTATAATTGGAAATATCTACCAAAGCAGTTCCAGTAATGTCACCGTCGAACGCTCAAACTGCATGTCTCTAACCCTAGAAACAGCCTGTACATTTTTGTGCTGCGTTAGTTCATCGAATGTGCGCATTAGGATGGCAATGTCAGACAGTGAAACTTTCAAGCTGGCACTAAAAATAGATCTCATTTTTATTAAAATATGCAAGAACTTGCAACATGTGGGTGTAGAAGAGGGCACAGACAGGGCACTAAGGCACAGCAGACAGTGTTGAAGAACGATCAAGCCGTGGCGTGGCAAGCTGATGTGCCGCACACACTGTGAGCTGTTGTCACACTGTGAGAGTCAGTGCTCTGTAAATGCTGTGGGCTTGTTTCATGTCACTGTGGGTCTTTTCATCCCTTCAAGTCCACAAATATCAACTGTAATATTTGAAAGTGTGAAATGAACAAAATATTGAGAATTCAGTATAGCTTTTCTCTAAAAAGAAGAAAACCGTAATCTGGGTATTTCTCTGAAATATAAATAAATTTTATTTCAAACCTTGTGTAGATAAAGCCTGACATTAACCCCTTTGTGCCTCATTGTCTCTAGAGAATCCTTTTTGACAAGTTCCATCCAACATGTGACATAGGAAACACCCAATATTCCACCCCCTCCCATGGAAATTTCAAAGCAAATCTGAGATGTCATATAATTCCACCAGTAAATACCCAGGTATGTATATCTAACAGATAAGGGTTAAAAAGGAAAGTAGAAAATACAATCATAATACCATCATCACAACCAATGGATTAATGTCAATTTTTTCATAGCACTTACTACACAATCTATCCTGTTTTCCCTGTCTCAAAAATGTCTTGTTATGGTTGATTTGTTCAAATTAGGACCCAAACCGTATCCATGCATTGCTTCTAATTCATGTGATTCATAAGTCCTTTCTAATATAACATTTCTTCCTCCTTTTTTGCTGAAGAAACTGGGTCATTATTCCTTGTTTTGACAGTATATCTTCACAGTATCATTGAACGTGTTTCTATAATTGGTATTTAGATTTAGAAGCTTGATTGGATTCAGGTTCAATACTGTTAAAATTAAATACAAAATGGAGGCCAGACTTGAAAATCCCCCAAGCAGACAAAACTATTTAAGTAAACAAAACTAAATCTAGCATATTTCATGAACATAAGTGAAACTTAGGTTATTTTTTTGTAACGGACTCTGATAATCATAAAAGAAACTTAAGTCATCTTCCTAAAAATAGATGAGATTATCACTTTTAACCACTCCTCTGCCATCTGGAAACCCCCTGTGTAAAAACCAATCATTGTAAATCATTGTTAAACAACTTCATTTGCACTTCATAAGCCATCCTTGTAACATCATTCCTCTAGCTTTTTATCAGTTTTAGATTTGAAAGCTCTAGTTTGTGAACTGTTCTTATGCACAATAAACTTCTACTAAATACTACTTATTAAGTGGCGGTTTTATTTTCACTACTTCTGAATTTTTGACGGTATTTTCAGCTAGAACAGCTTATAATCAATGCTGTTTCTGGTTACCGCAGCACCAAACATAATGTCTGACTTCTCCACTGTTACTAATACAAAAATGGACCAGGGGGTTTGCTTTTGTAAAACCATCCTCATCTTTTACGTAATGGTTTAGGCAGTCACTGATAATCATTGCCTAGATTTGTTATCTCATTAGGAGTTACAACATGGTTATCTTTGAATTCTCTTCTTCCTCCAACAGGTATTAGTTTCTATAAAAAAAGAAATTTCACTCAACAACTTTTCAGTTATTTTATATATACGTACAAGACTGGCTAGATAAATATTTGATTCTTCCCCTTTATTAATTTTTAGAAAAACCAATTGATATTTAACATCTATGCTAAGGTGGCTAACACACTTTGTTGCTCTTAAAGCACCGTTATAAACCCATGTTTTCCTTTTCTGTTTGGTATGCTTCAATGCATCTGAATAATTACTATTTTGATGCTCAAAATGATTTATCTTTGGCCAGTGGGAGCCCTTTCATGTTGTCTTCTCTGTCTTTTTGATACAATCTCAAGAGTTTTTTAGAGTTTCCTTGATTTCAGAGATGACAAGATATCTCAGATTCATCTTATACATTTACTGCCCAGATGAGAAATGAGCCATTTTTCTCAGGAGACCTAGTTCCTTTTAGTGGGAAATGGTGTTTGAAGATGAAAATGACACTAGGGGTGCCATTTCTACTAGTTAGTAATTACTTCTAGACAACTAAGTGGATAATACTTAGAAATATACATATTTTTAGAATGGAAAAATATATTCAGAGTTCATAAAACAGATGCTTCCAGTTAAAATGAAAAAATATGAGTTTTTTGCCTAACTTATTCGATTTATATCACATATCTCTTAACCTCGTATCTCTTAATTTTGCCATGAGATACAATTTTTCCTGTGGAAACATAATAATGAGAGATAATAGTTATTTCTAAATACTTAGGAACATCATTTCCACTACTGTTTTTTTCAATTTCTCTCTGTAAGTTGAAATAAAATAAGTAGTATGTAAGTCAGTTCATAGAACTATAAGATTGCTTTGTAGTATTGAGGAAAGAGAATAAAAACACTGATTGAAAACAATATTTTGCTAGGCAATGTGATAGGAGATGTTTATATTTTATGCACATTTCTCATTCCAGCCTTAAACAAATCTATGACGTAGATATTTTTATTAGTCCTATTTTGCAAATGAGAAAACTGGGGCTTAAAAAGAAATTAAATAATCCAGTAGGATGGCTATAATAATAATAATAAGAAGACAGATAATAACAAGTATTAAGAAGGATGTAGACAAACATTGCTGGTGGGAATATAGAATGACGCAGTCACTTTGGAAATCAGTTTGGCAGTTCCTTAAAAAATTAAACACAGATCTAAATATGACCTAGATAAGGACCTAAGAGAACTCAAAATAAATGTCCGCATAAAAACTTGCACATGAATGTTCATAGCAGCATTACTCCTAATAACCAAAAAATCAACCCAAAATAACAACACACATTACCCATGAGTGGATACCTAAAAGTCAGATAGCTTAATAATAGAATATAATTCAGCCATAAAAAGGCATGAAATACTGACATATGCCACAATCTAGATGAACTAGGAAAATTATGCTAATAAAAGAAACCAGACATAAAAGGCATAGAGACTCTTAACTATAGGGAACAAACTGAGGGTTGCTAGAGAGGAGGGGGTGGGGGAATGGGGTAATTGGGTGATGGGCTTTAAGGAGGGCACATAATGAAACGAGCACTGGGTGTTACATGCAACTGATGAATCACTAAATTCTACCCCTGAAACTAATACACTGTATGTTAACTAAATTGAATTTAAATAAATAAAAAAAATACCACATATTGTTTGACTCCATTTATACAAAATGTCCAGAACTGGCAAATCAATAGAAATAGAATGCAGCTTAGTTAGTGGTTGCCAGGGGCTGGAGAGAATGGGGAGTGGCTGCTAATGGCATGGACTTTCTTTTTGGAGTGACGAAAATGTTCTGGAATTAGGTAGTGGTGATAGGTATACAACTTTGTGAATATACTAAAAATTACCAAGTTGTACAATTTAAAAGGGTGAATTTTAAGGTACATGAGTTATACCTCAATAAAGCTGTTATTTAAAAATGAGGTTAAGAATTTATGTAGTATTACAAAATTGGAACAGGGTGAGCCAATATTTGAACCAAGACAATTAAGCTCTAGAGCCTGCATTTTTAATAGTTGTATTTTCTCTATCTCTAATGAGAAGAAATATACTAGCTGGTATCATTTTATTTGTCATTTGCTTGCCCTAAGGATATAATTTAGTACACATGGAAGGGCCAGGCTGAAGACTTCTATAAATAGTTTTCTCAAAACAATGCTTTTGGTAATAATCAGTTATAATGAATTATAATCACAGGCAAGAACTTGGAGGATATATATTTCATGCAGATAAAGCTATTCAGTACCTATTAACTTCCTATTACTGATTCCGCTTATTCTCTCCACCTCACATTCAACCCATCACAAATCTTGGCTCTGTCTTCAGCGTATATCCAGAACCCGACCTCTTCTCACTGCCGCTCCCAACTTCACCTTCATCCAGGCCACCATTATCTTTCACCAAGACGTGGCAATGGCCTCCTATCTGGCCTTGCTTTCCTACTCTTCTTATCTAGTATTTGTACTCTGCACAGTAGCCGTAATGGTCTGTTAAAAATGAAGGTCAGATTAGATTCCTCCTCTGGCTCTTTTCAAAGCCCATTGCTCCCAGTACAAAATCTAAAATCTTTCCAAGTCCTCCCAAATCTGCTGACATCACTGACCTTATCCACTCATGTTCTTCTTTATCATTGTACTTAGATATTCTAGTTTCATGTCTTAAACAATAATCTGCTCCTACTTCAGTAAATTTGCATTTACTGTACGAAGAACACTGACCTTCTTGGTAGTTCTTGACCTAGAAATCCACATGATCCCCTCACTTCATTCTCATTTCCTCTCAAACTTCACCTTAACAGAGAGGACTTTCTCAAATGTCTTACCGAGAAGATATGCTCTCTAACCTCTTGCCCCGCATTGTTTGTTTATTTTTCTTTAACAGCACTTGCCACCACCTGACATATGTTTATTTATTGTCCTCTCCACGCACCACTCCTAAACAGGTGGGATTACATTGAACTAGAAAGCTTCTGCACAGCAAAAACAACAACCAATAAAATGAAAAGACAACTTACAGAGTTGAAGAAAATATTTGCAAACTATCTGATAAGAGGTTAATATTCAAAATATATAAGGAACTCATAAAAATCAGTAGCAAAAAATGATGAATAATAAACCAATTAAAACACGAGCAAAAGATCTGAAAAGATAGTTCTCAAAGAAGACATACAAGTAGCCAGCAAGTATATGAAAAGGTACTCAGCATCAGTAATCACCAGGGAAATGCAAATCAAAACCACAATGAATTATCACCTTATGCCTATTAAGAAGGTTATTATTAAAAAAAAAAAAGACTAGTGTTGGTAAAGATGTGGAGAAAAGGGAACCCTGGTGCACTGTTGGTGGGCATGTAAATTGGTGCAGCCATTATGGAAAACTGAAAAATAGAACTATCATGTGACAGTCCCCCCACTGGATATTTATCTAAAGGAATTTAAATCAAGATCTCAAAGAGATACCTGTACTTTCATGTTCATTGAAGGATTATCCACAATAGCCAAGATATGGAAACAATTTAAATGCTATTGATAAATGAATCAATAAGAACACGTGATATATACATACAATGGCATATTACTCAGCCTTTAAAAAGAAGGAAATTTTGCGCTTTGCAACAGGGTTGGATCTGAAGGACACTGTGCTAAGTGAAATGAGCCAGACACACAAAGGCAAATACTTTATGATCTCACTTATATGTAGAATCCAAAATAGTCATACCTGTAGAAGCAGAGAATAGAATGGTAGTTGTTAGGACCTGAAGGGAGGGAAAAAATGAGGAAGTGAGGCCAAATGACAAGGTTTTAGTTATGAAAGATAAATAAGTTCTGGAGATCTACTATATAGCATAGTGCCTATAGATAACAATAATATACTAAAAATAACTAATAATAACTAAGCTAACAATATACTAACAATATACTATAGTAATTTAGTAAGAGGGTAAACCTTATGTTAATGTTCCTACCACACACACACACACACACACACACACACACACGACAATAATAAAGGAGGCAGGAAGGAACTTTGAAAGCTGATGGATATATTTATTGTCTTCATGGTAGTGATGGTTTCATAAGTGTATACTTTTCCCGAAATTCATTGATTTGTATACATTAAATATGTACATTGAAAAATTTTCAGCTTGAGTTATAATTGACAAATAAAATTGTAAGATGTTTAAGGTGTACAGCACGATGATTTTGTAAATGTGTACATTATGAAAGGGTCCCCCCATCAAGTTAATTAACACATGCATCACCTACATATTAACATTTTACCTGTTTTTTTCTTTTTGGTGAGGCATTTAAGTTCTAATCCCTTAATATATTTCAATACAATACAGTGTTATCAACTCTAGCCACCAAGCAATACATTAAATCCTCAGCTATTACTCATCTCATAACTGAAAATTTGTACCCCTTTACCAACCTCTCTCTAGTTCCCTAATTACGCATCCCTGACAGCCATTTTCTACTCCGTTTCTGTAAGTTCCACCTCCCCCCCCCCCCCCAGATTCCACATACAAGTGATACCATACATTGTATTTTTTTGTCTGGCTAAGTTATCTTAGCATTGTGCCTTCCAGTTTTATCCATGTTGCCACAAATGGCAGGGTTTCTTCTTTTTTAAGGCTGAATCAGATTTTGTATTTTACTGTATACATACACACATTTTCTTTATCCATTCATCTGTCAACAGACACTTAGGTTGTTTCCAAATCTAGGCTTTTGTGAATAATGCTGCAATGAACACGGGAGGCTTTTGGAGAAACTATTCTATTTTCAACAAAAACTAGTTTTTTACTGGCTTCTGGCAGTAACAGGTAACCATAAACCAAAGCTACTCATTCTGGACTGGGCATTAGCTTATTTATATAGCAATGAAGATAGGCATTTCCAGCAGCAATCTACTATCCATTTGAAATCATATATATGGAATGGAACCCCTGCCCCCATTAAGGTCTCACAGGTAAAATTCAGATCAATGAATGGTTCCTTAATGCCTGAAAATGTGATTCCTCCTACTTGACTGCCACCTCTTTTTTTAAATTTATTTAATTTTAAAATTTTTAAAAAATTTAAAATTTTCATGCCTTTTTCTTGAAGCGGGAACTTTCTTATAACCAGTTGACACAAAAGGATAAGACTCAAAGCCAGATTACCAATGACTCCAAGGCCAGATTATCAATGGCCCCAGTATCAGTGAAAAGTGAGTTATGTGACATTATAGCTTGTCTCAGGCATGGTCAAAAAGACAACTGGGAAGGAAATTTCTCATTGGCCATTGTGCTTGGTAGAAGGTTGGCTTGAAGTCAAGATTTACACTGATTCCTGGGAAGTAGCAAATAATTTCTATAAATAGCCAAGGGAAGAAACGAAACAAGATAATGACCTCATGAGATGAAAAGTAGAAGAGTATATTGGAGAGCCATGATATTCAGTTTCTCCCTGACATGTGGAATTCTTATTGCTATCAGATAAATATACATGCTCACTAATTGCTTGCAAAGTTGAATTTATTTTTCAGATTCAGTCAACGTGAGAACAAAATGCCTCGTAGTAAGAACTCACTTTTTGAGTGAGATACAAATTGGAGAATGACACAAAGAACATTTAAAGAAATCATTTGGTTCACCCAGTATAGATCCAGGTCTGAACGTAAATAAGTGTGTGCTTACCAAACGTTCCCTACCAGGAATTTTCATGGGAGAATCAGGTAATTAACAGCGTGTGTTAACCACATTTGTGGTTGTCAGTAAATCTTTCCCATCCTACCTAGTAGTTGTTAAATGCGGTTCATGAATAATGTAGCAGTTAGGGTAGGATGGAGGTCATACTTGGGCTCAAAAGCTTAAATTTGCTTTACTGAAGCCAGTAGGAATACCACAATGCTGAAAATAAAGTGATCTGCCTTTTGCCATCACCATGGGTGCCAGTTGCCCACCTGGTAACAAGTGAATAACTGATATTTTTCTTTTGGGGAGAGGACAATATTTGGTTTTTTTTTTCTGATATAACCTGCTATTGATTTTGATTTTCCCTTTGTGTTCAGTATGTCTCAGAAAGTATTGCTATCCATAGGCTTATTGAATATTTTATTCATGACCACGAAATGCTGCACAGCACTTCTTCCAACCAAGGACTTTGTTTCAAAATACAACAAACAAACAAACAAAAAAAACAAAGGCAATGGGTACATATTACATGAATTATTTTATAATTCCTTATTATTCAGGGATGGTAAATCTTGAAGGATTGGCCTATTGAGAATTCTGCGCTGACACCAGCTGGGGGTTCTATGCCCTAACTTCCCAGCAAGTTTATTGTGCTGATTGCAGGAGATATTAGCTGAACCATAAGTCAACATTTACATTCTCTTCCATTTGGTGAGACTCCCTGCTAGCCATTTTGAGTCTTCTGTGACTCCAGACCAGCCTTCCTAAGCGGAAAAGGCTATCATCATATTGTATGGGATGATCAATTCTGACTATCAAGGGAAAATAGAGGTACTGTCACACAGTAAGGGCTGAGACGTGTGCTGTTGACTCTATGTTTTATCATTCCCTGAGGTAAAAAGTATTGAAAAACCCCTACAACTCCATCCAATTGGATTTTCAAGGGCTCAAATCCCTCATAATTTTCCCAACTGACAAACTCTGGTATAGCCTGAGAGGAAAAAAGCTGGAATGAGTGACAGACATGGAGGAAAGTCAAGAGCCTTGGGACCAACTATAGAAGTGATGCCTGTAATATACACTTGTGTTTTGCTATTATTCATCTTTGGTTGGTAGTTACCAATATACTAACATACCCGTTTTCTTTCCCTACTACTGGGCAGAGTATTTAATGAATGTTAAATTTACCACTAGTCCAAGTTACATAGAAAGGTGAGTAGTACATGAAAGGGTTATGATAAATTACATTGGGCAAGTGTTAATGACTGTAGATGTTTATTTACGAAAATAATTTTGTACAAGGCACATTTAGAAATGTATAGGAAGAAGGATGTGTGTATGGACAGCAAAGTAGTAGAATACACTGACGACGGTCATAACGTTATCGAACCTCAACTTCTCCTTCTAGCTAACTACCCCAATGGTATACACAATACAAGGAGAGGAGTGGGCTGGGGGGGTGACCTTTAGTTCACTTTTAGTCTCATCGAGTTCGTGGTATCTATAGGACATCTAGTTAGAGGTGTAAATTCAGAGTTGTATCAATGTGTCTGTAACTCAGAGAAGAGCTTGGGGTTGGAGACTGGAAATCCTTGGTGTCTCTACACATCTACCTGTGCTGATGAAATCATCCAAGGAGCCTGAGTGATGTGAGAAGAGGAACAGGATGCAGCTTTGGAGAATTGAGATGTCAAGGACTGACAACAGTGAAGGTGTCCACAAATGTAGCGGCACTATTAAAAATGATGCCACAGAAACAGCCAGAAAAACATTTCAAGAAAAAGTGAGAATGTCATCAGACCGTACTTCAAGAATTGTTAAGGCCACTGGTGTTCTTTTTTTTTTTTTAATTTTTTTTTAAAGATTTTATTTATTTATTTGACAGAGATAGAGACAGCCAGCGAGAGAGGGAACACAAGCAGGGGGAGTGGGAGAGGAAGAAGCAGGCTCCTAGCGGAGGAGCCTGATGTGGGGCTCGATCCCATAATGCCGGGATCACGCCCTGAGCCGAAGGCAGATGCTTAACCGCTGTGCCACCCAGGTGCCCCAAGGCCACTGGTGTTCTGGGCAGAGAAGTCGTCATAGAATGAAAGGGATGATGTACTAGAGTAGAAAAGCGAGGGAAGAGGACAAAAACTTAATTTCGGTTTTTCCTTTCCTTTCCTAAACGTAAGTTTAGCTGTGAAGGAAAAGGATGAAACAGGACAATGTTCTCACAGGATAAAGAGTAGAAGAATATATTGGAAAGCCACGATATGACTCCGTTTCTCTTTGAGGTGTAGCATGCTTATGGCTGTGAATAAAAACATACGCTCAATAACTGCTTGCAAACTTGTATTTATTTTTCAGATCCAGTCAACATGAGAACAAAATGCCTCATAATGAGAACTCACTTTTTGAGTGAGATACAAATGTTTAGGTAGTGTATTTAGTGATCATTTTTGCTCCTTTATCAAATAAATAGCTGGCCTGCTCTACCTGGAAAGGTTACAATAGTGTTAACTGACGGCTGGGGTTACAGATTGTTGGCATAAGTCCGAGCAGGAACACGTTGTGACGTGCCTGTATCTGTAAGGTAGTGTACTGCCATCAGGACAGTTAAGAACGACTTCTCGGAACTCGTAGTTATCTTCTCGGCAGCAAAGGCATGAATTTGTCAACTGATAGAGAGTATAATTGTACCTAAAGGAAAAGAAAACGCAGCAATAAATATTTTGGGGATATCTTCTGAAGCAAATTGACATCAATCCTCAAATTATAATCGTTGAGGTGATTTAGCAATCCTTCCGACCAATTTATTCTTTTCCTACACCTTTCATTTCCCCCTCACCATGAACTTCTGATATGGCTCTGTGGTACTGGTCTCTAAGACCAAGAGAAATAAATCCAAAATGGAAATATATAAGCTCATCATTAGAGCAGTATGGTGCAGAAATATAAACAGATTTTTAAATATACTTCATGCCAAACTATTATTCTCCAAATATTAATCTGTACATGAAAATGTCCATGAAGGAAAAAAAATATACATATATATCATGTCTAAAATGCAAGTGGTGGTTTAGAAACATTGCTTAAAAGAGCAAGAGTATTTGCTCAAGTAGTCTCGGTAATCACTGTGTGAAATAAAATACATTTGCCGTGAACATATTATGTTTGACTTATTTAGAAAACTACTTTAAAATGATACATCACTATTGAAAATGCTTATTTTATTTCTCAGATTTTAATATTTTAGATATTTGGTTGGTCAGGTCTTGATCCTTAGCTGTCATGTAAAAAATGTTCCATGTAATGTTTTAAAAGCTTAATTTCCTCCACAGTGTTACAAAATTAATGCACAGTACGCTTTCAAAGAAAAACTCACCGGACAGTCTTCTTGCATTCCCCCACACATCTTGCCATCTCGATTCTTTTCTGGCAACCATTGTACTTTATAGTCACAGTCACGGGTGAAGTTCTACAATTAGGCTTACCTAAAACAAAATGGGTAACAGAGTCACAAATGAGGTTTAACATTAACAATTGCTAAGTCTCAGTTTTCTTAACCTTAAGTAGAGAATAACGACACAAAATACTTCACGGCATTGTTGAAGGGATTAACTGCCTCAGCAGCCAGCACAAGGTACCTGGTTAATATTCAATAATTGTCTTTAATAAATGTTATCTTTTAATTATTGCTATCATTACTGTCATAGGAGGAGGAGGGAGGGGACAAGGGAGAAAGGAGGAGGGAAGAGAGGGGAGGGAAGGGAAGATGAAGGGAATGTTTTTTTTTTTTTTTTAAAGATTTTATTTATTTATTCGACAGAGATAGAGACAGCCAGCGAGAGAGGGAACACAAGCAGGGGGAGTGGGAGAGGAAGAAGCAGGCTCATAGCGGAGGAGCCTGATGTGGGGCTCGATCCCATAACGCCGGGATCACGCCCTGAGCCGAAGGCAGACGCTTAACTGCTGTGCCACCCAGGCGCCCCGGAATGGATTGTTTTTGACATCCATTTCTCCTTTCTGATCATCCTTATGATCTAATATAGCAATTTACAACACAACCTGCTGATACTAGGAGAGCAAACTACATTTTTTTCATGAAAATTAAATTTCTCTCTTATAAACATCATTAGTTTTTACTGGGAAGAATGTTTCAACCAACATGAAAAAGTAACTACATTATGTACAAGTATCAATTATTAGTTTATAGATATAGGTTAGATTATCTGTATGTTAAAAACGCAGGAGACTTTCTATTAATGATCTGCCATTTTGTTTTAAACAAACACTAAATTTTTGTTAACAGTTGACATTTCCTCTTCATGTGGAGCTTAATGCTACTTACATGTATAGCAACATTTTTTTGAATCATAGACTCTGTCTTCCTATAAGGGCAAGAGAAATAGAAAAAAGACTTAAAAGGTCTGTATTTTTGTATAAATAATATAACATTTTTTAACTTATGCGACTAACATTACAAAGGGGGAAATGGAACAGATAAACATGCTGATCTCAGATCCAGGAAGCATGGATGAAAGAGCATAGTAATAAAAATGAGTCTGAATATTTACACTAAAATTTTTCAATAGTGGGAATAAAGCGAAAAATATTTAAACTAAATTTTTCTTTAAAATAACATGCAAAAAGGTAAAAAAAAACCCTCCCTTATTTTAATTGAACAATGCTTTAATAATAATATTACTACTAGATGCCGTAAGTTTCCCATAGGCAGGATTTTTATCTTACACATCATTATAATCTCATACCTATCAATGTCTCAAAGTAAAAACTCAATAAATGCTTAAATCCAACACTGGAGTACTGAAATCAAACTTTATATTATCAATTATATCTTCAGAAAGAAAAATAAGCTAAGTTTGAACCATAAATTGTGAGCATTTATTATTAATTAAAACTTAAGATTAAAACAGCATTTATTAATACAAAATCCTCACCATATTGGGGGGGAGGTAAAAATGAAGACTGTGTCACAAAGAAAGTTCTGAACAGTAAACTTATATGTGATTTTTATGAAAAATTTGTATTTTTATAGAAAACGATTAACTGAATCCATGAACCTTGAAAAAAAACAAGATTTTTTTTTTGGTTTGTTTAAAAATGGTAAAATGCTTTCTAAAGTAACTTACTTCTAGAATAGTACTAAATTAAGTTTTATAGAGCCTGCAAATATAACTTTGATATGAAAAATATACTTGGCAATAAAAAGGTGTGAAACGTATCTGGAACGGAAACCACAAGGAATTTACGTCTGTTGGCCAGACACATATTTTCCAAATGAGAAAGAAGACAGCTTGTGCTTATAAGAAGTGGATGTTGTTGATCATTACTTAAGAAGATGACTTACTTCTGCACACCAGGTCTGCTTTGGGCAGTCTTGCACCACTGCCATGAAACCAGTGTCGTAGCAGGAGTAGGAGATGCATGGGTTGTTGGGATCATCAAATGAAGCCCCGATCTGGGAAGCAGGAAGGAAGAGAGAACCAAATAATTATTCACCTTGATTTCTTTTTGAGGTTGAAAATAAAATCTGTTTTAAAAAAATCAAATTCATAATATTTAATGAATTTCCAGAGGCACTTTCAGTCATTAATTAATATTTAAGAAAAAGTGGATTGAAAGACTTCTACTTTCATGAATAAACCAGCGTGCCTCCTTGAGAGCACAGAATGTGTCAGGATTCTCAGTCCTAAAATGAAGAACCACATACTGTATTCACCTGCTCAGCCACTCTATTATAGTTTTCAAGTATTTTCAAGAAAGGGTATTTTATGGTTAACAGTCAGTCAACCAATTGCTATGCTTTAAGCTTGAGGGAAAATAAGAAATCTAAGTAGAAAAAAACGGTACAAAATAGTTTTATCAGATTACCACAAATGACAATCCCACAAACCATCCTACATGACTTCTGCTTGTGTTTCTATTTCTGCTTGTATTTCTATACTTTTAAAGTTCTCTGGATTGCTTTAAAAATCATTTATGCTCAAAATTCAAACATCAGTTTGGGAAACTGTATTTCAAACTGCCAAATTAACTTTCTGGTAAACCAGAATTTTGTTATTTCAACTATTTTGCATATAAATGGTTAGAGGTAAAACTTTCCTTTTGTTCTTTAAACATCACCATATTTTACGTTTAAAAATTGGCATAGATTCTCAAGTCACTATCACCTTTGGAAACTAAAAATTAAGAAACCCAGACAGGAATTTGAGTGTGATAAATAAGTTATTGAGCTAAAACGCTCATTGGCTCTGTTTTATATATTTCTTAACATACTGCATAGATTTTATTTTAGACTTTTTTAATACTTAGTATCACCAGCTCAAATGTATTATCAATTTGAGAACCATCTGGGTTTTATGACTTCTTGGTACCTTTCCTGAAAAGGTAAATTACTTTCCAAAATGCCAAATCAGTTGGCAAAATCCAGCCCTGAATATACGTGTTGCTATATTCACATAATGGCGTTCTAGTCTTTGGGGGTTTTTCATTTGATCTCTGACAGTTTGGCCATCTGATCTTTCTGGTTATAATTACAGTTTAACTCTGTTCATTGATTTGAATGTCACAGAGTGTGCCTTCTCCATCTGGTCAGACCCCTGGGAAATTTAATTCACAAGTTAGGTAGTTAATGATCAAGTATATTTTCTCCCTTTGAACTTAGTCATGCTGAGTGTTACATTTGATGCTGCTTTTGAAATGAATATAGGAAAAAAAATGAACAGATTCTATTCCACCATTACCTATGAATTTTCCATATCATAAGCTGAAAGAGCCTGCCACTCATTCATAATTATATAAATAAAGATATTTTAAAGTAAAAACGGCCTTACCTTATAATCAATACTGTTAAACAAACATGTTCTTGGTTCTGAAAAATAAATACATTATTTTATTCTAAAATAAACATTATAATTCTGTTTATATTTATAAATCAGAAACTATATATGGGATCATATTTATCAACCAATTAAAATGTTTCTTCCCACAACAACATCATCTCCTTTTAATCTACTATTTATATTCATAATTGTTAATTCTGGGTTTTCTCCACTCCAAAGATAGTGAGCTTTGGGGCAAGTATGATTCTGTTTTATTGACCACACCCATCTAGCAGAAAGTTGACATGTATTAGAAGCTCAATAAATATCTCCTGACTACATGAATAAGTAAACAACTATTCAATTCAAATAACGTATTGTGAATACACACCACAGTATCCGATTTCACAGCAGGTGTCATTGTCTCGGAACTTTACGAGTCTCTCTCCAGTTTTGCATGTGGGTGCAGAAGGGCATTCCTTGAGGTTACAGTCCACGGTATTTGCATCAGTACAGGTGCATGTGTAACAATTGGCAGTCCATTTCTCTCCAGGCTACAGACACAAACCAAGTTTAGACTTCTATTCAAATACAGGAATGACAGCAAATTTGGATTAAAGTAGAGAAAAACTGTACTTACAGATTTCTCTTCTCCCAGTGGACCATGACAAACTGTTAACATGAGATGGTAAAGGCTAATTAAATTTGGCAAAATAGAACCATCTGTTATGTGTAGATAACTACCAGGTGGCCAATACTGTAACTGGAACCAGAGTTTCAGAAACTGAATTGTGAAGAATTGTATGGTGCCTTAAGGTGGATAAATCACACCCACTTATTTGAGTAAACCGTCTCTAATGAGTATAGATACATTTCGTATTTTACAATCTCAGCATAGGATAATTATTAATTTCTGCTGGCAGTGGTCAATAAATCTTATGACTACTGTTTTATTTACTATTCTGCAGTCTGACTTCTACCATCCTAACCCTACAAGTCACTAAGACTGTAATTATCAGTCCTTAAGGCCCTTTATCAGTGTTTCAATTTCTCCACAACTGCTGACATTTTCAACCCTCATGTTCTTGAAAATGTTCTCCTTCCTTCAAATTCAACACTCTGAAATTCTTTTCTTTATTAGCACCCCTTTCTCTTCCCTCCCATTGTCTCTGCCCTTTCCCTGGTACTTTCTACCTTCTTCAGTGTCCACTGCAATGTCAAGTGGATGACTCTCAAACTTGTAGCTCCAGTCCAGACACTTCTTGTAAAGTATGGACCCAGGATTCCCTCAGCCTAATAGTATCGCAGCAGACCTATGAGACCCTCAAACTCAATATGCATAAAACAGATCATATCATCTTGCCCCTGAAACCAGATTCTCATCTGAACTGGCTTCCTCCTGTTGAGAACCAAACTATTCTTTCAATTATTTGAGCTTAAAACCGAGGAGTCATTTTGATTCCTTCCATTCCATCACTTGGCATCCAATCGACCAAAAATCCTGTATCTTCTTCTTCACTTCAACCCCTTCCTTTCCTGGCTATACTACAATACTACTCCAGGACTTTGTTATCTTTAAGCTAGCACACTTGGGCTTTTCCAGAAAACTCTGAGTCAGACCTCTTCCTGATCCAATCAAATCCCTATACCACAGGTAGAATAATTTTCCTAAAGCCTAATTTTCATCTCATCATTGCCTTGGTTGAAAACTTTTTAAAAAGTATTTATTTATTTGAGAGAGACAGAGCACAGGTGAGGGGCAGAGGGAGAGAATCTTCAAACAGTCTCCCTGCTGAGCACGGAGCCCGACTTGAGACTTGATCTCACAACCCATGAGATTATGGCCTGAGCTGAAACAAAGAGTTAGACGCTTAACTGACTGAGTCCCCCAGGCACCCCTTGGCTAAAAACTTCTGATGGCCCCTTATAGATTTGTAAAAGAAATACCTTCTTTTAGCATTCTAGCTTTTGAGGTCTGCCACAGCGTGGCTCCAACGTCCTTTTTCAACTCAGTCTTACTTTTCTCATTTACATGCCCTGGACTAGTCTACATATTATTCTCAAATTCTAGATCTGTAGTGAAATACCTAAGGACTCCTCCAACTATACAATACATGTAACACACATGTGACATATAAAATGTGCACTCTATATAATACATATTTCACTTTTTAATGTGAAATTTATTTTTAGCCTTATATGAAAATTGTCTGTTTCTTTTAAAACATTCCTCTCCCACTATATCGTAAGATCAGAGAATGATTTGGGGGGGGGGGTTAACTTCTGTTACTTCCTACAAAACATAGCATATTGGATTGAGAATAGTGGGAACTTCAAATCCTCTAGAATTATTGAACTTTGGTTAACTTTAATTTCTCTTGCTACAAATCAATCCTCAAAAAATCTGGAATTATCTAGTTTAAAAAATACTATCAAATGACAATTTTTTGATGAAGATATCATATCACTACATAAAACACTTTATTTAGTAGGTAAACTCTATTTTGAGTAAGTAACAAGATGCATTTGTTTGGTTTCGTCGCATTAGTTTGTGGGTGAGAAAACAAGACTACCATTCACTATTTGGTGAATAAAATCTACTTCAAGTTCTCCTATTCTGTAACATTTCCACAGCTAGTAACTTTTATTGGCGTGACCTCTGATATTTGACTTGCAGGGAGAAGAACAAATGTAGAATGATCGAATTTCAAGGGGAAGTATTATTACCTGGAGGTGGCGGATGTGATGGTGGACAACCTGTGTAAAAACAGACACCTCGTGTTAGCCTCTAAAGTTACTGAAATTGTTTGGGGATAAAATCGTTATCTAATAACTAAAAATAATTGGCTACATTGCTAATCTTACAAACAGACTTATTCCTGTCTACTTTCCTTTCTGCTCCTCATGGCAGTTCAAATTCCACCATCAGAGAATGTTCCCTTTGAAGCTCAAATTTTAATGGGAGGGGACTATGGGAGTCTACAGGAGAAAGGAGAACACATCACGGTAAACTGTTTTCAAGCCCTTTCCCCCCCCATTTCACGAGAAATATTTACCAATCCCCTTTCTTTTTCTCTTTCTTTTTTTTCTCTCTGATCAATATCTTTAGTCCTGGGAAACAAGTATTAAGGGACACAAACACTGTTTACTAAGGGGTGGCTATAGCCATTTCATAGTGCATACACTCATTGCATATTTCCCCATCAGGTGAACTTTGAGCAAATGAGGTATGTATAATCATGTCCTATTTGCAAGTCAAGAAAAGAAGAATTTTTTTAAACCAATGTGTAGAGATTTTAGGGAGCAAATTATTTTCTGAAGTTTTAGACAATACAGAAGGCAATGTTACTGATTATTCTCAGAAATGGGGAAACTGTTCATCAAGGTTCTAGATCACTTTGCTGTTCAATAAGGAACTTATAAAGAAATATATTTTTAAATTATGACATTTTCTCATACTAAACCATGAGATTTTCCTAATACTAAAGGTAGTGGTTTTTGTGAAAGATTGCAAAAAAGAATTCTAACTTGAATTTGAATATACTTATTGATGTCTAATAACTGTTTAATATCCAGAAGCCTATTATGTAAGAAAGAAAAAAAGATTGTTGAATTCTCAAATATTTCTATTAGGTAAAATCATATTATCAATCAATAAAATGGAAAAATAGCTAACATATCATTTTGTGATTATTTAATACTTTTAATTTATATGTTGCCTAAGTGATTTTGTGTAGAACAATGCAAAGTAACTAACCGGATGAGCAAATGTCCCTAACTCCGAAATAACATTTAAGGACCAAATATAAGATGAAATGTTAGATGCTCACTATTACTTTTTTACTTAACTCAGAGTTGTATCAAGTAATATTCTAGTGATTTCTATATTGGCCATATAAGAATACCAGATTCAAAATGTTGCATTAGTCTTATTTAGTAATGGGGAACACCTGAACTGTCAGATCACGGCATAAATACCAAATAACAAAGAATTTAATAGCAATCTTTCTAATTGATTCACACAATATCCACATAACTGTAGTGCTATTTTCAAGCAGGAAGGATTTCCAATTAAATAAATATTCTACTGAATAGTCTCTTATAAACACGTTTCTACATCGACATTTTTGTGACTTCTTGTGTTTAGCTAATGTCACCTGGTTTATCTGAAGAGCTTGTAGTACCACTGCTGGGTGATGCAGGTTTATTTTCATGTCCACTAGTTGCACCACCAGATGTTACAGATGTACCTGTTATAAAGGAAAAAGATGGAAAAGGCTAATTCCCAGAATTTCTTAAGCTAGGAGATAGCTAATTCTGACTTAAATTAACTTCCAACAAAAAATTACAAAAATTTCCATTTATCTATATCAATATTACCCTTTATACATTTCCAAAGATGTACTCCGACATACGTTTATTTATTATTTTATTGGATTCTCATAGATTATATTCCCCATTTTTTACTGATAAGAAAACTGAAGTTACAGAGGTTGAGGGATTCATTCACTTAATTGCATGATACTGGTTCTAGGAAAAATGTTTACATATGGACTCTCCTTGGGCAGGTGGTTTATTTGGGGATTTTTTTATTGCCCTTCAGAAATGGTTATTGAATGCTTAACAAATGTCTTTTTAGGCTCTATGTACATAATTAGTTGTTTTTATTTCTCTTAGGTCTGTTAGTATGAACTATATTAATGGATTTCTTAATTTTGAAAACACTTTCACTAAAAATTAATAGGAATTCTTATTAAACCTTATTTTAGTGTGCTTTTGAATTCTAATTTCAGCTGTTTGTTGTTTGCTATCCAAACTCTTAAACTGCTCCTTTTCTGGGCTTTTAGCTTTATTTCTCTTTTGATAAGCTCTATTTTACAATAACATTTTTATATAATCCCTTTAGCACCCTCCCAATTTTCTTTCAGGTAGTATCTACTGGTTCTCCCTTAATAAATAATTTATTAATTAAATTAATAAATTAATTAAAATAAATTAACAAATAAATTGATAAATTATTAATGTAATTAATGAATTAATAAAATAAATAATTACTAATATTATTTCTTCTTCTTCCCTTCTCCTCCTCTTGTTCTGTATTTTCCAATTTAAATGCCATTTTCTTTTTTAATACTATTTATTTTTACTACTTTAGTAAACTTGAGCTTCTCTCATCTGGTTCATGAGCTTTAAGTAATTTGTTTGACTACTATCTAATCAAGATTATCACATCTTCTTTCTTATTGCTGATGTAGGAAAGATGTTGGGGTTTGGAGTCAACAGCCAAGAAACAATTGTTGAGACGTCTTTGGTCAAAACGGTGGTTTTATTAAAGCACAGGGGAAGGACCCATGGGCAGAAAGAGCTGCCCTGGGGTCATGAGGAGTGGTCCATTACATACTTTCCAGTTGGGAGACGGTTAGGGATAGCTTAAGGCCCTAAGGAATTTTGGAACAGATTTCCAGGACCTTAAGGGGCTAGCTATTGTTGGGAAAAGGTCATTCATTACTATCTAATATAACCTTCATCATGAGACCCTTCTGATGTATATCAGTGGGTCATATACTAGGCAGATGATTGCCACCATGTGTCTTGGGGGTAGAGATAAAGGAAGCTTCCAAAGGAATTTGCATACCTTAAAGTAGACTTACAGGATCCTGGGAGTAGGGCTAAGATTATCTTTGCACTTAGTTAAGTACTAACATTCAGGCAGTTGAGTTCCTAGAGGAATGGCACTCTGCCTGTTTCAAGCATTTGTCAATGGGCTGTTAAGTAGTAAGGAAATTTAATTTTTCTCTCGCCTTTATTTCCCACATCTTCCCCATCTATCTATTAGTAATAAATGATATTTTTAGTTGGTCAAATACGAAACATTTATGTAGTTTTCTTCCACCTTTCTTTCAAATTCGGTTCCTGCTTTAGAGTTAGAGTTAAAGATAGTGCTCTAATCATTTCAGTCATTTTCAAGGCATCTCTTTGTTGCTTACCACTCATTCTCTAGTGATTTTATTATGAAGAGCTCATGGGTACGTAATTCCCTCAATTCCTTCCTGTTTTCAACAATTTTCCTAGAGCTCGATACCTGAATTACATTTAGCTGCATTGACAACCCTTAGCCTACATTTTCCTTCCTTCCTTGAGTTTCTTAATGCTACTCTGTCTTGACAACTCTGATACCAACCTGATGACAGGTTGATGACAACTCTGATTTTCTTTCTTTTTAAATGACTTTTTCTTTTTGCCTCAAGGTCCAGAGAATGTATCTTTCATGTCTAACAGATTTTTCTAAGTTTAATAGTTTTCTAAAATAACTCACCAAATTTATTGTTCAGGATTTAACCTTCCAGGTAGATGATAGGTCCTTTCAACATATAAATTTAGGATTTCTCTTTTAATTGCAGGAAACTTGTCCACATTTTATAGTTTTAAATATTATTTCTGTCTCATTGCTTTTGCTCCTCCAGAAACTGCAATAATATATATGCTGGATATTTTTATCTGTTTCCTATAATGATGTCCAACTTTGATCTACTTTATCTTTTTAAAAAATGTCTGCAATATTTTTTTGGATCTTCTCAATTCTATCCTCTATGGCCTCTGCCATGCTTTCAGTCTCATATATTCTCTGCTGGGTAGCTTGCAATTGGTCTGTATTTTTTAGATAACTTCTCTTTATTTTTAAAATATTTCTCCTGAGTTTTCATCAGTTCCAATTTAACATCTTCCTACTGCCTATTTTGACCCTTAGTTTTTAATTTATAATTCTGATGTCTATATCTGCAGTTTGTTTCTTATTTTAAATGCTTGTTAAGGTTCTGTTTCCTGTTTCATGACTAGATTTTTAGTTTGCTTGCTATTGCTGAGAATTGCTAAAAATGTATACAATGAATAGCTTTCTATAAATATTGGAATTTTATTTTTCTTTTCATGATTTTCTGCATTGGATTTTCCTGAAACACAGCAGAAGATTCTATGCAGTGGGGACAGAGAGACTTTTGTGTGGCTCACCAGATTTCTCAGATCAAGGGCTTTCTCTTATGTTGTTCATGGTGAAGGGAAGCTTCTTTTTTAAGTGGCATTTCTTCTTTGTCTACTAATTCTCACTTACTATCCTGTTTTCTTGAGGCCCTTGGTTTTGAAGATTTCTTTTTCTTCCTTCCTTCCTTCCTTCCTTCCTTCCTTCCTTCCTTCCCTCCTCCCTCCCTCCCTCCCCCTTTCTCTTTCTTTCTTTCTTTCTTTCTTTCTTTCTTTCTTTCTTTCTTTCTTTCTTCCTTTCTTTCTTTCTTTCTTTTTCTTTTTTTCTTTTTTCCACCTAGGCTGCAAGTATTCCTCCACCTTCCTGGTGTCCCTCCCTTGCCTCCAACAGTCAGTACCTCCACAGGGCTGCCTGACCTCATTCTGTGAACTTACCCATCTTCTTTTTTTCAACTCCATATGCACAAGTGCTCTGATTTGCTAGGTCTCAGACCCTCTCTCAGCGGTCTCTGTTCAGTGTGGAGCCCCTTCCCTCCAGGGGTAAACCCTGGTTGATGCTATCTATGCTCTACCACTATTAAGTACCTCTTTATACTCCCCTCTCTTCTGGGATGCCCTGACCTGAATCTTAGCTCCACTATGAGCCCCAGAGCCATCTTCCCCAATCACTAGAGTCTCAGTTTTCTCTGTCCCTCTAAACTTGCTAGGTGTAGGCCCAGTGATATTCATGGTTTGCAGAAGGAGGTATGTGTAGATTCTCATGTATGCAGCCACCATTTTCCCCATTGAGCTCAAATGCTACTCAATTCAAAGATCATCAATGCAAATTAAAAAATCAGGTTAGTCCAGATCACACCCTGATGAGGGAGGTACCATCGGACACAGCTGAAAAGTGAGGACCAGCCTCATTTGGTTTCTCACGACTTGGGGTTCTAATCCCTGCTTCCCCAGGGGTGCTGCCACCTCCCGTTCCAGGGGTTGCTTAGGCAAGACCCTAGGCATGTTTAATTTTACAACAGAAATACAAGTTAGCTAATTAAAATATGAACTTGATCATCTTTGGAGGATGGCTTGTGAAAAGACAAATAAAAATTTAAAATAAGAGGCTTAATTCTTTCTGGTACAAGTAAGGATAGCCTTCCCCTTTCCTTTTCTTAGACCATTTGCTTTAGAAAATTTGTCATTTCAGATGTTTTCTCTGTCTTTGAAATGTATGTAAATCTTTTAAAAATCTGAATAGGCTTCTTCCCAGCTTAATGACCCAGGAAGGTCTTTCTCAAGGCCTTGGGAGCTATCTCTTGGAAATGTAAACATCAAGGGAGATAGTACCCTCATCTCCCTCTAGGGACAAACCTTCCTTTCTCATTAAGATTGGATTTTACTTCCCCTCCTATAAAGCCAATTAAATAACCAATTCTCATCTCAGTTACCAGGTGAATTAGGATAAATTGTGTATAATAAATGCTGTTTTAAAGTCCCCTTACTTGAGAACCAGTAATCATTTTTCTCGAGAATATGTAATGGCGGTCTGCTGGTACAATCCCTTTCTGTCTTTACAATCTCTAAGTGAATTGCCGATAATCTGCATCACGTCCCAGTTTAATACTTACTCAATTATAAAACTGTTTTCTTTCTCTACCGTGTTTGGGGCCTGGGTCTCTGGGTTGAGAGAAGATTTTGTTTTCAATTCTATGATCCTGACAGCTAAAATATTACTGTTCTTTATTCCCACAAAATTGAATATATCCCTAAAATTCCACTCAACTCACTCATGTTTTCAGTTTTTGCTCAAGTTAAAGTATATAGATAGAGTCACAGTGCACTGATCATACTACTACCTTATTTTCAAGATAGAATAATTCTATTGTTTGAAACTCCAACTAATCAGTTCCCTACTAGAATTTCCTCTTCAGCTCCCATTCCAACCCTGTCATGGAACATTTCCTTGATTTTTATTCTTTCTGCCATACATGGTATTTGCCTTTGCGTATATAAATATTAATTTCTCCTGCTCAAAAATCAACTTCTAAGGCAACAAGTATATGACTATTCTGTTTTCTAGAGCACTCAGTATGATGTTATGCACAGAACAAATAGCTCTTGATTTATTTCTGATCTCCAGTTTTGACATTACACAAATAATAATAATTAAATTCTTCAGGAAACATTGTCTCTGTCAAAATTTTAAGTAAATAAATCACATTTCCATTGCCTAGATTTATTCTGATCATGCTTTTCCAGTACCTGGTGCTGCAGAAGTGGTTCCACCAACAGCTGCAAAAGAGGCTGCAAATCCCCCTTTTGCGGATCCTGATTGAAAAGAACAATGGCATTCAGTCCACAATGGGATTGAGAGATTAAGCAAATAGTAACAAAAACACCCCATGAATTTGGATCCCCAATAAAAAAATAAACAATCACATTCAAATGGGACATACTAAACTAAGGAAGTATTCCTTATTTATGTGAAGTTTACATTTCAAAGGGCATCTTTCATTTTTAACTGGCAATTCTAGTCTAAAACAACAGTTGTGATACAAATGACCGAACTACACCTGTTCAAATGTCATAAAATCACAGCCATTAAAACTATACCAATACCTAAATACATAAAATCTTCTATGAAAACTTGAGTTCCCAGCTAGGGTAAGGTTGGAGCACTCTCAAAATGAGCAGGTGAGCCTGTACCTCGCCTGCTGATTAATCAACTGGCCTAAAACCAGTGAAAGGTGATCTAGGGGTGATGCCATGACCAGTTCCAGTGGTATATCTAACAGACTGCCTGTTAAAATTGATACACTGTGTACTGGGACAGCATAGAATTCAAATATATTATATACAATAATATAGTAGTTTTGAAGGAAAACTTGGCCAAACCAGTAAAATAAATTTCATCATAGAACTGTCAATTATTTTTATATCATTTTACATCTTTCTGCAGTATTTGATTAATAAAAATGAGTGAAATCATCAAGGCTCTAAGGAAAGACATTTCCTATTTTGATTTCTGTTTTATTTCTTTTTAGAAAGCTACTCCTCTGAACGACATTTTCGAACTGATCGTTAGAAGGGGTCATATCACACCAGGGGCTCAAGCATTCAGTTTTCAAAGAATTTATCACAAACTGGTTCAAAGACTTGTGTACAAGTTTATTCATGTGTCAACTAAGTTCTACACTGCAGCCTGGATGGCAAATCATGACCCTATCCAGGTCAATACCCATCCTCAGAAGTCCAAAGTTGTGAATATGATAATTCAACATAGAACTTGCTCTACACTACATACGATCTGAGCCGATGTTAGTGAAACACGACCCTGAAGGTCAATAAATGGAGCAGGAGGAGGAGTTATTAACACAGGAATTACCCAAAAAACATAAGCCACTGGCACCTGCTAAGGAGTCTCTCCTGACTTGTCTGATTTCCCTGCGCTTGGCGCTCCTGTGCTAGGTTCCTTGGGCAAGTGCTATCTTGCTTACCTCCTCCGGTTGCTGCGGTCGGGCCGCCGGTTCCTCCTGAAAAGAGACAGCAGAGGAAACATTACCCTAGACAGAAATCAATTCATTTACTCTGACAGAAGCCCCACACAGCAGGCCGTATTATTGTTCTTCCCATGGGACCGACGGGGCTCACTGACGTCGTGCTCCAGGTCAGCCCGGGAGTGGGCAGCAGATCCAGGAGCCAAAGCCAGGCAGTCTCCCCCTGGACTTTCGACTCTAACGGTGCCTCTCGGAGCATCTGTGGGAAGGGCGCCATTCTCCACCACTTCCAATCGGCCTTATGTGGAGGTTCCGGCAAAGGCCCACAAAGGCAGAGACATGACATTCTACACACACAGCAGACCCGAGGGATACAGAAGCTTTCACTCAACGGACAGAACATCCCCGTGGCAAACCGCTCCTCAGTCCTTACCACGGCACGCCCCGGGATCAAACCGTTCCGGGCGCCACCCCTTGGTGGACCAAACTTTGAGGAGCGCCACGCCAAGCCCCTGCACCTAGTATTGCCTGACAGCCAAAAGATGGAGCTGCAGACTGGGCGTCCTTGCCCAAGCATCCCGATCCACTTGTGGAAGCAGACACTGAATGGTCGTTGCCCTCACCCTGCAGTCAAGTCACTACTCTGATGGGGAGCCCCCAGTGTCTTCGTGTGGGCAGCTAGACCTTCGATCTTTTACCATCTTCCTGTCATGAGCTCTGGAACTGACGCCCAGCAAGTAGCTACAAGGTAAATAGTAAATCCGGAAGTCGGCCAGGGGAACACAAACGGAGGAAAAGAAAGTCGGGCCACAGACTCGTTAATAAATACATAAAGAGAAGTCCCAGGCTGTGTCTGACAGACAGGATTTCTCATGGTACCTGACGGACTTTTGATTCATCCTGAAAGCGATCAGACCACTGCGGGATTCGAAGCAGTGCATTTGACAGGGGGACAAACTCAATTTCTGGAAGGTCCCTGCCACGCACCGTGCACCAAGGGTCAATCGGTAGGGACGTGGCGAGTGACTGGACATGATTTCAACCGGTATACGCATCGGGGACTTCGGGGGCTTGTCCAGACACCTTGCTGGGGGCCCCTCTTCCCAAGCTTCTGATTGTCGGCAGGTGGGCCTGAACACTGCCATTTCTACAAAGTTCCCAGGACATGTGGATGCTGGTCTGGGAAACACTCTTTGAGCACCTCCGCCTTACAGGAAGACGACCCAGCCGAAGGACCGCACGCATGAGGTGGAAGACGTTGAACACCGGAGCGAAAGCACGGGCAAATGGGACTCCCAGGAGAGGGTACCTCGACAGCTATTTGAAATGACACACTGACAGCCTAAGGGGCACGAGTGAACTCAGGCTTGTTTGCTTTGACTCCCAGTCATCTATACTTGCAGGACGGCTCTGGGTTTTCTCCTGGAAACCAACACTCCTTGCAATGGAGTCCCTGATGCCCACGGAGAAGCATTTTCTCCCTGGGGTTTCCGGCATGGGTGCTCTTAGGCACAGATCCCCGCACCGTGGAGCCATTCCAGAGGAGGCTACGGGTTCTGGGTCCTAATCCTGCCTCTTCCACTTTGGAGACCTCTCCTTACTTTCTTCCGTCTGGGAATAAAGATACCCAAGCGCCATGGTGTCAATGTGATCTGAGTCCCAGGATTTCCCTTTGAGCATCATCCCCAAGGTATAGCGTGCCACAGAAATATCATTGAGGACGGAATACTTTCACATACAGAAATGGGAGGGAAATGATTCCCCAAGCCATCGGCTGACTCAGCACTGACCCTGGACACCCCGTCGCGAGCGCTGTAAAAGTGCTCCTGACATGACATGGAGGACGACTGGTGCAATGAAGCTAGGGAAGCCACGGCCTCTGAATCATTTCTTTGTCCCGCCCGCTCGGAAGCCGGTGTCCCTTGTGCCATTGTCTTCGGTGTTAAGCAAGAAAACAGACCAACAGCGAGGACAAGCCCCACCCCCCACGCCCGAGAAACCCAAAAGCCTGCTGAAACACGGGATAGGTGCCATCACCTCTCAAGGCGACGGGTCAGACGTCTTTTAGTCTGGAAACTATAGTCCTGAGCCGCGATGCCTGGCACCAGTGGCTTAGGCGTGGGAGGGATCCTCTGTTCTGAACTCAACCTACCTGCTCCACGCCCAGGACCGGTCAAGGTGGGGCCCACTCCAGTGCTGCCTCCGCTGCCGGCGTTGAGGGTCGTGAAACCTGGACGTCCAGCACCACCTGAGGGAAACATAAAATGAACTTCTCATTTCAACGGTCCTTGGACTTTATCACCAATGGGGGATTGAACGATTCGGTCAGTTCCCGCCACAGAAAATGCAGCCTGAATCCAGCGACTTTCTGTCCACAGTCCCCTAAGGTTGGATTCTACTCTAACATTCCTCCAACATTTTGCTGTCGTCCTTCCCATTTCCTGATTGGGGTTGTCGCTCCTTTCTTCCTAACGCTCCTGTGTTCTGCATCTCCAATTGGCTCACACTAGGTCCTCCTCTATTCGTCTCCAGGAGGTTGCTTTCAAAGAAACGCCACCTTCCGCCCCGATCACACTGTCCCTCAGGGATGCAAGTCACACTGATGAAATGTCGTGCCGTAGCTAATGACACCCTTCCACTTAAAACACTCAAGACAGCCAGCTATAGCATTCCCTAGTGGCACGTTTTCTCTAACCCTGGCCTAATTTTTTTCACACTGGAGCTTGATCTGACTGAGGTCTGTACTAGATACTATCCGAATCCTAGACGATATGGAAGAAAAGCAAAACGGAACCCATAGGACAGCCACTCCATCTATCCTGGACCAAAACAAGTTAAATGCAAGTCTTTTGGGATAGAGTTTGACCTCCGCGGGTGGGAAAAGGCCAGTCAATTCCTTGTTTGCCATGTTTTCTCTAAAGCCCTACTCTCATGTCACTTCCTTCCTCAAAACCCGAAGTTGCAGAAAACTCTCAGTGACAGGCGTCGTGTTTTTTGTGTGTGTCTGTATGTGTGTGTGTGTGTGCGTGTGTGTGTGTGTGAGTGTTTTAAGTCAGAAGCAAGGTAGGAGTATACGAACCTGTTCTTGAAGGTTCTGACTGAAGTCCTCGAGTTGTTCCTGAGAAGAAAAAGAGAAATGAGGGGCCACGTGGTGACTCAGGCCGTTCAGCCTCTGACTGTGGATTAAGGCTCCGGTTATGATGTCAGGGTGGTGCGATGAAGCCCGGAGTTGGGCTCCGGGCAGGGTGTGGAGCCTGCTTGCGATTCAATCTCCCCCTCTCCCTCTGCCTGCAGGACGGCTAGGTGTACCATTCTGACAATTTACCTTTTAGAGAGAAGAAGCAATGCACTTGAAGCTATCAAACTGTTATGTGACAGAAACCCACTTTCTCTTGACAAAGGCCACGGCCTCTGAATGACATTCTCAACTCGCTCCAACTTGCCTTTCTCTGCTTGGGGCTCTAGTGGTCTCACCGGCTGGCGATCCAGTCAGACCCTCCAAAAGCAACACTAACTCTGTCTCGGGAGCTCTGCTGAAGCAGCACGGATGGTGCTGCACGCGGCTTTCAAAGTCCTTTCCATACACTGGTTCGGGCAATTGGTTCACGGATTTCTTCACGTCCAGCCTCAGGTCGAAGGCGTAGCCAAGATGGCAAACCGTGACCCTATCCCAGGCCAGACCCAGTCTCAGAAGTCCAAAGGCGGGAATCTGGCAATTCCACAGAGACCCTGCTCTGCTCTACATCCCGTCTGAGCTGATGTCACAGAAACACTGCCGCGAAGCCCACACAAACCGGGCGGGGGGGTGGGGGTGGGGCCAGGAAGACGGGCACTACCCACGAAAGAGTGACGAATCCCTCCGAAGCCAAGGGCACCTGCCCTCAGGTCAGGAAGAAGATGCTTTCGACCTTGCATTGCCATACCTGGTCTGCCTCCCGAGGTTGCGCCTGGGGCAGTTGACTCTCCACTTGTCTTCTCACCCCCATGGACTGTGCTGAAGCCCTCTGAAATTTCTGCGGAACCTGACACAACAGCGGAGAAAGGGTTTTACTTCGAGGCTGGCAGGATTCTGCATAGCACTCTTCCCTGGGAGGGCACAATGGAATTTTCTAATACAAAAGCGTCTTGAAAGGACACCTAGGATGTCTGCCGCTAGCTATCTCATACCAGTCTAATATCACATACAGCTCCGTCTTGAGAGCGACATGGGTCGTGCTCAGCGCCACTGAAGAGGTGCTAAGGGGTCTCTCCTGACTTGTCTGATTTCCCTGCGCTTGGCGCTCCTGTGCTAGGTTCCTTGGGCAAGTGATGTCTTGCTTACCTCCTCCGGTTGCTGCGGTCGGGCCGCCGGTTCCTCCTGAAAAGAGACAGCAGAGGAAACATTACCCTAGACAGAAATCAATTCATTTACTCTGACAGAAGCCCCACACAGCAGGCCGTATTATTGTTCTTCCCATGGGACCTACAGGGCTCACTGACGTCGTGCTCCAGGTCAGCCCGGGAGTGGGCAGCAGATCCAGGAGCCAAAGCCAGGCAGTCTCCCCCTGGACTTTCGACTCTAACGGTGCCTCTCGGAGCATCTGTGGGAAGGGCGCCATTCTCCACCACTTCCAATCGGCCTTATGTGGAGGTTCCGGCAAAGGCCCACAAAGGCAGAGACGTGACATTCTACACACACAGCAGACCCGAGGGATACAGAAGCTTTCACTCAACGGACAGAACATCCCCGTGGCAAACCGCTCCTCAGTCCTTACCACGGCACGCCCCGGGATCAAACCGTTCCGGGCGCCACCCCTTGGTGGACCAAACTTTGAGGAGCGCCACGCCAAGCCCCTGCACCTAGTATTGCCTGACAGCCAAAAGATGGAGCTGCAGACTGGGCGTCCTTGCCCAAGCATCCCGATCCGCACTTGTGGAAGCAGACACTGAATGGTCGTTGCCCTCACCCTGCAGTCAAGTCACTACTCTGATGGGGAGCCCCCAGTGTCTTCGTGTGGGCAGCTAGACCTTCGATCTTTTACCATCTTCCTGTCATGAGCTCTGGAACTGACGCCCAGCAAGTAGCTACAAGGTAAATAGTAAATCCGGAAGTCGGCCAGGGGAACACAAACGGAGGAAAAGAAAGTCGGGCCACAGACTCGTTAATAAATACATAAAGAGAAGTCCCAGGCTGTGTCTGACAGACAGGATTTCTCATGGTACCTGACGGACTTTTGATTCATCCTGAAAGCGATCAGACCACTGCGGGATTCGAAGCAGTGCAGTTGACAGGGGGACAAGCTCAATTTCTGGAAGGTCCCTGCCACGCACCGTGCACCAAGGGTCAATCGGTAGGGACGTGGCGAGTGACTGGACATGCTCTCAACCGGGATATGCATCGGGCGCTTCGGGGGCTTGTCCAGACACCTTGCTGGGGGCCCCTCTTCCCAAGCTTCTGATTGTCGGCAGGTGGGCCTGAACACTGCCATTTCTACAAAGTTCCCAGGACATGTGGATGCTGGTCTGGGAAACACTCTTTGAGCACCTCCGCCTTACAGGAAGACGACCCAGCCGAAGGACCGCACGCATGAGGTGGAAGACGTTGAACACCGGAGCGAGGCACAGGCAAATGGGACTCCCAGGAGAGGGTACCTCGACAGCTATTTGAAATGACACACTGACAGCCTAAGGGGCACGAGTGAACTCAGGCTTGTTTGCTTTGACTCCCAGTCATCTATACTTGCAGGACGGCTCTGGGTTTTCTCCTGGAAACCAACACTCCTTGCAATGGAGTCCCTGATGCCCACGGAGAAGCGTTTTCTCCCTGGGGTTTCCGGCATGGGTGCTCTTAGGCACAGATCCCCGCACAGTGGAGCCATTCCAGAGGAGGCTACGGGTTCTGGGTCCTAATCCTGCCTCTTCCACTTTGGAGACCTCTCCTTACTTTCTTCCTTCTGGGAATAAAGATACCCAAGCGCCATGGTGTCAATGTGATCCGAGTCCCAGGATTTCCCTTTGAGCATCATCCCCAAGGTGTAGCGTGCCACAGAAATATCATTGAGGACGGAATACTTTCACATACAGAAATGGGAGGGAAATGATTTCCCCAAGCCATCGGCTGACTCAGCACTGACCCTGGACACCCCGTCGCGAGCGCTGTAAAAGTGCTCCTGACATGACATGGAGGACGACTGGTGCAATGAAGCTAGGGAAGCCACGGCCTCTGAATCATTTCTTTGTCCCGCCCGCTCGGAAGCCGGTGTCCCTTGTGGCATTGTCTTCGGTGTTAAGCAAGAAAACAGACCAACAGCGAGGACAAGCCCCACCCCCCACGCCCGAGAAACCCAAAAGCCTGCTGAAACACGGGATAGGTGCCATCACCTCTCAAGGCGACGGGTCAGACGTCTTTTAGTCTGGAAACCATCGTCCTGAGCCGCGATGCCTGGCACCAGTGGCTTAGGCGTGGGAGGGATCCTCTGTTCTGAACTCAACCTACCTGCTCCACGCCCAGGACCGGTCAAGGTGGGGCCCACTCCAGTGCTGCCTCCGCCGCCAGCGTTGAGGGTCGTTGATCCTGGACGTCCAGCACCACCTGAGGGAAACATAAAACGAACTTCTCATTTCAACGGTCCTTGGACTTTATCACCAATGGGGGATTGAACGATTCGGTCAGTTCCCGCCACAGAAAATGCAGCCTGAATCCAGCGACTTTCTGTCCACAGTCCCCTAAGGTTGAATTCTACTCTAACATTCCTCCAACATTTTGTTGTCGTCCTTCCCATTTCCTGATTGGGGTTGTCGCTCCTTTCTTCCTAACGCTCCTGTGTTCTGCATCTCCAATTGGCTCACACTAGGTCCTCCTCTATTCGTCTCCAGGAGGTTGCTTTCAAAGAAACGCCACCTTCCGCCCCGATCACACTGTCCCTCAGGGATGCAAGTCACACTGATGAAATGTCGTGCCGTAGCTAATGACACCCTTCCACTTAAAACACTCAAGACAGCCAGCTATAGCATTCCCTAGTGGCACGTTTTCTCTAACCCTGGCCTAATTTTTTTCACACTGGAGCTTGATCTGACTGAGGTCTGTACTAGATACTATCCGAATCCTAGACGATATGGAAGAAAAGCAAAACGGAACCCATAGGACAGCCACTCCATCTATCCTGGACCAAAACAAGTTAAATGCAAGTCTTTTGGGATAGAGTTTGACCTCCGCGGGTGGGAAAAGGCCAGTCAATTCCTTGTTTGCCATGTTTTCTCAAAAGCCCTACTCTCATGTCACCTCCTTCCTCAAAACCCGAAGTTGCAGATAACTCTCAGTGAAAGGCGTCGTGTTTTTTGTGTGTGTCTGTATGTGTGTGTGTGTCTGTGTGTGTGTGTGTGTGTGTGTGTGTGTGTGAGAGTGTTTTAATTCAGAAGCAAGGTAGGAGTATACGAACCTGTTCTTGAAGGTTCTGAGTGAAGTCCTCGAGTTGTTCCTGAGAAGAAAAAGAGAAATGAGGGGCCACGTGGTGACTCAGGCCGTTCAGCCTCTGACTGTGGATTAAGGCTCCGGTCATGATGTCAGGGTGGTGCGATGAAGCCCGGAGTTGGGCTCCGGGCAGGGTGTGGAGCCTGCTTGCGATTCAATCTCCCCCTCTCCCTCTGCCTACAGCACGGCTAGGTGTACCATTCTGAGAATTTACCTTTTAGAGAGAAGAAGCAATGCACTTGAAACTATCAAACTGTTATGTGACAGAAACCCACTTTCTCTTGACAAAGGCCACGGCCTCTGAATGACATTCTCAACTCGCTCCAACTTGCCTTTCTCTGCTTGGGGCTCTAGTGGTCTCACCGGCTGGCGATCCAGTCGGACCCTCCAAAAGCAACACTAACTCTGTCTCGGGAGCTCTGCTGAAGCAGCACGGATAGTGCTGCACGCGGCTTTCAAAGTCCTTTCCATACACTGGTTCGGGCAATTGGTTCACGGATTTCTTCACGTCCCACCTCAGGTCGAAGGCGTAGCCAAGATGGCAAACCGTGACCCTATCCCAGGCCAGACCCAGTCTCAGAAGTCCAAAGGCGGGAATCTGGCAATTCCACAGAGACCCTGCTCTGCTCTACATCCCGTCTGAGCTGATGTCACAGAAACACTGCCGCGAAGCCCACACAAACCGGGCGGGGGGGTGGGAGTGGGGCCAGGAAGACGGGCACTACCCACGAAAGAGTGACGAATCCCTCCGAAGCCAAGGGCACCTGCCCTCAGGTCAGGAAGAAGATGCTTTCGACCTTGCATTGCAATACCTGGTCTGCCTGCCGAGGTTGCGCCTGGGGCACTTGACTCTCCACTTGTCCTCTCACCCCCATGGACTGTGCTGAAGCCCTCTGAAATTTCTGCGGAAACTGACACAACAGCGGAGAAAGGGTTTTACTTCAAGGCTGGCAGGATTCTGCCTAGCACTCTTCCCTGGGAGGGCACAATGGAGTTTTCTACTACAAAAGCGTCCTGAAAGGACGCCTAGGATGTCTGCCGCTAGCTATCTCATACCAGTCTAATATCACATACAGCTCCGTCTTGAGAGCGACATGGGTCGTGCTCAGCGCCACCGAAGAGGTGCTAAGGGGTCTCTCCTGACTTGTCTGATTTCCCTGCGCTTGGCGCTCCTGTGCTAGGTTCCTTGGGCAAGTGATGTCTTGCTTACCTCCTCCGGTTGCTGCGGTCGGGCCGCCGGTTCCTCCTGAAAAGAGACAGCAGAGGAAACATTACCCTAGACAGAAATCAATTCATTTACTCTGACAGAAGCCCCACACAGCAGGCCGTATTATTGTTCTTCCCATGGGACCTAAGGGGCTCACTGACGTCGTGCTCCAGGTCAGCCCGGGAGTGGGCAGCAGATCCAGGAGCCAAAGCCAGGCAGTCTCCCCCTGGACTTTCGACTCTAACGGTGCCTCTCGGAGCATCTGTGGGAAGGGCGCCATTCTCCACCACTTCCAATCGGCCTTATGTGGAGGTTCCGGCAAAGGCCCACAAAGGCAGAGACGTGACATTCTACACACACAGCAGACCCGAGGGATACAGAAGCTTTCACTCAACGGACAGAACATCCCCGTGGCAAACCGCTCCTCAGTCCTTACCACGGCACGCCCCGGGATCAAACCGTTCCGGGCGCCACCCCTTGGTGGACCAAACTTTGAGGAGCGCCACGCCAAGCCCCTGCACCTAGTATTGCCTGACAGCCAAAAGATGGAGCTGCAGACTGGGCGTCCTTGCCCAAGCATCCCGATCCGCACTTGTGGAAGCAGACACTGAATGGTCGTTGCCCTCACCCTGCAGTCAAGTCACTACTCTGATGGGGAGCCCCCAGTGTCTTCGTGTGGGCAGCTAGACCTTCGATCTTTTACCATCTTCCTGTCATGAGCTCTGGAACTGACGCCCAGCAAGTAGCTACAAGGTAAATAGTAAATCCGGAAGTCGGCCAGGGGAACACAAACGGAGGAAAAGAAAGTCGGGCCACAGACTCGTTAATAAATACATAAAGAGAAGTCCCAGGCTGTGTCTGACAGACAGGATTTCTCATGGTACCTGACGGACTTTTGATTCATCCTGAAAGCGATCAGACCACTGCGGGATTCGAAGCAGTGCAGTTGACAGAGGGACAAGCTCAATTTCTGGAAGGTCCCTGCCACGCACCGTGCACCAAGGGTCAATCGGTAGGGACGTGGCGAGTGACTGGACATGCTCTCAACCGGGATACGCATCGGGCGCTTCGGGGGCTTGTCCAGACACCTTGCTGGGGGCCCCTCTTCCCAAGCTTCTGATTGTCGGCAGGTGGGCCTGAACACTGCCATTTCTACAAAGTTCCCAGGACATGTGGATGCTGGTCTGGGAAACACTCTTTGAGCACCTCCGCCTTACAGGAAGACGACCCAGCCGAAGGACCGCACGCATGAGGTGGAAGACGTTGAACACCGGAGCGAGGCACAGGCAAATGGGACTCCCAGGAGAGGGTACCTCGACAGCTATTTGAAATGACACACTGACAGCCTAAGGGGCACGAGTGAACTCAGGCTTGTTTGCTTTGACTCCCAGTCATCTATACTTGCAGGACGGCTCTGGGTTTTCTCCTGGAAACCAACACTCCTTGCAATGGAGTCCCTGATGCCCACGGAGAAGCGTTTTCTCCCTGGGGTTTCCGGCATGGGTGCTCTTAGGCACAGATCCCCGCACCGTGGAGCCATTCCACAGGAGGCTACGGGTTCTGGGTCCTAATCCTGCCTCTTCCACTTTGGAGACCTCTCCTTACTTTCTTCCTTCTGGGAATAAAGATACCCAAGCGCCATGGTGTCAATGTGATCTGAGTCCCAGGATTTCCCTTTGAGCATCATCCCCAAGGTGTAGCGTGCCACAGAAATATCATTGAGGACGGAATACTTTCACATACAGAAATGGGAGGGAAATGATTCCCCAAGCCATCGGCTGACTCAGCACTGACCCTGGACACCCCGTTGCGAGCTCTGTAAAAGTGCTCCTGACATGACATGGAGGACGACTGGTGCAATGAAGCTAGGGAAGCCACGGGCTCTGAATCATTTCTTTGTCCCGCCCGCTCGGAAGCCGGTGTCCCTTGTGCCATTGTCTTCGGCGTTAAGCAAGAAAACAGACCAACAGCGAGGACAAGCCCCACCCCACACGCCCGAGAAACCCAAAAGCCTGCTGAAACACGGGATAGGTGCCATCACCTCTCAAGGCGACAGGTCAGACGTCTTTTAGTCTGGAAACTATCGTCCTGAGCCGCGATGCCTGGCACCAGTGGCTTAGGCGTGGGAGGGATCCTCTGTTCTGAACTCAACCTACCTGCTCCACGCCCAGGACCGGTCAAGGTGGGGCCCACTCCAGTGCTGCCTCCGCTGCCAGCGTTGAGGGTCGTGAAACCTGGATGTCCAGCACCACCTGAGGAAAACATAAAATGAACTTCTCATTTCAACGGTCCTTGGACTTTATCACCAATGGGGGATTGAACGATTCGGTCAGTTCCCGCCACAGAAAATGCAGCCTGAATCCAGCGACTTTCTGTCCACAGTCCCCTAAGGTTGGATTCTACTCTAACATTCCTCCAACATTTTGTTGTCGTCCTTCCCATTTCCTGATTGGGGTTGTCGCTCCTTTCTTCCTAACGCTCCTGTGTTCTGCATCTCCAATTGGCTCACACTAGGTCCTCCTCTATTCGTCTCCAGGAGGTTGCTTTCAAAGAAACGCCACCGTCCGCCCCGATCACACTGTCCCTCAGGGATGCAAGACACACTGATGAAATGTCGTGCCGTAGCTAATGACTCCCTTCCACTTAAAACACTCAAGACAGCCAGCTATAGCATTCCCTAGTGGCACGTTTTCTCTAACCCTGGCCTAATTTTTTTCACACTGGAGCTTGATCTGACTGAGGTCTGTACTAGATACTATCCGAATCCTAGACGATATGGAAGAAAAGCAAAACGGAACCCATAGGACAGCCACTCCATCTATCCTGGACCAAAACAAGTTAAATGCAAGTCTTTTGGGATAGAGTTTGACCTCCGCGGGTGGGAAAAGGCCAGTCAATTCCTTGTTTGCCATGTTTTCTCAAAAGCCCTACTCTCATGTCACTTCCTTCCTCAAAACCCGAAGTTGCAGATAACTCTCAGTGACAGGCGTCGTGTTTTTTGTGTGTGTCTGTATGTGTGTGTGTGTGTGTGTGTGTGTGTGTGTGTGTGTGTGAGAGAGTGTTTTAATTCAGAAGCAAGGTAGGAGTATACGAACCTGTTCTTGAAGGTTCTGACTGAAGTCCTCGAGTTGTTCCTGAGAAGAAAAAGAGAAATGAGGGGCCACGTGGTGACTCAGGCCGTTCAGCCTCTGACTGTGGATTAAGGCTCCGGTCATGATGTCAGGGTGGTGCGATGAAGCCCGGAGTTGGGCTCCGGGCAGGGTGTGGAGCCTGCTTGCGATTCAATCTCCCCCTCTCCCTCTGCCTACAGCACGGCTAGGTGTACCATTCTGAGAATTTACCTTTTAGAGAGAAGAAGCAATGCACTTGAAGCTATCAAACTGTTATGTGACAGAAACCCACTTTCTCTTGACAAAGGCCACGGCCTCTGAATGACATTCTCAACTCGCTCCAACTTGCCTTTCTCTGCTTGGGGCTCTAGTGGTCTCACCAGCTGGCGATCCAGTCGGACCCTCCAAAAGCAACACTAACTCTGTCTCGGGAGCTCTGCTGAAGCAGCACGGATGGTGCTGCACGCGGCTTTCAAAGCCCTTTCCATACACTGGTTCGGGCAATTGGTTCACGGATTTCTTCACGTCCCACCTCAGGTCGAAGGCGTAGCCAAGATGGCAAACCGTGACCCTATCCCAGGCCAGACCCAGTCTCAGAAGTCCAAAGGCGGGAATCTGGCAATTCCACAGAGACCCTGCTCTGCTCTACATCCCGTCTGAGCTGATGTCACAGAAACACTGCCGCGAAGCCCACACAAACCGGACGGGGGGGTGGGAGTGGGGCCAGGAAGACGGGCACTACCCACGAAGGAGTGACGAATCCCTCCGAAGCCAAGGGCACCTGCCCTCAGGTCAGGAAGAAGATGCTTTCGATCTTGCATTGCAATACCTGGTCTGCCTGCCGAGGTTGCGCCTGGGGCACTTGACTCTCCACTTGTCCTCTCACCCCCATGGACTGTGCTGAAGCCCTCTGAAATTTCTGCGGAACCTGACACAACAGCGGAGAAAGGGTTTTACTTCAAGGCTGGCAGGATTCTGCCTAGCACTCTTCCCTGGGAGGGCACAATGGAGTTTTCTACTACAAAAGCGTCCTGAAAGGACGCCTAGGATGTCTGCCGCTAGCTATCTCATACCAGTCTAATATCACATACAGCTCCGTCTTGAGAGCGACATGGGTCGTGCTCAGCGCCACCGAAGAGGTGCTAAGGGGTCTCTCCTGACTTGTCTGATTTCCCTGCGCTTGGCGCTCCTGTGCTAGGTTCCTTGGGCAAGTGATGTCTTGCTTACCTCCTCCGGTTGCTGCGGTCGGGCCGCCGGTTCCTCCTGAAAAGAGACAGCAGAGGAAACATTACCCTAGACAGAAATCAATTCATTTACTCTGACAGAAGCCCCACACAGCAGGCCGTATTATTGTTCTTCCCATGGGACCGACGGGGCTCACTGACGTCGTGCTCCAGGTCAGCCCGGGAGTGGGCAGCAGATCCAGGAGCCAAAGCCAGGCAGTCTCCCCCTGGACTTTCGACTCTAACGGTGCCTCTCGGAGCATCTGTGGGAAGGGCGCCATTCTCCACCACTTCCAATCGGCCTTATGTGGAGGTTCCGGCAAAGGCCCACAAAGGCAGAGACGTGACATTCTACACACACAGCAGACCCGAGGGATACAGAAGCTTTCACTCAACGGACAGAACATCCCCGTGGCAAACCGCTCCTCAGTCCTTACCACGGCACGCCCCGGGATCAAACCGTTCCGGGCGCCACCCCTTGGTGGACCAAACTTTGAGGAGCGCCACGCCAAGCCCCTGCACCTAGTATTGCCTGACAGCCAAAAGATGGAGCTGCAGACTGGGCGTCCTTGCCCAAGCATCCCGATCCGCACTTGTGGAAGCAGACACTGAATGGTCGTTGCCCTCACCCTGCAGTCAAGTCACTACTCTGATGGGGAGCCCCCAGTGTCTTCGTGTGGGCAGCTAGACCTTCGATCTTTTACCATCTTCCTGTCATGAGCTCTGGAACTGACGCCCAGCAAGTAGCTACAAGGTAAATAGTAAATCCGGAAGTCGGCCAGGGGAACACAAACGGAGGAAAAGAAAGTCGGGCCACAGACTCGTTAATAAATACATAAAGAGAAGTCCCAGGCTGTGTCTGACAGACAGGATTTCTCATGGTACCTGACGGACTTTTGATTCATCCTGAAAGCGATCAGACCACTGCGGGATTTGAAGCAGTGCAGTTGACAGAGGGACAAGCTCAATTTCTGGAAGGTCCCTGCCACGCACCGTGCACCAAGGGTCAATCGGTAGGGACGTGGCGAGTGACTGGACATGCTCTCAACCGGGATACGCATCGGGCGCTTCGGGGGCTTGTCCAGACACCTTGCTGGGGGCCCCTCTTCCCAAGCTTCTGATTGTCGGCAGGTGGGCCTGAACACTGCCATTTCTACAAAGTTCCCAGGACATGTGGATGCTGGTCTGGGAAACACTCTTTGAGCACCTCCGCCTTACAGGAAGACGACCCAGCCGAAGGACCGCACGCATGAGGTGGAAGACGTTGAACACCGGAGCGAGGCACAGGCAAATGGGACTCCCAGGAGAGGGTACCTCGACAGCTATTTGAAATGACACACTGACAGCCTAAGGGGCACGAGTGAACTCAGGCTTGTTTGCTTTGACTCCCAGTCATCTATACTTGCAGGACGGCTCTGGGTTTTCTCCTGGAAACCAACACTCCTTGCAATGGAGTCCCTGATGCCCACGGAGAAGCGTTTTCTCCCTGGGGTTTCCGGCATGGGTGCTCTTAGGCACAGATCCCCGCACCGTGGAGCCATTCCACAGGAGGCTACGGGTTCTGGGTCCTAATCCTGCCTCTTCCACTTTGGAGACCTCTCCTTACTTTCTTCCTTCTGGGAATAAAGATACCCAAGCGCCATGGTGTCAATGTGATCTGAGTCCCAGGATTTCCCTTTGAGCATCATCCCCAAGGTGTAGCGTGCCACAGAAATATCATTGAGGACGGAATACTTTCACATACAGAAATGGGAGGGAAATGATTCCCCAAGCCATCGGCTGACTCAGCACTGAGCCTGGACACCCCGTCGCGAGCGCTGTAAAAGTGCTCCTGACATGACATGGAGGACGACTGGTGCAATGAAGCTAGGGAAGCCACGGCCTCTGAATCATTTCTTTGTCCCGACCGCTCGGAAGCCGGTGTCCCTTGTGCCATTGTCTTCGGTGTTAAGCAAGAAAACAGACCAACAGCGAGGACAAGCCCCACCCCCCACGCCCGAGAAACCCAAAAGCCTGCTGAAACACGGGATAGGTGCCATCACCTCTCAAGGCGACGGGTCAGACGTCTTTTAGTCTGGAAACTATCGTCCTGAGCAGCGATGCCTGGCACCAGTGGCTTAGGCGTGGGAGGGATCCTCTGTTCTGAACTCAACCTACCTGCTCCACGCCCAGGACCGGTCAAGGTGGGGCCCACTCCAGTGCTGCCTCCGCCGCCAGCGTTGAGGGTCGTGAAACCTGGACGTCCAGCACCACCTGAGGGAAACATAAAATGAACTTCTCATTTCAACGGTCCTTGGACTTTATCACCAATGGGGGATTGAACGATTCGGTCAGTTCCCGCCACAGAAAATGCAGCCTGAATCCAGCGACTTTCTGTCCACAGTACCCTAAGGTTGGATTCTACTCTAACATTCCTCCAACATTTTGTTGTCGTCCTTCCCATTTCCTGATTGGGGTTGTCGCTCCTTTCTTCCTAACGCTCCTGTGTTCTGCATCTCCAATTGGCTCACACTAGGTCCTCCTCTATTCGTCTCCAGGAGGTAGCTTTCAAAGAAACGCCACCTTCCGCCCCGATCACACTGTCCCTCAGGGATGCAAGTCACACTGATGAAATGTCGTGCCGTAGCTAATGACACCCTTCCACTTAAAACACTCAAGACAGCCAGCTATAGCATTCCCTACTGGCACGTTTTCTCTAACCCTGGCCTAATTTTTTTCACACTGGAGCTTGATCTGACTGAGGTCTGTACTAGATACTATCCGAATCCTAGGCGATATGGAAGAAAAGCAAAACGGAACCCATAGGACAGCCACTCCATCTATCCTGGACCAAAACAAGTTAAATGCAAGTCTTTTGGGATAGAGTTTGACCTCCACGGGTGGGAAAAGGCCAGTCAATTCCTTGTTTGCCATGTTTCCTCAAAAGCCCTACTCTCATGTCACTTCCTTTCTCAAAACCCGAAGTTGCAGATAACTCTCAGTGACAGGCGTTGTGTTTTTTTTGTGTGTCTGTATGTGTGTGTGTGTGTGTGTGTGTGTGTGTGTGTGTGTGAGTGTTTTAAGTCAGAAGCAAGGTAGGAGTATACGAACCTGTTCTTGAAGGTTCTGACTGAAGTCCTCGAGTTGTTCCTGAGAAGAAAAAGAGAAATGAGGGGCCACGTGGTGACTCAGGCCGTTCAGCCTCTGACTGTGGATTAAGGCTCCGGTCATGATGTCAGGGTGGTGCGATGAAGCCCGGAGTTGGGCTCCGGGCAGGGTGTGGAGCCTGCTTGCGATTCAATCTCCCCCTCTCCCTCTGCCTACAGCACGGCTAGGTGTACCATTCTGAGAATTTACCTTTTAGAGAGAAGAAGCAATGCACTTGAAGCTATCAAACTGTTATGTGACAGAAGCCCACTTTCTCTTGACAAAGGCCACGGCCTCTGAATGACATTCTCAACTCGCTCCAACTTGCCTTTCTCTGCTTGGGGCTCTAGTGGTCTCACCGGCTGGCGATCCAGTCGGACCCTCCAAAAGCAACACTAACTCTGTCTCGGGAGCTCTGCTGAAGCAGCACGGATGGTGCTGCACGCGGCTTTCAAAGTCCTTTCCATACACTGGTTCGGGCAATTGGTTCACGGATTTCTTCACGTCCCGCCTCAGGTCGAAGGCGTAGCCAAGATGGCAAACCGTGACCCTATCCCAGGCCAGACCCAGTCTCAGAAGTCCAAAGGCGGGAATCTGGCAATTCCACAGAGACCCTGCTCTGCTCTACATCCCGTCTGAGCTGATGTCACAGAAACACTGCCGCGAAGCCCACACAAACCGGGCGGGGGGGGTGGGGGTGGGGCCAGGAAGACGGGCACTACCCACGAAAGAGTGACGAATCCCTCCGAAGCCAAGGGCACCTGCCCTCAGGTCAGGAAGAAGATGCTTTCGACTTTGCATTGCCATACCTGGTCTGCCTCCCGAGGTTGCGCCTGGGGCACTTGACTCTCCACTTGTCCTCTCACCCCCATGGACTGTGCTGAAGCCCTCTGAAATTTCTGCGGAACCTGACACAACAGCGGAGAAAGGGTTTTACTTCGAGGCTGGCAGGATTCTGCATAGCACTCTTCCCTGGGAGGGCACAATGGAGTTTTCTACTACAAAAGCGTCCTGAAAGGACGCCTAGGATGTCTGCCGCTAGCTATCTCATACCAGTCTAATATCACATACAGCTCCGTCTTGAGAGCGACATGGGTCGTGCTCAGCGCCACCGAAGAGGTGCTAAGGGGTCTCTCCTGACTTGTCTGATTTCCCTGCGCTTGGCGCTCCTGTGCTAGGTTCCTTGGGCAAGTGATGTCTTGCTTACCTCCTCCGGTTGCTGCGGTCGGGCCGCCGGTTCCTCCTGAAAAGAGACAGCAGAGGAAACATTACCCTAGACAGAAATCAATTCATTTACTCTGACAGAAGCCCCACACAGCAGGCCGTATTATTGTTCTTCCCATGGGACCTAAGGGGCTCACTGACGTCGTGCTCCAGGTCAGCCCGGGAGTGGGCAGCAGATCCAGGAGCCAAAGCCAGGCAGTCTCCCCCTGGACTTTCGACTCTAACGGTGCCTCTCGGAGCATCTGTGGGAAGGGCGCCATTCTCCACCACTTCCAATCGGCCTTATGTGGAGGTTCCGGCAAAGGCCCACAAAGGCAGAGACGTGACATTCTACACACACAGCAGACCCGAGGGATACAGAAGCTTTCACTCAACGGACAGAACATCCCCGTGGCAAACCGCTCCTCAGTCCTTACCACGGCACGCCCCGGGATCAAACCGTTCCGGGCGCCACCCCTTGGTGGACCAAACTTTGAGGAGCGCCACGCCAAGCCCCTGCACCTAGTATTGCCTGACAGCCAAAAGATGGAGCTGCAGACTGGGCGTCCTTGCCCAAGCATCCCGATCCGCACTTGTGGAAGCAGACACTGAATGGTCGTTGCCCTCACCCTGCAGTCAAGTCACTACTCTGATGGGGAGCCCCCAGTGTCTTCGTGTGGGCAGCTAGACCTTCGATCTTTTACCATCTTCCTGTCATGAGCTCTGGAACTGACGCCCAGCAAGTAGCTACAAGGTAAATAGTAAATCCGGAAGTCGGCCAGGGGAACACAAACGGAGGAAAAGAAAGTCGGGCCACAGACTCGTTAATAAATACATAAAGAGAAGTCCCAGGCTGTGTCTGACAGACAGGATTTCTCATGGTACCTGACGGACTTTTGATTCATCCTGAAAGCGATCAGACCACTGCGGGATTCGAAGCAGTGCAGTTGACAGAGGGACAAGCTCAATTTCTGGAAGGTCCCTGCCACGCACCGTGCACCAAGGGTCAATCGGTAGGGACGTGGCGAGTGACTGGACATGCTCTCAACCGGGATACGCATCGGGCGCTTCGGGGGCTTGTCCAGACACCTTGCTGGGGGCCCCTCTTCCCAAGCTTCTGATTGTCGGCAGGTGGGCCTGAACACTGCCATTTCTACAAAGTTCCCAGGACATGTGGATGCTGGTCTGGGAAACACTCTTTGAGCACCTCCGCCTTACAGGAAGACGACCCAGCCGAAGGACCGCACGCATGAGGTGGAAGACGTTGAACACCGGAGCGAGGCACAGGCAAATGGGACTCCCAGGAGAGGGTACCTCGACAGCTATTTGAAATGACACACTGACAGCCTAAGGGGCACGAGTGAACTCAGGCTTGTTTGCTTTGACTCCCAGTCATTTATACTTGCAGGACGGCTTTCTCCTGGAAACCAACACTCCTTGCAATGGAGTCCCTGATGCCCACGGAGAAGCGTTTTCTCCCTGGGGTTTCCGGCATGGGTGCTCTTAGGCACAGATCCCCGCACCGTGGAGCCATTCCAGAGGAGGCTACGGGTTCTGGGTCCTAATCCTGCCTCTTCCACTTTGGAGACCTCTCCTTACTTTCTTCCTTCTGGGAATAAAGATACCCAAGCGCCATGGTGTCTATGTGATCCGAGTCCCAGGATTTCCCTTTGAGCATCATCCCCAAGGTGTAGCGTGCCACAGAAATATCATTGAGGACGGAATACTTTCACATACAGAAATGGGAGGGAAATGATTTCCCCAAGCCATCGGCTGACTCAGCACTGACCCTGGACACCCCGTCGCGAGCGCTGTAAAAGTGCTCCTGACATGACATGGAGGACGACTGGTGCAATGAAGCTAGGGAAGCCACGGCCTCTGAATCATTTCTTTGTCCCGCCCGCTCAGAAGCCGGTGTCCCTTGTGCCATTGTCTTCGGTGTTAAGCAAGAAAACAGACCAACAGCGAGGACAAGCCCCACCCCCCACGCCCGAGAAACCCAAAAGCCTGCTGAAACACGGGATAGGTGCCATCACCTCTCAAGGCGACGGGTCAGACGTCTTTTAGTCTGGAAACTATCGTCCTGAGCCGCGATGCCTGGCACCAGTGGCTTAGGCGTGGGAGGGATCCTCTGTTCTGAACTCAACCTACCTGCTCCACGCCCAGGACCGGTCAAGGTGGGGCCCACTCCAGTGCTGCCTCCGCTGCCGGCGTTGAGGGTCGTGAAACCTGGATGTCCAGCACCACCTGAGGGAAACATAAAATGAACTTCTCATTTCAACGGTCCTTGGACTTTATCACCAAAGGGGGATTGAACGATTCGGTCAGTTCCCGCCACAGAAAATGCAGCCTGAATCCAGCGACTTTCTGTCCACAGTCCCCTAAGGTTGGATTCTACTCTAACATTCCTCCAACATTTTGCTGTCGTCCTTCCCATTTCCTGATTGGGGTCGTCGCTCCTTTCTTCCTAACGCTCCTGTGTTCTGCATCTCCAATTGGCTCACACTAGGTCCTCCTCTATTCGTCTCCAGGAGGTAGCTTTCAAAGAAACGCCACCTTCCGCCCCGATCACACTGTCCCTCAGGGATGCAAGTCACACTGATGAAATGTCGTGCCGTAGCTAATGACACCCTTCCACTTAAAACACTCAAGACAGCCAGCTATAGCATTCCCTAGTGGCACGTTTTCTCTAACCCTGGCCTAATTTTTTTCACACTGGAGCTTGATCTGACTGAGGTCTGTACTAGATACTATCCGAATCCTAGACGATATGGAAGAAAAGCAAAACGGAACCCATAGGACAGCCACTCCATCTATCCTGGACCAAAACAAGTTAAATGCAAGTCTTTTGGGATAGAGTTTGACCTCCGCGGGTGGGAAAAGGCCAGTCAATTCCTTGTTTGCCATGTTTCCTCAAAAGCCCTACTCTCATGTCACTTCCTTTCTCAAAACCCGAAGTTGCAGATAACTCTCAGTGACAGGCGTTGTGTTTTTTTTGTGTGTCTGTATGTGTGTGTGTGTGTGTGTGTGTGTGTGTGTTTTAAGTCAGAAGCAAGGTAGGAGTATACGAACCTGTTCTTGAAGGTTCTGACTGAAGTCCTCGAGTTGTTCCTGAGAAGAAAAAGAGAAATGAGGGGCCACGTGGTGACTCAGGCCGTTCAGCCTCTGACTGTGGATTAAGGCTCCGGTCATGATGTCAGGGTGGTGCGATGAAGCCCGGAGTTGGGCTCCGGGCAGGGTGTGGAGCCTGCTTGCGATTCAATCTCCCCCTCTCCCTCTGCCTACAGCACGGCTAGGTGTACCATTCTGAGAATTTACCTTTTAGAGAGAAGAAGCAATGCACTTGAAGCTATCAAACTGTTATGTGACAGAAGCCCACTTTCTCTTGACAAAGGCCACGGCCTCTGAATGACATTCTCAACTCGCTCCAACTTGCCTTTCTCTGCTTGGGGCTCTAGTGGTCTCACCGGCTGGCGATCCAGTCGGACCCTCCAAAAGCAACACTAACTCTGTCTCGGGAGCTCTGCTGAAGCAGCACGGATGGTGCTGCACGCGGCTTTCAAAGTCCTTTCCATACACTGGTTCGGGCAATTGGTTCACGGATTTCTTCACGTCCCGCCTCAGGTCGAAGGCGTAGCCAAGATGGCAAACCGTGACCCTATCCCAGGCCAGACCCAGTCTCAGAAGTCCAAAGGCGGGAATCTGGCAATTCCACAGAGACCCTGCTCTGCTCTACATCCCGTCTGAGCTGATGTCACAGAAACACTGCCGCGAAGCCCACACAAACCGGGCGGGGGGGTGGGGGTGGGGCCAGGAAGACGGGCACTACCCACGAAAGAGTGACGAATCCCTCCGAAGCCAAGGGCACCTGCCCTCAGGTCAGGAAGAAGATGCTTTCGACCTTGCATTGCCATACCTGGTCTGCCTCCCGAGGTTGCGCCTGGGGCACTTGACTCTCCACTTGTCCTCTCACCCCCATGGACTGTGCTGAAGCCCTCTGAAATTTCTGCGGAACCTGACACAACAGCGGAGAAAGGGTTTTACTTCGAGGCTGGCAGGATTCTGCATAGCACTCTTCCCTGGGAGGGCACAATGGAGTTTTCTACTACAAAAGCGTCCTGAAAGGACGCCTAGGATGTCTGCCGCTAGCTATCTCATACCAGTCTAATATCACATACAGCTCCGTCTTGAGAGCGACATGGGTCGTGCTCAGCGCCACCGAAGAGGTGCTAAGGGGTCTCTCCTGACTTGTCTGATTTCCCTGCGCTTGGCGCTCCTGTGCTAGGTTCCTTGGGCAAGTGATGTCTTGCTTACCTCCTCCGGTTGCTGCGGTCGGGCCGCCGGTTCCTCCTGAAAAGAGACAGCAGAGGAAACATTACCCTAGACAGAAATCAATTCATTTACTCTGACAGAAGCCCCACACAGCAGGCCGTATTATTGTTCTTCCCATGGGACCTAAGGGGCTCACTGACGTCGTGCTCCAGGTCAGCCCGGGAGTGGGCAGCAGATCCAGGAGCCAAAGCCAGGCAGTCTCCCCCTGGACTTTCGACTCTAACGGTGCCTCTCGGAGCATCTGTGGGAAGGGCGCCATTCTCCACCACTTCCAATCGGCCTTATGTGGAGGTTCCGGCAAAGGCCCACAAAGGCAGAGACGTGACATTCTACACACACAGCAGACCCGAGGGATACAGAAGCTTTCACTCAACGGACAGAACATCCCCGTGGCAAACCGCTCCTCAGTCCTTACCACGGCACGCCCCGGGATCAAACCGTTCCGGGCGCCACCCCTTGGTGGACCAAACTTTGAGGAGCGCCACGCCAAGCCCCTGCACCTAGTATTGCCTGACAGCCAAAAGATGGAGCTGCAGACTGGGCGTCCTTGCCCAAGCATCCCGATCCGCACTTGTGGAAGCAGACACTGAATGGTCGTTGCCCTCACCCTGCAGTCAAGTCACTACTCTGATGGGGAGCCCCCAGTGTCTTCGTGTGGGCAGCTAGACCTTCGATCTTTTACCATCTTCCTGTCATGAGCTCTGGAACTGACGCCCAGCAAGTAGCTACAAGGTAAATAGTAAATCCGGAAGTCGGCCAGGGGAACACAAACGGAGGAAAAGAAAGTCGGGCCACAGACTCGTTAATAAATACATAAAGAGAAGTCCCAGGCTGTGTCTGACAGACAGGATTTCTCATGGTACCTGACGGACTTTTGATTCATCCTGAAAGCGATCAGACCACTGCGGGATTCGAAGCAGTGCAGTTGACAGAGGGACAAGCTCAATTTCTGGAAGGTCCCTGCCACGCACCGTGCACCAAGGGTCAATCGGTAGGGACGTGGCGAGTGACTGGACATGCTCTCAAACGGGATACGCATCGGGCGCTTCGGGGGCTTGTCCAGACACCTTGCTGGGGGCCCCTCTTCCCAAGCTTCTGATTGTCGGCAGGTGGGCCTGAACACTGCTATTTCTACAAAGTTCCCAGGACATGTGGATGCTGGTCTGGGAAACACTCTTTGAGCACCTCCGCCTTACAGGAAGACGACCCAGCCGAAGGACCGCACGCATGAGGTGGAAGACGTTGAACACTGGAGCGAGGCACAGGCAAATGGGACTCCCAGGAGAGGGTACCTCGACAGCTATTTGAAATGACACACTGACAGCCTAAGGGGCACGAGTGAACTCAGGCTTGTTTGCTTTGACTCCCAGTCATCTATACTTGCAGGACGGCTCTGGGTTTTCTCCTGGAAACCAACACTCCTTGCAATGGAGTCCCTGATGCCCACGGAGAAGCGTTTTCTCCCTGGGGTTTCCGGCATGGGTGCTCTTAGGCACAGATCCCCGCACCGTGGAGCCATTCCACAGGAGGTTACGGGTTCTGGGTCCTAATCCTGCCTCTTCGACTTTGGAGACCTCTCCTTACTTTCTTCCTTCTGGGAATAAAGATACCCAAGCGCCATGGTGTCAATGTGATCTGAGTCCCAGGATTTCCCTTTGAGCATCATCCCCAAGGTGTAGCGTGCCACAGAAATATCATTGAGGACGGAATACTTTCACATACAGAAATGGGAGGGAAATGATTCCCCAAGCCATCGGCTGACTCAGCACTGAGCCTGGACACCCCGTCGCGAGCGCTGTAAAAGTGCTCCTGACATGACATGGAGGACGACTGGTGCAATGAAGCTAGGGAAGCCACGGCCTCTGAATCATTTCTTTGTCCCGACCGCTCGGAAGCCGGTGTCCCTTGTGCCATTGTCTTCGGTGTTAAGCAAGAAAACAGACCAACAGCGAGGACAAGCCCCACCCCCCACGCCCGAGAAACCCAAAAGCCTGCTGAAACACGGGATAGGTGCCATCACCTCTCAAGGCGACGGGTCAGACGTCTTTTAGTCTGGAAACTATCGTCCTGAGCCGCGATGCCTGGCACCAGTGGCTTAGGCGTGGGAGGGATCCTCTGTTCTGAACTCAACCTACCTGCTCCACGCCCAGGACCGGTCAAGGTGGGGCCCACTCCAGTGCTGCCTCCGCCGCCAGCGTTGAGGGTCGTTGATCCTGGACGTCCAGCACCACCTGAGGGAAACATAAAACGAACTTCTCATTTCAACGGTCCTTGGACTTTATCACCAATGGGGGATTGAACGATTCGGTCAGTTCCCGCCACAGAAAATGCAGCCTGAATCCAGCGACTTTCTGTCCACAGTCCCCTAAGGTTGGATTCTACTCTAACATTCCTCCAACATTTTGTTGTCGTCCTTCCCATTTCCTGATTGGGGTTGTCGCTCCTTTCTTCCTAACGCTCCTGTGTTCTGCATCTCCAATTGGCTCACACTAGGTCCTCCTCTATTCGTCTCCAGGAGGTTGCTTTCAAAGAAACGCCACCTTCCGCCCCGATCACACTGTCCCTCAGGGATGCAAGTCACACTGATGAAATGTCGTGCCGTAGCTAATGACACCCTTCCACTTAAAACACTCAAGACAGCCAGCTATAGCATTCCCTAGTGGCACGTTTTCTCTAACCCTGGCCTAATTTTTTTCACACTGGAGCTTGATCTGACTGAGGTCTGTACTAGATACTATCCGAATCCTAGACGATATGGAAGAAAAGCAAAACGGAACCCATAGGACAGCCACTCCATCTATCCTGGACCAAAACAAGTTAAATGCAAGTCTTTTGGGATAGAGTTTGACCTCCGCGGGTGGGAAAAGGCCAGTCAATTCCTTGTTTGCCATGTTTTCTCAAAAGCCCTAATCTCATGTCACCTCCTTCCTCAAAACCCGAAGTTGCAGATAACTCTCAGTGAAAGGCGTCGTGTTTTTTGTGTGTGTCTGTATGTGTGTGTGTGTGTGTGTGTGTGTGTGTGTGTGTGAGAGTGTTTTAATTCAGAAGCAAGGTAGGAGTATACGAACCTGTTCTTGAAGGTTCTGACTGAAGTCCTCGAGTTGTTCCTGAGAAGAAAAAGAGAAATGAGGGGCCACGTGGTGACTCAGGCCGTTCAGCCTCTGACTGTGGATTAAGGCTCCGGTCATGATGTCAGCGTGGTGCGATGAAGCCCGGAGTTGGGCTCCGGGCAGGGTGTGGAGCCTGCTTGCGATTCAATCTCCCCCTCTCCCTCTGCCTACAGCACGGCTAGGTGTACCATTCTGAGAATTTACCTTTTAGAGAGAAGAAGCAATGCACTTGAAGCTATCAAACTGTTATGTGACAGAAACCCACTTTCTCTTGACAAAGGCCACGGCCTCTGAATGACATTCTCAACTCGCTCCAACTTGCCTTTCTCTGCTTGGGGCTCTAGTGGTCTCACCGGCTGGCGATCCAGTCGGACCCTCCAAAAGCAACACTAACTCTGTCTCGGGAGCTCTGCTGAAGCAGCACGGATAGTGCTGCACGCGGCTTTCAAAGTCCTTTCCATACACTGGTTCGGGCAATTGGTTCACGGATTTCTTCACGTCCCACCTCAGGTCGAAGGCGTAGCCAAGATGGCAAACCGTGACCCTATCCCAGGCCAGACCCAGTCTCAGAAGTCCAAAGGCGGGAATCTGGCAATTCCACAGAGACCCTGCTCTGCTCTACATCCCGTCTGAGCTGATGTCACAGAAACACTGCCGCGAAGCCCACACAAACCGGGCGGGGGGGTGGGAGTGGGGCCAGGAAGACGGGCACTACCCATGAAAGAGTGACGAATCCCTCCGAAGCCAAGGGCACCTGCCCTCAGGTCAGGAAGAAGATGCTTTCGACCTTGCATTGCAATACCTGGTCTGCCTGCCGAGGTTGCGCCTGGGGCACTTGACTCTCCACTTGTCCTCTCACCCCCATGGACTGTGCTGAAGCCCTCTGAAATTTCTGCGGAAACTGACACAACAGCGGAGAAAGGGTTTTACTTCAAGGCTGGCAGGATTCTGCATAGCACTCTTCCCTGGGAGGGCACAATGGAGTTTTCTACTACAAAAGCGTCCTGAAAGGACGCCTAGGATGTCTGCCGCTAGCTATCTCATACCAGTCTAATATCACATACAGCTCCGTCTTGAGAGCGACATGGGTCGTGCTCAGCGCCACCGAAGAGGTGCTAAGGGGTCTCTCCTGACTTGTCTGATTTCCCTGCGCTTGGCGCTCCTGTGCTAGGTTCCTTGGGCAAGTGATGTCTTGCTTACCTCCTCCGGTTGCTGCGGTCGGGCCGCCGGTTCCTCCTGAAAAGAGACAGCAGAGGAAACATTACCCTAGACAGAAATCAATTCATTTACTCTGACAGAAGCCCCACACAGCAGGCCGTATTATTGTTCTTCCCATGGGACCGACGGGGCTCACTGACGTCGTGCTCCAGGTCAGCCCGGGAGTGGGCAGCAGATCCAGGAGCCAAAGCCAGGCAGTCTCCCCCTGGACTTTCGACTCTAACGGTGCCTCTCGGAGCATCTGTGGGAAGGGCGCCATTCTCCACCACTTCCAATCGGCCTTATGTGGAGGTTCCGGCAAAGGCCCACAAAGGCAGAGACGTGACATTCTACACACACAGCAGACCCGAGGGATACAGAAGCTTTCACTCAACGGACAGAACATCCCCGTGGCAAACCGCTCCTCAGTCCTTACCACGGCACGCCCCGGGATCAAACCGTTCCGGGCGCCACCCCTTGGTGGACCAAACTTTGAGGAGCGCCACGCCAAGCCCCTGCACCTAGTATTGCCTGACAGCCAAAAGATGGAGCTGCAGACTGGGCGTCCTTGCCCAAGCATCCCGATCCGCACTTGTGGAAGCAGACACTGAATGGTCGTTGCCCTCACCCTGCAGTCAAGTCACTACTCTGATGGGGAGCCCCCAGTGTCTTCGTGTGGGCAGCTAGACCTTCGATCTTTTACCATCTTCCTGTCATGAGCTCTGGAACTGACGCCCAGCAAGTAGCTACAAGGTAAATAGTAAATCCGGAAGTCGGCCAGGGGAACACAAACGGAGGAAAAGAAAGTCGGGCCACAGACTCGTTAATAAATACATAAAGAGAAGTCCCAGGCTGTGTCTGACAGACAGGATTTCTCATGGTACCTGACGGACTTTTGATTCATCCTGAAAGCGATCAGACCACTGCGGGATTCGAAGCAGTGCAGTTGACAGAGGGACAAGCTCAATTTCTGGAAGGTCCCTGCCACGCACCGTGCACCAAGGGTCAATCGGTAGGGACGTGGCGAGTGACTGGACATGCTCTCAACCGGGATACGCATCGGGCGCTTCGGGGGCTTGTCCAGACACCTTGCTGGGGGCCCCTCTTCCCAAGCTTCTGATTGTCGGCAGGTGGGCCTGAACACTGCCATTTCTACAAAGTTCCCAGGACATGTGGATGCTGGTCTGGGAAACACTCTTTGAGCACCTCCGCCTTACAGGAAGACGACCCAGCCGAAGGACCGCACGCATGAGGTGGAAGACGTTGAACACCGGAGCGAGGCACAGGCAAATGGGACTCCCAGGAGAGGGAACCTCATCAGCTATTTGAAATGACACACTGACAGCCTAAGGGGCACGAGTGAACTCAGGCTTGTTTGCTTTGACTCCCAGTCATCTATACTTGCAGGACGGCTCTGGGTTTTCTCCTGGAAACCAACACTCCTTGCAATGGAGTCCCTGATGCCCACGGAGAAGCGTTTTCTCCCTGGGGTTTCCGGCATGGGTGCTCTTAGGCACAGATCCCCGCACCGTGGAGCCATTCCAGAGGAGGCTACGGGTTCTGGGTCCTAATCCTGCCTCTTCCACTTTGGAGACCTCTCCTTACTTTCTTCCTTCTGGGAATAAAGATACTCAAGCGCCATGGTGTCAATGTGATCTGAGTCCCAGGATTTCCCTTTGAGCATCATCCCCAAGGTGTAGCGTGCCACAGAAATATCATTGAGGACGGAATACTTTCACATACAGAAATGGGAGGGAAATGATTCCCCAAGCCATCGGCTGACTCAGCACTGACCCTGGACACCCCGTTGCGAGCTCTGTAAAAGTGCTCCTGACATGACATGGAGGACGACTGGTGCAATGAAGCTAGGGAAGCCACGGGCTCTGAATCATTTCTTTGTCCCGCCCGCTCGGAAGCCGGTGTCCCTTGTGCCATTGTCTTCGGCGTTAAGCAAGAAAACAGACCAACAGCGAGGACAAGCCCCACCCCCCACGCCCGAGAAACCCAAAAGCCTGCTGAAACACGGGATAGGTGCCATCACCTCTCAAGGCGACAGGTCAGACGTCTTTTAGTCTGGAAACTATCGTCCTGAGCCGCGATGCCTGGCACCAGTGGCTTAGGCGTGGGAGGGATCCTCTGTTCTGAACTCAACCTACCTGCTCCACGCCCAGGACCGGTCAAGGTGGGGCCCACTCCAGTGCTGCCTCCGCTGCCAGCGTTGAGGGTCGTGAAACCTGGATGTCCAGCACCACCTGAGGAAAACATAAAATGAACTTCTCATTTCAATGGTCCTTGGACTTTATCACCAATGGGGGATTGAACGATTCGGTCAGTTCCCGCCACAGAAAATGCAGCCTGAATCCAGCGACTTTCTGTCCACAGTCCCCTAAGGTTGGATTCTACTCTAACATTCCTCCAACATTTTGTTGTCGTCCTTCCCATTTCCTGATTGGGGTTGTCGCTCCTTTCTTCCTAACGCTCCTGTGTTCTGCATCTCCAATTGGCTCACACTAGGTCCTCCTCTATTCGTCTCCAGGAGGTTGCTTTCAAAGAAACGCCACCTTCCGCCCCGATCACACTGTCCCTCAGGGATGCAAGACACACTGATGAAATGTCGTGCCGTAGCTAATGACTCCCTTCCACTTAAAACACTCAAGACAGCCAGCTATAGCATTCCCTAGTGGCACGTTTTCTCTAACCCTGGCCTAATTTTTTTCACACTGGAGCTTGATCTGACTGAGGTCTGTACTAGATACTATCCGAATCCTAGACGATATGGAAGAAAAGCAAAACGGAACCCATAGGACAGCCACTCCATCTATCCTGGACCAAAACAAGTTAAATGCAAGTCTTTTGGGATAGAGTTTGACCTCCGCGGGTGGGAAAAGGCCAGTCAATTCCTTGTTTGCCATGTTTTCTCAAAAGCCCTACTCTCATGTCACTTCCTTCCTCAAAACCCGAAGTTGCAGATAACTCTCAGTGACAGGCGTCGTGTTTTTTGTGTGTGTCTGTATGTGTGTGTGTGTGTGTGTGTGTGTGTGTGTGTGTGTGTGAGAGTGTTTTAATTCAGAAGCAAGGTAGGAGTATACGAACCTGTTCTTGAAGGTTCTGACTGAAGTCCTCGAGTTGTTCCTGAGAAGAAAAAGAGAAATGAGGGGCCACGTGGTGACTCAGGCCGTTCAGCCTCTGACTGTGGATTAAGGCTCCGGTCATGATGTCAGCGTGGTGCGATGAAGCCCGGAGTTGGGCTCCGGGCAGGGTGTGGAGCCTGCTTGCGATTCAATCTCCCCCTCTCCCTCTGCCTACAGCACGGCTAGGTGTACCATTCTGAGAATTTACCTTTTAGAGAGAAGAAGCAATGCACTTGAAGCTATCAAACTGTTATGTGACAGAAACCCACTTTCTCTTGACAAAGGCCACGGCCTCTGAATGACATTCTCAACTCGCTCCAACTTGCCTTTCTCTGCTTGGGGCTCCAGTGGTCTCACCAGCTGGCGATCCAGTCGGACCCTCCAAAAGCAACACTAACTCTGTCTCGGGAGCTCTGCTGAAGCAGCACGGATGGTGCTGCACGCGGCTTTCAAAGTCCTTTCCATACACTGGTTCGGGCAATTGGTTCACGGATTTCTTCACGTCCCGCCTCAGGTCGAAGGCGTAGCCAAGATGGCAAACCGTGACCCTATCCCAGGCCAGACCCAGTGTCAGAAGTCCAAAGGCGGGAATCTGGCAATTCCACAGAGACCCTGCTCTGCTCTACATCCCGTCTGAGCTGATGTCACAGAAACACTGCCGCGAAGCCCACACAAACCGGGCGGGCGGGGGTGGGAGTGGGGCCAGGAAGACGGGCACTACCCACGAAAGAGTGACGAATCCCTCCGAAGCCAAGGGCACCTGCCCTCAGGTCAGGAAGAAGATGCTTTCGATCTTGCATTGCAATACCTGGTCTGCCTGCCGAGGTTGCGCCTGGGGCACTTGACTCTCCACTTGTCCTCTCACCCCCATGGACTGTGCTGAAGCCCTCTGAAATTTCTGCGGAACCTGACACAACAGCGGAGAAAGGGTTTTACTTCGAGGCTGGCAGGATTCTGCCTAGCACTCTTCCCTGGGAGGGCACAATGGAGTTCTCTACTACAAAAGCGTCTTGAAAGGACGCCTAGGATGTCTGCCGCTAGCTATCTCATACCAGTCTAATATCACATACAGCTCCGTCTTGAGAGCGACATGGGTCGTGCTCAGCGCCACCGAAGAGGTGCTAAGGGGTCTCTCCTGACTTGTCTGATTTCCCTGCGCTTGGCGCTCCTGTGCTAGGTTCCTTGGGCAAGTGATGTCTTGCTTACCTCCTCCGGTTGCTGCGGTCGGGCCGCCGGTTCCTCCTGAAAAGAGACAGCAGAGGAAACATTACCCTAGACAGAAATCAATTCATTTACTCTGACAGAAGCCCCACACAGCAGGCCGTATTATTGTTCTTCCCATGGGACCTAAGGGGCTCACTGACGTCGTGCTCCAGGTCAGCCCGGGAGTGGGCAGCAGATCCAGGAGCCAAAGCCAGGCAGTCTCCCCCTGGACTTTCGACTCTAACGGTGCCTCTCGGAGCATCTGTGGGAAGGGCGCCATTCTCCACCACTTCCAATCGGCCTTATGTGGAGGTTCCGGCAAAGGCCCACAAAGGCAGAGACGTGACATTCTACACACACAGCAGACCCGAGGGATACAGAAGCTTTCACTCAACGGACAGAACATCCCCGTGGCAAACCGCTCCTCAGTCCTTACCACGGCACGCCCCGGGATCAAACCGTTCCGGGCGCCACCCCTTGGTGGACCAAACTTTGAGGAGCGCCACGCCAAGCCCCTGCACCTAGTATTGCCTGACAGCCAAAAGATGGAGCTGCAGACTGGGCGTCCTTGCCCAAGCATCCCGATCCGCACTTGTGGAAGCAGACACTGAATGGTCGTTGCCCTCACCCTGCAGTCAAGTCACTACTCTGATGGGGAGCCCCCAGTGTCTTCGTGTGGGCAGCTAGACCTTCGATCTTTTACCATCTTCCTGTCATGAGCTCTGGAACTGACGCCCAGCAAGTAGCTACAAGGTAAATAGTAAATCCGGAAGTCGGCCAGGGGAACACAAACGGAGGAAAAGAAAGTCGGGCCACAGACTCGTTAATAAATACATAAAGAGAAGTCCCAGGCTGTGTCTGACAGACAGGATTTCTCATGGTACCTGACGGACTTTTGATTCATCCTGAAAGCGATCAGACCACTGCGGGATTCGAAGCAGTGCAGTTGACAGAGGGACAAGCTCAATTTCTGGAAGGTCCCTGCCACGCACCGTGCACCAAGGGTCAATCGGTAGGGACGTGGCGAGTGACTGGACATGCTCTCAAACGGGATACGCATCGGGCGCTTCGGGGGCTTGTCCAGACACCTTGCTGGGGGCCCCTCTTCCCAAGCTTCTGATTGTCGGCAGGTGGGCCTGAACACTGCCATTTCTACAAAGTTCCCAGGACATGTGGATGCTGGTCTGGGAAACACTCTTTGAGCACCTCCGCCTTACAGGAAGACGACCCAGCCGAAGGACCGCACGCATGAGGTGGAAGACGTTGAACACCGGAGCGAGGCACAGGCAAATGGGACTCCCAGGAGAGGGTACCTCGACAGCTATTTGAAATGACACACTGACAGCCTAAGGGGCACGAGTGAACTCAGGCTTGTTTGCTTTGACTCCCAGTCATCTATACTTGCAGGACGGCTCTGGGTTTTCTCCTGGAAACCAACACTCCTTGCAATGGAGTCCCTGATGCCCACGGAGAAGCGTTTTCTCCCTGGGGTTTCCGGCATGGGTGCTCTTAGGCACAGATCCACGCACCGTGGAGCCATTCCAGAGGAGGCTACGGGTTCTGGGTCCTAATCCTGCCTCTTCCACTTTGGAGACCTCTCCTTACTTTCTTCCTTCTGGGAATAAAGATACCCAAGCGCCATGGTGTCAATGTGATCTGAGTCCCAGGATTTCCCTTTGAGCATCATCCCCAAGGTGTAGCGTGCCACAGAAATATCATTGAGGACGGAATACTTTCACATACAGAAATGGGAGGGAAATGATTCCCCAAGCCATCGGCTGACTCAGCACTGACCCTGGACACCCCGTTGCGAGCTCTGTAAAAGTGCTCCTGACATGACATGGAGGACGACTGGTGCAATGAAGCTAGGGAAGCCACGGGCTCTGAATCATTTCTTTGTCCCGCCCGCTCGGAAGCCGGTGTCCCTTGTGCCATTGTCTTCGGCGTTAAGCAAGAAAACAGACCAACAGCGAGGACAAGCCCCACCCCCCACGCCCGAGAAACCCAAAAGCCTGCTGAAACACGGGATAGGTGCCATCACCTCTCAAGGCGACAGGTCAGACGTCTTTTAGTCTGGAAACTATCGTCCTGAGCCGCGATGCCTGGCACCAGTGGCTTAGGCGTGGGAGGGATCCTCTGTTCTGAACTCAACCTACCTGCTCCACGCCCAGGACCGGTCAAGGTGGGGCCCACTCCAGTGCTGCCTCCGCTGCCAGCGTTGAGGGTCGTGAAACCTGGATGTCCAGCACCACCTGAGGAAAACATAAAATGAACTTCTCATTTCAATGGTCCTTGGACTTTATCACCAATGGGGGATTGAACGATTCGGTCAGTTCCCGCCACAGAAAATGCAGCCTGAATCCAGCGACTTTCTGTCCACAGTCCCCTAAGGTTGGATTCTACTCTAACATTCCTCCAACATTTTGTTGTCGTCCTTCCCATTTCCTGATTGGGGTTGTCGCTCCTTTCTTCCTAACGCTCCTGTGTTCTGCATCTCCAATTGGCTCACACTAGGTCCTCCTCTATTCGTCTCCAGGAGGTTGCTTTCAAAGAAACGCCACCGTCCGCCCCGATCACACTGTCCCTCAGGGATGCAAGACACACTGATGAAATGTCGTGCCGTAGCTAATGACTCCCTTCCACTTAAAACACTCAAGACAGCCAGCTATAGCATTCCCTACTGGCACGTTTTCTCTAACCCTGGCCTAATTTTTTTCACACTGGAGCTTGATCTGACTGAGGTCTGTACTAGATACTATCCGAATCCTAGACGATATGGAAGAAAAGCAAAACGGAACCCATAGGACAGCCACTCCATCTATCCTGGACCAAAACAAGTTAAATGCAAGTCTTTTGGGATAGAGTTTGACCTCCGCGGGTGGGAAAAGGCCAGTCAATTCCTTGTTTGCCATGTTTTCTCAAAAGCCCTACTCTCATGTCACTTCCTTCCTCAAAACCCGAAGTTCCAGATAACTCTCAGTGACAGGCGTCGTGTTTTTTGTGTGTGTCTGTGTGTGTGTGTGTGTGTGTGTGTGTGTGTGTGTGTGTGTGTGAGAGTGTTTTAATTCAGAAGCAAGGTAGGAGTATACGAACCTGTTCTTGAAGGTTCTGACTGAAGTCCTCGAGTTGTTCCTGAGAAGAAAAAGAGAAATGAGGGGCCACGTGGTGACTCAGGCCGTTCAGCCTCTGACTGTGGATTAAGGCTCCGGTCATGATGTCAGCGTGGTGCGATGAAGCCCGGAGTTGGGCTCCGGGCAGGGTGTGGAGCCTGCTTGCGATTCAATCTCCCCCTCTCCCTCTGCCTACAGCACGGCTAGGTGTACCATTCTGAGAATTTACCTTTTAGAGAGAAGAAGCAATGCACTTGAAGCTATCAAACTGTTATGTGACAGAAACCCACTTTCTCTTGACAAAGGCCACGGCCTCTGAATGACATTCTCAACTCGCTCCAACTTGCCTTTCTCTGCTTGGGGCTCCAGTGGTCTCACCAGCTGGCGATCCAGTCGGACCCTCCAAAAGCAACACTAACTCTGTCTCGGGAGCTCTGCTGAAGCAGCACGGATGGTGCTGCACGCGGCTTTCAAAGTCCTTTCCATACACTGGTTCGGGCAATTGGTTCACGGATTTCTTCACGTCCCGCCTCAGGTCGAAGGCGTAGCCAAGATGGCAAACCGTGACCCTATCCCAGGCCAGACCCAGTGTCAGAAGTCCAAAGGCGGGAATCTGGCAATTCCACAGAGACCCTGCTCTGCTCTACATCCCGTCTGAGCTGATGTCACAGAAACACTGCCGCGAAGCCCACACAAACCGGGCGGGCGGGTGGGAGTGGGGCCAGGAAGACGGGCACTACCCACGAAAGAGTGACGAATCCCTCCGAAGCCAAGGGCACCTGCCCTCAGGTCAGGAAGAAGATGCTTTCGATCTTGCATTGCAATACCTGGTCTGCCTGCCGAGGTTGCGCCTGGGGCACTTGACTCTCCACTTGTCCTCTCACCCCCATGGACTGTGCTGAAGCCCTCTGAAATTTCTGCGGAACCTGACACAACAGCGGAGAAAGGGTTTTACTTCAAGGCTGGCAGGATTCTGCCTAGCACTCTTCCCTGGGAGGGCACAATGGAGTTTTCTACTACAAAAGCGTCCTGAAAGGACGCCTAGGATGTCTGCCGCTAGCTATCTCATACCAGTCTAATATCACATACAGCTCCGTCTTGAGAGCGACATGGGTCGTGCTCAGCGCCACCGAAGAGGTGCTAAGGGGTCTCTCCTGACTTGTCTGATTTCCCTGCGCTTGGCGCTCCTGTGCTAGGTTCCTTGGGCAAGTGATGTCTTGCTTACCTCCTCCGGTTGCTGCGGTCGGGCCGCCGGTTCCTCCTGAAAAGAGACAGCAGAGGAAACATTACCCTAGACAGAAATCAATTCATTTACTCTGACAGAAGCCCCACACAGCAGGCCGTATTATTGTTCTTCCCATGGGACCGACGGGGCTCACTGACGTCGTGCTCCAGGTCAGCCCGGGAGTGGGCAGCAGATCCAGGAGCCAAAGCCAGGCAGTCTCCCCCTGGACTTTCGACTCTAACGGTGCCTCTCGGAGCATCTGTGGGAAGGGCGCCATTCTCCACCACTTCCAATCGGCCTTATGTGGAGGTTCCGGCAAAGGCCCACAAAGGCAGAGACGTGACATTCTACACACACAGCAGACCCGAGGGATACAGAAGCTTTCACTCAACGGACAGAACATCCCCGTGGCAAACCGCTCCTCAGTCCTTACCACGGCACGCCCCGGGATCAAACCGTTCCGGGCGCCACCCCTTGGTGGACCAAACTTTGAGGAGCGCCACGCCAAGCCCCTGCACCTAGTATTGCCTGACAGCCAAAAGATGGAGCTGCAGACTGGGCGTCCTTGCCCAAGCATCCCGATCCGCACTTGTGGAAGCAGACACTGAATGGTCGTTGCCCTCACCCTGCAGTCAAGTCACTACTCTGATGGGGAGCCCCCAGTGTCTTCGTGTGGGCAGCTAGACCTTCGATCTTTTACCATCTTCCTGTCATGAGCTCTGGAACTGACGCCCAGCAAGTAGCTACAAGGTAAATAGTAAATCCGGAAGTCGGCCAGGGGAACACAAACGGAGGAAAAGAAAGTCGGGCCACAGACTCGTTAATAAATACATAAAGAGAAGTCCCAGGCTGTGTCTGACAGACAGGATTTCTCATGGTACCTGACGGACTTTTGATTCATCCTGAAAGCGATCAGACCACTGCGGGATTCGAAGCAGTGCAGTTGACAGAGGGACAAGCTCAATTTCTGGAAGGTCCCTGCCACGCACCGTGCACCAAGGGTCAATCGGTAGGGACGTGGCGAGTGACTGGACATGCTCTCAACCGGGATACGCATCGGGCGCTTCGGGGGCTTGTCCAGACACCTTGCTGGGGGCCCCTCTTCCCAAGCTTCTGATTGTCGGCAGGTGGGCCTGAACACTGCCATTTCTACAAAGTTCCCAGGACATGTGGATGCTGGTCTGGGAAACACTCTTTGAGCACCTCCGCCTTACAGGAAGACGACCCAGCCGAAGGACCGCACGCATGAGGTGGAAGACGTTGAACACCGGAGCGAGGCACAGGCAAATGGGACTCCCAGGAGAGGGTACCTCGACAGCTATTTGAAATGACACACTGACAGCCTAAGGGGCACGAGTGAACTCAGGCTTGTTTGCTTTGACTCCCAGTCATCTATACTTGCAGGACGGCTCTGGGTTTTCTCCTGGAAACCAACACTCCTTGCAATGGAGTCCCTGATGCCCACGGAGAAGCGTTTTCTCCCTGGGGTTTCCGGCATGGGTGCTCTTAGGCACAGATCCCCACACCGTGGAGCCATTCCAGAGGAGGCTACGGGTTCTGGGTCCTAATCCTGCCTCTTCCACTTTGGAGACCTCTCCTTACTTTCTTCCTTCTGGGAATAAAGATACCCAAGCGCCATGGTGTCAATGTGATCCGAGTCCCAGGATTTCCCTTTGAGCATCATCCCCAAGGTGTAGCGTGCCACAGAAATATCATTGAGGACGGAATACTTTCACATACAGAAATGGGAGGGAAATGATTTCCCCAAGCCATCGGCTGACTCAGCACTGACCCTGGACACCCCGTCGCGAGCGCTGTAAAAGTGCTCCTGACATGACATGGAGGACGACTGGTGCAATGAAGCTAGGGAAGCCACGGCCTCTGAATCATTTCTTTGTCCCGCCCGCTCGGAAGCCGGTGTCCCTTGTGCCATTGTCTTCGGTGTTAAGCAAGAAAACAGACCAACAGCGAGGACAAGCCCCACCCCCCACGCCCGAGAAACCCAAAAGCCTGCTGAAACACGGGATAGGTGCCATCACCTCTCAAGGCGACGGGTCAGACGTCTTTTAGTCTGGAAACCATCGTCCTGAGCCGCGATGCCTGGCACCAGTGGCTTAGGCGTGGGAGGGATCCTCTGTTCTGAACTCAACCTACCTGCTCCACGCCCAGGACCGGTCAAGGTGGGGCCCACTCCAGTGCTGCCTCCGCTGCCGGCGTTGAGGGTCGTGAAACCTGGATGTCCAGCACCACCTGAGGGAAACATAAAATGAACTTCTCATTTCAACGGTCCTTGGACTTTATCACCAAAGGGGGATTGAACGATTCGGTCAGTTCCCGCCACAGAAAATGCAGCCTGAATCCAGCGACTTTCTGTCCACAGTCCCCTAAGGTTGGATTCTACTCTAACATTCCTCCAACATTTTGTTGTCGTCCTTCCCATTTCCTGATTGGGGTTGTCGCTCCTTTCTTCCTAACGCTCCTGTGTTCTGCATCTCCAATTGGCTCACACTAGGTCCTCCTCTATTCGTCTCCAGGAGGTAGCTTTCAAAGAAACGCCACCTTCCGCCCCGATCACACTGTCCCTCAGGGATGCAAGTCACACTGATGAAATGTCGTGCCGTAGCTAATGACACCCTTCCACTTAAAACACTCAAGACAGCCAGCTATAGCATTCCCTACTGGCACGTTTTCTCTAACCCTGGCCTAATTTTTTTCACACTGGAGCTTGATCTGACTGAGGTCTGTACTAGATACTATCCGAATCCTAGACGATATGGAAGAAAAGCAAAACGGAACCCATAGGACAGCCACTCCATCTATCCTGGACCAAAACAAGTTAAATGCAAGTCTTTTGGGATAGAGTTTGACCTCCGCGGGTGGGAAAAGGCCAGTCAATTCCTTGTTTGCCATGTTTCCTCAAAAGCCCTACTCTCATGTCACTTCCTTTCTCAAAACCCGAAGTTGCAGATAACTCTCAGTGACAGGCGTTGTGTTTTTTTTGTGTGTCTGTATGTGTGTGTGTGTGTGTGTGTGTGTGTGTGTGTGTGTGTGTGAGTGTTTTAAGTCAGAAGCAAGGTAGGAGTATACGAACCTGTTCTTGAAGGTTCTGACTGAAGTCCTCGAGTTGTTCCTGAGAAGAAAAAGAGAAATGAGGGGCCACGTGGTGACTCAGGCCGTTCAGCCTCTGACTGTGGATTAAGGCTCCGGTCATGATGTCAGGGTGGTGCGATGAAGCCCGGAGTTGGGCTCCGGGCAGGGTGTGGAGCCTGCTTGCGATTCAATCTCCCCCTCTCCCTCTGCCTACAGCACGGCTAGGTGTACCATTCTGAGAATTTACCTTTTAGAGAGAAGAAGCAATGCACTTGAAGCTATCAAACTGTTATGTGACAGAAGCCCACTTTCTCTTGACAAAGGCCACGGCCTCTGAATGACATTCTCAACTCGCTCCAACTTGCCTTTCTCTGCTTGGGGCTCTAGTGGTCTCACCGGCTGGCGATCCAGTCGGACCCTCCAAAAGCAACACTAACTCTGTCTCGGGAGCTCTGCTGAAGCAGCACGGATGGTGCTGCACGCGGCTTTCAAAGTCCTTTCCATACACTGGTTCGGGCAATTGGTTCACGGATTTCTTCACGTCCCGCCTCAGGTCGAAGGCGTAGCCAAGATGGCAAACCGTGACCCTATCCCAGGCCAGACCCAGTCTCAGAAGTCCAAAGGCGGGAATCTGGCAATTCCACAGAGACCCTGCTCTGCTCTACATCCCGTCTGAGCTGATGTCACAGAAACACTGCCGCGAAGCCCACACAAACCGGGCGGGGGGGGTGGGGGTGGGGCCAGGAAGACGGGCACTACCCACGAAAGAGTGACGAATCCCTCCGAAGCCAAGGGCACCTGCCCTCAGGTCAGGAAGAAGATGCTTTCGACCTTGCATTGCCATACCTGGTCTGCCTCCCGAGGTTGCGCCTGGGGCACTTGACTCTCCACTTGTCCTCTCACCCCCATGGACTGTGCTGAAGCCCTCTGAAATTTCTGCGGAACCTGACACAACAGCGGAGAAAGGGTTTTACTTCGAGGCTGGCAGGATTCTGCATAGCACTCTTCCCTGGGAGGGCACAATGGAGTTTTCTACTACAAAAGCGTCCTGAAAGGACGCCTAGGATGTCTGCCGCTAGCTATCTCATACCAGTCTAATATCACATACAGCTCCGTCTTGAGAGCGACATGGGTCGTGCTCAGCGCCACCGAAGAGGTGCTAAGGGGTCTCTCCTGACTTGTCTGATTTCCCTGCGCTTGGCGCTCCTGTGCTAGGTTCCTTGGGCAAGTGATGTCTTGCTTACCTCCTCCGGTTGCTGCGGTCGGGCCGCCGGTTCCTCCTGAAAAGAGACAGCAGAGGAAACATTACCCTAGACAGAAATCAATTCATTTACTCTGACAGAAGCCCCACACAGCAGGCCGTATTATTGTTCTTCCCATGGGACCGACGGGGCTCACTGACGTCGTGCTCCAGGTCAGCCCGGGAGTGGGCAGCAGATCCAGGAGCCAAAGCCAGGCAGTCTCCCCCTGGACTTTCGACTCTAACGGTGCCTCTCGGAGCATCTGTGGGAAGGGCGCCATTCTCCACCACTTCCAATCGGCCTTATGTGGAGGTTCCGGCAAAGGCCCACAAAGGCAGAGACGTGACATTCTACACACACAGCAGACCCGAGGGATACAGAAGCTTTCACTCAACGGACAGAACATCCCCGTGGCAAACCGCTCCTCAGTCCTTACCACGGCACGCCCCGGGATCAAACCGTTCCGGGCGCCACCCCTTGGTGGACCAAACTTTGAGGAGCGCCACGCCAAGCCCCTGCACCTAGTATTGCCTGACAGCCAAAAGATGGAGCTGCAGACTGGGCGTCCTTGCCCAAGCATCCCGATCCGCACTTGTGGAAGCAGACACTGAATGGTCGTTGCCCTCACCCTGCAGTCAAGTCACTACTCTGATGGGGAGCCCCCAGTGTCTTCGTGTGGGCAGCTAGACCTTCGATCTTTTACCATCTTCCTGTCATGAGCTCTGGAACTGACGCCCAGCAAGTAGCTACAAGGTAAATAGTAAATCCGGAAGTCGGCCAGGGGAACACAAACGGAGGAAAAGAAAGTCGGGCCACAGACTCGTTAATAAATACATAAAGAGAAGTCCCAGGCTGTGTCTGACAGACAGGATTTCTCATGGCACCTGACGGACTTTTGATTCATCCTGAAAGCGATCAGACCACTGCAGGATTCGAAGCAGTGCAGTTGACAGAGGGACAAGCTCAATTTCTGGAAGGTCCCTGCCACGCACCGTGCACCAAGGGTCAATCGGTAGGGACGTGGCGAGTGACTGGACATGCTCTCAACCGGGATACGCATCGGGCGCTTCGGGGGCTTGTCCAGACACCTTGCTGGGGGCCCCTCTTCCCAAGCTTCTGATTGTCGGCAGGTGGGCCTGAACACTGCCATTTCTACAAAGTTCCCAGGACATGTGGATGCTGGTCTGGGAAACACTCTTTGAGCACCTCCGCCTTACAGGAAGACGACCCAGCCGAAGGACCGCACGCATGAGGTGGAAGACGTTGAACACCGGAGCGAGGCACAGGCAAATGGGACTCCCAGGAGAGGGTACCTCGACAGCTATTTGAAATGACACACTGACAGCCTAAGGGGCACGAGTGAACTCAGGCTTGTTTGCTTTGACTCCCAGTCATCTATACTTGCAGGACGGCTTTCTCCTGGAAACCAACACTCCTTGCAATGGAGTCCCTGATGCCCACGGAGAAGCGTTTTCTCCCTGGGGTTTCCGGCATGGGTGCTCTTAGGCACAGATCCACGCACCGTGGAGCCATTCCAGAGGAGGCTACGGGTTCTGGGTCCTAATCCTGCCTCTTCCACTTTGGAGACCTCTCCTTACTTTCTTCCTTCTGGGAATAAAGATACCCAAGCGCCATGGTGTCAATGTGATCCGAGTCCCAGGATTTCCCTTTGAGCATCATCCCCAAGGTGTAGTGTGCCACAGAAATATCATTGAGGACGGAATACTTTCACATACAGAAATGGGAGGGAAATGATTTCCCCAAGCCATCGGCTGACTCAGCACTGACCCTGGACACCCCGTCGCGAGCGCTGTAAAAGTGCTCCTGACATGACATGGAGGACGACTGGTGCAATGAAGCTAGGGAAGCCACGGCCTCTGAATCATTTCTTTGTCCCGCCCGCTCGGAAGCCGGTGTCCCTTGTGCCATTGTCTTCGGTGTTAAGCAAGAAAACAGACCAACAGCGAGGACAAGCCCCACCCCCCACGCCCGAGAAACCCAAAAGCCTGCTGAAACACGGGATAGGTGCCATCACCTCTCAAGGCGACGGGTCAGACGTCTTTTAGTCTGGAAACTATCGTCCTGAGCCGCGATGCCTGGCACCAGTGGCTTAGGCGTGGGAGGGATCCTCTGTTCTGAACTCAACCTACCTGCTCCACGCCCAGGACCGGTCAAGGTGGGGCCCACTCCAGTGCTGCCTCCGCTGCCGGCGTTGAGGGTCGTGAAACCTGGATGTCCAGCACCACCTGAGGGAAACATAAAATGAACTTCTCATTTTAACGGTCCTTGGACTTTATCACCAAAGGGGGATTGAACGATTCGGTCAGTTCCCGCCACAGAAAATGCAGCCTGAATCCAGCGACTTTCTGTCCACAGTCCCCTAAGGTTGGATTCTACTCTAACATTCCTCCAACATTTTGTTGTCGTCCTTCCCATTTCCTGATTGGGGTTGTCGCTCCTTTCTTCCTAACGCTCCTGTGTTCTGCATCTCCAATTGGCTCACACTAGGTCCTCCTCTATTCGTCTCCAGGAGGTAGCTTTCAAAGAAACGCCACCTTCCGCCCCGATCACACTGTCCCTCAGGGATGCAAGTCACACTGATGAAATGTCGTGCCGTAGCTAATGACACCCTTCCACTTAAAACACTCAAGACAGCCAGCTATAGCATTCCCTACTGGCACGTTTTCTCTAACCCTGGCCTAATTTTTTTCACACTGGAGCTTGATCTGACTGAGGTCTGTACTAGATACTATCCGAATCCTAGACGATATGGAAGAAAAGCAAAACGGAACCCATAGGACAGCCACTCCATCTATCCTGGACCAAAACAAGTTAAATGCAAGTCTTTTGGGATAGAGTTTGACCTCCGCGGGTGGGAAAAGGCCAGTCAATTCCTTGTTTGCCATGTTTCCTCAAAAGCCCTACTCTCATGTCACTTCCTTTCTCAAAACCCGAAGTTGCAGATAACTCTCAGTGACAGGCGTTGTGTTTTTTTTGTGTGTCTGTATGTGTGTGTGTGTGTGTGTGTGTGTGTGTGTGTGAGTGTTTTAAGTCAGAAGCAAGGTAGGAGTATACGAACCTGTTCTTGAAGGTTCTGACTGAAGTCCTCGAGTTGTTCCTGAGAAGAAAAAGAGAAATGAGGGGCCACGTGGTGACTCAGGCCGTTCAGCCTCTGACTGTGGATTAAGGCTCCGGTCATGATGTCAGGGTGGTGCGATGAAGCCCGGAGTTGGGCTCCGGGCAGGGTGTGGAGCCTGCTTGCGATTCAATCTCCCCCTCTCCCTCTGCCTACAGCACGGCTAGGTGTACCATTCTGAGAATTTACCTTTTAGAGAGAAGAAGCAATGCACTTGAAGCTATCAAACTGTTATGTGACAGAAGCCCACTTTCTCTTGACAAAGGCCACGGCCTCTGAATGACATTCTCAACTCGCTCCAACTTGCCTTTCTCTGCTTGGGGCTCCAGTGGTCTCACCAGCTGGCGATCCAGTCGGACCCTCCAAAAGCAACACTAACTCTGTCTCGGGAGCTCTGCTGAAGCAGCACGGATGGTGCTGCACGCGGCTTTCAAAGTCCTTTCCATACACTGGTTCGGGCAATTGGTTCACGGATTTCTTCACGTCCCGCCTCAGGTCGAAGGCGTAGCCAAGATGGCAAACCGTGACCCTATCCCAGGCCAGACCCAGTGTCAGAAGTCCAAAGGCGGGAATCTGGCAATTCCACAGAGACCCTGCTCTGCTCTACATCCCGTCTGAGCTGATGTCACAGAAACACTGCCGCGAAGCCCACACAAACCGGGCGGGGGGGGTGGGGGTGGGGCCAGGAAGACGGGCACTACCCACGAAAGAGTGACGAATCCCTCCGAAGCCAAGGGCACCTGCCCTCAGGTCAGGAAGAAGATGCTTTCGACCTTGCATTGCCATACCTGGTCTGCCTCCCGAGGTTGCGCCTGGGGCACTTGACTCTCCACTTGTCCTCTCACCCCCATGGACTGTGCTGAAGCCCTCTGAAATTTCTGCGGAACCTGACACAACAGCAGAGAAAGGGTTTTACTTCGAGGCTGGCAGGATTCTGCATAGCACTCTTCCCTGGGAGGGCACAATGGAGTTTTCTACTACAAAAGCGTCCTGAAAGGACGCCTAGGATGTCTGCCGCTAGCTATCTCATACCAGTCTAATATCACATACAGCTCCGTCTTGAGAGCGACATGGGTCGTGCTCAGCGCCACCGAAGAGGTGCTAAGGGGTCTCTCCTGACTTGTCTGATTTCCCTGCGCTTGGCGCTCCTGTGCTAGGTTCCTTGGGCAAGTGATGTCTTGCTTACCTCCTCCGGTTGCTGCGGTCGGGCCGCCGGTTCCTCCTGAAAAGAGACAGCAGAGGAAACATTACCCTAGACAGAAATCAATTCATTTACTCTGACAGAAGCCCCACACAGCAGGCCGTATTATTGTTCTTCCCATGGGACCTACGGGGCTCACTGACGTCGTGCTCCAGGTCAGCCCGGGAGTGGGCAGCAGATCCAGGAGCCAAAGCCAGGCAGTCTCCCCCTGGACTTTCGACTCTAACGGTGCCTCTCGGAGCATCTGTGGGAAGGGCGCCATTCTCCACCACTTCCAATTGGCCTTATGTGGAGGTTCCGTCAAAGGCCCACAAAGGCAGAGACGTGACATTCTACACACACAGCAGACCCGAGGGATACAGAAGCTTTCACTCAACGGACAGAACATCCCCGTGGCAAACCGCTCCTCAGTCCTTACCACGGCACGCCCCGGGATCAAACCGTTCCGGGCGCCACCCCTTGGTGGACCAAACTTTGAGGAGCGCCACGCCAAGCCCCTGCACCTAGTATTGCCTGACAGCCAAAAGATGGAGCTGCAGACTGGGCGTCCTTGCCCAAGCATCCCGATCCGCACTTGTGGAAGCAGACACTGAATGGTCGTTGCCCTCACCCTGCAGTCAAGTCACTACTCTGATGGGGAGCCCCCAGTGTCTTCGTGTGGGCAGCTAGACCTTCGATCTTTTACCATCTTCCTGTCATGAGCTCTGGAACTGATGCCCAGCAAGTAGCTACAAGGTAAATAGTAAATCCGGAAGTCGGCCAGGGGAACACAAACGGAGGAAAAGAAAGTCGGGCCACAGACTCGTTAATAAATACATAAAGAGAAGTCCCAGGCTGTGTCTGACAGACAGGATTTCTCATGGTACCTGACGGACTTTTGATTCATCCTGAAAGCGATCAGACCACTGCGGGATTCGAAGCAGTGCAGTTGACAGAGGGACAAGCTCAATTTCTGGAAGGTCCCTGCCACGCACCGTGCACCAAGGGTCAATCGGTAGGGACGTGGCGAGTGACTGGACATGCTCTCAACCGGGATACGCATCGGGCGCTTCGGGGGCTTGTCCAGACACCTTGCTGGGGGCCCCTCTTCCCAAGCTTCTGATTGTCGGCAGGTGGGCCTGAACACTGCCATTTCTACAAAGTTCCCAGGACATGTGGATGCTGGTCTGGGAAACACTCTTTGAGCACCTCCGCCTTACAGGAAGACGACCCAGCCGAAGGACCGCACGCATGAGGTGGAAGACGTTGAACACCGGAGCGAGGCACAGGCAAATGGGACTCCCAGGAGAGGGTACCTCGACAGCTATTTGAAATGACACACTGACAGCCTAAGGGGCACGAGTGAACTCAGGCTTGTTTGCTTTGACTCCCAGTCATCTATACTTGCAGGACGGCTCTGGGTTTTCTCCTGGAAACCAACACTCCTTGCAATGGAGTCCCTGATGCCCACGGAGAAGCGTTTTCTCCCTGGGGTTTCCGGCATGGGTGCTCTTAGGCACAGATCCCCACACCGTGGAGCCATTCCAGAGGAGGCTACGGGTTCTGGGTCCTAATCCTGCCTCTTCCACTTTGGAGACCTCTCCTTACTTTCTTCCTTCTGGGAATAAAGATACCCAAGCGCCATGGTGTCAATGTGATCCGAGTCCCAGGATTTCCCTTTGAGCATCATCCCCAAGGTGTAGCGTGCCACAGAAATATCATTGAGGACGGAATACTTTCACATACAGAAATGGGAGGGAAATGATTTCCCCAAGCCATCGGCTGACTCAGCACTGACCCTGGACACCCCGTCGCGAGCGCTGTAAAAGTGCTCCTGACATGACATGGAGGACGACTGGTGCAATGAAGCTAGGGAAGCCACGGCCTCTGAATCATTTCTTTGTCCCGCCCGCTCGGAAGCCGGTGTCCCTTGTGCCATTGTCTTCGGTGTTAAGCAAGAAAACAGACCAACAGCGAGGACAAGCCCCACCCCCCACGCCCGAGAAACCCAAAAGCCTGCTGAAACACGGGATAGGTGCCATCACCTCTCAAGGCGACGGGTCAGACGTCTTTTAGTCTGGAAACCATCGTCCTGAGCCGCGATGCCTGGCACCAGTGGCTTAGGCGTGGGAGGGATCCTCTGTTCTGAACTCAACCTACCTGCTCCACGCCCAGGACCGGTCAAGGTGGGGCCCACTCCAGTGCTGCCTCCGCTGCCGGCGTTGAGGGTCGTGAAACCTGGATGTCCAGCACCACCTGAGGGAAACATAAAATGAACTTCTCATTTCAACGGTCCTTGGACTTTATCACCAAAGGGGGATTGAACGATTCGGTCAGTTCCCGCCACAGAAAATGCAGCCTGAATCCAGCGACTTTCTGTCCACAGTCCCCTAAGGTTGGATTCTACTCTAACATTCCTCCAACATTTTGTTGTCGTCCTTCCCATTTCCTGATTGGGGTTGTCGCTCCTTTCTTCCTAACGCTCCTGTGTTCTGCATCTCCAATTGGCTCACACTAGGTCCTCCTCTATTCGTCTCCAGGAGGTAGCTTTCAAAGAAACGCCACCTTCCGCCCCGATCACACTGTCCCTCAGGGATGCAAGTCACACTGATGAAATGTCGTGCCGTAGCTAATGACACCCTTCCACTTAAAACACTCAAGACAGCCAGCTATAGCATTCCCTACTGGCACGTTTTCTCTAACCCTGGCCTAATTTTTTTCACACTGGAGCTTGATCTGACTGAGGTCTGTACTAGATACTATCCGAATCCTAGACGATATGGAAGAAAAGCAAAACGGAACCCATAGGACAGCCACTCCATCTATCCTGGACCAAAACAAGTTAAATGCAAGTCTTTTGGGATAGAGTTTGACCTCCGCGGGTGGGAAAAGGCCAGTCAATTCCTTGTTTGCCATGTTTCCTCAAAAGCCCTACTCTCATGTCACTTCCTTTCTCAAAACCCGAAGTTGCAGATAACTCTCAGTGACAGGCGTTGTGTTTTTTTTGTGTGTCTGTATGTGTGTGTGTGTGTGTGTGTGTGTGTGTGTGTGTGTGTGAGTGTTTTAAGTCAGAAGCAAGGTAGGAGTATACGAACCTGTTCTTGAAGGTTCTGACTGAAGTCCTCGAGTTGTTCCTGAGAAGAAAAAGAGAAATGAGGGGCCACGTGGTGACTCAGGCCGTTCAGCCTCTGACTGTGGATTAAGGCTCCGGTCATGATGTCAGGGTGGTGCGATGAAGCCCGGAGTTGGGCTCCGGGCAGGGTGTGGAGCCTGCTTGCGATTCAATCTCCCCCTCTCCCTCTGCCTACAGCACGGCTAGGTGTACCATTCTGAGAATTTACCTTTTAGAGAGAAGAAGCAATGCACTTGAAGCTATCAAACTGTTATGTGACAGAAGCCCACTTTCTCTTGACAAAGGCCACGGCCTCTGAATGACATTCTCAACTCGCTCCAACTTGCCTTTCTCTGCTTGGGGCTCTAGTGGTCTCACCGGCTGGCGATCCAGTCGGACCCTCCAAAAGCAACACTAACTCTGTCTCGGGAGCTCTGCTGAAGCAGCACGGATGGTGCTGCACGCGGCTTTCAAAGTCCTTTCCATACACTGGTTCGGGCAATTGGTTCACGGATTTCTTCACGTCCCGCCTCAGGTCGAAGGCGTAGCCAAGATGGCAAACCGTGACCCTATCCCAGGCCAGACCCAGTGTCAGAAGTCCAAAGGCGGGAATCTGGCAATTCCACAGAGACCCTGCTCTGCTCTACATCCCGTCTGAGCTGATGTCACAGAAACACTGCCGCGAAGCCCACACAAACCGGGCGGGGGGGTGGGGGTGGGGCCAGGAAGACGGGCACTACCCACGAAAGAGTGACGAATCCCTCCGAAGCCAAGGGCACCTGCCCTCAGGTCAGGAAGAAGATGCTTTCGACCTTGCATTGCCATACCTGGTCTGCCTCCCGAGGTTGCGCCTGGGGCACTTGACTCTCCACTTGTCCTCTCACCCCCATGGACTGTGCTGAAGCCCTCTGAAATTTCTGCGGAACCTGACACAACAGCGGAGAAAGGGTTTTACTTCGAGGCTGGCAGGATTCTGCATAGCACTCTTCCCTGGGAGGGCACAATGGAGTTTTCTACTACAAAAGCGTCCTGAAAGGACGCCTAGGATGTCTGCCGCTAGCTATCTCATACCAGTCTAATATCACATACAGCTCCGTCTTGAGAGCGACATGGGTCGTGCTCAGCGCCACCGAAGAGGTGCTAAGGGGTCTCTCCTGACTTGTCTGATTTCCCTGCGCTTGGCGCTCCTGTGCTAGGTTCCTTGGGCAAGTGATGTCTTGCTTACCTCCTCCGGTTGCTGCGGTCGGGCCGCCGGTTCCTCCTGAAAAGAGACAGCAGAGGAAACATTACCCTAGACAGAAATCAATTCATTTACTCTGACAGAAGCCCCACACAGCAGGCCGTATTATTGTTCTTCCCATGGGACCGACGGGGCTCACTGACGTCGTGCTCCAGGTCAGCCCGGGAGTGGGCAGCAGATCCAGGAGCCAAAGCCAGGCAGTCTCCCCCTGGACTTTCGACTCTAACGGTGCCTCTCGGAGCATCTGTGGGAAGGGCGCCATTCTCCACCACTTCCAATCGGCCTTATGTGGAGGTTCCGGCAAAGGCCCACAAAGGCAGAGACGTGACATTCTACACACACAGCAGACCCGAGGGATACAGAAGCTTTCACTCAACGGACAGAACATCCCCGTGGCAAACCGCTCCTCAGTCCTTACCACGGCACGCCCCGGGATCAAACCGTTCCGGGCGCCACCCCTTGGTGGACCAAACTTTGAGGAGCGCCACGCCAAGCCCCTGCACCTAGTATTGCCTGACAGCCAAAAGATGGAGCTGCAGACTGGGCGTCCTTGCCCAAGCATCCCGATCCGCACTTGTGGAAGCAGACACTGAATGGTCGTTGCCCTCACCCTGCAGTCAAGTCACTACTCTGATGGGGAGCCCCCAGTGTCTTCGTGTGGGCAGCTAGACCTTCGATCTTTTACCATCTTCCTGTCATGAGCTCTGGAACTGACGCCCAGCAAGTAGCTACAAGGTAAATAGTAAATCCGGAAGTCGGCCAGGGGAACACAAACGGAGGAAAAGAAAGTCGGGCCACAGACTCGTTAATAAATACATAAAGAGAAGTCCCAGGCTGTGTCTGACAGACAGGATTTCTCATGGCACCTGACGGACTTTTGATTCATCCTGAAAGCGATCAGACCACTGCAGGATTCGAAGCAGTGCAGTTGACAGAGGGACAAGCTCAATTTCTGGAAGGTCCCTGCCACGCACCGTGCACCAAGGGTCAATCGGTAGGGACGTGGCGAGTGACTGGACATGCTCTCAACCGGGATACGCATCGGGCGCTTCGGGGGCTTGTCCAGACACCTTGCTGGGGGCCCCTCTTCCCAAGCTTCTGATTGTCGGCAGGTGGGCCTGAACACTGCCATTTCTACAAAGTTCCCAGGACATGTGGATGCTGGTCTGGGAAACACTCTTTGAGCACCTCCGCCTTACAGGAAGACGACCCAGCCGAAGGACCGCACGCATGAGGTGGAAGACGTTGAACACCGGAGCGAGGCACAGGCAAATGGGACTCCCAGGAGAGGGTACCTCGACAGCTATTTGAAATGACACACTGACAGCCTAAGGGGCACGAGTGAACTCAGGCTTGTTTGCTTTGACTCCCAGTCATCTATACTTGCAGGACGGCTTTCTCCTGGAAACCAACACTCCTTGCAATGGAGTCCCTGATGCCCACGGAGAAGCGTTTTCTCCCTGGGGTTTCCGGCATGGGTGCTCTTAGGCACAGATCCACGCACCGTGGAGCCATTCCAGAGGAGGCTACGGGTTCTGGGTCCTAATCCTGCCTCTTCCACTTTGGAGACCTCTCCTTACTTTCTTCCTTCTGGGAATAAAGATACCCAAGCGCCATGGTGTCAATGTGATCCGAGTCCCAGGATTTCCCTTTGAGCATCATCCCCAAGGTGTAGCGTGCCACAGAAATATCATTGAGGACGGAATACTTTCACATACAGAAATGGGAGGGAAATGATTTCCCCAAGCCATCGGCTGACTCAGCACTGACCCTGGACACCCCGTCGCGAGCGCTGTAAAAGTGCTCCTGACATGACATGGAGGACGACTGGTGCAATGAAGCTAGGGAAGCCACGGCCTCTGAATCATTTCTTTGTCCCGCCCGCTCGGAAGCCGGTGTCCCTTGTGCCATTGTCTTCGGTGTTAAGCAAGAAAACAGACCAACAGCGAGGACAAGCCCCACCCCCCACGCCCGAGAAACCCAAAAGCCTGCTGAAACACGGGATAGGTGCCATCACCTCTCAAGGTGACGGGTCAGACGTCTTTTAGTCTGGAAACTATCGTCCTGAGCCGCGATGCCTGGCACCAGTGGCTTAGGCGTGGGAGGGATCCTCTGTTCTGAACTCAACCTACCTGCTCCACGCCCAGGACCGGTCAAGGTGGGGCCCACTCCAGTGCTGCCTCCGCTGCCGGCGTTGAGGGTCGTGAAACCTGGATGTCCAGCACCACCTGAGGGAAACATAAAATGAACTTCTCATTTTAACGGTCCTTGGACTTTATCACCAAAGGGGGATTGAACGATTCGGTCAGTTCCCGCCACAGAAAATGCAGCCTGAATCCAGCGACTTTCTGTCCACAGTCCCCTAAGGTTGGATTCTACTCTAACATTCCTCCAACATTTTGTTGTCGTCCTTCCCATTTCCTGATTGGGGTTGTCGCTCCTTTCTTCCTAACGCTCCTGTGTTCTGCATCTCCAATTGGCTCACACTAGGTCCTCCTCTATTCGTCTCCAGGAGGTAGCTTTCAAAGAAACGCCACCTTCCGCCCCGATCACACTGTCCCTCAGGGATGCAAGTCACACTGATGAAATGTCGTGCCGTAGCTAATGACACCCTTCCACTTAAAACACTCAAGACAGCCAGCTATAGCATTCCCTACTGGCACGTTTTCTCTAACCCTGGCCTAATTTTTTTCACACTGGAGCTTGATCTGACTGAGGTCTGTACTAGATACTATCCGAATCCTAGACGATATGGAAGAAAAGCAAAACGGAACCCATAGGACAGCCACTCCATCTATCCTGGACCAAAACAAGTTAAATGCAAGTCTTTTGGGATAGAGTTTGACCTCCGCGGGTGGGAAAAGGCCAGTCAATTCCTTGTTTGCCATGTTTCCTCAAAAGCCCTACTCTCATGTCACTTCCTTTCTCAAAACCCGAAGTTGCAGATAACTCTCAGTGACAGGCGTTGTGTTTTTTTTGTGTGTCTGTATGTGTGTGTGTGTGTGTGTGTGTGTGTGTGTGTGAGTGTTTTAAGTCAGAAGCAAGGTAGGAGTATACGAACCTGTTCTTGAAGGTTCTGACTGAAGTCCTCGAGTTGTTCCTGAGAAGAAAAAGAGAAATGAGGGGCCACGTGGTGACTCAGGCCGTTCAGCCTCTGACTGTGGATTAAGGCTCCGGTCATGATGTCAGGGTGGTGCGATGAAGCCCAGAGTTGGGCTCCGGGCAGGGTGTGGAGCCTGCTTGCGATTCAATCTCCCCCTCTCCCTCTGCCTACAGCACGGCTAGGTGTACCATTCTGAGAATTTACCTTTTAGAGAGAAGAAGCAATGCACTTGAAGCTATCAAACTGTTATGTGACAGAAGCCCACTTTCTCTTGACAAAGGCCACGGCCTCTGAATGACATTCTCAACTCGCTCCAACTTGCCTTTCTCTGCTTGGGGCTCTAGTGGTCTCACCGGCTGGCGATCCAGTCGGACCCTCCAAAAGCAACACTAACTCTGTCTCGGGAGCTCTGCTGAAGCAGCACGGATGGTGCTGCACGCGGCTTTCAAAGTCCTTTCCATACACTGGTTCGGGCAATTGGTTCACGGATTTCTTCACGTCCCGCCTCAGGTCGAAGGCGTAGCCAAGATGGCAAACCGTGACCCTATCCCAGGCCAGACCCAGTCTCAGAAGTCCAAAGGCGGGAATCTGGCAATTCCACAGAGACCCTGCTCTGCTCTACATCCCGTCTGAGCTGATGTCACAGAAACACTGCCGCGAAGCCCACACAAACCGGGCGGGGGGGTGGGGGTGGGGCCAGGAAGACGGGCACTACCCACGAAAGAGTGACGAATCCCTCCGAAGCCAAGGGCACCTGCCCTCAGGTCAGGAAGAAGATGCTTTCGACCTTGCATTGCCATACCTGGTCTGCCTCCCGAGGTTGCGCCTGGGGCACTTGACTCTCCACTTGTCCTCTCACCCCCATGGACTGTGCTGAAGCCCTCTGAAATTTCTGCGGAACCTGACACAACAGCGGAGAAAGGGTTTTACTTCGAGGCTGGCAGGATTCTGCATAGCACTCTTCCCTGGGAGGGCACAATGGAGTTTTCTACTACAAAAGCGTCCTGAAAGGACGCCTAGGATGTCTGCCGCTAGCTATCTCATACCAGTCTAATATCACATACAGCTCCGTCTTGAGAGCGACATGGGTCGTGCTCAGCGCCACCGAAGAGGTGCTAAGGGGTCTCTCCTGACTTGTCTGATTTCCCTGCGCTTGGCGCTCCTGTGCTAGGTTCCTTGGGCAAGTGATGTCTTGCTTACCTCCTCCGGTTGCTGCGGTCGGGCCGCCGGTTCCTCCTGAAAAGAGACAGCAGAGGAAACATTACCCTAGACAGAAATCAATTCATTTACTCTGACAGAAGCCCCACACAGCAGGCCGTATTATTGTTCTTCCCATGGGACCGACGGGGCTCACTGACGTCGTGCTCCAGGTCAGCCCGGGAGTGGGCAGCAGATCCAGGAGCCAAAGCCAGGCAGTCTCCCCCTGGACTTTCGACTCTAACGGTGCCTCTCGGAGCATCTGTGGGAAGGGCGCCATTCTCCACCACTTCCAATCGGCCTTATGTGGAGGTTCCGGCAAAGGCCCACAAAGGCAGAGACGTGACATTCTACACACACAGCAGACCCGAGGGATACAGAAGCTTTCACTCAACGGACAGAACATCCCCGTGGCAAACCGCTCCTCAGTCCTTACCACGGCACGCCCCGGGATCAAACCGTTCCGGGCGCCACCCCTTGGTGGACCAAACTTTGAGGAGCGCCACGCCAAGCCCCTGCACCTAGTATTGCCTGACAGCCAAAAGATGGAGCTGCAGACTGGGCGTCCTTGCCCAAGCATCCCGATCCGCACTTGTGGAAGCAGACACTGAATGGTCGTTGCCCTCACCCTGCAGTCAAGTCACTACTCTGATGGGGAGCCCCCAGTGTCTTCGTGTGGGCAGCTAGACCTTCGATCTTTTACCATCTTCCTGTCATGAGCTCTGGAACTGACGCCCAGCAAGTAGCTACAAGGTAAATAGTAAATCCGGAAGTCGGCCAGGGGAACACAAACGGAGGAAAAGAAAGTCGGGCCACAGACTCGTTAATAAATACATAAAGAGAAGTCCCAGGCTGTGTCTGACAGACAGGATTTCTCATGGCACCTGACGGACTTTTGATTCATCCTGAAAGCGATCAGACCACTGCGGGATTCGAAGCAGTGCAGTTGACAGAGGGACAAGCTCAATTTCTGGAAGGTCCCTGCCACGCACCGTGCACCAAGGGTCAATCGATAGGGACGTGGCGAGTGACTGGACATGCTCTCAAGCGGGATATGCATCGGGCGCTTCGGGGGCTTGTCCAGACACCTTGCTGGGGGCCCCTCTTCCCAAGCTTCTGATTGTCGGCAGGTGGGCCTGAACACTGCCATTTCTACAAAGTTCCCAGGACATGTGGATGCTGGTCTGGGAAACACTCTTTGAGCACCTCCGCCTTACAGGAAGACGACCCAGCCGAAGGACCGCACGCATGAGGTGGAAGACGTTGAACACCGGAGCGAGGCACAGGCAAATGGGACTCCCAGGAGAGGGTACCTCGACAGCTATTTGAAATGACACACTGACAGCCTAAGGGGCACGAGTGAACTCAGGCTTGTTTGCTTTGACTCCCAGTCATCTATACTTGCAGGACGGCTTTCTCCTGGAAACCAACACTCCTTGCAATGGAGTCCCTGATGCCCACGGAGAAGCGTTTTCTCCCTGGGGTTTCCGGCATGGGTGCTCTTAGGCACAGATCCACGCACCGTGGAGCCATTCCAGAGGAGGCTACGGGTTCTGGGTCCTAATCCTGCCTCTTCCACTTTGGAGACCTCTCCTTACTTTCTTCCTTCTGGGAATAAAGATACCAAAGCGCCATGGTGTCAATGTGATCCGAGTCCCAGGATTTCCCTTTGAGCATCATCCCCAAGGTGTAGCGTGCCACAGAAATATCATTGAGGACGGAATACTTTCACATACAGAAATGGGAGGGAAATGATTTCCCCAAGCCATCGGCTGACTCAGCACTGACCCTGGACACCCCGTCGCGAGCGCTGTAAAAGTGCTCCTGACATGACATGGAGGACGACTGGTGCAATGAAGCTAGGGAAGCCACGGCCTCTGAATCATTTCTTTGTCCCGCCCGCTCGGAAGCCGGTGTCCCTTGTGGCATTGTCTTCGGTGTTAAGCAAGAAAACAGACCAACAGCGAGGACAAGCCCCACCCCCCACGCCCGAGAAACCCAAAAGCCTGCTGAAACACGGGATAGGTGCCATCACCTCTCAAGGCGACGGGTCAGACGTCTTTTAGTCTGGAAACTATCGTCCTGAGCCGCGATGCCTGGCACCAGTGGCTTAGGCGTGGGAGGGATCCTCTGTTCTGAACTCAACCTACCTGCTCCACGCCCAGGACCGGTCAAGGTGGGGCCCACTCCAGTGCTGCCTCCGCTGCCGGCGTTGAGGGTCGTGAAACCTGGATGTCCAGCACCACCTGAGGGAAACATAAAATGAACTTCTCATTTCAACGGTCCTTGGACTTTATCACCAAAGGGGGATTGAACGATTCGGTCAGTTCCCGCCACAGAAAATGCAGCCTGAATCCAGCGACTTTCTGTCCACAGTCCCCTAAGGTTGGATTCTACTCTAACATTCCTCCAACATTTTGTTGTCGTCCTTCCCATTTCCTGATTGGGGTTGTCGCTCCTTTCTTCCTAACGCTCCTGTGTTCTGCATCTCCAATTGGCTCACACTAGGTCCTCCTCTATTCGTCTCCAGGAGGTAGCTTTCAAAGAAACGCCACCTTCCGCCCCGATCACACTGTCCCTCAGGGATGCAAGTCACACTGATGAAATGTCGTGCCGTAGCTAATGACACCCTTCCACTTAAAACACTCAAGACAGCCAGCTATAGCATTCCCTACTGGCACGTTTTCTCTAACCCTGGCCTAATTTTTTTCACACTGGAGCTTGATCTGACTGAGGTCTGTACTAGATACTATCCGAATCCTAGACGATATGGAAGAAAAGCAAAACGGAACCCATAGGACAGCCACTCCATCTATCCTGGACCAAAACAAGTTAAATGCAAGTCTTTTGGGATAGAGTTTGACCTCCGCGGGTGGGAAAAGGCCAGTCAATTCCTTGTTTGCCATGTTTCCTCAAAAGCCCTACTCTCATGTCACTTCCTTTCTCAAAACCCGAAGTTGCAGATAACTCTCAGTGACAGGCGTTGTGTTTTTTTTGTGTGTCTGTATGTGTGTGTGTGTGTGTGTGTGTGTGTGTGTGTGTGTGAGTGTTTTAAGTCAGAAGCAAGGTAGGAGTATACGAACCTGTTCTTGAAGGTTCTGACTGAAGTCCTCGAGTTGTTCCTGAGAAGAAAAAGAGAAATGAGGGGCCACGTGGTGACTCAGGCCGTTCAGCCTCTGACTGTGGATTAAGGCTCCGGTCATGATGTCAGGGTGGTGCGATGAAGCCCGGAGTTGGGCTCCGGGCAGGGTGTGGAGCCTGCTTGCGATTCAATCTCCCCCTCTCCCTCTGCCTACAGCACGGCTAGGTGTACCATTCTGAGAATTTACCTTTTAGAGAGAAGAAGCAATGCACTTGAAGCTATCAAACTGTTATGTGACAGAAGCCCACTTTCTCTTGACAAAGGCCACGGCCTCTGAATGACATTCTCAACTCGCTCCAACTTGCCTTTCTCTGCTTGGGGCTCTAGTGGTCTCACCGGCTGGCGATCCAGTCGGACCCTCCAAAAGCAACACTAACTCTGTCTCGGGAGCTCTGCTGAAGCAGCACGGATGGTGCTGCACGCGGCTTTCAAAGTCCTTTCCATACACTGGTTCGGGCAATTGGTTCACGGATTTCTTCACGTCCCGCCTCAGGTCGAAGGCGTAGCCAAGATGGCAAACCGTGACCCTATCCCAGGCCAGACCCAGTCTCAGAAGTCCAAAGGCGGGAATCTGGCAATTCCACAGAGACCCTGCTCTGCTCTACATCCCGTCTGAGCTGATGTCACAGAAACACTGCCGCGAAGCCCACACAAACCGGGCGGGGGGGTGGGGGTGGGGCCAGGAAGACGGGCACTACCCACGAAAGAGTGACGAATCCCTCCGAAGCCAAGGGCACCTGCCCTCAGGTCAGGAAGAAGATGCTTTCGACCTTGCATTGCCATACCTGGTCTGCCTCCCGAGGTTGCGCCTGGGGCACTTGACTCTCCACTTGTCCTCTCACCCCCATGGACTGTGCTGAAGCCCTCTGAAATTTCTGCGGAACCTGACACAACAGCGGAGAAAGGGTTTTACTTCGAGGCTGGCAGGATTCTGCATAGCACTCTTCCCTGGGAGGGCACAATGGAGTTTTCTACTACAAAAGCGTCCTGAAAGGACGCCTAGGATGTCTGCCGCTAGCTATCTCATACCAGTCTAATATCACATACAGCTCCGTCTTGAGAGCGACATGGGTCGTGCTCAGCGCCACCGAAGAGGTGCTAAGGGGTCTCTCCTGACTTGTCTGATTTCCCTGCGCTTGGCGCTCCTGTGCTAGGTTCCTTGGGCAAGTGATGTCTTGCTTACCTCCTCCGGTTGCTGCGGTCGGGCCGCCGGTTCCTCCTGAAAAGAGACAGCAGAGGAAACATTACCCTAGACAGAAATCAATTCATTTACTCTGACAGAAGCCCCACACAGCAGGCCGTATTATTGTTCTTCCCATGGGACCGACGGGGCTCACTGACGTCGTGCTCCAGGTCAGCCCGGGAGTGGGCAGCAGATCCAGGAGCCAAAGCCAGGCAGTCTCCCCCTGGACTTTCGACTCTAACGGTGCCTCTCGGAGCATCTGTGGGAAGGGCGCCATTCTCCACCACTTCCAATCGGCCTTATGTGGAGGTTCCGGCAAAGGCCCACAAAGGCAGAGACGTGACATTCTACACACACAGCAGACCCGAGGGATACAGAAGCTTTCACTCAACGGACAGAACATCCCCGTGGCAAACCGCTCCTCAGTCCTTACCACGGCACGCCCCGGGATCAAACCGTTCCGGGCGCCACCCCTTGGTGGACCAAACTTTGAGGAGCGCCACGCCAAGCCCCTGCACCTAGTATTGCCTGACAGCCAAAAGATGGAGCTGCAGACTGGGCGTCCTTGCCCAAGCATCCCGATCCGCACTTGTGGAAGCAGACACTGAATGGTCGTTGCCCTCACCCTGCAGTCAAGTCACTACTCTGATGGGGAGCCCCCAGTGTCTTCGTGTGGGCAGCTAGACCTTCGATCTTTTACCATCTTCCTGTCATGAGCTCTGGAACTGACGCCCAGCAAGTAGCTACAAGGTAAATAGTAAATCCGGAAGTCGGCCAGGGGAACACAAACGGAGGAAAAGAAAGTCGGGCCACAGACTCGTTAATAAATACATAAAGAGAAGTCCCAGGCTGTGTCTGACAGACAGGATTTCTCATGGCACCTGACGGACTTTTGATTCATCCTGAAAGCGATCAGACCACTGCGGGATTCGAAGCAGTGCAGTTGACAGAGGGACAAGCTCAATTTCTGGAAGGTCCCTGCCACGCACCGTGCACCAAGGGTCAATCGGTAGGGACGTGGCGAGTGACTGGACATGCTCTCAACCGGGATACGCATCGGGCGCTTCGGGGGCTTGTCCAGACACCTTGCTGGGGGCCCCTCTTCCCAAGCTTCTGATTGTCGGCAGGTGGGCCTGAACACTGCCATTTCTACAAAGTTCCCAGGACATGTGGATGCTGGTCTGGGAAACACTCTTTGAGCACCTCCGCCTTACAGGAAGACGACCCAGCCGAAGGACCGCACGCATGAGGTGGAAGACGTTGAACACCGGAGCGAGGCACAGGCAAATGGGACTCCCAGGAGAGGGTACCTCGACAGCTATTTGAAATGACACACTGACAGCCTAAGGGGCACGAGTGAACTCAGGCTTGTTTGCTTTGACTCCCAGTCATCTATACTTGCAGGACGGCTCTGGGTTTTCTCCTGGAAACCAACACTCCTTGCAATGGAGTCCCTGATGCCCACGGAGAAGCGTTTTCTCCCTGGGGTTTCCGGCATGGGTGCTCTTAGGCACAGATCCCCGCACCGTGGAGCCATTCCAGAGGAGGCTACGGGTTCTGGGTCCTAATCCTGCCTCTTCCACTTTGGAGACCTCTCCTTACTTTCTTCCTTCTGGGAATAAAGATACCCAAGCGCCATGGTGTCAATGTGATCCGAGTCCCAGGATTTCCCTTTGAGCATCATCCCCAAGGTGTAGCGTGCCACAGAAATATCATTGAGGACGGAATACTTTCACATACAGAAATGGGAGGGAAATGATTTCCCCAAGCCATCGGCTGACTCAGCACTGACCCTGGACACCCCGTCGCGAGCGCTGTAAAAGTGCTCCTGACATGACATGGAGGACGACTGGTGCAATGAAGCTAGGGAAGCCACGGCCTCTGAATCATTTCTTTGTCCCGCCCGCTCGGAAGCCGGTGTCCCTTGTGCCATTGTCTTCGGTGTTAAGCAAGAAAACAGACCAACAGCGAGGACAAGCCCCACCCCCCACGCCCGAGAAACCCAAAAGCCTGCTGAAACACGGGATAGGTGCCATCACCTCTCAAGGCGACGGGTCAGACGTCTTTTAGTCTGGAAACTATCGTCCTGAGCCGCGATGCCTGGCACCAGTGGCTTAGGCGTGGGAGGGATCCTCTGTTCTGAACTCAACCTACCTGCTCCACGCCCAGGACCGGTCAAGGTGGGGCCCACTCCAGTGCTGCCTCCGCTGCCGGCGTTGAGGGTCGTGAAACCTGGATGTCCAGCACCACCTGAGGGAAACATAAAATGAACTTCTCATTTTAACGGTCCTTGGACTTTATCACCAAAGGGGGATCGAACGATTCGGTCAGTTCCCGCCACAGAAAATGCAGCCTGAATCCAGCGACTTTCTGTCCACAGTCCCCTAAGGTTGGATTCTACTCTAACATTCCTCCAACATTTTGTTGTCGTCCTTCCCATTTCCTGATTGGGGTTGTCGCTCCTTTCTTCCTAACGCTCCTGTGTTCTGCATCTCCAATTGGCTCACACTAGGTCCTCCTCTATTCGTCTCCAGGAGGTAGCTTTCAAAGAAACGCCACCTTCCGCCCCGATCACACTGTCCCTCAGGGATGCAAGTCACACTGATGAAATGTCGTGCCGTAGCTAATGACACCCTTCCACTTAAAACACTCAAGACAGCCAGCTATAGCATTCCCTACTGGCACGTTTTCTCTAACCCTGGCCTAATTTTTTTCACACTGGAGCTTGATCTGACTGAGGTCTGTACTAGATACTATCCGAATCCTAGACGATATGGAAGAAAAGCAAAACGGAACCCATAGGACAGCCACTCCATCTATCCTGGACCAAAACAAGTTAAATGCAAGTCTTTTGGGATAGAGTTTGACCTCCGCGGGTGGGAAAAGGCCAGTCAATTCCTTGTTTGCCATGTTTCCTCAAAAGCCCTACTCTCATGTCACTTCCTTTCTCAAAACCCGAAGTTGCAGATAACTCTCAGTGACAGGCGTTGTGTTTTTTTTGTGTGTCTGTATGTGTGTGTGTGTGTGTGTGTGTGTGTGTGTGTGAGTGTTTTAAGTCAGAAGCAAGGTAGGAGTATACGAACCTGTTCTTGAAGGTTCTGACTGAAGTCCTCGAGTTGTTCCTGAGAAGAAAAAGAGAAATGAGGGGCCACGTGGTGACTCAGGCCGTTCAGCCTCTGACTGTGGATTAAGGCTCCGGTCATGATGTCAGGGTGGTGCGATGAAGCCCGGAGTTGGGCTCCGGGCAGGGTGTGGAGCCTGCTTGCGATTCAATCTCCCCCTCTCCCTCTGCCTACAGCACGGCTAGGTGTACCATTCTGAGAATTTACCTTTTAGAGAGAAGAAGCAATGCACTTGAAGCTATCAAACTGTTATGTGACAGAAGCCCACTTTCTCTTGACAAAGGCCACGGCCTCTGAATGACATTCTCAACTCGCTCCAACTTGCCTTTCTCTGCTTGGGGCTCTAGTGGTCTCACCGGCTGGCGATCCAGTCGGACCCTCCAAAAGCAACACTAACTCTGTCTCGGGAGCTCTGCTGAAGCAGCACGGATGGTGCTGCACGCGGCTTTCAAAGTCCTTTCCATACACTGGTTCGGGCAATTGGTTCACGGATTTCTTCACGTCCCGCCTCAGGTCGAAGGCGTAGCCAAGATGGCAAACCGTGACCCTATCCCAGGCCAGACCCAGTCTCAGAAGTCCAAAGGCGGGAATCTGGCAATTCCACAGAGACCCTGCTCTGCTCTACATCCCGTCTGAGCTGATGTCACAGAAACACTGCCGCGAAGCCCACACAAACCGGGCGGGGGGGTGGGGGTGGGGCCAGGAAGACGGGCACTACCCACGAAAGAGTGACGAATCCCTCCGAAGCCAAGGGCACCTGCCCTCAGGTCAGGAAGAAGATGCTTTCGACCTTGCATTGCCATACCTGGTCTGCCTCCCGAGGTTGCGCCTGGGGCACTTGACTCTCCACTTGTCCTCTCACCCCCATGGACTGTGCTGAAGCCCTCTGAAATTTCTGCGGAACCTGACACAACAGCGGAGAAAGGGTTTTACTTCGAGGCTGGCAGGATTCTGCATAGCACTCTTCCCTGGGAGGGCACAATGGAGTTTTCTACTACAAAAGCGTCCTGAAAGGACGCCTAGGATGTCTGCCGCTAGCTATCTCATACCAGTCTAATATCACATACAGCTCCGTCTTGAGAGCGACATGGGTCGTGCTCAGCGCCACCGAAGAGGTGCTAAGGGGTCTCTCCTGACTTGTCTGATTTCCCTGCGCTTGGCGCTCCTGTGCTAGGTTCCTTGGGCAAGTGATGTCTTGCTTACCTCCTCCGGTTGCTGCGGTCGGGCCGCCGGTTCCTCCTGAAAAGAGACAGCAGAGGAAACATTACCCTAGACAGAAATCAATTCATTTACTCTGACAGAAGCCCCACACAGCAGGCCGTATTATTGTTCTTCCCATGGGACCGACGGGGCTCACTGACGTCGTGCTCCAGGTCAGCCCGGGAGTGGGCAGCAGATCCAGGAGCCAAAGCCAGGCAGTCTCCCCCTGGACTTTCGACTCTAACGGTGCCTCTCGGAGCATCTGTGGGAAGGGCGCCATTCTCCACCACTTCCAATCGGCCTTATGTGGAGGTTCCGGCAAAGGCCCACAAAGGCAGAGACGTGACATTCTACACACACAGCAGACCCGAGGGATACAGAAGCTTTCACTCAACGGACAGAACATCCCCGTGGCAAACCGCTCCTCAGTCCTTACCACGGCACGCCCCGGGATCAAACCGTTCCGGGCGCCACCCCTTGGTGGACCAAACTTTGAGGAGCGCCACGCCAAGCCCCTGCACCTAGTATTGCCTGACAGCCAAAAGATGGAGCTGCAGACTGGGCGTCCTTGCCCAAGCATCCCGATCCGCACTTGTGGAAGCAGACACTGAATGGTCGTTGCCCTCACCCTGCAGTCAAGTCACTACTCTGATGGGGAGCCCCCAGTGTCTTCGTGTGGGCAGCTAGACCTTCGATCTTTTACCATCTTCCTGTCATGAGCTCTGGAACTGACGCCCAGCAAGTAGCTACAAGGTAAATAGTAAATCCGGAAGTCGGCCAGGGGAACACAAACGGAGGAAAAGAAAGTCGGGCCACAGACTCGTTAATAAATACATAAAGAGAAGTCCCAGGCTGTGTCTGACAGACAGGATTTCTCATGGCACCTGACGGACTTTTGATTCATCCTGAAAGCGATCAGACCACTGCGGGATTCGAAGCAGTGCAGTTGACAGAGGGACAAGCTCAATTTCTGGAAGGTCCCTGCCACGCACCGTGCACCAAGGGTCAATCGGTAGGGACGTGGCGAGTGACTGGACATGCTCTCAACCGGGATACGCATCGGGCGCTTCGGGGGCTTGTCCAGACACCTTGCTGGGGGCCCCTCTTCCCAAGCTTCTGATTGTCGGCAGGTGGGCCTGAACACTGCCATTTCTACAAAGTTCCCAGGACATGTGGATGCTGGTCTGGGAAACACTCTTTGAGCACCTCCGCCTTACAGGAAGACGACCCAGCCGAAGGACCGCACGCATGAGGTGGAAGACGTTGAACACCGGAGCGAGGCACAGGCAAATGGGACTCCCAGGAGAGGGTACCTCGACAGCTATTTGAAATGACACACTGACAGCCTAAGGGGCACGAGTGAACTCAGGCTTGTTTGCTTTGACTCCCAGTCATCTATACTTGCAGGACGGCTCTGGGTTTTCTCCTGGAAACCAACACTCCTTGCAATGGAGTCCCTGATGCCCACGGAGAAGCGTTTTCTCCCTGGGGTTTCCGGCATGGGTGCTCTTAGGCACAGATCCCCGCACCGTGGAGCCATTCCAGAGGAGGCTACGGGTTCTGGGTCCTAATCCTGCCTCTTCCACTTTGGAGACCTCTCCTTACTTTCTTCCTTCTGGGAATAAAGATACCCAAGCGCCATGGTGTCAATGTGATCCGAGTCCCAGGATTTCCCTTTGAGCATCATCCCCAAGGTGTAGCGTGCCACAGAAATATCATTGAGGACGGAATACTTTCACATACAGAAATGGGAGGGAAATGATTTCCCCAAGCCATCGGCTGACTCAGCACTGACCCTGGACACCCCGTCGCGAGCGCTGTAAAAGTGCTCCTGACATGACATGGAGGACGACTGGTGCAATGAAGCTAGGGAAGCCACGGCCTCTGAATCATTTCTTTGTCCCGCCCGCTCGGAAGCCGGTGTCCCTTGTGCCATTGTCTTCGGTGTTAAGCAAGAAAACAGACCAACAGCGAGGACAAGCCCCACCCCCCACGCCCGAGAAACCCAAAAGCCTGCTGAAACACGGGATAGGTGCCATCACCTCTCAAGGCGACGGGTCAGACGTCTTTTAGTCTGGAAACTATCGTCCTGAGCCGCGATGCCTGGCACCAGTGGCTTAGGCGTGGGAGGGATCCTCTGTTCTGAACTCAACCTACCTGCTCCACGCCCAGGACCGGTCAAGGTGGGGCCCACTCCAGTGCTGCCTCCGCTGCCGGCGTTGAGGGTCGTGAAACCTGGATGTCCAGCACCACCTGAGGGAAACATAAAATGAACTTCTCATTTCAACGGTCCTTGGACTTTATCACCAAAGGGGGATCGAACGATTCGGTCAGTTCCCGCCACAGAAAATGCAGCCTGAATCCAGCGACTTTCTGTCCACAGTCCCCTAAGGTTGGATTCTACTCTAACATTCCTCCAACATTTTGTTGTCGTCCTTCCCATTTCCTGATTGGGGTTGTCGCTCCTTTCTTTCTAACGCTCCTGTGTTCTGCATCTCCAATTGGCTCACACTAGGTCCTCCTCTATTCGTCTCCAGGAGGTAGCTTTCAAAGAAACGCCACCTTCCGCCCCGATCACACTGTCCCTCAGGGATGCAAGTCACACTGATGAAATGTCGTGCCGTAGCTAATGACACCCTTCCACTTAAAACACTCAAGACAGCCAGCTATAGCATTCCCTAGTGGCACGTTTTCTCTAACCCTGGCCTAATTTTTTTCACACTGGAGCTTGATCTGACTGAGGTCTGTACTAGATACTATCCGAATCCTAGACGATATGGAAGAAAAGCAAAACGGAACCCATAGGACAGCCACTCCATCTATCCTGGACCAAAACAAGTTAAATGCAAGTCTTTTGGGATAGAGTTTGACCTCCGCGGGTGGGAAAAGGCCAGCCAATTCCTTGTTTGCCATGTTTCCTCAAAAGCCCTACTCTCATGTCACTTCCTTTCTCAAAACCCGAAGTTGCAGATAACTCTCAGTGACAGGCGTTGTGTTTTTTTTGTGTGTCTGTATGTGTGTGTGTGTGTGTGTGTGTGTGTGTGTGTGTGAGTGTTTTAAGTCAGAAGCAAGGTAGGAGTATATGAACCTGTTCTTGAAGGTTCTGACTGAAGTCCTCGAGTTGTTCCTGAGAAGAAAAAGAGAAATGAGGGGCCACGTGGTGACTCAGGCCGTTCAGCCTCTGACTGTGGATTAAGGCTCCGGTCATGATGTCAGGGTGGTGCGATGAAGCCCGGAGTTGGGCTCCGGGCAGGGTGTGGAGCCTGCTTGCGATTCAATCTCCCCCTCTCCCTCTGCCTACAGCACGGCTAGGTGTACCATTCTGAGAATTTACCTTTTAGAGAGAAGAAGCAATGCACTTGAAGCTATCAAACTGTTATGTGACAGAAGCCCACTTTCTCTTGACAAAGGCCACGGCCTCTGAATGACATTCTCAACTCGCTCCAACTTGCCTTTCTCTGCTTGGGGCTCTAGTGGTCTCACCGGCTGGCGATCCAGTCGGACCCTCCAAAAGCAACACTAACTCTGTCTCGAGAGCTCTGCTGAAGCAGCACGGATGGTGCTGCACGCGGCTTTCAAAGTCCTTTCCATACACTGGTTCGGGCAATTGGTTCACGGATTTCTTCACGTCCCGCCTCAGGTCGAAGGCGTAGCCAAGATGGCAAACCGTGACCCTATCCCAGGCCAGACCCAGTCTCAGAAGTCCAAAGGCGGGAATCTGGCAATTCCACAGAGACCCTGCTCTGCTCTACATCCCGTCTGAGCTGATGTCACAGAAACACTGCCGCGAAGCCCACACAAACCGGGCGGGGGGGTGATGGTGGGGCCAGGAAGACGGGCACTACCCACGAAAGAGTGACGAATCCCTCCGAAGCCAAGGGCACCTGCCCTCAGGTCAGGAAGAAGATGCTTTCGACCTTGCATTGCCATACCTGGTCTGCCTCCCGAGGTTGCGCCTGGGGCACTTGACTCTCCACTTGTCCTCTCACCCCCATGGACTGTGCTGAAGCCCTCTGAAATTTCTGCGGAACCTGACACAACAGCGGAGAAAGGGTTTTACTTCGAGGCTGGCAGGATTCTGCATAGCACTCTTCCCTGGGAGGGCACAATGGAGGTTTCTACTACAAAAGCGTCCTGAAAGGACGCCTAGGATGTCTGCCGCTAGCTATCTCATACCAGTCTAATATCACATACAGCTCCGTCTTGAGAGCGACATGGGTCGTGCTCAGCGCCACCGAAGAGGTGCTAAGGGGTCTCTCCTGACTTGTCTGATTTCCCTGCGCTTGGCGCTCCTGTGCTAGGTTCCTTGGGCAAGTGATGTCTTGCTTACCTCCTCCGGTTGCTGCGGTCGGGCCGCCGGTTCCTCCTGAAAAGAGACAGCAGAGGAAACATTACCCTAGACAGAAATCAATTCATTTACTCTGACAGAAGCCCCACACAGCAGGCCGTATTATTGTTCTTCCCATGGGACCGACGGGGCTCACTGACGTCGTGCTCCAGGTCAGCCCGGGAGTGGGCAGCAGATCCAGGAGCCAAAGCCAGGCAGTCTCCCCCTGGACTTTCGACTCTAACGGTGCCTCTCGGAGCATCTGTGGGAAGGGCGCCATTCTCCACCACTTCCAATCGGCCTTATGTGGAGGTTCCGGCAAAGGCCCACAAAGGCAGAGACGTGACATTCTACACACACAGCAGACCCGAGGGATACAGAAGCTTTCACTCAACGGACAGAACATCCCCGTGGCAAACCGCTCCTCAGTCCTTACCACGGCACGCCCCGGGATCAAACCGTTCCGGGCGCCACCCCTTGGTGGACCAAACTTTGAGGAGCGCCACGCCAAGCCCCTGCACCTAGTATTGCCTGACAGCCAAAAGATGGAGCTGCAGACTGGGCGTCCTTGCCCAAGCATCCCGATCCGCACTTGTGGAAGCAGACACTGAATGGTCGTTGCCCTCACCCTGCAGTCAAGTCACTACTCTGATGGGGAGCCCCCAGTGTCTTCGTGTGGGCAGCTAGACCTTCGATCTTTTACCATCTTCCTGTCATGAGCTCTGGAACTGACGCCCAGCAAGTAGCTACAAGGTAAATAGTAAATCCGGAAGTCGGCCAGGGGAACACAAACGGAGGAAAAGAAAGTCGGGCCACAGACTCGTTAATAAATACATAAAGAGAAGTCCCAGGCTGTGTCTGACAGACAGGATTTCTCATGGCACCTGACGGACTTTTGATTCATCCTGAAAGCGATCAGACCACTGCGGGATTCGAAGCAGTGCAGTTGACAGAGGGACAAGCTCAATTTCTGGAAGGTCCCTGCCACGCACCGTGCACCAAGGGTCAATCGGTAGGGACGTGGCGAGTGACTGGACATGCTCTCAACCGGGATACGCATCGGGCGCTTCGGGGGCTTGTCCAGACACCTTGCTGGGGGCCCCTCTTCCCAAGCTTCTGATTGTCGGCAGGTGGGCCTGAACACTGCCATTTCTACAAAGTTCCCAGGACATGTGGATGCTGGTCTGGGAAACACTCTTTGAGCACCTCCGCCTTACAGGAAGACGACCCAGCCGAAGGACCGCACGCATGAGGTGGAAGACGTTGAACACCGGAGCGAGGCACAGGCAAATGGGACTCCCAGGAGAGGGTACCTCGACAGCTATTTGAAATGACACACTGACAGCCTAAGGGGCACGAGTGAACTCAGGCTTGTTTGCTTTGACTCCCAGTCATCTATACTTGCAGGACGGCTCTGGGTTTTCTCCTGGAAACCAACACTCCTTGCAATGGAGTCCCTGATGCCCACGGAGAAGCGTTTTCTCCCTGGGGTTTCCGGCATGGGTGCTCTTAGGCACAGATCCCCGCATCGTGGAGCCATTCCAGAGGAGGCTACGGGTTCTGGGTCCTAATCCTGCCTCTTCCACTTTGGAGACCTCTCCTTACTTTCTTCCTTCTGGGAATAAAGATACCCAAGCGCCATGGTGTCAATGTGATCCGAGTCCCAGGATTTCCCTTTGAGCATCATCCCCAAGGTGTAGCGTGCCACAGAAATATCATTGAGGACGGAATACTTTCACATACAGAAATGGGAGGGAAATGATTTCCCCAAGCCATCGGCTGACTCAGCACTGACCCTGGACACCCCGTCGCGAGCGCTGTAAAAGTGCTCCTGACATGACATGGAGGACGACTGGTGCAATGAAGCTAGGGAAGCCACGGCCTCTGAATCATTTCTTTGTCCCGCCCGCTCGGAAGCCGGTGTCCCTTGTGCCATTGTCTTCGGTGTTAAGCAAGAAAACAGACCAACAGCGAGGACAAGCCCCACCCCCCACGCCCGAGAAACCCAAAAGCCTGCTGAAACACGGGATAGGTGCCATCACCTCTCAAGGCGACGGGTCAGACGTCTTTTAGTCTGGAAACTATCGTCCTGAGCCGCGATGCCTGGCACCAGTGGCTTAGGCGTGGGAGGGATCCTCTGTTCTGAACTCAACCTACCTGCTCCACGCCCAGGACCGGTCAAGGTGGGGCCCACTCCAGTGCTGCCTCCGCTGCCGGCGTTGAGGGTCGTGAAACCTGGATGTCCAGCACCACCTGAGGGAAACATAAAATGAACTTCTCATTTCAACGGTCCTTGGACTTTATCACCAAAGGGGGATCGAACGATTCGGTCAGTTCCCGCCACAGAAAATGCAGCCTGAATCCAGCGACTTTCTGTCCACAGTCCCCTAAGGTTGGATTCTACTCTAACATTCCTCCAACATTTTGCTGTCGTCCTTCCCATTTCCTGATTGGGGTTGTCGCTCCTTTCTTCCTAACGCTCCTGTGTTCTGCATCTCCAATTGGCTCACACTAGGTCCTCCTCTATTCGTCTCCAGGAGGTAGCTTTCAAAGAAACGCCACCTTCCGCCCCGATCACACTGTCCCTCAGGGATGCAAGTCACACTGATGAAATGTCGTGCCGTAGCTAATGACACCCTTCCACTTAAAACACTCAAGACAGCCAGCTATAGCATTCCCTAGTGGCACGTTTTCTCTAACCCTGGCCTAATTTTTTTCACACTGGAGCTTGATCTGACTGAGGTCTGTACTAGATACTATCCGAATCCTAGACGATATGGAAGAAAAGCAAAACGGAACCCATAGGACAGCCACTCCATCTATCCTGGACCAAAACAAGTTAAATGCAAGTCTTTTGGGATAGAGTTTGACCTCCGCGGGTGGGAAAAGGCCAGCCAATTCCTTGTTTGCCATGTTTCCTCAAAAGCCCTACTCTCATGTCACTTCCTTTCTCAAAACCCGAAGTTGCAGATAACTCTCAGTGACAGGCGTTGTGTTTTTTTTGTGTGTCTGTATGTGTGTGTGTGTGTGTGTGTGTGTGTGTGTGTGTGAGTGTTTTAAGTCAGAAGCAAGGTAGGAGTATATGAACCTGTTCTTGAAGGTTCTGACTGAAGTCCTCGAGTTGTTCCTGAGAAGAAAAAGAGAAATGAGGGGCCACGTGGTGACTCAGGCCGTTCAGCCTCTGACTGTGGATTAAGGCTCCGGTCATGATGTCAGGGTGGTGCGATGAAGCCCGGAGTTGGGCTCCGGGCAGGGTGTGGAGCCTGCTTGCGATTCAATCTCCCCCTCTCCCTCTGCCTACAGCACGGCTAGTTGTACCATTCTGAGAATTTACCTTTTAGAGAGAAGAAGCAATGCACTTGAAGCTATCAAACTGTTATGTGACAGAAGCCCACTTTCTCTTGACAAAGGCCACGGCCTCTGAATGACATTCTCAACTCGCTCCAACTTGCCTTTCTCTGCTTGGGGCTCTAGTGGTCTCACCGGCTGGCGATCCAGTCGGACCCTCCAAAAGCAACACTAACTCTGTCTCGAGAGCTCTGCTGAAGCAGCACGGATGGTGCTGCACGCGGCTTTCAAAGTCCTTTCCATACACTGGTTCGGGCAATTGGTTCACGGATTTCTTCACGTCCCGCCTCAGGTCGAAGGCGTAGCCAAGATGGCAAACCGTGACCCTATCCCAGGCCAGACCCAGTCTCAGAAGTCCAAAGGCGGGAATCTGGCAATTCCACAGAGACCCTGCTCTGCTCTACATCCCGTCTGAGCTGATGTCACAGAAACACTGCCGCGAAGCCCACACAAACCGGGCGGGGGGGTGATGGTGGGGCCAGGAAGACGGGCACTACCCACGAAAGAGTGACGAATCCCTCCGAAGCCAAGGGCACCTGCCCTCAGGTCAGGAAGAAGATGCTTTCGACCTTGCATTGCCATACCTGGTCTGCCTCCCGAGGTTGCGCCTGGGGCACTTGACTCTCCACTTGTCCTCTCACCCCCATGGACTGTGCTGAAGCCCTCTGAAATTTCTGCGGAACCTGACACAACAGCGGAGAAAGGGTTTTACTTCGAGGCTGGCAGGATTCTGCATAGCACTCTTCCCTGGGAGGGCACAATGGAGGTTTCTACTACAAAAGCGTCCTGAAAGGACGCCTAGGATGTCTGCCGCTAGCTATCTCATACCAGTCTAATATCACATACAGCTCCGTCTTGAGAGCGACATGGGTCGTGCTCAGCGCCACCGAAGAGGTGCTAAGGGGTCTCTCCTGACTTGTCTGATTTCCCTGCGCTTGGCGCTCCTGTGCTAGGTTCCTTGGGCAAGTGATGTCTTGCTTACCTCCTCCGGTTGCTGCGGTCGGGCCGCCGGTTCCTCCTGAAAAGAGACAGCAGAGGAAACATTACCCTAGACAGAAATCAATTCATTTACTCTGACAGAAGCCCCACACAGCAGGCCGTATTATTGTTCTTCCCATGGGACCGACGGGGCTCACTGACGTCGTGCTCCAGGTCAGCCCGGGAGTGGGCAGCAGATCCAGGAGCCAAAGCCAGGCAGTCTCCCCCTGGACTTTCGACTCTAACGGTGCCTCTCGGAGCATCTGTGGGAAGGGCGCCATTCTCCACCACTTCCAATCGGCCTTATGTGGAGGTTCCGGCAAAGGCCCACAAAGGCAGAGACGTGACATTCTACACACACAGCAGACCCGAGGGATACAGAAGCTTTCACTCAACGGACAGAACATCCCCGTGGCAAACCGCTCCTCAGTCCTTACCACGGCACGCCCCGGGATCAAACCGTTCCGGGCGCCACCCCTTGGTGGACCAAACTTTGAGGAGCGCCACGCCAAGCCCCTGCACCTAGTATTGCCTGACAGCCAAAAGATGGAGCTGCAGACTGGGCGTCCTTGCCCAAGCATCCCGATCCGCACTTGTGGAAGCAGACACTGAATGGTCGTTGCCCTCACCCTGCAGTCAAGTCACTACTCTGATGGGGAGCCCCCAGTGTCTTCGTGTGGGCAGCTAGACCTTCGATCTTTTACCATCTTCCTGTCATGAGCTCTGGAACTGACGCCCAGCAAGTAGCTACAAGGTAAATAGTAAATCCGGAAGTCGGCCAGGGGAACACAAACGGAGGAAAAGAAAGTCGGGCCACAGACTCGTTAATAAATACATAAAGAGAAGTCCCAGGCTGTGTCTGACAGACAGGATTTCTCATGGCACCTGACGGACTTTTGATTCATCCTGAAAGCGATCAGACCACTGCGGGATTCGAAGCAGTGCAGTTGACAGAGGGACAAGCTCAATTTCTGGAAGGTCCCTGCCACGCACCGTGCACCAAGGGTCAATCGGTAGGGACGTGGCGAGTGACTGGACATGCTCTCAACCGGGATACGCATCGGGCGCTTCGGGGGCTTGTCCAGACACCTTGCTGGGGGCCCCTCTTCCCAAGCTTCTGATTGTCGGCAGGTGGGCCTGAACACTGCCATTTCTACAAAGTTCCCAGGACATGTGGATGCTGGTCTGGGAAACACTCTTTGAGCACCTCCGCCTTACAGGAAGACGACCCAGCCGAAGGACCGCACGCATGAGGTGGAAGACGTTGAACACCGGAGCGAGGCACAGGCAAATGGGACTCCCAGGAGAGGGTACCTCGACAGCTATTTGAAATGACACACTGACAGCCTAAGGGGCACGAGTGAACTCAGGCTTGTTTGCTTTGACTCCCAGTCATCTATACTTGCAGGACGGCTCTGGGTTTTCTCCTGGAAACCAACACTCCTTGCAATGGAGTCCCTGATGCCCACGGAGAAGCGTTTTCTCCCTGGGGTTTCCGGCATGGGTGCTCTTAGGCACAGATCCCCGCATCGTGGAGCCATTCCAGAGGAGGCTACGGGTTCTGGGTCCTAATCCTGCCTCTTCCACTTTGGAGACCTCTCCTTACTTTCTTCCTTCTGGGAATAAAGATACCCAAGCGCCATGGTGTCAATGTGATCCGAGTCCCAGGATTTCCCTTTGAGCATCATCCCCAAGGTGTAGCGTGCCACAGAAATATCATTGAGGACGGAATACTTTCACATACAGAAATGGGAGGGAAATGATTTCCCCAAGCCATCGGCTGACTCAGCACTGACCCTGGACACCCCGTCGCGAGCGCTGTAAAAGTGCTCCTGACATGACATGGAGGACGACTGGTGCAATGAAGCTAGGGAAGCCACGGCCTCTGAATCATTTCTTTGTCCCGCCCGCTCGGAAGCCGGTGTCCCTTGTGCCATTGTCTTCGGTGTTAAGCAAGAAAACAGACCAACAGCGAGGACAAGCCCCACCCCCCACGCCCGAGAAACCCAAAAGCCTGCTGAAACACGGGATAGGTGCCATCACCTCTCAAGGCGACGGGTCAGACGTCTTTTAGTCTGGAAACTATCGTCCTGAGCCGCGATGCCTGGCACCAGTGGCTTAGGCGTGGGAGGGATCCTCTGTTCTGAACTCAACCTACCTGCTCCACGCCCAGGACCGGTCAAGGTGGGGCCCACTCCAGTGCTGCCTCCGCTGCCGGCGTTGAGGGTCGTGAAACCTGGATGTCCAGCACCACCTGAGGGAAACATAAAATGAACTTCTCATTTCAACGGTCCTTGGACTTTATCACCAAAGGGGGATCGAACGATTCGGTCAGTTCCCGCCACAGAAAATGCAGCCTGAATCCAGCGACTTTCTGTCCACAGTCCCCTAAGGTTGGATTCTACTCTAACATTCCTCCAACATTTTGCTGTCGTCCTTCCCATTTCCTGATTGGGGTTGTCGCTCCTTTCTTCCTAACGCTCCTGTGTTCTGCATCTCCAATTGGCTCACACTAGGTCCTCCTCTATTCGTCTCCAGGAGGTAGCTTTCAAAGAAACGCCACCTTCCGCCCCGATCACACTGTCCCTCAGGGATGCAAGTCACACTGATGAAATGTCGTGCCGTAGCTAATGACACCCTTCCACTTAAAACACTCAAGACAGCCAGCTATAGCATTCCCTAGTGGCACGTTTTCTCTAACCCTGGCCTAATTTTTTTCACACTGGAGCTTGATCTGACTGAGGTCTGTACTAGATACTATCCGAATCCTAGACGATATGGAAGAAAAGCAAAACGGAACCCATAGGACAGCCACTCCATCTATCCTGGACCAAAACAAGTTAAATGCAAGTCTTTTGGGATAGAGTTTGACCTCCGCGGGTGGGAAAAGGCCAGCCAATTCCTTGTTTGCCATGTTTCCTCAAAAGCCCTACTCTCATGTCACTTCCTTTCTCAAAACCCGAAGTTGCAGATAACTCTCAGTGACAGGCGTTGTGTTTTTTTTGTGTGTCTGTATGTGTGTGTGTGTGTGTGTGTGTGTGTGTGTGTGTGTGAGTGTTTTAAGTCAGAAGCAAGGTAGGAGTATACGAACCTGTTCTTGAAGGTTCTGACTGAAGTCCTCGAGTTGTTCCTGAGAAGAAAAAGAGAAATGAGGGGCCACGTGGTGACTCAGGCCGTTCAGCCTCTGACTGTGGATTAAGGCTCCGGTCATGATGTCAGGGTGGTGCGATGAAGCCCGGAGTTGGGCTCCGGGCAGGGTGTGGAGCCTGCTTGCGATTCAATCTCCCCCTCTCCCTCTGCCTACAGCACGGCTAGGTGTACCATTCTGAGAATTTACCTTTTAGAGAGAAGAAGCAATGCACTTGAAGCTATCAAACTGTTATGTGACAGAAACCCACTTTCTCTTGACAAAGGCCACGGCCTCTGAATGACATTCTCAACTCGCTCCAACTTGCCTTTCTCTGCTTGGGGCTCTAGTGGTCTCACCGGCTGGCGATCCAGTCGGACCCTCCAAAAGCAACACTAACTCTGTCTCGGGAGCTCTGCTGAAGCAGCACGGATGGTGCTGCACGCGGCTTTCAAAGTCCTTTCCATACACTAGTCCGGGCAATTGGTTCACGGATTTCTTCACGTCCCGCCTCAGGTCGAAGGCGTAGCCAAGATGGCAAACCGTGACCCTATCCCAGGCCAGACCCAGTCTCAGAAGTCCAAAGGCGGGAATCTGGCAATTCCACAGAGACCCTGCTCTGCTCTACATCCCGTCTGAGCTGATGTCACAGAAACGCTGCCGCGAAGCCCACACAAACCGGGCGGGGGGGTGGGGGTGGGGCCAGGAAGACGGGCACTACCCACGAAAGAGTGACGAATCCCTCCGAAGCCAAGGGCACCTGCCCTCAGGTCAGGAAGAAGATGCTTTCGACCTTGCATTGCCATACCTGGTCTGCCTCCCGAGGTTGCGCCTGGGGCACTTGACTCTCCACTTGTCCTCTCACCCCCATGGACTGTGCTGAAGCCCTCTGAAATTTCTGCGGAACCTGACACAACAGCGGAGAAAGGGTTTTACTTCGAGGCTGGCAGGATTCTGCATAGCACTCTTCCCTGGGAGGGCACAATGGAGGTTTCTACTACAAAAGCGTCCTGAAAGGACGCCTAGGATGTCTGCCGCTAGCTATCTCATACCCGTCTAATATCACATACAGCTCCGTCTTGAGAGCGACATGGGTCGTGCTCAGCGCCACCGAAGAGGTGCTAAGGGGTCTCTCCTGACTTGTCTGATTTCCCTGCGCTTGGCGCTCCTGTGCTAGGTTCCTTGGGCAAGTGATGTCTTGCTTACCTCCTCCGGTTGCTGCGGTCGGGCCGCCGGTTCCTCCTGAAAAGAGACAGCAGAGGAAACATTACCCTAGACAGAAATCAATTCATTTACTCTGACAGAAGCCCCACACAGCAGGCCGTATTATTGTTCTTCCCATGGGACCGACGGGGCTCACTGACGTCGTGCTCCAGGTCAGCCCGGGAGTGGGCAGCAGATCCAGGAGCCAAAGCCAGGCAGTCTCCCCCTGGACTTTCGACTCTAACGGTGCCTCTCGGAGCATCTGTGGGAAGGGCGCCATTCTCCACCACTTCCAATCGGCCTTATGTGGAGGTTCCGGCAAAGGCCCACAAAGGCAGAGACGTGACATTCTACACACACAGCAGACCCGAGGGATGCAGAAGCTTTCACTCAACGGACAGAACATCCCCGTGGCAAACCGCTCCTCAGTCCTTACCACGGCACGCCCCGGGATCAAACCGTTCCGGGCGCCACCCCTTGGTGGACCAAACTTTGAGGAGCGCCACGCCAAGCCCCTGCACCTAGTATTGCCTGACAGCCAAAAGATGGAGCTGCAGACTGGGCGTCCTTGCCCAAGCATCCCGATCCGCACTTGTGGAAGCAGACACTGAATGGTCGTTGCCCTCACCCTGCAGTCAAGTCACTACTCTGATGGGGAGCCCCCAGTGTCTTCGTGTGGGCAGCTAGACCTTCGATCTTTTACCATCTTCCTGTCATGAGCTCTGGAACTGACGCCCAGCAAGTAGCTACAAGGTAAATAGTAAATCCGGAAGTCGGCCAGGGGAACACAAACGGAGGAAAAGAAAGTCGGGCCACAGACTCGTTAATAAATACATAAAGAGAAGTCCCAGGCTGTGTCTGACAGACAGGATTTCTCATGGTACCTGACGGACTTTTGATTCATCCTGAAAGCGATCAGACCACTGCGGGATTCGAAGCAGTGCAGTTGACAGAGGGACAAGCTCAATTTCTGGAAGGTCCCTGCCACGCACCGTGCACCAAGGGTCAATCGGTAGGGACGTGGCGAGTGACTGGACATGCTCTCAACCGGGATACGCATCGGGCGCTTCGGGGGCTTGTCCAGACACCTTGCTGGGGGCCCCTCTTCCCAAGCTTCTGATTGTCGGCAGGTGGGCCTGAACACTGCCATTTCTACAAAGTTCCCAGGACATGTGGATGCTGGTCTGGGAAACACTCTTTGAGCACCTCCGCCTTACAGGAAGACGACCCAGCCGAAGGACCGCACGCATGAGGTGGAAGACGTTGAACACCGGAGCGAGGCACAGGCAAATGGGACTCCCAGGAGAGGGTACCTCGACAGCTATTTGAAATGACACACTGACAGCCTAAGGGGCACGAGTGAACTCAGGCTTGTTTGCTTTGACTCCCAGTCATCTATACTTGCAGGACGGCTCTGGGTTTTCTCCTGGAAACCAACACTCCTTGCAATGGAGTCCCTGATGCCCACGGAGAAGCGTTTTCTCCCTGGGGTTTCCGGCATGGGTGCTCTTAGGCACAGATCCCCGCACCGTGGAGCCATTCCAGAGGAGGCTACGGGTTCTGGGTCCTAATCCTGCCTCTTCCACTTTGGAGACCTCTCCTTACTTTCTTCCTTCTGGGAATAAAGATACCCAAGCGCCATGGTGTCAATGTGATCCGAGTCCCAGGATTTCCCTTTGAGCATCATCCCCAAGGTGTAGCGTGCCACAGAAATATCATTGAGGACGGAATACTTTCACATACAGAAATGGGAGGGAAATGATTTCCCCAAGCCATCGGCTGACTCAGCACTGACCCTGGACACCCCGTCGCGAGCGCTGTAAAAGTGCTCCTGACATGACATGGAGGACGACTGGTGCAATGAAGCTAGGGAAGCCACGGCCTCTGAATCATTTCTTTGTCCCGCCCGCTCGGAAGCCGGTGTCCCTTGTGCCATTGTCTTCGGTGTTAAGCAAGAAAACAGATCAACAGCGAGGACAAGCCCCACCCCCCACGCCCGAGAAACCCAAAAGCCTGCTGAAACACGGGATAGGTGCCATCACCTCTCAAGGCGACGGGTCAGACGTCTTTTAGTCTGGAAACTATCGTCCTGAGCCGCGATGCCTGGCACCAGTGGCTTAGGCGTGGGAGGGATCCTCTGTTCTGAACTCAACCTACCTGCTCCACGCCCAGGACCGGTCAAGGTGGGGCCCACTCCAGTGCTGCCTCCGCTGCCGGCGTTGAGGGTCGTGAAACCTGGATGTCCAGCACCACCTGAGGGAAACATAAAATGAACTTCTCATTTCAACGGTCCTTGGACTTTATCACCAAAGGGGGATCGAACGATTCGGTCAGTTCCCGCCACAGAAAATGCAGCCTGAATCCAGCGACTTTCTGTCCACAGTCCCCTAAGGTTGGATTCTACTCTAACATTCCTCCAACATTTTGCTGTCGTCCTTCCCATTTCCTGATTGGGGTTGTCGCTCCTTTCTTCCTAACGCTCCTGTGTTCTGCATCTCCAATTGGCTCACACTAGGTCCTCCTCTATTCGTCTCCAGGAGGAAGCTTTCAAAGAAACGCCACCTTCCGCCCCGATCACACTGTCCCTCAGGGATGCAAGTCACACTGATGAAATGTCGTGCCGTAGCTAATGACACCCTTCCACTTAAAACACTCAAGACAGCCAGCTATAGCATTCCCTAGTGGCACGTTTTCTCTAACCCTGGCCTAATTTTTTTCACACTGGAGCTTGATCTGACTGAGGTCTGTACTAGATACTATCCGAATCCTAGACGATATGGAAGAAAAGCAAAACGGAACCCATAGGACAGCCACTCCATCTATCCTGGACCAAAACAAGTTAAATGCAAGTCTTTTGGGATAGAGTTTGACCTCCGCGGGTGGGAAAAGGCCAGCCAATTCCTTGTTTGCCATGTTTCCTCAAAAGCCCTACTCTCATGTCACTTCCTTTCTCAAAACCCGAAGTTGCAGATAACTCTCAGTGACAGGCGTTGTGTTTTTTTTGTGTGTCTGTATGTGTGTGTGTGTGTGTGTGTGTGTGTGTGAGTGTTTTAAGTCAGAAGCAAGGTAGGAGTATACGAACCTGTTCTTGAAGGTTCTGACTGAAGTCCTCGAGTTGTTCCTGAGAAGAAAAAGAGAAATGAGGGGCCACGTGGTGACTCAGGCCGTTCAGCCTCTGACTGTGGATTAAGGCTCCGGTCATGATGTCAGGGTGGTGCGATGAAGCCCGGAGTTGGGCTCCGGGCAGGGTGTGGAGCCTGCTTGCGATTCAATCTCCCCCTCTCCCTCTGCCTACAGCACGGCTAGGTGTACCATTCTGAGAATTTACCTTTTAGAGAGAAGAAGCAATGCACTTGAAGCTATCAAACTGTTATGTGACAGAAGCCCACTTTCTCTTGACAAAGGCCACGGCCTCTGAATGACATTCTCAACTCGCTCCAACTTGCCTTTCTCTGCTTGGGGCTCTAGTGGTCTCACCGGCTGGCGATCCAGTCGGACCCTCCAAAAGCAACACTAACTCTGTCTCGAGAGCTCTGCTGAAGCAGCACGGATGGTGCTGCACGCGGCTTTCAAAGTCCTTTCCATACACTGGTTCGGGCAATTGGTTCACGGATTTCTTCACGTCCCGCCTCAGGTCGAAGGCGTAGCCAAGATGGCAAACCGTGACCCTATCCCAGGCCAGACCCAGTCTCAGAAGTCCAAAGGCGGGAATCTGGCAATTCCACAGAGACCCTGCTCTGCTCTACATCCCGTCTGAGCTGATGTCACAGAAACACTGCCGCGAAGCCCACACAAACCGGGCGGGGGGGTGATGGTGGGGCCAGGAAGACGGGCACTACCCACGAAAGAGTGACGAATCCCTCCGAAGCCAAGGGCACCTGCCCTCAGGTCAGGAAGAAGATGCTTTTGACCTTGCATTGCCATACCTGGTCTGCCTGCCGAGGTTGCGCCTGGGGCACTTGACTCTCCACTTGTCCTCTCACCCCCATGGACTGTGCTGAAGCCCTCTGAAATTTCTGCGGAACCTGACACAACAGCGGAGAAAGGGTTTTACTTCGAGGCTGGCAGGATTCTGCATAGCACTCTTCCCTGGGAGGGCACAATGGAGGTTTCTACTACAAAAGCGTCCTGAAAGGACGCCTAGGATGTCTGCCGCTAGCTATCTCATACCCGTCTAATATCACATACAGCTCCGTCTTGAGAGCGACATGGGTCGTGCTCAGCGCCACCGAAGAGGTGCTAAGGGGTCTCTCCTGACTTGTCTGATTTCCCTGCGCTTGGCGCTCCTGTGCTAGGTTCCTTGGGCAAGTGATGTCTTGCTTACCTCCTCCGGTTGCTGCGGTCGGGCCGCCGGTTCCTCCTGAAAAGAGACAGCAGAGGAAACATTACCCTAGACAGAAATCAATTCATTTACTCTGACAGAAGCCCCACACAGCAGGCCGTATTATTGTTCTTCCCATGGGACCGACGGGGCTCACTGACGTCGTGCTCCAGGTCAGCCCGGGAGTGGGCAGCAGATCCAGGAGCCAAAGCCAGGCAGTCTCCCCCTGGACTTTCGACTCTAACGGTGCCTCTCGGAGCATCTGTGGGAAGGGCGCCATTCTCCACCACTTCCAATCGGCCTTATGTGGAGGTTCCGGCAAAGGCCCACAAAGGCAGAGACGTGACATTCTACACACACAGCAGACCCGAGGGATGCAGAAGCTTTCACTCAACGGACAGAACATCCCCGTGGCAAACCGCTCCTCAGTCCTTACCACGGCACGCCCCGGGATCAAACCGTTCCGGGCGCCACCCCTTGGTGGACCAAACTTTGAGGAGCGCCACGCCAAGCCCCTGCACCTAGTATTGCCTGACAGCCAAAAGATGGAGCTGCAGACTGGGCGTCCTTGCCCAAGCATCCCGATCCGCACTTGTGGAAGCAGACACTGAATGGTCGTTGCCCTCACCCTGCAGTCAAGTCACTACTCTGATGGGGAGCCCCCAGTGTCTTCGTGTGGGCAGCTAGACCTTCGATCTTTTACCATCTTCCTGTCATGAGCTCTGGAACTGACGCCCAGCAAGTAGCTACAAGGTAAATAGTAAATCCGGAAGTCGGCCAGGGGAACACAAACGGAGGAAAAGAAAGTCGGGCCACAGACTCGTTAATAAATACATAAAGAGAAGTCCCAGGCTGTGTCTGACAGACAGGATTTCTCATGGTACCTGACGGACTTTTGATTCATCCTGAAAGCGATCAGACCACTGCGGGATTCGAAGCAGTGCAGTTGACAGGGGGACAAGCTCAATTTCTGGAAGGTCCCTGCCACGCACCGTGCACCAAGGGTCAATCGGTAGGGACGTGGCGAGTGACTGGACATGCTCTCAACCGGGATACGCATCGGGCGCTTCGGGGGCTTGTCCAGACACCTTGCTGGGGGCCCCTCTTCCCAAGCTTCTGATTGTCGGCAGGTGGGCCTGAACACTGCCATTTCTACAAAGTTCCCAGGACATGTGGATGCTGGTCTGGGAAACACTCTTTGAGCACCTCCGCCTTACAGGAAGACGACCCAGCCGAAGGACCGCACGCATGAGGTGGAAGACGTTGAACACCGGAGCGAGGCACAGGCAAATGGGACTCCCAGGAGAGGGTACCTCGACAGCTATTTGAAATGACACACTGACAGCCTAAGGGGCACGAGTGAACTCAGGCTTGTTTGCTTTGACTCCCAGTCATCTATACTTGCAGGACGGCTCTGGGTTTTCTCCTGGAAACCAACACTCCTTGCAATGGAGTCCCTGATGCCCACGGAGAAGCGTTTTCTCCCTGGGGTTTCCGGCATGGGTGCTCTTAGGCACAGATCCACGCACCGTGGAGCCATTCCAGAGGAGGCTACGGGTTCTGGGTCCTAATCCTGCCTCTTCGACTTTGGAGACCTCTCCTTACTTTCTTCTTCTGGGAATAAAGATACCCAAGCGCCATGGTGTCAATGTGATCTGAGTCCCAGGATTTCCCTTTGAGCATCATCCCCAAGGTGTAGCGTGCCACAGAAATATCATTGAGGACGGAATACTTTCACATACAGAAATGGGAGGGAAATGATTCCCCAAGCCATCGGCTGACTCAGCACTGACCCTGGACACCCCGTCGCGAGCGCTGTAAAAGTGCTCCTGACATGACATGGAGGACGACTGGTGCAATGAAGCTAGGGAAGCCACGGCCTCTGAATCATTTCTTTGTCCCGCCCGCTCGGAAGCCGGTGTCCCTTGTGCCATTGTCTTCGGTGTTAAGCAAGAAAACAGACCAACAGCGAGGACAAGCCCCACCCCCCACGCCCGAGAAACCCAAAAGCCTGCTGAAACACGGGATAGGTGCCATCACCTCTCAAGGCGACGGGTCAGACGTCTTTTAGTCTGGAAACTATCGTCCTGAGCCGCGATGCCTGGCACCAGTGGCTTAGGCGTGGGAGGGATCCTCTGTTCTGAACTCAACCTACCTGCTCCACGCCCAGGACCGGTCAAGGTGGGGCCCACTCCAGTGCTGCCTCCGCTGCCGGCGTTGAGGGTCGTGAAACCTGGATGTCCAGCACCACCTGAGGGAAACATAAAATGAACTTCTCATTTCAACGGTCCTTGGACTTTATCACCAAAGGGGGATCGAACGATTCGGTCAGTTCCCGCCACAGAAAATGCAGCCTGAATCCAGCGACTTTCTGTCCACAGTCCCCTAAGGTTGGATTCTACTCTAACATTCCTCCAACATTTTGCTGTCGTCCTTCCCATTTCCTGATTGGGGTTGTCGCTCCTTTCTTCCTAACGCTCCTGTGTTCTGCATCTCCAATTGGCTCACACTAGGTCCTCCTCTATTCGTCTCCAGGAGGTAGCTTTCAAAGAAACGCCACCTTCCGCCCCGATCACACTGTCCCTCAGGGATGCAAGTCACACTGATGAAATGTCGTGCCGTAGCTAATGACACCCTTCCACTTAAAACAGTCAAGACAGCCAGCTATAGCATTCCCTAGTGGCACGTTTTCTCTAACCCTGGCCTAATTTTTTTCACACTGGAGCTTGATCTGACTGAGGTCTGTACTAGATACTATCCGAATCCTAGACGATATGGAAGAAAAGCAAAACGGAACCCATAGGACAGCCACTCCATCTATCCTGGACCAAAACAAGTTAAATGCAAGTCTTTTGGGATAGAGTTTGACCTCCGCGGGTGGGAAAACGCCAGTCAATTCCTTGTTTGCCATGTTTTCTCTAAAGCCCTACTCTCATGTCACTTCCTTCCTCAAAACCCGAAGTTGCAGATAACTCTCAGTGACAGGCGTTGTGTTTTTTTTGTGTGTCTGTATATGTGTGTGTGTGTGTGTGTGTGTGTGTGTGTGTGCGTGTGTGAGTGTTTTAAGTCAGAAGCAAGGTAGGAGTATACGAACCTGTTCTTGAAGGTTCTGACTGAAGTCCTCGAGTTGTTCCTGAGAAGAAAAAGAGAAATGAGGGGCCACGTGGTGACTCAGGCCGTTCAGCCTCTGACTGTGGATTAAGGCTCCGGTCATGATGTCAGGGTGGTGCGATGAAGCCCGGAGTTGGGCTCCGGGCAGGGTGTGGAGCCTGCTTGCGATTCAATCTCCCCCTCTCCCTCTGCCTGCAGCACGGCTAGGTGTACCATTCTGAGAATTTACCTTTTAGAGAGAAGAAGCAATGCACTTGAAGCTATCAAACTGTTATGTGACAGAAACCCACTTTCTCTTGACAAAGGGCACGGCCTCTGAATGACATTCTCAACTCGCTCCAAAGTGCCTTTCTCTGCTTGGGGCTCTAGTGGTCTCACCGGCTGGCGATCCAGTCAGACCCTCCAAAAGCAACACTAACTCTGTCTCGGGAGCTCTGCTGAAGCAGCACGGATGGTGCTGCACGCGGCTTTCAAAGTCCTTTCCATACACTGGTTCGGGCAATTGGTTCACGGATTTCTTCACGTCCCGCCTCAGGTCGAAGGCGTAGCCAAGATGGCAAACCGTGAACCTATCCCAGGCCAGACCCAGTCTCAGAAGTCCAAAGGCGGGAATCTGGCAATTCCACAGAGACCCTGCTCTGCTCTACATCCCGTCTGAGCTGATGTCACAGAAACACTGCCGCGAAGCCCACACAAACCGGGCGGGGGGGTGGGGGTGGGGCCAGGAAGACGGGCACTACCCACGAAAGAGTGACGAATCCCTCCGAAGCCAAGGGCACCTGCCCTCAGGTCAGGAAGAAGATGCTTTCGACCTTGCATTGCCATACCTGGTCTGCCTCCCGAGGTTGCGCCTGGGGCACTTGACTCTCCACTTGTCCTCTCACCCCCATGGACTGTGCTGAAGCCCTCTGAAATTTCTGCGGAACCTGACACAACAGCGGAGAAAGGGTTTTACTTCGAGGCTGGCAGGATTCTGCATAGCACTCTTCCCTGGGAGGGCACAATGGAGTTTTCTACTACAAAAGCGTCCTGAAAGGACGCCTAGGATGTCTGCCGCTAGCTATCTCATACCAGTCTAATATCACATACAGCTCCGTCTTCAGAGCGACATGGGTCGTGCTCAGCGCCACCGAAGAGGTGCTAAGGGGTCTCTCCTGACTTGTCTGATTTCCCTGCGCTTGGCGCTCCTGTGCTAGGTTCCTTGGGCAAGTGATGTCTTGCTTACCTCCTCCGGTTGCTGCGGTCGGGCCGCCGGTTCCTCCTGAAAAGAGACAGCAGAGGAAACATTACCCTAGACAGAAATCAATTCATTTACTCTGACAGAAGCCCCACACAGCAGGCCGTATTATTGTTCTTCCCATGGGACCGACGGGGCTCACTGACGTCGTGCTCCAGGTCAGCCCGGGAGTGGGCAGCAGATCCAGGAGCCAAAGCCAGGCAGTCTCCCCCTGGACTTTCGACTCTAACGGTGCCTCTCGGAGCATCTGTGGGAAGGGCGCCATTCTCCACCACTTCCAATCGGCCTTATGTGGAGGTTCCGGCAAAGGCCCACAAAGGCAGAGACGTGACATTCTACACACACAGCAGACCCGAGGGATGCAGAAGCTTTCACTCAACGGACAGAACATCCCCGTGGCAAACCGCTCCTCAGTCCTTACCACGGCACGCCCCGGGATCAAACCGTTCCGGGCGCCACCCCTTGGTGGACCAAACTTTGAGGAGCGCCACGCCAAGCCCCTGCACCTAGTATTGCCTGACAGCCAAAAGATGGAGCTGCAGACTGGGCGTCCTTGCCCAAGCATCCCGATCCGCACTTGTGGAAGCAGACACTGAATGGTCGTTGCCCTCACCCTGCAGTCAAGTCACTACTCTGATGGGGAGCCCCCAGTGTCTTCGTGTGGGCAGCTAGACCTTCGATCTTTTACCATCTTCCTGTCATGAGCTCTGGAACTGACGCCCAGCAAGTAGCTACAAGGTAAATAGTAAATCCGGAAGTCGGCCAGGGGAACACAAACGGAGGAAAAGAAAGTCGGGCCACAGACTCGTTAATAAATACATAAAGAGAAGTCCCAGGCTGTGTCTGACAGACAGGATTTCTCATGGTACCTGACGGACTTTTGATTCATCCTGAAAGCGATCAGACCACTGCGGGATTCGAAGCAGTGCAGTTGACAGGGGGACAAGCTCAATTTCTGGAAGGTCCCTGCCACGCACCGTGCACCAAGGGTCAATCGGTAGGGACGTGGCGAGTGACTGGACATGCTCTCAACCGGGATACGCATCGGGCGCTTCGGGGGCTTATCCAGACACCTTGCTGGGGGCCCCTCTTCCCAAGCTTCTGATTGTGGGCAGGTGGGCCTGAACACTGCCATTTCTACAAAGTTCCCAGGACATGTGGATGCTGGTCTGGGAAACACTCTTTGAGCACCTCCGCCTTACAGGAAGACGACCCAGCCGAAGGACCGCACGCATGAGGTGGAAGACGTTGAACACCGGAGCGAGGCACAGGCAAATGCGACTCCCAGGAGAGGGTACCTCGACAGCTATTTGAAATGACACACTGACAGCCTAAGGGGCATGAGTGAACCAGGCTTGTTTGCTTTGACTCCCAGTCATCTATACTTGCAGGACGGCTCTGGGTTTTCTCCTGGAAACCAACACTCCTTGCAATGGAGTCCCTGATGCCCACGGAGAAGCGTTTTCTCCCTGGGGTTTCCGGCATGGGTGCTCTTAGGCACAGATCCCCGCACCGTGGAGCCATTCCAGAGGAGGCTACGGGTTCTGGGTCCTAATCCTGCCTCTTCCACTTTGGAGACCTCTCCTTACTTTCTTCTTCTGGGAATAAAGATACCCAAGTGCCATGGTGTCAATGTGATCTGAGTCCCAGGATTTCCCTTTGAGCATCATCCCCAAGGTGTAGCGTGCCACAGAAATATCATTGAGGACGGAATACTTTCACATACAGAAATGGGAGGGAAATGATTCCCCAAGCCATCGGCTGACTCAGCACTGACCCTGGACACCCCGTCGCGAGCGCTGTAAAAGTGCTCCTGACGTGACATGGAGGTCTACTGGTGCAATGAAGCTAGGGAAGCCACGGCCTCTGAATCATTTCTTTGTCCCGCCCGCTCGGAAGCCGGTGTCCCTTGTGCCATTGTCTTCGGTGTTAAGCAAGAAAACAGACCAACAGCGAGGACAAGCCCCACCCCCCACGCCCGAGAAACCCAAAAGCCTGCTGAAACACGGGATAGGTGCCATCACCTCTCAAGGCGACGGGTCAGACGTCTTTTAGTCTGGAAACTATCGTCCTGAGCCGCGATGCCTGGCACCAGTGGCTTAGGCGTGGGAGGGATCCTCTGTTCTGAACTCAACCTACCTGCTCCACGCCCAGGACCGGTCAAGGTGGGGCCCACTCCAGTGCTGCCTCCGCTGCCAGCGTTGCGGGTCGTGAAACCTGGATGTCCAGCACCACCTGAGGGAAACATAAAATGAACTTCTCATTTCAACGGTCCTTGGACTTTATGACCAATGGGGGATTGAACGATTCGGTCAGTTCCCGCCACAGAAAATGCAGCCTGAATCCAGCGACTTTCTGTCCACAGTCCCCTAAGGTTGGATTCTACTCTAACATTCCTCCAACATTTTGCTGTCGTCCTTCCCATTTCCTGATTGGGGTTGTCGCTCCTTTCTTCCTAACGCTCCTGTGTTCTGCATCTCCAATTGGCTCACACTAGGTCCTCCTCTATTCGTCTCCAGGAGGTTGCTTTCAAAGAAACGCCACCTTCCGCCCCGATCACACTGTCCCTCAGGGATGCAAGTCACACTGATGAAATGTCGTGCCGTAGCTAATGACACCCTTCCACTTAAAACACTCAAGACAGCCAGCTATAGCATTCCCTAGTGGCACGTTTTCTCTAACCCTGGCCTAATTTTTTTCACACTGGAGCTTGATCTGACTGAGGTCTGTACTAGATACTATCCGAATCCTAGACGATATGGAAGAAAAGCAAAACGGAACCCATAGGACAGCCACTCCATCTATCCTGGACCAAAACAAGTTAAATGCAAGTCTTTTGGGATAGAGTTTGACCTCCGCGGGTGGGAAAAGGCCAGTCAATTCCTTGTTTGCCATGTTTTCTCAAAAGCCCCACTCTCATGTCACTTCCTTCCTCAAAACCCGAAGTTGCAGATAACTCTCAGTGACAGGCGTTGTGTTTTTTTTGTGTGTCTGTATGTGTGTGTGTGTGTGTGTGTGTGTGTGAGTGTTTTAAGTCAGAAGCAAGGTAGGAGTATACGAACCTGTTCTTGAAGGTTCTGACTGAAGTCCTCGAGTTGTTCCTGAGAAGAAAAAGAGAAATGAGGGGCCACGTGGTGACGCAGGCCGTTCAGCCTCCTACTGTGGATTAAGGCTCCGGTCATGATGTCAGGGTGGTGCGATGAAGCCCGGAGTTGGGCTCCGGGCAGGGTGTGGAGCCTGCTTGCGATTCAATCTCCCCCTCTCCCTCTGCCTGCAGCACGGCTAGGTGTACCATTCTGAGAATTTACCTTTTAGAGAGAAGAAGCAATGCACTTGAAGCTATCAAACTGTTATGTGACAGAAACCCACTTTCTCTTGACAAAGGGCACGGCCTCTGAATGACATTCTCAACTCGCTCCAAAGTGCCTTTCTCTGCTTGGGGCTCTAGTGGTCTCACCGGCTGGCGATCCAGTCGGACCCTCCAAAAGCAACACTAACTCTGTCTCGGGAGCTCTGCTGAAGCAGCACGGATGGTGCTGCACGCGGCTTTCAAAGTCCTTTCCATACACTGGTTCGGGCAATTGGTTCACGGATTTCTTCACGTCCCGCCTCAGGTCGAAGGCGTAGCCAAGATGGCAAACCGTGAACCTATCCCAGGCCAGACCCAGTCTCAGAAGTCCAAAGGCGGGAATCTGGCAATTCCACAGAGACCCTGCTCTGCTCTACATCCCGTCTGAGCTGATGTCACAGAAACACTGCCGCGAAGCCCACACAAACCGGGCGGGGGGGTGGGGGTGGGGCCAGGAAGACGGGCACTACCCACGAAAGAGTGACGAATCCCTCCGAAGCCAAGGGCACCTGCCCTCAGGTCAGGAAGAAGATGCTTTCGACCTTGCATTGCCATACCTGGTCTGCCTCCCGAGGTTGCGCCTGGGGCACTTGACTCTCCACTTGTCCTCTCACCCCCATGGACTGTGCTGAAGCCCTCTGAAATTTCTGCGGAACCTGACACAACAGCGGAGAAAGGGTTTTACTTCGAGGCTGGCAGGATTCTGCATAGCACTCTTCCCTGGGAGGGCACAATGGAGTTTTCTACTACAAAAGCGTCCTGAAAGGACGCCTAGGATGTCTGCCGCTAGCTATCTCATACCAGTCTAATATCACATACAGCTCCGTCTTGAGAGCGACATGGGTCGTGCTCAGCGCCACCGAAGAGGTGCTAAGGGGTCTCTCCTGACTTGTCTGATTTCCCTGCGCTTGGCGCTCCTGTGCTAGGTTCCTTGGGCAAGTGATGTCTTGCTTACCTCCTCCGGTTGCTGCGGTCGGGCCGCCGGTTCCTCCTGAAAAGAGACAGCAGAGGAAACATTACCCTAGACAGAAATCAATTCATTTACTCTGACAGAAGCCCCACACAGCAGGCCGTATTATTGTTCTTCCCATGGGACCGACGGGGCTCACTGACGTCGTGCTCCAGGTCAGCCCGGGAGTGGGCAGCAGATCCAGGAGCCAAAGCCAGGCAGTCTCCCCCTGGACTTTCGACTCTAACGGTGCCTCTCGGAGCATCTGTGGGAAGGGCGCCATTCTCCACCACTTCCAATCGGCCTTATGTGGAGGTTCCGGCAAAGGCCCACAAAGGCAGAGACGTGACATTCTACACACACAGCAGACCCGAGGGATGCAGAAGCTTTCACTCAACGGACAGAACATCCCCGTGGCAAACCGCTCCTCAGTCCTTACCACGGCACGCCCCGGGATCAAACCGTTCCGGGCGCCACCCCTTGGTGGACCAAACTTTGAGGAGCGCCACGCCAAGCCCCTGCACCTAGTATTGCCTGACAGCCAAAAGATGGAGCTGCAGACTGGGCGTCCTTGCCCAAGCATCCCGATCCGCACTTGTGGAAGCAGACACTGAATGGTCGTTGCCCTCACCCTGCAGTCAAGTCACTACTCTGATGGGGAGCCCCCAGTGTCTTCGTGTGGGCAGCTAGACCTTCGATCTTTTACCATCTTCCTGTCATGAGCTCTGGAACTGACGCCCAGCAAGTAGCTACAAGGTAAATAGTAAATCCGGAAGTCGGCCAGGGGAACACAAACGGAGGAAAAGAAAGTCGGGCCACAGACTCGTTAATAAATACATAAAGAGAAGTCCCAGGCTGTGTCTGACAGACAGGATTTCTCATGGTACCTGACGGACTTTTGATTCATCCTGAAAGCGATCAGACCACTGCGGGATTCGAAGCAGTGCAGTTGACAGGGGGACAAGCTCAATTTCTGGAAGGTCCCTGCCACGCACCGTGCACCAAGGGTCAATCGGTAGGGACGTGGCGAGTGACTGGACATGCTCTCAACCGGGATACGCATCGGGCGCTTCGGGGGCTTATCCAGACACCTTGCTGGGGGCCCCTCTTCCCAAGCTTCTGATTGTGGGCAGGTGGGCCTGAACACTGCCATTTCTACAAAGTTCCCAGGACATGTGGATGCTGGTCTGGGAAACACTCTTTGAGCACCTCCGCCTTACAGGAAGACGACCCAGCCGAAGGACCGCACGCATGAGGTGGAAGACGTTGAACACCGGAGCGAGGCACAGGCAAATGCGACTCCCAGGAGAGGGTACCTCGACAGCTATTTGAAATGACACACTGACAGCCTAAGGGGCATGAGTGAACCAGGCTTGTTTGCTTTGACTCCCAGTCATCTATACTTGCAGGACGGCTCTGGGTTTTCTCCTGGAAACCAACACTCCTTGCAATGGAGTCCCTGATGCCCACGGAGAAGCGTTTTCTCCCTGGGGTTTCCGGCATGGGTGCTCTTAGGCACAGATCCACGCACCGTGGAGCCATTCCAGAGGAGGCTACGGGTTCTGGGTCCTAATCCTGCCTCTTCCACTTTGGAGACCTCTCCTTACTTTCTTCTTCTGGGAATAAAGATACCCAAGTGCCATGGTGTCAATGTGATCTGAGTCCCAGGATTTCCCTTTGAGCATCATCCCCAAGGTGTAGCGTGCCACAGAAATATCATTGAGGACGGAATACTTTCACATACAGAAATGGGAGGGAAATGATTCCCCAAGCCATCGGCTGACTCAGCACTGACCCTGGACACCCCGTCGCGAGCGCTGCAAAAGTGCTCCTGACGTGACATGGAGGTCTACTGGTGCAATGAAGCTAGGGAAGCCACGGCCTCTGAATCATTTCTTTGTCCCGCCCGCTCGGAAGCCGGTGTCCCTTGTGCCATTGTCTTCGGTGTTAAGCAAGAAAACAGACCAACAGCGAGGACAAGCCCCACCCCCCACGCCCGAGAAACCCAAAAGCCTGCTGAAACACGGGATAGGTGCCATCACCTCTCAAGGCGACGGGTCAGACGTCTTTTAGTCTGGAAACTATCGTCCTGAGCCGCGATGCCTGGCACCAGTGGCTTAGGCGTGGGAGGGATCCTCTGTTCTGAACTCAACCTACCTGCTCCACGCCCAGGACCGGTCAAGGTGGGGCCCACTCCAGTGCTGCCTCCGCTGCCAGCGTTGCGGGTCGTGAAACCTGGATGTCCAGCACCACCTGAGGGAAACATAAAATGAACTTCTCATTTCAACGGTCCTTGGACTTTATGACCAATGGGGGATTGAACGATTCGGTCAGTTCCCGCCACAGAAAATGCAGCCTGAATCCAGCGACTTTCTGTCCACAGTCCCCTAAGGTTGGATTCTACTCTAACATTCCTCCAACATTTTGCTGTCGTCCTTCCCATTTCCTGATTGGGGTTGTCGCTCCTTTCTTCCTAACGCTCCTGTGTTCTGCATCTCCAATTGGCTCACACTAGGTCCTCCTCTATTCGTCTCCAGGAGGTTGCTTTCAAAGAAACGCCACCTTCCGCCCCGATCACACTGTCCCTCAGGGATGCAAGTCACACTGATGAAATGTCGTGCCGTAGCTAATGACACCCTTCCACTTAAAACACTCAAGACAGCCAGCTATAGCATTCCCTAGTGGCACGTTTTCTCTAACCCTGGCCTAATTTTTTTCACACTGGAGCTTGATCTGACTGAGGTCTGTACTAGATACTATCCGAATCCTAGACGATATGGAAGAAAAGCAAAACGGAACCCATAGGACAGCCACTCCATCTATCCTGGACCAAAACAAGTTAAATGCAAGTCTTTTGGGATAGAGTTTGACCTCCGCGGGTGGGAAAAGGCCAGTCAATTCCTTGTTTGCCATGTTTTCTCAAAAGCCCCACTCTCATGTCACTTCCTTCCTCAAAACCCGAAGTTGCAGATAACTCTCAGTGACAGGCGTTGTGTTTTTTTTGTGTGTCTGTATGTGTGTGTGTGTGTGTGTGTGTGTGAGTGTTTTAAGTCAGAAGCAAGGTAGGAGTATACGAACCTGTTCTTGAAGGTTCTGACTGAAGTCCTCGAGTTGTTCCTGAGAAGAAAAAGAGAAATGAGGGGCCACGTGGTGACGCAGGCCGTTCAGCCTCTGACTGTGGATTAAGGCTCCGGTCATGATGTCAGGGTGGTGCGATGAAGCCCGGAGTTGGGCTCCGGGCAGGGTGTGGAGCCTGCTTGCGATTCAATCTCCCCCTCTCCCTCTGCCTGCAGCACGGCTAGGTGTACCATTCTGAGAATTTACCTTTTAGAGAGAAGAAGCAATGCACTTGAAGCTATCAAACTGTTATGTGACAGAAACCCACTTTCTCTTGACAAAGGGCACGGCCTCTGAATGACATTCTCAACTCGCTCCAAAGTGCCTTTCTCTGCTTGGGGCTCTAGTGGTCTCACCGGCTGGCGATCCAGTCAGACCCTCCAAAAGCAACACTAACTCTGTCTCGGGAGCTCTGCTGAAGCAGCACGGATGGTGCTGCACGCGGCTTTCAAAGTCCTTTCCATACACTGGTTCGGGCAATTGGTTCACGGATTTCTTCACGTCCCGCCTCAGGTCGAAGGCGTAGCCAAGATGGCAAACTGTGAACCTATCCCAGGCCAGACCCAGTCTCAGAAGTCCAAAGGCGGGAATCTGGCAATTCCACAGAGACCCTGCTCTGCTCTACATCCCGTCTGAGCTGATGTCACAGAAACACTGCCGCGAAGCCCACACAAACCGGGCGGGGGGGTGGGGGTGGGGCCAGGAAGACGGGCACTACCCACGAAAGAGTGACGAATCCCTCCGAAGCCAAGGGCACCTGCCCTCAGGTCAGGAAGAAGATGCTTTCGACCTTGCATTGCCATACCTGGTCTGCCTCCCGAGGTTGCGCCTGGGGCACTTGACTCTCCACTTGTCCTCTCACCCCCATGGACTGTGCTGAAGCCCTCTGAAATTTCTGCGGAACCTGACACAACAGCGGAGAAAGGGTTTTACTTCGAGGCTGGCAGGATTCTGCATAGCACTCTTCCCTGGGAGGGCACAATGGAGTTTTCTACTACAAAAGCGTCCTGAAAGGACGCCTAGGATGTCTGCCGCTAGCTATCTCATACCAGTCTAATATCACATACAGCTCCGTCTTGAGAGCGACATGGGTCGTGCTCAGCGCCACCGAAGAGGTGCTAAGGGGTCTCTCCTGACTTGTCTGATTTCCCTGCGCTTGGCGCTCCTGTGCTAGGTTCCTTGGGCAAGTGATGTCTTGCTTACCTCCTCCGGTTGCTGCGGTCGGGCCGCCGGTTCCTCCTGAAAAGAGACAGCAGAGGAAACATTACCCTAGACAGAAATCAATTCATTTACTCTGACAGAAGCCCCACACAGCAGGCCGTATTATTGTTCTTCCCATGGGACCGACGGGGCTCACTGACGTCGTGCTCCAGGTCAGCCCGGGAGTGGGCAGCAGATCCAGGAGCCAAAGCCAGGCAGTCTCCCCCTGGACTTTCGACTCTAACGGTGCCTCTCGGAGCATCTGTGGGAAGGGCGCCATTCTCCACCACTTCCAATCGGCCTTATGTGGAGGTTCCGGCAAAGGCCCACAAAGGCAGAGACGTGACATTCTACACACACAGCAGACCCGAGGGATACAGAAGCTTTCACTCAACGGACAGAACATCCCCGTGGCAAACCGCTCCTCAGTCCTTACCACGGCACGCCCCGGGATCAAACCGTTCCGGGCGCCACCCCTTGGTGGACCAAACTTTGAGGAGCGCCACGCCAAGCCCCTGCACCTAGTATTGCCTGACAGCCAAAAGATGGAGCTGCAGACTGGGCGTCCTTGCCCAAGCATCCCGATCCGCACTTGTGGAAGCAGACACTGAATGGTCGTTGCCCTCACCCTGCAGTCAAGTCACTACTCTGATGGGGAGCCCCCAGTGTCTTCGTGTGGGCAGCTAGACCTTCGATCTTTTACCATCTTCCTGTCATGAGCTCTGGAACTGACGCCCAGCAAGTAGCTACAAGGTAAATAGTAAATCCGGAAGTCGGCCAGGGGAACACAAACGGAGGAAAAGAAAGTCGGGCCACAGACTCGTTAATAAATACATAAAGAGAAGTCCCAGGCTGTGTCTGACAGACAGGATTTCTCATGGTACCTGACGGACTTTTGATTCATCCTGAAAGCGATCAGACCACTGCGGGATTCGAAGCAGTGCAGTTGACAGGGGGACAAGCTCAATTTCTGGAAGGTCCCTGCCACGCACCGTGCACCAAGGGTCAATCGGTAGGGACGTGGCGAGTGACTGGACATGCTCTCAACCGGGATACGCATCGGGCGCTTCGGGGGCTTATCCAGACACCTTGCTGGGGGCCCCTCTTCCCAAGCTTCTGATTGTGGGCAGGTGGGCCTGAACACTGCCATTTCTACAAAGTTACCAGGACATGTGGATGCTGGTCTGGGAAACACTCTTTGAGCACCTCCGCCTTACAGGAAGACGACCCAGCCGAAGGACCGCACGCATGAGGTGGAAGACGTTGAACACCGGAGCGAGGCACAGGCAAATGCGACTCCCAGGAGAGGGTACCTCGACAGCTATTTGAAATGACACACTGACAGCCTAAGGGGCAAGAGTGAACCAGGCTTGTTTGCTTTGACTCCCAGTCATCTATACTTGCAGGACGGCTCTGGGTTTTCTCCTGGAAACCAACACTCCTTGCAATGGAGTCCCTGATGCCCACGGAGAAGCGTTTTCTCCCTGGGGTTTCCGGCATGGGTGCTCTTAGGCACAGATCCCCGCACCGTGGAGCCATTCCAGAGGAGGCTACGGGTTCTGGGTCCTAATCCTGCCTCTTCCACTTTGGAGACCTCTCCTTACTTTCTTCTTCTGGGAATAAAGATACCCAAGTGCCATGGTGTCAATGTGATCTGAGTCCCAGGATTTCCCTTTGAGCATCATCCCCAAGGTGTAGCGTGCCACAGAAATATCATTGAGGACGGAATACTTTCACATACAGAAATGGGAGGGAAATGATTCCCCAAGCCATCGGCTGACTCAGCACTGACCCTGGACACCCCGTCGCGAGCGCTGCAAAAGTGCTCCTGACGTGACATGGAGGTCTACTGGTGCAATGAAGCTAGGGAAGCCACGGCCTCTGAATCATTTCTTTGTCCCGCCCGCTCGGAAGCCGGTGTCCCTTGTGCCATTGTCTTCGGTGTTAAGCAAGAAAACAGACCAACAGCGAGGACAAGCCCCACCCCCCACGCCCGAGAAACCCAAAAGCCTGCTGAAACACGGGATAGGTGCCATCACCTCTCAAGGCGACGGGTCAGACGTCTTTTAGTCTGGAAACTATCGTCCTGAGCCGCGATGCCTGGCACCAGTGGCTTAGGCGTGGGAGGGATCCTCTGTTCTGAACTCAACCTACCTGCTCCACGCCCAGGACCGGTCAAGGTGGGGCCCACTCCAGTGCTGCCTCCGCTGCCAGCGTTGCGGGTCGTGAAACCTGGATGTCCAGCACCACCTGAGGGAAACATAAAATGAACTTCTCATTTCAACGGTCCTTGGACTTTATGACCAATGGGGGATTGAACGATTCGGTCAGTTCCCGCCACAGAAAATGCAGCCTGAATCCAGCGACTTTCTGTCCACAGTCCCCTAAGGTTGGATTCTACTCTAACATTCCTCCAACATTTTGCTGTCGTCCTTCCCATTTCCTGATTGGGGTTGTCGCTCCTTTCTTCCTAACGCTCCTGTGTTCTGCATCTCCAATTGGCTCACACTAGGTCCTCCTCTATTCGTCTCCAGGAGGTTGCTTTCAAAGAAACGCCACCTTCCGCCCCGATCACACTGTCCCTCAGGGATGCAAGTCACACTGATGAAATGTCGTGCCGTAGCTAATGACACCCTTCCACTTAAAACACTCAAGACAGCCAGCTATAGCATTCCCTAGTGGCACGTTTTCTCTAACCCTGGCCTAATTTTTTTCACACTGGAGCTTGATCTGACTGAGGTCTGTACTAGATACTATCCGAATCCTAGACGATATGGAAGAAAAGCAAAACGGAACCCATAGGACAGCCACTCCATCTATCCTGGACCAAAACAAGTTAAATGCAAGTCTTTTGGGATAGAGTTTGACCTCCGCGGGTGGGAAAAGGCCAGTCAATTCCTTGTTTGCCATGTTTTCTCAAAAGCCCCACTCTCATGTCACTTCCTTCCTCAAAACCCGAAGTTGCAGATAACTCTCAGTGACAGGCGTTGTGTTTTTTTTGTGTGTCTGTATGTGTGTGTGTGTGTGTGTGTGTGTGTGAGTGTTTTAAGTCAGAAGCAAGGTAGGAGTATACGAACCTGTTCTTGAAGGTTCTGACTGAAGTCCTCGAGTTGTTCCTGAGAAGAAAAAGAGAAATGAGGGGCCACGTGGTGACTCAGGCCGTTCAGCCTCTGACTGTGGATTAAGGCTCCGGTCATGATGTCAGGGTGGTGCGATGAAGCCCGGAGTTGGGCTCCGGGCAGGGTGTGGAGCCTGCTTGCGATTCAATCTCCCCCTCTCCCTCTGCCTGCAGCACGGCTAGGTGTACCATTCTGAGAATTTACCTTTTAGAGAGAAGAAGCAATGCACTTGAAGCTATCAAACTGTTATGTGACAGAAACCCACTTTCTCTTGACAAAGGGCACGGCCTCTGAATGACATTCTCAACTCGCTCCAAAGTGCCTTTCTCTGCTTGGGGCTCTAGTGGTCTCACCGGCTGGCGATCCAGTCAGACCCTCCAAAAGCAACACTAACTCTGTCTCGGGAGCTCTGCTGAAGCAGCACGGATGGTGCTGCACGCGGCTTTCAAAGTCCTTTCCATACACTGGTTCGGGCAATTGGTTCACGGATTTCTTCACGTCCCGCCTCAGGTCGAAGGCGTAGCCAAGATGGCAAACCGTGAACCTATCCCAGGCCAGACCCAGTCTCAGAAGTCCAAAGGCGGGAATCTGGCAATTCCACAGAGACCCTGCTCTGCTCTACATCCCGTCTGAGCTGATGTCACAGAAACACTGCCGCGAAGCCCACACAAACCGGGCGGGGGGGTGGGGGTGGGGCCAGGAAGACGGGCACTACCCACGAAAGAGTGACGAATCCCTCCGAAGCCAAGGGCACCTGCCCTCAGGTCAGGAAGAAGATGCTTTCGACCTTGCATTGCCATACCTGGTCTGCCTCCCGAGGTTGCGCCTGGGGCACTTGACTCTCCACTTGTCCTCTCACCCCCATGGACTGTGCTGAAGCCCTCTGAAATTTCTGCGGAACCTGACACAACAGCGGAGAAAGGGTTTTACTTCGAGGCTGGCAGGATTCTGCATAGCACTCTTCCCTGGGAGGGCACAATGGAGTTTTCTACTACAAAAGCGTCCTGAAAGGACGCCTAGGATGTCTGCCGCTAGCTATCTCATACCAGTCTAATATCACATACAGCTCCGTCTTGAGAGCGACATGGGTCGTGCTCAGCGCCACCGAAGAGGTGCTAAGGGGTCTCTCCTGACTTGTCTGATTTCCCTGCGCTTGGCGCTCCTGTGCTAGGTTCCTTGGGCAAGTGATGTCTTGCTTACCTCCTCCGGTTGCTGCGGTCGGGCCGCCGGTTCCTCCTGAAAAGAGACAGCAGAGGAAACATTACCCTAGACAGAAATCAATTCATTTACTCTGACAGAAGCCCCACACAGCAGGCCGTATTATTGTTCTTCCCATGGGACCGACGGGGCTCACTGACGTCGTGCTCCAGGTCAGCCCGGGAGTGGGCAGCAGATCCAGGAGCCAAAGCCAGGCAGTCTCCCCCTGGACTTTCGACTCTAACGGTGCCTCTCGGAGCATCTGTGGGAAGGGCGCCATTCTCCACCACTTCCAATCGGCCTTATGTGGAGGTTCCGGCAAAGGCCCACAAAGGCAGAGACGTGACATTCTACACACACAGCAGACCCGAGGGATGCAGAAGCTTTAACTCAACGGACAGAACATTCCCGTGGCAAACCGCTCCTCAGTCCTTACCACGGCACGCCCCGGGATCAAACCGTTCCGGGCACCACCCCTTGGTGGACCAAACTTTGAGGAGCGCCACGCCAAGCCCCTGCACCTAGTATTGCCTGACAGCCAAAAGATGGAGCTGCAGACTGGGCGTCCTTGCCCAAGCATCCCGATCCGCACTTGTGGAAGCAGACACTGAATGGTCGTTGCCCTCACCCTGCAGTCAAGTCACTACTCTGATGGGGAGCCCCCAGTGTCTTCGTGTGGGCAGCTAGACCTTCGATCTTTTACCATCTTCCTGTCATGAGCTCTGGAACTGACGCCCAGCAAGTAGCTACAAGGTAAATAGTAAATCCGGAAGTCGGCCAGGGGAACACAAACGGAGGAAAAGAAAGTCGGGCCACAGACTCGTTAATAAATACATAAAGAGAAGTCCCAGGCTGTGTCTGACAGACAGGATTTCTCATGGTACCTGACGGACTTTTGATTCATCCTGAAAGCGATCAGACCACTGCGGGATTCGAAGCAGTGCAGTTGACAGAGGGACAAGCTCAATTTCTGGAAGGTCCCTGCCACGCACCGTGCACCAAGGGTCAATCGGTAGGGACGTGGCGAGTGACTGGACATGCTCTCAACCGGGATACGCATCGGGCACTTCGGGGGCTTGTCCAGACACCTTGCTGGGGGCCCCTCTTCCCAAGCTTCTGATTGTCGGCAGGTGGGCCTGAACACTGCCATTTCTACAAAGTTCCCAGGACATGTGGATGCTGGTCTGGGAAACACTCTTTGAGCACCTCCGCCTTACAGGAAGACGACCCAGCCGAAGGACCGCACGCATGAGGTGGAAGACGTTGAACACTGGAGCGAGGCACAGGCAAATGGGACTCCCAGGAGAGGGTACCTCGACAGCTATTTGAAATGACACACTGACAGCCTAAGGGGCACGAGTGAACTCAGGCTTGTTTGCTTTGACTCCCAGTCATCTATACTTGCAGGACGGCTCTGGGTTTTCTCCTGGAAACCAACACTCCTTGCAATGGAGTCCCTGATGCCCACGGAGAAGCGTTTTCTCCCTGGGGTTTCCGGCATGGGTGCTCTTAGGCACAGATCCCCGCACCGTGGAGCCATTCCAGAGGAGGCTACGGGTTCTGGGTCCTAATCCTGCCTCTTCCACTTTGGAGACCTCTCCTTACTTTCTTCTTCTGGGAATAAAGATACCCAAGCGCCATGGTGTCAATGTGATCTGAGTCCCAGGATTTCCCTTTGAGCATCATCCCCAAGGTGTAGCGTGACACAGAAATATCATTGAGGACGGAATACTTTCACATACAGAAATGGGAGGGAAATGATTCCCCAAGCCATCGGCTGACTCAGCACTGACCCTGGACACCCCGTCGCGAGTGCTGTAAAAGTGCTCCTGACATGACATGGAGGACGACTGGTGCAATGAAGCTAGGGAAGCCACGGCCTCTGAATCATTTCTTTGTCCCGCCCGCTCGGAAGCCGGTGTCCCTTGTGCCATTGTCTTCGGTGTTAAGCAAGAAAACAGACCAACAGCGAGGACAAGCCCCACCCCCCACGCCCGAGAAACCCAAAAGCCTGCTGAAACACGGGATAGGTGCCATCACCTCTCAAGGCGATGGGTCAGACGTCTTTTAGTCTGGAAACTATCGTCCTGAGCCGCGATGCCTGGCACCAGTGGCTTAGGCGTGGGAGGGATCCTCTGTTCTGAACTCAACCTACCTGCTCCACGCCCAGGACCGGTCAAGGTGGGGCCCACTCCAGTGGTGCCTCCGCTGCCGGCGTTGAGGGTCGTGAAACCTGGATGTCCAGCACCACCTGAGGGAAACATAAAATGAACTTCTCATTTCAACCGTCCTTGGACTTTATCACCAAAGGGGGATTGAATGATTCGGTCAGTTCCCGCCACAGAAAATGCAGCCTGAATCCAGCGACTTTCTGTCCACAGTCCCCTAAGGTTGGATTCTACTCTAACATTCCTCCAACATTTTGTTGTCGTCCTTCCCATTTCCTGATTGGGGTTGTTGCTCCTTTCTTCCTAACGCTCCTGTGTTCTGCATCTCCAATTGGCTCACACTAGGTCCTCCTCTATTCGTCTCCAGGAGGTTGCTTTCAAAGAAACGCCACCTTCCGCCCCGATCACACTGTCCCTCAGGGATGCAAGTCACACTGATGAAATGTCGTGCCGTAGCTAATGACACCCTTCCACTTAAAACACTCAAGACAGCCAGCTATAGCATTCCCTAGTGGCACGTTTTCTCTAACCCTGGCCTAATTTTTTTCACACTGGAGCTTGATCTGACTGAGGTCTGTACTAGATACTATCCGAATCCTAGACGATATGGAAGAAAAGCAAAACGGAACCCATAGGACAGCCACTCCATCTATCCTGGACCAAAACAAGTTAAATGCAAGTCTTTTGGGATAGAGTTTGACCTCCGCGGGTGGGAAAAGGCCAGTCAATTCCTTGTTTGCCATGTTTTCTCAAAAGCCCTACTCTCATGTCACTTCCTTCCACAAAACCCGAAGTTGCAGATAACTCTCAGTGACAGGCGTCGTGTTTTTTGTGTGTGTCTGTATGTGTGTGTGTGTGTGTGTGTGTGTGTGTGTGTGTGTGTGAGAGTGTTTTAATTCAGAAGCAAGGTAGGAGTATACGAACCTGTTCTTGAAGGTTCTGACTGAAGTCCTCGAGTTGTTCCTGAGAAGAAAAAGAGAAATGAGGGGCCACGTGGTGACTCAGGCCGTTCAGCCTCTGACTGTGGATTAAGGCTCCGGTCATGATGTCAGGGTGGTGCGATGAAGCCCGGAGTTGGGCTCCGGGCAGGGTGTGGAGCCTGCTTGCGATTCAATCTCCCCCTCTCCCTCTGCCTACAGCACGGCTAGGTGTACCATTCTGAGAATTTACCTTTTAGAGAGAAGAAGCAATGCACTTGAAGCTATCAAACTGTTATGTGACAGAAACCCACTTTCTCTTGACAAAGGCCACGGCCTCTGAATGACATTCTCAACTCGCTCCAACTTGCCTTTCTCTGCTTGGGGCTCTAGTGGTCTCACCGGCTGGCGATCCAGTCGGACCCTCCAAAAGCAACACTAACTCTGTCTCGGGAGCTCTGCTGAAGCAGCACGGATAGTGCTGCACGCGGCTTTCAAAGTCCTTTCCATACACTGGTTCGGGCAATTGGTTCACGGATTTCTTCACGTCCCACCTCAGGTCGAAGGCGTAGCCAAGATGGCAAACCGTGACCCTATCCCAGGCCAGACCCAGTCTCAGAAGTCCAAAGGCGGGAATCTGGCAATTCCACAGAGACCCTGCTCTGCTCTACATCCCGTCTGAGCTGATGTCACAGAAACACTGCCGCGAAGCCCACACAAACCGGGCGGGGGGGTGGGAGTGGGGTCAGGAAGACGGGCACTACCCACGAAAGAGTGACAAATCCCTCCGAAGCCAAGGGCACCTGCCCTCAGGTCAGGAAGAAGATGCTTTCGATCTTGCATTGCAATACCTGGTCTGCCTGCCGAGGTTGCGCCTGGGGCACTTGACTCTCCACTTGTCCTCTCACCCCCATGGACTGTGCTGAAGCCCTCTGAAATTTCTGCGGAACCTGACACAACAGCGGAGAAAGGGTTTTACTTCGAGGCTGGCAGGATTCTGCATAGCACTCTTCCCTGGGAGGGCACAATGGAGTTCTCTACTACAAAAGCGTCTTGAAAGGACGCCTAGGATGTCTGCCGCTAGCTATCTCATACCAGTCTAATATCACATACAGCTCCGTCTTGAGAGCGACATGGGTCGTGCTCAGCGCCACCGAAGAGGTGCTAAGGGGTCTCTCCTGACTTGTCTGATTTCCCTGCGCTTGGCGCTCCTGTGCTAGGTTCCTTGGGCAAATGATGTCTTGCTTACCTCCTCCGGTTGCTGCGGTCAGGCCGCCGGTTCCTCCTGAAAAGAGACAGCAGAGGAAACATTACCCTAGACAGAAATCAATTCATTTACTCTGACAGAAGCCCCACACAGCCTGCCGTATTATTGTTCTTCCCATGGGACCGACGGGGCTCACTGACGTCGTGCTCCAGGTCAGCCCGGGAGTGGGCAGCAGATCCAGGAGCCAAAGCCAGGCAGTCTCCCCCTGGACTTTCGACTCTAACGGTGCCTCTCGGAGCATCTGTGGGAAGGGCGCCATTCTCCACCACTTCCAATCGGCCTTATGTGGAGGTTCCGGCAAAGGCCCACAAAGGCAGAGACGTGACATTCTACACACACAGCAGACCCGAGGGATACAGAAGCTTTCACTCAACGGACAGAACATCCCCGTGGCAAACCGCTCCTCAGTCCTTACCACGGCACGCCCCGGGATCAAACCGTTCCGGGCGCCACCCCTTGGTGGACCAAACTTTGAGGAGCGCCACGCCAAGCCCCTGCACCTAGTATTGCCTGACAGCCAAAAGATGGAGCTGCAGACTGGGCGTCCTTGCCCAAGCATCCCGATCCGCACTTGTGGAAGCAGACACTGAATGGTCGTTGCCCTCACCCTGCAGTCAAGTCACTACTCTGATGGGGAGCCCCCAGTGTCTTCGTGTGGGCAGCTAGACCTTCGATCTTTTACCATCTTCCTGTCATGAGCTCTGGAACTGACGCCCAGCAAGTAGCTACAAGGTAAATAGTAAATCCGGAAGTCGGCCAGGGGAACACAAATGGAGGAAAAGAAAGTCGGGCCACAGACTCGTTAATAAATACATAAAGAGAAGTCCCAGGCTGTGTCTGACAGACAGGATTTCTCATGGTACCTGACGGACTTTTGATTCATCCTGAAAGCGATCAGACCACTGCGGGATTCGAAGCAGTGCAGTTGACAGAGGGACAAGCTCAATTTCTGGAAGGTCCCTGCCACGCACCGTGCACCAAGGGTCAATCGGTAGGGACGTGGCGAGTGACTGGACATGCTCTCAAGCGGGATATGCATCGGGCGCTTCGGGGGCTTGTCCAGACACCTTGCTGGGGGCCCCTCTTCCCAAGCTTCTGATTGTCGGCAGGTGGGCCTGAACACTGCCATTTCTACAAAGTTCCCAGGACATGTGGATGCTGGTCTGGGAAACACTCTTTGAGCACCTCCGCCTTACAGGAAGACGACCCAGCCGAAGGACTGCACGCATGAGGTGGAAGACGTTGAACACTGGAGCGAGGCACAGGCAAAAGGGACTCCCAGGAGAGGGTACCTCGACAGCTATTTGAAATGACACACTGACAGCCTAAGGGGCACGAGTGAACTCAGGCTTGTTTGCTTTGACTCCCAGTCATCTATACTTGCAGGACGACTCTGGGTTTTCTCCTGGAAACCAACACTCCTTACAATGGAGTCCCTGATGCCCACGGAGAAGCGTTTTCTCCCTGGGGTTTCCGGCATGGGTGCTCTTAGGCACAGATCCCCGCACCGTGGAGCCATTCCACAGGAGGCTACGGGTTCTGGGGCCTAATCCTGCCTCTTCCACTTTGGAGACCTCTCCTTACTTTCTTCCTTCTGGGAATAAAGATACCCAAGCGCCATGGTGTCAATGTGATCTGAGTCCCAGGATTTCCCTTTGAGCATCATCCCCAAGGTGTAGCGTGCCACAGAAATATCATTGAGGACGGAATACTTTCACATACAGAAATGGGAGGGAAATGATTCCCCAAGCCATCGGCTGACTCAGCACTGAGCCTGGACACCCCGTCGCGAGTGCTGTAAAAGTGCTCCTGACATGACATGGAGGACGACTGGTGCAATGAAGCTAGGGAAGCCACGGGCTCTGAATCATTTCTTTGTCCCGCCCGCTCGGAAGCCGGTGTCCCTTGTGCCATTGTCTTCGGTGTTAAGCAAGAAAACAGACCAACAGCGAGGACAAGCCCCACCCCCCACGCCCGAGAAACCCAAAAGCCTGCTGAAACACGGGATAGGTGCCATCACCTCTCAAGGCGACGGGTCAGACGTCTTTTAGTCTGGAAACTATCGTCCTGAGCCGCGATGCCTGGCACCAGTGGCTTAGGCGTGGGAGGGATCCTCTGTTCTGAACTCAACCTACCTGCTCCACGCCCAGGACCGGTCAAGGTGGGGCCCACTCCAGTGCTGCCTCCGCCGCCAGCGTTGAGGGTCGTTGAACCTGGACGTCCAGCACCACCTGAGGGAAACATAAAACGAACTTCTCATTTCAACGGTCCTTGGACTTTATCACCAATGGGGGATTGAACGATTCGGTCAGTTCCCGCCACAGAAAATGCAGCCTGAATCCAGCGACTTTCTGTCCACAGTCCCCTAAGGTTGGATTCTACTCTAACATTCCTCCAACATTTTGTTGTCGTCCTTCCCATTTCCTGATTGGGGTTGTCGCTCCTTTCTTCCTAACGCTCCTGTGTTCTGCATCTCCAATTGGCTCACACTAGGTCCTCCTCTATTCGTCTCCAGGAGGTTGCTTTCAAAGAAACGCCACCTTCCGCCCCGATCACACTGTCCCTCAGGGATGCAAGTCACACTGATGAAATGTCGTGCCGTAGCTAATGACACCCTTCCACTTAAAACACTCAAGACAGCCAGCTATAGCATTCCCTACTGGCACGTTTTCTCTAACCCTGGCCTAATTTTTTTCACACTGGAGCTTGATCTGACTGAGGTCTGTACTAGATACTATCCGAATCCTAGACGATATGGAAGAAAAGCAAAACGGAACCCATAGGACAGCCACTCCATCTATCCTGGAACAAAACAAGTTAAATGCAAGTCTTTTGGGATAGAGTTTGACCTCCGCGGGTGGGAAAAGGCCAGTCAATTCCTTGTTTGCCATGTTTCCTCAAAAGCCCTACTCTCATGTCACTTCCTTTCTCAAAACCCGAAGTTGCAGATAACTCTCAGTGACAGGCGTTGTGTTTTTTTTGTGTGTCTGTATGTGTGTGTGTGTGTGTGTGTGTGTGTGTCTGTGTGAGTGTTTTAAGTCAGAAGCAAGGTAGGAGTATACGAACCTGTTCTTGAAGGTTCTGACTGAAGTCCTCGAGTTGTTCCTGAGAAGAAAAAGAGAAATGAGGGGCCACGTGGTGACTCAGGCCGTTCAGCCTCTGACTGTGGATTAAGGCTCCGGTCATGATGTCAGGGTGGTGCGATGAAGCCCGGAGTTGGGCTCCGGGCAGGGTGTGGAGCCTGCTTGCGATTCAATCTCCCCCTCTCCCTCTGCCTACAGCACGGCTAGGTGTACCATTCTGAGAATTTACCTTTTAGAGAGAAGAAGCAATGCACTTGAAGCTATCAAACTGTTATGTGACAGAAGCCCACTTTCTCTTGACAAAGGCCACGGCCTCTGAATGACATTCTCAACTCGCTCCAACTTGCCTTTCTCTGCTTGGGGCTCTAGTGGTCTCACCGGCTGGCGATCCAGTCGGACCCTCCAAAAGCAACACTAACTCTGTCTCGGGAGCTCTGCTGAAGCAGCACGGATGGTGCTGCACGCGGCTTTCAAAGTCCTTTCCATACACTGGTTCGGGCAATTGGTTCACGGATTTCTTCACGTCCCGCCTCAGGTCGAAGGCGTAGCCAAGATGGCAAACCGTGACCGTATCCCAGGCCAGACCCAGTCTCAGAAGTCCAAAGGCGGGAATCTGGCAATTCCACAGAGACCCTGCTCTGCTCTACATCCCGTCTGAGCTGATGTCACAGAAACACTGCCGCGAAGCCCACACAAACCGGGCGGGGGGGGTGGGGGTGGGGCCAGGAAGACGGGCACTACCCACGAGAGTGACGAATCCCTCCGAAGCCAAGGGCACCTGCCCTCAGGTCAGGAAGAAGATGCTTTCGACCTTGCATTGCCATACCTGGTCTGCCTCCCGAGGTTGCGCCTGGGGCACTTGACTCTCCACTTGTCCTCTCACCCCCATGGACTGTGCTGAAGCCCTCTGAAATTTCTGCGGAACCTGACACAACAGCGGAGAAAGGGTTTTACTTCGAGGCTGGCAGGATTCTGCATAGCACTCTTCCCTGGGAGGGCACAATGGAGTTTTCTACTACAAAAGCGTCCTGAAAGGACGCCTAGGATGTCTGCCGCTAGCTATCTCATACCAGTCTAATATCACATACAGCTCCGTCTTGAGAGCGACATAGGTCGTGCTCAGCGCCACCGAAGAGGTGCTAAGGGGTCTCTCCTGACTTGTCTGATTTCCCTGCGCTTGGCGCTCCTGTGCTAGGTTCCTTGGGCAAGTGATGTCTTGCTTACCTCCTCCGGTTGCTGCGGTCGGGCCGCCGGTTCCTCCTGAAAAGAGACAGCAGAGGAAACATTACCCTAGACAGAAATCAATTCATTTACTCTGACAGAAGCCCCACACAGCAGGCCGTATTATTGTTCTTCCCATGGGACCGACGGGGCTCACTGACGTCGTGCTCCAGGTCAGCCCGGGAGTGGGCAGCAGATCCAGGAGCCAAAGCCAGGCAGTCTCCCCCTGGACTTTCGACTCTAACGGTGCCTCTCGGAGCATCTGTGGGAAGGGCGCCATTCTCCACCACTTCCAATCGGCCTTATGTGGAGGTTCCGGCAAAGGCCCACAAAGGCAGAGACGTGACATTCTACACACACAGCAGACCCGAGGGATGCAGAAGCTTTCACTCAACGGACAGAACATCCCCGTGGCAAACCGCTCCTCAGTCCTTACCACGGCACGCCCCGGGATCAAACCGTTCCGGGCGCCACCCCTTGGTGGACCAAACTTTGAGGAGCGCCACGCCAAGCCCCTGCACCTAGTATTGCCTGACAGCCAAAAGATGGAGCTGCAGACTGGGCGTCCTTGCCCAAGCATCCCGATCCGCACTTGTGGAAGCAGACACTGAATGGTCGTTGCCCTCACCCTGCAGTCAAGTCACTACTCTGATGGGGAGCCCCCAGTGTCTTCGTGTGGGCAGCTAGACCTTTGATCTTTTACCATCTTCCTGTCATGAGCTCTGGAACTGACGCCCAGCAAGTAGCTACAAGGTAAATAGTAAATCCGGAAGTCGGCCAGGGGAACACAAACGGAGGAAAAGAAAGTCGGGCCACAGACTCGTTAATAAATACATAAAGAGAAGTCCCAGGCTGTGTCTGACAGACAGGATTTCTCATGGTACCTGACGGACTTTTGATTCATCCTGAAAGCGATCAGACCACTGCGGGATTCGAAGCAGTGCAGTTGACAGGGGGACAAGCTCAATTTCTGGAAGGTCCCTGCCACGCACCGTGCACCAAGGGTCAATCGGTAGGGACGTGGCGAGTGACTGGACATGCTCTCAAGCGGGATACGCATCGGGCGCTTCGGGGGCTTGTCCAGACACCTTGCTGGGGGCCCCTCTTCCCAAGCTTCTGATTGTGGGCAGGTGGGCCTGAACACTGCCATTTCTACAAAGTTCCCAGGACATGTGGATGCTGGTCTGGGAAACACTCTTTGAGCACCTCCGCCTTACAGGAAGACGACCCAGCCGAAGGACCGCACGCATGAGGTGGAAGACGTTGAACACTGGAGCGAGGCACAGGCAAATGGGACTCCCAGGAGAGGGTACCTCGACAGCTATTTGAAATGACACACTGACAGCCTAAGGGGCACGAGTGAACTCAGGCTTGTTTGCTTTGACTCCCAGTCATCTATACTTGCAGGACGGCTCTGGGTTTTCTCCTGGAAACCAACACTCCTTGCAATGGAGTCCCTGATGCCCACGGAGAAGCGTTTTCTCCCTGGGGTTTCCGGCATGGGTGCTCTTAGGCACAGATCCCCGCACCGTGGAGCCATTCCACAGGAGGCTACGGGTTCTGGGTCCTAATCCTGCCTCTTCCACTTTGGAGACCTCTCCTTACTTTCTTCCTTCTGGGAATAAAGATACCCAAGCGCCATGGTGTCAATGTGATCTGAGTCCCAGGATTTCCCTTTGAGCATCATCCCCAAGGTGTAGCGTGCCACAGAAATATCATTGAGGACGGAATACTTTCACATACAGAAATGGGAGGGAAATGATTCCCCAAGCCATCGGCTGACTCAGCACTGACCCTGGACACCCCGTCGCGAGCGCTGTAAAAGTGCTCCTGACATGACATGGAGGACGACTGGTGCAATGAAGCTAGGGAAGCCACGGCCTCTGAATCATTTCTTTGTCCCGCCCGCTCGGAAGCCGGTGTCCCTTGTGCCATTGTCTTCGGTGTTAAGCAAGAAAACAGACCAACAGCGAGGACAAGCCCCCCCCCCTCACGCTCGAGAAACCCAAAAGCCTGCTGAAACACGGGATAGGTGCCATCACCTCTCAAGGCGACGGGTCAGACGTCTTTTAGTCTGGAAACTATCGTCCTGAGCCGCGATGCCTGGCACCAGTGGCTTAGGCGTGGGAGGGATCCTCTGTTCTGAACTCAACCTACCTGCTCCACGCCCAGGACCGGTCAAGGTGGGGCCCACTCCAGTGCTGCCTCCGCCGCCAGCGTTGAGGGTCGTTGAACCTGGACGTCCAGCACCACCTGAGGGAAACATAAAATGAACTTCTCATTTCAACGGTCCTTGGACTTTATCACCAATGGGGGATTGAACGATTCGGTCAGTTCCCGCCACAGAAAATGCAGCCTGAATCCAGCGACTTTCTGTCCACAGTCCCCTAAGGTTGGATTCTACTCTAACATTCCTCCAACATTTTGTTGTCGTCCTTCCCATTTCCTGATTGGGGTTGTCGCTCCTTTCTTCCTAACGCTCCTGTGTTCTGCATCTCCAATTGGCTCACACTAGGTCCTCCTCTATTCGTCTCCAGGAGGTTGCTTTCAAAGAAACGCCACCTTCCGCCCCGATCACACTGTCCCTCAGGGATGCAAGTCACACTGTTGAAATGTCGTGCCGTAGCTAATGACACCCTTCCACTTAAAACACTCAAGACAGCCAGCTATAGCATTCCCTAGGGGCACGTTTTCTCTAACCCTGGCCTAATTTTTTTCACACTGGAGCTTGATCTGACTGAGGTCTGTACTAGATACTATCCGAATCCTAGACGATATGGAAGAAAAGCAAAACGGAACCCATAGGACAGCCACTCCATCTATCCTGGACCAAAACAAGTTAAATGCAAGTCTTTTGGGATAGAGTTTGACCTCCGCGGGTGGGAAAAGGCCAGTCAATTCCTTGTTTGCCATGTTTTCTCAAAAGCCCTACTCTCATGTCACTTCCTTCCTCAAAACCCGATTTGCAGATAACTCTCAGTGACAGGCGTCGTGTTTTTTGTGTGTGTCTGTATGTGTGTGTGTGTGTGTGTGTGTGTGTGTGTGAGTGTTTTAATTCAGAAGCAAGGTAGGAGTATACGAACCTGTTCTTGAAGGTTCTGACTGAAGTCCTCGAGTTGTTCCTGAGAAGAAAAAGAGAAATGAGGGGCCACGTGGTGACTCAGGCCGTTCAGCCTCTGACTGTGGATTAAGGCTCCGGTCATGATGTCAGGGTGGTGCGATGAAGCCCGGAGTTGGGCTCCGGGCAGGGTGTGGAGCCTGCTTACGATTCAATCTCCCCCTCTCCCTCTGCCTACAGCACGGCTAGGTGTACCATTCTGAGAATTTACCTTTTAGAGAGAAGAAGCAATGCACTTGAAGCTATCAAACTGTTATGTGACAGAAACCCACTTTCTCTTGACAAAGGCCACGGCCTCTGAATGACATTCTCAACTCGCTCCAACTTGCCTTTCTCTGCTTGGGGCTCTAGTGGTCTCACCGGCTGGCGATCCAGTCGGACCCTCCAAAAGCAACACTAACTCTGTCTCGGGAGCTCTGCTGAAGCAGCACGGATAGTGCTGCACGCGGCTTTCAAAGTCCTTTCCATACACTGGTTCGGGCAATTGGTTCACGGATTTCTTCACGTCCCACCTCAGGTCGAAGGCGTAGCCAAGATGGCAAACCGTGACCCTATCCCAGGCCAGACCCAGTGTCAGAAGTCCAAAGGCGGGAATCTGGCAATTCCACAGAGACCCTGCTCTGCTCTACATCCCGTCTGAGCTGATGTCACAGAAACACTGCCGCGAAGCCCACACAAACCGGGCGGGGGGGTGAGGGTGGGGCCAGGAAGACGGGCACTACCCACGAAAGAGTGACGAATCCCTCCAAAGCCAAGGGCACCTGCCCTCAGGTCAGGAAGAAGATGCTTTCGATCTTGCATTGCAATACCTGGTCTGCCTGCCGAGGTTGCGCCTGGGGCACTTGACTCTCCACTTGTCCTCTCACCCCCATGGACTGTGCTGAAGCCCTCTGAAATTTCTGCGGAACCTGACACAACAGCGGAGAAAGGGTTTTACTTCGAGGCTGGCAGGATTCTGCATAGCACTCTTCCCTGGGAGGGCACAATGGAATTCTCTACTACAAAAGCGTCCTGAAAGGACGCCTAGGATGTCTGCCGCTAGCTATCTCATACCAGTCTAATATCACATACAGCTCCGTCTTGAGAGCGACATGGGTCGTGCTCAGCGCCACCGAAGAGGTGCTAAGGGGTCTCTCCTGACTTGTCTGATTTCCCTGCGCTTGGCGCTCCTGTGCTAGGTTCCTTGGGCAAATGATGTCTTGCTTACCTCCTCCGGTTGCTGCGGTCGGGCCGCCGGTTCCTCCTGAAAAGAGACAGCAGAGGAAACATTACCCTAGACAGAAATCAATTCATTTACTCTGACAGAAGCCCCACACAGCAGGCCGTATTATTGTTCTTCCCATGGGACCTAAGGGGCTCACTGACGTCGTGCTCCAGGTCAGCCCGGGAGTGGGCAGCAGATCCAGGAGCCAAAGCCAGGCAGTCTCCCCCTGGACTTTCGACTCTAACGGTGCCTCTCGGAGCATCTGTGGGAAGGGCGCCATTCTCCACCACTTCCAATTGGCCTTATGTGGAGGTTCCGGCAAAGGCCCACAAAGGCAGAGACGTGACATTCTACACACACAGCAGACCCGAGGGATACAGAAGCTTTCACTCAACGGACAGAACATCCCCGTGGCAAACCGCTCCTCAGTCCTTACCACGGCACGCCCCGGGATCAAACCGTTCCGGGCGCCACCCCTTGGTGGACCAAACTTTGAGGAGCGCCACGCCAAGCCCCTGCACCTAGTATTGCCTGACAGCCAAAAGATGGAGCTGCAGACTGGGCGTCCTTGCCCAAGCATCCCGATCCGCACTTGTGGAAGCAGACACTGAATGGTCGTTGCCCTCACCCTGCAGTCAAGTCACTACTCTGATGGGGAGCCCCCAGTGTCTTCGTGTGGGCAGCTAGACCTTCGATCTTTTACCATCTTCCTGTCATGAGCTCTGGAACTGACGCCCAGCAAGTAGCTACAAGGTAAATAGTAAATCCGGAAGTCGGCCAGGGGAACACAAACGGAGGAAAAGAAAGTCGGGCCACAGACTCGTTAATAAATACATAAAGAGAAGTCCCAGGCTGTGTCTGACAGACAGGATTTCTCATGGTACCTGACGGACTTTTGATTCATCCTGAAAGCGATCAGACCACTGCGGGATTCGAAGCAGTGCAGTTGACAGGGGGACAAGCTCAATTTCTGGAAGGTCCCTGCCACGCACCGTGCACCAAGGGTCAATCGGTAGGGACGTGGCGAGTGACTGGACATGCTCTCAAGCGGGATACGCATCGGGCGCTTCGGGGGCTTGTCCAGACACCTTGCTGGGGGCCCCTCTTCCCAAGCTTCTGATTGTGGGCAGGTGGGCCTGAACACTGCCATTTCTACAAAGTTCCCAGGACATGTGGATGCTGGTCTGGGAAACACTCTTTGAGCACCTCCGCCTTACAGGAAGACGACCCAGCCGAAGGACCGCACGCATGAGGTGGAAGACGTTGAACACTGGAGCGAGGCACAGGCAAATGGGACTCCCAGGAGAGGGTACCTCGACAGCTATTTGAAATGACACACTGACAGCCTAAGGGGCACGAGTGAACTCAGGCTTGTTTGCTTTGACTCCCAGTCATCTATACTTGCAGGACGGCTCTGGGTTTTCTCCTGGAAACCAACACTCCTTGCAATGGAGTCCCTGATGCCCACGGAGAAGCGTTTTCTCCCTGGGGTTTCCGGCATGGGTGCTCTTAGGCACAGATCCCCGCACCGTGGAGCCATTCCACAGGAGGCTACGGGTTCTGGGTCCTAATCCTGCCTCTTCCACTTTGGAGACCTCTCCTTACTTTCTTCCTTCTGGGAATAAAGATACCCAAGCGCCATGGTGTCAATGTGATCTGAGTCCCAGGATTTCCCTTTGAGCATCATCCCCAAGGTGTAGCGTGCCACAGAAATATCATTGAGGACGGAATACTTTCACATACAGAAATGGGAGGGAAATGATTCCCCAAGCCATCGGCTGACTCAGCACTGACCCTGGACACCCCGTCGCGAGCGCTGTAAAAGTGCTCCTGACATGACATGGAGGACGACTGGTGCAATGAAGCTAGGGAAGCCACGGCCTCTGAATCATTTCTTTGTCCCGCCCGCTCGGAAGCCGGTGTCCCTTGTGCCATTGTCTTCGGTGTTAAGCAAGAAAACAGACCAACAGCGAGGACAAGCCCCCCCCCCTCACGCTCGAGAAACCCAAAAGCCTGCTGAAACACGGGATAGGTGCCATCACCTCTCAAGGCGACGGGTCAGACGTCTTTTAGTCTGGAAACTATCGTCCTGAGCCGCGATGCCTGGCACCAGTGGCTTAGGCGTGGGAGGGATCCTCTGTTCTGAACTCAACCTACCTGCTCCACGCCCAGGACCGGTCAAGGTGGGGCCCACTCCAGTGCTGCCTCCGCCGCCAGCGTTGAGGGTCGTTGAACCTGGACGTCCAGCACCACCTGAGGGAAACATAAAATGAACTTCTCATTTCAACGGTCCTTGGACTTTATCACCAATGGGGGATTGAACGATTCGGTCAGTTCCCGCCACAGAAAATGCAGCCTGAATCCAGCGACTTTCTGTCCACAGTCCCCTAAGGTTGGATTCTACTCTAACATTCCTCCAACATTTTGTTGTCGTCCTTCCCATTTCCTGATTGGGGTTGTCGCTCCTTTCTTCCTAACGCTCCTGTGTTCTGCATCTCCAATTGGCTCACACTAGGTCCTCCTCTATTCGTCTCCAGGAGGTTGCTTTCAAAGAAACGCCACCTTCCGCCCCGATCACACTGTCCCTCAGGGATGCAAGTCACACTGTTGAAATGTCGTGCCGTAGCTAATGACACCCTTCCACTTAAAACACTCAAGACAGCCAGCTATAGCATTCCCTAGGGGCACGTTTTCTCTAACCCTGGCCTAATTTTTTTCACACTGGAGCTTGATCTGACTGAGGTCTGTACTAGATACTATCCGAATCCTAGACGATATGGAAGAAAAGCAAAACGGAACCCATAGGACAGCCACTCCATCTATCCTGGACCAAAACAAGTTAAATGCAAGTCTTTTGGGATAGAGTTTGACCTCCGCGGGTGGGAAAAGGCCAGTCAATTCCTTGTTTGCCATGTTTTCTCAAAAGCCCTACTCTCATGTCACTTCCTTCCTCAAAACCCGATTTGCAGATAACTCTCAGTGACAGGCGTCGTGTTTTTTGTGTGTGTCTGTATGTGTGTGTGTGTGTGTGTGTGTGTGTGTGTGAGTGTTTTAATTCAGAAGCAAGGTAGGAGTATACGAACCTGTTCTTGAAGGTTCTGACTGAAGTCCTCGAGTTGTTCCTGAGAAGAAAAAGAGAAATGAGGGGCCACGTGGTGACTCAGGCCGTTCAGCCTCTGACTGTGGATTAAGGCTCCGGTCATGATGTCAGGGTGGTGCGATGAAGCCCGGAGTTGGGCTCCGGGCAGGGTGTGGAGCCTGCTTACGATTCAATCTCCCCCTCTCCCTCTGCCTACAGCACGGCTAGGTGTACCATTCTGAGAATTTACCTTTTAGAGAGAAGAAGCAATGCACTTGAAGCTATCAAACTGTTATGTGACAGAAACCCACTTTCTCTTGACAAAGGCCACGGCCTCTGAATGACATTCTCAACTCGCTCCAACTTGCCTTTCTCTGCTTGGGGCTCTAGTGGTCTCACCGGCTGGCGATCCAGTCGGACCCTCCAAAAGCAACACTAACTCTGTCTCGGGAGCTCTGCTGAAGCAGCACGGATAGTGCTGCACGCGGCTTTCAAAGTCCTTTCCATACACTGGTTCGGGCAATTGGTTCACGGATTTCTTCACGTCCCACCTCAGGTCGAAGGCGTAGCCAAGATGGCAAACCGTGACCCTATCCCAGGCCAGACCCAGTGTCAGAAGTCCAAAGGCGGGAATCTGGCAATTCCACAGAGACCCTGCTCTGCTCTACATCCCGTCTGAGCTGATGTCACAGAAACACTGCCGCGAAGCCCACACAAACCGGGCGGGGGGGTGAGGGTGGGGCCAGGAAGACGGGCACTACCCACGAAAGAGTGACGAATCCCTCCAAAGCCAAGGGCACCTGCCCTCAGGTCAGGAAGAAGATGCTTTCGATCTTGCATTGCAATACCTGGTCTGCCTGCCGAGGTTGCGCCTGGGGCACTTGACTCTCCACTTGTCCTCTCACCCCCATGGACTGTGCTGAAGCCCTCTGAAATTTCTGCGGAACCTGACACAACAGCGGAGAAAGGGTTTTACTTCGAGGCTGGCAGGATTCTGCATAGCACTCTTCCCTGGGAGGGCACAATGGAATTCTCTACTACAAAAGCGTCCTGAAAGGACGCCTAGGATGTCTGCCGCTAGCTATCTCATACCAGTCTAATATCACATACAGCTCCGTCTTGAGAGCGACATGGGTCGTGCTCAGCGCCACCGAAGAGGTGCTAAGGGGTCTCTCCTGACTTGTCTGATTTCCCTGCGCTTGGCGCTCCTGTGCTAGGTTCCTTGGGCAAATGATGTCTTGCTTACCTCCTCCGGTTGCTGCGGTCGGGCCGCCGGTTCCTCCTGAAAAGAGACAGCAGAGGAAACATTACCCTAGACAGAAATCAATTCATTTACTCTGACAGAAGCCCCACACAGCAGGCCGTATTATTGTTCTTCCCATGGGACCTAAGGGGCTCACTGACGTCGTGCTCCAGGTCAGCCCGGGAGTGGGCAGCAGATCCAGGAGCCAAAGCCAGGCAGTCTCCCCCTGGACTTTCGACTCTAACGGTGCCTCTCGGAGCATCTGTGGGAAGGGCGCCATTCTCCACCACTTCCAATTGGCCTTATGTGGAGGTTCCGGCAAAGGCCCACAAAGGCAGAGACGTGACATTCTACACACACAGCAGACCCGAGGGATACAGAAGCTTTCACTCAACGGACAGAACATCCCCGTGGCAAACCGCTCCTCAGTCCTTACCACGGCACGCCCCGGGATCAAACCGTTCCGGGCGCCACCCCTTGGTGGACCAAACTTTGAGGAGCGCCACGCCAAGCCCCTGCACCTAGTATTGCCTGACAGCCAAAAGATGGAGCTGCAGACTGGGCGTCCTTGCCCAAGCATCCCGATCCGCACTTGTGGAAGCAGACACTGAATGGTCGTTGCCCTCACCCTGCAGTCAAGTCACTACTCTGATGGGGAGCCCCCAGTGTCTTCGTGTGGGCAGCTAGACCTTCGATCTTTTACCATCTTCCTGTCATGAGCTCTGGAACTGACGCCCAGCAAGTAGCTACAAGGTAAATAGTAAATCCGGAAGTCGGCCAGGGGAACACAAACGGAGGAAAAGAAAGTCGGGCCACAGACTCGTTAATAAATACATAAAGAGAAGTCCCAGGCTGTGTCTGACAGACAGGATTTCTCATGGTACCTGACGGACTTTTGATTCATCCTGAAAGCGATCAGACCACTGCGGGATTCGAAGCAGTGCAGTTGACAGGGGGACAAGCTCAATTTCTGGAAGGTCCCTGCCACGCACCGTGCACCAAGGGTCAATCGGTAGGGACGTGGCGAGTGACTGGACATGCTCTCAAGCGGGATACGCATCGGGCGCTTCGGGGGCTTGTCCAGACACCTTGCTGGGGGCCCCTCTTCCCAAGCTTCTGATTGTCGGCAGGTGGGCCTGAACACTGCCATTTCTACAAAGTTCCCAGGACATGTGGATGCTGGTCTGGGAAACACTCTTTGAGCACCTCCGCCTTACAGGAAGACGACCCAGCCGAAGGACCGCACGCATGAGGTGGAAGACGTTGAACACTGGAGCGAGGCACAGGCAAATGGGACTCCCAGGAGAGGGTACCTCGACAGCTATTTGAAATGACACACTGACAGCCTAAGGGGCACGAGTGAACTCAGGCTTGTTTGCTTTGACTCCCAGTCATCTATACTTGCAGGACGGCTCTGGGTTTTCTCCTGGAAACCAACACTCCTTGCAATGGAGTCCCTGATGCCCACGGAGAAGCGTTTTCTCCCTGGGGTTTCCGGCATGGGTGCTCTTAGGCACAGATCCCCGCACCGTGGAGCCATTCCACAGGAGGCTACGGGTTCTGGGTCCTAATCCTGCCTCTTCCACTTTGGAGACCTCTCCTTACTTTCTTCCTTCTGGGAATAAAGATACCCAAGCGCCATGGTGTCAATGTGATCTGAGTCCCAGGATTTCCCTTTGAGCATCATCCCCAAGGTGTAGCGTGCCACAGAAATATCATTGAGGACGGAATACTTTCACATACAGAAATGGGAGGGAAATGATTCCCCAAGCCATCGGCTGACTCAGCACTGACCCTGGACACCCCGTCGCGAGCGCTGTAAAAGTGCTCCTGACATGACATGGAGGACGACTGGTGCAATGAAGCTAGGGAAGCCACGGCCTCTGAATCATTTCTTTGTCCCGCCCGCTCGGAAGCCGGTGTCCCTTGTGCCATTGTCTTCGGTGTTAAGCAAGAAAACAGACCAACAGCGAGGACAAGCCCCCCCCCCTCACGCTCGAGAAACCCAAAAGCCTGCTGAAACACGGGATAGGTGCCATCACCTCTCAAGGCGACGGGTCAGACGTCTTTTAGTCTGGAAACTATCGTCCTGAGCCGCGATGCCTGGCACCAGTGGCTTAGGCGTGGGAGGGATCCTCTGTTCTGAACTCAACCTACCTGCTCCACGCCCAGGACCGGTCAAGGTGGGGCCCACTCCAGTGCTGCCTCCGCCGCCAGCGTTGAGGGTCGTTGAACCTGGACGTCCAGCACCACCTGAGGGAAACATAAAACGAACTTCTCATTTCAACGGTCCTTGGACTTTATCACCAATGGGGGATTGAACGATTCGGTCAGTTCCCGCCACAGAAAATGCAGCCTGAATCCAGCGACTTTCTGTCCACAGTCCCCTAAGGTTGGATTCTACTCTAACATTCCTCCAACATTTTGTTGTCGTCCTTCCCATTTCCTGATTGGGGTTGTCGCTCCTTTCTTCCTAACGCTCCTGTGTTCTGCATCTCCAATTGGCTCACACTAGGTCCTCCTCTATTCGTCTCCAGGAGGTTGCTTTCAAAGAAACGCCACCTTCCGCCCCGATCACACTGTCCCTCAGGGATGCAAGTCACACTGTTGAAATGTCGTGCCGTAGCTAATGACACCCTTCCACTTAAAACACTCAAGACAGCCAGCTATAGCATTCCCTAGGGGCACGTTTTCTCTAACCCTGGCCTAATTTTTTTCACACTGGAGCTTGATCTGACTGAGGTCTGTACTAGATACTATCCGAATCCTAGACGATATGGAAGAAAAGCAAAACGGAACCCATAGGACAGCCACTCCATCTATCCTGGACCAAAACAAGTTAAATGCAAGTCTTTTGGGATAGAGTTTGACCTCCGCGGGTGGGAAAAGGCCAGTCAATTCCTTGTTTGCCATGTTTTCTCAAAAGCCCTACTCTCATGTCACTTCCTTCCTCAAAACCCGATTTGCAGATAACTCTCAGTGACAGGCGTCGTGTTTTTTGTGTGTGTCTGTATGTGTGTGTGTGTGTGTGTGTGTGTGTGTGTGAGTGTTTTAATTCAGAAGCAAGGTAGGAGTATACGAACCTGTTCTTGAAGGTTCTGACTGAAGTCCTCGAGTTGTTCCTGAGAAGAAAAAGAGAAATGAGGGGCCACGTGGTGACTCAGGCCGTTCAGCCTCTGACTGTGGATTAAGGCTCCGGTCATGATGTCAGGGTGGTGCGATGAAGCCCGGAGTTGGGCTCCGGGCAGGGTGTGGAGCCTGCTTACGATTCAATCTCCCCCTCTCCCTCTGCCTACAGCACGGCTAGGTGTACCATTCTGAGAATTTACCTTTTAGAGAGAAGAAGCAATGCACTTGAAGCTATCAAACTGTTATGTGACAGAAACCCACTTTCTCTTGACAAAGGCCACGGCCTCTGAATGACATTCTCAACTCGCTCCAACTTGCCTTTCTCTGCTTGGGGCTCTAGTGGTCTCACCGGCTGGCGATCCAGTCGGACCCTCCAAAAGCAACACTAACTCTGTCTCGGGAGCTCTGCTGAAGCAGCACGGATAGTGCTGCACGCGGCTTTCAAAGTCCTTTCCATACACTGGTTCGGGCAATTGGTTCACGGATTTCTTCACGTCCCACCTCAGGTCGAAGGCGTAGCCAAGATGGCAAACCGTGACCCTATCCCAGGCCAGACCCAGTGTCAGAAGTCCAAAGGCGGGAATCTGGCAATTCCACAGAGACCCTGCTCTGCTCTACATCCCGTCTGAGCTGATGTCACAGAAACACTGCCGCGAAGCCCACACAAACCGGGCGGGGGGGTGAGGGTGGGGCCAGGAAGACGGGCACTACCCACGAAAGAGTGACGAATCCCTCCAAAGCCAAGGGCACCTGCCCTCAGGTCAGGAAGAAGATGCTTTCGATCTTGCATTGCAATACCTGGTCTGCCTGCCGAGGTTGCGCCTGGGGCACTTGACTCTCCACTTGTCCTCTCACCCCCATGGACTGTGCTGAAGCCCTCTGAAATTTCTGCGGAACCTGACACAACAGCGGAGAAAGGGTTTTACTTCGAGGCTGGCAGGATTCTGCATAGCACTCTTCCCTGGGAGGGCACAATGGAATTCTCTACTACAAAAGCGTCCTGAAAGGACGCCTAGGATGTCTGCCGCTAGCTATCTCATACCAGTCTAATATCACATACAGCTCCGTCTTGAGAGCGACATGGGTCGTGCTCAGCGCCACCGAAGAGGTGCTAAGGGGTCTCTCCTGACTTGTCTGATTTCCCTGCGCTTGGCGCTCCTGTGCTAGGTTCCTTGGGCAAATGATGTCTTGCTTACCTCCTCCGGTTGCTGCGGTCGGGCCGCCGGTTCCTCCTGAAAAGAGACAGCAGAGGAAACATTACCCTAGACAGAAATCAATTCATTTACTCTGACAGAAGCCCCACACAGCAGGCCGTATTATTGTTCTTCCCATGGGACCTAAGGGGCTCACTGACGTCGTGCTCCAGGTCAGCCCGGGAGTGGGCAGCAGATCCAGGAGCCAAAGCCAGGCAGTCTCCCCCTGGACTTTCGACTCTAACGGTGCCTCTCGGAGCATCTGTGGGAAGGGCGCCATTCTCCACCACTTCCAATTGGCCTTATGTGGAGGTTCCGGCAAAGGCCCACAAAGGCAGAGACGTGACATTCTACACACACAGCAGACCCGAGGGATACAGAAGCTTTCACTCAACGGACAGAACATCCCCGTGGCAAACCGCTCCTCAGTCCTTACCACGGCACGCCCCGGGATCAAACCGTTCCGGGCGCCACCCCTTGGTGGACCAAACTTTGAGGAGCGCCACGCCAAGCCCCTGCACCTAGTATTGCCTGACAGCCAAAAGATGGAGCTGCAGACTGGGCGTCCTTGCCCAAGCATCCCGATCCGCACTTGTGGAAGCAGACACTGAATGGTCGTTGCCCTCACCCTGCAGTCAAGTCACTACTCTGATGGGGAGCCCCCAGTGTCTTCGTGTGGGCAGCTAGACCTTCGATCTTTTACCATCTTCCTGTCATGAGCTCTGGAACTGACGCCCAGCAAGTAGCTACAAGGTAAATAGTAAATCCGGAAGTCGGCCAGGGGAACACAAACGGAGGAAAAGAAAGTCGGGCCACAGACTCGTTAATAAATACATAAAGAGAAGTCCCAGGCTGTGTCTGACAGACAGGATTTCTCATGGTACCTGACGGACTTTTGATTCATCCTGAAAGCGATCAGACCACTGCGGGATTCGAAGCAGTGCAGTTGACAGGGGGACAAGCTCAATTTCTGGAAGGTCCCTGCCACGCACCGTGCACCAAGGGTCAATCGGTAGGGACGTGGCGAGTGACTGGACATGCTCTCAAGCGGGATACGCATCGGGCGCTTCGGGGGCTTGTCCAGACACCTTGCTGGGGGCCCCTCTTCCCAAGCTTCTGATTGTCGGCAGGTGGGCCTGAACACTGCCATTTCTACAAAGTTCCCAGGACATGTGGATGCTGGTCTGGGAAACACTCTTTGAGCACCTCCGCCTTACAGGAAGACGACCCAGCCGAAGGACCGCACGCATGAGGTGGAAGACGTTGAACACTGGAGCGAGGCACAGGCAAATGGGACTCCCAGGAGAGGGTACCTCGACAGCTATTTGAAATGACACACTGACAGCCTAAGGGGCACGAGTGAACTCAGGCTTGTTTGCTTTGACTCCCAGTCATCTATACTTGCAGGACGGCTCTGGGTTTTCTCCTGGAAACCAACACTCCTTGCAATGGAGTCCCTGATGCCCACGGAGAAGCGTTTTCTCCCTGGGGTTTCCGGCATGGGTGCTCTTAGGCACAGATCCCCGCACCGTGGAGCCATTCCACAGGAGGCTACGGGTTCTGGGTCCTAATCCTGCCTCTTCCACTTTGGAGACCTCTCCTTACTTTCTTCCTTCTGGGAATAAAGATACCCAAGCGCCATGGTGTCAATGTGATCTGAGTCCCAGGATTTCCCTTTGAGCATCATCCCCAAGGTGTAGCGTGCCACAGAAATATCATTGAGGACGGAATACTTTCACATACAGAAATGGGAGGGAAATGATTCCCCAAGCCATCGGCTGACTCAGCACTGACCCTGGACACCCCGTCGCGAGCGCTGTAAAAGTGCTCCTGACATGACATGGAGGACGACTGGTGCAATGAAGCTAGGGAAGCCACGGCCTCTGAATCATTTCTTTGTCCCGCCCGCTCGGAAGCCGGTGTCCCTTGTGCCATTGTCTTCGGTGTTAAGCAAGAAAACAGACCAACAGCGAGGACAAGCCCCCCCCCCTCACGCTCGAGAAACCCAAAAGCCTGCTGAAACACGGGATAGGTGCCATCACCTCTCAAGGCGACGGGTCAGACGTCTTTTAGTCTGGAAACTATCGTCCTGAGCCGCGATGCCTGGCACCAGTGGCTTAGGCGTGGGAGGGATCCTCTGTTCTGAACTCAACCTACCTGCTCCACGCCCAGGACCGGTCAAGGTGGGGCCCACTCCAGTGCTGCCTCCGCCGCCAGCGTTGAGGGTCGTTGAACCTGGACGTCCAGCACCACCTGAGGGAAACATAAAACGAACTTCTCATTTCAACGGTCCTTGGACTTTATCACCAATGGGGGATTGAACGATTCGGTCAGTTCCCGCCACAGAAAATGCAGCCTGAATCCAGCGACTTTCTGTCCACAGTCCCCTAAGGTTGGATTCTACTCTAACATTCCTCCAACATTTTGTTGTCGTCCTTCCCATTTCCTGATTGGGGTTGTCGCTCCTTTCTTCCTAACGCTCCTGTGTTCTGCATCTCCAATTGGCTCACACTAGGTCCTCCTCTATTCGTCTCCAGGAGGTTGCTTTCAAAGAAACGCCACCTTCCGCCCCGATCACACTGTCCCTCAGGGATGCAAGTCACACTGTTGAAATGTCGTGCCGTAGCTAATGACACCCTTCCACTTAAAACACTCAAGACAGCCAGCTATAGCATTCCCTAGGGGCACGTTTTCTCTAACCCTGGCCTAATTTTTTTCACACTGGAGCTTGATCTGACTGAGGTCTGTACTAGATACTATCCGAATCCTAGACGATATGGAAGAAAAGCAAAACGGAACCCATAGGACAGCCACTCCATCTATCCTGGACCAAAACAAGTTAAATGCAAGTCTTTTGGGATAGAGTTTGACCTCCGCGGGTGGGAAAAGGCCAGTCAATTCCTTGTTTGCCATGTTTTCTCAAAAGCCCTACTCTCATGTCACTTCCTTCCTCAAAACCCGATTTGCAGATAACTCTCAGTGACAGGCGTCGTGTTTTTTGTGTGTGTCTGTATGTGTGTGTGTGTGTGTGTGTGTGTGTGTGTGAGTGTTTTAATTCAGAAGCAAGGTAGGAGTATACGAACCTGTTCTTGAAGGTTCTGACTGAAGTCCTCGAGTTGTTCCTGAGAAGAAAAAGAGAAATGAGGGGCCACGTGGTGACTCAGGCCGTTCAGCCTCTGACTGTGGATTAAGGCTCCGGTCATGATGTCAGGGTGGTGCGATGAAGCCCGGAGTTGGGCTCCGGGCAGGGTGTGGAGCCTGCTTACGATTCAATCTCCCCCTCTCCCTCTGCCTACAGCACGGCTAGGTGTACCATTCTGAGAATTTACCTTTTAGAGAGAAGAAGCAATGCACTTGAAGCTATCAAACTGTTATGTGACAGAAACCCACTTTCTCTTGACAAAGGCCACGGCCTCTGAATGACATTCTCAACTCGCTCCAACTTGCCTTTCTCTGCTTGGGGCTCTAGTGGTCTCACCGGCTGGCGATCCAGTCGGACCCTCCAAAAGCAACACTAACTCTGTCTCGGGAGCTCTGCTGAAGCAGCACGGATAGTGCTGCACGCGGCTTTCAAAGTCCTTTCCATACACTGGTTCGGGCAATTGGTTCACGGATTTCTTCACGTCCCACCTCAGGTCGAAGGCGTAGCCAAGATGGCAAACCGTGACCCTATCCCAGGCCAGACCCAGTGTCAGAAGTCCAAAGGCGGGAATCTGGCAATTCCACAGAGACCCTGCTCTGCTCTACATCCCGTCTGAGCTGATGTCACAGAAACACTGCCGCGAAGCCCACACAAACCGGGCGGGGGGGTGAGGGTGGGGCCAGGAAGACGGGCACTACCCACGAAAGAGTGACGAATCCCTCCAAAGCCAAGGGCACCTGCCCTCAGGTCAGGAAGAAGATGCTTTCGATCTTGCATTGCAATACCTGGTCTGCCTGCCGAGGTTGCGCCTGGGGCACTTGACTCTCCACTTGTCCTCTCACCCCCATGGACTGTGCTGAAGCCCTCTGAAATTTCTGCGGAACCTGACACAACAGCGGAGAAAGGGTTTTACTTCGAGGCTGGCAGGATTCTGCATAGCACTCTTCCCTGGGAGGGCACAATGGAATTCTCTACTACAAAAGCGTCCTGAAAGGACGCCTAGGATGTCTGCCGCTAGCTATCTCATACCAGTCTAATATCACATACAGCTCCGTCTTGAGAGCGACATGGGTCGTGCTCAGCGCCACCGAAGAGGTGCTAAGGGGTCTCTCCTGACTTGTCTGATTTCCCTGCGCTTGGCGCTCCTGTGCTAGGTTCCTTGGGCAAATGATGTCTTGCTTACCTCCTCCGGTTGCTGCGGTCGGGCCGCCGGTTCCTCCTGAAAAGAGACAGCAGAGGAAACATTACCCTAGACAGAAATCAATTCATTTACTCTGACAGAAGCCCCACACAGCAGGCCGTATTATTGTTCTTCCCATGGGACCGACGGGGCTCACTGACGTCGTGCTCCAGGTCAGCCCGGGAGTGGGCAGCAGATCCAGGAGCCAAAGCCAGGCAGTCTCCCCCTGGACTTTCGACTCTAACGGTGCCTCTCGGAGCATCTGTGGGAAGGGCGCCATTCTCCACCACTTCCAATCGGCCTTATGTGGAGGTTCCGGCAAAGGCCCACAAAGGCAGAGACGTGACATTCTACACACACAGCAGACCCGAGGGATACAGAAGCTTTCACTCAACGGACAGAACATCCCCGTGGCAAACCGCTCCTCAGTCCTTACCACGGCACGCCCCGGGATCAAACCGTTCCGGGCGCCACCCCTTGGTGGACCAAACTTTGAGGAGCGCCACGCCAAGCCCCTGCACCTAGTATTGCCTGACAGCCAAAAGATGGAGCTGCAGACTGGGCGTCCTTGCCCAAGCATCCCGATCCGCACTTGTGGAAGCAGACACTGAATGGTCGTTGCCCTCACCCTGCAGTCAAGTCACTACTCTGATGGGGAGCCCCCAGTGTCTTCGTGTGGGCAGCTAGACCTTCGATCTTTTACCATCTTCCTGTCATGAGCTCTGGAACTGACGCCCAGCAAGTAGCTACAAGGTAAATAGTAAATCCGGAAGTCGGCCAGGGGAACACAAATGGAGGAAAAGAAAGTCGGGCCACAGACTCGTTAATAAATACATAAAGAGAAGTCCCAGGCTGTGTCTGACAGACAGGATTTCTCATGGTACCTGACGGACTTTTGATTCATCCTGAAAGCGATCAGACCACTGCGGGATTCGAAGCAGTGCAGTTGACAGAGGGACAAGCTCAATTTCTGGAAGGTCCCTGCCACGCACCGTGCACCAAGGGTCAATCGGTAGGGACGTGGCGAGTGACTGGACATGCTCTCAAGCGGGATATGCATCGGGCGCTTCGGGGGCTTGTCCAGACACCTTGCTGGGGGCCCCTCTTCCCAAGCTTCTGATTGTCGGCAGGTGGGCCTGAACACTGCCATTTCTACAAAGTTCCCAGGACATGTGGATGCTGGTCTGGGAAACACTCTTTGAGCACCTCCGCCTTACAGGAAGACGACCCAGCCGAAGGACTGCACGCATGAGGTGGAAGACGTTGAACACTGGAGCGAGGCACAGGCAAAAGGGACTCCCAGGAGAGGGTACCTCGACAGCTATTTGAAATGACACACTGACAGCCTAAGGGGCACGAGTGAACTCAGGCTTGTTTGCTTTGACTCCCAGTCATCTATACTTGCAGGACGACTCTGGGTTTTCTCCTGGAAACCAACACTCCTTACAATGGAGTCCCTGATGCCCACGGAGAAGCGTTTTCTCCCTGGGGTTTCCGGCATGGGTGCTCTTAGGCACAGATCCCCGCACCGTGGAGCCATTCCACAGGAGGCTACGGGTTCTGGGGCCTAATCCTGCCTCTTCCACTTTGGAGACCTCTCCTTACTTTCTTCCTTCTGGGAATAAAGATACCCAAGCGCCATGGTGTCAATGTGATCTGAGTCCCAGGATTTCCCTTTGAGCATCATCCCCAAGGTGTAGCGTGCCACAGAAATATCATTGAGGACGGAATACTTTCACATACAGAAATGGGAGGGAAATGATTCCCCAAGCCATCGGCTGACTCAGCACTGAGCCTGGACACCCCGTCGCGAGTGCTGTAAAAGTGCTCCTGACATGACATGGAGGACGACTGGTGCAATGAAGCTAGGGAAGCCACGGGCTCTGAATCATTTCTTTGTCCCGCCCGCTCGGAAGCCGGTGTCCCTTGTGCCATTGTCTTCGGTGTTAAGCAAGAAAACAGACCAACAGCGAGGACAAGCCCCACACCCCACGCCCGAGAAACCCAAAAGCCTGCTGAAACACGGGATAGGTGCCATCACCTCTCAAGGCGACGGGTCAGACGTCTTTTAGTCTGGAAACTATCGTCCTGAGCCGCGATGCCTGGCACCAGTGGCTTAGGCGTGGGAGGGATCCTCTGTTCTGAACTCAACCTACCTGCTCCACGCCCAGGACCGGTCAAGGTGGGGCCCACTCCAGTGCTGCCTCCGCCGCCAGCGTTGAGGGTCGTTGAACCTGGACGTCCAGCACCACCTGAGGGAAACATAAAACGAACTTCTCATTTCAACGGTCCTTGGACTTTATCACCAATGGGGGATTGAACGATTCGGTCAGTTCCCGCCACAGAAAATGCAGCCTGAATCCAGCGACTTTCTGTCCACAGTCCCCTAAGGTTGGATTCTACTCTAACATTCCTCCAACATTTTGTTGTCGTCCTTCCCATTTCCTGATTGGGGTTGTCGCTCCTTTCTTCCTAACGCTCCTGTGTTCTGCATCTCCAATTGGCTCACACTAGGTCCTCCTCTATTCGTCTCCAGGAGGTTGCTTTCAAAGAAACGCCACCTTCCGCCCCGATCACACTGTCCCTCAGGGATGCAAGTCACACTGATGAAATGTCGTGCCGTAGCTAATGACACCCTTCCACTTAAAACACTCAAGACAGCCAGCTATAGCATTCCCTACTGGCACGTTTTCTCTAACCCTGGCCTAATTTTTTTCACACTGGAGCTTGATCTGACTGAGGTCTGTACTAGATACTATCCGAATCCTAGACGATATGGAAGAAAAGCAAAACGGAACCCATAGGACAGCCACTCCATCTATCCTGGAACAAAACAAGTTAAATGCAAGTCTTTTGGGATAGAGTTTGACCTCCGCGGGTGGGAAAAGGCCAGTCAATTCCTTGTTTGCCATGTTTCCTCAAAAGCCCTACTCTCATGTCACTTCCTTTCTCAAAACCCGAAGTTGCAGATAACTCTCAGTGACAGGCGTTGTGTTTTTTTTGTGTGTCTGTATGTGTGTGTGTGTGTGTGTGTGTGTGTGTCTGTGTGAGTGTTTTAAGTCAGAAGCAAGGTAGGAGTATACGAACCTGTTCTTGAAGGTTCTGACTGAAGTCCTCGAGTTGTTCCTGAGAAGAAAAAGAGAAATGAGGGGCCACGTGGTGACTCAGGCCGTTCAGCCTCTGACTGTGGATTAAGGCTCCGGTCATGATGTCAGGGTGGTGCGATGAAGCCCGGAGTTGGGCTCCGGGCAGGGTGTGGAGCCTGCTTGCGATTCAATCTCCCCCTCTCCCTCTGCCTACAGCACGGCTAGGTGTACCATTCTGAGAATTTACCTTTTAGAGAGAAGAAGCAATGCACTTGAAGCTATCAAACTGTTATGTGACAGAAGCCCACTTTCTCTTGACAAAGGCCACGGCCTCTGAATGACATTCTCAACTCGCTCCAACTTGCCTTTCTCTGCTTGGGGCTCTAGTGGTCTCACCGGCTGGCGATCCAGTCGGACCCTCCAAAAGCAACACTAACTCTGTCTCGGGAGCTCTGCTGAAGCAGCACGGATGGTGCTGCACGCGGCTTTCAAAGTCCTTTCCATACACTGGTTCGGGCAATTGGTTCACGGATTTCTTCACGTCCCGCCTCAGGTCGAAGGCGTAGCCAAGATGGCAAACCGTGACCGTATCCCAGGCCAGACCCAGTCTCAGAAGTCCAAAGGCGGGAATCTGGCAATTCCACAGAGACCCTGCTCTGCTCTACATCCCGTCTGAGCTGATGTCACAGAAACACTGCCGCGAAGCCCACACAAACCGGGCGGGGGGGTGGGGGTGGGGCCAGGAAGACGGGCACTACCCACGAGAGTGACGAATCCCTCCGAAGCCAAGGGCACCTGCCCTCAGGTCAGGAAGAAGATGCTTTCGACCTTGCATTGCCATACCTGGTCTGCCTCCCGAGGTTGCGCCTGGGGCACTTGACTCTCCACTTGTCCTCTCACCCCCATGGACTGTGCTGAAGCCCTCTGAAATTTCTGCGGAACCTGACACAACAGCGGAGAAAGGGTTTTACTTCGAGGCTGGCAGGATTCTGCCTAGCACTCTTCCCTGGGAGGGCACAATGGAGTTTTCTACTACAAAAGCGTCCTGAAAGGACGCCTAGGATGTCTGCCGCTAGCTATCTCATACCAGTCTAATATCACATACAGCTCCGTCTTGAGAGCGACATAGGTCGTGCTCAGCGCCACCGAAGAGGTGCTAAGGGGTCTCTCCTGACTTGTCTGATTTCCCTGCGCTTGGCGCTCCTGTGCTAGGTTCCTTGGGCAAGTGATGTCTTGCTTACCTCCTCCGGTTGCTGCGGTCGGGCCGCCGGTTCCTCCTGAAAAGAGACAGCAGAGGAAACATTACCCTAGACAGAAATCAATTCATTTACTCTGACAGAAGCCCCACACAGCAGGCCGTATTATTGTTCTTCCCATGGGACCGACGGGGCTCACTGACGTCGTGCTCCAGGTCAGCCCGGGAGTGGGCAGCAGATCCAGGAGCCAAAGCCAGGCAGTCTCCCCCTGGACTTTCGACTCTAACGGTGCCTCTCGGAGCATCTGTGGGAAGGGCGCCATTCTCCACCACTTCCAATCGGCCTTATGTGGAGGTTCCGGCAAAGGCCCACAAAGGCAGAGACGTGACATTCTACACACACAGCAGACCCGAGGGATGCAGAAGCTTTCACTCAACGGACAGAACATCCCCGTGGCAAACCGCTCCTCAGTCCTTACCACGGCACGCCCCGGGATCAAACCGTTCCGGGCGCCACCCCTTGGTGGACCAAACTTTGAGGAGCGCCACGCCAAGCCCCTGCACCTAGTATTGCCTGACAGCCAAAAGATGGAGCTGCAGACTGGGCGTCCTTGCCCAAGCATCCCGATCCGCACTTGTGGAAGCAGACACTGAATGGTCGTTGCCCTCACCCTGCAGTCAAGTCACTACTCTGATGGGGAGCCCCCAGTGTCTTCGTGTGGGCAGCTAGACCTTCGATCTTTTACCATCTTCCTGTCATGAGCTCTGGAACTGACGCCCAGCAAGTAGCTACAAGGTAAATAGTAAATCCGGAAGTCGGCCAGGGGAACACAAACGGAGGAAAAGAAAGTCGGGCCACAGACTCGTTAATAAATACATAAAGAGAAGTCCCAGGCTGTGTCTGACAGACAGGATTTCTCATGGTACCTGACGGACTTTTGATTCATCCTGAAAGCGATCAGACCACTGCGGGATTCGAAGCAGTGCAGTTGACAGAGGGACAAGCTCAATTTCTGGAAGGTCCCTGCCACGCACCGTGCACCAAGGGTCAATCGGTAGGGACGTGGCGAGTGACTGGACATGCTCTCAACCGGGATACGCATCGGGCGCTTCGGGGGCTTGTCCAGACACCTTGCTGGGGGCCCCTCTTCCCAAGCTTCTGATTGTCGGCAGGTGGGCCTGAACACTGCCATTTCTACAAAGTTCCCAGGACATGTGGATGCTGGTCTGGGAAACACTCTTTGAGCACCTCCGCCTTACAGGAAGACGACCCAGCCGAAGGACCGCACGCATGAGGTGGAAGACGTTGAACACCGGAGCGAGGCACAGGCAAATGGGACTCCCAGGAGAGGGTACCTCGACAGCTATTTGAAATGACACACTGACAGCCTAAGGGGCATGAGTGAACTCAGGCTTGTTTGCTTTGACTCCCAGTCATCTATACTTGCAGGACGGCTCTGGGTTTTCTCCTGGAAACCAACACTCCTTGCAATGGAGTCCCTGATGCCCACGGAGAAGCGTTTTCTCCCTGGGGTTTCCGGCATGGGTGCTCTTAGGCACAGATCCCCGCACCGTGGAGCCATTCCACAGGAGGCTACGGGTTCTGGGTCCTAATCCTGCCTCTTCCACTTTGGAGACCTCTCCTTACTTTCTTCCTTCTGGGAATAAAGATACCCAAGCGCCATGGTGTCAATGTGATCCGAGTCCCAGGATTTCCCTTTGAGCATCATCCCCAAGGTGTAGCGTGCCACAGAAATATCATTGAGGACGGAATACTTTCACATACAGAAATGGGAGGGAAATGATTTCCCCAAGCCATCGGCTGACTCAGCACTGACCCTGGACACCCCGTCGCGAGCGCTGTAAAAGTGCTCCTGACATGACATGGAGGACGACTGGTGCAATGAAGCTAGGGAAGCCACGGCCTCTGAATCATTTCTTTGTCCCGCCCGCTCGGAAGCCGGTGTCCCTTGTGCCATTGTCTTCGGTGTTAAGCAAGAAAACAGACCAACAGCGAGGACAAGCCCCACCCCCCACGCCCGAGAAACCCAAAAGCCTGCTGAAACACGGGATAGGTGCCATCACCTCTCAAGGCGACGGGTCAGACGTCTTTTAGTCTGGAAACTATCGTCCTGAGCCGCGATGCCTGGCACCAGTGGCTTAGGCGTGGGAGGGATCCTCTGTTCTGAACTCAACCTACCTGCTCCACGCCCAGGACCGGTCAAGGTGGGGCCCACTCCAGTGCTGCCTCCGCTGCCGGCGTTGAGGGTCGTGAAACCTGGATGTCCAGCACCACCTGAGGGAAACATAAAATGAACTTCTCATTTCAACGGTCCTTGGACTTTATCACCAAAGGGGGATTGAACGATTCGGTCAGTTCCCGCCACAGAAAATGCAGCCTGAATCCAGCGACTTTCTGTCCACAGTCCCCTAAGGTTGGATTCTACTCTAACATTCCTCCAACATTTTGTTGTCGTCCTTCCCATTTCCTGATTGGGGTTGTCACTCCTTTCTTCCTAACGCTCCTGTGTTCTGCATCTCCAATTGGCTCACAATAGGTCCTCCTCTATTCGTCTCCAGGAGGTAGCTTTCAAAGAAACGCCACCTTCCGCCCCGATCACACTGTCCCTCAGGGATGCAAGTCACACTGATGAAATGTCGTGCCGTAGCTAATGACACCCTTCCACTTAAAACACTCAAGACAGCCAGCTATAGCATTCCCTAGTGGCACGTTTTCTCTAACCCTGGCCTAATTTTTTTCACACTGGAGCTTGATCTGACTGAGGTCTGTACTAGATACTATCCGAATCCTAGACGATATGGAAGAAAAGCAAAACGGAACCCATAGGACAGCCACTCCATCTATCCTGGACCAAAACAAGTTAAATGCAAGTCTTTTGGGATAGAGTTTGACCTCCGCGGGTGGGAAAAGGCCAGTCAATTCCTTGTTTGCCATGTTTCCTCAAAAGCCCTACTCTCATGTCACTTCCTTTCTCAAAACCCGAAGTTGCAGATAACTCTCAGTGACAGGCGTTGTGTTTTTTTTGTGTGTCTGTATGTGTGTGTGTGTGTGTGTGTGTGTGTGTGTGTGTGTGTTTTAAGTCAGAAGCAAGGTAGGAGTATACGAACCTGTTCTTGAAGGTTCTGACTGAAGTCCTCGAGTTGTTCCTGAGAAGAAAAAGAGAAATGAGGGGCCACGTGGTGACTCAGGCCGTTCAGCCTCTGACTGTGGATTAAGGCTCCGGTCATGATGTCAGGGTGGTGCGATGAAGCCCGGAGTTGGGCTCCGGGCAGGGTGTGGAGCCTGCTTGCGATTCAATCTCCCCCTCTCCCTCTGCCTACAGCACGGCTAGGTGTACCATTCTGAGAATTTACCTTTTAGAGAGAAGAAGCAATGCACTTGAAGCTATCAAACTGTTATGTGACAGAAGCCCACTTTCTCTTGACAAAGGCCACGGCCTCTGAATGACATTCTCAACTCGCTCCAACTTGCCTTTCTCTGCTTGGGGCTCTAGTGGTCTCACCGGCTGGCGATCCAGTCGGACCCTCCAAAAGCAACACTAACTCTGTCTCGGGAGCTCTGCTGAAGCAGCACGGATGGTGCTGCACGCGGCTTTCAAAGTCCTTTCCATACACTGGTTCGGGCAATTGGTTCACGGATTTCTTCACGTCCCGCCTCAGGTCGAAGGCGTAGCCAAGATGGCAAACCGTGACCCTATCCCAGGCCAGACCCAGTCTCAGAAGTCCAAAGGCGGGAATCTGGCAATTCCACAGAGACCCTGCTCTGCTCTACATCCCGTCTGAGCTGATGTCACAGAAACACTGCCGCGAAGCCCACACAAACCGGGCGGGGGGGTGGGGGTGGGGCCAGGAAGACGGGCACTACCCACGAAAGAGTGACGAATCCCTCCGAAGCCAAGGGCACCTGCCCTCAGGTCAGGAAGAAGATGCTTTCGACCTTGCATTGCCATACCTGGTCTGCCTGCCGAGATTGCGCCTGGGGCACTTGACTCTCCACTTGTCCTCTCACCCCCATGGACTGTGCTGAAGCCCTCTGAAATTTCTGCGGAACCTGACACAACAGCGGAGAAAGGGTTTTACTTCGAGGCTGGCAGGATTCTGCATAGCACTCTTCCCTGGGAGGGCACAATGGAGTTTTCTACTACAAAAGCGTCCTGAAAGGACGCCTAGGATGTCTGCCGCTAGCTATCTCATACCAGTCTAATATCACATACAGCTCCGTCTTGAGAGCGACATGGGTCGTGCTCAGCGCCACCGAAGAGGTGCTAAGGGGTCTCTCCTGACTTGTCTGATTTCCCTGCGCTTGGCGCTCCTGTGCTAGGTTCCTTGGGCAAGTGATGTCTTGCTTACCTCCTCCGGTTGCTGCGGTCGGGCCGCCGGTTCCTCCTGAAAAGAGACAGCAGAGGAAACATTACCCTAGACAGAAATCAATTCATTTACTCTGACAGAAGCCCCACACAGCAGGCCGTATTATTGTTCTTCCCATGGGACCGACGGGGCTCACTGACGTCGTGCTCCAGGTCAGCCCGGGAGTGGGCAGCAGATCCAGGAGCCAAAGCCAGGCAGTCTCCCCCTGGACTTTCGACTCTAACGGTGCCTCTCGGAGCATCTGTGGGAAGGGCGCCATTCTCCACCACTTCCAATTGGCCTTATGTGGAGGTTCCGGCAAAGGCCCACAAAGGCAGAGACGTGACATTCTACACACACAGCAGACCCGAGGGATACAGAAGCTTTCACTCAACGGACAGAACATCCCCGTGGCAAACCGCTCCTCAGTCCTTACCACGGCACGCCCCGGGATCAAACCGTTCCGGGCGCCACCCCTTGGTGGACCAAACTTTGAGGAGCGCCACGCCAAGCCCCTGCACCTAGTATTGCCTGACAGCCAAAAGATGGAGCTGCAGACTGGGCGTCCTTGCCCAAGCATCCCGATCCGCACTTGTGGAAGCAGACACTGAATGGTCGTTGCCCTCACCCTGCAGTCAAGTCACTACTCTGATGGGGAGCCCCCAGTGTCTTCGTGTGGGCAGCTAGACCTTCGATCTTTTACCATCTTCCTGTCATGAGCTCTGGAACTGACGCCCAGCAAGTAGCTACAAGGTAAATAGTAAATCCGGAAGTCGGCCAGGGGAACACAAACGGAGGAAAAGAAAGTCGGGCCACAGACTCGTTAATAAATACATAAAGAGAAGTCCCAGGCTGTGTCTGACAGACAGGATTTCTCATGGTACCTGACGGACTTTTGATTCATCCTGAAAGCGATCAGACCACTGCGAGATTCGAAGCAGTGCAGTTGACAGGGGGACAAGCTCAATTTCTGGAAGGTCCCTGCCACGCACCGTGCACCAAGGGTCAATCGGTAGGGACGTGGCGAGTGACTGGACATGCTCTCAAGCGGGATACGCATCGGGCGCTTCGGGGGCTTGTCCAGACACCTCGCTGGGGGCCCCTCTTCCCAAGCTTCTGATTGTCGGCAGGTGGGCCTGAACACTGCCATTTCTACAAAGTTCCCAGGACATGTGGATGCTGGTCTGGGAAACACTCTTTGAGCACCTCCGCCTTACAGGAAGACGACCCAGCCGAAGGACCGCACGCATGAGGTGGAAGACGTTGAACACTGGAGCGAGGCACAGGCAAATGGGACTCCCAGGAGAGGGTACCTCGACAGCTATTTGAAATGACACACTGACAGCCTAAGGGGCACGAGTGAACCAGGCTTGTTTGCTTTGACTCCCAGTCATCTATACTTGCAGGACGGCTCTGGGTTTTCTCCTGGAAACCAACACTCCTTGCAATGGAGTCCCTGATGCCCACGGAGAAGCGTTTTCTCCCTGGGGTTTCCGGCATGGGTGCTCTTAGGCACAGATCCCCGCACCGTGGAGCCATTCCACAGGAGGCTACGGGTTCTGGGTCCTAATCCTGCCTCTTCCACTTTGGAGACCTCTCCTTACTTTCTTCCTTCTGGGAATAAAGATACCCAAGCGCCATGGTGTCAATGTGATCCGAGTCCCAGGATTTCCCTTTGAGCATCATCCCCAAGGTGTAGCGTGCCACAGAAATATCATTGAGGACGGAATACTTTCACATACAGAAATGGGAGGGAAATGATTCCCCAAGCCATCGGCTGACTCAGCACTGACCCTGGACACCCCGTCGCGAGCGCTGTAAAAGTGCTCCTGACATGACATGGAGGACGACTGGTGCAATGAAGCTAGGGAAGCCACGGCCTCTGAATCATTTCTTTGTCCCGCCCGCTCGGAAGCCGGTGTCCCTTGTGCCATTGTCTTCGGTGTTAAGCAAGAAAACAGACCAACAGCGAGGACAAGCCCCACCCCCCACGCCCGAGAAACCCAAAAGCCTGCTGAAACACGGGATAGGTGCCATCACCTCTCAAGGCGACGGGTCAGACGTCTTTTAGTCTGGAAACTATCGTCCTGAGCCGCGATGCCTGGCACCAGTGGCTTAGGCGTGGGAGGGATCCTCTGTTCTGAACTCAACCTACCTGCTCCACGCCCAGGACCGGTCAAGGTGGGGCCCACTCCAGTGCTGCCTCCGCTGCCGGCGTTGAGGGTCGTGAAACCTGGATGTCCAGCACCACCTGAGGGAAACATAAAATGAACTTCTCATTTCAACGGTCCTTGGACTTTATCACCAATGGGGGATTGAACGATTCGGTCAGTTCCTGCCACAGAAAATGCAGCCTGAATCCAGCGACTTTCTGTCCACAGTCCCCTAAGGTTGGATTCTACTCTAACATTCCTCCAACATTTTGTTGTCGTCCTTCCCATTTCCTGATTGGGGTTGTCACTCCTTTCTTCCTAACGCTCCTGTGTTCTGCATCTCCAATTGGCTCACAATAGGTCCTCCTCTATTCGTCTCCAGGAGGTAGCTTTCAAAGAAACGCCACCTTCCGCCCCGATCACACTGTCCCTCAGGGATGCAAGTCACACTGATGAAATGTCGTGCCGTAGCTAATGACACCCTTCCACTTAAAACACTCAAGACAGCCAGCTATAGCATTCCCTAGTGGCACGTTTTCTCTAACCCTGGCCTAATTTTTTTCACACTGGAGCTTGATCTGACTGAGGTCTGTACTAGATACTATCCGAATCCTAGACGATATGGAAGAAAAGCAAAACGGAACCCATAGGACAGCCACTCCATCTATCCTGGACCAAAACAAGTTAAATGCAAGTCTTTTGGGATAGAGTTTGACCTCCGCGGGTGGGAAAAGGCCAGTCAATTCCTTGTTTGCCATGTTTCCTCAAAAGCCCTACTCTCATGTCACTTCCTTTCTCAAAACCCGAAGTTGCAGATAACTCTCAGTGACAGGCGTTGTGTTTTTTTTGTGTGTCTGTATGTGTGTGTGTGTGTGTGTGTGTGTGTGTGTGTGTGTGTTTTAAGTCAGAAGCAAGGTAGGAGTATACGAACCTGTTCTTGAAGGTTCTGACTGAAGTCCTCGAGTTGTTCCTGAGAAGAAAAAGAGAAATGAGGGGCCACGTGGTGACTCAGGCCGTTCAGCCTCTGACTGTGGATTAAGGCTCCGGTCATGATGTCAGGGTGGTGCGATGAAGCCCGGAGTTGGGCTCCGGGCAGGGTGTGGAGCCTGCTTGCGATTCAATCTCCCCCTCTCCCTCTGCCTACAGCACGGCTAGGTGTACCATTCTGAGAATTTACCTTTTAGAGAGAAGAAGCAATGCACTTGAAGCTATCAAACTGTTATGTGACAGAAGCCCACTTTCTCTTGACAAAGGCCACGGCCTCTGAATGACATTCTCAACTCGCTCCAACTTGCCTTTCTCTGCTTGGGGCTCTAGTGGTCTCACCGGCTGGCGATCCAGTCGGACCCTCCAAAAGCAACACTAACTCTGTCTCGGGAGCTCTGCTGAAGCAGCACGGATGGTGCTGCACGCGGCTTTCAAAGTCCTTTCCATACACTGGTTCGGGCAATTGGTTCACGGATTTCTTCACGTCCCGCCTCAGGTCGAAGGCGTAGCCAAGATGGCAAACCGTGACCCTATCCCAGGCCAGACCCAGTCTCAGAAGTCCAAAGGCGGGAATCTGGCAATTCCACAGAGACCCTGCTCTGCTCTACATCCCGTCTGAGCTGATGTCACAGAAACACTGCCGCGAAGCCCACACAAACCGGGCGGGGGGGTGGGGGTGGGGCCAGGAAGACGGGCACTACCCACGAAAGAGTGACGAATCCCTCCGAAGCCAAGGGCACCTGCCCTCAGGTCAGGAAGAAGATGCTTTCGACCTTGCATTGCCATACCTGGTCTGCCTCCCGAGATTGCGCCTGGGGCACTTGACTCTCCACTTGTCCTCTCACCCCCATGGACTGTGCTGAAGCCCTCTGAAATTTCTGCGGAACCTGACACAACAGCGGAGAAAGGGTTTTACTTCGAGGCTGGCAGGATTCTGCATAGCACTCTTCCCTGGGAGGGCACAATGGAGTTTTCTACTACAAAAGCGTCCTGAAAGGACGCCTAGGATGTCTGCCGCTAGCTATCTCATACCAGTCTAATATCACATACAGCTCCGTCTTGAGAGCGACATGGGTCGTGCTCAGCGCCACCGAAGAGGTGCTAAGGGGTCTCTCCTGACTTGTCTGATTTCCCTGCGCTTGGCGCTCCTGTGCTAGGTTCCTTGGGCAAGTGATGTCTTGCTTACCTCCTCCGGTTGCTGCGGTCGGGCCGCCGGTTCCTCCTGAAAAGAGACAGCAGAGGAAACATTACCCTAGACAGAAATCAATTCATTTACTCTGACAGAAGCCCCACACAGCAGGCCGTATTATTGTTCTTCCCATGGGACCGACGGGGCTCACTGACGTCGTGCTCCAGGTCAGCCCGGGAGTGGGCAGCAGATCCAGGAGCCAAAGCCAGGCAGTCTCCCCCTGGACTTTCGACTCTAACGGTGCCTCTCGGAGCATCTGTGGGAAGGGCGCCATTCTCCACCACTTCCAATTGGCCTTATGTGGAGGTTCCGGCAAAGGCCCACAAAGGCAGAGACGTGACATTCTACACACACAGCAGACCCGAGGGATACAGAAGCTTTCACTCAACGGACAGAACATCCCCGTGGCAAACCGCTCCTCAGTCCTTACCACGGCACGCCCCGGGATCAAACCGTTCCGGGCGCCACCCCTTGGTGGACCAAACTTTGAGGAGCGCCACGCCAAGCCCCTGCACCTAGTATTGCCTGACAGCCAAAAGATGGAGCTGCAGACTGGGCGTCCTTGCCCAAGCATCCCGATCCGCACTTGTGGAAGCAGACACTGAATGGTCGTTGCCCTCACCCTGTAGTCAAGTCACTACTCTGATGGGGAGCCCCCAGTGTCTTCGTGTGGGCAGCTAGACCTTCGATCTTTTACCATCTTCCTGTCATGAGCTCTGGAACTGACGCCCAGCAAGTAGCTACAAGGTAAATAGTAAATCCGGAAGTCGGCCAGGGGAACACAAACGGAGGAAAAGAAAGTCGGGCCACAGACTCGTTAATAAATACATAAAGAGAAGTCCCAGGCTGTGTCTGACAGACAGGATTTCTCATGGTACCTGACGGACTTTTGATTCATCCTGAAAGCGATCAGACCACTGCGAGATTCGAAGCAGTGCAGTTGACAGGGGGACAAGCTCAATTTCTGGAAGGTCCCTGCCACGCACCGTGCACCAAGGGTCAATCGGTAGGGACGTGGCGAGTGACTGGACATGCTCTCAAGCGGGATACGCATCGGGCGCTTCGGGGGCTTGTCCAGACACCTCGCTGGGGGCCCCTCTTCCCAAGCTTCTGATTGTCGGCAGGTGGGCCTGAACACTGCCATTTCTACAAAGTTCCCAGGACATGTGGATGCTGGTCTGGGAAACACTCTTTGAGCACCTCCGCCTTACAGGAAGACGACCCAGCCGAAGGACCGCACGCATGAGGTGGAAGACGTTGAACACTGGAGCGAGGCACAGGCAAATGGGACTCCCAGGAGAGGGTACCTCGACAGCTATTTGAAATGACACACTGACAGCCTAAGGGGCACGAGTGAACCAGGCTTGTTTGCTTTGACTCCCAGTCATCTATACTTGCAGGACGGCTCTGGGTTTTCTCCTGGAAACCAACACTCCTTGCAATGGAGTCCCTGATGCCCACGGAGAAGCGTTTTCTCCCTGGGGTTTCCGGCATGGGTGCTCTTAGGCACAGATCCCCGCACCGTGGAGCCATTCCACAGGAGGCTACGGGTTCTGGGTCCTAATCCTGCCTCTTCCACTTTGGAGACCTCTCCTTACTTTCTTCCTTCTGGGAATAAAGATACCCAAGCGCCATGGTGTCAATGTGATCTGAGTCCCAGGATTTCCCTTTGAGCATCATCCCCAAGGTGTAGCGTGCCACAGAAATATCATTGAGGACGGAATACTTTCACATACAGAAATGGGAGGGAAATGATTCCCCAAGCCATCGGCTGACTCAGCACTGACCCTGGACACCCCGTCGCGAGCGCTGTAAAAGTGCTCCTGACATGACATGGAGGACGACTGGTGCAATGAAGCTAGGGAAGCCACGGCCTCTGAATCATTTCTTTGTCCCGCCCGCTCGGAAGCCGGTGTCCCTTGTGCCATTGTCTTCGGTGTTAAGCAAGAAAACAGACCAACAGCGAGGACAAGCCCCACCCCCCACGCCCGAGAAACCCAAAAGCCTGCTGAAACACGGGATAGGTGCCATCACCTCTCAAGGCGACGGGTCAGACGTCTTTTAGTCTGGAAACTATCGTCCTGAGCCGCGATGCCTGGCACCAGTGGCTTAGGCGTGGGAGGGATCCTCTGTTCTGAACTCAACCTACCTGCTCCACGCCCAGGACCGGTCAAGGTGGGGCCCACTCCAGTGCTGCCTCCGCTGCCGGCGTTGAGGGTCGTTGAACCTGGACGTCCAGCACCACCTGAGGGAAACATAAAACGAACTTCTCATTTCAACGGTCCTTGGACTTTATCACCAATGGGGGATTGAACGATTCGGTCAGTTCCCGCCACAGAAAATGCAGCCTGAATCCAGCGACTTTCTGTCCACAGTCCCCTAAGGTTGGATTCTACTCTAACATTCCTCCAACATTTTGTTGTCGTCCTTCCCATTTCCTGATTGGGGTTGTCGCTCCTTTCTTCCTAACGCTCCTGTGTTCTGCATCTCCAATTGGCTCACACTAGGTCCTCCTCTATTCGTCTCCAGGAGGTTGCTTTCAAAGAAACGCCACCTTCCGCCCCGATCACACTGTCCCTCAGGGATGCAAGTCACACTGATGAAATGTCGTGCCGTAGCTAATGACACCCTTCCACTTAAAACACTCAAGACAGCCAGCTATAGCATTCCCTAGTGGCACGTTTTCTCTAACCCCGGCCTAATTTTTTTCACACTGGAGCTTGATCTGACTGAGGTCTGTACTGGATACTATCCGAATCCTAGACGATATGGAAGAAAAGCAAAACGGAACCCATAGGACAGCCACTCCATCTATCCTGGACCAAAACAAGTTAAATGCAAGTCTTTTGGGATAGAGTTTGACCTCCGCGGGTGGGAAAAGGCCAGTCAATTCCTTGTTTGCCATGTTTTCTCAAAAGCCCTACTCTCATGTCACTTCCTTCCTCAAAACCCGAAGTTGCAGATAACTCTCAGTGACAGGCGTCGTGTTTTTTGTGTGTGTCTGTATGTGTGTGTGTGTGTGTGTGTGTGTGTGTGTGTGTGAGAGTGTTTTAATTCAGAAGCAAGGTAGGAGTATACGAACCTGTTCTTGAAGGTTCTGACTGAAGTCCTCGAGTTGTTCCTGAGAAGAAAAAGAGAAATGAGGGGCCACGTGGTGACTCAGGCCGTTCAGCCTCTGACTGTGGATTAAGGCTCCGGTCATGATGTCAGGGTGGTGCGATGAAGCCCGGAGTTGGGCTCCGGGCAGGGTGTGGAGCCTGCTTGCGATTCAATCTCCCCCTCTCCCTCTGCCTACAGCACGGCTAGGTGTACCATTCTGAGAATTTACCTTTTAGAGAGAAGAAGCAATGCACTTGAAGCTATCAAACTGTTATGTGACAGAAGCCCACTTTCTCTTGACAAAGGCCACGGCCTCTGAATGACATTCTCAACTCGCTCCAACTTGCCTTTCTCTGCTTGGGGCTCTAGTGGTCTCACCGGCTGGCGATCCAGTCGGACCCTCCAAAAGCAACACTAACTCTGTCTCGGGAGCTCTGCTGAAGCAGCACGGATGGTGCTGCACGCGGCTTTCAAAGTCCTTTCCATACACTGGTTCGGGCAATTGGTTCACGGATTTCTTCACGTCCCGCCTCAGGTCGAAGGCGTAGCCAAGATGGCAAACCGTGACCCTATCCCAGGCCAGACCCAGTCTCAGAAGTCCAAAGGCGGGAATCTGGCAATTCCACAGAGACCCTGCTCTGCTCTACATCCCGTCTGAGCTGATGTCACAGAAACACTGCCGCGAAGCCCACACAAACCGGGCGGGGGGGTGGGGGTGGGGCCAGGAAGACGGGCACTACCCACGAAAGAGTGACGAATCCCTCCGAAGCCAAGGGCACCTGCCCTCAGGTCAGGAAGAAGATGCTTTCGACCTTGCATTGCCATACCTGGTCTGCCTGCCGAGGTTGCGCCTGGGGCACTTGACTCTCCACTTGTCCTCTCACCCCCATGGACTGTGCTGAAGCCCTCTGAAATTTCTGCGGAACCTGACACAACAGCGGAGAAAGGGTTTTACTTCGAGGCTGGCAGGATTCTGCATAGCACTCTTCCCTGGGAGGGCACAATGGAGTTTTCTACTACAAAAGCGTCCTGAAAGGACGCCTAGGATGTCTGCCGCTAGCTATCTCATACCAGTCTAATATCACATACAGCTCCGTCTTGAGAGCGACATGGGTCGTGCTCAGCGCCACCGAAGAGGTGCTAAGGGGTCTCTCCTGACTTGTCTGATTTCCCTGCGCTTGGCGCTCCTGTGCTAGGTTCCTTGGGCAAGTGATGTCTTGCTTACCTCCTCCGGTTGCTGCGGTCGGGCCGCCGGTTCCTCCTGAAAAGAGACAGCAGAGGAAACATTACCCTAGACAGAAATCAATTCATTTACTCTGACAGAAGCCCCACACAGCAGGCCGTATTATTGTTCTTCCCATGGGACCGACGGGGCTCACTGACGTCGTGCTCCAGGTCAGCCCGGGAGTGGGCAGCAGATCCAGGAGCCAAAGCCAGGCAGTCTCCCCCTGGACTTTCGACTCTAACGGTGCCTCTCGGAGCATCTGTGGGAAGGGCGCCATTCTCCACCACTTCCAATCGGCCTTATGTGGAGGTTCCGGCAAAGGCCCACAAAGGCAGAGACGTGACATTCTACACACACAGCAGACCCGAGGGATACAGAAGCTTTCACTCAACGGACAGAACATCCCCGTGGCAAACCGCTCCTCAGTCCTTACCACGGCACGCCCCGGGATCAAACCGTTCCGGGCGCCACCCCTTGGTGGACCAAACTTTGAGGAGCGCCACGCCAAGCCCCTGCACCTAGTATTGCCTGACAGCCAAAAGATGGAGCTGCAGACTGGGCGTCCTTGCCCAAGCATCCCGATCCGCACTTGTGGAAGCAGACACTGAATGGTCGTTGCCCTCACCCTGCAGTCAAGTCACTACTCTGATGGGGAGCCCCCAGTGTCTTCGTGTGGGCAGCTAGACCTTCGATCTTTTACCATCTTCCTGTCATGAGCTCTGGAACTGACGCCCAGCAAGTAGCTACAAGGTAAATAGTAAATCCGGAAGTCGGCCAGGGGAACACAAACGGAGGAAAAGAAAGTCGGGCCACAGACTCGTTAATAAATACATAAAGAGAAGTCCCAGGCTGTGTCTGACAGACAGGATTTCTCATGGTACCTGACGGACTTTTGATTCATCCTGAAAGCGATCAGACCACTGCGGGATTCGAAGCAGTGCAGTTGACAGAGGGACAAGCTCAATTTCTGGAAGGTCCCTGCCACGCACCGTGCACCAAGGGTCAATCGGTAGGGACGTGGCGAGTGACTGGACATGCTCTCAACCGGGATACGCATCGGGCGCTTCGGGGGCTTGTCCAGACACCTTGCTGGGGGCCCCTCTTCCCAAGCTTCTGATTGTTGGCAGGTGGGCCTGAACACTGCCATTTCTACAAAGTTCCCAGGACATGTGGATGCTGGTCTGGGAAACACTCTTTGAGCACCTCCGCCTTACATGAAGACGACCCAGCCGAAGGACCGCACGCATGAGGTGGAAGACGTTGAACACCGGAGCGAGGCACAGGCAAATGGGACTCCCAGGAGAGGGTACCTCGACAGCTATTTGAAATGACACACTGACAGCCTAAGGGGCACGAGTGAACTCAGGCTTGTTTGCTTTGACTCCCAGTCATCTATACTTGCAGGACGGCTCTGGGTTTTCTCCTGGAAACCAACACTCCTTGCAATGGAGTCCCTGATGCCCACGGAGAAGCGTTTTCTCCCTGGGGTTTCCGGCATGGGTGCTCTTAGGCACAGATCCCCGCACCGTGGAGCCATTCCAGAGGAGGCTACGGGTTCTGGGTCCTAATCCTGCCTCTTCCACTTTGGAGACCTCTCCTTACTTTCTTCCTTCTGGGAATAAAGATACCCAAGCGCCATGGTGTCAATGTGATCTGAGTCCCAGGATTTCCCTTTGAGCATCATCCCCAAGGTGTAGCGTGCCACAGAAATATCATTGAGGACGGAATACTTTCACATACAGAAATGGGAGGGAAATGATTCCCCAAGCCATCGGCTGACTCAGCACTGACCCTGGACACCCCGTCGCGAGTGCTGTAAAAGTGCTCCTGACATGACATGGAGGACGACTGGTGCAATGAAGCTAGGGAAGCCACGGCCTCTGAATCATTTCTTTGTCCCGCCCGCTCGGAAGCCGGTGTCCCTTGTGCCATTGTCTTCGGTGTTAAGCAAGAAAACAGACCAACAGCGAGGACAAGCCCCACCCCCCACTCCCGAAAAACCCAAAAGCCTGCTGAAACACGGGATAGGTGCCATCACCTCTCAAGGCGACGGGTCAGACGTCTTTTAGTCTGGAAACTATCGTCCTGAGCCGCGATGCCTGGCACCAGTGGCTTAGGCGTGGGAGGGATCCTCTGTTCTGAACTCAACCTACCTGCTCCACGCCCAGGACCGGTCAAGGTGGGGCCCACTCCAGTGCTGCCTCCGCTGCCGGCGTTGAGGGTCGTGAAACCTGGATGTCCAGCACCACCTGAGGGAAACATAAAATGAACTTCTCATTTCAACGGTCCTTGGACTTTATCACCAATGGGGGATTGAACGATTCGGTCAGTTCCCGCCACAGAAAATGCAGCCTGAATCCAGCGACTTTCTGTCCACAGTCCCCTAAGGTTGGATTCTACTCTAACATTCCTCCAACATTTTACTGTCGTCCTTCCCATTTCCTGATTGGGGTTGTCGCTCCTTTCTTCCTAACGCTCATGTGTTCTGCATCTCCAATTGGCTCACACTAGGTCCTCCTCTATTCGTCTCCAGGAGGTTGCTTTCAAAGAAACGCCACCTTCCGCCCCGATCACACTGTCCCTCAGGGATGCAAGTCACACTGATGAAATGTCGTGCCGTAGCTAATGACACCCTTCCACTTAAAACACTCAAGACAGCCAGCTATAGCATTCCCTAGTGGCACGTTTTCTCTAACCCTGGCCTAATTTTTTTCACACTGGAGCTTGATCTGACTGAGGTCTGTACTAGATACTATCCGAATCCTAGACGATATGGAAGAAAAGCAAAACGGAACCCATAGGACAGCCACTCCATCTATCCTGGATCAAAACAAGTTAAATGCAAGTCTTTTGGGATAGAGTTTGACCTCCGCGGGTGGGAAGAGGCCAGTCAATTCCTTGTTTGCCATGTTTTCTCAAAAGCCCTACTCTCATGTCACTTCCTTCCTCAAAACCCGAAGTTGCAGATAACTCTCAGTGACAGGCGTTGTGTTTTTTTTGTGTGTCTGTATGTGTGTGTGTGTGTGTGTGTGTGTGTGTGAGTGTTTTAAGTCAGAAGCAACGTAGGAGTATACGAACCTGTTCTTGAAGGTTCTGACTGAAGTCCTCGAGTTGTTCCTGAGAAGAAAAAGAGAAATGAGGGGCCACGTGGTGACTCAGGCCGTTCAGCCTCTGACTGTGGATTAAGGCTCCGGTCATGATGTCAGGGTGGTGCGATGAAGCCCGGAGTTGGGCTCCGGGCAGGGTGTGGAGCCTGCTTGCGATTCAATCTCCCCCTCTCCCTCTGCCAGCAGCACGGCTAGGTGTACCATTCTGAGAATTTACCTTTTAGAGAGAAGAAGCAATGCACTTGAAGCTATCAAACTGTTATGTGACAGAAGCCCACTTTCTCTTGACAAAGGCCACGGCCTCTGAATGACATTCTCAACTCGCTCCAACTTGCCTTTCTCTGCTTGGGGCTCTAGTGGTCTCACCGGCTGGCGATCCAGTCGGACCCTCCAAAAGCAACACTAACTCTGTCTCGGGAGCTCTGCTGAAGCAGCACGGATGGTGCTGCACGTGGCTTTCAAAGTCCTTTCCATACACTGGTTCGGGCAATTGGTTCACGGATTTCTTCACGTCCCGCCTCAGGTCGAAGGCGTAGCCAAGATGGCAAACCGTGACCCTATCCCAGGCCAGACCCAGTCTCAGAAGTCCAAAGGCGGGAATCTGGCAATTCCACAGAGACCCTGCTCTGCTCTACATCCCGTCTGAGCTGATGTCACAAAAACACTGCCGCGAAGCCCACACAAACCGGGCGGGGGGGTGGGGGTGGGGCCAGGAAGACGGGCACTACCCACGAAAGAGTGACGAATCCCTCCGAAGCCAAGGGCACCTGCCCTCAGGTCAGGAAGAAGATGCTTTCGACCTTGCATTGCCATACCTGGTCTGCCTGCCGAGGTTGCGCCTGGGGCACTTGACTCTCCACTTGTCCTCTCACCCCCATGGACTGTGCTGAAGCCCTCTGAAATTTCTGCGGAACCTGACACAACAGCGGAGAAAGGGTTTTACTTCGAGGCTGGCAGGATTCTGCATAGCACTCTTCCCTGGGAGGGCACAATGGAGTTTTCTACTACAAAAGCGTCCTGAAAGGACGCCTAGGATGTCTGCCGCTAGCTATCTCATACCAGTCTAATATCACATACAGCTCCGTCTTGAGAGCGACATGGGTCGTGCTCAGCGCCACCGAAGAGGTGCTAAGGGGTCTCTCCTGACTTGTCTGATTTCCCTGCGCTTGGCGCTCCTGTGCTAGGTTCCTTGGGCAAGTGATGTCTTGCTTACCTCCTCCGGTTGCTGCGGTCGGGCCGCCGGTTCCTCCTGAAAAGAGACAGCAGAGGAAACATTACCCTAGACAGAAATCAATTCATTTACTCTGACAGAAGCCCCACACAGCAGGCCGTATTATTGTTCTTCCCATGGGACCGACGGGGCTCACTGACGTCGTGCTCCAGGTCAGCCCGGGAGTGGGCAGCAGATCCAGGAGCCAAAGCCAGGCAGTCTCCCCCTGGACTTTCGACTCTAACGGTGCCTCTCGGAGCATCTGTGGGAAGGGCGCCATTCTCCACCACTTCCAATCGGCCTTATGTGGAGGTTCCGGCAAAGGCCCACAAAGGCAGAGACGTGACATTCTACACACACAGCAGACCCGAGGGATACAGAAGCTTTCACTCAACGGACAGAACATCCCCGTGGCAAACCGCTCCTCAGTCCTTACCACGGCACGCCCCGGGATCAAACCGTTCCGGGCGCCACCCCTTGGTGGACCAAACTTTGAGGAGCGCCACGCCAAGCCCCTGCACCTAGTATTGCCTGACAGCCAAAAGATGGAGCTGCAGACTGGGCGTCCTTGCCCAAGCATCCCGATCCGCACTTGTGGAAGCAGACACTGAATGGTCGTTGCCCTCACCCTGCAGTCAAGTCACTACTCTGATGGGGAGCCCCCAGTGTCTTCGTGTGGGCAGCTAGACCTTCGATCTTTTACCATCTTCCTGTCATGAGCTCTGGAACTGACGCCCAGCAAGTAGCTACAAGGTAAATAGTAAATCCGGAAGTCGGCCAGGGGAACACAAACGGAGGAAAAGAAAGTCGGGCCACAGACTCGTTAATAAATACATAAAGAGAAGTCCCAGGCTGTGTCTGACAGACAGGATTTCTCATGGTACCTGACGGACTTTTGATTCATCCTGAAAGCGATCAGACCACTGCGGGATTCGAAGCACTGCAGTTGACAGGGGGACAAGCTCAATTTCTGGAAGGTCCCTGCCACGCACCGTGCACCAAGGGTCAATCGGTAGGGACGTGGCGAGTGACTGGACATGCTCTCAACCGGGATACGCATCCGGGGCTTCGGGCGCTTGTCCAGACACCTTGCTGGGGGCCCCTCTTCCCAAGCTTCTGATTGTCGGCAGGTGGGCCTGAACACTGCCATTTCTACAAAGTTCCCAGGACATGTGGATGCTGGTCTGGGAAACACTCTTTGAGCACCTCCGCCTTACAGGAAGACGACCCAGCCGAAGGACCGCACGCATGAGGTGGAAAACGTTGAACACCGGAGCGAGGCACAGGCAAATGGGACTCCCAGAAGAGGGTACCTCGACAGCTATTTGAAATGACACACTGACAGCCTAAGGGGCACGAGTGAACTCAGGCTTGTTTGCTTTGACTCCCAGTCATTTATACTTGCAGGACGGCTCTGGGTTTTCTCCTGGAAACCAACACTCCTTGCAATGGAGTCCCTGATGCCCACGGAGAAGCGTTTTCTCCCTGGGGTTTCCGGCATGGGTGCTCTTAGGCACAGATCCACGTACCGTGGAGCCATTCCAGAGGAGGCTACGGGTTCTGGGTCCTAATCCTGCCTCTTCCACTTTGGAGACCTCTCCTTACTTTCTTCTTCTGGGAATAAAGATACCCAAGCGCCATGGTGTCAATGTGATCTGAGTCCCAGGATTTCCCTTTGAGCATCATCCCCAACGTGTAGCGTGCCACAGAAATATCATTGAGGACGGAATACTTTCACATACAGAAATGGGAGGGAAATGATTCCCCAAGCCATCGGCTGACTCAGAACTGACCCTGGACACCCCGTCGCGAGTGCTGTAAAAGTGCTCCTGACATGACATGGAGGACGACTGGTGCAATGAAGCTAGGGAAGCCACGGCCTCTGAATCATTTCTTTGTCCCGCCCGCTCGGAAGCCGGTGTCCCTTGTGCCATTGTCTTCGGTGTTAAGCAAGAAAACAGACCAACAGCGAGGACAAGCCCCCCCCACCTACCCCCGAGAAACCCAAAAGCCTGCTGAAACACGGGATAGGTGCCATCACCTCTCAAGGCGACGGGTCAGACGTCTTTTAGTCTGGAAACTATCGTCCTGAGCCGCGATGCCTGGCACCAGTGGCTTAGGCGTGGGAGGGATCCTCTGTTCTGAACTCAACCTACCTGCTCCACGCCCAGGACCGGTCAAGGTGCTGCCCGCTCCAGTGCTGCCTCCGCTGCCAGCGTTGCGGGTAGTGAAACCTGGATGTCCAGCACCACCTGAGGGAAACATAAAATGAACTTCTCATTTCAACGGTCCTTGGACTTTATCACCAATGGGGGATTGAACGATTCGGTCAGTTCCCGCCACAGAAAATGCAGCCTGAATCCAGCGACTTTCTGTCCACAGTCCCCTAAGGTTGGATTCTACTCTAACATTCCTCCAACATTTTGCTGTCGTCCTTCCCATTTCCTGATTGGGGTTGTCGCTCCTTTCTTCCTAACGCTCATGTGTTCTGCATCTCCAATTGGCTCACACTAGGTCCTCCTCTATTCGTCTCCAGGAGGTTGCTTTCAAAGAAACGCCACCTTCCGCCCTGATCACACTGTCCCTCAGGGATGCAAGTCACACTGATGAAATGTCGTGCCGTAGCTAATGACACCCTTCCACTTAAAACACTCAAGACAGCCAGCTATAGCATTCCCTAGTGGCACGTTTTCTCTAACCCTGGCCTAATTTTTTTCACACTGGAGCTTGATCTGACTGAGGTCTGTACTAGATACTATCCGAATCCTAGACGATATGGAAGAAAAGCAAAACGGAACCCATAGGACAGCCACTCCATGTATCCTGGATCAAAACAAGTTAAATGCAAGTCTTTTGGGATAGAGTTTGACCTCCGCGGGTGGGAAAAGGCCAGTCAATTCCTTGTTTGCCATGTTTCCTCAAAAGCCCTACTCTCATGTCACTTCCTTTCTCAAAACCTGAAGTTGCAGATAACTCTCAGTGACAGGCGTTGTGTTTTTTTTGTGTGTCTGTATGTGTGTGTGTGTGTGTGTGTGTGTGTGTGTGTGTGTGTGTGAGTGTTTTAAGTCAGAAGCAAGGTAGGAGTATACGAACCTGTTCTTGAAGGTTCTGACTGAAGTCCTCGAGTTGTTCCTGAGAAGAAAAAGAGAAATGAGGGGCCACGTGGTGACTCAGGCCGTTCAGCCTCTGACTGTGGATTAAGGCTCCGGTCATGATGTCAGGGTGGTGCGATGAAGCCCGGAGTTGGGCTCCGGGCAGGGTGTGGAGCCTGCTTGCGATTCGATCTCCCCCTCTCCCTCTGCCTGCAGCACGGCTAGGTGTACCATTCTGAGAATTTACCTTTTAGAGAGAAGAAGCAATGCACTTGAAGCTATCAAACTGTTATGTGACAGAAACCCACTTTCTCTTGACAAAGGCCACGGCCTCTGAATGACATTCTCAACTCGCTCCAACTTGCCTTTCTCTGCTTGGGGCTCTAGTGGTCTCACCGGCTGGCGATCCAGTCGGACCCTCCAAAAGCAACACTAACTCTGTCTCGGGAGCTCTGCTGAAGCAGCACGGATGGTGCTGCACGCGGCTTTCAAAGTCCTTTCCATACACTGGTTCGGGCAATTGGTTCACGGATTTCTTCACGTCCCGCCTCAGGTCGAAGGCGTAGCCAAGATGGCAAACCGTGACCCTATCCCAGGCCAGACCCAGTGTCAGAAGTCCAAAGGCGGGAATCTGGCAATTCCACAGAGACCCTGCTCTGCTCTACATCCCGTCTGAGCTGATGTCACAGAAACACTGCCGCGAAGCCCACACAAACCGGGCGGGGGGGTGGGGGTGGGGCCAGGAAGACGGGCACTACCCACGAAAGAGTGACGAATCCCTCCAAAGCCAAGGGCACCTGCCCTCAGGTCAGGAAGAAGATGCTTTCGACCTTGCATTGCCATACCTGGTCTGCCTGCCGAGGTTGCGCCTGGGGCACTTGACTCTCCACTTGTCCTCTCACCCCCATGGACTGTGCTGAAGCCCTCTGAAATTTCTGCGGAACCTGACACAACAGCGGAGAAAGGGTTTTACTTCGAGGCTGGCAGGATTCTGCATAGCACTCTTCCCTGGGAGGGCACAATGGAGTTTTCTACTACAAAAGCGTCCTGAAAGGACGCCTAGGATGTCTGCCGCTAGCTATCTCATACCAGTCTAATATCACATACAGCTCCGTCTTGAGAGCGACATGGGTCGTGCTCAGCGCCACCGAAGAGGTGCTAAGGGGTCTCTCCTGACTTGTCTGATTTCCCTGCGCTTGGCGCTCCTGTGCTAGGTTCCTTGGGCAAGTGATGTCTTGCTTACCTCCTCCGGTTGCTGCGGTCGGGCCGCCGGTTCCTCCTGAAAAGAGACAGCAGAGGAAACATTACCCTAGACAGAAATCAATTCATTTACTCTGACAGAAGCCCCACACAGCAGGCCGTATTATTGTTCTTCCCATGGGACCGACGGGGCTCACTGACGTCGTGCTCCAGGTCAGCCCGGGAGTGGGCAGCAGATCCAGGAGCCAAAGCCAGGCAGTCTCCCCCTGGACTTTCGACTCTAACGGTGCCTCTCGGAGCATCTGTGGGAAGGGCGCCATTCTCCACCACTTCCAATCGGCCTTATGTGGAGGTTCCGGCAAAGGCCCACAAAGGCAGAGACGTGACATTCTACACACACAGCAGACCCGAGGGATACAGAAGCTTTCACTCAACGGACAGAACATCCCCGTGGCAAACCGCTCCTCAGTCCTTACCACGGCACGCCCCGGGATCAAACCGTTCCGGGCGCCACCCCTTGGTGGACCAAACTTTGAGGAGCGCCACGCCAAGCCCCTGCACCTAGTATTGCCTGACAGCCAAAAGATGGAGCTGCAGACTGGGCGTCCTTGCCCAAGCATCCCGATCCGCACTTGTGGAAGCAGACACTGAATGGTCGTTGCCCTCACCCTGCAGTCAAGTCACTACTCTGATGGGGAGCCCCCAGTGTCTTTGTGTGGGCAGCTAGACCTTCGATCTTTTACCATCTTCCTGTCATGAGCTCTGGAACTGACGCCCAGCAAGTAGCTACACGGTAAATAGTAAATCCGGAAGTCGGCCAGGGGAACACAAACGGAGGAAAAGAAAGTCGGGCCATAGTCTCGTTAATAAATACATAAAGAGAAGTCCCAGGCTGTGTCTGACAGACAGGATTTCTCATGGCACCTGACGGACTTTTGATTCATCCTGAATGCGATCAGACCACTGTGGGATTCGAAGCAGTGCAGTTGACAGGGGGACAAGCTCAATTTCTGGAAGGTCCCTGCCACGCACCGTGCACCAAGGGTCAATCGGTAGGGACGTGGCGAGTGACTGGACATGCTCTCAACCGGGATACGCATCGGGTGCTTCGGGGGCTTGTCCAGACACCTTGCTGGGGGCCCCTCTTCCCAAGCTTCTGATTGTCGGCAGGTGGGCCTGAACACTGCCATTTCTACAAAGTTCCCAGGACATGTGGATGCTGGTCTGGGAAACACTCTTTGAGCACCTCCGCCTTACAGGAAGACGACCCAGCCGAAGGACCGCACGCATGAGGTGGAAGACGTTGAACACCGGAGCGAGGCACAGGCAAATGGGACTCCCAGAAGAGGGTACCTCGACAGCTATTTGAAATGACACGCTGACAGCCTAAGGGGCACGAGTGAACTCAGGCTTGTTTGCTTTGACTCCCAGTCATCTATACTTGCAGGACGGCTCTGGGTTTTCTCCTGGAAACCAACACTCCTTGCAATGGAGTCCCTGATGCCCACGGAGAAGCGTTTTCTCCCTGGGGTTTCCGGCATGGGTGCTCTTAGGCACAGATCCCCGCACCGTGGAGCCATTCCAGAGGAGGCTACGGGTTCTGGGTCCTAATCCTGCCTCTTCCACTTTGGAGACCTCTCCTTAGTTTCTTCCTTCTGGGAATGAAGATACCCAAGCGCCATGGTGTCAATGTGATCTGAGTCCCAGGATTTCCCTTTGAGCATCATCCCCAAGGTGTAGCGTGCCACAGAAATATCATTGAGGACGGAATACTTTCACATACAGAAATGGGAGGGAAATGATTCCCCAAGCCATCGGCTGACTCAGCACTGACCCTGGACACCCCGTCGCGAGCGCTGTAAAAGTGCTCCTGACGTGACATGGAGGACGACTGGTGCAATGAAGCTAGGGAAGCCACGGCCTCTGAATCATTTCTTTGTCCCGCCCGCTCGGAAGCCGGTGTCCCTTGTGCCATTGTCTTCGGTGTTAAGCAAGAAAACAGACCAACAGCGAGGACAAGCCCCCCCCACCTACCCCCGAGAAACCCAAAAGCCTGCTGAAACACGGGATAGGTGCCATTACCTCTCAAGGCGACGGGTCAGACGTCTTTTAGTCTGGAAACTATCGTCCTGAGCCGCGATGCCTGGCACCAGTGGCTTAGGCGTGGGAGGGATCCTCTGTTCTGAACTCAACCTACCTGCTCCATGCCCAGGACCGGTCAAGGTGCTGCCCGCTCCAGTGCTGCCTCCGCTGCCAGCGTTGCGGGTAGTGAAACCTGGATGTCCAGCACCACCTGAGGGAAACATAAAATGAACTTCTCATTTCAACGGTCCTTGGACTTTATCACCAATGGGGGATTGAACGATTCGGTCAGTTCCCGCCACAGAAAATGCAGCCTGAATCCAGCGACTTTCTGTCCACAGTCCCCTAAGGTTGGATTCTACTCTAACATTCCTCCAACATTTTGCTGTCGTCCTTCCCATTTCCTGATTGGGGTTGTCGCTCCTTTCTTCCTAACGCTCATGTGTTCTGCATCTCCAATTGGCTCACACTAGGTCCTCCTCTATTCGTCTCCAGGAGGTTGCTTTCAAAGAAATGCCACCTTCCGCCCCGATCACACTGTCCCTCAGGGATGCAAGTCACACTGATTAAATGTCGTGCCGTAGCTAATGACACCCTTCCACTTAAAACACTCAAGACAGCCAGCTATAGCATTCCCTAGTGGCACGTTTTCTCTAACCCTGGCCTAATTTTTTTCACACTGGAGCTTGATCTGACTGAGGTCTGTACTTGATACTATCCGAATCCTAGACGATATGGAAGAAAAGCAAAACGAAACCCATAGGACAGCCACTCCATCTATCCTGGATCAAAACAAGTTAAATGCAAGTCTTTTGGGATAGAGTTTGACCTCCGCGGGTGGGAAAAGGCCAGTCAATTCCTTGTTTGCCATGTTTTCTCAAAAGCCCTACTCTCATGTCACTTCCTTCCTCAAAACCCGAAGTTGCAGATAACTCTCAGTGACAGGCGTTGTGTTTTTTTTGTGTGTCTGTATATGTGTGTGTGTGTGTGTGTGTGTGTGTGTGAGTGTTTTAAGTCAGAAGCAAGGTAGGAGTATACGAACCTGTTCTTGAAGGTTCTGACTGAAGTCCTCGAGTTGTTCCTGAGAAGAAAAAGAGAAATGAGGGGCCACGTGGTGACTCAGGCCGTTCAGCCTCTGACTGTGGATTAAGGCTCCGGTCATGATGTCAGGGTGGTGCGATGAAGCCCGGAGTTGGGCTCCGGGCAGGGTGTGGAGCCTGCTTGCGATTCAATCTCCCCCTCTCCCTCTGCCTGCAGCACGGCTAGGTGTACCATTCTGAGAATTTACCTTTTAGAGAGAAGAAGCAATGCACTTGAAGCTATCAAACTGTTATGTGACAGAAGCCCACTTTCTCTTGACAAAGGCCACGGCCTCTGAATGACATTCTCAACTCGCTCCAACTTGCCTTTCTCTGCTTGGGGCTCTAGTGGTCTCACCGGCTGGCGATCCAGTCGGACCCTCCAAAAGCAACACTAACTCTGTCTCGGGAGTTCTGCTGAAGCAGCACGGATGGTGCTGCACGTGGCTTTCAAAGTCCTTTCCATACACTGGTTCGGGCAATTGGTTCACGGATTTCTTCACGTCCCGCCTCAGGTCGAAGGCGTAGCCAAGATGGCAAACCGTGACCCTATCCCAGGCCAGACCCAGTCTCAGAAGTCCAAAGGCGGGAATCTGGCAATTCCACAGAGACCCTGCTCTGCTCTACATCCCGTCTGAGCTGATGTCACAGAAACACTGCCGCGAAGCCCACACAAACCGGGCGGGGGGGTGGGGGTGGGGCCAGGAAGACGGGCACTACCCACGAAAGAGTGACGAATCCCTCCGAAGCCAAGGGCACCTGCCCTCAGGTCAGGAAGAAGATGCTTTCGACCTTGCATTGCCATACCTGGTCTGCCTCCCGAGGTTGCGCCTGGGGCACTTGACTCTCCACTTGTCTTCTCACCCCCATGGACTGTGCTGAAGCCCTCTGAAATTTCTGCGGAACCTGACACAACAGCGGAGAAAGGGTTTTACTTCGAGGCTGGCAGGATTCTGCATAGCACTCTTCCCTGGGAGGGCACAATGGAGTTTTCTACTACAAAAGCGTCCTGAAAGGACGCCTAGGATGTCTGCCGCTAGCTATCTCATACCAGTCTAATATCACATACAGCTCCGTCTTGAGAGCGACATGGGTCGTGCTCAGCGCCACCGAAGAGGTGCTAAGGGGTCTCTCCTGACTTGTCTGATTTCCCTGCGCTTGGCGCTCCTGTGCTAGGTTCCTTGGGCAAGTGATGTCTTGCTTACCTCCTCCGGTTGCTGCGGTCGGGCCGCCGGTTCCTCCTGAAAAGAGACAGCAGAGGAAACATTACCCTAGACAGAAATCAATTCATTTACTCTGACAGAAGCCCCACACAGCAGGCCATATTATTGTTCTTCCCATGGGACCTACGGGGCTCACTGACGTCGTGCTCCAGGTCAGCCCGGGAGTGGGCAGCAGATCCAGGAGCCAAAGCCAGGCAGTCTCCCCCTGGACTTTCGACTCTAACGGTGCCTCTCGGAGCATCTGTGGGAAGGGCGCCATTCTCCACCACTTCCAATCGGCCTTATGTGGAGGTTCCGGCAAAGGCCCACAAAGGCAGAGACGTGACATTCTACACACACAGCAGACCCGAGGGATACAGAAGCTTTCACTCAACGGACAGAACATCCCCGTGGCAAACCGCTCCTCAGTCCTTACCACGGCACGCCCCGGGATCAAACCGTTCCGGGCGCCACCCCTTGGGGGCCAAACTTTGAGGAGCGCCACGCCAAGCCCCTGCACCTAGTATTGCCTGACAGCCAAAAGATGGAGCTGCAGACTGGGCGTCCTTGCCCAAGCATCCCGATCCACACTTGTGGAAGCAGACACTGAATGGTCGTTGCCCTCACCCTGCAGTCAAGTCACTACTCTGATGGGGAGCCCCCAGTGTCTTCGTGTAGGCAGCTAGACCTTCGATCTTTTACCATCTTCCTGTCATGGGCTCTGGAACTGACGCCCAGCAAGTAGCTACACGGTAAATAGTAAATCCGGAAGTCGGCCAGGGGAACACAAACGGAGGAAAAGAAAGTCGGGCCATAGTCTCGTTAATAAATACATAAAGAGAAGTCCCAGGCTGTGTCTGACAGACAGGATTTCTCATGGCACCTGACGGACTTTTGATTCATCCTGAATGCGATCAGACCACTGTGGGATTCGAAGCAGTGCAGTTGACAGGGGGACAAGCTCAATTTCTGGAAGGTCCCTGCCACGCACCGTGCACCAAGGGTCAATCGGTAGGGACGTGGCGAGTGACTGGACATGCTCTCAACCGGGATACGCATCGGGTGCTTCGTGGGCTTGTCCAGACACCTTGCTGGGGGCCCCTCTTCCCAAGCTTCTGATTGTCGGCAGGTGGGCCTGAACACTGCCATTTCTACAAAGTTCCCAGGACATGTGGATGCTGGTCTGGGAAACACTCTTTGAGCACCTCCGCCTTACAGGAAGACGACCCAGCCGAAGGACCGCACGCATGAGGTGGAAGACGTTGAACACCGGAGCGAGGCACAGGCAAATGGGACTCCCAGGAGAGGGTACCTCGACAGCTATTTGAAATGACACACTGACAGCCTAAGGGGCACGAGTGAACTCAGGCTTGTTTGCTTTGACTCCCAGTCATCTATACTTGCAGGACGGCTCTGGGTTTTCTCCTGGAAACCAACACTCCTTGCAATGGAGTCCCTGATGCCCACGGAGAAGCGTTTTCTCCCTGGGGTTTCCGGCATGGGTGCTCTTAGGCACAGATCCCCGCACCGTGGAGCCATTCCAGAGGAGGCTACGGGTTCTGGGTCCTAATCCTGCCTCTTCCACTTTGGAGACCTCTCCTTACTTTCTTCCTTCTGGGAATGAAGATACCCAAGCGCCATGGTGTCAATGTGATCTGAGTCCCAGGATTTCCCTTTGAGCATCATCCCCAAGGTGTAGCGTGCCACAGAAATATCATTGAGGACGGAATACTTTCACATACAGAAATGGGAGGGAAATGATTCCCCAAGCCATCGGCTGACTCAGCACTGACCCTGGACACCCCGTCGCGAGCGCTGTAAAAGTGCTCCTGACGTGACATGGAGGACGACTGGTGCAATGAAGCTAGGGAAGCCACGGCCTCTGAATCATTTCTTTGTCCCGCCCGCTCGGAAGCCGGTGTCCCTTGTGCCATTGTCTTCGGTGTTAAGCAAGAAAACAGACCAACAGCGAGGACAAGCCCCCCCCACCTACCCCCGAGAAACCCAAAAGCCTGCTGAAACACGGGATAGGTGCCATCACCTCTCAAGGCGACGGGTCAGACGTCTTTTAGTCTGGAAACTATCGTCCTGAGCCGCGATGCCTGGCACCAGTGGCTTAGGCGTGGGAGGGATCCTCTGTTCTGAACTCAACCTACCTGCTCCACGCCCAGGACCGGTCAAGGTGGGGCCCACTCCAGTGCTGCCTCCGCTGCCAGCGTTGAGGGTCGTGAAACCTGGATGTCCAGCACCACCTGAGGGAAACATAAAATGAACTTCTCATTTCAACGGTCCTTGGACTTTATCACCAATGGGGGATTGAACGATTCGGTCAGTTCCCGCCACAGAAAATGCAGCCTGAATCCAGCGACTTTCTGTCCACAGTCCCCTAAGGTTGGATTCTACTCTAACATTCCTCCAACATTTTGCTGTCGTCCTTCCCATTTCCTGATTGGGGTTGTCGCTCCTTTCTTCCTAACGCTCATGTGTTCTGCATCTCCAATTGGCTCACACTAGGTCCTCCTCTATTCGTCTCCAGGAGGTTGCTTTCAAAGAAACGCCACCTTCCGCCCCGATCACACTGTCCCTCAGGGATGCAAGTCACACTGATGAAATGTCGTGCCGTAGCTAATGACACCCTTCCACTTAAAACACTCAAGACAGCCAGCTATAGCATTCCCTAGTGGCACGTTTTCTCTAACCCTGGCCTAATTTTTTTCACACTGGAGCTTGATCTGACTGAGGTCTGTACTAGATACTATCCGAATCCTAGACGATATGGAAGAAAAGCAAAACGGAACCCATAGGACAGCCACTCCATCTATCCTGGACCAAAACAAGTTAAATGCAAGTCTTTTGGGATAGAGTTTGACCTCCGCGGGTGGGAAAAGGCCAGTCAATTCCTTGTTTGCCATGTTTTCTCAAAAGCCCTACTCTCATGTCACTTCCTTCCTCAAAACCCGAAGTTGCAGATAACTCTCAGTGACAGGCGTTGTGTTTTTTTTGTGTGTCTGTATGTGTGTGTGTGTGTGTGTGTGTGTGTGTGAGTGTTTTAAGTCAGAAGCAAGGTAGGAGTATACGAACCTGTTCTTGAAGGTTCTGACTGAAGTCCTCGAGTTGTTCCTGAGAAGAAAAAGAGAAATGAGGGGCCACGTGGTGACTCAGGCCGTTCAGCCTCTGACTGTGGATTAAGGCTCCGGTCATGATGTCAGGGTGGTGCGATGAAGCCCGGAGTTGGGCTCCGGGCAGGGTGTGGAGCCTGCTTGCGATTCAATCTCCCCCTCTCCCTCTGCCTACAGCACGGCTAGGTGTACCATTCTGAGAATTTACCTTTTAGAGAGAAGAAGCAATGCACTTGAAGCTATCAAACTGTTATGTGACAGAAACCCACTTTCTCTTGACAAAGGCCACGGCCTCTGAATGACATTCTCAACTCGCTCCAACTTGCCTTTCTCTGCTTGGGGCTCTAGTGGTCTCACCGGCTGGCGATCCAGTCGGACCCTCCAAAAGCAACACTAACTCTGTCTCGGGAGCTCTGCTGAAGCAGCACGGATGGTGCTGCACGCGGCTTTCAAAGTCCTTTCCATACACTGGTTCGGGCAATTGGTTCACGGATTTCTTCACGTCCCGCCTCAGGTCGAAGGCGTAGCCAAGATGGCAAACCGTGACCCTATCCCAGGCCAGACCCAGTCTCAGAAGTCCAAAGGCGGGAATCTGGCAATTCCACAGAGACCCTGCTCTGCTCTACATCCCGTCTGAGCTGATGTCACAGAAACACTGCCGCGAAGCCCACACAAACCGGGCGGGGGGGTGGGGGTGGGGCCAGGAAGACGGGCACTACCCACGAAAGAGTGACGAATCCCTCCGAAGCCAAGGGCACCTGCCCTCAGGTCAGGAAGAAGATGCTTTCGACCTTGCATTGCCATACCTGGTCTGCCTGCCGAGGTTGCGCCTGGGGCACTTGACTCTCCACTTGTCCTCTCACCCCCATGGACTGTGCTGAAGCCCTCTGAAATTTCTGCGGAACCTGACACAACAGCGGAGAAAGGGTTTTACTTCGAGGCTGGCAGGATTCTGCATAGCACTCTTCCCTGGGAGGGCACAATGGAGTTTTCTACTACAAAAGCGTCCTGAAAGGACGCCTAGGATGTCTGCCGCTAGCTATCTCATACCAGTCTAATATCACATACAGCTCCGTCTTGAGAGCGACATGGGTCGTGCTCAGCGCCACCGAAGAGGTGCTAAGGGGTCTCTCCTGACTTGTCTGATTTCCCTGCGCTTGGCGCTCCTGTGCTAGGTTCCTTGGGCAAGTGATGTCTTGCTTACCTCCTCCGGTTGCTGCGGTCGGGCCGCCGGTTCCTCCTGAAAAGAGACAGCAGAGGAAACATTACCCTAGACAGAAATCAATTCATTTACTCTGACAGAAGCCCCACACAGCCTGCCGTATTATTGTTCTTCCCATGGGACCGACGGGGCTCACTGACGTCGTGCTCCAGGTCAGCCCGGGAGTGGGCAGCAGATCCAGGAGCCAAAGCCAGGCAGTCTCCCCCTGGACTTTCGACTCTAACGGTGCCTCTCGGAGCATCTGTGGGAAGGGCGCCATTCTCCACCACTTCCAATCGGCCTTATGTGGAGGTTCCGGCAAAGGCCCACAAAGGCAGAGACGTGACATTCTACACACACAGCAGACCCGAGGGATACAGAAGCTTTCACTCAACGGACAGAACATCCCCGTGGCAAACCGCTCCTCAGTCCTTACCACGGCACGCCCCGGGATCAAACCGTTCCGGGCGCCACCCCTTGGTGGACCAAACTTTGAGGAGCGCCACGCCAAGCCCCTGCACCTAGTATTGCCTGACAGCCAAAAGATGGAGCTGCAGACTGGGCGTCCTTGCCCAAGCATCCCGATCCGCACTTGTGGAAGCAGACACTGAATGGTCGTTGCCCTCACCCTGCAGTCAAGTCACTACTCTGATGGGGAGCCCCCAGTGTCTTTGTGTGGGCAGCTAGACCTTCGATCTTTTACCATCTTCCTGTCATGAGCTCTGGAACTGACGCCCAGCAAGTAGCTACACGGTAAATAGTAAATCCGGAAGTCGGCCAGGGGAACACAAACGGAGGAAAAGAAAGTCGGGCCATAGTCTCGTTAATAAATACATAAAGAGAAGTCCCAGGCTGTGTCTGACAGACAGGATTTCTCATGGCACCTGACGGACTTTTGATTCATCCTGAATGCGATCAGACCACTGTGGGATTCGAAGCAGTGCAGTTGACAGGGGGACAAGCTCAATTTCTGGAAGGTCCCTGCCACGCACCGTGCACCAAGGGTCAATCGGTAGGGACGTGGCGAGTGACTGGACATGCTCTCAACCGGGATACGCATCGGGTGCTTCGTGGGCTTGTCCAGACACCTTGCTGGGGGCCCCTCTTCCCAAGCTTCTGATTGTCGGCAGGTGGGCCTGAACACTGCCATTTCTACAAAGTTCCCAGGACATGTGGATGCTGGTCTGGGAAACACTCTTTGAGCACCTCCGCCTTACAGGAAGACGACCCAGCCGAAGGACCGCACGCATGAGGTGGAAGACGTTGAACACCGGAGCGAGGCACAGGCAAATGGGACTCCCAGAAGAGGGTACCTCGACAGCTATTTGAAATGACACGCTGACAGCCTAAGGGGCACGAGTGAACTCAGGCTTGTTTGCTTTGACTCCCAGTCATCTATACTTGCAGGACGGCTCTGGGTTTTCTCCTGGAAACCAACACTCCTTGCAATGGAGTCCCTGATGCCCACGGAGAAGCGTTTTCTCCCTGGGGTTTCCGGCATGGGTGCTCTTAGGCACAGATCCCCGCACCGTGGAGCCATTCCAGAGGAGGCTACGGGTTCTGGGTCCTAATCCTGCCTCTTCCACTTTGGAGACCTCTCCTTACTTTCTTCCTTCTGGGAATGAAGATACCCAAGCGCCATGGTGTCAATGTGATCTGAGTCCCAGGATTTCCCTTTGAGCATCATCCCCAAGGTGTAGCGTGCCACAGAAATATCATTGAGGACGGAATACTTTCACATACAGAAATGGGAGGGAAATGATTCCCCAAGCCATCGGCTGACTCAGCACTGACCCTGGACACCCCGTCGCGAGCGCTGTAAAAGTGCTCCTGACGTGACATGGAGGACGACTGGTGCAATGAAGCTAGGGAAGCCACGGCCTCTGAATCATTTCTTTGTCCCGCCCGCTCGGAAGCCGGTGTCCCTTGTGCCATTGTCTTCGGTGTTAAGCAAGAAAACAGACCAACAGCGAGGACAAGCCCCCCCCACCTACCCCCGAGAAACCCAAAAGCCTGCTGAAACACGGGATAGGTGCCATCACCTCTCAAGGCGACGGGTCAGACGTCTTTTAGTCTGGAAACTATCGTCCTGAGCCGCGATGCCTGGCACCAGTGGCTTAGGCGTGGGAGGGATCCTCTGTTCTGAACTCAACCTACCTGCTCCACGCCCAGGACCGGTCAAGGTGGGGCCCACTCCAGTGCTGCCTCCGCTGCCGGCGTTGAGGGTCGTGAAACCTGGATGTCCAGCACCACCTGAGGGAAACATAAAATGAACTTCTCATTTCAACGGTCCTTGGACTTTATCACCAATGGGGGATTGAACGATTCGGTCAGTTCCCGCCACAGAAAAGGCAGCCTGAATCCAGCGACTTTCTGTCCACAGTCCCCTAAGGTTGGATTCTACTCTAACATTCCTCCAACATTTTGCTGTCGTCCTTCCCATTTCCTGATTGGGGTTGTCGCTCCTTTCTTCCTAACGCTCATGTGTTCTGCATCTCCAATTGGCTCACACTAGGTCCTCCTCTATTCGTCTCCAGGAGGTTGCTTGCAAAGAAACGCCACCTTCCGCCCCGATCACACTGTCCCTCAGGGATGCAAGTCACACTGATGAAATGTCGTGCCGTAGCTAATGACACCCTTCCACTTAAAACACTCAAGACAGCCAGCTATAGCATTCCCTAGTGGCACGTTTTCTCTAACCCTGGCCTAATTTTTTTCACACTGGAGCTTGATCTGACTGAGGTCTGTACTAGATACTATCCGAATCCTAGACGATATGGAAGAAAAGCAAAACGGAACCCATAGGACAGCCACTCCATCTATCCTGGACCAAAACAAGTTAAATGCAAGTCTTTTGGGATAGAGTTTGACCTCCGCGGGTGGGAAAAGGCCAGTCAATTCCTTGTTTGCCATGTTTTCTCAAAAGCCCTACTCTCATGTCACTTCCTTCCTCAAAACCCGAAGTTGCAGATAACTCTCAGTGACAGGCGTTATGTTTTTTTTCTGTGTCTGTATGTGTGTGTGTGTGTGTGTGTGTCTGTGTGTGTGTCTGTGTGAGTGTTTTAAGTCAGAAGCAAGGTAGGAGTATACGAACCTGTTCTTGAAGGTTCTGACTGAAGTCCTCGAGTTGTTCCTGAGAAGAAAAAGAGAAATGAGGGGCCACGTGGTGACTCAGGCTGTTCAGCCTCTGACTGTGGATTAAGGCTCCGGTCATGATGTCAGGGTGGTGCGATGAAGCCCGGAGTTGGGCTCCGGGCAGGGTGTGGAGCCTGCTTGCGATTCAATCTCCCCCTCTCCCTCTGCCTGCAGCACGGCTAGGTGTACCATTCTGAGAATTTACCTTTTAGAGAGAAGAAGCAATGCACTTGAAGCTATCAAACGGTTATGTGACAGAAACCCACTTTCTCTTGACAAAGGCCACGGCCTCTGAATGACATTCTCAACTCGCTCCAACTTGCCTTTCTCTGCTTGGGGCTCTAGTGGTCTCACCGGCTGGCGATCCAGTCGGACCCTCCAAAAGCAACACTAACTCTGTCTCGGGAGCTCTGCTGAAGCAGCACGGATGGTGCTGCACGCGGCTTTCAAAGTCCTTTCCATACACTGGTTCGGGCAATTGGTTCACGGATTTCTTCACGTCCCGCCTCAGGTCGAAGGCGTAGCCAAGATGGCAAACCGTGACCCTATCCCAGGCCAGACCCAGTCTCAGAAGTCCAAAGGCGGGAATCTGGCAATTCCACAGAGACCCTGCTCTGCTCTACATCCCGTCTGAGCTGATGTCACAGAAACACTGCCGCGAAGCCCACACAAACCGGGCGGGGGGGTGGGGGTGGGGCCAGGAAGACGGGCACTACCCACGAAAGAGTGACGAATCCCTCCGAAGCCAAGGGCACCTGCCCTCAGGTCAGGAAGAAGATGCTTTCGACCTTGCATTGCCATACCTGGTCTGCCTGCCGAGGTTGCGCCTGGGGCACTTGACTCTCCACTTGTCCTCTCACCCCCATGGACTGTGCTGAAGCCCTCTGAAATTTCTGCGGAACCTGACACAACAGCGGAGAAAGGGTTTTACTTCGAGGCTGGCAGGATTCTGCATAGCACTCTTCCCAGGGAGGGCACAATGGAGTTTTCTACTACAAAAGCGTCCTGAAAGGACGCCTAGGATGTCTGCTGCTAGCTATCTCATACCAGTCTAATATCACATACAGCTCCGTCTTGAGAGCGACATGGGTCGTGCTCAGCGCCACCGAAGAGGTGCTAAGGGGTCTCTCCTGACTTGTCTGATTTCCCTGCGCTTGGCGCTCCTGTGCTAGGTTCCTTGGGCAAGTGATGTCTTGCTTACCTCCTCCGGTTGCTGCGGTCGGGCCGCCGGTTCCTCCTGAAAAGAGACAGCAGAGGAAACATTACCCTAGACAGAAATCAATTCATTTACTCTGACAGAAGCCCCACACAGCAGGCCGTATTATTGTTCTTCCCATGGGACCGACGGGGCTCACTGACGTCGTGCTCCAGGTCAACCCGGGAGTGGGCAGCAGATCCAGGAGCCAAAGCCAGGCAGTCTCCCCCTGGACTTTCGACTCTAACGGTGCCTCTCGGAGCATCTGTGGGAAGGGCGCCATTCTCCACCACTTCCAATCGGCCTTATGTGGAGGTTCCGGCAAAGGCCCACAAAGGCAGAGACGTGACATTCTACACACACAGCAGACCCGAGGGATACAGAAGCTTTCACTCAACGGACAGAACATCCCCGTGGCAAACCGCTCCTCAGTCCTTACCACGGCACGCCCCGGGATCAAACCGTTCCGGGCGCCACCCCTTGGTGGACCAAACTTTGAGGAGCGCCACGCCAAGCCCCTGCACCTAGTATTGCCTGACAGCCAAAAGATGGAGCTGCAGACTGGGCGTCCTTGCCCAAGCATCCCGATCCGCACTTGTGGAAGCAGACACTGAATGGTCGTTGCCCTCACCCTGCAGTCAAGTCACTACTCTGATGGGGAGCCCCCAGTGTCTTCGTGTGGGCAGCTAGACCTTCGATCTTTTACCATCTTCCTGTCATGAGCTCTGGAACTGACGCCCAGCAAGTAGCTACAAGGTAAATAGTAAATCCGGAAGTCGGCCAGGGGAACACAAACGGAGGAAAAGAAAGTCGGGCCACAGACTCGTTAATAAATACATAAAGAGAAGTCCCAGGCTGTGTCTGACAGACAGGATTTCTCATGGTACCTGACGGACTTTTGATTCATCCTGAAAGCGATCAGACCACTGCGGGATTCGAAGCAGTGCAGTTGACAGAGGGACAAGCTCAATTTCTGGAAGGTCCCTGCCACGCACCGTGCACCAAGGGTCAATCGGTAGGGACGTGGCGAGTGACTGGACATGCTCTCAACCGGGATACGCATCGGGCGCTTCGGGGGCTTGTCCAGACACCTTGCTGGGGGCCCCTCTTCCCAAGCTTCTGATTGTCGGCAGGTGGGCCTGAACACTGCCATTTCTACAAAGTTCCCAGGACATGTGGATGCTGGTCTGGGAAACACTCTTTGAGCACCTCCGCCTTACAGGAAGACGACCCAGCCGAAGGACCGCACGCATGAGGTGGAAGACGTTGGACACCGGAGCGAGGCACAGGCAAATGGGACTCCCAGGAGAGGGTACCTCGACACCTATTTGAAATGACACACTGACAGCCTAAGGGGCACGAGTGAACTCAGGCTTCTTTGCTTTGACTCCCAGTCATCTATACTTGCAGGACGGCTCTGGGTTTTCTCCTGGAAACCAACACTCCTTGCAATGGAGTCCCTGATGCCCACGGAGAAGCGTTTTCTCCCTGGGGTTTCCGGCATGGGTGCTCTTAGGCACAGATCCACGCACCGTGGAGCCATTCCAGAGGAGGCTACGGGTTCTGGGTCCTAATCCTGCCTCTTCCACTTTGGAGACCTCTCCTTACTTTCTTCCTTCTGGGAATAAAGATACCCAAGCGCCATGGTGTCAATGTGATCTGAGTCCCAGGATTTCCCTTTGAGCATCATCCCCAAGGTGTAGCGTGCCACAGAAATATCATTGAGGACGGAATACTTTCACGTACAGAAATGGGGAGGGAAATGATTCCCCAAGCCATCGGCTGACTCAGCACTGACCCTGGACACCCCGTCGCGAGTGCTGTAAAAGTGCTCCTGACATGACATGGAGGACGACTGGTGCAATAAAGCTAGGGAAGCCACGGCCTCTGAATCATTTCTTTGTCCCGCCCGCTCGGAAGCCGGTGTCCCTTGTGCCACTGTCTTCGGCGTTAAGCAAGAAAACAGACCAACAGCGAGGACAAGCCCCACCCCCCACGCCCGAGAAACCCAAAAGCCTGCTGAAACACGGGATAGGTGCCATCACCTCTCAAGGCGACAGGTCAGACGTCTTTTAGTCTGGAAACTATCGTCCTGAGCCGCGATGCCTGGCACCAGTGGCTTAGGCGTGGGAGGGATCCTCTGTTCTGAACTCAACCTACCTGCTCCACGCCCAGGACCGGTCAAGGTGGGGCCCACTCCAGTGCTGCCTCCGCTGCCGGCGTTGAGGGTCGTGAAACCTGGATGTCCAGCACCACCTGAGGGAAACATAAAATGAACTTCTCATTTCAACGGTCCTTGGACTTTATCACCAATGGGGGATTGAACGATTCGGTCAGTTCCCGCCACAGAAAATGCAGCCTGAATCCATCGACTTTCTGTCCACAGTCCCCTAAGGTTGGATTCTACTCTAACATTCCTCCAACATTTTGTTGTCGTCCTTCCCATTTCCTGATTGGGGTTGTCGCTCCTTTCTTCCTAACGCTCCTGTGTTCTGCATCTCCAATTGGCTCACACTAGGTCCTCCTCTATTCGTCTCCAGGAGGTTGCTTTCAAGGAAACGCCACCTTCCGCCCCGATCACACTGTCCCTCAGGGATGCAAGTCACACTGATGAAATGTCGTGCCGTAGCTAATGACACCCTTCCACTTAAAACACTCAAGACAGCCAGCTATAGCATTCCCTAGTGGCACGTTTTCTCTAACCCTGGCCTAATTTTTTCACACTGGAGGTTGATCTGACTGAGGTCTGTACTAGATACTATCCGAATCCTAGACGATATGGAAGAAAAGCAAAACGGAACCCATAGGACAGCCACTCCATCTATCCTGGACCAAAACAAGTTAAATGCAAGTCTTTTGGGATAGAGTTTGACCTCCGTGGGTGGGAAAAGGCCAGTCAATTCCTTGTTTGCCATGTTTTCTCAAAAGCCCTACTCTCATGTCACTTCTTTCCTCAAAACCCGAAGTTGCAGATAACTCTCAGTGACAGGCATCGTGTTTTTTGTGTGTGTCTGTATGTGTGTGTGTGTGTGTGTGTGTGTGTGTGTGTGTCTGTGTGTCTGTGTGAGTGTTTTAAGTCAGAAGCAAGGTAGGAGTATACGAACCTGTTCTTGAAGGTTCTGACTGAAGTCCTCGAGTTGTTCCTGAGAAGAAAAAGAGAAATGAGGGGCCACGTGGTGACTCAGGCCGTTCAGCCTCTGACTGTGGATTAAGGCTCCGGTCATGATGTCAGGGTGGTGCGATGAAGCCCGGAGTTGGGCTCCGGGCAGGGTGTGGAGCCTGCTTGCGATTCAATCTCCCCCTCTCCCTCTGCCTACAGCACGGCTAGGTGTACCATTCTGAGAATTTACCTTTTAGAGAGAAGAAGCAATGCACTTGAAGCTATCAAACGGTTATGTGACAGAAACCCACTTTCTCTTGACAAAGGCCATGGCCTCTGAATGACATTCTCAACTCGCTCCAACTTGCCTTTCTCTGCTTGGGGCTCTAGTGGTCTCACCGGCTGGCGATCCAGTCAGACCCTCCAAAAGCAACACTAACTCTGTCTCGGGAGCTCTGCTGAAGCAGCACGGATGGTGCTGCACGCGGCTTTCAAAGTCCTTTCCATACACTGGTTCGGGCAATTGGTTCACGGATTTCTTCACGTCCCGCCTCAGGTCGAAGGCGTAGCCAAGATGGCAAACCGTGACCCTATCCCAGGCCAGACCCAGTCTCAGAAGTCCAAAGGCGGGAATCTGGCAATTCCACAGAGACCCTGCTCTGCTCTACATCCCGTCTGAGCTGATGTCACAGAAACACTGCCGCGAAGCCCACACAAACCGGGCGGGGGGGTGGGGGTGGGGCCAGGAAGACGGGCACTACCCACGAAAGAGTGACGAATCCCTCCAAAGCCAAGGGCACCTGCCCTCAGGTCAGGAAGAAGATGCTTTCGACCTTGCATTGCCATACCTGGTCTGCCTGCCGAGGCTGCGCCTGGGGCACTTGACTCTCCACTTGTCCTCTCACCCCCATGGACTGTGCTGAAGCCCTCTGAAATTTCTGCGAAACCTGGCACAACAGCGGAGAAAGGGTTTTACTTCGAGGCTGGCAGGATTCTGCATAGCACTCTTCCCTGGGAGGGCACAATGGAGTTCTCTACTACAAAAGCGTCTTGAAAGGACGCCTAGGATGTCTGCCGCTAGCTATCTCATACCAGTCTAATATCACATACAGCTCCATCTTGAGAGCGACATGGGTCGTGCTCAGCGCCACCGAAGAGGTGCTAAGGGGTCTCTCCTGACTTGTCTGATTTCCCTGCGCTTGGCAATCCTGTGCTAGGTATCTTGGGCAAGTGATGTCTTGCTTACCTCCTCCGGTTGCTGCGGGCGGGCCGCCGGTTCCTCCTGAAAAGAGACAGCAGAGGAAACATTACCCTAGACAGAAATCAATTCATTTACTCTGACAGAAGCCCCACACAGCAGGCCGTATTATTGTTCTTCCCATGGGACCGACGGGGCTCACTGACGTCGTGCTCCAGGTCAGCCCTGGAGTGGGCAGCAGATCCAGGAGCCAAAGCCAGGCAGTCTCCCCCTGGACGTTCGACTCTAACGGTGCCTCTCGGAGCATCTGTGGGAAGGGCGCCATTCTCCACCACTTCCAATCGGCCTTATGTGGTGGTTCTGGCAAAGGCCCACAAAGGCAGAGATGTGACATCTACACACACAGCAGACCCGAGGGAAACAGAAGCTTTCACTCAACGGACAGAACATCCCCGTGGCAAACCGCTCCTCAGTCCTTACCACGGCACGCCCCGGGATCAAACCGTTCCGGGCGCGAACACTTGGTGGACCAAACTTTGAGGAGCGCCACGCCAAGCCCCTGCACCTAGTATTGCCTGACAGCCAAAAGATGGAGCTGCAGACTGGGCGTCCTTGCCCAAGCATCCCGATCCGCACTTGTGGAAGCAGACACTGAATGGTCGTTGCCCTCACCCTGCAGTCAAGTCACTACTCTGATGGGGAGCCCCCAGTGTCTTCGTGTGGGCAGCTAGACCTTCGATCTTTTACCATCTTCCTGTCATGAGCTCTGGAACTGACGCCCAGCAAGTAGCTACAAGGTAAATAGTAAATCCGGAAGTCGGCCAGGGGAACACAAACGGAGGAAAAGAAAGTCGGGCCACAGACTCGTTAATAAATACATAAAGAGAAGTCCCAGGCTGTGTCTGACAGACAGGATTTCTCATGGTACCTGACGGACTTTTGATTCATCCTGAAAGCGATCAGACCACTGCGGGATTCGAAGCAGTGCAGTTGACAGGGGGACAAGCTCAATTTCTGGAAGGTCCCTGCCACGCACCGTGCACCAAGGGTCAATCGGTAGGGACGTGGCGAGTGACTGGACATGCTCTCAACCGGGATACGCATCGGGCGCTTCGGGGGCTTGTCCAGACACCTTGCTGGGGGCCCCTCTTCCCAAGCTTCTGATTGTCGGCAGGTGGGCCTGAACACTGCCATTTCTACAAAGTTCCCAGGACATGTGGATGCTGGTCTGGGAAACACTCTTTGAGCACCTCCGCCTTACGGGAAGACGACCCAGCCGAACGACCGCACGCATGAGGTGGAAGACGTTGAACACCGGAGCGAGGCACAGGCAAATGGGACTCCCAGGAGAGGGTACCTCGACAGCTATTTGAAATGACACACTGACAGCCTAAGGGGCACGAGTGAACTCAGGCTTGTTTGCTTTGACTCCCAGTCATCTATACTTGCAGGACGGCTCTGGGTTTTCTCCTGGAAACCAACACTCCTTGCAATGGAGTCCCTGATGCCCACGGAGAAGCGTTTTCTCCCTGGGGTTTCCGGCATGGGTGCTCTTAGGCACAGATCCCTGCACCGTGGAGCCATTCCACAGGAGGCTACGGGTTCTGGGTCCTAATCCTGCCTCTTCCACTTTGGAGACCTCTCCTTACTTTCTTCCTTCTGGGAGTAAAGATACCCAAGCGCCATGGTGTCAATGTGATCTGAGTCCCAGGATTTCCCTTTGAGCATCATCCCCAAGGTGTAGCGTGCCACAGAAATATCATTGAGGACGGAATACGTTCACATACAGAAATGGGAGGGAAATGATTCCCCAAGCCATCGGCTGACTCAGCACTGACCCTGGACACCCCGTCGCGAGTGCTGTAAAAGTGCTCCTGACATGACATGGAAGACAACTGGTGCAATGAAGCTAGGGAAGCCACGGCCTCTGAATCATTTCTTTGTCCCACCCGCTCAGAAGCCGGTGTCCCTTGTGCCATTGTCTTCGGTGTTAAGCAAGAAAACAGACCAACAGCGAGGACAAGCCCCACCTCCCACGCCCGAGAAACCCAAAAGCCTGCTGAAACACGGGATAGATGCCATCACCTCTCAAGGCGACGGGTCAGACGTCTTTTAGTCTGGAAACTATCGTCCTGAGCCGCGATGCCTGGCACCAGTGGCTTAGGCGTGGGAGGGATCCTCTGTTCTGAACTCAACCTACCTGCTCCACGCCCAGGACCGGTCAAGGTGGGGCCCACTCCAGTGCTGCCTCCGCTGCCGGCGTTGAGGGTCGTGAAACCTGGATGTCCAGCACCACCTGAGGGAAACATAAAATGAACTTCTCATTTCAACGGTCCTTGGACTTTATCACCAATGGGGGATTGAACGATTCGGTCAGTTCCCGCCACAGAAAAGGCAGCCTGAATCCAGCGACTTTCTGTCCACAGTCCCCTAAGGTTGGATTCTACTCTAACATTCCTCCAACATTTTGTTGTCGTCCTTCCCATTTCCTGATTGGGGTTGTCGCTCCTTTCTTCCTAACGCTCCTGTGTTCTGCATCTCCAATTGGCTCACACTAGGTCCTCCTCTATTCGTCTCCAGGAGGTTGCTTTCAAAGAAACGCCACCTTCCGCCCCGATCACACTGTCCCTCAGGGATGCAAGTCACACTGATGAAATGTCGTGCCGTAGCTAATGACACCCTTCCACTTAAAACACTCAAGACAGCCAGCTATAGCATTCCCTAGTGGCACGTTTTCTCTAACCCTGGCCTAATTTTTTTCACACTGGAGCTTGATCTGACTGAGGTCTGTACTGGATACTATCCGAATCCTAGACGATATGGAAGAAAAGCAAAACGGAACCCATAGGACAGCCACTCCATCTATCCTGGACCAAAACAAGTTAAATGCAAGTGTTTTGGGATAGAGTTTGACCTCCGTGGGTGGGAAAAGGCCAATCAATTCCTTGTTTGCCATGTTTTCTCAAAAGCCCTACTCTCATGTCACTTCCTTCCTCAAAACCCGAAGTTGCAGATAACTCTCAGTGACAGGAGTCGTGTTTTTTGTGTGTGTCTGTATGTGTGTGTGTGTGTGTGTGTGTGTGTGTGTGTGTGTGTCTGAGTGTTTTAAGTCAGAAGCAAGGTGGGAGTATACGAACCTGTTCTTGAAGGTTCTGACTGAAGTCCTCGAGTTGTTCCTGAGAAGAAAAAGAGAAATGAGGGGCCACGTGGTGACTCAGGCCGTTCAGCCTCTGACTGTGGATTAAGGCTCCGGTCATGATGTCAGGGTGGTGCGATGAAGCCCGGAGTTGGGCTCCGGGCAGGGTGTGGAGCCTGCTTGCGATTCAATCTCCCCCTCTCCCTCTGCCTACAGCACGGCTAGGTGTACCATTCTGAGAATTTACCTTTTAGAGAGAAGAAGCAATGCACTTGAAGCTATCAAACTGTTATGTGACAGAAACCCACTTTCTCTTGACAAAGGCCACGGCCTCTGAATGACATTCTCAACTCGCTCCAACTTGCCTTTCTCTGCTTGGGGCTCTAGTGGTCTCACTGGCTGGCGATCCAGTCGGACCCTCCAAAAGCAACACTAACTCTGTCTCGGGAGCTCTGCTGAAGCAGCACGGATGGTGCTGCACGCGGCTTTCAAAGTCCTTTCCATACACTGGTTCGGGCAATTGGTTCACGGATTTCTTCACGTCCCGCCTCAGGTCGAAGGCGTAGCCAAGATGGCAAACCGTGACCCTATCCCAGGCCAGACCCAGTCTCAGAAGTCCAAAGGCGGGAATCTGGCAATTCCACAGAGACCCTGCTCTGCTCTACATCCCGTCTGAGCTGATGTCACAGAAACACTGCCGCGAAGCCCACACAAACCGGGCGGGGGGGTGGGGGTGGGGCCAGGAAGACGGGCACTACCCACGAAAGAGTGACGAATCCCTCCGAAGCCAAGGGCACCTGCCCTCAGGTCAGGAAGAAGATGCTTTCGACCTTGCATTGCCATACCTGGTCTGCCTGCCGAGGTTGCGCCTGGGGCACTTGACTCTCCACTTGTCCTCTCACCCCCATGGACTGTGCTGAAGCCCTCTGAAATTTCTGCGGAACCTGACACAACAGCGGAGAAAGGGTTTTACTTCGAGGCTGGCAGGATTCTGCATAGCACTCTTCCCTGGGAGGGCACAATGGAGTTTTCTACTACAAAAGCGTCCTGAAAGGACGCCTAGGATGTCTGCCGCTAGCTATCTCATACCAGTCTAATATCACATACAGCTCCGTCTTGAGAGCGACATGGGTCGTGCTCAGCGCCACCGAAGAGGTGCTAAGGGGTCTCTCCTGACTTGTCTGATTTCCCTGCGCTTGGCGCTCCTGTGCTAGGTTCCTTGGGCAAGTGATGTCTTGCTTACCTCCTCCGGTTGCTGCGGTCGGGCCGCCGGTTCCTCCTGAAAAGAGACAGCAGAGGAAACATTACCCTAGACAGAAATCAATTCATTTACTCTGACAGAAGCCCCACACAGCAGGCCGTATTATTGTTCTTCCCATGGGACCGACGGGGCTCACTGACGTCGTGCTCCAGGTCAGCCCGGGAGTGGGCAGCAGATCCAGGAGCCAAAGCCAGGCAGTCTCCCCCTGGACTTTCGACTCTAACGGTGCCTCTCGGAGCATCTGTGGGAAGGGCGCCATTCTCCACCACTTCCAATCGGCCTTATGTGGAGGTTCCGGCAAAGGCCCACAAAGGCAGAGACGTGACATTCTACACACACAGCAGACCCGAGGGATACAGAAGCTTTCACTCAACGGACAGAACATCCCCGTGGCAAACTGCTCCTCAGTCCTTACCACGGCACGCCCCGGGATCAAACCGTTCCGGGCGCCACCCCTTGGTGGACCAAACTTTGAGGAGCGCCACGCCAAGCCCCTGCACCTAGTATTGCCTGACAGCCAAAAGATGGAGCTGCAGACTGGGCGTCCTTGCCCAAGCATCCCGATCCGCACTTGTGGAAGCAGACACTGAATGGTCGTTGCCCTCACCCTGCAGTCAAGTCACTACTCTGATGGGGAGCCCCCAGTGTCTTCGTGTGGGCAGCTAGACCTTCGATCTTTTACCATCTTCCTGTCATGAGCTCTGGAACTGACGCCCAGCAAGTAGCTACAAGGTAAATAGTAAATCCGGAAGTCGGCCAGGGGAACACAAACGGAGGAAAAGAAAGTCGGGCCACAGACTCGTTAATAAATACATAAAGAGAAGTCCCAGGCTGTGTCTGACAGACAGGATTTCTCATGGTACCTGACGGACTTTTGATTCATCCTGAAAGCGATCAGACCACTGCGGGATTCGAAGCAGTGCAGTTGACAGGGGGACAAGCTCAATTTCTGGAAGGTCCCTGCCACGCACCGTGCACCAAGGGTCAATCGGTAGGGACGTGGCGAGTGACTGGACATGCTCTCAACCGGGATACGCATCCGGGGCTTCGGGCGCTTGTCCAGACACCTTGCTGGGGGCCCCTCTTCCCAAGCTTCTGATTGTCGGCAGGTGGGCCTGAACACTGCCATTTCTACAAAGTTCCCAGGACATGTGGATGCTGGTCTGGGAAACACTCTTTGAGCACCTCCGCCTTACAGGAAGACGACCCAGCCGAAGGACCGCACGCATGAGGTGGAAGACGTTGAACACCGGAGCGAGGCACAGGCAAATGGGACTCCCAGGAGAGGGTACCTCGACACCTATTTGAAATGACACACTGACAGCCTAAGGGGCACGAGTGAACTCAGGCTTGTTTGCTTTGACTCCCAGTCATTTATACTTGCAGGACGGCTCTGGGTTTTCTCCTGGAAACCAACACTCCTTGCAATGGAGTCCCTGATGCCCACGGAGAAGCGTTTTCTCCCTGGGGTTTCCGGCATGGGTGCTCTTAGGCACAGATCCACGCACCGTGGAGCCATTCCAGAGGAGGCTACGGGTTCTGGGTCCTAATCCTGCCTCTTCCACTTTGGAGACCTCTCCTTACTTTCTTCTTCTGGGAATAAAGATACCCAAGTGCCATGGTGTCAATGTGATCTGAGTCCCAGGATTTCCCTTTGAGCATCATCCCCAAGGTGTAGCGTGCCACAGAAATATCATTGAGGACGGAATACTTTCACATACAGAAATGGGAGGGAAATGATTCCCCAAGCCATCGGCTGACTCAGCACTGACCCTGGACACCCCGTCGCGAGTGCTGTAAAAGTGCTCCTGACATGACATGGAGGACGACTGGTGCAATGAAGCTAGGGAAGCCACGGGCTCTGAATCATTTCTTTGTCCCGCCCGCTCGGAAGCCGGTGTCCCTTGTGCCATTGTCTTCGGTGTTAAGCAAGAAAACAGACCAACAGCGAGGACAAGCCCCACCCCCCACGCCCGAGAAACCCAAAAGCCTGCTGAAACACGGGATAGGTGCCATCACCTCTCAAGGCGACGGGTCAGACGTCTTTTAGTCTGGAAACTATCGTCCTGAGCCGCGATGCCTGGCACCAGTGGTTAGGCGTGGGAGGGATCCTCTGTTCTGAACTCAACCTACCTGCTCCACGCCCAGGACCGGTCAAGGTGGGGCCCACTCCAGTGCTGCCTCCGCTGCCGGCGTTGAGGGTCGTGAAACCTGGATGTCCAGCACCACCTGAGGGAAACATAAAATGAACTTCTCATTTCAACGGTCCTTGGACTTTATCACCAATGGGGGATTGAACGATTCGGTCAGTTCCCGCCACAGAAAAGGCAGCCTGAATCCAGCGACTTTCTGTCCACAGTCCCCTAAGGTTGGATTCTACTCTAACATTCCTCCAACATTTTGTTGTCGTCCTTCCCATTTCCTGATTGGGGTTGTCGCTCCTTTCTTCCTAACGCTCCTGTGTTCTGCATCTCCAATTGGCTCACACTAGGTCCTCCTCTATTCGTCTCCAGGAGGTTGCTTTCAAAGAAACGCCACCTTCCGCCCCGATCACACTGTCCCTCAGGGATGCAAGTCACACTGATGAAATGTCGTGCCGTAGCTAATGACACCCTTCCACTTAAAACACTCAAGACAGCCAGCTATAGCATTCCCTAGTGGCACGTTTTCTCTAACCCTGGCCTAATTTTTTTCACACTGGAGCTTGATCTGACTGAGGTCTGTACTGGATACTATCCGAATCCTAGACGATATGGAAGAAAAGCAAAACGGAACCCATAGGACAGCCACTCCATCTATCCTGGACCAAAACAAGTTAAATGCAAGTCTTTTGGGATAGAGTTTGACCTCCGCGGGTGGGAAAAGGCCAGTCAATTCCTTGTTTGCCATGTTTTCTCAAAAGCCCTACTCTCATGTCACTTCCTTCCTCAAAACCCGAAGTTGCAGATAACTCTCAGTGACAGGCGTTGTGTTTTTTTTGTGTGTCTGTATGTGTGTGTGTGTGTGTGTGTGTGTGTGTGAGTGTTTTAAGTCAGAAGCAAGGTAGGAGTATACGAACCTGTTCTTGAAGGTTCTGACTGAAGTCCTCGAGTTGTTCCTGAGAAGAAAAAGAGAAATGAGGGGCCACGTGGTGACTCAGGCCGTTCAGCCTCTGACTGTGGATTAAGGCTCCGGTCATGATGTCAGGGTGGTGCGATGAAGCCCGGAGTTGGGCTCCGGGCAGGGTGTGGAGCCTGCTTGCGATTCAATCTCCCCCTCTCCCTCTGCCTACAGCACGGCTAGGTGTACCATTCTGAGAATTTACCTTTTAGAGAGAAGAAGCAATGCACTTGAAGCTATCAAACTGTTATGTGACAGAAACCCACTTTCTCTTGACAAAGGCCACGGCCTCTGAATGACATTCTCAACTCGCTCCAACTTGCCTTTCTCTGCTTGGGGCTCTAGTGGTCTCACCGGCTGGCGATCCAGTCGGACCCTCCAAAAGCAACACTAACTCTGTCTCGGGAGCTCTGCTGAAGCAGCACGGATGGTGCTGCACGCGGCTTTCAAAGTCCTTTCCATACACTGGTTCGGGCAATTGGTTCACGGATTTCTTCACGTCCCGCCTCAGGTCGAAGGCGTAGCCAAGATGGCAAACCGTGACCCTATCCCAGGCCAGACCCAGTCTCAGAAGTCCAAAGGCGGGAATCTGGCAATTCCACAGAGACCCTGCTCTGCTCTACATCCCGTCTGAGCTGATGTCACAGAAACACTGCCGCGAAGCCCACACAAACCGGGCGGGGGGGTGGGGGTGGGGCCAGGAAGACGGGCACTACCCACGAAAGAGTGACGAATCCCTCCGAAGCCAAGGGCACCTGCCCTCAGGTCAGGAAGAAGATGCTTTCGACCTTGCATTGCCATACCTGGTCTGCCTGCCGAGGTTGCGCCTGGGGCACTTGACTCTCCACTTGTCCTCTCACCCCCATGGACTGTGCTGAAGCCCTCTGAAATTTCTGCGGAACCTGACACAACAGCGGAGAAAGGGTTTTACTTCGAGGCTGGCAGGATTCTGCATAGCACTCTTCCCTGGGAGGGCACAATGGAGTTTTCTACTACAAAAGCGTCCTGAAAGGACGCCTAGGATGTCTGCCGCTAGCTATCTCATACCAGTCTAATATCACATACAGCTCCGTCTTGAGAGCGACATGGGTCGTGCTCAGCGCCACCGAAGAGGTGCTAAGGGGTCTCTCCTGACTTGTCTGATTTCCCTGCGCTTGGCGCTCCTGTGCTAGGTTCCTTGGGCAAGTGATGTCTTGCTTACCTCCTCCGGTTGCTGCGGTCGGGCCGCCGGTTCCTCCTGAAAAGAGACAGCAGAGGAAACATTACCCTAGACAGAAATCAATTCATTTACTCTGACAGAAGCCCCACACAGCAGGCCGTATTATTGTTCTTCCCATGGGACCGACGGGGCTCACTGACGTCGTGCTCCAGGTCAGCCCGGGAGTGGGCAGCAGATCCAGGAGCCAAAGCCAGGCAGTCTCCCCCTGGACTTTCGACTCTAACGGTGCCTCTCGGAGCATCTGTGGGAAGGGCGCCATTCTCCACCACTTCCAATCGGCCTTATGTGGAGGTTCCGGCAAAGGCCCACAAAGGCAGAGACGTGACATTCTACACACACAGCAGACCCGAGGGATACAGAAGCTTTCACTCAACGGACAGAACATCCCCGTGGCAAACTGCTCCTCAGTCCTTACCACGGCACGCCCCGGGATCAAACCGTTCCGGGCGCCACCCCTTGGTGGACCAAACTTTGAGGAGCGCCACGCCAAGCCCCTGCACCTAGTATTGCCTGACAGCCAAAAGATGGAGCTGCAGACTGGGCGTCCTTGCCCAAGCATCCCGATCCGCACTTGTGGAAGCAGACACTGAATGGTCGTTGCCCTCACCCTGCAGTCAAGTCACTACTCTGATGGGGAGCCCCCAGTGTCTTCGTGTGGGCAGCTAGACCTTCGATCTTTTACCATCTTCCTGTCATGAGCTCTGGAACTGACGCCCAGCAAGTAGCTACAAGGTAAATAGTAAATCCGGAAGTCGGCCAGGGGAACACAAACGGAGGAAAAGAAAGTCGGGCCACAGACTCGTTAATAAATACATAAAGAGAAGTCCCAGGCTGTGTCTGACAGACAGGATTTCTCATGGTACCTGACGGACTTTTGATTCATCCTGAAAGCGATCAGACCACTGCGGGATTCGAAGCAGTGCAGTTGACAGGGGGACAAGCTCAATTTCTGGAAGGTCCCTGCCACGCACCGTGCACCAAGGGTCAATCGGTAGGGACGTGGCGAGTGACTGGACATGCTCTCAACCGGGATACGCATCCGGGGCTTCGGGCGCTTGTCCAGACACCTTGCTGGGGGCCCCTCTTCCCAAGCTTCTGATTGTCGGCAGGTGGGCCTGAACACTGCCATTTCTACAAAGTTCCCAGGACATGTGGATGCTGGTCTGGGAAACACTCTTTGAGCACCTCCGCCTTACAGGAAGACGACCCAGCCGAAGGACCGCACGCATGAGGTGGAAGACGTTGAACACCGGAGCGAGGCACAGGCAAATGGGACTCCCAGGAGAGGGTACCTCGACACCTATTTGAAATGACACACTGACAGCCTAAGGGGCACGAGTGAACTCAGGCTTGTTTGCTTTGACTCCCAGTCATTTATACTTGCAGGACGGCTCTGGGTTTTCTCCTGGAAACCAACACTCCTTGCAATGGAGTCCCTGATGCCCACGGAGAAGCGTTTTCTCCCTGGGGTTTCCGGCATGGGTGCTCTTAGGCACAGATCCACGCACCGTGGAGCCATTCCACAGGAGGCTACGGGTTCTGGGGCCTAATCCTGCCTCTTCCACTTTGGAGACCTCTCCTTACTTTCTTCTTCTGGGAATAAAGATACCCAAGTGCCATGGTGTCAATGTGATCTGAGTCCCAGGATTTCCCTTTGAGCATCATCCCCAAGGTGTAGCGTGCCACAGAAATATCATTGAGGACGGAATACTTTCACATACAGAAATGGGAGGGAAATGATTCCCCAAGCCATCGGCTGACTCAGCACTGACCCTGGACACCCCGTCGCGAGTGCTGTAAAAGTGCTCCTGACATGACATGGAGGACGACTGGTGCAATGAAGCTAGGGAAGCCACGGGCTCTGAATCATTTCTTTGTCCCGCCCGCTCGGAAGCCGGTGTCCCTTGTGCCATTGTCTTCGGTGTTAAGCAAGAAAACAGACCAACAGCGAGGACAAGCCCCACCCCCCACGCCCGAGAAACCCAAAAGCCTGCTGAAACACGGGATAGGTGCCATCACCTCTCAAGGCGACGGGTCAGACGTCTTTTAGTCTGGAAACTATCGTCCTGAGCCGCGATGCCTGGCACCAGTGGTTAGGCGTGGGAGGGATCCTCTGTTCTGAACTCAACCTACCTGCTCCACGCCCAGGACCGGTCAAGGTGGGGCCCACTCCAGTGCTGCCTCCGCTGCCGGCGTTGAGGGTCGTGAAACCTGGATGTCCAGCACCACCTGAGGGAAACATAAAATGAACTTCTCATTTCAACGGTCCTTGGACTTTATCACCAATGGGGGATTGAACGATTCGGTCAGTTCCCGCCACAGAAAAGGCAGCCTGAATCCAGCGACTTTCTGTCCACAGTCCCCTAAGGTTGGATTCTACTCTAACATTCCTCCAACATTTTGTTGTCGTCCTTCCCATTTCCTGATTGGGGTTGTCGCTCCTTTCTTCCTAACGCTCCTGTGTTCTGCATCTCCAATTGGCTCACACTAGGTCCTCCTCTATTCGTCTCCAGGAGGTTGCTTTCAAAGAAACGCCACCTTCCGCCCCGATCACACTGTCCCTCAGGGATGCAAGTCACACTGATGAAATGTCGTGCCGTAGCTAATGACACCCTTCCACTTAAAACACTCAAGACAGCCAGCTATAGCATTCCCTAGTGGCACGTTTTCTCTAACCCTGGCCTAATTTTTTTCACACTGGAGCTTGATCTGACTGAGGTCTGTACTGGATACTATCCGAATCCTAGACGATATGGAAGAAAAGCAAAACGGAACCCATAGGACAGCCACTCCATCTATCCTGGACCAAAACAAGTTAAATGCAAGTCTTTTGGGATAGAGTTTGACCTCCGCGGGTGGGAAAAGGCCAGTCAATTCCTTGTTTGCCATGTTTTCTCAAAAGCCCTACTCTCATGTCACTTCCTTCCTCAAAACCCGAAGTTGCAGATAACTCTCAGTGACAGGCGTTGTGTTTTTTTTGTGTGTCTGTATGTGTGTGTGTGTGTGTGTGTGTGTGTGTGTGAGTGTTTTAAGTCAGAAGCAAGGTAGGAGTATACGAACCTGTTCTTGAAGGTTCTGACTGAAGTCCTCGAGTTGTTCCTGAGAAGAAAAAGAGAAATGAGGGGCCACGTGGTGACTCAGGCCGTTCAGCCTCTGACTGTGGATTAAGGCTCCGGTCATGATGTCAGGGTGGTGCGATGAAGCCCGGAGTTGGGCTCCGGGCAGGGTGTGGAGCCTGCTTGCGATTCAATCTCCCCCTCTCCCTCTGCCTACAGCACGGCTAGGTGTACCATTCTGAGAATTTACCTTTTAGAGAGAAGAAGCAATGCACTTGAAGCTATCAAACTGTTATGTGACAGAAACCCACTTTCTCTTGACAAAGGCCACGGCCTCTGAATGACATTCTCAACTCGCTCCAACTTGCCTTTCTCTGCTTGGGGCTCTAGTGGTCTCACCGGCTGGCGATCCAGTCGGACCCTCCAAAAGCAACACTAACTCTGTCTCGGGAGCTCTGCTGAAGCAGCACGGATGGTGCTGCACGCGGCTTTCAAAGTCCTTTCCATACACTGGTTCGGGCAATTGGTTCACGGATTTCTTCACGTCCCGCCTCAGGTCGAAGGCGTAGCCAAGATGGCAAACCGTGACCCTATCCCAGGCCAGACCCAGTCTCAGAAGTCCAAAGGCGGGAATCTGGCAATTCCACAGAGACCCTGCTCTGCTCTACATCCCGTCTGAGCTGATGTCACAGAAACACTGCCGCGAAGCCCACACAAACCGGGCGGGGGGGTGGGGGTGGGGCCAGGAAGACGGGCACTACCCACGAAAGAGTGACGAATCCCTCCGAAGCCAAGGGCACCTGCCCTCAGGTCAGGAAGAAGATGCTTTCGACCTTGCATTGCCATACCTGGTCTGCCTGCCGAGGTTGCGCCTGGGGCACTTGACTCTCCACTTGTCCTCTCACCCCCATGGACTGTGCTGAAGCCCTCTGAAATTTCTGCGGAACCTGACACAACAGCGGAGAAAGGGTTTTACTTCGAGGCTGGCAGGATTCTGCATAGCACTCTTCCCTGGGAGGGCACAATGGAGTTTTCTACTACAAAAGCGTCCTGAAAGGACGCCTAGGATGTCTGCCGCTAGCTATCTCATACCAGTCTAATATCACATACAGCTCCGTCTTGAGAGCGACATGGGTCGTGCTCAGCGCCACCGAAGAGGTGCTAAGGGGTCTCTCCTGACTTGTCTGATTTCCCTGCGCTTGGCGCTCCTGTGCTAGGTTCCTTGGGCAAGTGATGTCTTGCTTACCTCCTCCGGTTGCTGCGGTCGGGCCGCCGGTTCCTCCTGAAAAGAGACAGCAGAGGAAACATTACCCTAGACAGAAATCAATTCATTTACTCTGACAGAAGCCCCACACAGCAGGCCGTATTATTGTTCTTCCCATGGGACCGACGGGGCTCACTGACGTCGTGCTCCAGGTCAGCCCGGGAGTGGGCAGCAGATCCAGGAGCCAAAGCCAGGCAGTCTCCCCCTGGACTTTCGACTCTAACGGTGCCTCTCGGAGCATCTGTGGGAAGGGCGCCATTCTCCACCACTTCCAATCGGCCTTATGTGGAGGTTCCGGCAAAGGCCCACAAAGGCAGAGACGTGACATTCTACACACACAGCAGACCCGAGGGATACAGAAGCTTTCACTCAACGGACAGAACATCCCCGTGGCAAACTGCTCCTCAGTCCTTACCACGGCACGCCCCGGGATCAAACCGTTCCGGGCGCCACCCCTTGGTGGACCAAACTTTGAGGAGCGCCACGCCAAGCCCCTGCACCTAGTATTGCCTGACAGCCAAAAGATGGAGCTGCAGACTGGGCGTCCTTGCCCAAGCATCCCGATCCGCACTTGTGGAAGCAGACACTGAATGGTCGTTGCCCTCACCCTGCAGTCAAGTCACTACTCTGATGGGGAGCCCCCAGTGTCTTCGTGTGGGCAGCTAGACCTTCGATCTTTTACCATCTTCCTGTCATGAGCTCTGGAACTGACGCCCAGCAAGTAGCTACAAGGTAAATAGTAAATCCGGAAGTCGGCCAGGGGAACACAAACGGAGGAAAAGAAAGTCGGGCCACAGACTCGTTAATAAATACATAAAGAGAAGTCCCAGGCTGTGTCTGACAGACAGGATTTCTCATGGTACCTGACGGACTTTTGATTCATCCTGAAAGCGATCAGACCACTGCGGGATTCGAAGCAGTGCAGTTGACAGGGGGACAAGCTCAATTTCTGGAAGGTCCCTGCCACGCACCGTGCACCAAGGGTCAATCGGTAGGGACGTGGCGAGTGACTGGACATGCTCTCAACCGGGATACGCATCCGGGGCTTCGGGCGCTTGTCCAGACACCTTGCTGGGGGCCCCTCTTCCCAAGCTTCTGATTGTCGGCAGGTGGGCCTGAACACTGCCATTTCTACAAAGTTCCCAGGACATGTGGATGCTGGTCTGGGAAACACTCTTTGAGCACCTCCGCCTTACAGGAAGACGACCCAGCCGAAGGACCGCACGCATGAGGTGGAAGACGTTGAACACCGGAGCGAGGCACAGGCAAATGGGACTCCCAGGAGAGGGTACCTCGACACCTATTTGAAATGACACACTGACAGCCTAAGGGGCACGAGTGAACTCAGGCTTGTTTGCTTTGACTCCCAGTCATTTATACTTGCAGGACGGCTCTGGGTTTTCTCCTGGAAACCAACACTCCTTGCAATGGAGTCCCTGATGCCCACGGAGAAGCGTTTTCTCCCTGGGGTTTCCGGCATGGGTGCTCTTAGGCACAGATCCACGCACCGTGGAGCCATTCCACAGGAGGCTACGGGTTCTGGGGCCTAATCCTGCCTCTTCCACTTTGGAGACCTCTCCTTACTTTCTTCTTCTGGGAATAAAGATACCCAAGTGCCATGGTGTCAATGTGATCTGAGTCCCAGGATTTCCCTTTGAGCATCATCCCCAAGGTGTAGCGTGCCACAGAAATATCATTGAGGACGGAATACTTTCACATACAGAAATGGGAGGGAAATGATTCCCCAAGCCATCGGCTGACTCAGCACTGACCCTGGACACCCCGTCGCGAGTGCTGTAAAAGTGCTCCTGACATGACATGGAGGACGACTGGTGCAATGAAGCTAGGGAAGCCACAGCCTCTGAATCATTTCTTTGTCCCGCCCGCTCGGAAGCCGGTGTCCCTTGTGCCATTGTCTTCGGTGTTAAGCAAGAAAACAGACCAACAGCGAGGACAAGCCCCACCCCCCACGCCCGAGAAACCCAAAAGCCTGCTGAAACACGGGATAGGTGCCATCACCTCTCAAGGCGACGGGTCAGACGTCTTTTAGTCTGGAAACTATCGTCCTGAGCCGCGATGCCTGGCACCAGTGGTTAGGCGTGGGAGGGATCCTCTGTTCTGAACTCAACCTACCTGCTCCACGCCCAGGACCGGTCAAGGTGGGGCCCACTCCAGTGCTGCCTCCGCTGCCGGCGTTGAGGGTCGTGAAACCTGGATGTCCAGCACCACCTGAGGGAAACATAAAATGAACTTCTCATTTCAACGGTCCTTGGACTTTATCACCAATGGGGGATTGAACGATTCGGTCAGTTCCCGCCACAGAAAAGGCAGCCTGAATCCAGCGACTTTCTGTCCACAGTCCCCTAAGGTTGGATTCTACTCTAACATTCCTCCAACATTTTGTTGTCGTCCTTCCCATTTCCTGATTGGGGTTGTCGCTCCTTTCTTCCTAACGCTCCTGTGTTCTGCATCTCCAATTGGCTCACACTAGGTCCTCCTCTATTCGTCTCCAGGAGGTTGCTTTCAAAGAAACGCCACCTTCCGCCCCGATCACACTGTCCCTCAGGGATGCAAGTCACACTGATGAAATGTCGTGCCGTAGCTAATGACACCCTTCCACTTAAAACACTCAAGACAGCCAGCTATAGCATTCCCTAGTGGCACGTTTTCTCTAACCCTGGCCTAATTTTTTTCACACTGGAGCTTGATCTGACTGAGGTCTGTACTGGATACTATCCGAATCCTAGACGATATGGAAGAAAAGCAAAACGGAACCCATAGGACAGCCACTCCATCTATCCTGGACCAAAACAAGTTAAATGCAAGTCTTTTGGGATAGAGTTTGACCTCCGCGGGTGGGAAAAGGCCAGTCAATTCCTTGTTTGCCATGTTTTCTCAAAAGCCCTACTCTCATGTCACTTCCTTCCTCAAAACCCGAAGTTGCAGATAACTCTCAGTGACAGGCGTTGTGTTTTTTTTGTGTGTCTGTATGTGTGTGTGTGTGTGTGTGTGTGTGTGTGAGTGTTTTAAGTCAGAAGCAAGGTAGGAGTATACGAACCTGTTCTTGAAGGTTCTGACTGAAGTCCTCGAGTTGTTCCTGAGAAGAAAAAGAGAAATGAGGGGCCACGTGGTGACTCAGGCCGTTCAGCCTCTGACTGTGGATTAAGGCTCCGGTCATGATGTCAGGGTGGTGCGATGAAGCCCGGAGTTGGGCTCCGGGCAGGGTGTGGAGCCTGCTTGCGATTCAATCTCCCCCTCTCCCTCTGCCTACAGCACGGCTAGGTGTACCATTCTGAGAATTTACCTTTTAGAGAGAAGAAGCAATGCACTTGAAGCTATCAAACTGTTATGTGACAGAAGCCCACTTTCTCTTGACAAAGGCCACGGCCTCTGAATGACATTCTCAACTCGCTCCAACTTGCCTTTCTCTGCTTGGGGCTCTAGTGGTCTCACCGGCTGGCGATCCAGTCGGACCCTCCAAAAGCAACACTAACTCTGTCTCGGGAGCTCTGCTGAAGCAGCACGGATGGTGCTGCACGCGGCTTTCAAAGTCCTTTCCATACACTGGTTCGGGCAATTGGTTCACGGATTTCTTCACGTCCCGCCTCAGGTCGAAGGCGTAGCCAAGATGGCAAACCGTGACCCTATCCCAGGCCAGACCCAGTCTCAGAAGTCCAAAGGCGGGAATCTGGCAATTCCACAGAGACCCTGCTCTGCTCTACATCCCGTCTGAGCTGATGTCACAGAAACACTGCCGCGAAGCCCACACAAACCGGGCGGGGGGGTGGGGGTGGGGCCAGGAAGACGGGCACTACCCACGAAAGAGTGACGAATCCCTCCGAAGCCAAGGGCACCTGCCCTCAGGTCAGGAAGAAGATGCTTTCGACCTTGCATTGCCATACCTGGTCTGCCTCCCGAGGTTGCGCCTGGGGCACTTGACTCTCCACTTGTCCTCTCACCCCCATGGACTGTGCTGAAGCCCTCTGAAATTTCTGCGGAACCTGACACAACAGCGGAGAAAGGGTTTTACTTCGAGGCTGGCAGGATTCTGCATAGCACTCTTCCCTGGGAGGGCACAATGGAGTTTTCTACTACAAAAGCGTCCTGAAAGGACGCCTAGGATGTCTGCCGCTAGCTATCTCATACCAGTCTAATATCACATACAGCTCCGTCTTGAGAGCGACATGGGTCGTGCTCAGCGCCACCGAAGAGGTGCTAAGGGGTCTCTCCTGACTTGTCTGATTTCCCTGCGCTTGGCGCTCCTGTGCTAGGTTCCTTGGGCAAGTGATGTCTTGCTTACCTCCTCCGGTTGCTGCGGTCGGGCCGCCGGTTCCTCCTGAAAAGAGACAGCAGAGGAAACATTACCCTAGACAGAAATCAATTCATTTACTCTGACAGAAGCCCCACACAGCAGGCCGTATTATTGTTCTTCCCATGGGACCGACGGGGCTCACTGACGTCGTGCTCCAGGTCAGCCCGGGAGTGGGCAGCAGATCCAGGAGCCAAAGCCAGGCAGTCTCCCCCTGGACTTTCGACTCTAACGGTGCCTCTCGGAGCATCTGTGGGAAGGGCGCCATTCTCCACCACTTCCAATCGGCCTTATGTGGAGGTTCCGGCAAAGGCCCACAAAGGCAGAGACGTGACATTCTACACACACAGCAGACCCGAGGGATACAGAAGCTTTCACTCAACGGACAGAACATCCCCGTGGCAAACCGCTCCTCAGTCCTTACCACGGCACGCCCCGGGATCAAACCGTTCCGGGCGCCACCCCTTGGTGGACCAAACTTTGAGGAGCGCCACGCCAAGCCCCTGCACCTAGTATTGCCTGACAGCCAAAAGATGGAGCTGCAGACTGGGCGTCCTTGCCCAAGCATCCCGATCCGCACTTGTGGAAGCAGACACTGAATGGTCGTTGCCCTCACCCTGCAGTCAAGTCACTACTCTGATGGGGAGCCCCCAGTGTCTTCGTGTGGGCAGCTAGACCTTCGATCTTTTACCATCTTCCTGTCATGAGCTCTGGAACTGACGCCCAGCAAGTAGCTACAAGGTAAATAGTAAATCCGGAAGTCGGCCAGGGGAACACAAACGGAGGAAAAGAAAGTCGGGCCACAGACTCGTTAATAAATACATAAAGAGAAGTCCCAGGCTGTGTCTGACAGACAGGATTTCTCATGGTACCTGACGGACTTTTGATTCATCCTGAAAGCGATCAGACCACTGCGGGATTCGAAGCACTGCAGTTGACAGGGGGACAAGCTCAATTTCTGGAAGGTCCCTGCCACGCACCGTGCACCAAGGGTCAATCGGTAGGGACGTGGCGAGTGACTGGACATGCTCTCAACCGGGATACGCATCCGGGGCTTCGGGCGCTTGTCCAGACACCTTGCTGGGGGCCCCTCTTCCCAAGCTTCTGATTGTCGGCAGGTGGGCCTGAACACTGCCATTTCTACAAAGTTCCCAGGACATGTGGATGCTGGTCTGGGAAACACTCTTTGAGCACCTCCGCCTTACAGGAAGACGACCCAGCCGAAGGACCGCACGCATGAGGTGGAAAACGTTGAACACCGGAGCGAGGCACAGGCAAATGGGACTCCCAGAAGAGGGTACCTCGACAGCTATTTGAAATGACACACTGACAGCCTAAGGGGCACGAGTGAACTCAGGCTTGTTTGCTTTGACTCCCAGTCATCTATACTTGCAGGACGGCTCTGGGTTTTCTCCTGGAAACCAACACTCCTTGCAATGGAGTCCCTGATGCCCACGGAGAAGCGTTTTCTCCCTGGGGTTTCCGGCATGGGTGCTCTTAGGCACAGATCCACGTACCGTGGAGCCATTCCAGAGGAGGCTACGGGTTCTGGGTCCTAATCCTGCCTCTTCCACTTTGGAGACCTCTCCTTACTTTCTTCTTCTGGGAATAAAGATACCCAAGCGCCATGGTGTCAATGTGATCTGAGTCCCAGGATTTCCCTTTGAGCATCATCCCCAACGTGTAGCGTGCCACAGAAATATCATTGAGGACGGAATACTTTCACATACAGAAATGGGAGGGAAATGATTCCCCAAGCCATCGGCTGACTCAGAACTGACCCTGGACACCCCGTCGCGAGTGCTGTAAAAGTGCTCCTGACATGACATGGAGGACGACTGGTGCAATGAAGCTAGGGAAGCCACGGCCTCTGAATCATTTCTTTGTCCCGCCCGCTCGGAAGCCGGTGTCCCTTGTGCCATTGTCTTCGGTGTTAAGCAAGAAAACAGACCAACAGCGAGGACAAGCCCCCCCCACCTACCCCCGAGAAACCCAAAAGCCTGCTGAAACACGGGATAGGTGCCATCACCTCTCAAGGCGACGGGTCAGACGTCTTTTAGTCTGGAAACTATCGTCCTGAGCCGCGATGCCTGGCACCAGTGGCTTAGGCGTGGGAGGGATCCTCTGTTCTGAACTCAACCTACCTGCTCCACGCCCAGGACCGGTCAAGGTGCTGCCCGCTCCAGTGCTGCCTCCGCTGCCAGCGTTGCGGGTAGTGAAACCTGGATGTCCAGCACCACCTGAGGGAAACATAAAATGAACTTCTCATTTCAACGGTCCTTGGACTTTATCACCAATGGGGGATTGAACGATTCGGTCAGTTCCCGCCACAGAAAATGCAGCCTGAATCCAGCGACTTTCTGTCCACAGTCCCCTAAGGTTGGATTCTACTCTAACATTCCTCCAACATTTTGCTGTCGTCCTTCCCATTTCCTGATTGGGGTTGTCGCTCCTTTCTTCCTAACGCTCATGTGTTCTGCATCTCCAATTGGCTCACACTAGGTCCTCCTCTATTCGTCTCCAGGAGGTTGCTTTCAAAGAAACGCCACCTTCCGCCCTGATCACACTGTCCCTCAGGGATGCAAGTCACACTGATGAAATGTCGTGCCGTAGCTAATGACACCCTTCCACTTAAAACACTCAAGACAGCCAGCTATAGCATTCCCTAGTGGCACGTTTTCTCTAACCCTGGCCTAATTTTTTTCACACTGGAGCTTGATCTGACTGAGGTCTGTACTAGATACTATCCGAATCCTAGACGATATGGAAGAAAAGCAAAACGGAACCCATAGGACAGCCACTCCATCTATCCTGGATCAAAACAAGTTAAATGCAAGTCTTTTGGGATAGAGTTTGACCTCCGCGGGTGGGAAAAGGCCAGTCAATTCCTTGTTTGCCATGTTTCCTCAAAAGCCCTACTCTCATGTCACTTCCTTTCTCAAAACCTGAAGTTGCAGATAACTCTCAGTGACAGGCGTTGTGTTTTTTTTGTGTGTCTGTATGTGTGTGTGTGTGTGTGTGTGTGTGTGTGTGTGTGTGAGTGTTTTAAGTCAGAAGCAAGGTAGGAGTATACGAACCTGTTCTTGAAGGTTCTGACTGAAGTCCTCGAGTTGTTCCTGAGAAGAAAAAGAGAAATGAGGGGCCACGTGGTGACTCAGGCCGTTCAGCCTCTGACTGTGGATTAAGGCTCCGGTCATGATGTCAGGGTGGTGCGATGAAGCCCGGAGTTGGGCTCCGGGTAGGGTGTGGAGCCTGCTTGCGATTCGATCTCCCCCTCTCCCTCTGCCTGCAGCACGGCTAGGTGTACCATTCTGAGAATTTACCTTTTAGAGAGAAGAAGCAATGCACTTGAAGCTATCAAACTGTTATGTGACAGAAACCCACTTTCTCTTGACAAAGGCCACGGCCTCTGAATGACATTCTCAACTCGCTCCAACTTGCCTTTCTCTGCTTGGGGCTCTAGTGGTCTCACCGGCTGGCGATCCAGTCGGACCCTCCAAAAGCAACACTAACTCTGTCTCGGGAGCTCTGCTGAAGCAGCACGGATGGTGCTGCACGCGGCTTTCAAAGTCCTTTCCATACACTGGTTCGGGCAATTGGTTCACGGATTTCTTCACGTCCCGCCTCAGGTCGAAGGCGTAGCCAAGATGGCAAACCGTGACCCTATCCCAGGCCAGACCCAGTGTCAGAAGTCCAAAGGCGGGAATCTGGCAATTCCACAGAGACCCTGCTCTGCTCTACATCCCGTCTGAGCTGATGTCACAGAAACACTGCCGCGAAGCCCACACAAACCGGGCGGGGGGGTGGGGGTGGGGCCAGGAAGACGGGCACTACCCACGAAAGAGTGACGAATCCCTCCAAAGCCAAGGGCACCTGCCCTCAGGTCAGGAAGAAGATGCTTTCGACCTTGCATTGCCATACCTGGTCTGCCTGCCGAGGTTGCGCCTGGGGCACTTGACTCTCCACTTGTCCTCTCACCCCCATGGACTGTGCTGAAGCCCTCTGAAATTTCTGCGGAACCTGACACAACAGCGGAGAAAGGGTTTTACTTCGAGGCTGGCAGGATTCTGCATAGCACTCTTCCCTGGGAGGGCACAATGGAGTTTTCTACTACAAAAGCGTCCTGAAAGGACGCCTAGGATGTCTGCCGCTAGCTATCTCATACCAGTCTAATATCACATACAGCTCCGTCTTGAGAGCGACATGGGTCGTGCTCAGCGCCACCGAAGAGGTGCTAAGGGGTCTCTCCTGACTTGTCTGATTTCCCTGCGCTTGGCGCTCCTGTGCTAGGTTCCTTGGGCAAGTGATGTCTTGCTTACCTCCTCCGGTTGCTGCGGTCGGGCCGCCGGTTCCTCCTGAAAAGAGACAGCAGAGGAAACATTACCCTAGACAGAAATCAATTCATTTACTCTGACAGAAGCCCCACACAGCAGGCCGTATTATTGTTCTTCCCATGGGACCGACGGGGCTCACTGACGTCGTGCTCCAGGTCAGCCCGGGAGTGGGCAGCAGATCCAGGAGCCAAAGCCAGGCAGTCTCCCCCTGGACTTTCGACTCTAACGGTGCCTCTCGGAGCATCTGTGGGAAGGGCGCCATTCTCCACCACTTCCAATCGGCCTTATGTGGAGGTTCCGGCAAAGGCCCACAAAGGCAGAGACGTGACATTCTACACACACAGCAGACCCGAGGGATACAGAAGCTTTCACTCAACGGACAGAACATCCCCGTGGCAAACCGCTCCTCAGTCCTTACCACGGCACGCCCCGGGATCAAACCGTTCCGGGCGCCACCCCTTGGTGGACCAAACTTTGAGGAGCGCCACGCCAAGCCCCTGCACCTAGTATTGCCTGACAGCCAAAAGATGGAGCTGCAGACTGGGCGTCCTTGCCCAAGCATCCCGATCCGCACTTGTGGAAGCAGACACTGAATGGTCGTTGCCCTCACCCTGCAGTCAAGTCACTACTCTGATGGGGAGCCCCCAGTGTCTTTGTGTGGGCAGCTAGACCTTCGATCTTTTACCATCTTCCTGTCATGAGCTCTGGAACTGACGCCCAGCAAGTAGCTACACGGTAAATAGTAAATCCGGAAGTCGGCCAGGGGAACACAAACGGAGGAAAAGAAAGTCGGGCCATAGTCTCGTTAATAAATACATAAAGAGAAGTCCCAGGCTGTGTCTGACAGACAGGATTTCTCATGGCACCTGACGGACTTTTGATTCATCCTGAATGCGATCAGACCACTGTGGGATTCGAAGCAGTGCAGTTGACAGGGGGACAAGCTCAATTTCTGGAAGGTCCCTGCCACGCACCGTGCACCAAGGGTCAATCGGTAGGGACGTGGCGAGTGACTGGACATGCTCTCAACCGGGATACGCATCGGGTGCTTCGGGGGCTTGTCCAGACACCTTGCTGGGGGCCCCTCTTCCCAAGCTTCTGATTGTCGGCAGGTGGGCCTGAACACTGCCATTTCTACAAAGTTCCCAGGACATGTGGATGCTGGTCTGGGAAACACTCTTTGAGCACCTCCGCCTTACAGGAAGACGACCCAGCCGAAGGACCGCACGCATGAGGTGGAAGACGTTGAACACCGGAGCGAGGCACAGGCAAATGGGACTCCCAGAAGAGGGTACCTCGACAGCTATTTGAAATGACACGCTGACAGCCTAAGGGGCACGAGTGAACTCAGGCTTGTTTGCTTTGACTCCCAGTCATCTATACTTGCAGGACGGCTCTGGGTTTTCTCCTGGAAACCAACACTCCTTGCAATGGAGTCCCTGATGCCCACGGAGAAGCGTTTTCTCCCTGGGGTTTCCGGCATGGGTGCTCTTAGGCACAGATCCCCGCACCGTGGAGCCATTCCAGAGGAGGCTACGGGTTCTGGGTCCTAATCCTGCCTCTTCCACTTTGGAGACCTCTCCTTACTTTCTTCCTTCTGGGAATGAAGATACCCAAGCGCCATGGTGTCAATGTGATCTGAGTCCCAGGATTTCCCTTTGAGCATCATCCCCAAGGTGTAGCGTGCCACAGAAATATCATTGAGGACGGAATACTTTCACATACAGAAATGGGAGGGAAATGATTCCCCAAGCCATCGGCTGACTCAGCACTGACCCTGGACACCCCGTCGCGAGCGCTGTAAAAGTGCTCCTGACGTGACATGGAGGACGACTGGTGCAATGAAGCTAGGGAAGCCACGGCCTCTGAATCATTTCTTTGTCCCGCCCGCTCGGAAGCCGGTGTCCCTTGTGCCATTGTCTTCGGTGTTAAGCAAGAAAACAGACCAACAGCGAGGACAAGCCCCCCCCACCTACCCCCGAGAAACCCAAAAGCCTGCTGAAACACGGGATAGGTGCCATTACCTCTCAAGGCGACGGGTCAGACGTCTTTTAGTCTGGAAACTATCGTCCTGAGCCGCGATGCCTGGCACCAGTGGCTTAGGCGTGGGAGGGATCCTCTGTTCTGAACTCAACCTACCTGCTCCATGCCCAGGACCGGTCAAGGTGCTGCCCGCTCCAGTGCTGCCTCCGCTGCCAGCGTTGCGGGTAGTGAAACCTGGATGTCCAGCACCACCTGAGGGAAACATAAAATGAACTTCTCATTTCAACGGTCCTTGGACTTTATCACCAATGGGGGATTGAACGATTCGGTCAGTTCCCGCCACAGAAAATGCAGCCTGAATCCAGCGACTTTCTGTCCACAATCCCCTAAGGTTGGATTCTACTCTAACATTCCTCCAACATTTTGCTGTCGTCCTTCCCATTTCCTGATTGGGGTTGTCGCTCCTTTCTTCCTAACGCTCATGTGTTCTGCATCTCCAATTGGCTCACACTAGGTCCTCCTCTATTCGTCTCCAGGAGGTTGCTTTCAAAGAAACGCCACCTTCCGCCCCGATCACACTGTCCCTCAGGGATGCAAGTCACACTGATGAAATGTCGTGCCGTAGCTAATGACACCCTTCCACTTAAAACACTCAAGACAGCCAGCTATAGCATTCCCTAGTGGCACGTTTTCTCTAACCCTGGCCTAATTTTTTTCACACTGGAGCTTGATCTGACTGAGGTCTGTACTTGATACTATCCGAATCCTAGACGATATGGAAGAAAAGCAAAACGAAACCCATAGGACAGCCACTCCATCTATCCTGGATCAAAACAAGTTAAATGCAAGTCTTTTGGGATAGAGTTTGACCTCCGCGGGTGGGAAAAGGCCAGTCAATTCCTTGTTTGCCATGTTTTCTCAAAAGCCCTACTCTCATGTCACTTCCTTCCTCAAAACCCGAAGTTGCAGATAACTCTCAGTGACAGGCGTTGTGTTTTTTTTGTGTGTCTGTATATGTGTGTGTGTGTGTGTGTGTGTGTGTGTGAGTGTTTTAAGTCAGAAGCAAGGTAGGAGTATACGAACCTGTTCTTGAAGGTTCTGACTGAAGTCCTCGAGTTGTTCCTGAGAAGAAAAAGAGAAATGAGGGGCCACGTGGTGACTCAGGCCGTTCAGCCTCTGACTGTGGATTAAGGCTCCGGTCATGATGTCAGGGTGGTGCGATGAAGCCCGGAGTTGGGCTCCGGGCAGGGTGTGGAGCCTGCTTGCGATTCAATCTCCCCCTCTCCCTCTGCCTGCAGCACGGCTAGGTGTACCATTCTGAGAATTTACCTTTTAGAGAGAAGAAGCAATGCACTTGAAGCTATCAAACTGTTATGTGACAGAAGCCCACTTTCTCTTGACAAAGGCCACGGCCTCTGAATGACATTCTCAACTCGCTCCAACTTGCCTTTCTCTGCTTGGGGCTCTAGTGGTCTCACCGGCTGGCGATCCAGTCGGACCCTCCAAAAGCAACACTAACTCTGTCTCGGGAGTTCTGCTGAAGCAGCACGGATGGTGCTGCACGTGGCTTTCAAAGTCCTTTCCATACACTGGTTCGGGCAATTGGTTCACGGATTTCTTCACGTCCCGCCTCAGGTCGAAGGCGTAGCCAAGATGGCAAACCGTGACCCTATCCCAGGCCAGACCCAGTCTCAGAAGTCCAAAGGCGGGAATCTGGCAATTCCACAGAGACCCTGCTCTGCTCTACATCCCGTCTGAGCTGATGTCACAGAAACACTGCCGCGAAGCCCACACAAACCGGGCGGGGGGGTGGGGGTGGGGCCAGGAAGACGGGCACTACCCACGAAAGAGTGACGAATCCCTCCGAAGCCAAGGGCACCTGCCCTCAGGTCAGGAAGAAGATGCTTTCGACCTTGCATTGCCATACCTGGTCTGCCTCCCGAGGTTGCGCCTGGGGCACTTGACTCTCCACTTGTCTTCTCACCCCCATGGACTGTGCTGAAGCCCTCTGAAATTTCTGCGGAACCTGACACAACAGCGGAGAAAGGGTTTTACTTCGAGGCTGGCAGGATTCTGCATAGCACTCTTCCCTGGGAGGGCACAATGGAGTTTTCTACTACAAAAGCGTCCTGAAAGGATGCCTAGGATGTCTGCCGCTAGCTATCTCATACCAGTCTAATATCACATACAGCTCCGTCTTGAGAGCGACATGGGTCGTGCTCAGCGCCACCGAAGAGGTGCTAAGGGGTCTCTCCTGACTTGTCTGATTTCCCTGCGCTTGGCGCTCCTGTGCTAGGTTCCTTGGGCAAGTGATGTCTTGCTTACCTCCTCCGGTTGCTGCGGTCGGGCCGCCGGTTCCTCCTGAAAAGAGACAGCAGAGGAAACATTACCCTAGACAGAAATCAATTCATTTACTCTGACAGAAGCCCCACACAGCAGGCCATATTATTGTTCTTCCCATGGGACCTACGGGGCTCACTGACGTCGTGCTCCAGGTCAGCCCGGGAGTGGGCAGCAGATCCAGGAGCCAAAGCCAGGCAGTCTCCCCCTGGACTTTCGACTCTAACGGTGCCTCTCGGAGCATCTGTGGGAAGGGCGCCATTCTCCACCACTTCCAATCGGCCTTATGTGGAGGTTCCGGCAAAGGCCCACAAAGGCAGAGACGTGACATTCTACACACACAGCAGACCCGAGGGATACAGAAGCTTTCACTCAACGGACAGAACATCCCCGTGGCAAACCGCTCCTCAGTCCTTACCACGGCACGCCCCGGGATCAAACCGTTCCGGGCGCCACCCCTTGGGGGCCAAACTTTGAGGAGCGCCACGCCAAGCCCCTGCACCTAGTATTGCCTGACAGCCAAAAGATGGAGCTGCAGACTGGGCGTCCTTGCCCAAGCATCCCGATCCACACTTGTGGAAGCAGACACTGAATGGTCGTTGCCCTCACCCTGCAGTCAAGTCACTACTCTGATGGGGAGCCCCCAGTGTCTTCGTGTAGGCAGCTAGACCTTCGATCTTTTACCATCTTCCTGTCATGGGCTCTGGAACTGACGCCCAGCAAGTAGCTACACGGTAAATAGTAAATCCGGAAGTCGGCCAGGGGAACACAAACGGAGGAAAAGAAAGTCGGGCCATAGTCTCGTTAATAAATACATAAAGAGAAGTCCCAGGCTGTGTCTGACAGACAGGATTTCTCATGGCACCTGACGGACTTTTGATTCTTCCTGAATGCGATCAGACCACTGTGGGATTCGAAGCAGTGCAGTTGACAGGGGGACAAGCTCAATTTCTGGAAGGTCCCTGCCACGCACCGTGCACCAAGGGTCAATCGGTAGGGACGTGGCGAGTGACTGGACATGCTCTCAACCGGGATACGCATCGGGTGCTTCGGGGGCTTGTCCAGACACCTTGCTGGGGGCCCCTCTTCCCAAGCTTCTGATTGTCGGCAGGTGGGCCTGAACACTGCCATTTCTACAAAGTTCCCAGGACATGTGGATGCTGGTCTGGGAAACACTCTTTGAGCACCTCCGCCTTACAGGAAGACGACCCAGCCGAAGGACCGCACGCATGAGGTGGAAGACGTTGAACACCGGAGCGAGGCACAGGCAAATGGGACTCCCAGGAGAGGGTACCTCGACAGCTATTTGAAATGACACACTGACAGCCTAAGGGGCACGAGTGAACTCAGGCTTGTTTGCTTTGACTCCCAGTCATCTATACTTGCAGGACGGCTCTGGGTTTTCTCCTGGAAACCAACACTCCTTGCAATGGAGTCCCTGATGCCCACGGAGAAGCGTTTTCTCCCTGGGGTTTCCGGCATGGGTGCTCTTAGGCACAGATCCACGCACCGTGGAGCCATTCCAGAGGAGGCTACGGGTTCTGGGTCCTAATCCTGCCTCTTCCACTTTGGAGACCTCTCCTTACTTTCTTCCTTCTGGGAATGAAGATACCCAAGCGCCATGGTGTCAATGTGATCTGAGTCCCAGGATTTCCCTTTGAGCATCATCCCCAAGGTGTAGCGTGCCACAGAAATATCATTGAGGACGGAATACTTTCACATACAGAAATGGGAGGGAAATGATTCCCCAAGCCATCGGCTGACTCAGCACTGACCCTGGACACCCCGTCGCGAGCGCTGTAAAAGTGCTCCTGACGTGACATGGAGGACGACTGGTGCAATGAAGCTAGGGAAGCCACGGCCTCTGAATCATTTCTTTGTCCCGCCCGCTCGGAAGCCGGTGTCCCTTGTGCCATTGTCTTCGGTGTTAAGCAAGAAAACAGACCAACAGCGAGGACAAGCCCCCCCCACCTACCCCCGAGAAACCCAAAAGCCTGCTGAAACACGGGATAGGTGCCATTACCTCTCAAGGCGACGGGTCAGACGTCTTTTAGTCTGGAAACTATCGTCCTGAGCCGCGATGCCTGGCACCAGTGGCTTAGGCGTGGGAGGGATCCTCTGTTCTGAACTCAACCTACCTGCTCCATGCCCAGGACCGGTCAAGGTGCTGCCCGCTCCAGTGCTGCCTCCGCTGCCAGCGTTGCGGGTAGTGAAACCTGGATGTCCAGCACCACCTGAGGGAAACATAAAATGAACTTCTCATTTCAACGGTCCTTGGACTTTATCACCAATGGGGGATTGAACGATTCGGTCAGTTCCCGCCACAGAAAATGCAGCCTGAATCCAGCGACTTTCTGTCCACAGTCCCCTAAGGTTGGATTCTACTCTAACATTCCTCCAACATTTTGCTGTCGTCCTTCCCATTTCCTGATTGGGGTTGTCGCTCCTTTCTTCCTAACGCTCATGTGTTCTGCATCTCCAATTGGCTCACACTAGGTCCTCCTCTATTCGTCTCCAGGAGGTTGCTTTCAAAGAAACGCCACCTTCCGCCCCGATCACACTGTCCCTCAGGGATGCAAGTCACACTGATGAAATGTCGTGCCGTAGCTAATGACACCCTTCCACTTAAAACACTCAAGACAGCCAGCTATAGCATTCCCTAGTGGCACGTTTTCTCTAACCCTGGCCTAATTTTTTTCACACTGGAGCTTGATCTGACTGAGGTCTGTACTTGATACTATCCGAATCCTAGACGATATGGAAGAAAAGCAAAACGAAACCCATAGGACAGCCACTCCATCTATCCTGGATCAAAACAAGTTAAATGCAAGTCTTTTGGGATAGAGTTTGACCTCCGCGGGTGGGAAAAGGCCAGTCAATTCCTTGTTTGCCATGTTTTCTCAAAAGCCCTACTCTCATGTCACTTCCTTCCTCAAAACCCGAAGTTGCAGATAACTCTCAGTGACAGGCGTTGTGTTTTTTTTGTGTGTCTGTATATGTGTGTGTGTGTGTGTGTGTGTGTGTGTGAGTGTTTTAAGTCAGAAGCAAGGTAGGAGTATACGAACCTGTTCTTGAAGGTTCTGACTGAAGTCCTCGAGTTGTTCCTGAGAAGAAAAAGAGAAATGAGGGGCCACGTGGTGACTCAGGCCGTTCAGCCTCTGACTGTGGATTAAGGCTCCGGTCATGATGTCAGGGTGGTGCGATGAAGCCCGGAGTTGGGCTCCGGGCAGGGTGTGGAGCCTGCTTGCGATTCAATCTCCCCCTCTCCCTCTGCCTGCAGCACGGCTAGGTGTACCATTCTGAGAATTTACCTTTTAGAGAGAAGAAGCAATGCACTTGAAGCTATCAAACTGTTATGTGACAGAAGCCCACTTTCTCTTGACAAAGGCCACGGCCTCTGAATGACATTCTCAACTCGCTCCAACTTGCCTTTCTCTGCTTGGGGCTCTAGTGGTCTCACCGGCTGGCGATCCAGTCGGACCCTCCAAAAGCAACACTAACTCTGTCTCGGGAGTTCTGCTGAAGCAGCACGGATGGTGCTGCACGTGGCTTTCAAAGTCCTTTCCATACACTGGTTCGGGCAATTGGTTCACGGATTTCTTCACGTCCCGCCTCAGGTCGAAGGCGTAGCCAAGATGGCAAACCGTGACCCTATCCCAGGCCAGACCCAGTCTCAGAAGTCCAAAGGCGGGAATCTGGCAATTCCACAGAGACCCTGCTCTGCTCTACATCCCGTCTGAGCTGATGTCACAGAAACACTGCCGCGAAGCCCACACAAACCGGGCGGGGGGGTGGGGGTGGGGCCAGGAAGACGGGCACTACCCACGAAAGAGTGACGAATCCCTCCGAAGCCAAGGGCACCTGCCCTCAGGTCAGGAAGAAGATGCTTTCGACCTTGCATTGCCATACCTGGTCTGCCTCCCGAGATTGCGCCTGGGGCACTTGACTCTCCACTTGTCCTCTCACCCCCATGGACTGTGCTGAAGCCCTCTGAAATTTCTGCGGAACCTGACACAACAGCGGAGAAAGGGTTTTACTTCGAGGCTGGCAGGATTCTGCATAGCACTCTTCCCTGGGAGGGCACAATGGAGTTTTCTACTACAAAAGCGTCCTGAAAGGACGCCTAGGATGTCTGCCGCTAGCTATCTCATACCAGTCTAATATCACATACAGCTCCGTCTTGAGAGCGACATGGGTCGTGCTCAGCGCCACCGAAGAGGTGCTAAGGGGTCTCTCCTGACTTGTCTGATTTCCCTGCGCTTGGCGCTCCTGTGCTAGGTTCCTTGGGCAAGTGATGTCTTGCTTACCTCCTCCGGTTGCTGCGGTCGGGCCGCCGGTTCCTCCTGAAAAGAGACAGCAGAGGAAACATTACCCTAGACAGAAATCAATTCATTTACTCTGACAGAAGCCCCACACAGCAGGCCGTATTATTGTTCTTCCCATGGGACCGACGGGGCTCACTGACGTCGTGCTCCAGGTCAGCCCGGGAGTGGGCAGCAGATCCAGGAGCCAAAGCCAGGCAGTCTCCCCCTGGACTTTCGACTCTAACGGTGCCTCTCGGAGCATCTGTGGGAAGGGCGCCATTCTCCACCACTTCCAATCGGCCTTATGTGGAGGTTCCGGCAAAGGCCCACAAAGGCAGAGACGTGACATTCTACACACACAGCAGACCCGAGGGATACAGAAGCTTTCACTCAACGGACAGAACATCCCCGTGGCAAACCGCTCCTCAGTCCTTACCACGGCACGCCCCGGGATCAAACCGTTCCGGGCGCCACCCCTTGGTGGACCAAACTTTGAGGAGCGCCACGCCAAGCCCCTGCACCTAGTATTGCCTGACAGCCAAAAGATGGAGCTGCAGACTGGGCGTCCTTGCCCAAGCATCCCGATCCGCACTTGTGGAAGCAGACACTGAATGGTCGTTGCCCTCACCCTGCAGTCAAGTCACTACTCTGATGGGGAGCCCCCAGTGTCTTTGTGTGGGCAGCTAGACCTTCGATCTTTTACCATCTTCCTGTCATGAGCTCTGGAACTGACGCCCAGCAAGTAGCTACACGGTAAATAGTAAATCCGGAAGTCGGCCAGGGGAACACAAACGGAGGAAAAGAAAGTCGGGCCATAGTCTCGTTAATAAATACATAAAGAGAAGTCCCAGGCTGTGTCTGACAGACAGGATTTCTCATGGCACCTGACGGACTTTTGATTCATCCTGAATGCGATCAGACCACTGTGGGATTCGAAGCAGTGCAGTTGACAGGGGGACAAGCTCAATTTCTGGAAGGTCCCTGCCACGCACCGTGCACCAAGGGTCAATCGGTAGGGACGTGGCGAGTGACTGGACATGCTCTCAACCGGGATACGCATCGGGTGCTTCGGGGGCTTGTCCAGACACCTTGCTGGGGGCCCCTCTTCCCAAGCTTCTGATTGTCGGCAGGTGGGCCTGAACACTGCCATTTCTACAAAGTTCCCAGGACATGTGGATGCTGGTCTGGGAAACACTCTTTGAGCACCTCCGCCTTACAGGAAGACGACCCAGCCGAAGGACCGCACGCATGAGGTGGAAGACGTTGAACACCGGAGCGAGGCACAGGCAAATGGGACTCCCAGAAGAGGGTACCTCGACAGCTATTTGAAATGACACGCTGACAGCCTAAGGGGCACGAGTGAACTCAGGCTTGTTTGCTTTGACTCCCAGTCATCTATACTTGCAGGACGGCTCTGGGTTTTCTCCTGGAAACCAACACTCCTTGCAATGGAGTCCCTGATGCCCACGGAGAAGCGTTTTCTCCCTGGGGTTTCCGGCATGGGTGCTCTTAGGCACAGATCCCCGCACCGTGGAGCCATTCCAGAGGAGGCTACGGGTTCTGGGTCCTAATCCTGCCTCTTCCACTTTGGAGACCTCTCCTTACTTTCTTCCTTCTGGGAATGAAGATACCCAAGCGCCATGGTGTCAATGTGATCTGAGTCCCAGGATTTCCCTTTGAGCATCATCCCCAAGGTGTAGCGTGCCACAGAAATATCATTGAGGACGGAATACTTTCACATACAGAAATGGGAGGGAAATGATTCCCCAAGCCATCGGCTGACTCAGCACTGACCCTGGACACCCCGTCGCGAGCGCTGTAAAAGTGCTCCTGACGTGACATGGAGGACGACTGGTGCAATGAAGCTAGGGAAGCCACGGCCTCTGAATCATTTCTTTGTCCCGCCCGCTCGGAAGCCGGTGTCCCTTGTGCCATTGTCTTCGGTGTTAAGCAAGAAAACAGACCAACAGCGAGGACAAGCCCCCCCCACCTACCCCCGAGAAACCCAAAAGCCTGCTGAAACACGGGATAGGTGCCATTACCTCTCAAGGCGACGGGTCAGACGTCTTTTAGTCTGGAAACTATCGTCCTGAGCCGCGATGCCTGGCACCAGTGGCTTAGGCGTGGGAGGGATCCTCTGTTCTGAACTCAACCTACCTGCTCCATGCCCAGGACCGGTCAAGGTGCTGCCCGCTCCAGTGCTGCCTCCGCTGCCAGCGTTGCGGGTAGTGAAACCTGGATGTCCAGCACCACCTGAGGGAAACATAAAATGAACTTCTCATTTCAACGGTCCTTGGACTTTATCACCAATGGGGGATTGAACGATTCGGTCAGTTCCCGCCACAGAAAATGCAGCCTGAATCCAGCGACTTTCTGTCCACAGTCCCCTAAGGTTGGATTCTACTCTAACATTCCTCCAACATTTTGCTGTCGTCCTTCCCATTTCCTGATTGGGGTTGTCGCTCCTTTCTTCCTAACGCTCATGTGTTCTGCATCTCCAATTGGCTCACACTAGGTCCTCCTCTATTCGTCTCCAGGAGGTTGCTTTCAAAGAAACGCCACCTTCCGCCCCGATCACACTGTCCCTCAGGGATGCAAGTCACACTGATGAAATGTCGTGCCGTAGCTAATGACACCCTTCCACTTAAAACACTCAAGACAGCCAGCTATAGCATTCCCTAGTGGCACGTTTTCTCTAACCCTGGCCTAATTTTTTTCACACTGGAGCTTGATCTGACTGAGGTCTGTACTTGATACTATCCGAATCCTAGACGATATGGAAGAAAAGCAAAACGAAACCCATAGGACAGCCACTCCATCTATCCTGGATCAAAACAAGTTAAATGCAAGTCTTTTGGGATAGAGTTTGACCTCCGCGGGTGGGAAAAGGCCAGTCAATTCCTTGTTTGCCATGTTTTCTCAAAAGCCCTACTCTCATGTCACTTCCTTCCTCAAAACCCGAAGTTGCAGATAACTCTCAGTGACAGGCGTTGTGTTTTTTTTGTGTGTCTGTATATGTGTGTGTGTGTGTGTGTGTGTGTGTGTGAGTGTTTTAAGTCAGAAGCAAGGTAGGAGTATACGAACCTGTTCTTGAAGGTTCTGACTGAAGTCCTCGAGTTGTTCCTGAGAAGAAAAAGAGAAATGAGGGGCCACGTGGTGACTCAGGCCGTTCAGCCTCTGACTGTGGATTAAGGCTCCGGTCATGATGTCAGGGTGGTGCGATGAAGCCCGGAGTTGGGCTCCGGGCAGGGTGTGGAGCCTGCTTGCGATTCAATCTCCCCCTCTCCCTCTGCCTGCAGCACGGCTAGGTGTACCATTCTGAGAATTTACCTTTTAGAGAGAAGAAGCAATGCACTTGAAGCTATCAAACTGTTATGTGACAGAAGCCCACTTTCTCTTGACAAAGGCCACGGCCTCTGAATGACATTCTCAACTCGCTCCAACTTGCCTTTCTCTGCTTGGGGCTCTAGTGGTCTCACCGGCTGGCGATCCAGTCGGACCCTCCAAAAGCAACACTAACTCTGTCTCGGGAGTTCTGCTGAAGCAGCACGGATGGTGCTGCACGTGGCTTTCAAAGTCCTTTCCATACACTGGTTCGGGCAATTGGTTCACGGATTTCTTCACGTCCCGCCTCAGGTCGAAGGCGTAGCCAAGATGGCAAACCGTGACCCTATCCCAGGCCAGACCCAGTCTCAGAAGTCCAAAGGCGGGAATCTGGCAATTCCACAGAGACCCTGCTCTGCTCTACATCCCGTCTGAGCTGATGTCACAGAAACACTGCCGCGAAGCCCACACAAACCGGGCGGGGGGGTGGGGGTGGGGCCAGGAAGACGGGCACTACCCACGAAAGAGTGACGAATCCCTCCGAAGCCAAGGGCACCTGCCCTCAGGTCAGGAAGAAGATGCTTTCGACCTTGCATTGCCATACCTGGTCTGCCTCCCGAGGTTGCGCCTGGGGCACTTGACTCTCCACTTGTCTTCTCACCCCCATGGACTGTGCTGAAGCCCTCTGAAATTTCTGCGGAACCTGACACAACAGCGGAGAAAGGGTTTTACTTCGAGGCTGGCAGGATTCTGCATAGCACTCTTCCCTGGGAGGGCACAATGGAGTTTTCTACTACAAAAGCGTCCTGAAAGGATGCCTAGGATGTCTGCCGCTAGCTATCTCATACCAGTCTAATATCACATACAGCTCCGTCTTGAGAGCGACATGGGTCGTGCTCAGCGCCACCGAAGAGGTGCTAAGGGGTCTCTCCTGACTTGTCTGATTTCCCTGCGCTTGGCGCTCCTGTGCTAGGTTCCTTGGGCAAGTGATGTCTTGCTTACCTCCTCCGGTTGCTGCGGTCGGGCCGCCGGTTCCTCCTGAAAAGAGACAGCAGAGGAAACATTACCCTAGACAGAAATCAATTCATTTACTCTGACAGAAGCCCCACACAGCAGGCCATATTATTGTTCTTCCCATGGGACCTACGGGGCTCACTGACGTCGTGCTCCAGGTCAGCCCGGGAGTGGGCAGCAGATCCAGGAGCCAAAGCCAGGCAGTCTCCCCCTGGACTTTCGACTCTAACGGTGCCTCTCGGAGCATCTGTGGGAAGGGCGCCATTCTCCACCACTTCCAATCGGCCTTATGTGGAGGTTCCGGCAAAGGCCCACAAAGGCAGAGACGTGACATTCTACACACACAGCAGACCCGAGGGATACAGAAGCTTTCACTCAACGGACAGAACATCCCCGTGGCAAACCGCTCCTCAGTCCTTACCACGGCACGCCCCGGGATCAAACCGTTCCGGGCGCCACCCCTTGGGGGCCAAACTTTGAGGAGCGCCACGCCAAGCCCCTGCACCTAGTATTGCCTGACAGCCAAAAGATGGAGCTGCAGACTGGGCGTCCTTGCCCAAGCATCCCGATCCACACTTATGGAAGCAGACACTGAATGGTCGTTGCCCTCACCCTGCAGTCAAGTCACTACTCTGATGGGGAGCCCCCAGTGTCTTCGTGTAGGCAGCTAGACCTTCGATCTTTTACCATCTTCCTGTCATGGGCTCTGGAACTGACGCCCAGCAAGTAGCTACACGGTAAATAGTAAATCCGGAAGTCGGCCAGGGGAACACAAACGGAGGAAAAGAAAGTCGGGCCATAGTCTCGTTAATAAATACATAAAGAGAAGTCCCAGGCTGTGTCTGACAGACAGGATTTCTCATGGCACCTGACGGACTTTTGATTCTTCCTGAATGCGATCAGACCACTGTGGGATTCGAAGCAGTGCAGTTGACAGGGGGACAAGCTCAATTTCTGGAAGGTCCCTGCCACGCACCGTGCACCAAGGGTCAATCGGTAGGGACGTGGCGAGTGACTGGACATGCTCTCAACCGGGATACGCATCGGGTGCTTCGTGGGCTTGTCCAGACACCTTGCTGGGGGCCCCTCTTCCCAAGCTTCTGATTGTCGGCAGGTGGGCCTGAACACTGCCATTTCTACAAAGTTCCCAGGACATGTGGATGCTGGTCTGGGAAACACTCTTTGAGCACCTCCGCCTTACAGGAAGACGACCCAGCCGAAGGACCGCACGCATGAGGTGGAAGACGTTGAACACCGGAGCGAGGCACAGGCAAATGGGACTCCCAGGAGAGGGTACCTCGACAGCTATTTGAAATGACACACTGACAGCCTAAGGGGCACGAGTGAACTCAGGCTTGTTTGCTTTGACTCCCAGTCATCTATACTTGCAGGACGGCTCTGGGTTTTCTCCTGGAAACCAACACTCCTTGCAATGGAGTCCCTGATGCCCACGGAGAAGCGTTTTCTCCCTGGGGTTTCCGGCATGGGTGCTCTTAGGCACAGATCCCCGCACCGTGGAGCCATTCCAGAGGAGGCTACGGGTTCTGGGTCCTAATCCTGCCTCTTCCACTTTGGAGACCTCTCCTTACTTTCTTCCTTCTGGGAATGAAGATACCCAAGCGCCATGGTGTCAATGTGATCTGAGTCCCAGGATTTCCCTTTGAGCATCATCCCCAAGGTGTAGCGTGCCACAGAAATATCATTGAGGACGGAATACTTTCACATACAGAAATGGGAGGGAAATGATTCCCCAAGCCATCGGCTGACTCAGCACTGACCCTGGACACCCCGTCGCGAGCGCTGTAAAAGTGCTCCTGACGTGACATGGAGGACGACTGGTGCAATGAAGCTAGGGAAGCCACGGCCTCTGAATCATTTCTTTGTCCCGCCCGCTCGGAAGCCGGTGTCCCTTGTGCCATTGTCTTCGGTGTTAAGCAAGAAAACAGACCAACAGCGAGGACAAGCCCCCCCCACCTACCCCCGAGAAACCCAAAAGCCTGCTGAAACACGGGATAGGTGCCATCACCTCTCAAGGCGACGGGTCAGACGTCTTTTAGTCTGGAAACTATCGTCCTGAGCCGCGATGCCTGGCACCAGTGGCTTAGGCGTGGGAGGGATCCTCTGTTCTGAACTCAACCTACCTGCTCCACGCCCAGGACCGGTCAAGGTGGGGCCCACTCCAGTGCTGCCTCCGCTGCCGGCGTTGAGGGTCGTGAAACCTGGATGTCCAGCACCACCTGAGGGAAACATAAAATGAACTTCTCATTTCAACGGTCCTTGGACTTTATCACCAATGGGGGATTGAACGATTCGGTCAGTTCCCGCCACAGAAAATGCAGCCTGAATCCAGCGACTTTCTGTCCACAGTCCCCTAAGGTTGGATTCTACTCTAACATTCCTCCAACATTTTGCTGTCGTCCTTCCCATTTCCTGATTGGGGTTGTCGCTCCTTTCTTCCTAACGCTCATGTGTTCTGCATCTCCAATTGGCTCACACTAGGTCCTCCTCTATTCGTCTCCAGGAGGTTGCTTTCAAAGAAACGCCACCTTCCGCCCCGATCACACTGTCCCTCAGGGATGCAAGTCACACTGATGAAATGTCGTGCCGTAGCTAATGACACCCTTCCACTTAAAACACTCAAGACAGCCAGCTATAGCATTCCCTAGTGGCACGTTTTCTCTAACCCTGGCCTAATTTTTTTCACACTGGAGCTTGATCTGACTGACGTCTGTACTAGATACTATCCGAATCCTAGACGATATGGAAGAAAAGCAAAACGGAACCCATAGGACAGCCACTCCATCTATCCTGGACCAAAACAAGTTAAATGCAAGTCTTTTGGGATAGAGTTTGACCTCCGCGGGTGGGAAAAGGCCAGTCAATTCCTTGTTTGCCATGTTTTCTCAAAAGCCCTACTCTCATGTCACTTCCTTCCTCAAAACCCGAAGTTGCAGATAACTCTCAGTGACAGGCGTTATGTTTTTTTTCTGTGTCTGTATGTGTGTGTGTGTGTGTGTGTGTGTGTGTGTGTGTGTCTGTGTGAGTGTTTTAAGTCAGAAGCAAGGTAGGAGTATACGAACCTGTTCTTGAAGGTTCTGACTGAAGTCCTCGAGTTGTTCCTGAGAAGAAAAAGAGAAATGAGGGGCCACGTGGTGACTCAGGCTGTTCAGCCTCTGACTGTGGATTAAGGCTCCGGTCATGATGTCAGGGTGGTGCGATGAAGCCCGGAGTTGGGCTCCGGGCAGGGTGTGGAGCCTGCTTGCGATTCAATCTCCCCCTCTCCCTCTGCCTGCAGCACGGCTAGGTGTACCATTCTGAGAATTTACCTTTTAGAGAGAAGAAGCAATGCACTTGAAGCTATCAAACGGTTATGTGACAGAAACCCACTTTCTCTTGACAAAGGCCACGGCCTCTGAATGACATTCTCAACTCGCTCCAACTTGCCTTTCTCTGCTTGGGGCTCTAGTGGTCTCACCGGCTGGCGATCCAGTCGGACCCTCCAAAAGCAACACTAACTCTGTCTCGGGAGCTCTGCTGAAGCAGCACGGATGGTGCTGCACGCGGCTTTCAAAGTCCTTTCCATACACTGGTTCGGGCAATTGGTTCACGGATTTCTTCACGTCCCGCCTCAGGTCGAAGGCGTAGCCAAGATGGCAAACCGTGACCCTATCCCAGGCCAGACCCAGTCTCAGAAGTCCAAAGGCGGGAATCTGGCAATTCCACAGAGACCCTGCTCTGCTCTACATCCCGTCTGAGCTGATGTCACAGAAACACTGCCGCGAAGCCCACACAAACCGGGCGGGGGGGTGGGGGTGGGGCCAGGAAGACGGGCACTACCCACGAAAGAGTGACGAATCCCTCCGAAGCCAAGGGCACCTGCCCTCAGGTCAGGAAGAAGATGCTTTCGACCTTGCATTGCCATACCTGGTCTGCCTGCCGAGGTTGCGCCTGGGGCACTTGACTCTCCACTTGTCCTCTCACCCCCATGGACTGTGCTGAAGCCCTCTGAAATTTCTGCGGAACCTGACACAACAGCGGAGAAAGGGTTTTACTTCGAGGCTGGCAGGATTCTGCATAGCACTCTTCCCTGGGAGGGCACAATGGAGTTTTCTACTACAAAAGCGTCCTGAAAGGACGCCTAGGATGTCTGCTGCTAGCTATCTCATACCAGTCTAATATCACATACAGCTCCGTCTTGAGAGCGACATGGGTCGTGCTCAGCGCCACCGAAGAGGTGCTAAGGGGTCTCTCCTGACTTGTCTGATTTCCCTGCGCTTGGCGCTCCTGTGCTAGGTTCCTTGGGCAAGTGATGTCTTGCTTACCTCCTCCGGTTGCTGCGGTCGGGCCGCCGGTTCCTCCTGAAAAGAGACAGCAGAGGAAACATTACCCTAGACAGAAATCAATTCATTTACTCTGACAGAAGCCCCACACAGCAGGCCGTATTATTGTTCTTCCCATGGGACCGACGGGGCTCACTGACGTCGTGCTCCAGGTCAGCCCGGGAGTGGGCAGCAGATCCAGGAGCCAAAGCCAGGCAGTCTCCCCCTGGACTTTCGACTCTAACGGTGCCTCTCGGAGCATCTGTGGGAAGGGCGCCATTCTCCACCACTTCCAATCGGCCTTATGTGGAGGTTCCGGCAAAGGCCCACAAAGGCAGAGACGTGACATTCTACACACACAGCAGACCCGAGGGATACAGAAGCTTTCACTCAACGGACAGAACATCCCCGTGGCAAACCGCTCCTCAGTCCTTACCACGGCATGCCCCGGGATCAAACCGTTCCGGGCGCCACCCCTTGGTGGACCAAACTTTGAGGAGCGCCACGCCAAGCCCCTGCACCTAGTATTGCCTGACAGCCAAAAGATGGAGCTGCAGACTGGGCGTCCTTGCCCAAGCATCCCGATCCGCACTTGTGGAAGCAGACACTGAATGGTCGTTGCCCTCACCCTGCAGTCAAGTCACTACTCTGATGGGGAGCCCCCAGTGTCTTCGTGTGGGCAGCTAGACCTTCGATCTTTTACCATCTTCCTGTCATGAGCTCTGGAACTGACGCCCAGCAAGTAGCTACAAGGTAAATAGTAAATCTGGAAGTCGGCCAGGGGAACACAAACGGAGGAAAAGAAAGTCGGGCCACAGACTCGTTAATAAATACATAAAGAGAAGTCCCAGGCTGTGTCTGACAGACAGGATTTCTCATGGTACCTGACGGACTTTTGATTCATCCTGAAAGCGATCAGACCACTGCGGGATTCGAAGCAGTGCAGCTGACAGAGGGACAAGCTCAATTTCTGGAAGGTCCCTGCCACGCACCGTGCACCAAGGGTCAATCGGTAGGGACGTGGCGAGTGACTGGACATGCTCTCAACTGGGATACGCATCGGGCGCTTCGGGGGCTTGTCCAGACACCTTGCTGGGGGCCCCTCTTCCCAAGCTTCTGATTGTCGGCAGGTGGGCCTGAACACTGCCATTTCTACAAAGTTCCCAGGACATGTGGATGCTGGTCTGGGAAACACTCTTTGAGCACCTCCGCCTTACAGGAAGACGACCCAGCCGAAGGACCGCACGCATGAGGTGGAAGACGTTGAACACCGGAGCGAGGCACAGGCAAATGGGACTCCCAGGAGAGGGTACCTCGACAGCTATTTGAAATGACACACTGAAAGCCTAAGGGGCACGAGTGAACCAGGCTTGTTTGCTTTGACTCCCAGTCATCTATACTTGCAGGACAGCTCTGGGTTTTCTCCTGGAAACCAACACTCCTTGCAATGGAGTCCCTGATGCCCACGGAGAAGCGTTTTCTCCCTGGGGTTTCCGGCCTGGGTGCTCTTATGCACAGATGCCCGCACCGTAGAGCCATTCCAGAGGAGGCTACGGGTTCTGGGTCCTAATCCTGCCTCTTCCACTTTGGAGACCTCTCCTTACTTTCTTCCTTCTGGGAATAAAGATACCCAAGCGCCATGGTGTCAATGTGATCTGAGTCCCAGGATTTCCCTTTGAGCATCATCCCCAAGGTGTAGCGTGCCACAGAAATATCATTGAGGTCGGAATACTTTCACATACAGAAATGGGGAGGGAAATGATTCCCCAAGCCATCGGCTGACTCAGCACTGACCCTGGACACCCCGTCGCGAGCGCTGTAAAAGTGCTCCTGACGTGACATGGAGGACGACTGGTGCAATGAAGCTAGGGAAGCCACGGCCTCTGAATCATTTCTTTGTCCCGCCCGCTCGGAAGCCGGTGTCCCTTGTGCCATTGTCTTCGGTGTTAAGCAAGAAAACAGACCAACAGCGAGGACAAGCCCCCCCCACCTACCCCCGAGAAACCCAAAAGCCTGCTGAAACACGGGATAGGTGCCATCACCTCTCAAGGCGACGGGTCAGACGTCTTTTAGTCTGGAAACTATCGTCCTGAGCCGCGATGCCTGGCACCAGTGGCTTAGGCGTGGGAGGGATCCTCTGTTCTGAACTCAACCTACCTGCTCCACGCCCAGGACCGGTCAAGGTGGGGCCCACTCCAGTGCTGCCTCCGCTGCCGGCGTTGAGGGTCGTGAAACCTGGATGTCCAGCACCACCTGAGGGAAACATAAAATGAAGTTCTCATTTCAACGGTCCTTGGACTTTATCACCAATGGGGGATTGAACGATTCGGTCAGTTCCCGCCACAGAAAATGCAGCCTGAATCCAGCGACTTTCTGTCCACAGTCCCCTAAGGTTGGATTCTACTCTAACATTCCTCCAACATTTTGCTGTCGTCCTTCCCATTTCCTGATTGGGGTTGTCGCTCCTTTCTTCCTAACGCTCCTGTGTTCTGCATCTCCAATTTGCTCACACTAGGTCCTCCTCTATTCGTCTCCAGGAGGTTGCTTTCAAAGAAACGCCACCTTCCGCCCCGATCACACTGTCCCTCAGGGATGCAAGTCACACTGATGAAATGTCGTGCCGTAGCTAATGACACCCTTCCACTTAAAACACTCAAGACAGCCAGCTATAGCATTCCCTAGTGGCACGTTTTCTCTAACCCTGGCCTAATTTTTTTCACACTGGAGCTTGATCTGACTGAGGTATGTACTAGATACTATCCGAATCCTAGACGATATGGAAGAAAAGCAAAACGGAACCCATAGGACAGCCACTCCATCTATCCTGGACCAAAACAAGTTAAATGCAAGTCTTTTGGGATAGAGTTTGACTTCCGTGGGTGGGAAAAGGCCAGTCAATTCCTTGTTTGCCATGTTTTCTCAAAAGCCCTACTCTCATGTCACTTCCTTCCTCAAAACCCGAAGTTGCAGATAACTCTTAGTGACAGGCGTCGTGTTTTTTGTGTGTGTCTGTATGTGTGTGTGTGTGTGTGTGTGTGTGTGTGTGTGTGTCTGTGTGAGTGTTTTAAGTCAGAAGCAAGGTAGGAGTATACGAACCTGTTCTTGAAGGTTCTGACTGAAGTCCTCGAGTTGTTCCTGAGAAGAAAAAGAGAAATGAGGGGCCACGTGGTGACTCAGGCTGTTCAGCCTCTGACTGTGGATTAAGGCTCCGGTCATGATGTCAGGGTGGTGCGATGAAGCCCGGAGTTGGGCTCCGGGCAGGGTGTGGAGCCTGCTTGCGATTCAATCTCCCCCTCTCCCTCTGCCTGCAGCACGGCTAGGTGTACCATTCTGAGAATTTACCTTTTAGAGAGAAGAAGCAATGCACTTGAAGCTATCAAACGGTTATGTGACAGAAACCCACTTTCTCTTGACAAAGGCCACGGCCTCTGAATGACATTCTCAACTCGCTCCAACTTGCCTTTCTCTGCTTGGGGCTCTAGTGGTCTCACCGGCTGGCGATCCAGTCGGACCCTCCAAAAGCAACACTAACTCTGTCTCGGGAGCTCTGCTGAAGCAGCACGGATGGTGCTGCACGCGGCTTTCAAAGTCCTTTCCATACACTGGTTCGGGCAATTGGTTCACGGATTTCTTCACGTCCCGCCTCAGGTCGAAGGCGTAGCCAAGATGGCAAACCGTGACCCTATCCCAGGCCAGACCCAGTCTCAGAAGTCCAAAGGCGGGAATCTGGCAATTCCACAGAGACCCTGCTCTGCTCTACATCCCGTCTGAGCTGATGTCACAGAAACACTGCCGCGAAGCCCACACAAACCGGGCGGGGGGGTGGGGGTGGGGCCAGGAAGACGGGCACTACCCACGAAAGAGTGACGAATCCCTCCGAAGCCAAGGGCACCTGCCCTCAGGTCAGGAAGAAGATGCTTTCGACCTTGCATTGCCATACCTGGTCTGCCTGCCGAGGTTGCGCCTGGGGCACTTGACTCTCCACTTGTCCTCTCACCCCCATGGACTGTGCTGAAGCCCTCTGAAATTTCTGCGGAACCTGACACAACAGCGGAGAAAGGGTTTTACTTCGAGGCTGGCAGGATTCTGCATAGCACTCTTCCCTGGGAGGGCACAATGGAGTTTTCTACTACAAAAGCGTCCTGAAAGGACGCCTAGGATGTCTGCTGCTAGCTATCTCATACCAGTCTAATATCACATACAGCTCCGTCTTGAGAGCGACATGGGTCGTGCTCAGCGCCACCGAAGAGGTGCTAAGGGGTCTCTCCTGACTTGTCTGATTTCCCTGCGCTTGGCGCTCCTGTGCTAGGTTCCTTGGGCAAGTGATGTCTTGCTTACCTCCTCCGGTTGCTGCGGTCGGGCCGCCGGTTCCTCCTGAAAAGAGACAGCAGAGGAAACATTACCCTAGACAGAAATCAATTCATTTACTCTGACAGAAGCCCCACACAGCAGGCCGTATTATTGTTCTTCCCATGGGACCGACGGGGCTCACTGACGTCGTGCTCCAGGTCAGCCCGGGAGTGGGCAGCAGATCCAGGAGCCAAAGCCAGGCAGTCTCCCCCTGGACTTTCGACTCTAACGGTGCCTCTCGGAGCATCTGTGGGAAGGGCGCCATTCTCCACCACTTCCAATCGGCCTTATGTGGAGGTTCCGGCAAAGGCCCACAAAGGCAGAGACGTGACATTCTACACACACAGCAGACCCGAGGGATACAGAAGCTTTCACTCAACGGACAGAACATCCCCGTGGCAAACCGCTCCTCAGTCCTTACCACGGCATGCCCCGGGATCAAACCGTTCCGGGCGCCACCCCTTGGTGGACCAAACTTTGAGGAGCGCCACGCCAAGCCCCTGCACCTAGTATTGCCTGACAGCCAAAAGATGGAGCTGCAGACTGGGCGTCCTTGCCCAAGCATCCCGATCCGCACTTGTGGAAGCAGACACTGAATGGTCGTTGCCCTCACCCTGCAGTCAAGTCACTACTCTGATGGGGAGCCCCCAGTGTCTTCGTGTGGGCAGCTAGACCTTCGATCTTTTACCATCTTCCTGTCATGAGCTCTGGAACTGACGCCCAGCAAGTAGCTACAAGGTAAATAGTAAATCTGGAAGTCGGCCAGGGGAACACAAACGGAGGAAAAGAAAGTCGGGCCACAGACTCGTTAATAAATACATAAAGAGAAGTCCCAGGCTGTGTCTGACAGACAGGATTTCTCATGGTACCTGACGGACTTTTGATTCATCCTGAAAGCGATCAGACCACTGCGGGATTCGAAGCAGTGCAGCTGACAGAGGGACAAGCTCAATTTCTGGAAGGTCCCTGCCACGCACCGTGCACCAAGGGTCAATCGGTAGGGACGTGGCGAGTGACTGGACATGCTCTCAACTGGGATACGCATCGGGCGCTTCGGGGGCTTGTCCAGACACCTTGCTGGGGGCCCCTCTTCCCAAGCTTCTGATTGTCGGCAGGTGGGCCTGAACACTGCCATTTCTACAAAGTTCCCAGGACATGTGGATGCTGGTCTGGGAAACACTCTTTGAGCACCTCCGCCTTACAGGAAGACGACCCAGCCGAAGGACCGCACGCATGAGGTGGAAGACGTTGAACACCGGAGCGAGGCACAGGCAAATGGGACTCCCAGGAGAGGGTACCTCGACAGCTATTTGAAATGACACACTGAAAGCCTAAGGGGCACGAGTGAACCAGGCTTGTTTGCTTTGACTCCCAGTCATCTATACTTGCAGGACAGCTCTGGGTTTTCTCCTGGAAACCAACACTCCTTGCAATGGAGTCCCTGATGCCCACGGAGAAGCGTTTTCTCCCTGGGGTTTCCGGCCTGGGTGCTCTTATGCACAGATGCCCGCACCGTAGAGCCATTCCAGAGGAGGCTACGGGTTCTGGGTCCTAATCCTGCCTCTTCCACTTTGGAGACCTCTCCTTACTTTCTTCCTTCTGGGAATAAAGATACCCAAGCGCCATGGTGTCAATGTGATCTGAGTCCCAGGATTTCCCTTTGAGCATCATCCCCAAGGTGTAGCGTGCCACAGAAATATCATTGAGGTCGGAATACTTTCACATACAGAAATGGGGAGGGAAATGATTCCCCAAGCCATCGGCTGACTCAGCACTGACCCTGGACACCCCGTCGCGAGCGCTGTAAAAGTGCTCCTGACGTGACATGGAGGACGACTGGTGCAATGAAGCTAGGGAAGCCACGGCCTCTGAATCATTTCTTTGTCCCGCCCGCTCGGAAGCCGGTGTCCCTTGTGCCATTGTCTTCGGTGTTAAGCAAGAAAACAGACCAACAGCGAGGACAAGCCCCCCCCACCTACCCCCGAGAAACCCAAAAGCCTGCTGAAACACGGGATAGGTGCCATCACCTCTCAAGGCGACGGGTCAGACGTCTTTTAGTCTGGAAACTATCGTCCTGAGCCGCGATGCCTGGCACCAGTGGCTTAGGCGTGGGAGGGATCCTCTGTTCTGAACTCAACCTACCTGCTCCACGCCCAGGACCGGTCAAGGTGGGGCCCACTCCAGTGCTGCCTCCGCTGCCGGCGTTGAGGGTCGTGAAACCTGGATGTCCAGCACCACCTGAGGGAAACATAAAATGAAGTTCTCATTTCAACGGTCCTTGGACTTTATCACCAATGGGGGATTGAACGATTCGGTCAGTTCCCGCCACAGAAAATGCAGCCTGAATCCAGCGACTTTCTGTCCACAGTCCCCTAAGGTTGGATTCTACTCTAACATTCCTCCAACATTTTGCTGTCGTCCTTCCCATTTCCTGATTGGGGTTGTCGCTCCTTTCTTCCTAACGCTCCTGTGTTCTGCATCTCCAATTTGCTCACACTAGGTCCTCCTCTATTCGTCTCCAGGAGGTTGCTTTCAAAGAAACGCCACCTTCCGCCCCGATCACACTGTCCCTCAGGGATGCAAGTCACACTGATGAAATGTCGTGCCGTAGCTAATGACACCCTTCCACTTAAAACACTCAAGACAGCCAGCTATAGCATTCCCTAGTGGCACGTTTTCTCTAACCCTGGCCTAATTTTTTTCACACTGGAGCTTGATCTGACTGAGGTATGTACTAGATACTATCCGAATCCTAGACGATATGGAAGAAAAGCAAAACGGAACCCATAGGACAGCCACTCCATCTATCCTGGACCAAAACAAGTTAAATGCAAGTCTTTTGGGATAGAGTTTGACTTCCGTGGGTGGGAAAAGGCCAGTCAATTCCTTGTTTGCCATGTTTTCTCAAAAGCCCTACTCTCATGTCACTTCCTTCCTCAAAACCCGAAGTTGCAGATAACTCTTAGTGACAGGCGTCGTGTTTTTTGTGTGTGTCTGTATGTGTGTGTGTGTGTGTGTGTGTGTGTGTGTGTGTGTGTGTGTGTCTGTGTGAGTGTTTTAAGTCAGAAGCAAGGTAGGAGTATACGAACCTGTTCTTGAAGGTTCTGACTGAAGTCCTCGAGTTGTTCCTGAGAAGAAAAAGAGAAATGAGGGGCCATGTGGTGACTCAGGCCGTTCAGCCTCTGACTGTGGATTAAGGCTCCGGTCATGATGTCAGGGTGGTGCGATGAAGCCCGGAGTTGGGCTCCGGGCAGGGTGTGGAGCCTGCTTGCGATTCAATCTCCCCCTCTCCCTCTGCCTGCAGCACGGCTAGGTGTACCATTCTGAGAATTTACCTTTTAGAGAGAAGAAGCAATGCACTTGAAGCTATCAAACGGTTATGTGACAGAAACCCACTTTCTCTTGACAAAGGCCACGGCGTCTGAATGACATTCTCAACTCGCTCCAACTTGCCTTTCTCTGCTTGGGGCTCTAGTGGTCTCACCGGCTGGCGATCCAGTCGGACCCTCCAAAAGCAACACTAACTCTGTCTCGGGAGCTCTGCTGAAGCAGCACGGATGGTGCTGCACGCGGCTTTCAAAGTCCTTTCCATACACTGGTTCGGGCAATTGGTTCACGGATTTCTTCACGTCCCGCCTCAGGTCGAAGGCGTAGCCAAGATGGCAAACCGTGACCCTATCCCAGGCCAGACCCAGTGTCAGAAGTCCAAAGGCGGGAATCTGGCAATTCCACAGAGACCCTGCTCTGCTCTACATCCCGTCTGAGCTGATGTCACAGAAACACTGCCGCGAAGCCCACACAAACCGGGCGGGGGGGTGGGGGTGGGGCCAGGAAGACGGGCACTACCCACGAAAGAGTGACGAATCCCTCCGAAGCCAAGGGCACCTGCCCTCAGGTCAGGAAGAAGATGCTTTCGACCTTGCATTGCCATACCTGGTCTGCCTGCCGAGGTTGCGCCTGGGGCACTTGACTCTCCACTTGTCCTCTCACCCCCATGGACTGTGCTGAAGCCCTCTGAAATTTCTGCGGAACCTGACACAACAGCGGAGAAAGGGTTTTACTTCGAGGCTGGCAGGATTCTGCATAGCACTCTTCCCTGGGAGGGCACAATGGAGTTTTCTACTACAAAAGCGTCCTGAAAGGACGCCTAGGATGTCTGCTGCTAGCTATCTCATACCAGTCTAATATCACATACAGCTCCGTCTTGAGAGCGACATGGGTCGTGCTCAGCGCCACCGAAGAGGTGCTAAGGGGTCTCTCCTGACTTGTCTGATTTCCCTGCGCTTGGCGCTCCTGTGCTAGGTTCCTTGGGCAAGTGATGTCTTGCTTACCTCCTCCGGTTGCTGCGGTCGGGCCGCCGGTTCCTCCTGAAAAGAGACAGCAGAGGAAACATTACCCTAGACAGAAATCAATTCATTTACTCTGACAGAAGCCCCACACAGCAGGCCGTATTATTGTTCTTCCCATGGGACCGACGGGGCTCACTGACGTCGTGCTCCAGGTCAACCCGGGAGTGGGCAGCAGATCCAGGAGCCAAAGCCAGGCAGTCTCCCCCTGGACTTTCGACTCTAACGGTGCCTCTCGGAGCATCTGTGGGAAGGGCGCCATTCTCCACCACTTCCAATCGGCCTTATGTGGAGGTTCCGGCAAAGGCCCACAAAGGCAGAGACGTGACATTCTACACACACAGCAGACCCGAGGGATACAGAAGCTTTCACTCAACGGACAGAACATCCCCGTGGCAAACCGCTCCTCAGTCCTTACCACGGCACGCCCCGGGATCAAACCGTTCCGGGCGCCACCCCTTGGTGGACCAAACTTTGAGGAGCGCCACGCCAAGCCCCTGCACCTAGTATTGCCTGACAGCCAAAAGATGGAGCTGCAGACTGGGCGTCCTTGCCCAAGCATCCCGATCCGCACTTGTGGAAGCAGACACTGAATGGTCGTTGCCCTCACCCTGCAGTCAAGTCACTACTCTGATGGGGAGCCCCCAGTGTCTTCGTGTGGGCAGCTAGACCTTCGATCTTTTACCATCTTCCTGTCATGAGCTCTGGAACTGACGCCCAGCAAGTAGCTACAAGGTAAATAGTAAATCCGGAAGTCGGCCAGGGGAACACAAACGGAGGAAAAGAAAGTCGGGCCACAGACTCGTTAATAAATACATAAAGAGAAGTCCCAGGCTGTGTCTGACAGACAGGATTTCTCATGGTACCTGACGGACTTTTGATTCATCCTGAAAGCGATCAGACCACTGCGGGATTCGAAGCAGTGCAGTTGACAGAGGGACAAGCTCAATTTCTGGAAGGTCCCTGCCACGCACCGTGCACCAAGGGTCAATCGGTAGGGACGTGGCGAGTGACTGGACATGCTCTCAACCGGGATACGCATCGGGCGCTTCGGGGGCTTGTCCAGACACCTTGCTGGGGGCCCCTCTTCCCAAGCTTCTGATTGTCGGCAGGTGGGCCTGAACACTGCCATTTCTACAAAGTTCCCAGGACATGTGGATGCTGGTCTGGGAAACACTCTTTGAGCACCTCCGCCTTACAGGAAGACGACCCAGCCGAAGGACCGCACGCATGAGGTGGAAGACGTTGGACACCGGAGCGAGGCACAGGCAAATGGGACTCCCAGGAGAGGGTACCTCGACAGCTATTTGAAATGACACACTGACAGCCTAAGGGGCACGAGTGAACTCAGGCTTCTTTGCTTTGACTCCCAGTCATCTATACTTGCAGGACGGCTCTGGGTTTTCTCCTGGAAACCAACACTCCTTGCAATGGAGTCCCTGATGCCCACGGAGAAGCGTTTTCTCCCTGGGGTTTCCGGCATGGGTGCTCTTAGGCACAGATCCACGCACCGTGGAGCCATTCCAGAGGAGGCTACGGGTTCTGGGTCCTAATCCTGCCTCTTCCACTTTGGAGACCTCTCCTTACTTTCTTCCTTCTGGGAATAAAGATACCCAAGCGCCATGGTGTCAATGTGATCTGAGTCCCAGGATTTCCCTTTGAGCATCATCCCCAAGGTGTAGCGTGCCACAGAAATATCATTGAGGACGGAATACTTTCACGTACAGAAATGGGGAGGGAAATGATTCCCCAAGCCATCGGCTGACTCAGCACTGACCCTGGACACCCCGTCGCGAGTGCTGTAAAAGTGCTCCTGACATGACATGGAGGACGACTGGTGCAATAAAGCTAGGGAAGCCACGGCCTCTGAATCATTTCTTTGTCCCGCCCGCTCGGAAGCCGGTGTCCCTTGTGCCACTGTCTTCGGCGTTAAGCAAGAAAACAGACCAACAGCGAGGACAAGCCCCACCCCCCACGCCCGAGAAACCCAAAAGCCTGCTGAAACACGGGATAGGTGCCATCACCTCTCAAGGCGACAGGTCAGACGTCTTTTAGTCTGGAAACTATCGTCCTGAGCCGCGATGCCTGGCACCAGTGGCTTAGGCGTGGGAGGGATCCTCTGTTCTGAACTCAACCTACCTGCTCCACGCCCAGGACCGGTCAAGGTGGGGCCCACTCCAGTGCTGCCTCCGCTGCCGGCGTTGAGGGTCGTGAAACCTGGATGTCCAGCACCACCTGAGGGAAACATAAAATGAACTTCTCATTTCAACGGTCCTTGGACTTTATCACCAATGGGGGATTGAACGATTCGGTCAGTTCCCGCCACAGAAAATGCAGCCTGAATCCATCGACTTTCTGTCCACAGTCCCCTAAGGTTGGATTCTACTCTAACATTCCTCCAACATTTTGTTGTCGTCCTTCCCATTTCCTGATTGGGGTTGTCGCTCCTTTCTTCCTAACGCTCCTGTGTTCTGCATCTCCAATTGGCTCACACTAGGTCCTCCTCTATTCGTCTCCAGGAGGTTGCTTTCAAGGAAACGCCACCTTCCGCCCCGATCACACTGTCCCTCAGGGATGCAAGTCACACTGATGAAATGTCGTGCCGTAGCTAATGACACCCTTCCACTTAAAACACTCAAGACAGCCAGCTATAGCATTCCCTAGTGGCACGTTTTCTCTAACCCTGGCCTAATTTTTTCACACTGGAGGTTGATCTGACTGAGGTCTGTACTAGATACTATCCGAATCCTAGACGATATGGAAGAAAAGCAAAACGGAACCCATAGGACAGCCACTCCATCTATCCTGGACCAAAACAAGTTAAATGCAAGTCTTTTGGGATAGAGTTTGACCTCCGTGGGTGGGAAAAGGCCAGGCAATTCCTTGTTTGCCATGTTTTCTCAAAAGCCCTACTCTCATGTCACTTCTTTCCTCAAAACCCGAAGTTGCAGATAACTCTCAGTGACAGGCATCGTGTTTTTTGTGTGTGTCTGTATGTGTGTGTGTGTGTGTGTGTGTGTGTGTGTGTGTCTGTGTGTCTGTGTAAGTGTTTTAAGTCAGAAGCAAGGTAGGAGTATACGAACCTGTTCTTGAAGGTTCTGACTGAAGTCCTCGAGTTGTTCCTGAGAAGAAAAAGAGAAATGAGGGGCCACGTGGTGACTCAGGCCGTTCAGCCTCTGACTGTGGATTAAGGCTCCGGTCATGATGTCAGGGTGGTGCGATGAAGCCCGGAGTTGGGCTCCGGGCAGGGTGTGGAGCCTGCTTGCGATTCAATCTCCCCCTCTCCCTCTGCCTACAGCACGGCTAGGTGTACCATTCTGAGAATTTACCTTTTAGAGAGAAGAAGCAATGCACTTGAAGCTATCAAACGGTTATGTGACAGAAACCCACTTTCTCTTGACAAAGACCATGGCCTCTGAATGACATTCTCAACTCGCTCCAACTTGCCTTTCTCTGCTTGGGGCTCTAGTGGTCTCACCGGATGGCGATCCAGTCGGACCCTCCAAAAGCAACACTAACTCTGTCTCGGGAGCTCTGCTGAAGCAGCACGGATGGTGCTGCACGCGGCTTTCAAAGTCCTTTCCATACACTGGTTCGGGCAATTGGTTCACGGATTTCTTCACGTCCCGCCTCAGGTCGAAGGCGTAGCCAAGATGGCAAACCGTGACCCTATCCCAGGCCAGACCCAGTCTCAGAAGTCCAAAGGCGGGAATCTGGCAATTCCACAGAGACCCTGCTCTGCTCTACATCCCGTCTGAGCTGATGTCACAGAAACACTGCCGCGAAGCCCACACAAACCGGGCGGGGGGGTGGGGGTGGGGCCAGGAAGACGGGCACTACCCACGAAAGAGTGACGAATCCCTCCGAAGCCAAGGGCACCTGCCCTCAGGTCAGGAAGAAGATGCTTTCGACCTTGCATTGCCATACCTGGTCTGCCTGCCGAGGTTGCGCCTGGGGCACTTGACTCTCCACTTGTCCTCTCACCCCCATGGACTGTGCTGAAGCCCTCTGAAATTTCTGCGAAACCTGGCACAACAGCGGAGAAAGGGTTTTACTTCGAGGCTGGCAGGATTCTGCATAGCACTCTTCCCTGGGAGGGCACAATGGAGTTCTCTACTACAAAAGCGTCTTGAAAGGACGCCTAGGATGTCTGCCGCTAGCTATCTCATACCAGTCTAATATCACATACAGCTCCATCTTGAGAGCGACATGGGTCGTGCTCAGCGCCACCGAAGAGGTGCTAAGGGGTCTCTCCTGACTTGTCTGATTTCCCTGCGCTTGGCAATCCTGTGCTAGGTATCTTGGGCAAGTGATGTCTTGCTTACCTCCTCCGGTTGCTGCGGGCGGGCCGCCGGTTCCTCCTGAAAAGAGACAGCAGAGGAAACATTACCCTAGACAGAAATCAATTCATTTACTCTGACAGAAGCCCCACACAGCAGGCCGTATTATTGTTCTTCCCATGGGACCGACGGGGCTCACTGACGTCGTGCTCCAGGTCAGCCCTGGAGTGGGCAGCAGATCCAGGAGCCAAAGCCAGGCAGTCTCCCCCTGGACGTTCGACTCTAACGGTGCCTCTCGGAGCATCTGTGGGAAGGGCGCCATTCTCCACCACTTCCAATCGGCCTTATGTGGTGGTTCTGGCAAAGGCCCACAAAGGCAGAGATGTGACATCTACACACACAGCAGACCCGAGGGAAACAGAAGCTTTCACTCAACGGACAGAACATCCCCGTGGCAAACCGCTCCTCAGTCCTTACCACGGCACGCCCCGGGATCAAACCGTTCCGGGCGCGAACACTTGGTGGACCAAACTTTGAGGAGCGCCACGCCAAGCCCCTGCACCTAGTATTGCCTGACAGCCAAAAGATGGAGCTGCAGACTGGGCGTCCTTGCCCAAGCATCCCGATCCGCACTTGTGGAAGCAGACACTGAATGGTCGTTGCCCTCACCCTGCAGTCAAGTCACTACTCTGATGGGGAGCCCCCAGTGTCTTCGTGTGGGCAGCTAGACCTTCGATCTTTTACCATCTTCCTGTCATGAGCTCTGGAACTGACGCCCAGCAAGTAGCTACAAGGTAAATAGTAAATCCGGAAGTCGGCCAGGGGAACACAAACGGAGGAAAAGAAAGTCGGGCCACAGACTCGTTAATAAATACATAAAGAGAAGTCCCAGGCTGTGTCTGACAGACAGGATTTCTCATGGTACCTGACGGACTTTTGATTCATCCTGAAAGCGATCAGACCACTGCGGGATTCGAAGCAGTGCAGTTGACAGGGGGACAAGCTCAATTTCTGGAAGGTCCCTGCCACGCACCGTGCACCAAGGGTCAATCGGTAGGGACGTGGCGAGTGACTGGACATGCTCTCAACCGGGATACGCATCGGGCGCTTCGGGGGCTTGTCCAGACACCTTGCTGGGGGCCCCTCTTCCCAAGCTTCTGATTGTCGGCAGGTGGGCCTGAACACTGCCATTTCTACAAAGTTCCCAGGACATGTGGATGCTGGTCTGGGAAACACTCTTTGAGCACCTCCGCCTTACGGGAAGACGACCCAGCCGAACGACCGCACGCATGAGGTGGAAGACGTTGAACACCGGAGCGAGGCACAGGCAAATGGGACTCCCAGGAGAGGGTACCTCGACAGCTATTTGAAATGACACACTGACAGCCTAAGGGGCACGAGTGAACTCAGGCTTGTTTGCTTTGACTCCCAGTCATCTATACTTGCAGGACGGCTCTGGGTTTTCTCCTGGAAACCAACACTCCTTGCAATGGAGTCCCTGATGCCCACGGAGAAGCGTTTTCTCCCTGGGGTTTCCGGCATGGGTGCTCTTAGGCACAGATCCCTGCACCGTGGAGCCATTCCACAGGAGGCTACGGGTTCTGGGTCCTAATCCTGCCTCTTCCACTTTGGAGACCTCTCCTTACTTTCTTCCTTCTGGGAGTAAAGATACCCAAGCGCCATGGTGTCAATGTGATCTGAGTCCCAGGATTTCCCTTTGAGCATCATCCCCAAGGTGTAGCGTGCCACAGAAATATCATTGAGGACGGAATACGTTCACATACAGAAATGGGAGGGAAATGATTCCCCAAGCCATCGGCTGACTCAGCACTGACCCTGGACACCCCGTCGCGAGTGCTGTAAAAGTGCTCCTGACATGACATGGAAGACAACTGGTGCAATGAAGCTAGGGAAGCCACGGCCTCTGAATCATTTCTTTGTCCCACCCGCTCAGAAGCCGGTGTCCCTTGTGCCATTGTCTTCGGTGTTAAGCAAGAAAACAGACCAACAGCGAGGACAAGCCCCACCTCCCACGCCCGAGAAACCCAAAAGCCTGCTGAAACACGGGATAGATGCCATCACCTCTCAAGGCGACGGGTCAGACGTCTTTTAGTCTGGAAACTATCGTCCTGAGCCGCGATGCCTGGCACCAGTGGCTTAGGCGTGGGAGGGATCCTCTGTTCTGAACTCAACCTACCTGCTCCACGCCCAGGACCGGTCAAGGTGGGGCCCACTCCAGTGCTGCCTCCGCTGCCGGCGTTGAGGGTCGTGAAACCTGGATGTCCAGCACCACCTGAGGGAAACATAAAATGAACTTCTCATTTCAACGGTCCTTGGACTTTATCACCAATGGGGGATTGAACGATTCGGTCAGTTCCCGCCACAGAAAAGGCAGCCTGAATCCAGCGACTTTCTGTCCACAGTCCCCTAAGGTTGGATTCTACTCTAACATTCCTCCAACATTTTGTTGTCGTCCTTCCCATTTCCTGATTGGGGTTGTCGCTCCTTTCTTCCTAACGCTCCTGTGTTCTGCATCTCCAATTGGCTCACACTAGGTCCTCCTCTATTCGTCTCCAGGAGGTTGCTTTCAAAGAAACGCCACCTTCCGCCCCGATCACACTGTCCCTCAGGGATGCAAGTCACACTGATGAAATGTCGTGCCGTAGCTAATGACACCCTTCCACTTAAAACACTCAAGACAGCCAGCTATAGCATTCCCTAGTGGCACGTTTTCTCTAACCCTGGCCTAATTTTTTTCACACTGGAGCTTGATCTGACTGAGGTCTGTACTGGATACTATCCGAATCCTAGACGATATGGAAGAAAAGCAAAACGGAACCCATAGGACAGCCACTCCATCTATCCTGGACCAAAACAAGTTAAATGCAAGTCTTTTGGGATAGAGTTTGACCTCCGTGGGTGGGAAAAGGCCAATCAATTCCTTGTTTGCCATGTTTTCTCAAAAGCCCTACTCTCATGTCACTTCCTTCCTCAAAACCCGAAGTTGCAGATAACTCTCAGTGACAGGCGTCGTGTTTTTTGTGTGTGTCTGTATGTGTGTGTGTGTGTGTGTGTGTGTGTGTGTGTGTGTCTGAGTGTTTTAAGTCAGAAGCAAGGTGGGAGTATACGAACCTGTTCTTGAAGGTTCTGACTGAAGTCCTCGAGTTGTTCCTGAGAAGAAAAAGAGAAATGAGGGGCCACGTGGTGACTCAGGCCGTTCAGCCTCTGACTGTGGATTAAGGCTCCGGTCATGATGTCAGGGTGGTGCGATGAAGCCCGGAGTTGGGCTCCGGGCAGGGTGTGGAGCCTGCTTGCGATTCAATCTCCCCCTCTCCCTCTGCCTACAGCACGGCTAGGTGTACCATTCTGAGAATTTACCTTTTAGAGAGAAGAAGCAATGCACTTGAAGCTATCAAACTGTTATGTGACAGAAACCCACTTTCTCTTGACAAAGGCCACGGCCTCTGAATGACATTCTCAACTCGCTCCAACTTGCCTTTCTCTGCTTGGGGCTCTAGTGGTCTCACTGGCTGGCGATCCAGTCGGACCCTCCAAAAGCAACACTAACTCTGTCTCGGGAGCTCTGCTGAAGCAGCACGGATGGTGCTGCACGCGGCTTTCAAAGTCCTTTCCATACACTGGTTCGGGCAATTGGTTCACGGATTTCTTCACGTCCCGCCTCAGGTCGAAGGCGTAGCCAAGATGGCAAACCGTGACCCTATCCCAGGCCAGACCCAGTCTCAGAAGTCCAAAGGCGGGAATCTGGCAATTCCACAGAGACCCTGCTCTGCTCTACATCCCGTCTGAGCTGATGTCACAGAAACACTGCCGCGAAGCCCACACAAACCGGGCGGGGGGGTGGGGGTGGGGCCAGGAAGACGGGCACTACCCACGAAAGAGTGACGAATCCCTCCGAAGCCAAGGGCACCTGCCCTCAGGTCAGGAAGAAGATGCTTTCGACCTTGCATTGCCATACCTGGTCTGCCTCCCGAGGTTGCGCCTGGGGCACTTGACTCTCCACTTGTCCTCTCACCCCCATGGACTGTGCTGAAGCCCTCTGAAATTTCTGCGGAACCTGACACAACAGCGGAGAAAGGGTTTTACTTCGAGGCTGGCAGGATTCTGCATAGCACTCTTCCCTGGGAGGGCACAATGGAGTTTTCTACTACAAAAGCGTCCTGAAAGGACGCCTAGGATGTCTGCCGCTAGCTATCTCATACCAGTCTAATATCACATACAGCTCCGTCTTGAGAGCGACATGGGTCGTGCTCAGCGCCACCGAAGAGGTGCTAAGGGGTCTCTCCTGACTTGTCTGATTTCCCTGCGCTTGGCGCTCCTGTGCTAGGTTCCTTGGGCAAGTGATGTCTTGCTTACCTCCTCCGGTTGCTGCGGTCGGGCCGCCGGTTCCTCCTGAAAAGAGACAGCAGAGGAAACATTACCCTAGACAGAAATCAATTCATTTACTCTGACAGAAGCCCCACACAGCAGGCCGTATTATTGTTCTTCCCATGGGACCAACGGGGCTCACTGACGTCGTGCTCCAGTTCAGCCTGGGAGTGGGCAGCAGATCCAGGAGCCAAAGCCAGGCAGTCTCCCCCTGGACTTTCGACTCTAACGGTGCCTCTCGGAGCATCTGTGGGAAGGGCGCCATTCTCCACCACTTCCAATCGGCCTTATGTGGAGGTTCCGGCAAAGGCCCACAAAGGCAGAGACGTGACATTCTACACACACAGCAGACCCGAGGGATACAGAAGCTTTCACTCAACGGACAGAACATCCCCGTGGCAAACCGCTCCTCAGTCCTTACCACGGCACGCCCCGGGATCAAACCGTTCCGGGCGCCACCCCTTGGTGGACCAAACTTTGAGGAGCGCCACGCCAAGCCCCTGCACCTAGTATTGCCTGACAGCCAAAAGATGGAGCTGCAGACTGGGCGTCCTTGCCCAAGCATCCCGATCCGCACTTGTGGAAGCAGACACTGAATGGTCGTTGCCCTCACCCTGCAGTCAAGTCACTACTCTGATGGGGAGCCCCCAGTGTCTTCGTGTGGGCAGCTAGACCTTCGATCTTTTACCATCTTCCTGTCATGAGCTCTGGAACTGACGCCCAGCAAGTAGCTACAAGGTAAATAGTAAATCCGGAAGTCGGCCAGGGGAACACAAACGGAGGAAAAGAAAGTCGGGCCACAGACTCGTTAATAAATACATAAAGAGAAGTCCCAGGCTGTGTCTGACAGACAGGATTTCTCATGGTACCTGACGGACTTTTGATTCATCCTGAAAGCGATCAGACCACTGCGGGATTCGAAGCAGTGCAGTTGACAGGGGGACAAGCTCAATTTCTGGAAGGTCCCTGCCACGCACCGTGCACCAAGGGTCAATCGGTAGGGACGTGGCGAGTGACTGGACATGCTCTCAACCGGGATACGCATCCGGGGCTTCGGGCGCTTGTCCAGACACCTTGCTGGGGGCCCCTCTTCCCAAGCTTCTGATTGTCGGCAGGTGGGCCTGAACACTGCCATTTCTACAAAGTTCCCAGGACATGTGGATGCTGGTCTGGGAAACACTCTTTGAGCACCTCCGCCTTACAGGAAGACGACCCAGCCGAAGGACCGCACGCATGAGGTGGAAGACGTTGAACACCGGAGCGAGGCACAGGCAAATGGGACTCCCAGGAGAGGGTACCTCGACACCTATTTGAAATGACACACTGACAGCCTAAGGGGCACGAGTGAACTCAGGCTTGTTTGCTTTGACTCCCAGTCATTTATACTTGCAGGACGGCTCTGGGTTTTCTCCTGGAAACCAACACTCCTTGCAATGGAGTCCCTGATGCCCACGGAGAAGCGTTTTCTCCCTGGGGTTTCCGGCATGGGTGCTCTTAGGCACAGATCCACGCACCGTGGAGCCATTCCAGAGGAGGCTACGGGTTCTGGGTCCTAATCCTGCCTCTTCCACTTTGGAGACCTCTCCTTACTTTCTTCTTCTGGGAATAAAGATACCCAAGTGCCATGGTGTCAATGTGATCTGAGTCCCAGGATTTCCCTTTGAGCATCATCCCCAAGGTGTAGCGTGCCACAGAAATATCATTGAGGACGGAATACTTTCACATACAGAAATGGGAGGGAAATGATTCCCCAAGCCATCGGCTGACTCAGCACTGACCCTGGACACCCCGTCGCGAGTGCTGTAAAAGTGCTCCTGACATGACATGGAGGACGACTGGTGCAATGAAGCTAGGGAAGCCACGGGCTCTGAATCATTTCTTTGTCCCGCCCGCTCGGAAGCCGGTGTCCCTTGTGCCATTGTCTTCGGTGTTAAGCAAGAAAACAGACCAACAGCGAGGACAAGCCCCACCCCCCACGCCCGAGAAACCCAAAAGCCTGCTGAAACACGGGATAGGTGCCATCACCTCTCAAGGCGACGGGTCAGACGTCTTTTAGTCTGGAAACTATCGTCCTGAGCCGCGATGCCTGGCACCAGTGGTTAGGCGTGGGAGGGATCCTCTGTTCTGAACTCAACCTACCTGCTCCACGCCCAGGACCGGTCAAGGTGGGGCCCACTCCAGTGCTGCCTCCGCTGCCGGCGTTGAGGGTCGTGAAACCTGGATGTCCAGCACCACCTGAGGGAAACATAAAATGAACTTCTCATTTCAACGGTCCTTGGACTTTATCACCAATGGGGGATTGAACGATTCGGTCAGTTCCCGCCACAGAAAAGGCAGCCTGAATCCAGCGACTTTCTGTCCACAGTCCCCTAAGGTTGGATTCTACTCTAACATTCCTCCAACATTTTGTTGTCGTCCTTCCCATTTCCTGATTGGGGTTGTCGCTCCTTTCTTCCTAACGCTCCTGTGTTCTGCATCTCCAATTGGCTCACACTAGGTCCTCCTCTATTCGTCTCCAGGAGGTTGCTTTCAAAGAAACGCCACCTTCCGCCCCGATCACACTGTCCCTCAGGGATGCAAGTCACACTGATGAAATGTCGTGCCGTAGCTAATGACACCCTTCCACTTAAAACACTCAAGACAGCCAGCTATAGCATTCCCTAGTGGCACGTTTTCTCTAACCCTGGCCTAATTTTTTTCACACTGGAGCTTGATCTGACTGAGGTCTGTACTGGATACTATCCGAATCCTAGACGATATGGAAGAAAAGCAAAACGGAACCCATAGGACAGCCACTCCATCTATCCTGGACCAAAACAAGTTAAATGCAAGTCTTTTGGGATAGAGTTTGACCTCCGCGGGTGGGAAAAGGCCAGTCAATTCCTTGTTTGCCATGTTTTCTCAAAAGCCCTACTCTCATGTCACTTCCTTCCTCAAAACCCGAAGTTGCAGATAACTCTCAGTGACAGGCGTTGTGTTTTTTTTGTGTGTCTGTATGTGTGTGTGTGTGTGTGTGTGTGTGTGTGAGTGTTTTAAGTCAGAAGCAAGGTAGGAGTATACGAACCTGTTCTTGAAGGTTCTGACTGAAGTCCTCGAGTTGTTCCTGAGAAGAAAAAGAGAAATGAGGGGCCACGTGGTGACTCAGGCCGTTCAGCCTCTGACTGTGGATTAAGGCTCCGGTCATGATGTCAGGGTGGTGCGATGAAGCCCGGAGTTGGGCTCCGGGCAGGGTGTGGAGCCTGCTTGCGATTCAATCTCCCCCTCTCCCTCTGCCTACAGCACGGCTAGGTGTACCATTCTGAGAATTTACCTTTTAGAGAGAAGAAGCAATGCACTTGAAGCTATCAAACTGTTATGTGACAGAAACCCACTTTCTCTTGACAAAGGCCACGGCCTCTGAATGACATTCTCAACTCGCTCCAACTTGCCTTTCTCTGCTTGGGGCTCTAGTGGTCTCACCGGCTGGCGATCCAGTCGGACCCTCCAAAAGCAACACTAACTCTGTCTCGGGAGCTCTGCTGAAGCAGCACGGATGGTGCTGCACGCGGCTTTCAAAGTCCTTTCCATACACTGGTTCGGGCAATTGGTTCACGGATTTCTTCACGTCCCGCCTCAGGTCGAAGGCGTAGCCAAGATGGCAAACCGTGACCCTATCCCAGGCCAGACCCAGTCTCAGAAGTCCAAAGGCGGGAATCTGGCAATTCCACAGAGACCCTGCTCTGCTCTACATCCCGTCTGAGCTGATGTCACAGAAACACTGCCGCGAAGCCCACACAAACCGGGCGGGGGGGTGGGGGTGGGGCCAGGAAGACGGGCACTACCCACGAAAGAGTGACGAATCCCTCCGAAGCCAAGGGCACCTGCCCTCAGGTCAGGAAGAAGATGCTTTCGACCTTGCATTGCCATACCTGGTCTGCCTGCCGAGGTTGCGCCTGGGGCACTTGACTCTCCACTTGTCCTCTCACCCCCATGGACTGTGCTGAAGCCCTCTGAAATTTCTGCGAAACCTGGCACAACAGCGGAGAAAGGGTTTTACTTCGAGGCTGGCAGGATTCTGCATAGCACTCTTCCCTGGGAGGGCACAATGGAGTTCTCTACTACAAAAGCGTCTTGAAAGGACGCCTAGGATGTCTGCCGCTAGCTATCTCATACCAGTCTAATATCACATACAGCTCCATCTTGAGAGCGACATGGGTCGTGCTCAGCGCCACCGAAGAGGTGCTAAGGGGTCTCTCCTGACTTGTCTGATTTCCCTGCGCTTGGCAATCCTGTGCTAGGTTCCTTGGGCAAGTGATGTCTTGCTTACCTCCTCCGGTTGCTGCGGGCGGGCCGCCGGTTCCTCCTGAAAAGAGACAGCAGAGGAAACATTACCCTAGACAGAAATCAATTCATTTACTCTGACAGAAGCCCCACACAGCAGGCCGTATTATTGTTCTTCCCATGGGACCGACGGGGCTCACTGACGTCGTGCTCCAGGTCAGCCCTGGAGTGGGCAGCAGATCCAGGAGCCAAAGCCAGGCAGTCTCCCCCTGGACGTTCGACTCTAACGGTGCCTCTCGGAGCATCTGTGGGAAGGGCGCCATTCTCCACCACTTCCAATCGGCCTTATGTGGTGGTTCTGGCAAAGGCCCACAAAGGCAGAGATGTGACATCTACACACACAGCAGACCCGAGGGAAACAGAAGCTTTCACTCAACGGACAGAACATCCCCGTGGCAAACCGCTCCTCAGTCCTTACCACGGCACGCCCCGGGATCAAACCGTTCCGGGCGCGAACACTTGGTGGACCAAACTTTGAGGAGCGCCACGCCAAGCCCCTGCACCTAGTATTGCCTGACAGCCAAAAGATGGAGCTGCAGACTGGGCGTCCTTGCCCAAGCATCCCGATCCGCACTTGTGGAAGCAGACACTGAATGGTCGTTGCCCTCACCCTGCAGTCAAGTCACTACTCTGATGGGGAGCCCCCAGTGTCTTCGTGTGGGCAGCTAGACCTTCGATCTTTTACCATCTTCCTGTCATGAGCTCTGGAACTGACGCCCAGCAAGTAGCTACAAGGTAAATAGTAAATCCGGAAGTCGGCCAGGGGAACACAAACGGAGGAAAAGAAAGTCGGGCCACAGACTCGTTAATAAATACATAAAGAGAAGTCCCAGGCTGTGTCTGACAGACAGGATTTCTCATGGTACCTGACGGACTTTTGATTCATCCTGAAAGCGATCAGACCACTGCGGGATTCGAAGCAGTGCAGTTGACAGGGGGACAAGCTCAATTTCTGGAAGGTCCCTGCCACGCACCGTGCACCAAGGGTCAATCGGTAGGGACGTGGCGAGTGACTGGACATGCTCTCAACCGGGATACGCATCGGGCGCTTCGGGGGCTTGTCCAGACACCTTGCTGGGGGCCCCTCTTCCCAAGCTTCTGATTGTCGGCAGGTGGGCCTGAACACTGCCATTTCTACAAAGTTCCCAGGACATGTGGATGCTGGTCTGGGAAACACTCTTTGAGCACCTCCGCCTTACGGGAAGACGACCCAGCCGAACGACCGCACGCATGAGGTGGAAGACGTTGAACACCGGAGCGAGGCACAGGCAAATGGGACTCCCAGGAGAGGGTACCTCGACAGCTATTTGAAATGACACACTGACAGCCTAAGGGGCACGAGTGAACTCAGGCTTGTTTGCTTTGACTCCCAGTCATCTATACTTGCAGGACGGCTCTGGGTTTTCTCCTGGAAACCAACACTCCTTGCAATGGAGTCCCTGATGCCCACGGAGAAGCGTTTTCTCCCTGGGGTTTCCGGCATGGGTGCTCTTAGGCACAGATCCCTGCACCGTGGAGCCATTCCACAGGAGGCTACGGGTTCTGGGTCCTAATCCTGCCTCTTCCACTTTGGAGACCTCTCCTTACTTTCTTCCTTCTGGGAGTAAAGATACCCAAGCGCCATGGTGTCAATGTGATCTGAGTCCCAGGATTTCCCTTTGAGCATCATCCCCAAGGTGTAGCGTGCCACAGAAATATCATTGAGGACGGAATACGTTCACATACAGAAATGGGAGGGAAATGATTCCCCAAGCCATCGGCTGACTCAGCACTGACCCTGGACACCCCGTCGCGAGTGCTGTAAAAGTGCTCCTGACATGACATGGAAGACAACTGGTGCAATGAAGCTAGGGAAGCCACGGCCTCTGAATCATTTCTTTGTCCCACCCGCTCAGAAGCAGGTGTCCCTTGTGCCATTGTCTTCGGTGTTAAGCAAGAAAACAGACCAACAGCGAGGACAAGCCCCACCTCCCACGCCCGAGAAACCCAAAAGCCTGCTGAAACACGGGATAGATGCCATCACCTCTCAAGGCGACGGGTCAGACGTCTTTTAGTCTGGAAACTATCGTCCTGAGCCGCGATGCCTGGCACCAGTGGCTTAGGCGTGGGAGGGATCCTCTGTTCTGAACTCAACCTACCTGCTCCACGCCCAGGACCGGTCAAGGTGGGGCCCACTCCAGTGCTGCCTCCGCTGCCGGCGTTGAGGGTCGTGAAACCTGGATGTCCAGCACCACCTGAGGGAAACATAAAATGAACTTCTCATTTCAACGGTCCTTGGACTTTATCACCAATGGGGGATTGAACGATTCGGTCAGTTCCCGCCACAGAAAAGGCAGCCTGAATCCAGCGACTTTCTGTCCACAGTCCCCTAAGGTTGGATTCTACTCTAACATTCCTCCAACATTTTGTTGTCGTCCTTCCCATTTCCTGATTGGGGTTGTCGCTCCTTTCTTCCTAACGCTCCTGTGTTCTGCATCTCCAATTGGCTCACACTAGGTCCTCCTCTATTCGTCTCCAGGAGGTTGCTTTCAAAGAAACGCCACCTTCCGCCCCGATCACACTGTCCCTCAGGGATGCAAGTCACACTGATGAAATGTCGTGCCGTAGCTAATGACACCCTTCCACTTAAAACACTCAAGACAGCCAGCTATAGCATTCCCTAGTGGCACGTTTTCTCTAACCCTGGCCTAATTTTTTTCACACTGGAGCTTGATCTGACTGAGGTCTGTACTGGATACTATCCGAATCCTAGACGATATGGAAGAAAAGCAAAACGGAACCCATAGGACAGCCACTCCATCTATCCTGGACCAAAACAAGTTAAATGCAAGTCTTTTGGGATAGAGTTTGACCTCCGTGGGTGGGAAAAGGCCAATCAATTCCTTGTTTGCCATGTTTTCTCAAAAGCCCTACTCTCATGTCACTTCCTTCCTCAAAACCCGAAGTTGCAGATAACTCTCAGTGACAGGCGTCGTGTTTTTTGTGTGTGTCTGTATGTGTGTGTGTGTGTGTGTGTGTGTGTGTGTGTGTGTCTGAGTGTTTTAAGTCAGAAGCAAGGTGGGAGTATACGAACCTGTTCTTGAAGGTTCTGACTGAAGTCCTCGAGTTGTTCCTGAGAAGAAAAAGAGAAATGAGGGGCCACGTGGTGACTCAGGCCGTTCAGCCTCTGACTGTGGATTAAGGCTCCGGTCATGATGTCAGGGTGGTGCGATGAAGCCCGGAGTTGGGCTCCGGGCAGGGTGTGGAGCCTGCTTGCGATTCAATCTCCCCCTCTCCCTCTGCCTACAGCACGGCTAGGTGTACCATTCTGAGAATTTACCTTTTAGAGAGAAGAAGCAATGCACTTGAAGCTATCAAACTGTTATGTGACAGAAACCCACTTTCTCTTGACAAAGGCCACGGCCTCTGAATGACATTCTCAACTCGCTCCAACTTGCCTTTCTCTGCTTGGGGCTCTAGTGGTCTCACCGGCTGGCGATCCAGTCGGACCCTCCAAAAGCAACACTAACTCTGTCTCGGGAGCTCTGCTGAAGCAGCACGGATGGTGCTGCACGCGGCTTTCAAAGTCCTTTCCATACACTGGTTCGGGCAATTGGTTCACGGATTTCTTCACGTCCCGCCTCAGGTCGAAGGCGTAGCCAAGATGGCAAACCGTGACCCTATCCCAGGCCAGACCCAGTCTCAGAAGTCCAAAGGCGGGAATCTGGCAATTCCACAGAGACCCTGCTCTGCTCTACATCCCGTCTGAGCTGATGTCACAGAAACACTGCCGCGAAGCCCACACAAACCGGGCGGGCGGGTGGGAGTGGGGCCAGGAAGACGGGCACTACCCACGAAAGAGTGACGAATCCCTCCGAAGCCAAGGGCACCTGCCCTCAGGTCAGGAAGAAGATGCTTTCGACCTTGCATTGCCATACCTGGTCTGCCTCCCGAGGTTGCGCCTGGGGCACTTGACTCTCCACTTGTCCTCTCACCCCCATGGACTGTGCTGAAGCCCTCTGAAATTTCTGCGGAACCTGACACAACAGCGGAGAAAGGGTTTTACTTCGAGGCTGGCAGGATTCTGCATAGCACTCTTCCCTGGGAGGGCACAATGGAGTTTTCTACTACAAAAGCGTCCTGAAAGGACGCCTAGGATGTCTGCCGCTAGCTATCTCATACCAGTCTAATATCACATACAGCTCCGTCTTGAGAGCGACATGGGTCGTGCTCAGCGCCACCGAAGAGGTGCTAAGGGGTCTCTCCTGACTTGTCTGATTTCCCTGCGCTTGGCGCTCCTGTGCTAGGTTCCTTGGGCAAGTGATGTCTTGCTTACCTCCTCCGGTTGCTGCGGTCGGGCCGCCGGTTCCTCCTGAAAAGAGACAGCAGAGGAAACATTACCCTAGACAGAAATCAATTCATTTACTCTGACAGAAGCCCCACACAGCAGGCCGTATTATTGTTCTTCCCATGGGACCAACGGGGCTCACTGACGTCGTGCTCCAGTTCAGCCTGGGAGTGGGCAGCAGATCCAGGAGCCAAAGCCAGGCAGTCTCCCCCTGGACTTTCGACTCTAACGGTGCCTCTCGGAGCATCTGTGGGAAGGGCGCCATTCTCCACCACTTCCAATCGGCCTTATGTGGAGGTTCCGGCAAAGGCCCACAAAGGCAGAGACGTGACATTCTACACACACAGCAGACCCGAGGGATACAGAAGCTTTCACTCAACGGACAGAACATCCCCGTGGCAAACCGCTCCTCAGTCCTTACCACGGCACGCCCCGGGATCAAACCGTTCCGGGCGCCACCCCTTGGTGGACCAAACTTTGAGGAGCGCCACGCCAAGCCCCTGCACCTAGTATTGCCTGACAGCCAAAAGATGGAGCTGCAGACTGGGCGTCCTTGCCCAAGCATCCCGATCCGCACTTGTGGAAGCAGACACTGAATGGTCGTTGCCCTCACCCTGCAGTCAAGTCACTACTCTGATGGGGAGCCCCCAGTGTCTTCGTGTGGGCAGCTAGACCTTCGATCTTTTACCATCTTCCTGTCATGAGCTCTGGAACTGACGCCCAGCAAGTAGCTACAAGGTAAATAGTAAATCCGGAAGTCGGCCAGGGGAACACAAACGGAGGAAAAGAAAGTCGGGCCACAGACTCGTTAATAAATACATAAAGAGAAGTCCCAGGCTGTGTCTGACAGACAGGATTTCTCATGGTACCTGACGGACTTTTGATTCATCCTGAAAGCGATCAGACCACTGCGGGATTCGAAGCAGTGCAGTTGACAGGGGGACAAGCTCAATTTCTGGAAGGTCCCTGCCACGCACCGTGCACCAAGGGTCAATCGGTAGGGACGTGGCGAGTGACTGGACATGCTCTCAACCGGGATACGCATCCGGGGCTTCGGGCGCTTGTCCAGACACCTTGCTGGGGGCCCCTCTTCCCAAGCTTCTGATTGTCGGCAGGTGGGCCTGAACACTGCCATTTCTACAAAGTTCCCAGGACATGTGGATGCTGGTCTGGGAAACACTCTTTGAGCACCTCCGCCTTACAGGAAGACGACCCAGCCGAAGGACCGCACGCATGAGGTGGAAGACGTTGAACACCGGAGCGAGGCACAGGCAAATGGGACTCCCAGGAGAGGGTACCTCGACACCTATTTGAAATGACACACTGACAGCCTAAGGGGCACGAGTGAACTCAGGCTTGTTTGCTTTGACTCCCAGTCATTTATACTTGCAGGACGGCTCTGGGTTTTCTCCTGGAAACCAACACTCCTTGCAATGGAGTCCCTGATGCCCACGGAGAAGCGTTTTCTCCCTGGGGTTTCCGGCATGGGTGCTCTTAGGCACAGATCCACGCACCGTGGAGCCATTCCAGAGGAGGCTACGGGTTCTGGGTCCTAATCCTGCCTCTTCCACTTTGGAGACCTCTCCTTACTTTCTTCTTCTGGGAATAAAGATACCCAAGTGCCATGGTGTCAATGTGATCTGAGTCCCAGGATTTCCCTTTGAGCATCATCCCCAAGGTGTAGCGTGCCACAGAAATATCATTGAGGACGGAATACTTTCACATACAGAAATGGGAGGGAAATGATTCCCCAAGCCATCGGCTGACTCAGCACTGACCCTGGACACCCCGTCGCGAGTGCTGTAAAAGTGCTCCTGACATGACATGGAGGACGACTGGTGCAATGAAGCTAGGGAAGCCACGGGCTCTGAATCATTTCTTTGTCCCGCCCGCTCGGAAGCCGGTGTCCCTTGTGCCATTGTCTTCGGTGTTAAGCAAGAAAACAGACCAACAGCGAGGACAAGCCCCACCCCCCACGCCCGAGAAACCCAAAAGCCTGCTGAAACACGGGATAGGTGCCATCACCTCTCAAGGCGACGGGTCAGACGTCTTTTAGTCTGGAAACTATCGTCCTGAGCCGCGATGCCTGGCACCAGTGGTTAGGCGTGGGAGGGATCCTCTGTTCTGAACTCAACCTACCTGCTCCACGCCCAGGACCGGTCAAGGTGGGGCCCACTCCAGTGCTGCCTCCGCTGCCGGCGTTGAGGGTCGTGAAACCTGGATGTCCAGCACCACCTGAGGGAAACATAAAATGAACTTCTCATTTCAACGGTCCTTGGACTTTATCACCAATGGGGGATTGAACGATTCGGTCAGTTCCCGCCACAGAAAAGGCAGCCTGAATCCAGCGACTTTCTGTCCACAGTCCCCTAAGGTTGGATTCTACTCTAACATTCCTCCAACATTTTGTTGTCGTCCTTCCCATTTCCTGATTGGGGTTGTCGCTCCTTTCTTCCTAACGCTCCTGTGTTCTGCATCTCCAATTGGCTCACACTAGGTCCTCCTCTATTCGTCTCCAGGAGGTTGCTTTCAAAGAAACGCCACCTTCCGCCCCGATCACACTGTCCCTCAGGGATGCAAGTCACACTGATGAAATGTCGTGCCGTAGCTAATGACACCCTTCCACTTAAAACACTCAAGACAGCCAGCTATAGCATTCCCTAGTGGCACGTTTTCTCTAACCCTGGCCTAATTTTTTTCACACTGGAGCTTGATCTGACTGAGGTCTGTACTGGATACTATCCGAATCCTAGACGATATGGAAGAAAAGCAAAACGGAACCCATAGGACAGCCACTCCATCTATCCTGGACCAAAACAAGTTAAATGCAAGTCTTTTGGGATAGAGTTTGACCTCCGCGGGTGGGAAAAGGCCAGTCAATTCCTTGTTTGCCATGTTTTCTCAAAAGCCCTACTCTCATGTCACTTCCTTCCTCAAAACCCGAAGTTGCAGATAACTCTCAGTGACAGGCGTTGTGTTTTTTTTGTGTGTCTGTATGTGTGTGTGTGTGTGTGTGTGTGTGTGTGAGTGTTTTAAGTCAGAAGCAAGGTAGGAGTATACGAACCTGTTCTTGAAGGTTCTGACTGAAGTCCTCGAGTTGTTCCTGAGAAGAAAAAGAGAAATGAGGGGCCACGTGGTGACTCAGGCCGTTCAGCCTCTGACTGTGGATTAAGGCTCCGGTCATGATGTCAGGGTGGTGCGATGAAGCCCGGAGTTGGGCTCCGGGCAGGGTGTGGAGCCTGCTTGCGATTCAATCTCCCCCTCTCCCTCTGCCTACAGCACGGCTAGGTGTACCATTCTGAGAATTTACCTTTTAGAGAGAAGAAGCAATGCACTTGAAGCTATCAAACTGTTATGTGACAGAAACCCACTTTCTCTTGACAAAGGCCACGGCCTCTGAATGACATTCTCAACTCGCTCCAACTTGCCTTTCTCTGCTTGGGGCTCTAGTGGTCTCACCGGCTGGCGATCCAGTCGGACCCTCCAAAAGCAACACTAACTCTGTCTCGGGAGCTCTGCTGAAGCAGCACGGATGGTGCTGCACGCGGCTTTCAAAGTCCTTTCCATACACTGGTTCGGGCAATTGGTTCACGGATTTCTTCACGTCCCGCCTCAGGTCGAAGGCGTAGCCAAGATGGCAAACCGTGACCCTATCCCAGGCCAGACCCAGTCTCAGAAGTCCAAAGGCGGGAATCTGGCAATTCCACAGAGACCCTGCTCTGCTCTACATCCCGTCTGAGCTGATGTCACAGAAACACTGCCGCGAAGCCCACACAAACCGGGCGGGGGGGGTGGGGGTGGGGCCAGGAAGACGGGCACTACCCACGAAAGAGTGACGAATCCCTCCGAAGCCAAGGGCACCTGCCCTCAGGTCAGGAAGAAGATGCTTTCGACCTTGCATTGCCATACCTGGTCTGCCTGCCGAGGTTGCGCCTGGGGCACTTGACTCTCCACTTGTCCTCTCAACCCCATGGACTGTGCTGAAGCCCTCTGAAATTTCTGCGGAACCTGACACAACAGCGGAGAAAGGGTTTTACTTCGAGGCTGGCAGGATTCTGCATAGCACTCTTCCCTGGGAGGGCACAATGGAGTTTTCTACTACAAAAGCGTCCTGAAAGGACGCCTAGGATGTCTGCCGCTAGCTATCTCATACCAGTCTAATATCACATACAGCTCCGTCTTGAGAGCGACATGGGTCGTGCTCAGCGCCACCGAAGAGGTGCTAAGGGGTCTCTCCTGACTTGTCTGATTTCCCTGCGCTTGGCGCTCCTGTGCTAGGTTCCTTGGGCAAGTGATGTCTTGCTTACCTCCTCCGGTTGCTGCGGTCGGGCCGCCGGTTCCTCCTGAAAAGAGACAGCAGAGGAAACATTACCCTAGACAGAAATCAATTCATTTACTCTGACAGAAGCCCCACACAGCAGGCCGTATTATTGTTCTTCCCATGGGACCGACGGGGCTCACTGACGTCGTGCTCCAGGTCAGCCCGGGAGTGGGCAGCAGATCCAGGAGCCAAAGCCAGGCAGTCTCCCCCTGGACTTTCGACTCTAACGGTGCCTCTCGGAGCATCTGTGGGAAGGGCGCCATTCTCCACCACTTCCAATCGGCCTTATGTGGAGGTTCCGGCAAAGGCCCACAAAGGCAGAGACGTGACATTCTACACACACAGCAGACCCGAGGGATACAGAAGCTTTCACTCAACGGACAGAACATCCCCGTGGCAAACTGCTCCTCAGTCCTTACCACGGCACGCCCCGGGATCAAACCGTTCCGGGCGCCACCCCTTGGTGGACCAAACTTTGAGGAGCGCCACGCCAAGCCCCTGCACCTAGTATTGCCTGACAGCCAAAAGATGGAGCTGCAGACTGGGCGTCCTTGCCCAAGCATCCCGATCCGCACTTGTGGAAGCAGACACTGAATGGTCGTTGCCCTCACCCTGCAGTCAAGTCACTACTCTGATGGGGAGCCCCCAGTGTCTTCGTGTGGGCAGCTAGACCTTCGATCTTTTACCATCTTCCTGTCATGAGCTCTGGAACTGACGCCCAGCAAGTAGCTACAAGGTAAATAGTAAATCCGGAAGTCGGCCAGGGGAACACAAACGGAGGAAAAGAAAGTCGGGCCACAGACTCGTTAATAAATACATAAAGAGAAGTCCCAGGCTGTGTCTGACAGACAGGATTTCTCATGGTACCTGACGGACTTTTGATTCATCCTGAAAGCGATCAGACCACTGCGGGATTCGAAGCAGTGCAGTTGACAGGGGGACAAGCTCAATTTCTGGAAGGTCCCTGCCACGCACCGTGCACCAAGGGTCAATCGGTAGGGACGTGGCGAGTGACTGGACATGCTCTCAACCGGGATACGCATCCGGGGCTTCGGGCGCTTGTCCAGACACCTTGCTGGGGGCCCCTCTTCCCAAGCTTCTGATTGTCGGCAGGTGGGCCTGAACACTGCCATTTCTACAAAGTTCCCAGGACATGTGGATGCTGGTCTGGGAAACACTCTTTGAGCACCTCCGCCTTACAGGAAGACGACCCAGCCGAAGGACCGCACGCATGAGGTGGAAGACGTTGAACACCGGAGCGAGGCACAGGCAAATGGGACTCCCAGGAGAGGGTACCTCGACACCTATTTGAAATGACACACTGACAGCCTAAGGGGCACGAGTGAACTCAGGCTTGTTTGCTTTGACTCCCAGTCATTTATACTTGCAGGACGGCTCTGGGTTTTCTCCTGGAAACCAACACTCCTTGCAATGGAGTCCCTGATGCCCACGGAGAAGCGTTTTCTCCCTGGGGTTTCCGGCATGGGTGCTCTTAGGCACAGATCCACGCACCGTGGAGCCATTCCACAGGAGGCTACGGGTTCTGGGTCCTAATCCTGCCTCTTCCACTTTGGAGACCTCTCCTTACTTTCTTCTTCTGGGAATAAAGATACCCAAGTGCCATGGTGTCAATGTGATCTGAGTCCCAGGATTTCCCTTTGAGCATCATCCCCAAGGTGTAGCGTGCCACAGAAATATCATTGAGGACGGAATACTTTCACATACAGAAATGGGAGGGAAATGATTCCCCAAGCCATCGGCTGACTCAGCACTGACCCTGGACACCCCGTCGCGAGTGCTGTAAAAGTGCTCCTGACATGACATGGAGGACGACTGGTGCAATGAAGCTAGGGAAGCCACAGCCTCTGAATCATTTCTTTGTCCCGCCCGCTCGGAAGCCGGTGTCCCTTGTGCCATTGTCTTCGGTGTTAAGCAAGAAAACAGACCAACAGCGAGGACAAGCCCCACCCCCCACGCCCGAGAAACCCAAAAGCCTGCTGAAACACGGGATAGGTGCCATCACCTCTCAAGGCGACGGGTCAGACGTCTTTTAGTCTGGAAACTATCATCCTGAGCCGCGATGCCTGGCACCAGTGGTTAGGCGTGGGAGGGATCCTCTGTTCTGAACTCAACCTACCTGCTCCACGCCCAGGACCGGTCAAGGTGGGGCCCACTCCAGTGCTGCCTCCGCTGCCGGCGTTGAGGGTCGTGAAACCTGGATGTCCAGCACCACCTGAGGGAAACATAAAATGAACTTCTCATTTCAACGGTCCTTGGACTTTATCACCAATGGGGGATTGAACGATTCGGTCAGTTCCCGCCACAGAAAAGGCAGCCTGAATCCAGCGACTTTCTGTCCACAGTCCCCTAAGGTTGGATTCTACTCTAACATTCCTCCAACATTTTGTTGTCGTCCTTCCCATTTCCTGATTGGGGTTGTCGCTCCTTTCTTCCTAACGCTCCTGTGTTCTGCATCTCCAATTGGCTCACACTAGGTCCTCCTCTATTCGTCTCCAGGAGGTTGCTTTCAAAGAAACGCCACCTTCCGCCCCGATCACACTGTCCCTCAGGGATGCAAGTCACACTGATGAAATGTCGTGCCGTAGCTAATGACACCCTTCCACTTAAAACACTCAAGACAGCCAGCTATAGCATTCCCTAGTGGCACGTTTTCTCTAACCCTGGCCTAATTTTTTTCACACTGGAGCTTGATCTGACTGAGGTCTGTACTGGATACTATCCGAATCCTAGACGATATGGAAGAAAAGCAAAACGGAACCCATAGGACAGCCACTCCATCTATCCTGGACCAAAACAAGTTAAATGCAAGTCTTTTGGGATAGAGTTTGACCTCCGCGGGTGGGAAAAGGCCAGTCAATTCCTTGTTTGCCATGTTTTCTCAAAAGCCCTACTCTCATGTCACTTCCTTCCTCAAAACCCGAAGTTGCAGATAACTCTCAGTGACAGGCGTTGTGTTTTTTTTGTGTGTCTGTATGTGTGTGTGTGTGTGTGTGTGTGTGTGTGTGAGTGTTTTAAGTCAGAAGCAAGGTAGGAGTATACGAACCTGTTCTTGAAGGTTCTGACTGAAGTCCTCGAGTTGTTCCTGAGAAGAAAAAGAGAAATGAGGGGCCACGTGGTGACTCAGGCCGTTCAGCCTCTGACTGTGGATTAAGGCTCCGGTCATGATGTCAGGGTGGTGCGATGAAGCCCGGAGTTGGGCTCCGGGCAGGGTGTGGAGCCTGCTTGCGATTCAATCTCCCCCTCTCCCTCTGCCTACAGCACGGCTAGGTGTACCATTCTGAGAATTTACCTTTTAGAGAGAAGAAGCAATGCACTTGAAGCTATCAAACTGTTATGTGACAGAAACCCACTTTCTCTTGACAAAGGCCACGGCCTCTGAATGACATTCTCAACTCGCTCCAACTTGCCTTTCTCTGCTTGGGGCTCTAGTGGTCTCACCGGCTGGCGATCCAGTCGGACCCTCCAAAAGCAACACTAACTCTGTCTCGGGAGCTCTGCTGAAGCAGCACGGATGGTGCTGCACGCGGCTTTCAAAGTCCTTTCCATACACTGGTTCGGGCAATTGGTTCACGGATTTCTTCACGTCCCGCCTCAGGTCGAAGGCGTAGCCAAGATGGCAAACCGTGACCCTATCCCAGGCCAGACCCAGTCTCAGAAGTCCAAAGGCGGGAATCTGGCAATTCCACAGAGACCCTGCTCTGCTCTACATCCCGTCTGAGCTGATGTCACAGAAACACTGCCGCGAAGCCCACACAAACCGGGCGGGGGGGTGGGGGTGGGGCCAGGAAGACGGGCACTACCCACGAAAGAGTGACGAATCCCTCCGAAGCCAAGGGCACCTGCCCTCAGGTCAGGAAGAAGATGCTTTCGACCTTGCATTGCCATACCTGGTCTGCCTCCCGAGGTTGCGCCTGGGGCACTTGACTCTCCACTTGTCCTCTCACCCCCATGGACTGTGCTGAAGCCCTCTGAAATTTCTGCGGAACCTGACACAACAGCGGAGAAAGGGTTTTACTTCGAGGCTGGCAGGATTCTGCATAGCACTCTTCCCTGGGAGGGCACAATGGAGTTTTCTACTACAAAAGCGTCCTGAAAGGACGCCTAGGATGTCTGCCGCTAGCTATCTCATACCAGTCTAATATCACATACAGCTCCGTCTTGAGAGCGACATGGGTCGTGCTCAGCGCCACCGAAGAGGTGCTAAGGGGTCTCTCCTGACTTGTCTGATTTCCCTGCGCTTGGCGCTCCTGTGCTAGGTTCCTTGGGCAAGTGATGTCTTGCTTACCTCCTCCGGTTGCTGCGGTCGGGCCGCCGGTTCCTCCTGAAAAGAGACAGCAGAGGAAACATTACCCTAGACAGAAATCAATTCATTTACTCTGACAGAAGCCCCACACAGCAGGCCGTATTATTGTTCTTCCCATGGGACCAACGGGGCTCACTGACGTCGTGCTCCAGTTCAGCCCGGGAGTGGGCAGCAGATCCAGGAGCCAAAGCCAGGCAGTCTCCCCCTGGACTTTCGACTCTAACGGTGCCTCTCGGAGCATCTGTGGGAAGGGCGCCATTCTCCACCACTTCCAATCGGCCTTATGTGGAGGTTCCGGCAAAGGCCCACAAAGGCAGAGACGTGACATTCTACACACACAGCAGACCCGAGGGATACAGAAGCTTTCACTCAACGGACAGAACATCCCCGTGGCAAACCGCTCCTCAGTCCTTACCACGGCACGCCCCGGGATCAAACCGTTCCGGGCGCCACCCCTTTGTGGACCAAACTTTGAGGAGCGCCACGCCAAGCCCCTGCACCTAGTATTGCCTGACAGCCAAAAGATGGAGCTGCAGACTGGGCGTCCTTGCCCAAGCATCCCGATCCGCACTTGTGGAAGCAGACACTGAATGGTCGTTGCCCTCACCCTGCAGTCAAGTCACTACTCTGATGGGGAGCCCCCAGTGTCTTCGTGTGGGCAGCTAGACCTTCGATCTTTTACCATCTTCCTGTCATGAGCTCTGGAACTGACGCCCAGCAAGTAGCTACAAGGTAAATAGTAAATCCGGAAGTCGGCCAGGGGAACACTATCGGAGGAAAAGAAAGTCGGGCCACAGACTCGTTAATCAATACATAAAGAGAAGTCCCAGGCTGTGTCTGACAGACAGGATTTCTCATGGTACCTGACGGACTTTTGATTCATCCTGAAAGCGATCAGACCACTGCGGGATTCGAAGCAGTGCAGTTGACAGGGGGACAAGCTCAATTTCTGGAAGGTCCCTGCCATGCACCGTGCACCAACATTTTGTTGTCGTCCTTCCCATTTCCTGATTGGGGTTGTCGCTCCTTTCTTCCTAACGCTCCTGTGTTCTGCATCTCCAATTGGCTCACACTAGGTCCTCCTCTATTCGTCTCCAGGAGGTTGCTTTCAAAGAAACGCCACCTTCCGCCCCGATCACACTGTCCCTCAGGGATGCAAGTCACACTGATGAAATGTTGTGCCGTAGCTAATGACACCCTTCCACTTAAAACACTCAAGACAGCCAGCTATAGCATTCCCTAGTGGCACGTTTTCTCTAACCCTGGCCTAATTTTTTTCACACTGGAGCTTGATCTGACTGAGGTCTGTACTAGATACTATCCGAATCCTAGACGATATGGAAGAAAAGCAAAACGGAACCCATAGGACAGCCACTCCATCTATCCTGGACCAAAACAAATTAAATGCAAGTCTTTTGGGATAGAGTTTGACCTCCGCGGGTGGGAAAAGGCCAGTCAATTCCTTGTTTGCCATGTTTTCTCAAAAGCCCTACTCTCATGTCACTTCCTTCCTCAAAACCCGAAGTTGCAGATAACTCTCAGTGACAGGCGTTGTGTTTTTTTTGTGTGTATGTGTGTGTGTGTGTGTGTGTGAGTGTTTTAAGTCAGAAGCAAGGTAGGAGTATACGAACCTGTTCTTGAAGGTTCTGACTGAAGTCCTCGAGTTGTTCCTGAGAAGAAAAAGAGAAATGAGGGGCCACGTGGTGACTCAGGCCGTTCAGCCTCTGACTGTGGATTAAGGCTCCGGTCATGATGTCAGGGTGGTGCGATGAAGCCCGGAGTTGGGCTCCGGGCAGGGTGTGGAGCCTGCTTGCGATTCAATCTCCCCCTCTCCCTCTGCCTACAGCACAGCTAGGTGTACCATTCTGAGAATTTACCTTTTAGAGAGAAGAAGCAATGCACTTGAAGCTATCAAACTGTTATGTGACAGAAACCCACTTTCTCTTGACAAAGGCCACGGCCTCTGAATGACATTCTCAACTCGCTCCAAAGTGCCTTTCTCTGCTTGGGGCTCTAGTGGTCTCACCGGCTGGCGATCCAGTCGGACCCTCCAAAAGCAACACTAACTCTGTCTCGGGAGCTCTGCTGAAGCAGCACGGATGGTGCTGCACGCGGCTTTCAAAGTCCTTTCCATACACTGGTCCGGGCAATTGGTTCACGGATTTCTTCACGTCCCGCCTCAGGTCGAAGGCGTAGCCAAGATGGCAAACCGTGACCCTATCCCAGGCCAGACCCAGTCTCAGAAGTCCAAAGGCGGGAATCTGGCAATTCCACAGAGACCCTGCTCTGCTCTACATCCCGTCTGAGCTGATGTCACAGAAACACTGCCGCGAAGCCCACACAAACCGGGCGGGGGGGTGGGGGTGGGGCCAGGAAGACGGGCACTACCCACGAAAGAGTGACGAATCCCTCCGAAGCCAAGGGCACCTGCCCTCAGGTCAGGAAGAAGATGCTTTCGACCTTGCATTGCCATACCTGGTCTGCCTCCCGAGGTTGCGCCTGGGGCACTTGACTCTCCACTTGTCTTCTCACCCCCATGGACTGTGCTGAAGCCCTCTGAAATTTCTGCGGAACCTGACACAACAGTGGAGAAAGGGTTTTACTTCGAGGCTGGCAGGATTCTGCCTAGCACTCTTCCCTGGGAGGGCACAATGGAGTTTTCTACTACAAAAGCGTCCTGAAAGGACGCCTAGGATGTCTGCCGCTAGCTATCTCATACCAGTCTAATATCACATACAGCTCCGTCTTGAGAGCGACATGGGTCGTGCTCAGCGCCACCGAAGAGGTGCTAAGGGGTCTCTCCTGACTTGTCTGATTTCCCTGCGCTTGGCGCTCCTGTGCTAGGTTCCTTGGGCAAGTGATGTCTTGCTTACCTCCTCCGGTTGCTGCGGTCGGGCCGCCGGTTCCTCCTGAAAAGAGACAGCAGAGGAAACATTACCCTAGACAGAAATCAATTCATTTACTCTGACAGAAGCCCCACACAGCAGGCCGTATTATTGTTCTTCTCATGGGACCTACGGGGCTCACTGACGTCGTGCTCCAGGTCAGCCCGGGAGTGGGCAGCAGATCCAGGAGCCAAAGCCAGGCAGTCTCCCCCGGACTTCGACTCTAACGGTGCCTCTCGGAGCATCTGTGGGAAGGGCGCCATTCTCCACCACTTCCAATCGGCCTTATGTGGAGGTTCCGGCAAAGGCCCACAAAGGCAGAGACGTGACATTCTACACACACAGCAGACCCGAGGGATACAGAAGCTTTCACTCAACGGACAGAACATCCCCGTGGCAAACCGCTCCTCAGTCCTTACCACGGCACGCCCCGGGATCAAACCGTTCCGGGCGCCACCCCTTGGTGGACCAAACTTTGAGGAGCGCCACGCCAAGCCCCTGCACCTAGTATTGCCTGACAGCCAAAAGATGGAGCTGCAGACTGGGCGTCCTTGCCCAAGCATCCCGATCCGCACTTGTGGAAGCAGACACTGAATGGTCGTTGCCCTCACCCTGCAGTCAAGTCACTACTCTGATGGGGAGCCCCCAGTGTCTTCGTGTGGGCAGCTAGACCTTCGATCTTTTACCATCTTCCTGTCATGAGCTCTGGAACTGACGCCCAGCAAGTAGCTACAAGGTAAATAGTAAATCCGGAAGTCGGCCAGGGGAACACAAACGGAGGAAAAGAAAGTCGGGCCACAGACTCGTTAATCAATACATAAAGAGAAGTCCCAGGCTGTGTCTGACAGACAGGATTTCTCATGGTACCTGACGGACTTTTGATTCATCCTGAAAGCGATCAGACCACTGCGGGATTCGAAGCAGTGCAGTTGACAGGGGGACAAGCTCAATTTCTGGAAGGTCCCTGCCATGCACCGTGCACCAACATTTTGTTGTCGTCCTTCCCATTTCCTGATTGGGGTTGTCGCTCCTTTCTTCCTAACGCTCCTGTGTTCTGCATCTCCAATTGGCTCACACTAGGTCCTCCTCTATTCATCTCCAGGAGGTTGCTTTCAAAGAAACGCCACCTTCCGCCCCGATCACACTATCCCTCAGGGATGCAAGTCACACTGATGAAATGTTGTGCCGTAGCTAATGACACCCTTCCACTTAAAACACTCAAGACAGCCAGCTATAGCATTCCCTAGTGGCACGTTTTCTCTAACCCTGGCCTAATTTTTTTCACACTGGAGCTTGATCTGACTGAGGTCTGTACTAGATACTATCCGAATCCTAGACGATATGGAAGAAAAGCAAAACGGAACCCATAGGACAGCCACTCCATCTATCCTGGACCAAAACAAATTAAATGCAAGTCTTTTGGGATAGAGTTTGACCTCCGCGGGTGGGAAAAGGCCAGTCAATTCCTTGTTTGCCATGTTTTCTCAAAAGCCCTACTCTCATGTCACTTCCTTCCTCAAAACCCGAAGTTGCAGATAACTCTCAGTGACAGGCGTTGTGTTTTTTTTGTGTGTGTGTTTGTGTGTGTGTGTGTGTGTGTGAGTGTTTTAAGTCAGAAGCAAGGTAGGAGTATACGAACCTGTTCTTGAAGGTTCTGACTGAAGTCCTCGAGTTGTTCCTGAGAAGAAAAAGAGAAATGAGGGGCCACGTGGTGACTCAGGCCGTTCAGCCTCTGACTGTGGATTAAGGCTCCGGTCATGATGTCAGGGTGGTGCGATGAAGCCCGGAGTTGGGCTCCGGGCAGGGTGTGGAGCCTGCTTGCGATTCAATCTCCCCCTCTCCCTCTGCCTACAGCACGGCTAGGTGTACCATTCTGAGAATTTACCTTTTAGAGAGAAGAAGCAATGCACTTGAAGCTATCAAACTGTTATGTGACAGAAACCCACTTTCTCTTGACAAAGGCCACGGCCTCTGAATGACATTCTCAACTCGCTCCAACTTGCCTTTCCCTGCTTGAGGCTCTAGTGGTCTCACCGGCTGGCGATCCAGTCGGACCCTCCAAAAGCAACACTAACTCTGTCTCGGGAGCTCTGCTGAAGCAGCACGGATGGTGCTGCACGCGGCTTTCAAAGTCCTTTCCATACACTGGTCCGGGCAATTGGTTCACGGATTTCTTCACGTCCCGCCTCAGGTCGAAGGCGTAGCCAAGATGGCAAACCGTGACCCTATCCCAGGCCAGACCCAGTCTCAGAAGTCCAAAGGCGGGAATCTGGCAATTCCACAGAGACCCTGCTCTGCTCTACATCCCGTCTGAGCTGATGTCACAGAAACGCTGCCGCGAAGCCCACACAAACCGGGCGGGGGGGTGGGGGTGGGGCCAGGAAGACGGGCACTACCCACGAAAGAGTGACGAATCCCTCCGAAGCCAAGGGCACCTGCCCTCAGGTCAGGAAGAAGATGCTTTCGACCTTGCATTGCCATACCTGGTCTGCCTCCCGAGGTTGCGCCTGGGGCACTTGACTCTCCACTTGTCTTCTCACCCCCATGGACTGTGCTGAAGCCCTCTGAAATTTCTGCGGAACCTGACACAACAGCGGAGAAAGGGTTTTACTTCGAGGCTGGCAGGATTCTGCATAGCACTCTTCCCTGGGAGGGCACAATGGAGTTTTCTACTACAAAAGCGTCCTGAAAGGACGCCTAGGATGTCTGCCGCTAGCTATCTCATACCAGTCTAATATCACATACAGCTCCGTCTTGAGAGCGACATGGGTCGTGCTCAGCGCCACCGAAGAGGTGCTAAGGGGTCTCTCCTGACTTGTCTGATTTCCCTGCGCTTGGCGCTCCTGTGCTAGGTTCCTTGGGCAAGTGATGTCTTGCTTACCTCCTCCGGTTGCTGCGGTCGGGCCGCCGGTTCCTCCTGAAAAGAGACAGCAGAGGAAACATTACCCTAGACAGAAATCAATTCATTTACTCTGACAGAAGCCCCACACAGCAGGCCGTATTATTGTTCTTCTCATGGGACCTACGGGGCTCACTGACGTCGTGCTCCAGGTCAGCCCGGGAGTGGGCAGCAGATCCAGGAGCCAAAGCCAGGCAGTCTCCCCCTGGACTTTCGACTCTAACGGTGCCTCTCGGAGCATCTGTGGGAAGGGCGCCATTCTCCACCACTTCCAATCGGCCTTATGTGGAGGTTCCGGCAAAGGCCCACAAAGGCAGAGACGTGACATTCTACACACACAGCAGACCCGAGGGATACAGAAGCTTTCACTCAACGGACAGAACATCCCCGTGGCAAACCGCTCCTCAGTCCTTACCACGGCACGCCCCGGGATCAAACCGTTCCGGGCGCCACCCCTTGGTGGACCAAACTTTGAGGAGCGCCATGCCAAGCCCCTGCACCTAGTATTGCCTGACAGCCAAAAGATGGAGCTGCAGACTGGGCGTCCTTGCCCAAGCATCCCGATCCGCACTTGTGGAAGCAGACACTGAATGGTCGTTGCCCTCACCCTGCAGTCAAGTCACTACTCTGATGGGGAGCCCCCAGTGTCTTCGTGTGGGCAGCTAGACCTTCGATCTTTTACCATCTTCCTGTCATGAGCTCTGGAACTGACGCCCAGCAAGTAGCTACAAGGGAAATAGTAAATCCGGAAGTCGGCCAGGGGAACACTATCGGAGGAAAAGAAAGTCGGGCCACAGACTCGTTAATAAATACATAAAGAGAAGTCCCAGGCTGTGTCTGACAGACAGGATTTCTCATGGTACCTGACGGACTTTTGATTCATCCTGAAAGCGATCAGACCACTGCGGGATTCGAAGCAGTGCAGTTGACAGGGGGACAAGCTCAATTTCTGGAAGGTCCCTGCCACGCACCGTGCACCAAGGGTCAATCGGTAGGGACGTGGCGAGTGACTGGACATGCTCTCAACCGGGATACGCATCGGGCGCTTCGGGGGCTTGTCCAGACACCTTGCTGGGGGCCCCTCTTCCCAAGCTTCTGATTGTCGGCAGGTGGGCCTGAACACTGCCATTTCTACAAAGTTCCCAGGACATGTGGATGCTGGTCTGGGAAACACTCTTTGAGCACCTCCGCCTTACAGGAAGACGACCCAGCCGAAGGACCGCACGCATGAGGTGGAAGACGTTGAACACTGGAGCGAGGCACAGGCAAATGGGACTCCCAGGAGAGGGTACCTCGACAGCTATTTGAAATGACACACTGACAGCCTAAGGGGCACGAGTGAACCAGGCTTGTTTGCTTTGACTCCCAGTCATCTATACTTGCAGGACGGCTCTGGGTTTTCTCCTGGAAACCAACACTCCTTGCAATGGAGTCCCTGATGCCCACGGAGAAGCGTTTTCTCCCTGGGGTTTCCGGCATGGGTGCTCTTAGGCACAGGTCCCCGCACCGTGGAGCCATTCCAGAGGAAGCTATGGGTTCTGGGTCCTAATCCTGCCTCTTCCACTTTGGAGACCTCTCCTTACTTTCTTCTTCTGGGAATAAAGATACCCAAGCGCCATGGTGTCAATGTGATCTAAGTCCCAGGATTTCCCTTTGAGCATCATCCCCAAGGTGTAGCGTGCCACAGAAATATCATTGAGGACGGAATACTTTCACATACAGAAATGGGAGGGAAATGATTCCCCAAGCCATCGGCTGACTCAGCACTGACCCTGGACACCCCGTCGCGAGCTCTGTAAAAGTGCTCCTGACATGACATGGAGGACGACTGGTGCAATGAAGCTAGGGAAGCCACGGGCTCTGAATCATTTCTTTGTCCCGCCCGCTCGGAAGCCGGTGTCCCTTGTGCCATTGTCTTCGGTGTTAAGCAAGAAACCAGACCAACAGCGAGGACAAGCCCCCCCCCACCTATCCCCGAGAAACCCAAAAGCCTGCTGAAACACGGGATAGGTGCCATCACCTCTCAAGGCGACGGGTCAGACGTCTTTTAGTCTGGAAACTATCGTCCTGAGCCGCGATGCCTGGCACCAGTGGCTTAGGCGTGGGAGGGATCCTCTGTTCTGAACTCAACCTACCTGCTCCACGCCCAGGACCGGTCAAGGTGGGGCCCACTCCAGTACTGCCTCCGCTGCCAGCGTCGAGAGTCGTGAAACCTGGATGTCCAGCACCACCTGAGGGAAACATAAAATGAACTTCTCATTTCAACGGTCCTTGGACTTTATCACCAATGGGGGATTGAACGATTCGGTCAGTTCCCGCCAGAGAAAATGCAGCCCGAATCCAGCGACTTTCTGTCCACAGTCCCCTAAGGTTGGATTCTACTCTACCATTTCTCCAACATTTTGTTGTCGTCCTTCCCATTTCCTGATTGGGGTTGTCGCTCCTTTCTTCCTAACGCTCATGTGTTCTGCATCTCCAATTGGCTCACACTAGGTCCTCCTCTATTCGTCTCCAGGAGGTTGCTTTCAAAGAAACGCCACCTTCCGCCCCGATCACACTGTCCCTCAGGGATGCAAGTCACACTGATGAAATGTCGTGACGTAGCTGATGACACCCTTCCACTTAAAACACTCAAAACAGCCGTCTATAGCATTCCCTAGTGGCACGTTTTCTCTTACCCTGGCCTACTTTTTTTCACACTGGAGTTTGATCTGACTGAGGTCTGTTCTAGATACTAGCCTAACCCTAGACGATACGGAAGAAAAGCAAAACGGAACCCATAGGACAGCCACTCCATCTATCCGGGACCAAAACAAGTTAAATGCAAGTCTTTTGAGATAGATTTTGACCTCCACGGGTGGGAAAAGGCCAGTCAATTCCTTGTTTGCCATGTTTTCTCAAAAGCCCTACTCTCATGTCACTTCCTTCCTCAAAACCCGAAGTTGCAGATAGTTCTCAGTGACAGGCGTTGTGTTTTTCTTTGTGTGTGTGTGTAGGTGTGTGTGTGTGTGTGTGTGTGAGTGTTTTAAGTCAGAAGCAAGGTAGGAGTATACGAACCTGGTCTTGAAGGTTCTGACTGAAGTCCTTGAGTTGTTCCTGAGAAGAAAAAGAGAAATGAGGGGCCACGTGGTGACTCAGGCCGTTCAGCCTCTGACTGTGGATTAAGGCTCCAGTCATGATGTCAGGGTGGTGTAATGAAGTCCGGAGTTGGGCTCCGGGCAGGGTGTGGAGCCTGCTTCCGATTCTCTCTCCCCTCTCCCTCTGCCTACAGCACGGCTAGGTGTACCATTCTGAGAATTTACCTTTTAGAGAGAAGAAGCAATGCACTTGAAGCTATCAAACTGTTATGTGACAGAAACCCACTTTCTCTTGACAAAGGCCACGGCCTCTGAATGACATTCTCAACTCGCTCCAACGTGCCTTTCTCTGCTTGGGGCTGTAGTGGTCTCACCGGCTGGCGATCCAGTCGGACCCTCCAAAAGCAACACTAACTCTGTCTCGGGAGCTCTGCTGAAGCAGCACGGATGGTGCTGCACTCGGCGTTCAAAGTCCTTTCCATACACTGGTTCGGGCAATTGGTTCACGGATTTCTTCACGTCCCGCCTCAGGTCGAAGGCGTAGCCAAGATGGCAAACCGTGACCCTATCCCAGGCCAGACCCAGTCTCAGAAGTCCAAAGGCGGGAATCTGGCAATTCCACAGAGACCCCGCTCTGCTCTACATGCCCTCTGAGCTGATGTCAGACAAACACTGCCAGGAAGCGCACACAAACCGGGCGGGGGGGTGATGGTGGGGCCAGGAAGACGGGCACTACCCACGAAAGAGTGACGAATCCCTCCGAAGCCAAGGGCACCTGCCCTCAGGTCAGGAAGAAGATGCTTTCGACCTTGCATTGCCATACCTGGTCTGCCTCCCGAGGTTGCGCCTGGGGCACTTGACTCTCCACTTGTCTTCTCACCCCCATGGACTGTGCTGAAGCCCTCTGAAATTTCTGCGGAACCTGACACAACAGCGGAGAAAGGGTTTTACTTCGAGGCTGGCAGGATTCTGCATAGCACTCTTCCCTGGGAGGGCACAATGGAATTTTCTAATACAAAAGCGTCTTGAAAGGACGCCTAGGATGTCTGCCGCTAGCTATCTCATACCAGTCTAATATCACATACAGCTCCGTCTTCAGAGCGACATGGGTCGTGCTCAGTGCCACTGAAGAGGTGCTAAGGGGTCTCTCCTGACTTGTCTGATTTCCGTGCGCTTGGCGATCCTGTGCTAGGTTTCTTGGGCAAGTGCTGTCTTGCTTACCTCCTCCGGTTGCTGCGGTCGGGCCGCCGGTTCCTCCTGAAAAGAGACAGCAGAGGAAACATTACCCTAGACAGAAATCAATTCATTTACTCTGACAGAAGCCCCACACAGCAGGCCGTATTATTGTTCTTCCCATGGGACTGACGGGGCTCACTGACGTCGTGCTCCAGGTCAGCCCGGGAGTGGGCAGCAGATCCAGGAGCCAAAGCCAGGCAGTCTCCCCCTGGACTTTCGACTCTAACGGTGCCTCTCGGAGCATCTGTGGGAAGGGCGCCATTCTCCACCACTTCCAATCGGCCTTATGTGGTGGTTCTGGCAAAGGCCCACAAAGGCAGAGACGTGACATCTACACACACAGCAGACCCGAGGGAAACAGAAGCTTTCACTCAACGGACAGAACATCCCCGTGGCAAACTGCTCCTCAGTTCTTACCACGGCACGCCCCGGGATCAAACCGTTCCGGGCGCCACCCCTTGGTGGACCAATCTTTGAGGAGCGCCACGCCAAGCCCCTGCACCTAGCATTGCCTGACAGCTACAAGATGGATCTGCAGACTGGGCGTCCTTGCCCAAGCATCCTGATCCACTTGTGGAAGCAGACACTGAATGGTCGTTGCCCTCACCCTGCAGTCAAGTCACTACTCTGATGGGGAGCCCCCAGTGTCTTCGTGTGGGCAGCTAGACCTTCGATCTTTTACCATCTTCCTGTCCTGGGCTCTGGAACTGACGCCCAGCAAGTAGCTACAAGGTAAATAGTAAATCCGGAAGTCGGCCAGGGGAACACAAACGGAGGAAAAGAAAGTCGGGCCACAGACTCGTTAATAAATACATGAAGAGAAGTCCCAGGCTGTGTCTGACAGACAGGATTTCTCATGGCACCTGACGGACTTTTGATTCATCTTGAAAGCGATCAGACCACTGAGGGATTCGAAGCAGTGCAGTTGACAGGGGGACAAGCTCAATTTCTGGAAGGTCCCTGCCAACCCCTATGCATCAAGGGTCAATCGGTAGGGACGTGGCGAGTGACTGGACATGCTCTCAACCGGGATACGCATCCGGGGCTTCGGGCGCTTGTCCAGACACCTTGCTGGGGGCCCCTCTTCCCAAGCTTCTGATTATCGGCAGGTGGGCCTGAACACTGCCATTTCTACAAAGTTCCCAGGACGTGTGGATGCTGGTCTGGGAAACACTCTTTGAGCACCTCCGCCTTACAGGAAGACGACCCAGCCGAAGGACCGCACGCGTGAGGTGGAAGACGTTGAGCACCGGAGCGAAAGCACGGGCAAATGGGACTCCCAGGAGAGGGTACCTCGACAGCTATTTGAAATGACACACTGACAGCCTAAGGGGCACGAGTGAACTCAGGCTTGTTTGCTTTGACTCCCAGTCATCTATACTTGCAGGACGGCCCAGGTTTTTCTCCTGGAAACCAACACTCCTTGCAATGGAGTCCCTGATGCCCACGGAGAAGCGTTTTCTCCCTCGGGTTTCTGGCATGGGTGCTCTTAGGCACAGATTCCCGCACCGTGGAGCCATTCCACAGGAGGCTACGAGGTCTGGGTCCTAATCCTGCCTCTTCCACTTTGGAGACCTCTCCTTACTTTCTTCCTTCTTGGAATAAAGATACCCAAGCGCCATGGTGTCAATGTGATCTGAGTCCCAGGATTTCCCTTTGAGCATCATCCCCAAGGTGTAGCGTGTCACAGAAATATCATTGAGGACGGAATACTTTCACATACAGAAATGGGAGGGAAATGATTCCCCAAGCCATTGGCTGACTCAGCACTGACCCTGGACACCCCGTCGCGAGCACTGTAAAAGTGCTCCTGACATGACATGGAGGTCTACTGGTGCAATGAAGCTAGGGAAGCCACGGGCTCTGAATCATTTCTTTGTCCCGCCCGCTCGGAAGCCGGTGTCCCTTGTGCCATTGTCTTTGGTGTTAAGCAAGAAAAGAGACCAACAGCGAGGACAAGAACCCCCCCCCCCCCGAGAAACCCAAAAGCCTGCTGAAACACGGGATAGGTGCCATCACCTCTCAAGGCGACGGGTCAGACGTCTTTTAGTCTGGAAACTATCGTCCTGAGCCGCGATGCCTGGCACCAGTGGCTTAGGCGTGGGAGGGATCCTCTGTTCTGAACTCAACCTACCTGCTCCACGCCCAGGACCGGTCAAGGTGGGGCCCACTCCAGTGCTGCCTCCGCTGCCAGCATCGAGGGTCGTGAAACCTGGACGTCCAGCACCACCTGAGGGAAACATAAAATGAACTTCTCATTTCAACGGTCCTCGGACTTTATCACCAATGGGGGATTGAACGATTCGGTCAGTTCCCGTCAGAGAAAATGCAGCCCGAATCCAGCGACTTTCTGTCCACAGTCCCCTAAGGTTCGATTCTACTCTAACATTCCTCCAACATTTTGTTGTCGTCCTTCCCATTTCCTGATTGGGGTTGTCGCTCCTTTCTTCCTAACGCTCATGTGTTCTGCATCTCCAATTGGCTCACACTAGGTCCTCCTCTATTCGTCTCCAGGAGGTTGCTTTCTAGGAAACGCCACCTTCAGCCCTGATCACACTGTCCCTCAGGGATGCAAGTCACACTGATGAAATGTCATAATGTAGCTGATGACACCCTTCCACTTAAAACACTCAAGACAGCCAGCTATAGCATTCCCTAGTGGCACGTTTTCTCTTACCCTGGCCTACTTTTTTTCACACTGGAGTTTGATCTGACTGAGGTCTGTCTAGATACTATCCGAATCCTAGACGATACGGAAGAAAAGCAAAACGGAACCCATAGGACAGCCACTCCATCTATCCTGGACCAAAACAAGTTAAATGCAAGTCTTTTGGCATAGAGTTTGACCTCTGCGGGTGGGAAAAGGTCAGTCAATTCTTTGTTTCCCATGTTTTCTCAAAAGCCCTACTATCATGTCACTTCCTTCCTCAAAACCTGAAGTTGCAGATAACACTCATTGATAGGCGTTGTGTTTTTTTTGTGTGTCTGTGTGTGTGTGTGTGCGTGTGTGTGTGTGTGAGTGTTTTAAGTCAGAAGCAAGGTAGGAGTATACGAACCTGTTTTTGAAGGTTCTGACTGAAGTCCTCGAGTTGTTCCTGAGAAGAAAAAGAGAAATGAGGGGCCACGTGGTTAGTCAGTCGGTTCAGGCTGTGACTCTGGATTAAGTCTCTGGTCATCAAACCAGGGTTTATTGATTTCATCTGGAGTTGGCTTTGAAAAGTGTGTGGAGTCTGCTTCTGATTCTCTCCCTGTCTGCCTCTGCCACTCCACCCCAAGCCCTACTAATAAAAAATAAGTAAAAAGAAATGTGGAGTATTTGGGCCAATGAAACCTAGGTGATATCTGCTGCAAGTTACCTCCTTGTCAGTGACAATGCTTGGACTGAATTCCATTCATTGAATACCTCAGAGTTTAACTCATACCGTTTTTTATGTAATGCTGCCTCTGTGTATCACTAACCGCCTCTTGTGGTTTTCTTAGTACCCATTCATCATATTGATGGGAATGTTCTACATTGGATTAGAGAAACATAGAACCCAATATCAAATAAATAATAAAGTGTCCTTTCTTGAGTGCTTCATTCAACGGAGATGAAAATATGATAAGTAGTTGACAGAAGTTGTGGGAGAATTCTCAAAAGTCGTGTCAAGCTTTTGGGACAAGAACTGTCCAGTCAGCTGAAGCACACTCCACCAACACACTAAGATACATCTCCCCTTTTCCCCCCGAGAAAAGACTCACTGGACATGGAATTAAAATGTCTTGCTCATCTGTATGGAAGGATCACATAGAGTAATTGGCTGTGTCCCAGAGAGACTTTCAAGAGTAGAGTGATTGAGTAGGATAGACCCTGATACTCCAAAAGATTTGGGTATAGATTCCATCTCCCAGGATAGATTTCACCTTTGGGGAATTTCAGTGATTCTCACTTGCACTCCATCCATTTGAACACAACATTTCATTAAAAGCAGCATGATCACATGCAACAGAATCAAATCTATCAAACTCCTTGGCGGAAGTCTAACTTCATTTACACAATGAGTTTTCCTTTCGAAAACGGTTAGTGGTCACAGGGTGGATTTTACTGAGTACTTCCTGGGTCTTACACTAAGCTGCTCTGTCACAGTCACAGTAAGTCTTTTCTCAAGTCCTATAATGGAGAAATATATCCTTCCCACTCAACCCACGAGAAAACTGATGTTCGCAGCGCGTGGAGCCTGCAACTAGGGTCACACAGCTGGGAAGGAGAACAGTTCCAATGTGTATTATTATTTTCTGGCCTCTCCATCCCAATTCACTCAGCTAGTTCTCAGTCGAGCCCAATGTAACTCAATTCATTGTATGATGGAAGCAATCTTAGAATAAGCTCCTTATACCAAGAGAATTCCTATAGAACCTCTAGGTGTACCATTCTGAGAATTTACCTTTTTGAGAAAAGAAGAAATGCATTTTAAGATATCAAATTGTTATGTAAGAGAAGCCCTTTTTTAAAGTATCTTTTTAAGTATATGAATCCGTATCCTGTAGGGTCAATGAGCCTTTTTGCCATTAATAGCAACTTACTACACAAAGCATACATTTTAGGACCAGCTCCAAATTCCAATTGGAATCTGCCATTATATGCTACTCCTTTAGTCATTAATTTAAATTAAATTCAACTTTATTGTCTTTCTTAAATGAAAACACAGTGACATTAGAACTGGAATGGGAAAAAAAAGATGTCCTGAATTTTAATTCTCTCTCTGCTACTTTTCATCAAACAACCTTGGACACATAATTTAACCTCCTTGTGTTTCCATTTCCTAACTTGTAACTGAGGGAAATAATAGCACCTACTTCAGAGAGTTCTCTTTATCAAATGAGATAATTTATGTCAAATACTTAGAAGATTGCTCAGTAAATGTTAGTTCTCTATCAAGTTCTGTCAATTTAAACAGGAAAAAACCACATAATTGCATAGTTTTTCTTCTAAAACTAACATACTTCTTAGAATGATTGGCTAGGCATCTCTCAGGTTACTTTAACCCTTTGAAAACATTTACTGTATAGAAAAAAAAAAACATACATAATCCATGGAGTCAGCTTTGCATATTGCTTGCCTCGTGCTTTTAAAACTATCTGCAATGTTTTTCAAATTCATTAAAAGTGCACTTCATTCATGTTCTATTTACCTCAAAGACATGTGCAACAGTATTATCATACCTAACCTTGAGGCTTCAGTATAAAGTCAAATAATCCAAGAGGCTTGAGTATAAAGTCAAATATATCATCAGTTCACTCCTGAAGACCTAGCCATTTCTCCTTCTATCTGGTAAGAATGTCTTCCATCCATCTTAGAAAGATCACTTAAATTTATGGAAAGAAAATTTAAAATAATTTATATAATTCTTTCAAGTTATTGGTTAAGAAAAAAAAATGAAACCAAATACTAATGGTCAGTAAGAAGTCCTTGATTCAGAAAGTATTTGATCCAATACTTGATCAAAATTACTTCACCCAGGGAACAACATAATGGCCAACAGCTGCCCTTCTGCCCAGTCTCTTTTTAAAAAATAAATCTTGGGGAACAACAAAAAAAAAGAATTATAGATTTTTATACCAAGCTGATATCTTAAAGCAAAAAAGATAAGTAGAAAAGCTTTGACTAAATTAAAGCAACCCACAAATCACACTGAGTCAATTCAAAAGCACTAACACATTATCCAAATGAAATTACCTTTAGAGCACTGACACTATAAACCAAAATTTTGGGTGAAATGGGTTCCCCTGTATAAGAAAGAAATCGTACACCTATTGCAGAGAGTTCATGAAGAGACAACATATACTCACAATGATGTGCCTTCCTAGCTACATTATATCTGGAAATGTTAAGCTTTTGCTTTTAAGTATCTATTTAAATATTTTAGTTGATGCCTACTGTATTTAGAATGTAACAAGACTTTGCTAGTGATCATGACTACATGATCCTGTTTTGGCATCTGTTTTTCTCATCATGAATCAACTGGTTCACTCCTAAAAAGCTAAAAAACAAAAATCATTATGTAGCTATGGATTCATCATAATTTGTGAAATTCTGCTCAACTCTGAAACCATGGATGTCACTAAAAAGAAATGGAAAGTGCCTTTCCCGTGTACAATTTGTGTAAGGCAATTGCTTCACAAAAAGGCTTTATTTCTTTTTAAAGTGTTCAAAAGCCAAACACTTTAACCGGTTTTATTTTTACTATGCCATGATGCTTGTTGGATGATATTAGAAAAAAAAAAAGTTTAAAAAGGAAAAATATGTTGGTGCATCTTAAATGAAACACTTTATTCCTACATGGAAAATGAAAAAGAGCACCACCAGACTTGGCTTTTTCCCCCCTTTTAGAACTTCACAGTAAACCAACCAGTAAACATACAACTAGTACTAGGATTCTCCTGAGTACCATTCTCACTGTACAGAGATTGTTATCATTCCTGAGTCAGAAGTAAATGGGCATGTGGTCTCTCATGGCTGTTCCAGTTCAGAAATGTCACATTTCACTCTGAATATTTTGTACCCAGTCCAGGAATTCATAGCACAAGCTGAAGTAGACAATTTAATAGAACCAGTTAATTGAATCAACAAAGATGAACAAGTGGTATGATCCAAGCCTACAAGTCACAGATTTCTTGGTTAAGTAAATCAATGATTCTTAGAATAACTTCTAAATCCCCTCCTGGTACGTATGAGATGGGCATAATCTCAGAAAAGAAGATGTGGGATAGTGAATGAGGAGCTAAGAATGAAACCAAGTTTTACCATGATCATTTACATTTAAAATTGAGAATTAATAACCAAAATTTTGTATGCCTCCATTCATCTGGGAAATAAGCACTTACAAATTGATTCCAGCAACAAGATAAGCTACAGGTACATTATTAGTGAATGCTGGAAAGGTACCATTGATTTGATGTCTTGGTAACTGATGTTTTCTGTGGACTGGGATGATTTGACTAAATTTATTTAAAACATACACAATTTGTGACAGAGTTGGGCAATTTGTGACATGGAAAAATTATTCTTGTCTCCTGATTTGAGGAAAATGTTGGGGTGGCCTTAATGATTCACATCTTTGAAATGATCATTTCTGACAATAATTTCTGGCTTTCGTAGATAATAAGGAAAAGAAAAACAATGCTGATTTCTCTGTGCATCACACCAGAAAATTCCTTTTTCTTCTGATCTTTGTGACTCTGGAAAAATTATTTAAGTTCTTTGCATCTCTTTCCCTGTAAAATGATGAAGAGAGAGAGGGGTTCCAGAGAATAATATTACTTAATCAGGGGATTGTTGAGATTTAATGCGATAGTGAATGCAAAATGTGTATAAATGAGGTAAACCCTCCTTAAACGGTATTAGCTATATCTTGCAATACAGCAGCAATATGGCATTTTACTAAATTATTAGTATTATACTTGTAGAACATGAAATATCTATTGGAGCTTCAGTGAAATTAAATAAAACACTAGGATTCAGTAAGGCTAAGCATAAAATGTCATACATAATACCTCATGACCGGGGGGAGGGGGGACCGCCTGGGCAATCTTTCTTATAATTCTAGTCTACGGTAGATTTAGGATTTTTTAAATAGTATGGTGGAGATAATTGATGAGATTTTTGTAGTGTTTTAAGGTTAAACATTTGACATCTAAAATGTCATCAGTTGCTCGCAGAAACTCCTTAGGTAATCTACTCGTGACCTGTTTTATATAAAATGTTTGTTTGCTATACTACAAAGTGTTGCCAAAATAAAATTGCCAAATATTATGTTCAAAACTGAATTCTTGGGGAAAGAAAAGCAATGAATGGAAATATACGTATTAACTGGAAAAAAATCATCCCAGTTTTCTTAGTTCTGAGTGCCTAGTGTTTCCTAGAGGATGCAGATGACATCTTTACCTTGGAATAGTTGTTGAAATTGCTTGTGACTCATGCATAACTGCATGATTTATCAAATCAATAGTCAAGGGTAGTTTTATTTCTTTAAATGGTCACAAGATTGAAAAGTTTTAATAGCTGAACAAATGATTATAACTGAAAGAGAGCTATGAAACAATGAAATTAACCTTCTTGGAAACAGAACCAGGCTGAGAATTAGAAATTCAGTCCATTGCTTATGGCTGAAATAATATGCAGCTGGAAAATTCTGCAGTGTGTAAGAAACAATGTAGAAGAACTATTGGGATGAAATTGTTACCAAGCCCTGGCAAGTAAATTTACAATTGCAGAACAGGGAGAAATGCTTCTAAAACCTGTCAGTCTTTCTAAGGTTTACACTGAACAAGCCAGTAGTGCTTAGTGTTGTTGATGGCATACAATGTAAGGGAAAGTTTGGTGAGAATTAAACATGTTAGTTTGGGCCTTTTTACTGATATTCCATACTACGATGGTTGATAAACTTTTAAGATATATATTTGCCCTTTGAATATAAGTGATATATTAATTACCAAATAAGTCAGACAATGCTAAGAATTACCAGAGTACCCAAATTACAGTCATAATTCTATATGATGACATAAAATTACAATCCAAAAATAGTCTCCATTTTGCACTATATATTTGTATTTCAGTGAAGGAATATTAACTTCAGTGAATAAAATGTATAAAGTGTATGATTTATCAATATACATAAATCTAGCTAATAATCTAAGCTTCAGGGGTGCTTGGGTGGCTCAGTCACTAAGCGTCTACCTTCAGCTCAGGTCATGATCCCAGGGTCCTGGGATCGAGCCCCGCATCGGGCTCCCTGCTCAGCAGGAAGCCTGCTTCTCCCTCTCCCACTCCCCCTGCTTGTGTTCCCTCTCTCGCTGTCTCTCTCTCTCTCTGTCAAATAAATAAATAAATAAAATCTTCTAAAAATAATAATAATAATAATAATAATAATCTAAGCTTCACCAGAAATTCTGTGCCTCCCTCTCCTCCCGCCCAAAAAAAAAAAAAAAAAAAAAAAAACCCACTGAATTATAAATTTGGGACAGGGAAATAGAAATATCATCCATTTTTTCGACATTTACTGAATACTATTACATGCTTGAAACTAGGTGCAATTGGGACTTCAGGGGTGGCAAAACATGGTCTGAGACTTTGAGAATGTTAGCTAGACTGTGGTAATCATTTTGCAATATATACAAATACCAAATCACTATGAGGTGCACCTGCAACAAATATAGTGTTATATGTCACTTATACCTCAATAAAAAAAATACCATGGATTTAAATATATATACACATTTTACTAAGATTTTTAAAATTTATTTGAGAGAGAGCACGCACACACATGCACAGGCAAGGGAGGGGCAAATGGGGAGGGTGAAGAATGTGCAGACTCTCCACTGAGTGCAATGAGCCATGTGGGGGTTGATATCAAGACCCTGAGATCATGACCTGAGCTGAAATCAACGGTCAGATGCTTAACCAACTCAGCCACCCAGGCGCATTTAGATACATTAAAAAAAAAAAAAATACAGAGAATGTATTAAATAACAGGAAAAAGAGAAATAGTGTTCAGTTGGGGGAAGAAAAAAGTCGTAAGTATAAATGAGTGGGTAGGTTGATTAAAATATGTTTTAAGTTAAAAAAACTATTTTAATATATGTAAAAACTGTATTTATTCATTTATAAGCTTTCTGATTCACCTACCTATTGTTTCACTGCTTGATCTTGTAAGCACTGGAGTGGAAGCTGCTGAATTAGAGAAAACAATGGAAAAAATTAATTTTGTATAGAGGGAAAGTTATGTTTCTGAGAACATCTATGTTCATATATAAAATGGATCAACTAAAATTAATGTTTTAAAGAAATTTGATCATATAGGTGGCTAGATGTTAAAATGTAAAATTAAAGCTTTCAAATTCATAGACCATCAGTAAAAGGTCAAGAAAATTTCATTTTGTATAACATTTTGTCCAAAATGTTTCTCTAAAGCATTCTTAAAAACAAAACAAAATCCCCCTTAAAATGTCATTAAAAAGGTATTAATACTGCAAAAGGAAGTTTTGGGTTTTTTTTTTTAATGCCCTCTTAAGCTGTGTTTGAAGATTATGGCTTACCTGTGCCTGAGCTACTGGTTACTGATGTAATTACTATCCAAAGGAGACAAGCATTTGGAAATGTATATTAAATTGTGTCAAAAGACAAAACTAAAAGTATTTATTTAGAGATATGCTTACATGTATCTAGAATGCAAATAAATGATTAAATGTAAGAGTTAAATTCATTTATGAAATTTGAATATACTTTTGTTCTCCTTTGGCTATTGCTTTATTAGAAATCATTCAATTAAAGTTAAGATTCCTTGGTATTAATAAAAGAGAAATTATAAATAATATTTAAGAATTTAACATAGAATTTTCTTCAGTAGTGGAATTTTCTTCACTTTCTCCAATTAGCAGTATTCAGAATATTCTTTTTAGGATACATAACCTCTGAAGAGGGAAGATGTTCTTCACTAATATTACAATTGAGTGTAGACCCTTCTATTTGGCATTTAGGAAACAAATAGAGAACAGGTTTGAAAAAAAGAAAGGGGGGGGGGCAAATTGCCTGAATCACAAATTCACTTTGCTGCCAATTTAGAAGCTAAAAAGCAAACTTTTTTTTTTTTTACCTGCTTCAGTGCTTAATATGGAGGTAACTGTTGTAGTAGAAACTGTGTAGGAAAGACAATATATGTGAAAATAAATTACTTGAATATTTTACTGGGAAACTTAGTTTAAAAAACCACTTACCATAGCCTAAGGAAATATTTCTAAAATTGTATTAAGAGGCTAAGTGACAAAATAATCTCTAAGTCAACACAATTAACACTATATATTTATTATATATCCACCAAAAATAACTCTTTTCTGTTATTACCACTTAGCCAAAATCTCATAGGAATTTTACAAGGTCTATGGAAGGGCCAAGAAATAAGGTTCAGAACCCTGGCATGTGATACCTTAGCTTTAGGTAAGCAATCAAAAATAACTAAAATTTAAATAGCATTTTATAGACAACAACACAACTTTAAATATATTATCAAAATCTAAGGCTTCCAATTTACTTTACTATCTCTTAATTGACACCATCTCCGAATATTGGTCTACAGGAAATAAAATCCCACCTTGACTCGTACAAGACAGGAATATATAAGCATACCGCAGCAACTCTGTCTACTTATATTGCCAGTAAATTACAAGTCCCCAAACGAAAGTTAAACTGCATTCTGTCCACATTCTCTTGAATGGGCATAACTGAAATGTCTTTATAGCTGACAGCAAATAGATGAGTTAAGAAAAAGAAATTAACTTTTTACTTCTATATTTTCAAAGTACCTCCCAGGGCAATCATGATTTCAAAATATTTACTTCATGGGAGACTGCATTTAACACATTTTTATTCCACTTGTTCCAATTATTATCTAAAAATGTCAAGCTTTGGATGATGATATTTTACCAATAAGCATACATTTCCTAATGTGTGTTCTAGTGTATATTCCTAACTGAATACACAGGAGTATATTGAAATAGTATTTTGACAGATTTTCTAGTAACTGTTCATTCTAATTTGAAATTTTTGTAGCAGATTTACCAGCATCCCTTTTACTGACACAGACTGTGGTGAAACTATAAAGGATTACCTACAAAAAGAAATCAGAAATATACATTGGAAACCATGATTATTTTACCTGTGAATGTTGAATTTGCAGAAGCACCATCTGAAATAATTAATAACGACTATCATTGACAAGAATGGAAAATTGTGAAAAAAATCTAAATCTCAAATTGACTATGAATTATCAGTATCTTTTTTACTTCTTGCAATTTCTAATATAAAATAAGGAGTAGCTCATGAATTCTCTTCAAGCTTGTTGAGATTTATTCTTAAGATCTCTGTTGCTCATGAGTGATCCTTCAATTATTTAATTCTATCCATGTAATTCTCACCATTTGCTCCATCCCTTTACGAAATGATTTTGACTGGTATCTCACTCCCTTAATTCCCAGAGCCTACAGATAGGCAGGGGCTCCCATGCAGCAGCAAAACTGCTTCCCTTTGCCACCTTTTGGAAATGCCTCAGCAGCCTGGGTTCTGAAGTGATCCGACAGGAACAAATATACTGCAGTGGAATTGTCCCAATCCACTGAGGGAGGAGCCGTCAAAAGCATTGAGTGCGGACTCCTTTGCTGTTGATGATCTGAAAAGATCCCACAGCCTTTACCTCACCTTCCCTAATTTAATTAGAGCAAAAAGCAAAGACTCACCACTACCGCACTCCAACTCTCCTGCGATGCAATAGCTGAAAGTTATGTCAGAAAAAAAAAAAAAAAAAATGAGGTTGAAATTAACTCCTCATGACATACACCTCCCAAATTTAAAAACACAAATTGTCTAACCGTGAAAATCAAAACAAAGCCAAGTAAGCACACAGTAAATAATCGTTTCCCCAGGAATATGCTTATTTTTTTCGTGTACTGTACCACCATTCATAATCATTTCAGCGAGGCGTTCTTGGTACCCAAAGGAATGCTCTGCAGTCAGAAAATCGTTGGTTCTTACATTTTCAGCTTCAAACAGGACACTGATGGCCATGCTACTCTAGTATAGACTTCCCCTCTGCTTCCGTGTCACTGTCTGGAGCCTATAAACATGATCTTACATTTACAGAAGTCAGACTTCCTTTTTACCTAAAGTTACATGACATTTTCTGTCCTGTCTTCTGTAGTATAAGATTTAACAAACCATTTGTTGATATGTGGATTGACTGAAAATACAAAACAACTATAGCATAACTGACAGAAAACTCAATCTAATACAGACCTTCTCATTTAGACATAAGAGAGCTAAAATTTGTATATATTTGTATTTTTAATTTTTTTTCTAAATGAAAATTTAAGAAACAGAACTGCTCATTGGAAAGTAATACAGAATGTACCATGTTCTTCCACAGTTATCCTGAATCATTCCCCCTGCTGGTATGATATCATTGTAGAAACAGCTGCACTCAGATAAACGGACACATTTCATGAGGTTCTCATCCAGGTAAGGAGCACTCTCCGGGCACTTAGCATAGCAACCTGTATTAAAAACGACCCGTGGTTCATTTCTATTTCCAGAAATGTGTCATATTGCAGTCTATATTTGTAAAGTTACATAAATGATTACATGAACTGAAGTAGATAATAGCAAAACAACAACACATTCTTAGTAAAAACATACAAATTGAACAGGATTCAGATCTTCTTGCAGTGGAGTATCAACCTAAGAACTAAGAACTTACAAATTTTGGCTGATTTATTTTTTTCTAAACTGTTTCCTAAAGTGCTTAAAAATAATTTGCTACTTTAATGATGGCATGATGTTGAACATAATACAAGACTTTGATAAACACATATCTTGAAGTGTGAATGCCAGTTCTAAATATCTATTTTTATAAGGATAGATGAAGATCCAGAGGCCATAATAAAATGAGTTGAAAAGACCCCAAAGCCAGGATCTAACACAGAGCTAACTATGGGAAGTTTATGCATCACCTTGTTTTCTTGCCACTTCTTCCTTTGTAAGATATGTAATGCTAAGAAGAAAGTGCCATTTAAATGTGGGATATAGTTAATTGGACTATATTATATGTTGCATTCTGAAACTACGTTCTCAACAAATTATACTGTCTAATGAAAGGTATAAAAACTGACAATGGGATTAAATAGATAATTTATATCTGGAGAAAATGTTTCTAATATAGAAATACTAATGTCATAATAAATATAAATACCTATTCATTAAATTACAAATTTAAGACTCTGAATTGGCAGAAACGAACACCATTTTTCACTTGTAAAATATCAATATAATCTGCACTACTTTGTGGATATTACTAAAATGTGCCTTACCTTCTAAAACTGCAGAAAATTTCTGGCCAATAACTCGATCTCTGCATGTTTTTGTAGTCACTGTGCCACAAGGTTCATAGCGCCAACTGCATTCCCCAGGTCCATTATAATAATCACAGAAGACAGCTATAATTGAATCATTTCAAATTACTGCTGTTCGTTATATGATGATTTTCATCTTTCATTTTCCAAAGCTTTTTTAAAAAGGATTTTGAATGATAGGAACAATAAACAGAGCTAGACTATATCATTTTGTCTTATCAAGTTCCTTTGGCTTTATCCAAATTGCCAGATAAGCCACAATAGCTCACGAAAAAGGAAGGGAAGCATATAGGATCAAAACAGCACTTTCCTTTGACATCTCCCATTAAGGTTGGTTTGAGGTAGAAAAGTAAACGCTGATTCTTCCATTTTGAGATATTTTAGGTCACAGCCCAGATTCATAGTTCTAATGTTAAAGCTTAAATTACAAAAATAAATCTCTAGGGAAATCAGGTTTCTTTAATATGTTAATAATCATTCCTGAATGAGGTAACTAAGATTTCAATATCCCACTTTACATGATAAACTGAATAAAATGTGGATTAAATATCAATATTTCTCATTCGTCATACTTTCTCTCATAATACTTTTCATTAGAGGGGAGAGAGTTGACTGATTTTTACTAAATTTATCACATCCTCTATATCAAGATTCCGTTTATATTCATTTTACAGTTTGTCTTGACTAGCACTCTATAAAGTTTCTAAAATAATGTCTGAGGACTTCAACCCAAAGTAGTAGATGTGGTAAATGTTTATGAATACATGAGTTTACCAAGATAAGTCAACAGTCCACTGTTCATCTAAATATGAGTAAGAGATATTTTCCATCAGTATTTAATTTTTCCCCCATTAACATAAGAACCTTTGTAACTAAAATTGAAATTGACGTCCTGTGCCAGGTGCCTATGTTTTAAAATAGGTAGTTTTCCCATTATAAACATATTAACATGTTTTTAAAACTTCTTAGGCACAAGAATATGTCTTTCACTGGAAATATGAGAGGAAGATTGATTATCTAAAAAAACAATTCTACCTAATTACATTTTTGAAGACCAACACATGGACTTGACTTACGACAGAGATCTGGTTTTCTCCACGTGACACAGACTCCGACTGCACTGCAGGCCTCTGCGTACATGGCCACAGCCGTGCAGAATCCCAAATACTTCCCCTCCGTGTCACATGAGCAGGCTTCCTCAATACATGCTTCTAAGTAAGCTTGGGGGTCCACCTAGACAGAGCACAGCACATGAGTCTCTGGGAGCAAACCTGTGAGGTCACTGCTTTCAGAGCCATACTACCTTGTGATGGCATTCTTTGAAGATGCTGTCCCGGATGATCTCGCATTTCTGCACAGCCCAGGCTTTACAGTATGGATTTGAGTCACATGGGAAATTTTGTGTTAGTGTGTCTGCACATTTTTGACTTGTTTTCCAACTGTTTCCAAATTCCAGTGCTCCAATAGCTTCTGATGAATGTCTTGTTATGAAATCATCCTTGAGATCACCATTGTTATTTCCACAAAGACCACACACTTTGCCCTATAGAGACCAGAAAGGGAAATTAACAAGTAAGTTGTACCAGGGAAATAGATATATCAAGAGATGAGTTCAGAGAGGAAGATTATTAATAAGTGAGTTGCATTACATTCGTATATAGAGAGATAGGTAAGGAAATTATGATTATATATGGTATCATGAATCTATTTTATCACATGCTCTGCTGACTGAGCTAGCCAGGTGACCCTATCATAAATCTATTTTAAATTCCAAGTTTTGGGAGGAAACTAGAATCTGTGGATAAGATTCTGCTCCTGTTTAATCCAAGACATCCTATATCACAACATGATCTAGTATCAACTAAGATAAGTGTGTCAAGAATTGTTAAAAACTAATTATATTCACTAGCTTTAAATCATACAAGAGTATACTCTTAGGTTCTTAGAATATTTGCTCCAAGAAATACATTTAATTTTATGCATTCACAAGCTACCTTAAAATTGTATTATAAAATAATCTCGAGTAACCAAACATAGTTAAACTAGAATGCTTCAGGTTTATTGCATTTATTTTTCACCAGATTCTATCATCTTTGATTGTATTTCATGTTTCATGATAAGATTGAGTAGATGTGGAGGACTTGTTCTAGGACAGAAAATACCACTCTCTCACTTTCCACTGACGAATTGTCTCCAATTCTCAGAAACAGAAATTATTTTCCTTCCCCGTTAATCACTTATTAATGATATACATACATTCCAGCGAGGATCCAGTATAGCAGAAACTCTTGTATTCTTGTCCCAAATTATGGTTATCCCATTTAAAAACTTCAGAATCAAGTACAGGCCAACGGTATGTACAGAGTATGTATTTTCACTGAGTCCACAGTCCTTACTTTCCGTAATTTTGGATGCTGTTACTTTACCATCATGCAAGACAACATTCTGATCCTGTTAATTAAAAGTCAGACTTATAACATCAATTTTATCTAGCCACTCATAACCTGAGAGAAAAAAATATGTAAAGAGGACTAGTACTGTACCTGAAAAGCAACTATGATTTTTCTTGAGCACGTAAGCCCATCTTCACAGCATGGGACACTTTCAGTTAAGATACGGAATGTGCCATTTTCACGACCACAATAATCCTTTAAGAATTATAATAATAGTTTATAAATATCAGGGACATGGAACTCAATTACAATATTTGCATCAGACAAGTAATTCTCAGACAGTGATAATTTAAACTCAATAAATTACCGTAAGCTGTGTTATGGAATTTCCAAAAGATGAGAGTTTAACTGCGTATATGGATAGGTAGTCCTAGCTGAGTCCAACCTAATTAATTTGCTTTCACTTGGTCCTTTACCTGTTACTTCTATACAAGTTCAGAATTATACTATAGGTATATAAGTATTTAAATTATATATTTTTTATCATTGATTTATCTCTACGTTCTGTAAATAGCTAGATAAACGTGTTTTTCTCCCCCTCAGTGAGTTTTATGAAACTTGATATTCAACCAAAACTAATGCATAAGTACAAAATAATCCAAATTTCAGCAATTAGATGTGACTTAGGAAGAAGCTTAGCAGCATGTAACAAGCATGAGCTCTGGAAAGACACAGATCTGGGTTTGAATATGGCATTTTCTACTTAGCAGTTCATGTTGTTTGACCTCTCTAAACTTCAATTTCTTCATCTGCATCATAGGGATAATACTATCAGCCTTTGAGTATTGTAATGATTAAATGTAATAAATTTGCTTGGCAAAGAAGTGCTCATAAAATGGCAACTGTCATTGTTGCTGACAGTGCTGTTGTTAAACTAATGATATCTAACATTTATTGAGCACTTAGTATGTGCCCCAATATTTGCCCTAATTTAGTTTCAAGTGGGGGCTATTTCCATCCCCATTTTACAGATAAGGAAACTGAGACACAGAGGGATTAAGGAATGTGCCCAAAGTCACATCAGAGAAATGGGAGGACAAGGACTGAAATCTAGGCCTACTCCTTCCCAAGTCAGCATTACATAATGTTAGTTTACTGCCTTTGAGAAACATTTAAGGGACCATGTGTTTAAATTTCACATTTTGAGAATAAAATTTTCCAGAGCTCATCTACAAATAAATAATTAAGTACAAAAAAATTGTGACAAAACACACTAGTCATTACCTCAACAAATGAATATTGGCAGAGACCATCAAAGCTGTAACTTTTTCCATCAAAAGTTCTAACATGACCTTCTCCATAGATGTGGCAGACGGTCTGACATTTATTTTGTGTACAGCTCCAAGATCCTTTTATGCAAGTACTAAAAGAAAAAAAAATATTATGCCAAGATTCACATGCTCATACTATTTTTATAAAGAAGCACAAAACCTTGTTCTATATTGATTTAAATTTTGTAGTTGTCTTCATTATACTATATGACATTCACTGTATAAAATGCCAAATAAAGTTTCTATTTCAAAAAGTACAGCATAGGGAGTATAGCCAAGAATATTATAATAACTTTGTAGGGTGACAGATGGTAACTACACCACTGTGGTGAGCATTTCACAATGTATATAATTGTTGAATCACTATGTTGTACACCTAAAACTAATATAGTATTGTATGTCAACTATACTTCAATAAAAAATTTTTAAAAATTAAAGTTTCTATTTAAAAAAGAGCATTTAAAACTATATTTGACCATTGTTTTCCACATATCCCAAAGTATGAATTCTTTCCTATAAAAATAAGAGCAGACTGTACTTTCTAATATCCAAAACATATAAAATAGTCATTCTTTATTATTCACCAGTTGTTGCAGCCAACCGTGGTAACACTTCCTTGCTCATACTCCCATCCACCAAAAGAACATGGGCAGTCTTCAGGAAAGACACAGTTCCCTTTAGAATTTCGAACCATGCCTACTGGACAGTAGCACCCAGCTTTGCAAGGCAAGTTCTCCTATGGGAATAAATACATAATATATACCATAAGGTACTGCTCTGACATGTCACAGTATCAGCATTAATTTACAATACATAAATATATACCAAGTATACATTTAGAGCCAACATTTGACAAGTCAAAATAACACAATAAATATGATCTGCTCATTATTTTTCACTGATGTATTAGTTTGCTTCTATCCTGACACAATTAAGAGTTTGAAAAGGCTACTGCAATGCCATGTTACTTACATCAAAACCAGGCATGTTCCAAGCGCCACATTTACTGTCAACTCTTCTCCGTGCCCTCGGGCCCTGGCAGTCAACATATTCAGCCCCTCCAGAACAATTCTCTGCGGGATAAAGGAAATTGTTAATCAAGGGCCTCTTGATATGCTTATTTTAACCCAAGTAGACCTATTAAGCTTGCATCATAATTTCAACACTTACGTTGGGTTGAACTAATGGGAGTCTGGCAAAGAAAATTTCCATCCCGACAGACACTGGTAATAGAAGAAAATTATACATTTAAACTTCAAACTTCAATGATGACTTCTTAATACACTGTTAGGGCAACTTTAACCCCTCATTCACAAGTTTTATCACAAGTAGATGAATGAGACACAGTGTCCCAGAAACTATAAAACATGTACCCAATTATAAGATACAGCCTCATACATATTATAGGAATGCACGAGCAAGGTTCTTTGGGCATCAGAGACAACATAAAAATGATGGCTGGACCCTGATGGATGAGCACGACTCAACAGATACTCTGATAGGATGCAAAGCTGTGATGCGGGAAGAGAATAAGGTATGTGCCAATGACTTGTTTGCGTAGAAGGCAAGAAGCATGAGAGGGACAAGTGGTAAAAGCAAGTCAGGGCCAGCTTTCAGGTGGTCTTAAATGACTCTCAAGTTTGTTTCTATTCTTCAGGGAACTGTCACCATTAAAGTTAAATGGCACAATCAGAATAATGCTTCAGTTTAGTCATTTTAGAGGTAGTGCAAGAAATATAAGACAGAGATAGAGAGAGACAGGGCAAAGAGCAGCCAAGTTCAACATCACAATAATGCCAGTAAGAGCTCATGGGGGTCTGAAATAGGGTAATGATAAATGGAACCAGAATTTGGAGGTGATGGCCTAAGTTTCATTAAAAGGGTAACATACTGATTCCTTCAAGCAGAGAAAGACAATTATCATATGGTTTCACTCATTTATGGAACATAAGAAATAGGAAGATCGGTAGGAGAAGGAAGGGAAGAATGAAGGGGAGGTAAACAGAAGGGGGAATGAACCATGAGAGACTATGGACTCTGAGAAACAGACTGAGGGCTTCAGAGGGGAGGGGGTGGGGGATTGGGATAGGCCGGTGATAGGTATTAAGGAGGGCACTTATTGCATGGTGCACTGGGTGTTATATGCAACTAATGAATCATGGAACATTGCATCAAAAACTGGGGATGTACTGTACGGTGACTACTATAACAAAACAAAAATTATTTAAAAAAAAAAAGGTTACATACTGATTCCTTAACATCTACAGAGAAGGTATCATTATCAAACCCTAACCAATGTTTTGTGTGCTATGATAGAAAGGGGTTGTTGCCTATGCTTTCCTTTTAAATGGCCAAGAAAAATCATTTATTGCTAAATGATGGTTTCATATGGGACAAAAGAAAAGAGAGAAGGTGCCTCCAAAATTTTTTTGGAATGGCTACTCGTTTTTGCATTCCTGTTGTGAAGAATTGCTATGTCTATAGAATTAAAAATATGGATAAATTACTTTGCCTGAAACTGCGAAAATCACAACCTCCTTAGCCATGACAAAAAGTCAGTTCTTCAACTACTTCTACTGCCCAGGAACTAAGTTCAAGTTCTTGAGTGCAGCCTGGCCACTGTCTACTTTTCCAGCGTGATCTCAAGCAATGAGAACTTACATGTGCAATACTTTTCAAGCATTTCCTACATTAATGCATTCTGTTTACTCTACAGGAAATCTCTCTTCCTACCCCAATTTTGTCTGGAAAAAGTTTCATCTCTTAGGAAAATTCAAATGCTGGTCTCCTCTGAGAAGTTCTCATTATCTCCTCAAGTACGACTGGCCCTACCTGCTACCATATTATAGTACACAAACTTCCTTGGAATAGTCAGCACCCTTGTTCTGTGAGTCCAAGACAATGTTCATTCATCTTTATAACTCCAGCCCTCAGCACAAGGCCTGGCACATGGCAAATATCTATTTAATAAGTGCTTGTTGAATGATGAATGCTGAGATACAGCTAGAAAGCATGGTCTGAATATAAAATCATTTTGCATCCTCTGTATGTAGAATACATACTGCTAGCAGGTTTCTCTATTGGTATTTAAAACCAAACAAGAGTAAGATACATCAGTTAGAGCCATTACGATGCAGTGGGCACTTTAGGTTAAAGGGAGCAATAACTAACTTCAATAAGAAATACAAAATTTAAAATGTGACAGGTCTGAGGAAGACTTTAGGAAAAGTCTATTTCTCTGAAAAGGACAATCCCTTGATTTTGAAGTCATAACAAGTATATATGTAATTCCCATACCATCTGTTGTTATTAATATTGATGAGTTTGCCTGGTTGCATGACCTTGCCATTTATGTAGCAGTCACACTGAGATTTTGGAACACAAGTCCCTTCATTATTCTGGTACATTCCATCAGGGCAAGTGCATCCATCAAATGGAACGTCTTCTATATCACAGCTCCTATATCTCTCGGACAATAATCGACAAGTTTTATTGCAGGCTTTTATATTGTACTGGAAAACGAGGTCACTTGGACAAGAGGAATCTGTTGGTATAGGAATAAAAAATAGTAAGTATGTATACAGGAAAGCAGCAATTTTACTTCAACTTGATGTTTATAGATGTTATAGTGAATTATTCATAATTGAGGTTATGAATAATCAAGAAAAAGTTACCCGCTATTCACATTTTTCTTCTTTCTTTCTTTCTTTTTCTTCCTTTCTGAAAAAGTGACTATTGAAGGAGGCAATTGCAATCACCCAGGAGGAAAAAAAAATGCTTTTTTTGAACTAGGGTGGTGCTCATAGAGATGGAGAGATGTGAATGGATTTGAGAGAAATTTTGGGAGGTGAACTTGACAGACTACTGATTGGATATGGGCAATGAGGTGTATGTATGATCTACAAGACATTTATTTCTATAAAGTTTTTTTTTTTTTGGTAAGCCAAGGATTTTTCTGAAGTCATATTCAAATACTGCAATAAATATTTAAAACAAAGCAAGATTCAATAAATATGATAGTTGAGGACCTATTTTACTTACTTTTACTTGTTTTTTTAAATGTTATTAATATTGGGACACCTGGGTGACTTAGTCAGTTAAGCATCTGCCTCTTGGTTTCGGCTCAGGTTATGATCTCCAGGCCAGGAGATCAAACCCTGCTTTGGGGGGGGGGGGGCGGTCTGCACTCAGCAGGGGGTCTACCTCCCCCTCTCCCTCTGTCCCTCCGCAGCAACCCACACACACACACTCTGTCTCTGAAATAAATAAATCTTTAAAATAAATAAAATAAAATGTCATTAATGTTTATCATTTAAAAGGTAGTAAGAGTTGGAATATTAAATTTCAGCATACAAAAATGAACAGAAACTTATGTTCATATCTAAATACATATATATTCTGCTCTTATTTAAATATGAATATATTAAATCAAGACAAAAGAATCAAGAAGTAAAAATGGAAGGGTCACTGAAACACACTTTTTTAAAAAAACAGAAAATCATCTTTGAGAAAACCAAGTAAAAATTTGTAAATACGTGTTTCTAAACTACACACACACACACACACACACACACACACACACACACTATAGTAAAAGTGAGAAGATAGTTTTCTAAAAACTCCTGTCCTGCTTACCACATAGTCCGGTTCTCCATCCCACCATGTATACTTCTTTCTCAGCACATGCTTTCACATAGTTGCTAAAAATCGTGCACAAGCAATCTCTACTGTTTTCACAAGTACAAGTGTATCTTTTGCATTCCTTTAAGAAATAAGTGTATATTTCATTATGAAAATATTCACAAAAACAGGTAAACTGGGTATCTTAATTCAGTTCATAACCACTCCTGTTCCTTAAAAAAAGATCTGTCTTAAAACTGCAGGAACTATTTCTTTTCAAAATAAGCGAAGTAGAAAATCAGTTATTAATTAAGTTTTCAAAGAACTTAGAAAAGATGGAAGGAGAAACTTATTCAAGACTTTTATCATTTGGGGTTATTTTCCAGTACCATTTTTTTAAATTGGTATATCTAACAACTGAATAAGTTAGTGGAATCCAATGTTAAATTTAAACCTATGTCTTAATCTACTGATGATGCCTGTTATTTGAAAATTTGAAAATTTTTAATGTCTACAGGCTTCTATTGATACTATTAAATATTTCACAAAAAAGCACTGTTAGACACTCACATACCTCATAATATGGTTTAGCGTTCACAATTGGATGGCAGGAAGCAAAAGGCCCATCTGATTCAAGAAAAATTTCACAATGCTTTTCGGCAAATTTTTCTGGAAGAAAATTCATGCATTCAAAATTAGTATCAATAACATAATTTTTAATTTAAAAAAGTGTAATTGTGTTTTTAAAGTGCTTTTGCTGTAGCATTTCTAAATTATTATCAATATAAGCAAAAATAGCATGATATAAGCAGAAACACCTTAAACAAGCGAAATCTTTCTTTTCAAATTTTTATTATTTTTAAAAAGATTTTATTTATTTATTTATTTATTTGAGAGACAGAAAGAGCAAGTGGAGGAAGAGAGACAGAGAAGCAGACTGTACTGAGTGCGGAGCCCAAGGTGGGCTCAATCTCGTGACCCTGAGACCATGACCTCAGTTGAAATCAAGAGTCCGGCACTTCACCGACTGTGCCACCCAGGTGCCCCAAAATCTTTCTTTCTTTTTTTTAATTGAAGTATAGTCGACACACAATGTTAGTTTCAGGTGTGCAGCACAGGGATTGGACAAGTCTATACATGATGCTGGGCTCACCACGAGTGCAGCTACCATCTGTCCCCATACCATGCTATTCCAATACCATTGACTATATTCCCTGTGCTGTTCCTTTCATCCTCGTGACTTACTCATTCCATCATTGGACGAAGAGGCAAAATCTTTTTGGCTTCAGAATTTTGTATTAAATCAGTTAACCTGTTTGCAAAAGGCAATTTCTACAAACAATGGGGATAAGGGAACCAGATTATTGATTTAGGTACCTTTTAATTTAAAATATATTTTTTATGTCTGAATTATAATAAGTTGGTAAATGAAACCATTGTGACACCAGCATCCTCTCGCCTCTGTTGCCACAGTAGTCATGTCAGCTTTAGGACCCCCAGTATCAATAATTCAAAAACACTAATTTTATTTTTTAAGGACCAAACTGATATTTGATTGGTTTTTAAGTCACTAGTTTTGTATTTAATTAACAGAAGAGAAAATTCACAAAAATAGCATGTGAGTAACAAATACTTTGTTCAATGATTTGTAAATATTTAAAGATGATGCCAGTGACTAGAACAAGGACTGCTAATTTTTTTTTAACTATCTATCGATTGGCTTCTAAAAGTTACTGTCACCAGGAAGCAATAAAGGAAGGTGACTGAATCTATTAAAAGGACATTGAAGTCAATTATTTCTAAAATTTTGACAAACTTGTAAGTAGGTATCACCATTATTATGTAAATACTACTGACAGATTATTAAAGCATAGCTTAATTTTCTGTATTTTATTTTATCTCATTAAATACAAAACACTAAAAATTGAAATTGTTAATTTATATAGCCCTCAAAAGTGTTAATATAGCCTCCTTAATATAAATTGGCTTGGTTTCTTATGAGATACACATTTGTTTTTACCTATTCTCCTTTTAATTATTTTCATTGCAACACCTGCAAAACAAACGACAACTAAACTCTGAAATATGTATTACCATGTTGATGTTAATGCTTCTATCAACTCATTCTATAAATCAAAACAAATTAAATGAAACTTTAAAAAGGAATTGCTTTGTAATTTTAAAATATTGTTAAAAGCTGATCAGACATTTGTTTCAAATATGCAGATTAATTTAGAAATAACTAATTAGGGGCACCTGGGTGGCACAGTGGGTTGAGCGTCCAACTCTTGGTTTCGACTCTTGGTTTCAGCTCAGGTCATGATCTCAGGGTCATGAGATCAAGCCCCACATCAGTGCGCAGTCTGTTTGGATTTCTCTCTCCCTCTCCCTTGCCCCTCCCCCTCCTCTCTCTCTCTCAAATAAATAAATAAATCTTTTTAAAAAAGAAATAACTAATTAACATATAAACATATTTTAACTTACTTTCCATTGCATTCCATTATTTAAGAAAGAAGTAAAATAAGATAAAGTGTTTATTAAAATCAACAATGCTAAGGGAGCAATCAGAGCAAGACTTCGATTCAGAATGCTTGGATTATCACCAACAGACCTATAAATACGGAGAACAAACTGACGGTAGTCAGAGGTGAAGTGGATTGGGGGGGGTGGGCAAAATGGGTGAAGGGGAGTGGCAGATACAGTTTCAAGTTATGGAATGAATAAGTCGCAGGGATAAAAGGTCTAGCATAGGGAATATAATCAGTTGTATTGCAATAGCATTGTATGGTGACAGATGGTAGCTACACTTGTAGTGAGCACGACTTACTGTATAGACTCATGGAATCACTATGCTGTACACATTGCATATCGACTACACTTCCATAAAAACATATTAAATAAATAAAAATAAAATATTGGGTTACAACTTCATCTTTAACCCTCATTAAGTACACTCTATCTGGACTGCACTACCAACATCCACGTTAATGGAGTTGATAACCTCATCCATGCTCTTCATGAGTGTTTGTGGGAGTAAACTGAACTAATCTTTATGGAAGTCTTTGGTAAGCTAAAATATGAGCTGAGCCATACAAGTGTAAAGGTTTCCTCATAAGATCCGTATTTGGGGTTTGGTATAATTAACACACATGATAGCAGTCGTTAGGAGACCTAGATCTAGCGACAGCTTTATCGTAAAGTAGCTCGGCAGTCTGGGTGAGTCTCGCTTTTTCAACCAATGATCACATCCATTCCTAAATTAAAGATCTGTAAAATTTCCTCTGACCCTACTATTCGACAGCTATGGAGAAAACTGTCTGAGGAGGAAAAGAATGGGTATAGAAAAAGATAACTCTGTTGATCCCCCTTCCCCCATGAAAGATGGGTTTTCTAGTTGTGCCTCAGCCAGCCAGACTGCTTCTCTGCTGTTCCTGTAAAACTGGGACAGTACAACAAACACTAGTGAAAATGAGGATTATCTCCTAGTCCCATAGTATTATCAGAATAAGTACACAATTCCTAGTACCAAGTTTTAGTTATAGAGTTTGATGTTCAATTACCAATACCTTTTTCTATACTGATGCATGAAGTGGGTTTTCCTTTGGGACAGGGCATCATTTCCCAAGAATCAGCAAATGCCTGAGGCGTCTTCTCCAATATATTCTGACTTGACATTAAATCATCCTCTACTCTGTTGTTGAAGGAACCACAGAGTCCTGTATAGGGCACAGAACAAATTTTGACATTTCCTCACCTACTCAGCTTTTCAGATTCATATTCTGATGTCATACTCAGTTCTGTGCTCAAATCAAAACACGCAGAAGCTACCTGAGAGTATGTCTTGGTTAGTCTTTATACATATAAGTAAAATTTCATGACACCTCAGATTAACGCTCCATTTTATTCAAATTTCAGGAGCACCGAAACACCTCTCGCCACAAATACTGTGTTTTCCCTGCGTGTTGCTGTAACACAACCTCTAGCAAGGTGGTAGGAAGCATGCTTACAAGCAGGGCATTTGTGACTGTACATTGTCATTATTACTGTGGAGACCTGAATCATGTTAAGGGCTATATGCTTTCTTATCTGGAGTCTTCTGACCCGTGAATTACATTTTTTTCCCTACGTATAAGTAGGTCACCTTCTTGAGTAAAGTCATGTTGCAAAAACTCAGATGGTTTGAAATTAGTAACTGTGAGCTTTCCCATTGTTTTGTTTTGTTTGCCGTCCATAAGAGCATGTAAAGGGGGATTTCTGTGACGGAGGACCTCCGTGAAAGAGATGACCATGTCATCTATCAGCAGAAAGACAAATTGTGACGTAGCTTGCATTTGAAACTTGATATTCAAAAGATGTATAATATTTTCACCTTTTTCTTCTATAGGTAAAAGCTTTCATGAACTATCTTAGCAAAGTGATATATAACATATATTATCAAACCTCACTTTAAGAGACCTTAATTTAAAAACCTTAAAATGTTTAAATCTGTGGAAAACCATTTGGGAATAGATTTTGTAATAAACAAAACTGTCTTTACTATCAGTTGAAACTGTTTTACTGCAATACTGGAGGGAAGATTAAGTAAAAATGCTTTATGATCTAATGTCATTAATAGAGAGACAACTCAAAATGAAAATAAATGATGGTCACATTAGAGCCTTGGAAATAAAAACATAGCCAGAGGACTTACCTACAGTGTCTGTGAAATGGTTGGGTGGCACTGAAACATATAATTGCATTGCAGGAGCAATTTGTATTTGCATTTTTACACCAAAGTTTGTTTCTACTTGAAGGTATGAGGAAGATGCTTTGAAGACATACACTTCACCTGTTAAAATAATTATTTACATTAATAGTATTAATTAAAATATTGAAGTTTTTTATTAAAAATGGTTTATACTTTAATATCTGTTTAAAAAACATTTAATGTCCCTAAAAACTGGACAAATGAATGCATCTTACATTTATTTTAAAGTGGTATTGTTAAACTTACCTGAATCGTCATAACTTTGATTTACATATTCAATCCCATTGTTTGTGACTGTTCCATTTCTATTGAATACAAATTTGTTACCTAAAATAGGCTAATATTTAAAACAATTGTTAATTCATGGTAATTTGCAATATTAATTTATCTTAATGCAATATATGAACTAAATTTTTGTGCCATAAAAATGTTTAAGCTTATTGGATTAGTTTTAAATATCTAAAATACAGAATATTTTTTTTGAAGCACTCCTCGTATGTTGCTTCATTGTTTCTTATAACAATTCTTTGAGGAGGACTCTAGAGGAATCTTCATCCCTGATTTGTAGATAAGGAAACTGAGACCCAGGAAGGTGACATACATTCCCAAAGGTCAAAAGGCTTCTAAGTACCAAAAGCCAGTATTGGTGTCCTCCCTCTCCCTTTAGTTCTATTTTCATTTACAGTGTCAGTTCCAAATACATGAAGTTCTAAACAAATATAATTGCCTTCTTAAACGGTCAACAGAGTTTAATAATTTAATGAGCACAGAGGTTGCTGTGTAATTAGCACATCAGTTGTCTGTATATGATAATTTTTATACACTTAAGGAGCCTTAGAACTATCCAGCTCTTCCAGAGACTTTATTAATTTTCTGTACCATCTTTTTGTGATTTCAATTTACACAGTAAGGCCTCTCTTCAGCCACAAAAATTCTGAAATTGTGAAGTAATTCATTCGATTTTGCTCTGGATAAACTTTAGGAAGCTGATTACTTACCGAATTTAAGAGGAGTGTAACACTACTCAAGCACGTTCCTGACTGGCCACTTGGACATGGACGAAGTTCAACACTAACAGACCAATCTTTATGCTGTTAAAAAATGCATTTCATTGATATGTTTATTAAAATGTCATTGATTATATGCTATTACTGTGTGATTAATTTACAAGGCATGTTTACATTTTAAACATGCACAATTCCTACACATAATCAGTCTGCTCTAAAAATAAAACCGTTCAGCCCATGGTAAGTCTAGAATTGGCCAAAAGTTTTACAGAAGGTCCAAGTATCTTGCATTAATTATGTTTATATAGTCTGATTAGTGGATTTTCATAGTCATCATTTTTTTTTAATCTCTACTTTTTGTCTTCTCCTCCAAGGGAATGTGCTGCACTATAGACACTAGTAGGAATTAGAGGTAACATAGCTGGTTTATTCTCTGGACAATCCACAATGTGTATTTAAATCCAATGTGAGAGGTATTTAATTTGTAAGACCACAAAATAAGCCATGCCACACATTGACTTCCAGTTCTCATTTCAAGATCTAGAAATCTAATCTATAACAAGCAAATATTCCATGTATTCTGGCATATTTCCCTCTTGGTTTGCCCATCCCCTACCCTTATGCATTATGTGAAGAACATAAAAAGAAGAAAGGTGGAAAACGGTCTCTTAGTAGCAGTGACTACATTTTTTAGATTACTGAATATGACCCACATCTCATACTTCAGGAGTCACAAATTCTGCTTATCTTGATTTCTTACCAGGAAGATTAAACAAAATTGTATTGTCAGACTAGCCAAAGGCACAAACTACAAGATGGAATCCCCCTTGTACTGAAATTCAGATTACTTAAAGTTTTAGTCGGGCAAAGGATTTAAAAGTAAGAATAGACCCTATCATACTGGTGATATTGTATTATAAAAACTAAAAATAAATGTAAAGGGATAATGATGAAAAAGGAAGGTGTTTCATGGAACATAAAAGATCATTTCAGCTGGGGCGCCTGGGTGGCACAGCGGTTAAGCATCTGCCTTCGGCTCAGGGCGTGATCCCGGCGTTCTGGGATCGAGCCCCACATCAGGCTCTTCCGCTATGAGCCTGCTTCTTCCTCTCCCACTCTCCCTGCTTGTGTTCCCTCTCTCGCTGGCTGTCTCTATCTCTGTCGAATAAATAAATAAAATCTTTAAAAAAAAAAAAAAAAGATCATTTCAGCTGAAGCAGTGTGAACACATGCAAAGAAAAGTAGAAGGAAATATTTTTCCAAGTGTATTTAGAAAGTTACTATTGGTGAAGGAAATGTTGGGGGTTTTTTGTTTGTTTAGCAAGGAATTTCTAAGGAATGCAGGTAATACTGATTGTCAATGTCAATGTGTGACAGAAAATAGATACTGAAATATATAACCAGTCATTGAAGGGCTGCTTGCTATTCATTTTTTTTAAATAGTAACTTAAAGTGAAGACTCTGTTTTAAATTGGTTGACTAGCTCAGTGTGTGTGCATCAATTTTCTCAAGAGTTCCAGGCTATTACATACGTGGATGGCCAAGAAGTGACAGTTTCCAGGATGGTGGTATTTAATACCGTCGAAGGTGGTGATTGAATTTCCTTCCACCTTACATCTTCCAGGACATAATGCGTCGGTGCAAGACCACTTGGCATTTTGGCATGTGCTGTTAAAATGCAATGGTTATATCAAAGGTCATCAGTTGTGTTTTCTCCGAGGAAAATAAATATCCCAACATTAAAAATCAAAATTTAAACTAAAGACATTTACTTAAGCTTTATTAGACTATCTTTTTTTTTTTTAATTTTAAAGTAATCTTTACAGTCAACTTGGGGCTTGAACTCACAGCTCCAAGATCAAGAATTGCATGGCTACTGACTGAGCCAGCCGGGCATCCCTATTCGACCACCCTTATCCTCCACTCAACATCTCAACTCTGATCAAATGTCACATTGATGGTGGCACCCTGACATTTTAAAGGACTTGAATTCCATGGACTAAAATAATAGCTTCTGCCTGCATTAAATATATAAAAACTTGTAAACTGAACTTCAGAGATTTATTTAAATGGAATACATTTCACTATTAGTACTAAAACACCTGCTACATGCCACATTGTAGACCCTCACTGTTCAATACAGTATAGAGACATATAGCTATTGATTGCTTGAAATATGGCTAGTCCAGATTGAGATCTGCTATAAATAAAAAACACAGACTTTTAAGACAATTTGAAAAACAGATTGTAAAATCTCTCATTGACTTTTTACATTAATTTCATTTCTGGATGATAATACTGCACTTCGGATGTATAAAATACATGATTAAAATTAATTCCACCCCTATCTTTTTGCTTTTTAAAAACACATCAACTGGGGTGCCTGGGTGGCGCAGTCATTAAGCGTCTGCCTTTGGCTCAGGGCGTGATCCCGGCGTTCTGGGATCGAGCCCCACATCAGGCTTCTGCGCTAGGAGCCTGCTTCTTCCTCTCCCACTCCCCCTGCTTGTGTTCCCTCTCTCGCTGGCTGTCTCTCTCTGTCAAATAAATAAATAAAATCTTTAAAAAAAATAAAATAAAATAAAAACACATCAACTAAAAAATGTTAAATTATATATGTAGGTCATATTTGTGGCTCATATGATATTTCTCTTGGATAGCAATGTCCTAGATATTCAATAAATCATAGCTATTGTTATTCATAATTATTACTAATATATTACTGTCACACTAACAGGGACATTTCTCATTTATAAGGAACACACTATAGTATAAATAATAGATTAGTTTTCATCGAATCAGATTATTTCCCTGCAAGGGCACAATATATTTTTAGAAAAGTCCTTTAGAGTTCTGCGGAAATTAAGAGTTTCAGAGAAAAGTCATAATGAAGAATGGGGAAGTCTCTCTGATCAGCATATTACTGTTGAACTCAAATAGTCTACGCTAATTTTTGGCACATTAAAATCCACTCTTATTAAATATATCTATAAACATTATATAAAAAAACATGAATATACAAATGTATACAAATATATAAATAAAGAGTAAATGTATTTTCACCACTGTAGTCACATATAAAAATTATTTGAAAAGTAGTAGGTTGTTTCTGATTTTACGTTTTAACTAAATATTCTTGGTAATTAGCATAATTATTCTTTCATTGTTGTAACCATACTCTTGTATTATTCTTTGCTCTATATTTGCAACCATCAATTGGTTTACTCTTTGAAACACTATTTCAGTTAGTGAAAAACATTACCTTTTAAAGATACATAGAAAGCTCATACATTTTATTTAAAAAACACACTAAACTTTCCCTAAAAAATAAAAGACAAACTATCGACACAGAAAATGCAGTGTTTCCAAAGAGTTTATTTTTAAGGGTGGACCTAGGAACTATTTCAAATTAAAGTATCAGTATTATTTCACTATTAACAAAATGTGGACAAAAAGCACACACTTACCACTGAGAACCACAAGGACCTCTTCGGACCTCCCCTGACTTATAGATCTTTCCATGTAAATCACAGGGACATTCAGTCTTTAATACACATCCCCCTTTTTCTCCAATATCATCCAATAGATAACCTATAATAAACACATTATACAAGGACTACGTAAACGTCAGTAAATTCTCAAGCAGTGAACTGTGAAATCACTCTTGAGTTAGTTCTTTCAAGTGTAAACACGCACTGAAAACGGTAAGTTCCATTTAGCAATTGCCCCTACTTTGAGAACTGGAAAGAGTATAATTTTCTGAGCCACGGAACATTCCTACGGAGCCCAATAGAGGACTAGAGGGTCATCTGTGGAATACCATGGCCCTCAAGCGTCTAAAAATAGACATGCACATTAACTTTATAAGTCTCTCTACTCTTCTTCTGCAGTTGGCTAGAAGGATGGATTATGAATAGATGATTTCATTAAATATCTCATTAGAAATAAGGCCCACCATTCTTGAGTCACTGTTTTCAGTTGTTTTAGTGTACACATTCTCACAGGGTATGTTACCTTCTGGGCAGAAGCAGCCATTCACACATTCGCTGTCTTGAAAAGGAGCCACATTAGAACAAGTTGCAGGATTTGAGGGACCGCATTCTTTGTAGATATGTTTTTCTGGGCATCTAGGTTTTCCTGGAGAAATATAGAAATATGTATACACGGGAATGAGGGGGGAAATGAATGTGATAAATACATAATTTTCTAATGGGGATCTTTTCAAATGGGATTCTTTGAGTCTAATTTTCAAGACGTGAGTCAGTTTTTAAAATTACTCAGTACAAATAAATTGTGCCAATTTCTCAGGCATTATTTTATGCTACAATCTTTAATTTGTAGGAAAAATAAGAAACGAAGACAGAAATTAGGAAGAAATGTATATTATATATGTAATAACATCTCCTCTTACTTCAAAATTGCTCTTTCACTTGTATTTTAACTTATAAGGCTTGAGTTTAGCATAATTTGAAAGTACTTTTACATTTGTGTGAAATTCACATCTTTTGCTAAGTTTTTGAAAGAAAATCATAGTACTAATCAGCATACTTTTGATAACTTTTTCAGTTACTTTTTTTCAGTTTTTGAGGAATTTATCATTTTTCCCAGTGACTTTTACTAATTATAAAGTTCCTAATTGAAATCGTATCAAAAAGCATGCAACTTATGGCAAGTCACTTCACCAAAACAGTCCTCTTTCCTCGTAAGTACCCATGAGAGATGAGACTCCATCACATCTAAGAGCACTTTCAGGGCTTACAGTCATTTAAGAACATTACCTTGAAGTATGGTTCAACTTCAAAGTGTTACAGAAACTTTCTGGTTTGGAATCTGCAATAAAATTTAAAACCTACCACAAGTCACATCAGAATCATCTCGCCAGGATTCATAGATGCCGGGACCATCTGAGGCACAGAGGCGGGACAATTCTGAGTAAGTGTCACACGTAGAATTTTTGTCTCTATTTTGGCAGTAGTCATTAACGCAGATCGTTCTGTAGTCATTGGAAAAAGCGGCGACCTTTCTACATTTCTCAAAGTACGTTCCAATAATTTTGTTACAGTACTACAAAATAAAGTGTGAAGTTTTATTAAACATAAGAAAAAATGACAATCAAATAAACATTTAGGAAAAGAAAAATTCAGAAGTATCTGGTTTTGCATGATAACCTGTAGCTTTGGCAGGGAGAGTTGCTGAATGCTGGTTGAAATGGAGAGTTCTGAAGTATTATAGTCGGCATAGTACTCCTAAAAGAGTACTTCACCTCTGGCATTTTGGATTGCTATATGACAACTTCAGAAATGGTTGTACCTACACTTATCCAAAATTTCTCCAAAGGTGACATGAAATTTACAGCTTGAGAAAATGGAAGGTGTGAGAAAAAAAGAGCTATTGTCAATGGCAGAGAGTGTGGTGGTAAGTGGTACCACAAAAGACAGAAGGGAAACCGGCCCTTTATCTATTAGTCTTATTATATTTGGTAAGCAAACAGGCAGTAAAATAGAGTCACTGTGGGCTTTCTTGGTGGGGGCCATGTGAGTTGGCTCTGGAAACAATGTATTTGTTCTCATGTTGATTAAGGAGGTAACACATACATTATTGAACTCACAAAAGTTCAAATTTCAACATATTTTAACTACCACATAGCTGTTCATATGTTTGTCACAGAGAAATAGAAAACCACTGTCAAGCAAATGCACAATTTGTTCCAAATCAGTCTTAAGACAACTGATAACATTCTCCAAGTGAGATATAAGGTTAAGTGAAATTAAATCTTTGAAGATTGCTTTTTCATCTATTATTTTTTGTGTATCTTTGTCACTAGATTACAGGTTACTTTAGGGCAACAATAGAATTTGTTTCCTCTTGGCTTAACATAGTGTCTTACACATAGTAGGTCCTTACTAAATATGCATTAGCTTCAACATAAATTTATATATTCACTGAGCTAATATTTTTGAACAACCAGGAGTAAGTTCTCACATGCTATGCAACTACCACAACAGATAAAACATAATTCTTGTCATCATAGAAAGCATAATCTTAAAGGGAGCATATGGAAAAAAAACATGGGAAATTTTTATAGATGATCTCTTATCATAAGAAGCAAGGAGTAGCATAGGGTAACAGAGGAAAGAGAAAGCAATTCTAACTGTGAAAACCAAGGAGGGTTTCACAAGGAGGACAGCAGATGATATATAATGTCGTGGCTTAATTTGCTTTGCTAGAAGATGACAAGATGGTTATAAATGCAACATCCATTGTCAATAAAACAGAAAGTCTTTTCTATCCATACTATCCATATATCTTGATATTGAGAATATCATTCTAGATTGAAACGAGAATATGTGAACATTTATTCACTCATCAAATAAATACAACCTGTCAAATTCAACATAACAGAACTACACAAGTGCAGAAAATTCAGAGTGGACTATTTTCAAGTGCTGTAGTCAAAATTAATTATATGTAACTCTTCCAAAAGAAAGTAAAGGATACGGGGGCTGACGATTCAGATTAGCTCTCTGGGGCAAAAGCACGGGAGAGCAGAAAGTAGTTCTTAGGGACACAGTACATGGATTTCCAAAGTGTAAGAGCTGGACAGTATCCACCAACAGATTTAACAGAGAGGTGAAGTGTGTCAGTTTACTGACAAATTAAAACTTTATGCAAAAAAATCAGAATTGTTACACTAATATATAGTAAATACCACAGAGTTTTAGGAAAAACTCTTATTTTCGTATCTAAGCTAAACTAAAGCTGAGAAACAGACTACAGGGAAACTGGAGAGAAAGCAGTTGCACAATTCTGAGAATCAGGCACAGGTGCTTAGCAGAGGATGTTGGCTATCTAAATTGAAACCAAGGAGAACAGTGTTGAAATTTGCTACTAGGTGAAATATAAATCTCTCACCTCTATGCCATCTTCACAAATTTCATAGCTTTTACTAAAAGCTTCACGACAATCACCAGGAATTTTACTATTGGCAATGTGTTCATTGATATTGTCTCCTTAAAAAGAAAACAATGCTTAGTTCAAGATATTTACTATGCACATACATGTTATTTTCAAGCTAAATATAACTAAATTGACAACATAATTTCTTTTATTTTAACAATTTCTTATTCTTCAGATAAATATAAACTATTGTTAGATTTATTCAAATATGAGCAATCTTTATAATAATGTTTCAGGAAGCAATTTTCTTAGACATAATGCACTGAAATCTTACCTGGAGTGCTGTTGAAGTTACCACAAAGACCGCAAGTTGGATATTGCTTATGAAGAGCAAGCTTTAAAAAAAAACCCACACGTACATCTTTATAAAATATTAAAAATACATAAAGGCAAAATTTACCCAAACCAAATGACGCTGTCTCTTCATATTCAATTCTACCTAAGCTGGTTACCTAGGTATGTACTATAGAGCCTCTTAGAGGACCTGGTTCTAGAAGTTGGATAGATCCTGACTCTACCTCTTACTAACTGTGTCTTTGGATGGATTCTTTAGCTTGTATTAGCCTGAATTTCCTGAGTTCCATCACCCAGAATAATAATAATAGTATATAATACCATATACTAATAGTATTATATTAGTATAAGATAATAATGGTATGTGCTTCAAGATATTTTAAATTTTAAATAAGATAATGCTTAGTACAGTGCATAATATAGAGGTTTTTCAATAAATCTTAGCTCTTATTTTCCTTATAAAGCAATGTTTTTATAAGTAAAGCGAAGAAGAAAAAGCACAAGAATGAAAAAAAATCAGAGACAGACTTACTGAGAGTTTATTTTTGTCCCACATCAAAGACAGGATTCCTCTACGGCTTTTCAGGACATAATGTTCTCCATATTTTTTAATGTGTATCAATTTATTGTCATATGGTATCTGTACTCTGAAAAGTATAAAATACAAGTACATATAATGGTAAGAATAGTATTATAACATGTTTTTTTAAACAATTCATGTTCTATATTTAGTATCGTAAATATAATACTGGCTAATAAATATTAAAGCTTTCTTTTTCCTTTCATTTCAGTAGAGGAGACACAGTGGTTTTGTTTTCCCAATTTTTGAAAGGCTTTAAAGAACAATGAATAAATCCTTGGGGCTTTGGAGGAAAACAAAGAAGAAACTGGTTCAGTGTAAGAAATAAATGATCAAATGATTTGAAACATTCATAAGTAGAATATCATGCCTCAACTTCTTACCCTGGAAAATATTTAAATATGACATCCCTTCCCAATATGAATTGCTACTTCTAAAAATAATGGCCTAAGTTTCAATTTATTGAAAATCTCATATTTATATTTAATGATAAACATACAAATGAAAATTGAAATATTCTATTAGCATATTTGTTGAATATGAATGTTGCCCCAAATCTAGATACTCAAAATAGTCAAACAACAAAACTACTCTTTTTCTTCCCACCTTGTTAGAGGAATAAATATTGTATCTTACAATCCCACATATAACAAAATCTTCTATCAGACTCCTGCCCAACAAATTATTATAAATACCCGTATGAGAACCCAAATAGGAAGAGTACTATCTTTTTGCTATTCAACCTTTTTTTTTTTCTTTTGCTCGTTACTTTAAATGCTCCTATAGCATTTATCCATAACACTGTGGCATTTACCTTTCTTCGTTAACTAGGATGCGATCACCAAAAATGGAGACCTCATTATTGTCGATTTTAACTGCTATTTTTTCAAAGTCACTGTTACTCTTTCGTTTGATCTCAATGTTGAAATCTCCTCCAGATTCAATGCAATGATGGCAGAAAGTGTAGGCGCAGGAAGACTCAAAGGAAAAGATGCGGCCATTGAAAGCTTTATATGTTCCTTTGCCCCAAGTAGAAGCTTCACCTACAAAATATTTAGAGTAGAATATTCATAATTATTCAGAACTATTAATGTAGGGTCTAGTTCTGATTTTTTTAAGTGTTTATGTACCAAGAGAAAACATCACTGAAAGGTTCTGTTCTCAAAGCCACCACCTTAAATCAGTATTTTTCTTTCTCACATTTGGCAAAAACACACTAATAGTAGTACCTGAATCCTTGGGAATACACAAAGGTGTCTATTCTCAAATAAAACATGAATAAAAACATCTTGTTTCCTATGGAAAAGGGAAATTGTCTCTACCATGGAAAGGTATAGACGGAGGGAGTTGTGGTCTGTTTGCCTACTTGTTTTGCTTTTTGTAGAGATAATCTTTCTAATGTTGCACAAGGGGCTTACCATTTGTATCAAATAAGTGTAAAGAATATTATTTCTCTATGTACATGCATCGGTACATGTGCATGTATGTGTATATCTGTTTGTGTCTATGTGTCGTGTATATATGCGTATGGGCATGTGTGTATGTGTACCTTTGAGGAAAAATAGTACAAGTGTGATGTCGTTCAAACATGCAATGATCAAAGAGATAGATGATGGGTAAATGTTTAAAACTAGTTCCAAATTTTGGTTACTTTGTAACCCCATTAGGTACCAGCTGGCTTGGACATAAAAATATGGTAGAAATCACCGTCATTTTTACTTACCAATAATTGGGCTTACTTCTGAGTATTTCGGAATTGCTTCTGGAATACTGGATCCTTTTGCTATTTAACACAATGCACAGATTACTTAAATTTCAGGACATACATTGATTTTAAATATACAGGACATTTAGACTTCTACATGGGAACTTGGAAGCTGATTCTGAAGGTCATCAATAGGTTTCTTTATCCTGAATATATAATTTGATTTTGAGAGAGCTGTAATTTACCAAGGTCATATACATGATTATCTCTGAAATCCGTATTTTTTTCTTGAACAATTAGACATAGTATTTTCAGAAATCATCATGAGCTTATTCATTTTGGGTCATGTACAATTACTAACATATGTTGCATCCCTTACAGAACTATATTTTGAACTTGAAAAATAGAATTTTGCTAGCACACTTTTATTGGGAGCCACTACTAAACAGGTCCAGGTAGATTTTATTAAATCAGTCTACTATATAATACTAATAATTCAATTATCTATATATGAAGAGAACTCAATTCTCCTGATCAAAGAGGAAAATTCACATCCCTTGATACTTTCTCATGATTGTTTATTTCTAATGCATTGACCCTTTTACGTAACTAAATTTATACAATATCATAGAGAAAAGTCTAAAATCAAGCAGAATAGAAGATCAACAATAATAACAAAAATCATATTTCGATAGAGTTATTAAATATTTTTTACAATGCCATTTATTGTGTATCTTGAGACCACTTGTCTTTACTATAGGTTGCCTTTTCTCAGGTCAAGTGAAAGTAGACCGAGCTCTTAATTTCTTTATAAAGTCATTTTAAAAATAATATATCTAAAATGATAAAGGAGAAGTTGTATTATGCTTTATTTAGGTTCCCTTAAAGTATAATTAAATCTATCTTATTCCTGAAGTTGTATTAAAATATACAGTTGGTTATCTAAACCTTATTACTCAAAGAGAAGCATTTAGAAGCTCAATTCAACATGGAAAAGACAACAATACCACGTGCTAGTAAATCAATAATCCACAGAACATTTAAATTTCAAAATTACATATATATAATTATATATGTGTGTGTATACGCACACACACACACACAGATACAGACATATGCATCATACATATACATTTTAAACACTGAAAGTCATAAAGCAAATTACCTGGAGTACTGAATGGTCCAGAGGTACTGCTTTCAGAGGAGCTTGTGACACCTATTTTAATACAAAATAGTTAAGCTGTTTCTTAAATGTGTACATTTTACTTGGTAAAATATGAAAAAAAGTTTTTAAAATCTGATGGATAAACCAGATCCAAGTTCAGCAATGCTAATGCTAGCAGACTTAGAACAATGTGAAGCTGTATGAGAAAAAAAATATTATCAACTCAAAAACCTGTGGGAGAAACAAAATTAAATGCTTCACCACCAAATGAACTGACACCAAATTAATTTACTCCAGATCAACTGCCTTAAAATGTATTCAGGAAAAGAGAAAGTTTTGCATAAACAGGGGTCAGGGTCTCCTATCCCAGTTTCAACCACACTTACTCCCACTTTGAATTGCTTTACATTTGGGAAATCTAGGTACCATTTCAAGATGTCAATCCAACAAAGGATTCTGCACTCACAAAAACTGAAAGTGTGAAAACCACTAATCTAATTGAGCTGAGATGTTCATCTCAGCATGTCTAATGTCAAGAGACAATAACGTCAACAGACCCAAAACTTGCCATTTCAAAGCCACTAGATTCACTGCCATTAGATACACTACCAGAAAGAACACTAATTAATAGAAGTCTGTCTCATTTAAAAAATTAAAGCAGTCAAAAGCTGGCATCCAAATAGCAGAAAAATCTCAAATTGGTAACCACTCGACAATAGAAAGATGAGAGGCAACTACTTCTTAATACATTTCTCAGGAACACATCCTAAATTTGAATACCTGAGCTAATGGCAGCAGATCTGCGGTTTAGATATTCAGTGTCTCTTAAACCATCTGTACCAACTGTGTTTAAACAAAATCGGTGGCATAAATAATTAGTGATTCCAAATTTCTCAGTTCCATTGCAGTGTTGACCCCAAAACTGATGTCCAAAGAATAAGAACAACCCAAAATAGAATTATTATTTCTGTATGACCAAGCCTTTTTTGAACAGATTCACTGACAGTCAATCCTGACAGAGGTCAACCATTACTACACTACAGTATATCTCCTGCTAATTAGACTTTACCTTTTAAAAATGTATCAATCCTAAAGTTGAGTTATAAAGGTGAATCCTGGACATTTTTCAGATCACCCACGTCATTAGAAGTGAATATACTGCCCACAGTTCTGTGGTCATCTAGTCTCGTGGTTCCCATGACTTTCCAGTACTGCCAGCAGTATCAAAATAGTTCCCATATCATAATAAGTATTATTTTAACAATGTGTACCACAAATTCCTAGACTAGTCAATCTAATGTTTCCATTAAGTAGAAATATTAAATTTTATGAGATTTTCAAAAGGGATGGAACTCGTTCACTCTTATCAGAAATAAATCTGCAAAAACATCTAAACTACCAAGACCAGATCCAGAATACAAAGCTCAAACCCAACAAATTATCTGCTACTCTAGCTACCTCTTCAACTTATGCAACTCCAGATCAGTTTTGCATAAAGGCAACAAAAACAATTCCACATCAATATAACCACAGCCACACAACTCGTGCCACATTCTATGCCAAAAAATATTACATGACTTTTTCCTGATCATCTCTACATACAGTTTATCATTTCAGAATTTTGGCTTGCTTTTTATATCATTACTAATGTTTGTGATTTTCATTGTTATTTTATAACGTGTTTTAGAATCCTGATTTTCTAATCATCAGACATAAATCTCAATTCTCGAGCCATGGGAACCAGATCCAATAATATTCTTTCCAGTATCACAGGTACCTGCACCACTAAGGCCAGTTTCACCAAATTCGTTTGGTCCAGAAGCACCACCACCAAGTCCAGCTGCACCCTTCCTTCCTCCACCACTTCCAGAACCAGAAGACCAAGTGTTTTCTCCTAATGGAAAATCAAAATGTGAGTAAAAGAAATAAAGAAGGAAGAAATTAATTCAGCTTTCTTGGGAATAGAGCTCAGGTTAAGATGCCTGCGCCACTGACATCAGATCCAGGACTCAAGTATCCAGCCCCCACGAATTCACTGCCTCTCTCTCCAGTCCCACCAATTCCACCGATTCCAAATCCCTGCTGATCAGATGACCCCAAATTTAATCCTTAATCTTCAGAGATACCAACCAGAATATCCATCCCCATTTCTTGCACTTGAGTCACCTGCTGAATACAAAATGATGGTCACGAGAATTATTTTTGATGCATACCGTGATTCAGAATTTTTCTAGGCATAGAAATTAACCATCAATACCTACAGCACTGGAGCTAGAGCCTCCAGGACCACCTACTCTATTTCCATCAAAGTCTTTACTACCATGGCCATTGAATTTGAACCAGAATCTCCAAAACCAAATTGAGTTTCACCCTTCCTTTCTCCATTTTCAAAATTAGAAAACCAAGTCCTTCTTTCTAATAGAAAATTTAAATGTTATTTTTAAAAATGATTAAAGAATTAAATCCATTTCAATTTCACCAAGAAACCAGGTTAGTAGAATGCCTGAGTTATGGGCATTTGTCCTGAGATTCACAGATCCAGGTACAACACACATGCTGCTGCTCATTCTGTCAATCCCCTGCCTCCAAATTCCTTTTTATCAAATGCCCAAACACAAAATCCTGAATTTTCAAAAATTTTTAAAGGTTTTATTTATTTGAGAGAGAGAGAAAGTGAGAGGGAGAAGGAGACTCTCCACTGAGCAGAGAGCCTGATGTGGGACTCCATCCCAGGGACCCTGAGATCATGACGTAAGCCAAAGGCAGACACAACCGACTGAGCCACCCAGGCACCCCTGAATTTTCAAAATTACCACGAGCATGCTTACCACCACTTCTTGCACTGGAACTTCTTCCAGAATATTAAAAGTGTGTCAATAGGACATATTTAATAAACTTTATAATTGAGAAATTGTTTAAGCAAAAAATTAACTAGCAACACCCATACCACTAAAATTAGATTCTTTAGTAAGTTTTATTACACTTTCACTAAGGCCAATGTCATCAAATTGATTTGAACCAGAATCTCCAAAATCAAATTTAGCTTCACGTTTCCTTTCTCCATATCTCAAATCAAATGATGAGGACTTTTCCACTAACAGAGAAATGAAAATGTTAATACAATAACAGATAAAAGGCTGAAATCGATTTAGATTTCACCAGAGTAGATTCCAAGATTAGACTACCTGAGCCACTGGCACCAGAGTCCCTGCTGCTCTTATCACTCCGATCAGATCCACTGTTTTCAAATCCCTTTCGACCAAATTTCTCAAAACCATATCTCAAATTTTCTGATATGCCATCAACAAAATTATCCCCAATTCTTGCACTGATGTTGCCTGCAGAATGTAAAATGATTGTCATCAGAACACATTCCAATAAATTTTATGATTCAAATATTTTTTAGGTACAGAAATTAAACATCAACACCTAAACCACTGGAACTAAATTCACTAGCACATTTTATTCCATTAGCACCATTGTCACCACAGCGATTTGAACCAGAATCTCCAAAATCAAATTCAGTTCCAAACACCTTTACTTCAAGTCCAAAATCAAAAGACCCAGGCCTTCCCACTAATAGAAAATTCAAAATATTATCAAATAAAATAATGAATTTTTGAAATCAGTTGGATTCCTCAGAAACAGAGACTGAGTGGAATACCTGAGCTACCAGCATCAGATCCAAAGCCTTTGAATCCAGCCTGGACAGATCCACTGCCACTCATTCTATCCCCTCCAATTTCACTGATTTTGAATCCCTGTCGACCAGAAACCCCTAAATTGGCTTCTGATTTTCCAGAGCTGTCACCAACAAATGCATTCCGATTTCTCAAACTGGTAACACCTGCAGAATATAAAACGATGTCACAGAGTGTATTGAAAACATTTCATGATTCAGAAATTCTTATGCATAAAAATGAGATATCAATACCTAGATCATTGGGAATGGGTCCTCCAGAACTACCCATTTGATTTCCTTCAATTTTTATTTTGCCATTAATGTCACTGTCACCAAATGAACTTGAACCAGAAGCTCCAAAACCAAATGCAGCATTGCCCTTCTGTTTTCCAAGTTCCCAACCAAAAGACCCAGTTCCAGCTGACAGAAAAATTAAAATGTTATTAAAAATGAATCTTAATTAAGTTTATTGTTAAATATTAAAGAAATGTAATTTCACATTTTCTGGAAATGAGTCTGAGTTGGAATACCTGAGCTACGGGCATCAAATCCGAAACCCACTGATTCACCCCTGGCAGATCCTCTGCTGCTCATTTCATTCCAGTCAGCTCTACCAATGCCCAGTCCCTTTTGATCAGATGCCCCCAAACCAAATCTCAAATTTCCAGAGACACTGCTACTAAATCCAGTCCTACTTCTTGGGTTCGTATTATCTGCTAAAATTAAAAAAAAAAAAAAGATTATTACCAGGTAATAATTAAATACAACTTATGACTCTACTTTTTGTGCACAAAACCTAAATAGTAATAATTAGATCACTGGAACTTGATTTTTCAATATTCTCTATTTCATTTTCCAACATCTTTTTGTTCAAGACCATTGATACACATTCCACATGAGCCAGAATTACCAAAACCAAATTCAAATTCACCCTTCTTTCTACTACCAAATCCAAAATCAAAAGGCAAACATAAAATTCAACTGCTATCAAGAGCAAAAAAACAAAGGATACAAATGATTATTTGTTATTTTTTCTTAACAGAGTCTAGATCAGAATTCCTGAGCCACTGACATGAGAGCCAAAGCCCATGGATTTACCAACAAACTCCTTTCTGTTCTTCCTCTTTCCACCAATGTCCACATCTTTTAAGATAAATTGCTCTGACACAAAAATAGCAAAATATTTACTGTGCTTTGTTGACCCTAACTTCTTTCACTGACTTTAATTTCCAAATATAAAATGCTATTCATCCACACTTTAGTAAATTTGTTTTTTTCTGGCATTCTTCTTCAAGAAAACTAGTTGAAATCTGAGTAATGAATCTTAAAAACACTGCAAAAGTACAGAAACATGAGACCCAAATTCTCCTGTTCCTTATAACAAAATTTGGGAACAAGAGAGTTTAAGTGGCTTTCCCAAAGTCCACAGAAGGTTAGCAAGAAAGACTGGGGATAGAAACGAGGTCTCTTCCTTCCAGATCCAAACTCCTTCACAATTAAATCTAATTGCCTCTTCACTAAAATGTTTTAATTCCTGATTTCTGTTGAAGATAACACAGATCTTTTAAGAACCAAAGATAATTTAAAAATCATTTCCATGACTTTCTCTAACACTAAATCAGGTCAAAACAACACCACCTTTGCTGCTTTGCTAATTGATTTTTTTTTTTTTTCTGTCAAAAGCAAAAACTAAGAAACAACTTAGAATACCTGTTTCACTTGCAGCAGAATTAGAGCCAGCCAATCCACTGACTGCATTCACATCAAATCCACTTTGGCCAGATGGACCCCTACCAATGTCATTTCGATTTGAAGCAGCACCACCAAATTTAATACCACCAGATATACTGCTGGAAAAACCACTTGCTAACTTGATTTTCTCTGCCATACAAAAACACAATCACTATCAGGAAAAAAGTTGCATTCATTCATAATGTACAAGAAATTAATCCATACACATTGCTTGAACTAGGACTACATTATCATTCCAAAAATATCCCTCCCCTCTCCTCCATATATCTTTCCATATATAATTCCATACAGTGTAACCAGGGGTGTGCATGGCAACCAATTTACCATGAGGTTTGAGAATTCCATTAGAAAACTAAAGGACTGGGGCCATTTAAGATAAATTTCACTGTGTCCGTTAGAACATGAGCAAACAATTAACAACTCAGTATTGTAAACAAGAGCAAGTGTACCTGATTTAACTTATTAGTCATACTGTGCTTGTCAGTCCCAAAATAGATGACTGGACAGACAGGAAACTTGTGTCCTTCCTGAAGATATTTCAACTGTACCCCTACACCCCAAACTGTTTCTCCCTTTTCAGTTATCATCACTTGGACTCAAATATTAAATTTCCATATAAAATATTGAAGTTATTTTCCTCATTGGATCTCCTTCTTTTCTATTTTTGTACAGGTATGAACTATAGAGAATTTGGGGACCAGGCAAGTAAAGTAAAACTTGGCCAACTGGGAGAAGTATGCAGAGCCAGAGAGAGCATGACTCATCTAAAGAAAGTTGATTTTTTTTCCAAACAAAACCAAATAGCAGACCACAAACTGTTCATAAACCCTGTTTTATTACTCATAAAATTGAGCGTTCAATTTAAAGATAGAATCCCAGTATAGAAAATAAATTGTGGTTGGAGACAAAAACGTGAGTAGAGAAAACTTGCACCAAATTCGGGGCCAGGAAGTATTTTAATTAAATATCATAAAAATGATTGATTATAATAATAGCACCAAGAAGAAAGATAGCATAAGAAAACTAATCAGGTGGAAAAAATGTAACTTCATGTAAACATCTTTGCAAAAATTCTCTGAAGACAGAATCCGTCAGTCTCATTGGCCCCGGAATTAGTGCCTTTCTATTCCCCACTATTACTATTAAGACCATGTGCTGCAAATAATCCAAAGATTACCAGGTTATCCCAAATGAAATAAAGCACTTGTTGCCTAGATAAGCATTGTACCTGCTGGAGTGTTTTTTAACACTAAACTACCAGTATCTTGATGCTTCCTCGACCCATCTTCAGCCCCTCCTGGAGCTTTAAATCCAGTGTTAAGGAGTGAACCAACAAGAGAATTCTTTCTTCTGTTTGGGTCACCAAAGTTCAGACTACTGAACAAAAAGCCACCTAATATGAATAACAGAAGATCATATTTGAAAACAGTATTGCTAGCACAAAAGGTGATTTGATTGTGACACTTAGAAATAACATACACTGCTTATTGCCTTCACCGCCATATCCATACCTTTTTGTCATAATTCTAAGACTTCAAGAAAGAAAGATGAATAATGCTGTGAAGATTTCACTGCTGAGTACTAGAAATTTTTATAGTCAGGGCAGAAACCTCCCCAGCTGCTTCCTCTCCATTGCTAAGCCCTGAGTTCTAGTGTCCAACCTCCCCCCAACAAAATATTCTGCTGTGTTGAATCCACCCTGTTCTTGGCTTAGTAATAGCTGATAAAATTAAGATAACATACCAGCTTCTCTTTTCTGTTTTCCTGCAAAGAAAACACAATGAGAACATTTATTCATAAATTGTAGCATTCACTTCCTTCAAGTCTCAGCTTAAAAGTTCAATGAGGCATACTCTGATAATTAAAAATTTCCATCCCCATTCTAACACTCCCAATTCTCATATTACACTAATTTATTCCAGAGATTTTATCACCTTGTAATATACCGTGTTTACTACTTACATTTATTGCTTACTGACTGTCTGCTTCTTCTAGATTTTAAGGTCCATAAACTCAAGGTTTTTTGCCTGTTTTATTCACTGAGGTATCCCAGGTATCTAGATATTAGATCTTAATATCAAAATATCTTAGTTTGATGCCAAAGCAGAGAGAAATAAGGCAGTATTCAGTAGTGGGAAACCTATGGGCTTTTGAGTCAAACCCATCTGGACTCCCACACCTACCATCAGAATGGCCTTTGACAATGCCTCTCTTAGACTCAGGCAAGAGGGATTCCCACTCAGAACCACTCAAGTCTCACTCTGGCCTTCCTCATGCCATGGCTCTCTTCAGAAGGCAAAGAATAAAGGCAGAGCAGTCAAGATACACCAACCCAGAGCCTGTGCCATCTTCCCTCCCCCACGGTAGACCATACTAAGTCCCCAAAGTCCTGTGGTCCCAAGTCTGCTCCTCAGGACCTTCCCAAGACCATTTTCCCAAGGTTAGACCACATTGCAGCAATGAGAAGCCCTAGGCTGTGGGGATGATCAAGGGGTGCTTATTTGTAGGAGAAAGAGATGATGCTGAGACATGCAGGCAAGGGTATTTCTGTATGTGTGGGATGAAGCGAGGGATGGAAAGAGTGGGGGGGACATGGACATTGACAAGGGCACTGCACACCCTGTTCTCACATTGAATTTCAGTGTTTTGAAAATTCTGCATTAGAATCAGTCCTTCTAGGTGGTCACAAATATGCTTTTGTCAAGTTGGAACGAAAAGAAATTATTTTAAATTTTGTTCCTTTATTTATACATGTGCTATTCTTGCTCCTGGCTATGCCCCCAGATATATTTAATACTTCTGAAATAAAGTTTCTTTATCTATTAAATGGAGACTACATAATAAATGATAATAAAACATTATCTACTTTATAATGTGGTTATTAATTAAATGAAAGAATCAAATAAGATAAAAGCACCTAGCACAGTGTCTGGCATGTACTAAGTATTAGGTAAGCAAGGACCGTATCTTTCAATATATTTTATTTTCCTCACTCAATTCATCCAGCAGAATCTTTTTATTTCATCTATTTACATTAACTTCATAAGTATTCACTATACTTATACCTCTCCTGAGTTCAACCCCACAGATACATTATTAGATCTTTCATTTTGTTAGACCAATGCCTCCTCTGAATCAATTCATTCCATTGTCGAAACGAATAGTCTGGTATCTTGGTCAATGTGCCATGTTTGTTTCTACTAACTAATTTAGCCCTTTTTTAATATGTAAAACTTACTCAGAAATGCACTTCCATTAGAGTCACTCGCAGTAATGGTCAGGATGCGTTTTGTAGGTACCACATCTTAGATGTGTAACAGTACCTTACATGCCTTATTTCTTCAATCCTCACAAGCCCCCGAAAGGTTGGTACTATTATTATTCCTCACTCGTAGATGAGGAAATGGATATTGAAAAGAGACTGAATCACTTGCCTAAGATCACATGGTAAAATTTGCCAAGAAATCCTTTTTTCTTATGCAAAATGTATACTCCCTTCACCTTAAAGATAGATTGCTCATACAATGCTTAAAGATAAATAAAATTTTTACTTCATACCACAGACTTCACACCACACAATGAAACAGAAAAGAGAAACAGACATAATTCTGCTCCTCCACCTTCACTCTATAGAGAAAAACTGCTGGATGAGAGAGATGAATATGGATGAGCTGCCTGGCAGGGGAGATTTTAAAGGTAATGACGACAAACAAGTTACATTGTCTGAAATCAGTAAAATGGAAAAATATCAAAAAACATAAAGTCCTACAGTGGCTTATGGATCCTTTTCTCAAATATGTGAATCTTTGTCTCATTAAAGAATAGTGATTGTGGGGGATACCATTGCTCGGGCTTTTGAACAGTTTTATGTTGGCTGGTTGAGTGGTTGGTTGAGGCTTCCTTGCTGGTCATTTTTATTCGCCCAATGCAACTCTAGCCTTAGAGATCCTCAAGTCCCTCTTAAGTAATACTAGACCTGGGATGTTCCTTGAGAGACATAGGAAAAAACTCAATTGCTCATAATTTCAGGAGATTTTCAGAGAACTATAGAATTCTAAGTGTTCCCTCACCTCACTCAAACTTCTGAAATGAGGACTTTTAGGAGAATGCTCAAGACTCATATGACCCAGTTTATTCTAATTAACAATCAGATTTTGTACTCTTGGAAGGAAAGAAGTTCGTGCTCTATCATTATAGTAAAACCTAATGAGCCCTGTCCATAGTTACGATGAAGTGAAAATTTTGCTGTCTTCATGAGACAACAGGCCTACTGCTTATTCTCAGTCTGTGTTTACCTCAAAGAACACATCTTCCAATTATATTTTATTATATTTAGATTGTAGAAAGACACAGAGGTCTAAAATATCACACAAGAAAAACATATAAAAGTAATCTTGGACTGTTTTCATTGCTATGTGCGTTAGACCATATCAAATTGAATCTATATTGATTTTAGCAAAAATCCTTTTCTTAGATTTAAGAAAAATTCCATAAAAGCAGTCTTGATACTCTGTGGCTTATTTTTCATTTTGGTGGACAGAGAAAGAAAATAATGGATAATATTCAGTGTTATTCAATTTTCTGAGGGAATCTGTAATAAAACTAATAGGACCAGGATCAATTTTAATTAAAATAAATCGCTAAGAAATTAATCCTATAATACAAAATACTTATTCAAGGAAAGCAAATCCTTAAATCTATATCCACATTTCTCTTACAGGTTTAAAAATTTTAGAAAAGCAAGTAACCACAGCAATTTTTTATTTCAAATGTCACCACCTTTATAAATGTTGATTAAATTTTTATTTTATTTTTTTTTTTACTTTGCTTTAAGTTTTATTTATTTTTTTTTATAATGATTTTTTATTATATTATGTTAGTCACCATACAGTACATCCCCGGTTTTCGATGTAAGGCTCGATGATTCATTAGTTGTGTATAACACCCAGTGCACCATGCAATACGTGCCCTCCTTACTACCCATCACCGGTCTATCCCATTCCCCCACCCCCCTACCCTCTGTAGCCCTCAGTTTGTTTCTCATAGTCCATAGTCTCTCATGTTTCATTTTTAAATATCTCGCCCAGAATATGCAAAAACACACTATAGTATGCTTAAAATAAGGAATATTTCATTTTAAATGTTTAATATTATTTCCAGGGGAGATATGGCTTCTCTTCAAGTAAAAGCACTGTCACTTTATTGTTGTTTAGTATAAAAGTAATTTACCTGATGTGCTTTCAGCTATTTTTCCATCTAAAGAAGAAAAGGGAGAATTGCTGTCATTAGTAGCTTGTCTGACAGATTTGCCAACAGAAAGTGAATTTTGATTACAGCCATTTCTTTGTCCCTGGGAGGTGTTCCCACAGAGCTGTGCTCATTGAATTCAATACTCAGGCATGAATATGGTAATTATCCATTGACTGTGGTATATTTATACCTCTCCAGAACACCCCATAAAAGAAAAAGTCTCCATTGGTCCTCCAAACAGTTTAAAGTACAGCCTAGGTGCAGCAATTAGAACATAGCAAAAAACAAAAAACAAACAAACAAACAAAACAGTAATTCTTGGACGGCTGAAAAGGTGCAAAGCATTGATTACTATTTTCTTGGTGAAACACAGAAGTTTTAGTTAAAATATTTTTTTTAATTTTTATTTATTTTTTTGAATTTTTTGTTATGTTAGTTGCCATACAGTACATCCTTAGTTTTTGATGTAGTGTTCCATGATTCATTGTTTGCCTGTAACACCCAGTGCTCCATGCAATATGTGCCCTCCTTAATACCCATTGTTAAAAGATTTTTTTAAAAATACTGGATGAAACTAACTTCTTAATTTGAATAAAATGGCTACAATTTCTATTGTACTGCTGGATACAAAATTCATGTACATGCTACATACAAATGATTTAAGTGTTATTACTGTTTATCAAGGTGTATTTTATTCATATTTAAGTAAATAGCATGTAAATTTGCAAGCTTGTCAAATTATAGCAAGTATAGCTGAGTCAAAAACATGCTAAGAGTGAGTAATTCACAACAAATGACAATTTACATGTAAGTACATGTATTGTTATAAAGATAAAAACATATTCTTATCAAATATATAAAAGCCTTGGTTTTCCAGAGAATTTTCTCAAGAATTATGTAAGATGAAACATTTAGCAATGGCAATAGAATTTTGCATAAAACTACATGTTGATTACATATTCAAGAACCCTCAAAAAAAATTGGGGTAACATTTTTAGTTTGGTAGGTAATGGATTGTAGATTTTTTAAATGCTTCTCCATGCTCTATAATCTTCACAAATTTCCTAAACCCAAACTGACTACATTATTCAAAAAAAAGTCAAAGCATATGGTCTGATACTAAGATAAACTTTCAGAAATTGGACTGCCCTGAAAAATCCTGGACTTATGGCTGCCAAATCTATTCCAGAAACATAGCCATAAATTAAGTAAAATGGGAAACAGAGTCAGTTAAAAGATAAAGAGTTTCCCATGTGTTCTGACAAACTGTTACCAAAACCAAGTTGTATGCAATTACACATACACATACAAATACACCTACACATATTTAGCCAAAGGCTAAGAAGAAGTGGTTTGGAGACACTTAATATAAATGTTTCTAAAGAAAACTACAATGACATTCTCCACATAGGCTAAAAACCTGGAAAATTCTAATTATTTAAAATGTTGTTAGCAGTCAAACGTCATTCCCAAATCCTCTTACAACAAATGGAGATGTTACAAAACCCATGCAAGAACTTTACCCATCGAGAAAAAAATTCCCATGGCGCAAAGTCTTATAACAAAAAATAGACTGAAAGCAATAAGTAAAAATTGGTAACTGGGCGCAAAAAACTTATATATTAATCCTATCAAGATATAGAGTTAAATGTTCAATAGAAATGAGGAGACAGAAAGGAAAATCAAAAGCAGAAACATAGAAACCATCGTGAGAGTAAGGCTCAACTATCTTACACACAGCATTAGATCTCAAGGGCACCACTGCATGATATATAATATGATAACTGGCATTCATTTTTGTGTCCCCAAAAAGATTAGACTGTACTCAGAGGTTCCTTGTCTTCTCAGGTAAAAAGGTAAGAGTATCTGTGGTTCATTACAGAAGTTTTAGTTTGCAAAGGATTCAGTTATTTTCATGTGGAAAATACTTGTATGCAGAACAAATCATATCTATAATCCCAAATTATACCATTAATTCAAAACAAGTATGATTTGAGTGTCTGTTCCATTACAGCCACTGTTCTCAGCACTGTGAAAACAGAAAAAACAGCATAGATCAAAATCCTATCCTTGAGATGTTTACAATCATGTGGGATAAATGAGTAAGGAGTCATAGTAGTTTATTCCCAAATCAAGTGTGTACAAAACATCAGTTTTCTGTGTTCCATGTTGGCAAGAATGTAAATTGGTTCAGCTATCACAGAAAATGGTATGGAGGTCTTTCAAAAAATAAAAATAGAGTCAGCATATGACCCACAAATTCCACTTCTGGGTATACATCCAAAAGGATATGAAGTCACTATCTCAAAGAGATATCTCCACTTCCATGTTCATTCCAGCACTAGGTACAGTAGCCAAGACATGGAAACAAACTAAATGTCCATCAGCAGATGAATGGCCAAAGAAAGTGTGGTACATATACACATGGGATACTATCCAACCATAACAAAAGAAAATTCTGCCATTTGGGACAACATGGATGGACCTCGAAGGCATTATGCTAAGGGAAATAAGTCAGACAGAGAAAGACAAATATTGTATAATCTCATTTGTATCTGGAATCTAAAAACATTGAACTCATAGAAACAAAGTAAAATGCTGTTTTCCAGGAGGTTGGGGTAAATGGGGAGATGTTGATCAAAGGGCACAAACTTCTAGTTCTAAGATGAGTAAGTTCTGGGGATCTAATGTATAGCACTGTGATTATGGTTAATAATACTGTATTGTGTTTTTGACACTTACTAAGAGAATAGGTCTTAGAAATTCTCACCACACATACACACAAGGTGATTATGTGCCATGATAGAGATGTTGAATAACTATATTGTGGTAATCATTTTACAACATATACAAGTATCAAATCATGTCACATATCTTAAACTTTCACGTTATATGTCAATTATATCTCAATAAACCTGGAAAAAAATTCCTGTGTTTCAAAAGAAGCAGGCTTAGATACAGCTTGATATCTCAAAGTAAAGATTAATTTCTGGAAGATACAAACCTGATTTTTTTCCATATAATAGGGCTTCCCCATCTATTAAAAAGGAAAAAAAGTAATAACAATTCAGTCATTTTATATTTCTCTATAGCACTAAACAATGAAAATAATATTCTGCTTGTTTCCATTCTTTTAAATTCAATCCAAGGAATCTACTTTTTTATATCTAAAAATTATGATTTTCAACATTACTTTATTATTTTGAGAGCTTTCTTATATAGACCTAGGTAATGCATTTACCTATAAACAAGCTCAAAATCAAATTTTCAATGTCAACTCATTATGGAAATCCTATTGAAATATTCATAATCATTTTTAGAGCAATCAGGGATATTTAAGAATTTACTTTAGAAATACTCTCCAATTCTCTGGTGAACTTAATACACTTAGTACTAAGTACTTTTAAAACATTTTGTTGTGACATAGCATCATTTAATAAATGTTTTGATATTAATGTTTTGTGTACTTTTATTAAAAAATAAACACATTTATGCAAAGTAGAAGCAAAGAATATAACAAAGTGCTATTTAAGATTATGAAAGTCACTATAACTTTTCTAATCGCCTATCAAATGATTTCCCAGGTAGTTGGATTAAGGATAGAAATATTTTCTCTTAATCACAACAAATAATCATAGTCCCCCACATTCTGGACTCTCATAGAAAAGTAAAATGTACTCTACTCTCAAATTTAGAAAATAGATTTTAAATTTAGATATAGGATGAATATCCAACCTTTTGCTGACCTTTGCCTTTATATTTAAACATTACTGTTTTTCTGCCTTTTTCAGAAATAGAACTAAGCAAGTAATACATTTATTTCTCAAGATTTTTTCCCATTTTGCTCAATTATTAACAGAACTAATGATGTCTTACCTTTCAATTAATTTTAGAAATTAACTAACTGACTTCATGAAATATCCAGGAAAGTTGTTAGCTTAAGAAATGTTTTCTCTACAAAAAAAATTTTTTTGGATAAACCAGTCTTTTAATTGGTGATACTTTTATGATTTGTGAAAATTGCAATTACCAGTGTGGGTAATTTAGTCTTTAGTCTAAACGCAGTTTTAAGTTCAAGATAGAGTCATTAAAAGATAAACTGTGATAAAAATAGACAACAAAAATAATACTATGTGTATCTTGAGTAACCTGTTTATTAATATTTCCTTAAGACAGGCTTATTAAAGCTGAATAGGATGAAAATCTAGTTTTCTTAGTATCCTAGTGTCCTTATTTATTATCCTACTGAGATATAGGAAAGTTTTCTGCTGGAGAAAAATGTTTGAAATAGAGAACACTAAACATTTGAGCAAACATATACACATGTCCATCAAATTTGAAATGATTCTTTAAATTAGTACCTTACCTTTGCAGAAGACCCAAAGGGTCACAACCAAATACAAAAAGATTAGCTTCATGGTGGTGATTTGGGACCTAGAAATGGGGACCAGTCATCCTGGAGAATCAGATCCGTGAGGAACCCTCTCACTAGAGTTTTATACCCACTCTTACACTGCTAGGTGTGGTGATGACAGATCAAAGATAAATATCGTAGCATGCCAAAGATGAAATCCATTTCAAGTCAGTTTGTGTCTAATTTGTGCCATCTTCTATCCTGGATCAAGTCCAGCTCACACCAACCCAGACCATACATTCTCGCCACCCTGTGCAAACAGCAAAGGCAGGAACTAAAAGCCCCAGGATTAAAAACCAAATATGCCAATAATACACATTTGTCTGTACCCTATTAATCATTGCAAAAGTCTTAATACCTCAAGAAATCAAATGGTGAGATTTAATATTGTCTCTCCCTTAACAACAAAATGTACTTTAAACATTAACCTACCTTGAAGCAAAGAACTCTTTACTTATCAATATATTAATGGGTATTTCCCTACAAAAGCACATAATCATCACATAGGCAAGGGGCGTAAGTGTAGCTATAGATATACTAAGACATACAATGCACTATGGTCACTGTAATTGTTCTATTACTCACAAGGACACATGATATTCCGATGATATACATGCTTACCATGACCATTATAATCAGATATATAGCTAGGAGACATGAAAATGAGAACAGCAGAAAAAGAATGTTCTAGAACAAAAATAAAAATAAATAGAAAATACCACCCATGAATCATATATGTAGATATTCTGGGGTAGAGAGAGGAAGTTTAAGTCATGGTCTAAGAGCAGAAGGTCTGGTCTGTGCTAAGCAGGGTAGAGATGATTGGCCATGAAAGGTGGACCTGAAAACTAGAAGGGCCAACTCCACAGTTTGATGATGGAACTGCTTCTCGTCTGCTCCCAACCACCATCAAGGAAAGGCCTCAGGGCACTTGTGACGAACATAGTATAAACTTGGCAAATCACTAAGTTGTACACCTGAAACATGTATGTCAATAAAGCTGCTACCAAAAAAAAGGAAAGAAAGAAAAAAAGAAAAGAAGAGAAAAAAGAAAAGATGAACTCACATCCTTCCTGCTCTCTTCCCATTTCTCTGCTCCCCTTAATGGCTGAACTTCACAAGATTCCTTGTGTTCACTGTCTCCAGTCCTGACTTCTCATTCTCTCATGAACTTCCTCAACCCCCATTAAGTTCTCTCCATCGCTGCACAAAATCAAGGACACAGGTGATCTTAATGTGAATCCAGTGGTCAGTTGTCGGGCCTCATTTTACTGACCTCTCACCAACATTTGACACATAGTTGATCAATTCTTTCTTCTTAGTACACTTCAACTTCTGCAATTTCCAGTTTTTTCCTGTTTCATGTGCTCCTCCCTCTTGTTCTCCTCTGCCGAATCCTCCTCATGTCCAGCACCTCTTAACGTGAGGGCCTTGACACTCAATTTTGGATCTCTTCTTTTTCTCTAGACACTTCACTCCCTTGGTGATCGTACCCAAGTTCTATGGATTTGCATACCATTCAGATACTCATGACTTCCAGGTTTATATACCCAGCCCAGGACAATTCTCCTGCCTCCAAGCTTATTTTCCACATTTTCACCTATATGCCTAATAGGCAACTAAACTCAATGTGACCAAAATGAAACTCTAGACCCACTCCTTCCACAAATGTGCTCCTTCCACGGTCTTTTTTTTTTTTTTTTTTTTTTTTAATCTCAGTTAATGGCTAATCTGTCTGGGTTACCTCATCCCCAAAATTTTTAGCCATTCTTGAATTTTCCTTTTCTTTCACCATCCCTCCCCCACACACATACTCCATCAGAAGATCCTGTTGATTCTCAAGTTAAAATAAATCCAGAGTGAGACCTCTGCTCACCACCTCCTCTCCCACCACTCTGGTTTCCCTCCTTCAGGCCACCATTACCGCTGACCTCGATTACCACAGTGGACTTCTAGCTCTCCCTTTTATAATCTCAGAACATCAATCAGAATGGTCCTGTGCAAGCTGACTCTTAACATCCATTTTTCTACTCCAAACACTGCAGGATCCCCCATCATTTCACCAAATAAAACTAACACCTTTAATATAGTCTACCAGGCCCTTCTCCATCAGCCCCAACTCTGATTTCACCTCCTGCCTGTTTGCTCTCACTCTCTCTGCTCCAACCCCAGAGGCCTCCCTGCTCTCACTGTTCCTCACCAGACAAGCCTATGTCAGAGCCTCTGCATTTGCTGTTTCTGCTTCCTGGCATACTCTCTCCTCAGGTATCCACAGAATACTCCTTCACTTTTTAAAACTTGTATTTTAAGGACATATTTTTGCAAATAGCTAGTATCTACTTCCATATGCTATAATTATTTTTCCTCCAAAATGGCCTTTTTCAGGGTTATGATTAAACTTTAGCCTTAGTGAGTCAAAGCCTATCTACGTGTAAAAGATTTAAAATATGGACAATTTCCATATGTTTTAAACAGACGGCCAAAAAGATAGTTACATAATTCTTTGTCAAGATCAATATTTTATACTATTAAAACTAAATATTTTAATGTCAAAGTAAATTAAAAGCCTTTTAAATTTCTTCTAAGTCATTTATACTTTTATGCAATTGCTAATTCTTCCCCCAGATATCAATCCGTCACCTCATTCTGGTCTTTGCCCAAAAACCACCTTCGCATGGACACCTCCCCTGAATAAATTACAAACTTCACCTCACAGCACTCCTTCCCTCTACTCTTTTCTGTTTTTTTTCTCCATAGCTTTTACCACCATTTAATGTATATTTTTACTTAAGCTGTTTAATACATTTAATTATGTCTATCTTTAGTACTAGAATTTAAATTAGGGCAGGGATCTCTATGTGTTTTGTTCACTACTGAGTCCCGGTGCCTGGAAAGAAGTCTGGCACATGCTAGGTGCTCAATAAATATTGAATAAATGTTTTAATGAATAATTTTGACATGCTCAAAAATAAAGATTGCATTAAATAATAATGGCAATAATAATAATGATAAACAAGTTTTAGTATTAAAGCTATTTATATTAAGAGATTTAATTCAATATAATATAGCATGCCCTGAGTTAGACATGCTATGGTAAAACTGGGGAAATACTGATGGTTAAGAAAATGTTCCCACCACTTGAAACTTCTAGTCCAGATTCACCCTCAATTATTATAAGGGGAAAATACTGTACCAGCAGTGTTAATGGTTTTGTTTGATTTTACCAGCTCAGCTGCCGGTAGTAAAAAATAGTCAAAGGTCCTAGATCTTTTTCACTTTAAAGTTAATAACCACAGATGAATTGGCTTTACAGTTGTTAGAAAGTGGAGGAGGGACAGTAAAGTATCCTCCAGACTGAGAAGCCACTTTAAGACCCCAAAATGAAGGGAGCCACTCCAATACATTTACAGAGGCAGGGTAACTTACTGAAGGTGGTCAGGGGCGGGAAGCAGGCAACCCAGACCTTGTGCAGCTATCGTCAGTCCAGTTTCAACCTTAATCTGCAGTTTTCATAGAGCAAGGGGCATTGTGGTGAGATCAAAGGGTAGTTATCTAAAATGGGAACTTCTATGCACAGGTCATCTCTACTGGTTATCTAAAGTGGCGCCATCTGTGTGCCTCTTTAAGGATGATCAGAACAAGCCTGCCCACATTCTGGTCACAGCATACATTAACTTCCAAGGGGCCTGAAACACGTACTGTTTCAGGGAGGTCATTGCATGGGCATGAACAAGATGGAGGGCCAAAGATGGAGTCAGTGCTGTCAGCACTCCCACACAGTGGCGCTAAAAGTCAAGATGACAATAAAATGCCAATAGACTACATTTATGTTTATTGCCTTTCCATGAGTTTTTTTTTCTTAATTTTCATGAAGAACTAGTTAACCCAATGATTATATTTGAAAGCTGCAAACCACATTTGCTTGATTCTTGTGCCCTTATACTTCTCAAGCCACTCCTTTCAAGATTTCACTGCATGTTATACTTTTTTACCTTCTAAAATTTCCAAGCATCCATGATTGATATTGCTATAAAGAGAAACGTTTTTAAAAAAGTTAAAACTACCAACTTAGCAAACGTTAAGAGGGTTCTTAAAAAGAAATTAATTTTTCTGGGAGGCAGACTTCATTTTGTCCTGGAATTTTTCACTGGGTAGCTTGTTTTTACAAGGAAATTAAACACTTTAACTCTCTTGTAACAGTATATCAATCAGATAAAACCGTCTAATAACATTAAAACATAGACTGCATAACAACTGTACATAGTATAAAAGCACATCCATCAAAAAGAACAATAGTCAAATGTTACCTTCTTGATTTAAAAGAATGTGCTTAAGTGTCTGTACACTTAGTGATACACTGTCAGAGGAAAAGTCAACAGTTGAAAGAACAATGGCATCAGTATGGGCAAGACAGTTTATTGTTCTTAAAGAACATTTGTACCAGAAGCAAATACAGAAAATGTTGAACAATATTTATTTGGATTATGGGACAAGAAGTTCCTTATGTTCATATATATTATGATCTGAAATTATACGGGAAAGTTGAGTGTCTGGAAATTGGAAAATTTTTGTTATATGGGAAATTTCACACCAAGAAAAATAAAAAATAAATTCTTGAATAAATATTCTTTAGCTTGATATAATTTTTTAACATATATAATTCTTGACATTAGATATAGAAAACAAATAATTTTCCATGGTAAATTACCACCTATTTAACATCTCAAAATTGTTTATCATGGTAGTTAGTAGGCAGAAGAAACTGGTAATATTAAAACAGATTTTCAGATAGTGATTTTATAAGAGAATAAAGAAATTTTGTCAGGGTTCTGAGCAGGGTATCATCGTGGCATTGATACTTACAGCCATAGTGTCAACTCTCCTGAAAAAATTTTAAGAATTTGAACACTGTCCTTCTCTTGGTAAGGTCTGTAGTAAGCCATATGATTTCAGCCCTTTAAAATTAAATGATTAAATTAATGACTTGTGAGCCAGCTTATGGTAAGCTTCTATAAATGTTCCTTGTGTGGTTGAAAAAGAGACACATATGGTAAAGATACCGGTTGCAATATTCTTTCTACCTCCATCATGTCAAAATTGTTCATTGTGCTATTCGACCTCTGGCCTCACCAATTTGTTCTGTCTAGTTGCTTCACCAAATACTGAGGAAGGTATATTAAAATGCCTTACTCTTATATGTCTAATTTTTCTTTTCAGTTTTGCTAACTTTTGCTTTATGTATTTGAAATTATGTGATTATCTAAATTCAAATGCATATTTTGCATATATATTTAAAATTTACATCTTCATAATGAATTAAATGTTTTGCATTATGAAGTGATCCTCTTTACTTCTAGGAATATCTGCCTTAATGTCTAGTTTGTCTACTACTAATATAGCTGCCTTGGCTTCATCTTGGTTACTATTTATGTGTGTCTGTATTTCCACTATTTTATGTTCAACATTTATTTTTAAAATTTAGCTGTATCTCATAGTTCAGAGATGGATTTTTATTTTTTATCAAGTCTGAAAACCTTTTCTTAATTGAATCATTAAGTTTATTTACATTTAATGTAAAAACAGATATATTTGATTTTATACCTGCGGTACACTTTTTTATCTATCCCATTTTTTCTATGTTTCTATGTCACTCATTTCTTGCCTTCACTTGGATTGAAAAATATTTTATAATTTATCTTTTCTCAACTACTTTAGAACTTATACACTCTGTACTTATTCTTTTGGTGGTTACTCTAGAAACGACAATACATATATATTTATCAAAATCTAAATGTGTTTGCCCTCTTCCTAGCTAATTCAAGGACTTTAAAACATTTTTCATTTAAACAATAGTTTGAATGATTTTGTTTTGAATAACACTCATGATGTGAATTTGGATTGTAGTTCTAGAAGGGCAAACTTATGGGCCGTCTCAGGACGATGTGATCTCAGTGGGAGGGGATGGGGCAGTTCTATTGCTTCTCACTTTACACTGAGATGCATCCCTTCCATGCCCCTGCCTAATGGAAACAGCTATGCATTTGACTTCCCAGCACGAGGTGCTTTGGGGTATGTCCTCTGCCCGCCAATCCACTCAAAGCTGAGGAGACTGTAGCTCAAGTTCACGAGGATCAGCAAATGCTCACTCCCGGGGGGAAAGGCAGCTTTGGTGCTCTGCTTACATCACTGTGTTCTCACCTCACTTTGACTTTGGCCTGTAATTCCATACCATCTTATCAGATCTTTCTTTTTATCTAAACTTTTTCATTTTCAGCAGCTGGACTTCTCCAAATCATTGCTGGAAATGAGACCAAGGCCAATTTGTTTTCATAACATTTTGGTTAGCACAACATCAGTTTCTCCTATGTCTCACTGAATAAAGGCTGAACAAATATTCCAAGTGTTAGTGTGATGGGATACCAAGTTACTCAGCCACTGATACCTGTGATACACAATTCAGAGACCAAAGTCTGTCACTCACAGAACTCAGCAGAATGAATCATCAGCAGAATATTGGCTCCATCTACCAGCTGCAAACTTCAAAATTTACCTTCCTTCCATCAACAAATACAAAGCAGCTAAAAGGTCTTTTAGGTTTGGGGATAAGGAGGATCTGAGAAGAATACGCTCCTTGCAACTATATGCGATAGTATTTTTTTCATCTTTTTACATATGAGGACACTGACACAAAAAGAGATTGGGCAGGCCAGCTGGTATAACCATGAACCTGGAGCCCACATTCCTCAATTCTAGTTTCTTTGACTCTGATGCACAAAAGGAACAGTTAATTCTCCTGCCTATATAGACTTATAAGGGAGACTTTCCCATAGGTTTCTGACACACAGGCCTTCAACTAACAAAGATTTAGGTTGAGTACGTCTTCACTTTTTCCATAATGCGCAATTATGTTATAAAACTCTCCTTCAAAACACACACACACATACACACAGCCGAATACTACTCAACCAACCAAAAAAATGAAATCTTGCCATTTGCAATGACATGGATGGAACTAGAGGGTATTATGCTAAGCGAAAGAAGTCAATCAAAGACAATTATCATATGATCTCACTGATAAGTGGAATTTAAGAAACAAAACAGAAGATCATAGGGGAAGACAGGAAACTATAAAACAAGATGAAACCAGAGAGGGAGACAAACCATAAGAGACTCTTAATCACAGGAAGCAAACTGAGGATTCCTGGAGTGGGGGGATGGGGTAACTGGGTGATGGACATTGAGGAGGGCATATGATGTAATGAGCACTGGGTATTATATAAGACTGATGAATCACTGACCTCTACCTCTGAAACTAATAATACATTGTGGTAATTAATTGACTTTAAATTTAAAAAAAATTGGGGGGTGCCTGGGTGGCTCAATTGGTTAAGTGTCTGCCTTTGGCTCAGGTCATGATCCCAGGGGCCCAGGGCCCTGGGATCAAGCCCCACATCGAGCTCCCTGCTCAGCACGGAGCTTGCTTCTCCCTCTCCTACCTGCTGCTCCCCTTGCTTGTGTGCTCTGTCAAATGCATAAATAAAATCTTTTTAAAAAATTTAAATCTCCTTCAATGTTTCAAATTATGTAAATTTTCTTTCTTCCTATTTACATTACCTTAAAAATATAAAAATTATTTGAAGAAACAATTGAATAATTTATATTATATTTAAAAAATAAGTCTATACCTGGAAAACCACTTTCTTTAATAAAAGTGAAAAACCCAAAAGGAGTTTGTAAAAAGTAAAATGTCAGTAGTCAACAGATAAAGGACTACTTATTTTTCTGTAATTAACACATACTAGTTATCTTTATGGAACACCAAAATGTATAAAATAATTGAGAGCATTTAATGAAAATGTAATGACTTCAGAGTTTAACATAATAGTTCACTTAGAATATTACTAAATATTGCTACCACTTATGTTTACTTTTGAAACAAGTACGTATCAATAAAGACATGCTATTTTATATAGCTAAAACTTATATTTATCTTTGAAATAAAATCCCTCTTGCTAAATAAAGATACTCCCAGATTTACTCAAGCAGCCTTGACACATAAAACTGAAATGATCTCATTTATTTTATAATTCCCTACTGCAAGAAGAATGAACTTCCTAGAAATTATCAGAAATTCATAGAAGGTTTTGAATGCCAAAGGTAATTTCCCAGATGTAATTATGTGCCACAGACATTGTGCCCATCAGCAATGTAGCTCAGACACGATAGATATGAAAACAGATAAAGAGCAAAACCTCATATTGTAGGAGGGGAGGGGAGCAGAGAGCAGTTACTGTAATGTAGAAAAGTTACATGGAAAAAGCAACTCTGTGCTAAGGCAGAATTTTCACCAGATGATCCTCATCCTCAGTGTTGCTCTCTTCTCCCACAGCTACACCTCCCCCCTCCACAACCCACCCCTAGAAAAACAACAAAAAGAGCAATCTTACTCCCCTCTGCTGCACAAAGCATGACCCTGCAGCTGCAGACAATTCATTGAAGTAGAGAAAATCATAAATGTTATCAATTGCACTGATCAACATACTAGCAAATTAAGTATGTTTGTAGTTAAAATCAAAGATAGACTTGCACTTAATGTGCTTCTTTTAGTAATTGCAGACAAAACAAAACAAAATACCTCAGACAGCTCTTTGCAACTCCACTTTTGTTTTGATACCAGGAAATCTCCTTGCTGTTACAAGCACCAGTGAATTTACAAGTTCTTTTTACATTTCTTTTTAGGCATGCTTTGTTTATCCCAAACTGTTGTGTCTCATCAAAGAAATCCACATCCCTAAACATATTAGTAAACTTATACTCTTTCTAAAAACATGAGTTTAGTCAAAATAGCAATGTTATTATTGATCTGTCAGCAGCGAAGACTTTTTTGATGCAATCCTGTGACAAATATATATGTATCTGGTGATTGGCAGCAGAAATCCATCTAAACAAAGTTTATGGTCAAAGAATACACTTACCTACAGCAGCTTCTATCTATGGTTGCCTTATTACTCTAATATATACCTCATCTGCACTATACCATGCATAACAGGAAATCAAAACAATGCCAACATGAGAGAATAAGCTTACAAAACATTTTACCCACTGGGCTCCCACTGTAGTAAATTACATTGTATACACCCTTTTTCAAGTTTTTATTTAAATTCTAGTTAGGTAACATATATGGTAAAGTTGGTTTCAGGTGTAGAATTCAGTGATTTGTCACTTACATATAACACCAATGCTCATCACAAGTGCCCTCTTAATGCCCATCACCCATCTAGCCCCTCCCCCACCCACATCCTTCTATCAACCCTGTTAACAAACACCTATCATTTGTTCTCTACGGTATTTTTCCTACTTCTTGAAAGTTGATGGCATTTGGGAAGCCTTAATCAAAAGCCTTATTGAATCAAAAGAAGAAGATGAATAATCTAGAATGATTTCAATGCTGAAGGATTTCAATCAATTACCAGACAGTATTGAGGTTCAAGCAATGACATGAAAGCATAATGGTACTACATAACTATATTGTCCTCTTGCCACATTCTCTTCATTTTGTCTATACCTTCTTTGCTGAATTACTGTAAGTGGTTCTTTTTAGTGATTCAATGGTTATTGAGAAATTTGCCTTTGTACTAGATTTTGAAAAATAAAATAGTCATAAATATCAAAAACAGAGTCTCTTACGGTTTGCTTCCCTCTCTTTTTCCTTGCCCTATGTTCATCTGTTTTGTTCCTTAAATTCCACGTATGAATGAAATCATATGGTAGTTGTCTTTCTCTGACTGACTTATTTCACTTAGCATAATACACACTAGCTCCATCCACGTCATTGCAAATGCAAGATATCATTCTTTTTGATGGCTGAGTAATATTCCATTATATACATATATAGCTATATCTCACATCTTTTTTATCCATTCTTGTATTTGAATTCTGTATTGTATTCTGAATCCATATTTTTGCATCCTTTGAGTAAATACCTAGTACTGCAATTGCTGGACCGTGAGGTAGTTCTATTTGTAACTTTTCGAGGAACCTCCATACTGTTATCTAGTTATTTTCCTGATGAAAACAAGTGAGTTAGTTACTTTGGGCTCATTTATAATGAGATGGGGAAAATCTCATATATAATATACTGTATATGTACATAAAGTCATAGATGACTTTTCTGACTTTTTAATGAGATAAACTTGTTTAAAAATCCTTCCTAATTTCATGTAGCAAACGTGCCCCCCAAAGTCCTCATTACCTTTATATATATATATATATATATATTTGCATCTGCAGTTACTTAAGTGTCTCCTTATTTGGTAGATGTAAGTTTTCTAGGTGTTGAAAGTTGTCACAAATTCTAGTATTTAATAGGGTGTTTTTAAAATAATCTCATGCTCCCAAGTAGTGCATATGTGATTCCTCTGTCTAGAACGCTTACCCCACTCTAGGACTGTTGAGTGCTTATTGGTCTTGAATGGGTCTGCTTTAATATTAGCTTTTCTGTGTGTTTGTGATCCTCTCAGATCCTCCACTCTCTGGCCAGACAGATACAATCTCTTCTTTCCCATAATACTTTTTTTTAAAGTTTTTATTTAAATTCCATTTAATTTAAATTAACATTTAAATACTAAATTCCAGTAAGTTAACATACAGTGCAATATTAGTTTCAGGTGTACAATTTAGTGATTCAATACTTTATTTATTAATTTATTAAATTAATAGGTAGTTAACATACAGTGCACTATTGGTTTCTGGAGTAGAATTCAGTGATTCAACACTTATATACAACACTCAGTGCTCATCACAAGTGCCCTCCTTAAGACTCATCACCCATGTAGTCCATCCCCCACCCACCTCTCTCCATCAACCCTAGTTTGTTCTCTATCAACAAGAGTCTCTTATGGCTTATTTCCCTCTCTCCTTTTTTTTTCTTTTTCCCCCTTCCCATATGTTCATCTGTTTTCTTTCTTAAATTCCACATGAGTGAGATCACACGGTATTTGTCTTTGACTGACTTATTTCACTTAGCATCTTACGCTCTAGCTCCATCCATGTGATTGCGAATGGCAAGATTTCATGCTTTTTAATGGCTGAGTGATATTCCATTCTCTATATATACCACTTCTTTTTTATCCATTCAGCAATCGATGGACGTTTGGGCTCTCTCCATAGTTCAACTATTGTTGATAATGTTGCCATAGACATTGGGGTACCTGTATCCCTTTGAATCTGTATTTTTATATCCTTTGGGATAAATACCCAGTATTTATCTGGGATTTTTTACACTTGTAGAGCAATTGCTGGGATTGTTAACATTTTCAGGAACCTCCATACTGTTCTCCAGCATGGCTGCACCTGTTTGCATTCCCACCAACACTGCAAGAGGGTTCCCCTTTTTCTGCATCCTTGCCAACACATGTTGTTTCTTGTTAATTTTAACCATCTTGACAAGTGTGAGATAGTATTTCATCATGGTTTTGATTTCTATTTCCCTGATAATGAGTGTTGAGCATCTTATCATGTGTCTATTTGACATCTGGATGTCTTTCTTGGAAAAGTGTCTATTCATGTCTTCTGCCCATTTGTAACTGGGTTGTTTTTTGGATGTTGATTTTGATAAGTTCTTTGTAGATTTTGGGTACTAACTTTTACCAAATATGTCATTTACAAATATCTACTCCCAAACCATAGGCTGCCTTTTAGTTTTGTTGATCAGTTCCTTTGCAGAAATTTTTTACCTTGCTGAAGTTCCAATAGTTCATTTTTTCTTTTGTTTCTTTTGCCTCAAAAGACATGTCTAGTAAGAAGTTGCTATGGCTGAGGTTACAGAGGTTTCTGCCTGTGTTCTCCTTTAGGATTCTGATGGTTTCTTGTCTGACATTAAAGTCTTTCATCCATTTTGAATTTATTTTTGTGTATGGTGTAAGAAAATGGTCCAGTTTTCCTAATACAATTTGTTGAAGAGACTGTCTCTTTTCCAACGGATATTCTTTCTTGCTTTATCGAATTAGTTGGCCATACAGTTGTGGGTCCATTTCTGGGTTCTCTTCTGTTCCATTGATCTCTGTGTCTGTTTTGTGCCTGTACCATACTATCTGGATGACTACAGCTTTGTAATAGAGCTTGAAATCCAGAATTGTGATGCCTCCAGTTTTCTTTTTCAGAATTGCTTTGGCTATTCAGGATCTTTTGTGGTTCCACACAAATTTTAGGATTGTTTGTTCTAGCTCTGTGAAAAATGCTGGTGGCATTTGGATGGGGATTACACTATATGTGTATATTACTTTGGGTAGAATAGACATTTTAACAATGTTTGTTCTTCTAATCCATAAGCATGGAATGCTTTTCCATTTCTTTGTGTCCTTTTCAATTTCTTTCATAAGTGTTCTATAATTTTCAGAGTATAGATCTTTTACTTCTTTTGTTAGATTTATTCCTAGGTATCTTATGGTTTTTGGTGCACATGCCAATGGGACTGATTCCTTGATTTTTCTGCTGCTTCGTTATTAGTGTATAGAAATGCAACAGACTTCTGCACATTGAATTTATATACTATGACTTTGCTGAATTCATGTATGAATTCTAGCAATTTTTTGTGGAGTATTTGGGGTTTCTATATAGAGTATCATGTCTGCAATAGTGAAAGTTTGACTTTCTTGCCAATTTGTATGCCTTTTATTTCTTTTTGTTGTCTGACTGCTGAGCCTAGGACTTCCAGTACTATGTTGAACAACAGTGGTGAGAGCAGACATCCTTGTCGTGTTTCTGACTTTAGGGGAAAAGCTCTCAATTTTTCCCTGCTGAGAATGATACTTGCTGTGGGTTTTTCATACATGGCTTTTAGGATATTGAGGTATGTTCCTTCTATCCCTACAGTATGGAGTTTTTATCAAGAAAGGATGCTGTATTTTGTCAAATGCTTTTTCTGCATCTATTAAGAGGATCATATGGTTCTTGTCCGTTCTTTTATTAATGTGGTACATCTCACTGATTGATTGGTGGATGTTGAACCACCCTTGCAGCCCAGGAATAAATCCCACTTGGTTGTGGTGAATAATCCTTTTAATGTACTGTTGGATCCAATTAGCTAGTATCTTGGTGACAATTTCTACATCCATGTTCATCAGGGATATTGGTCTGTAATTCTTTTTAGTGGTGTCTTTGGTTTGGGGATCAAGGTAAGGCTGGCCTCATGGAATGAGTTTGGACGTTTTCCTTCCATTTCTAATTTTTGGAACATTATCAGAAGAATAGGTATCAATTCTTCTTTAAATGTTTGGTAGAATTCTGCCCAGAGGCCATCCAGTCATGGACTCCTATTTGCTGGGAGATTATTGATTACTAATTCAGTATCTTTGCTGATTATGGGTCTGTTCAAATTTTCTATTTCTTCTTGTTTCAGTTTTGGTAGTTTGTAAGTTTCTAGGAATCTGTCCATTTCTTCCAGTTTGCCCAATTTGTTGGCATATAATTTTTCATAGTATTCTAATTGTTTGTTATCTCTGTGGTGTTGGTTGTGATATCTCTTCTATTATTTGTGATTTTATCTATTTGGGTCCTCTCTCTTTTCTTTTTGGTAAGTCTGGCTTGGTTTTATCAATTTTATTAGTTCTTTCAAAGAACCAGCTCTTAGTTTCCTTAAACCGTTCTACTGGGGTTTTTTGTTTCTATATCACTTATTTCTACTATACTCTTTATTATGTCCCTTCATCTACTGGCTTAAGCTTTATTTGCTGTTCTTTTTCTAGATCCTTTAGGTTTAAGGTTAGTTTGTGTATTTGAGTCTTTCTTGCATCGTGTGGTAGGCCTGTACTACAATATACTTCCCTGTTAGGACTGCCTTTGCTGCATCCCAAAGGTTTTAGGCTGTCATGATTTCATTTTCATCTGCTTCCATGTATTTTTTAAAATTCTTCTTTTATTTCATGACTAACCATTCATTCTTTAGTAGTATGTTCTTTAACCTCCATGTATTTGAGGTCTTACATATGCATGTACGATCTTGATCTTTTTATACTCATTGAGGGCTGATTTGTGACCCAAGATGTGATTTATCCTGGAGAATGTTCCATGTGCACTTGAGAAGAACGTGTATTCTGCTGCTTTAGGATGAAATGTTCTGAATGTATCTGTTAAGTCCATCTGGTCCAATGTATCGTTCAAAGCCATTGTTTCCTTGTTGATTTTCTGCTTAGATGATCTGTCCATTGCTATAAGTAGGGTGTTAAAATCCCCTATTATTATTATATTATCATCAATGAGTTTCTTTATGTTTATTATTGATATATATATATATATATATATATATATATATTCCCAATATATTATTATTGATATATATATATATTCCCAAGTTGGGGGCATAAGTATTTATAATTGTTAGATCTTCTTGATGGATAGACCCTTAATTACAATATAATCCCTTCTTCTAGTCCTCCAGACTGCCCTTGTTATAGTCTTTGCTTTAAAATCTAGTTTATCTTGAGATGCCTGGGTGGCTCAATAGGTTAAGCACCTACCTTTGGTTCAGGTCATGATCCCAGAATCCTGGGATCGAGTCTCACATTGGGCTCCTTGCTCAGTGGGGATCCTGCTTCTCCCTCTGCCTGCCTCTCCTCCTGCTTGTGCTTTCTCTCTCTCTGAAAACTAAATAGAATCTTTTAAAAAAATAAAATAAAATAAAATCTAGTTTGTTTGATATACATATGGCTACTCCAGCTTTCTTTTGACTTCTATTAGCATGATAGATAGCTCTCCATCCCCTAACTTTCAATCTGCTCTTGTCTTTAGGTCTAAAATGAGTTTCCTGTAGGCAACATATAGATGGATCTTGTTTTTTTATCCATTCTGATACCCTATGTCTTTTGGTTGACACCTTTAGTCCACTTACATTCAGAGTGATTATTGAGAAATATGAATTTAGTGCCATTGTGTTACTTGTAAAGTTGGTGTTTCTGGTGATGTTCTCTGGTTCTAAATTTTTAGTTTTTGTTACTTTTGGTCTTTTTTTCTCCACTCAAAGAAGTTTTCAGCTATAATTTGTTCAAATAAACCTTCTGCCCCTTTATCTCTCTCTCTTCATCTTTTGAGACTCCTATGATATGAATGTTACTACATTTTACTAAGGTGCTGAGTTCTCTAAGTCTACCTTTGTGGCCCATTACCTTTCTTTCCTTCTTTTTGGCTTCATTATTTTCCATAATTTTAACTTCTATACCACTAATTTGCTCCTCTGTTTCATCCACCCTCATTTTTATGGCCTGCATTTGTGTTTGTATCTTGGTTATAGCATTTTTAGTTTTGGCCTGACTAGATTTTAGTTCTTTTATCTCTGTAGTAAGGGATTCTCTAATGTCTTCTACACTTTTTTCAAGCCAAGCTAGCATCCTTATAACCATTGTTTTATTTCTAGTTCAGACATCTTACCTATATCTGTATTGATTAAATCCCTGGCTGTGAGTTCTACCTCGTGTTCTTTCTTTTGGGGTGAATTCCTCTGTGTCATCATTTTGTCCAGAAAAGAAGAAAGAAAAAAAAAGAAAGAAAGAAAAGAAGAGAAAAAAGAACAAAAACAAAAAAGCAGAAAACAAAAAACCACAAAAACAAGGCAAAAAAACAAAGAAAAACAACAACAACAAAACCAAGAAAACCAAAAACACAAAACAAGAAAATCAAAACAAAACAAAACAAAAAACTGGATCCTGGGTGTGTTTTGGTCTGTTTGTTAAAAGAATCTAGCTCATGAAATAAAAAATAAAAATAAAAATAAAAGCAGACAAAAAATTAAAAATATATATGTAAAAATATATATAAAAATTTTTTAAATAAAAAATTTTTTAAAAGGAATTGGAAAATATAAGAAAATAATGGAAAAAATAATAAAAACAAAAGAAAGAATTAAAGTAAAAAGGAAGCTCGATCCTATTTCCCTTAGAGCTGAAGACTTTGCAGTCCTCTATGATCATTAAATTTGGTGCAAGCCAGTTGTTTGTGCAGGTCTCCTGGGGGAGGGGCCTGCCACCTCGATTCTCCTTTCTCAGTGGAAATGAGCCTCCTGGGGACAGGAGGCAAGACTTGGTGTACACAGCTCTGGCTCCCACGAGGTGGCACTGTTTTGCTCTCAGAAGGCTTTCTGCACTGATGGGTGGGCTGAAAATGGGTGCGCCCATGGAGCGCCTGGGTGGCCTGGTTGGTTAAGCGTCTCCCGTTGGCTTGGGGTCCTGGGATCCCCCAGCATCGGGCTCCCTACTCAGCGGGGATCCTGCTTCTCCCTCTCACTCTGCCTCTCACATCCACCTGTTCTCTCTAAATAAATAAATAAAATCAAAAGAAAGAAGAAAGAAAAGGGAGGGAAGAAAGAAAGAAAAAGAAAATGGCTGTGCCCTGCTCTCTAGCCTCAGAGCTGAAAGTCTGCAACCCCTGCTCTTCAGTGAGCCCTCACGGAAAAGCAATCAATCACCCTAATTGTTTCACCAGTTTCCGTATGACCCCGGTATTCACCCTGTCCGTGTCTGAGCCTTTTGGAGTTTGAAAACTCCAAATTTCAGGGATGGCCAGGGCGCAGACCCACACTGTTCCTCCAGGGGAGGGTCTCCCCACACTTGCCGGCCTGTCCCAGGAAAGCGGTCCCACAACGGCGCAGCGGTTTGCAGTCTGTACCAGAAAGCCTGCACCAAGACCTGCGGCTCTCCCCGGCTTCGGGGCTCCCATGCCTGGGAACAGCGCGGCAAATTGGCGCCACCCACTCTTCCAGCCGCCCAGGGGATCCTCAGACCACCTTGTCACTCCTGGGCTTCTGCCCCTTTTCACCATGAGCACCTTTAGTCCAGGCAGGATCCCCACAGTAGCGAATTTATAAATTCGTTGTTTGGACTCCGCGGCTTCTAATACTGCTTACCTCCATAAGCGGGTTCCCTCCGCACGGCCACATCCACAGCCACGCCTCCGCCACGTGAACTTCGTACCTACTACGGTCCAAAAGGTCATGGCTTCTTTACTATGTAGACTTGAAATTTTTGTTCTCCCAGACCTCCCACTGATTTTCGGGTGTTCAGAATGATTTGATAACTATCTACCAGTGTTAGAGAGAGGAGACAAGCGCAGCGTCCTCCTACCCCTCCGCCATCTTAAGTCTTCCCCGTCATGGTTCAACACGTTCCTACAGCACCAGGTGCTCACCGCATGTATACTCCTTAATCCCCGGCACCTGTTACTCATCCTCACCACCCACCTCCCCGCCTCCCCCTAACCATCAGATTGTTCTCTATAGTTCAGAGTCTGTTTCTTGGCTTGCCTTGCTCCTTTTTTCCCCATATAATCATTTGTTTCATGCCATATTTCTAACACAGCATTTATTCATTTGTTTGTATTTTCAGAAATAAATGGGGATAATAACCTCCTCTCAGTCGCGTCCAGGATAGTAAATGTGGTGAAGCCCCAGTCATAGTGACACAAATAAGGTACTCCATGAAGTCTGGTTGTCTAAGCCCTATTGTCATGGGACAATGGAATTTCTGGAGGCCAAGCAGTATCCCCCCCATGACCCAGATGCTGATCCAGCATCCCTCTCCCTTCTCTTTGTCTTAGGCTGAGAATCCCCCTAGCAGAGACTTCCCAGTGAGCCTGGAAACCAAAGGAAGGGAGAGGACAGCACAAAGGGAGAGCCATGTTTATGCTTACCACTGACAGTGCGTTCAGACTACAGACCTAGCTCCCAACCGAAAGTGAAGGTGTTAAGAACACTCCAAATACCTTGAGGAATTGGAAGAACCATGTACCTGTGTACCTTTAAACAGTCCGATTCTGAATGGTTTTTGGGAACAATGGCCCCAAGGCTGGGAAACTGGCCAGATTGAGAATGAGAATTTCAGTTTCTGCCGAGTTGGCACAGTTTAAGATTTTACTATAATGCTGATGAGTGTGCATGAAAAGCAAAAGCATTCAGTTTTCCAAGTTAGGTGTTGAGCTATCTGCAGTGATGGATTACATAAAGATGCCAAGTCCCAGGGGTTTTAGACATTATCTTCCCTCACTATCTTCAATTTAGGAAAGTTCTCAAAATCTTTTTGCTACTTTTGCTGTGTTTCATCAATTTATGTCACAGTCTTGATGAAAAATAAGATGAATTTTACTTAAGGTAGTTCACACTTAATTCATAGTGCTTGTCAGAATTAGATTCCGGGGGCTCCCTTTTTAAATTTAAACTTCCTCCCCAAAATATTTTCTATTAAGGTAAATGCTTATGCTTTTATAAAGATTAGTAGCTTATTTGTGTGTTCTAGCCAGGAAAAACTTAAAATGACCATCAATTTTTTTTAAAAAATTGTTCTAAAGTCTTTTTTTTTTTTAGTACTCAAGAGTGAACAATCCTACATATGAAAGTTTTTATGAAAACATGAAAATGAAATATACCAGGCCTATCAGGTTTTATCCTGGGATCCTGGAAACTATGTATACTATAGAAAACTGAATTAATCCTCAAGAGAAAACTTCAGTTAGCATTTTCTATATATCCCATACACACATTAATACAAAATTTCACATTAGACAGATTATAGACCTATACATGAAAAATAAAACATCACAAAGTTTTAAAATTCTTAAACATGCTTTAAAAATGTTTATTATTCCATTTAAATACAATGTTCATTTACATATTTTTTCATAATTATCTTTGTAAAAAATTGCAATAAATATAAAGTAACAATGAGAAATATCACAGGAACAAACTCCTCCATTATTTTTAAAGTCATCCTATAATACAATATCAGTCGGTTCTGAGAATATAAATCTGGTTACCTTTCACAGGGAATTATTTGAAATTATGACTATTGGCCAGGACCAATGAATTTACCAGACATGTTTTTCCTTAAAACAGAAATGGTACAGAAATTGTTTCCTAGATACTTGACCCTGATACTCCTACTGTGGGAAGATATTTAAACAATTTAGGTATAATTTAGGAGACTAGATTAGCAAGTATCTTCACCCATCATAGCCTGAAGTTCCTTTCTTCTTCAGCAAACAAAAGTGTTACAAACTTGCATCCATGGTCTTGATGGGAGTTGTGGAATCCTGTAATTCTGGAAATGTGTTTTTTTTTTTTTCCTGAGTGATGCAGGATTTGCAGTCACAAATTAAGAAGAAGATGGGTAGAAGTGTTGGAGCAGAGATTAGGAATAAGTAACCAGCGGTCTGGTTTACCACTGAGAATCCAAATTAAAACATAAAAAATATCACTTGAAGACTGAACATTGTATTTACACCAATTATACAAATTTCAGGGTATCCACATTCAAAGAGAATTGTGAAATAGGAAAAGAGAAAGTGACTGTGTCTTTCCTGTATATGAGAACAGCATGTTACATTTTCTTATCAGCACTTTTCATGACATTTTCTTTCAGATGAAAGGAAGTTGCATGAAATGCATTCTTGAATCAGCAACAAAGTGAACACACATCCCAATGAAGGACTTTATTAGTGAAAATTCATTGATGTTTTACAAGCATGTATGATAGCTGCACATAAAAGCAATCTAAGAAGGAATGTATTACATGTGAAACAGTCCTAATAGTTTTATTCTACTTAGCAGAATACCTAGAAAGTAATCAAGCAACAGTTTTGTTTAAGCACAGAATTTTAAATAATGTTTACTTTCCTTATGGATAACAACAAAATTAATTGCTTTGTAAATTTTAGTATTAGTCCTGCAATTATGTACTTTTTAGATTTCCTTTCATTACTTAATCCACAAAATTAATTAGGATGTGTAGGAAATATAATGTTATATTTTAAATAGCTTTTCAAAACATATTTTTACTGATAATTATTTTTACACATATTTATATTTAAAATAAAATTTATGAACATTCCTTCATATACACATGAGCTATTTCAAAAAGTGGAAGTACGCTTTTCATATGTAAACATATTTAAAGAAATATTTACAAGAGAATAATTTTCCCATCCAAAAACAAAGATCTCCAATATCTCTCTTATTCAACAGATATTCTTCTCATTTTCTCAGCTAATTCTTTTCTCACTTCAATATGTTTTTCTAAATTTTGCACTTCATGTGGAAGATTGAGGTCCCAAACAGATAAACAAGATTGTATCTCTACAAAAGAAAAAAATGAAACCATGTTTCAAAGATCGGCCATGAGGCATTTTTACTTTATTTCAATTTTGTTCATTTATATTTAGTTGCCTTGTACGAATATATATATAAATACAGCTAAATATAATGTACGAAATTACTGCTATTTATAAGAAACTCCATTTGGAAAATGCTTAAATATCTTACAGAAACTACTACATTTCAAAAAGAGTGTGGACTTTTAATAATCTAACATTTCATTTTCTGAAAGAAATCATTTTTTTCAAACACTGTTCAAAATCAGACCTTACATGGATATTGGTAAGTTGTAAGGAAAAATATCCACATTTAGCTTAAATGTGGGCTAGTTCTCATTTTATAGTGGTTGATATTTCTACTTCATCTCAAAAAATACTTCACACTGCTAAATCACTGAAAATTTTGAAGATTTATGTTTAAATCATGTACACTCTAAAGAAGCTACCAATTAAAACTGCTTGAAGTATTGAGCATATGTTATATTTATTGTAAATGTATAAAACACATAACATGTTATACTCATTAATGTCATTGCACTGTGTTTGAAATAAAGTATCTTTTTGAACGTTACCTTTTTGGTGTTGTGTACTTTCAGTACTTTTCCGGATATACCCCAAAACCAGCATGACATTTTTAAGGCTTCCTTTAAAAAAATATGAGTCTTCTGTTAAAACAATACAATAAGTTGGACTTTAAAAAGTCCTTGGAACTTACTTTATAATTCTACTTTTTAGAAGACACTTCAATTATATTGAATAAAAGTCTCCAAAACCAGCAATTATTTAATGTTAGAAAATTTGTGATCTACCCCTGCTTTAATTTCAAATTGTGTGAATCTGCGAAAACAATTTAGCCTTTGAAAAACAGGTTTACTGTTTATACAGCCCAAGTTATAACATTAAATGAGATCATGTGCATGATGGTGCTTTGGCACTTGCCAAATCTGAAGCATTTGGATAAAGAATTGGATGGATGCATATACTGAGAGTCTGTAACAGAACCATACTTTCTTCTCAAGTCATTCACTAAGTGGCCCTAGATAGGCCCTACCAGTAAAGGGGTAAACGAACACATGCAGACCCAACCCACATGGAGTTTATATTCTAGTGAGGAGATTGACATCAATGAAAAAAATCCATGACCAGGACCAAAGCTATGCAAGAGAGATATTTTGAGAGCCCCAAAGAGGGAAGTTTGACCTCATCATTACTGACTTCTTAGGGGTTTTAATACATGAACTACCGTTTTGAAGAAAGAGTTAATTTGGTCTATCTTCTTGGCTTAGTTAACTACACTAACTGAAGTTAAATAAAGAATGAAACAGCACATGAAACACCTTGAGGCAGTATGAAGCATGGAATTTCAGAAGGACTAAACAATATTCTAGAGCAGAAAGCGCTGGGAGGAATGTGGTAACTGGCAGAAGCTAGAAAGATGAGCTGAAGCCACATTGTGCCTGCCGTACCCGGTAGATTCTGTTTAAATTTATCTTTATTTTAAAAATCAATTAAGCCCACTGAAATCCCACATAATGTAAGTAATGAACAACCACTTGGGTCCCAAAGTACATACATATTAAATCAGAGGTTGGAACAACCTTGGTAGAATAAAACTAGAGAGACAAGCCACTAGACACCTACTGCTCTGCTGTCCTGATAGCTAACCAACCACTCACAGCATTTAATTTAACTCCATTCATAAAAACTGGGTGAGAGTAAGGAGACACACTTGTCATTCCTTAATATATTCCTGTAAAAGGAATTTACTATTTTCTTCACCTGTCAAACACATTATGGCTTCCTCGCGAAAGTTACATAAACTCTAGTTTGGCAGAACTTAATCCCATTATTTTATTTTCATGATCAACTTTGCATATAGGCTAAGCCAAATAATTGGTTAAAAGAAGACAATGGAATATATTTATGTAGAAAATATATTTCATGTGCTGTTATGATTTCTTCATATTTAAATAGAAAAGTAAGAGCAAGAAAAGACAAAGTTTGTGTAAAACAACATGTTTGTCAATACCTGAACATTGTAGAGTTCAGCATATATTGTTACAAGACTATAAAGTTACTTATAAAATGAAAAACCAAATTTAACAAGGGTGGGAAGCTTAAACTGCTTTAAGATCTTCAGTTAAAATTTAAAAATACCCAACATTATCTATTTCCTCTTTTTGCCTTAGGTATAGAAAGTAACATGCAAATTTCGTGCTCAGCTGCAATAATCTGCTTCTCTATGGGACTGAGAGCATCTACTCTCTCCATTTTTTAAATGACCCCATTCAAAATGTATCCCATTCCTGTTTCATTACATGACCTTTCATGACACTTCAAATGACACTGGAAAGTGAGAGAAAAATAAAAAATAAAACATATTTTTATAATCTCAGACAATATGAGAAAAGATCTAAAGAAAAGAAACTTACCTAATTGTGCTGTCATCATGACTCTGACAGAATCACAAAAATTGTGAATTATACGTATAATTCGACGAGTTGAAAGATCAAGGAGTAAAATATGGCCTCCTCCAGTTCCTATCCAGAGAGCGGTGTTCTTCTGGAGGCACAGGGTTTTTACCCTCCCAGAATAAGACAGTTTGTGTTTTGATTCTGCAGTTACTTTTACCATTTCCTCCCTAAAACCACAAAGTATGCATTAATAGTTTTAACAACAATTAAGAGATAAAACAGATGTATATCTACATATACACATTATATATAGCATCTTAAATTATGAATACATGACAGAATACATTATACATCATTAAAATTCTACAAAACTAGTTTTGCTAAATACAGAATGCCAAAGTAGCTTCTCTACGTGAAACAAATTATCAAATATAACACAATAGCCCCTTAACTTCAAGAAATTCTGAAGTCCATAAAATGGACATACTTTCTATAAATAACAAGCCTATGTAATTAAGTAAAAAAAAAAAAAGACTAAATTTGCCCAATATAAACAGAAAAAGTTATTTTCCAAAGCTTCCCATGAAGTCTAAAAGTTACAAAGGAAAATTAAATTTTAGTCATTTACATGTAAAAGACATCAATACCAACCACAAAACTCTTCCCTGAGCCAATGAGTAATTCACGACAAAAATGAGGTGTCCAGAAATAAAAGAATTCTAATACTTTTAGAACTTCAGGAATAAGGGAGTCTTTACCAGCCAGGACTCCCAGCACTTCACAGTATAAATCTCCTTACCATCCAGAGAAAAACGAAAAGATTCTAGGAGAGTAAACTTTGAGGTCTCATTTTGTAGATATAGGGTGTAATCTAAATGTTCTCCAGAGTATAAAAAATCTACACAGTAAAAACAAAACAAAGGATAAATATAAAGTGTCTAGCAAATAAGGCTGGCAGTGGTCCTGTTTCCCAGCAACAGCAGCAGCACAAAAGATGTCTTTGGTTTAAAGTCTGAGATTTGGGGGCGCCTGGGTGGCACAGCGGTTAAGCATCTGCCTTCGGCTCAGGGTGTGATCCCAGCATTCTGGGTTCGAGCCCCACATCAGGCTCCTCTGCTATGAGCCTGCCTCTTCCTCTCCCACTCCCCTGCTTGTGTTCCCTCTCTCACTGGCTGTCTCTATCTCTGTTATATAAATAAAATCTTTAAAAAAAAAATAAAAATAAAGTCTGAGATTTGTGTCTGACATGCTGGATCAGACTCAGAACTGGCTGTCAGTCCCGTGTCTTGACCCTTCATTCTTAGGGAGTTAGTGCACTGGTCAGTCCAGTAGGTTGTCCCCCATTTTTCAAATTATTTTGTAACTTTATCTTTAAAGCGAAGTATCCTTGGACCTATAGGTTAATTATAAGTAGTAAACTTTGAGGGCTGCCTGGGTGGCTCAGTTGGTTAAGCATCCAACTCTTGGTTTCAGCTTAGATCATGGTCTCAGGGTCGTAGGATCAAGCCCCATGTCAGGCTCTGCACTCAGTAAGGAATCTGCTTGGGATTCTCTCCCTCTGCCCCTCCCCCCATTCCCGTTCTCTCTGTCCCTTTAAAATAAATAAATAAAATCTTTAAAAAAAAAGTAGTAAACATCGATACTGTAACACTACTAGATGTACAGTCAGCAATGAATCCAGTATGATCACTTTCAGTAATAATGTACTTTTTTTTTAATTAGAGAATATTCTTTGTGATACCTTGAAGAAACCATATACCTTATGTTCCTTTTTTTTTTCCAAAATGAAATTTGCTAGATACCAAGAGATGGTGCCAAAACGCATTAACAATTTTGTTTCTGAGTTTTCGTTTATTTAGTTTTCCAGTTAGAGGTAGAAACAAAGTACTATTAGTCATACGTCCTTTCTCAGTGAAATCTGAAGTGTAAAGACAGCTCCTATAAGCATAAAATAACCAATGACATTGTACCTACAACAACATGTTGTACACCTAAAAATTTGTTAAGAGGGTCAGGGTCACACTGTATTCTTTCCACAATAATATACAATTAAAAAATTAATTTACTTTAAAAAGTGCACGCAGTCTATTAGTTCACAGAGTTTTTCAGTTTTCTTATCCCATACTTCCACAAATGGACTATTTTTCTTAGCAACGTAGAGAGCCGTGTCTACCACCACTGCTATGATGTTGGAGTCACTGAAAGCTGCATAAGAAAACCTAGAGGGAAAGAAAGAATGTCACTACTATTCATTTCTTGCAAACAGATTGGCCCTATCGTCATGGCAAACTCCTAGTTAGCCCTTGAGGCTTAAATTAAATGTTAACTCCTCTGGAATTCATCCCTGACCCCTACCAAAATACACCAGTCATTCCCTTTCCTGCACTGGTAGCAGCTGTGGTGCTATAGAGCTTATTAAATGTAAAATTGTATTAATTAGTGTGTCCCTGACACTAGTCTGTACCTGTGATTTCTTAAGGACAAGGACCATGTATTTTCTATAAAACTACAATCCAGTAAAGAGTCACCAAGTACCTATCTATCTAGTAGATACATATAGTAGATAGACGGGTAAGTATCTATCTAGAAAAATGCCTCATTAACAAAGCAGGCAGTTTGTGAAGCGGATGGACAGAAGGATGGATGGATGAGGAACGAACTAACAGAAGGAATGAACAACCAAGAAAAAGTAAAAATCCATGAAAGTTGCAATTCGATCAGATAAATGACATGAAAATATCACAAGGTGTAAAAATCTTTAGTTTATCCTAGAGCAGGAAGATTTCTTCCCTCCATCTTTCTTGTCCTGGCAAGGGAGGCAAAACACGTGTTGCCAGAGAGTCACTACATTTTAGGCAATTCCTTCCTCAGTTTTGCTGTATTTAACAGAAGACAGTTCAAGTGAGCCCAAATATTCCATAGAGTTTTAGAATTTATAAAATATTTTAGTGTGTTATCCTATTTGATCCTCAATAAAAATCTTACAAAATATTACAAATCTCAATGTCTGTAATTACAGAAAGTTTACAAATGCTAGATAACTTGCTCGAGGCCACATGACTGGCATGGTACAGACGCAGGACTCCACACAAGTCTTTGGAGGCCTGAGGCTCCAGAGGCCACAACATCTTTCACTACTTGTCTTCCTCTGTCAGTGCGCATCGATGACAATAAGGAGGGTAATGAGGATGAAGCCGCATCTAATTAGTGATGTGGTATCTGCTTAGCCAGGGAGAGACCAAGGCAACAGGAGACACTTTTTGAGAAGAGAGCAAATATTTCCATGTGTCTATGAAACTGGGTCCTAATCTCTTTTGGGAGGTGAGCAGCTTGAGAGCGCCACGTTTATGGGTATTCTCTCTGATGAAGGGTTTATACTCCAATCGTACATGGAATTTTAGGGGGTCAATACCCATGATCTCATAACATGCTCTATGAAATAAAAAAAAAAGAAAACTGGGGACCCTTCTTTTTAAATATTTTCAGGCTTGTTTAGGTTGGTTAAAAAGTGGAAATTCCAGAATGAGAGTAAGCTTATCCAAACATTTATCACACACTAAGAAACAAATCTATGAACACAACAGAAAACAAAAATCCTCACCCACAAGAACTTACAATACATTAGCAGTGTATCTGAACCCCAACTCTACTTCAGAATCACCTGAGAGCCTGAAAAGATAAATACTGACACCTGGGCCCCACCCCATGATGAATTCTTCTGACTTACTTGGTCTGAGGTGAGTCCCAGACATCAGATTATTTTCAGCTACCTAGTGGTTTCTAAGAGGGGCCGATGCTGAGAACCAGTAGGTCTAGTATAATTGAGACAGCATTTTCGAAACTTGTTTTATAACAATGTGTGAGAGCTGTTGTGAAGGGATACGGGAGCTGCAATGCAAGCACAAATCCAAGGTGTCTAATATGCACAGGTGCAATCAGAGACCACCACTCAGAGGAAGTGACATCTGAATTAAAACCAGCTGGGGCGCCTGGGTGGCACAGCAGTTAAGCGTCTGCCTTCGGCTCAGGGCATGATCCCAGCGTTATGGGATCGAGCCCCACATCAGGCTCTTCCGCTGGGAGCCTGCTTCTTCCTCTCCCACTCCCCCTGCTTGTGTTCCCTCTCTCGCTGGCTGTCTCTATCTCTGTCGAATAAATAAATAAAATCTTTAAAAAAAAAAAAAAAACCAGCAGGGAACACAGTCATCATCCAGGGGAGAGAAAACCACACTCACAGGCCAGGAGTGAAAGGGAGCAGGCTGTCTTTGACAACTGAGATGATTTCAGTTTGGCTAAATTAGCACAGAGAGCAAGGAGGCTGCAAAACATGAATCTAGAGAGGGAAGCAAGGGCCTGGTAGGCTATCTTAAGAAATTTGAATGTCCTGTGAAGGACAATGGGATGTGACTGGGGGTCTTGAGAGCAAGAGACTGACATCAGATTGATTTGCATGTTAGAGAGCCCCTCTGGGAGCCTGTGTGGCTCAGTTGGTTAAGTAAGTGTCTGCCTTCAGCTTGGGTTGTCTCAAAGTCCTGGGATGAGTCCCATGCCGGGCTCCCTGCTCAGCAGGGAGTCTGCCCCTCCCCCTGGCTGGTGCTTTCTCTCTCTCTCTCTCTCTCACTTGCTCACTCTCTCTCTCAAATAAATAAATAAAATCATTCAAAAAAAATAGAAGAGCCCCTCTGTCTGCATTGTTGAGAATGGACTGAAGGGAGCACAATCAGAGGTTGAGAACTGGTTAGAAAGATGCTCTTGTTAACATGGCCATTGATGGTGGATGACAGCCTGGCCCATGGAAGCAGCAGTAGGAATAGTGAGAAATACAAGAATCTGAGAGTCAACTAGAAGGAGAGTTAAGTGGACAAAGGGAGTAAAGGACAAAGGAGTCAAGGATTACTCCTGAATTTCGATCTTGGGCAACTGGATGGATACTGAGAAACCTGGATATTCCCTGAGATAGGGATTTGTGACCAAAGCTGATAACAATCATAACTAATATTTACTGAGAGCTTACCAAGTGCTGAGCATTATGTTAATTCCTTATATTAATTTTGTCTAGTTTTCCAAACATCCCTTTGAGACAGAATATGTTGCAATTCTCAGGTTAGAGAAGACTGGGTATTTAAGAAGTTCTTGCCCACATAATCAATACACAGCAAAGCCAATATCTGAGCTACAATTTTTGCTGTTCTCACTAATCTATGCTGCTTCTCCCTGAGGAATGTAATAAATAAGAACCAACCTCAGTGATTTGGTTAAAATACAACTCTAAAAATTGAAACAACAAATCAGGGCAAGGTTTGTAGTTTATTTTCTTTTCACTTGAAAGTGGTTGTCACAAACTCTGCTGTAGAGAAGACATCTGTGTAATTATCAGATCTAGAGATGACTTTATTCCTGAGTCATATGTTTCTTACAATCAACACTTAATGGAAGTTATCCAAAACACATGTAAAACCCACAGATGAAGTAAGATACTGAGTTTATTGCCTTTCAAATTCATGTTTAATTTCATACAGAGATAATGAAATTGTTAAAAAATGTAGATTGATAAATACTAGTAAGATTATCATGGCTTTTCATATTTTATCGCAAACATGATTAGGCTGGGTGATATCTTTAATAGAAAAATTATGCATTTTAAAAGATTTTTGCTTGGATTGCAATAGCATTATTGATATGATTATAAAGAATAAACATGAATAAAGCAGTCAATTAATTGTATAGATAGAAATAACTTACAGCTGATTTGTCTTTGTCTCAATGCGCTTCTGAATGGTGAAATCATCAGAAAATGAGAAAAGTTTTGTACCACATCCTCCCCACATAATGTTTTTTTCAGCTGAATTCATGGATTCACTCAAACACATCAGTGGAGTACTGACATTTCCTATATTTAGTATCTTCAAAGGAACAGCTCCTTTACACTTTGCCAAAAAAGAGAAACACATTCAATAAACTGAGTATCTGCAGAATGAAATGCTGTAAAATTTGCTGTGCTTTCTAAAAGCTACTTTTCCCTTGCAAATGGCTAGAGGTCTTAAAATAAAAAACTCAAGATACATTTTTCAAAGGATTTATGAAAACATAATTCACTTCAAGTGGAATGCAAAACATTATCCTTAGAACCAATCTCTGTACTTGTCCATGCAAAAAACGCACAGGAAATAACCCAGGGATTATACCCTACTTGTTTGTCTCTCATTAGATAATCAGCTTTTTGATAACAAGGAGTATAAATGGGTAGGATAAATAGATGGAACCACAGTTGCATGGATGGAGGGAAGTATAATATTTTATTGATAAATGAGACTCCGAAGAACAGAAAGTGAAATGATTTCTTCCAGACTAAAGAAAACATTGGTGGCAAACCAGATTTAAAACTTAAGTTTTGTTTTTTCCACAACATATTTATAAGGAATTATCACTTCATTTATATAAAAATAGAACTATTTTCATTCGTAACATCTTAAATCGGATCTCATTTATCATTTTATCCTGAGTTCATTCATATAAAATGTACAGTCAGTCAACAAGTATTTATAGAGAATCTATTGTTTGTAAGACTTTAGGAAAATAAAATGATGAAAAGCAGAATTTCTGGTCCTTGCTCTTAGGGAATTTATGTCACTTGGAAGAGGGGTGGAAATAAGCATACATAAAACAAAGAACTTAAGAATTTTTTTGATGTAGAATGGATTCAACATTTACCTTAACAGTTTTATCTTCAAAAATTGCTAAATTGCCATCAGCAGTTCCCACCAGAAGAAAATTTTTTTGCTTGCTAAAAGAAAAAATGTCAAAATTGTTATAAAAAAATGCTGATATTGACCAAGATGGCCATAACATTCCCCTCTAGGTTGACTAAACTTTAGACAGGTTTCTGCATGACTATGCGCCCCAGACCTCCCTTTTCTTACAGCATTCATTTAGAAAAACTTAACAATTGTAAATTCTTTCTCTGCCCATTTGAGATGTAACTCCTCCCAGCCTCTCCTCAGTATTAGGGCCCAGATATGTCTCTCTCTGGGAACTAGGAGACTTCCTTTTGAAATGTAATCATCAAAAAAGGCAGGGCCCCATCTCCCAGTCTCCGTGGAAGGGAAGGAATCTAACTTCAATAAAACTAATGAATCATTGTAGACTACATCAAAAATTTATGATGTACTATATGCTGGCTAACTGAACATAATAAAAAATAAATAAAATAAAATAAAATAAAATAAAATAAAATAGCAACAGTTAGCAAACACAAATGGCCTAATCACATTGACCACCCCACAAAGTCCTCCAATATTTTTCCACTAGCTCATCCCAGTGTTAAAAACTCTCCCACCTTTTGTTTCAAGAGAGTTGAGAGTTCAATCTCTGTCCCTTATTGCAATAATCTTAAATAAAGTCTTCCTTGCCTATTTAATGCCATCTGATAAAATTTTTCTCTGACAATATCCAGATAATTTCAACTCCAAAACTGCCAGTGGAATTTATATTTCAGCTGCCAAACCCTTGAGTTGCACATTTTTCTAATATTTATTTTCTAGTATTGACTTAAACCAGAGAAATACATAGCCTCCTGGAAATCATCCTGCCCAAAGTATTACAGCAATCAACCTGTTACTCACACCTGCAATCCTGCCATTTAGATAAATTCCTTTGAAATGAGATCCCCACAACTAATAACCGTTGAGTCATTTTCACCTATTAATAACTTACGAATTTATTTATTGGGTATTTTCTCAATTTGAGAGTTAGTGAACTGATATGTTTTAAACTAACACATAACAGGCTATTGATATTCAAAAAATGGATAAAGGAAAAGTCATCCCTGAAGAGGCCCAAGAAAAGTAAACTGATGTGAGGGCTGGTAAAGAAACAGAGCAGAGCTGAAGTAACACCAGCAGTAGGGCTGGTCGGCCTGAAGAAAGGATTGATCTGTTTTATAACAGCCGCAGCTTCATCTATAAGAACATCTTTGTGGCCTCCCACAATGCCCTTTAATATATGCAAATAAATAGAAATATGTTAAAAATGAGCAGTTTTTGCTGAAGCAATAACAGCTTTCCACACAATTCAGTCATCTAAAAGGTATGTAATTTTCTCCCAAAGGTCAAATTCACTACAGCACCTTTGCTTGGGAAAGGGATTGCAATACAAGCAAGTCACGGAATCAGTCATCTTTTCAAGAGTATGTCTCTTTTCCCCATCTTCGGTATTGATGACCAGGAGCGTGCCAGACTGTGTCCCACACACGATCCAGCTTTCCTTTTCCACAGGAAGAGGCACCAAAGCCAGGCACAGTATTCTACTATCAATAACTTCCTGTGAGAGAAAGAAAGAAAGAAAGAAAGAAAGAAAGAAAGAAAGAAAGAAAGAAAGAAAGAAAGAAAGAAAGAAAGAAAGAAAGAAAGAAAGAAAGAAAAGAAAGAAAAACACACTCTGAAGAACTTGATTCAAGCTTAAGTGACTAGAATTTGAATAGAATGAAAGTACTGTTATCCAGACACTTAACTCCTTTTATTTTCTTGCTCTTAATTTTAAAAACAATGCCAATTTTACTTAACTTTCAACAATAAATGAGTTAACTGGGAAACAGCTTTGCCCATCTAAAATGCATCGAAAACTAGAATTAAAATTGAAATTTGTTTTTCGGTATCATCGTTTCTCACTCCATCAAAATAATATGAGGGGCTGTTCAACTTTAAGAATAATGATTAGGCATAACATTTATTTCAAGGCAACAAAGTATTAGGTTATTTTTAAGTGTAGAAATGTATCTTATATTTGCTAATACAATTTATTGAACCATCTTGTACAGCTGTGCTCATGTGCACCCCCCCTCCCCGACCCCTGCTGCTCTGAGTGCTGGCTACTAACAGCTCAGAGCAGCACCCTCCATGGCAGAACTGCCCTCCGCTGGTGGGGGTGGCTGCCTTGCCGGGAAATGGCTGGGAGGTGATGCCACACCCACCCTGGGGCAGACTGCAGCCAATGACTGACTGCCATGTGGGAATGAAAGATTGGCTCCCTTGAGAGATCAATCCATGCTGCTATTCACACCTCAGAGTTTCTCACAGCTAAAGACTGGGTAGATTTCCTCAGGAACTACATTTTTTTGGAATCTCTTCCCGTGTTCTTTTTGACTGCCTTCACTTCCTTAAAAGTTACTCTCTCCTTAAATCACTTGTACAAAAAACTCTGTCTTAGACTGTTTCTAGGTATCCTGACCTAAGACACACATATACTATGCTTTTAAAACAAAACACAGACTATTTAATTTCATGTAAATACTCTTGTTCTACCATAAAACTAAATGATCCTCCTATATTGCTTTCATTTAATTTCTTCCAAAGTAACTTTTATAACTGGTACATGCTTTAAAATAATCCGCAAATTAAATTTTATAAAGTATCTGTAATTTAAAGGGTACTTGGACTTACCTCAGAAGTGTGTTTTTCTGTATTTAAGTCAAGAAATAAGAGCTGTCCTTTGTCACGGTGCCCACAGCCCAGCCAGATGCTTGCATTCTTGTTGTTATGATTTGTAGAGACCATGCACTCAACACTAAAGTTTTTAGGTATTGTTATATGTCTCATCAGACAGATTAACTCAGCTGAATTCAAATTGTCAAAGACCTGAGCAAGTTTAAAATAACAAGACAATACACAGCAAGTTAGCATATGTCCTCTTGAAAGATCATATTGTGTATAATGTAGAATGATGTGTTATAGCTCTATCAAGAAAAACCTAGATCTGTTAAGCTGTGATCTAATCCAAGCAACAGGATAAGTAATCCAAACTACAGATAAAGTTACATTAAAATAATACTTATTTTTAGACCAGCACAAGATAGACTCTTTTGTCTATATGGTATGTTTGGTAACTTGAAAAGAAAGAAAATCTCAAAAGTGCCAACTGAACAGAAATTTAGCAGAGTCAGGGGCTATTCCTCACTCAGTTTGATACGACACAGCCACATCATGTTACAGATAAACACGGGCCACCAAGGGAACAGACCTGCCGACTGAAGGGAAAAGAACTTTTTGATCTTTGGTAATGGAATTCACAAATCACTTCTAGATTCTGTTTTCATGTTTTTCTTTGAAACACAGAAGAACTAGAGCGACAGGGGAGTGGGGTGGAGACCACTATAAAGAAACAGAACCAGGACCCAGGAAACTGGAATTAGAGCCATGACACAGCCACTTGCCTTCCACACACAAGACTCCGAGAAAGCTCCTTATTCTCTATGCCTCATCTGACAAAGGTGATGAGTCTACCTATCTTGCCTAATATATACTTATTTAAAGACTAAGTGGGTATGTCAAAGTCAAATACTGTCATATACTGAAAAAAAATTCAAGGTAGTTATGTAATCTATAAAATAGAGGTGAAGTATTATTGAAAATGAAAGGGGGAAAGAGTAAAACAATAATTAAGCTACGGAAAATTTCACTGTGAAAAAAATTTTGAAAATACAAGTGATTAACACCAGTGGTAACAAAAATTTAAAACCAGTGGACATACAAATGGCCAACCAGCTCATGAAAAGGTGCTCGACATCACCCGTCATCAGGGAAATACAAAGCAAAACCACCAGGAGATATCACTTCACACCTGCCAGAATGGCTAGAATCAAAAAGACAAGAAATAAGTGCTGACCAGGATGTGGAGGAAAAGGAACCTTTGTGCACTGTGGCAGGGTTATAAACTGCTGCAACCACTATGGAAAACAGCATGCAGGTTCCTCAAAAAAATTAAGAACAGAACTACCATGGAACTTCCACTTCCGGGTATATACCTAAAGGAAATGAAATCATTATCTTGAACAGATATCTGCACCCCCTTGTTCATGGCAGCATTATTCACAACAGCCAAGATGTGGAAACAACCTAAGTGTCCATCAATGCGAGAATGAATAAAGAAAATACTGATATATATGTATATAAATGTGTGTGTGTGTGTCTATACACACACAATGGAGTATTATTCAGCCATAAATAAGGAGGAAATTCTGCCATTTGTGACAACATGGATGGACCTTGGGGGCATAATGCTCAGAAAGAGAAAGAAATACTGTATGGTATCACTTATACATGGAATCTAAAATACAATAAAATAAAATAAACAAAACCAAACAAGCTTCTAGATACAGAAAACAGACTGCGGTTGCCAGAGGCAGGGCATAGGAGTGGGTAAAATGGGTGAAGGGGGTCAAAAGGTATAAAATTCCAGTTATAAGACAGTAATGTAATGTATAGCATGGTGGCTAAAGTTAACAATACTATACAGTATATTTGAAAGTTGCTAGGAGAGTAGATCTTTTTTTTAAAAAAAAAGATTTTATTTATTTATTTGACAGAGAGAGACAGCCAGCGAGAGAGGGAACACAAGCAGGGGGAGTGGGAGAGGAAGAAGCAGGCTCCCAGCGGAGGAGCCTGATGTGGGGCTCGATCCCAGGACCCCGGGATCACGCCCTGGGCCGAAGGCAGACGCCTAACAACTGAGCCACCCAGGCGCCCCGAGAGTAGATCTTTTAAAAGTTTTTATCACAAGAAAAAAATTGTAACTTATGAGGTAATGGATGTTAACAAAACTTATTGCAGTAATAATTTCATAATATATACGTGCATGAAATCATTATGTTGTACACCTAGAAACTAATACAATGTCTTTGTAATTATGTCTCAATAAAACTAGGGGAAGGGGGGAGGGGGGGAAGTAGAAGATAATTACATAATGTTTGTTAAAGTCAGTGTATATACTCAGCTATTTTTGTGTAGAAATTTTAAAGTTGAACAAAAATTTTTCAATGAATTGTGATACAAAATCAAAAGTCCACAACATAAAGAGGGCTCTTGTTTTGATCTACTAAAATCTGTTTCAGTTCAAAACAGAGTAAGCAATCTGTTTCTGATAATACGGTGGAAAAGGTTAGTTGGACAAACCACCCATCTAAAAGCAACTTAAAATACTAAGGAAATTATTTTTTTAATCTCTTATATGGACTTTGAGAAACAGAGGGCTTCAGAGGGGAGGGGGGTGGGGGAACGGGATAGGCTGGTGATGGGTAGTAAGGAGGGCACGTATTGCATGGTGCACTGGGTGTTATACGCAACTAATGAATCATCGAACTTTACATCAAAAAAAATTAAAATAAAAAAATTTAGGAAAAAAAATATTAAAGATCTCACATCTAAGGACTTACCAGGCCAAAATATTAGTGAAAGACAAAATCCAGTGAAAGACAGGTCAATTGAACCCTAAAGTCAGATACTTTCTTAAAGGCATTTGTCTACTGAAGGCAAACTGACGTGTGGTTTTCAATATCTTGTTGGCCAGTGAGAAAGAAGTTTAAATCTGGAGCCTGCCCAAAGTGAAGTCCAATAAAGATCTGTTCCCATAAAGCTGGGACCCAAAAGGGGTACATATTCACAGTAAATGAGAACCAGAAATAAAGCTACCCCATGCTTCCACTTTCTCTGGTACAAGGAAGCATGCCTGGAACTTTACAGACAAAGGGAAGGAGAGAAAAGAACCCTAAGAAATTGTTATCCACAAGCTTGCTCTCAAGAAGATTCGTAGACCAGATTCCCACCTGGGTAGTTAAAAAAAAAAAAAAAATCTCAAGCCAGGAATTGAGTTTAAAGCAATTTGCAGCAAGAAAATTGAGACCTGTAAAAAAAGACCTGTATGCAAAATTATAAAACTATATAGAAAGACACAAGAAAACATCAATAGGAAGATAACCCACATTCAAGAATAGAATGATTTAATATCATAAAGATAGAATCCTCCCCAAACTGACTGCAAATTCATTGCAAGTCCAAACCAAATCACAGTAGGGTTTTTCATAAAAGTTGACAAAGGAATTTTAAAATTTTTATGGAAAAACTAAACCCCAGAATAGTTAACACATTCCTAGAGGAGAAAAATAAGTAAAGAAAGGAGAACTTACAAAGCGACAGGAATTAAGACAGGATAGTATTAGAGGAAGAACAGACAAGTTGACCAACGCAAGAGAACACGCTTGTGGATGTGTGTGTATCTGACAAATTATAAAGTGCAAGGGGGGGAATCAACAGAAAAAAAAGGAAGAAACTATTCAATAGATTAAGCTGGAAAATTTAGTTATCTATATGGGAAAAAGGAAATTGGATTCAGATAAAAATGTCAATTCCTGATGGGTTAAGAACTTAAATGTCAAAAGCAAAACTTTTAACCATTTGATGAAACCATAGGTAAATGTTTTTGTGTCTCTGGCAGAGATAAGGACTCTTAAAACAGGACCCCAGGGTGCCTGGATGGCTTAGTCGGTTAAGTGTCTGCCTTCAGCTCAGGTTATGATCCCAGTGTCCTGGAATCGAGTCCCACATAGGGCTCCCTGCTTGGCAGTTAGTCTGCTACTCTCTCTGACCCTCTGCCCACCTCATGCTCACTGTCTCTCTCTCTCTCTCTCCCTCCCTCCTTCCCTCCTAAAAATAAAGTCTTTAAAAAAAAAAAACAGGACTCCAAAAGTAATAACCATATAAAGGGTTGTTGAATTTATCTGTATTAAAATTAAGACATTCAGTTCATCAAAAGGCACTCTATAGGAAATAAAAAGGCAAATCACAAATTGGGAAAAGAAATTTGCAATATATATAACCAACAAAGGATTAGTATTTCTTTTTTCTTTTTCTGAGTTCATTTGTATGCAAATAATCCAACAGGAAAATGGGCAAAGTAATGAACAGTCATTTCCCAGAGGAGTAAACACATATATAACCAATGAACATATAAAGAGATGGCCATCCTTATTAGTAATTAGGAAAATGCAAATCAATATACAAGATAACATATTTGGAAAAATTAAGAACTCAGATAGTACTAAGTTTTGGGAGAATATATAGAGAAATGGCTACCCTAACATACAGATGATAAAAGTGTTAAGCTGGTACAACTTCTTCAGAAAACAAAATGCATATTCTGTGATGCTGCAATTCAACTCCTAGGTATATAACACAAAGCAATTCTCATATATTCTGCACTAGGAGACAGGTATACCATGTTCATAATAGCAAAAAACTGGAAACAATACCAATACCCATAGACACAATCATGGGTACATGTATTGTTGCTCTTTCAAACAGTGGAATGGAATAGCAGTGAAAAGAATCAACAGCTATGTTTAACAACCTCCATAAAGCTTATAAAATAAGGTTGGGAGAACAACTGAAAATATTTCAGAACACGACATGACTATAATTCAATTTTAAATAAAAGATAACTATAGAAAAACTAAACTGGTAGCAAACATAAAGAAAAGAAAAGCAAGGATTATCTCAAGAGTCAGCAAAGTGGCAACATCTATAGGGAAAAGAAAGTGATACAATCAGGAAGAAGCATACGGGAGCTCCTGCGTGTTGGCAATGTTCTTTATTTTGTGCCATGGGTGGTGGGGGATATAGAAGTTTTGCTTTATCACTGTTTGTCATGTGTGTGTGTGTGTGTGTGAAGATCATATATGTGTGCATACATGAATTGGATGTTCTGTATAAAATACTGATAAATTTTAGCTATAAGAGTACCTGGGCAGAAGTAGGCCTTTCTTGAGGATTTTCCTTCAAACACTTTTTAATTAACTTCTCAACCATGGGCCATGGGGCACAGCCATATTCTTTAACCGGATCTAAAACATTCAAAAACATACATGCTACAACATTAGACAAAGCAGAACAATTACTTCATTTCCTTTCAATGGAAATAAGAGGTCCAGACCATGCAAAGGAAAACACTGATCTCCATAATCCTGTATTTAGTTTGCATCTACTTATATCACAAACTTAAAGATAATTTTGTTAGCTTTATCTCTACTAGAGACATCAAAAAAGACTTCTTGAGTTTTTATTATATAAGAAAAAGACACAAACACTCATTGAATAAAATAATAGATTTTTCATCCCACACCTGCATTTCACATATATTTTGAAGATATTCTTGTTCATATAATAATTAAACTTCTATGGAAGTACTTTTTATTTTAATATTTAAAGCTGGCAATCATTTAATCTTCATACCGCTACAGTCAGTTTGTGCACATTTCTTTTTTACGAGAGATATGCCATTCTTCCAGCTGGTATAAACTAGAGACCCGGAAACTGTCACTGACAGCTAACTAGTGAAATTAGGGCAATGACCCAGATTGTGTTGAAAGTTTATCCAAATAATAATTAATTTCCTTTTGCTGGGAATCTTTAAAGTTTCCCCTACAGGAGGTAGGTAAAGCTAAATTCCCTGTACTTGGCACATAGCATGCACTCAAAAATATTTAAGTGAAAGTGAAAGCAGAATATATGAGAAAAAATTTAAAAGAGCACTTTGCAGGGGGAACTGAAGTAACAGTCAAGGATAAACGATGTTCTAGAATTTCTTAAAAGCATGAGACAACCATTCAAAATGAAATCTGATCTCATTAGACAATCATTTGCTAATTCTTATTAATATTTACTACTAAAAATAATTACTATAAATAATTCAAGCTTCCATTCGTGCATATAAGTTATCTCCCTCCAAGAAAATGAAAATACTCCAGGCTAATGAGCACATAGTTACTCTTTATAAGCACAGAAGTCACTAAGCATGGAGCTTTAACAGCAATTTTCTTTTCTGAATATTCTTCTAAATATAATACCAAATGCATCAATATTAATTTGAGATATTTTTTTTAAAAAGCCTAAAACTGCTCTCTTTTTTATACGATTTTCATTAATGTGTCACAGGATTTAAGAATATTCATGCACTAAACGAAAACTCATCAGTTGTGAAGTGAATTAAGTATACAACTACAATTAAATAACTTGGAAATAAAGCTGCTGATATAAAAAATAATCATCCTTATTGTAGATAAAATAAAACTTACCAGGTAATTTTCCTTGTATTGCCAGCTCATCAAACTCATTTGGAAACTTCAAACCCTCCGCTATTCTCCCTCCAGTTGTCAAAATGTCATAGAGTAGTAAACCAAATGAATAAACATCAGCCTGTTGGTTATAAATAACATTTCCTCTAGAAACCTCAGGTGCACGAAACCCTGAAAGTAAGCAGATATATTAATAAATATGCCCAACACCGGGGCTCATACACCCAAGGAAGCATATTCTTAGGTACATATGGTGAGGAGGAGTCAAGAAGATGAGTCCTAAATCAAGCCATGTCCTCTCTATAATGAGATATGCAAGTCAAGCCAATTAACAGCCCCATGCTGACATTTCACCCCAAAATTGCTCTTGAAAAATAGTAAGGATAAACATTCAATAATTATTAAGTAATGTTTCATATTTAAAGAAATTAAGCCTAATGGGGGGAAAAAACCCTACATCATTTTTCTCATTCCTAAAAATAACTATTCCCAGGCAAGTGTTTCAAACAAAGGAGAGGTCGGGAGGGTGAGATTTCTAGACTTCACTCCCAAGTCACTTTAACTTGACTGAAGTCCAATGCCTTCATTATTTCCAGAACTTGTGATTCTACTCCTTCCACCCAATGGAAAAATGAAAATAACACTGTGACTAATATATAACAACACCTCTCTCTCAGGAGTTGGTTCATGACTGAAATTCTTTTAAAGGGAAATAAAACCTCTCATTTCACAATTGAGATAAATCACTTTTAAATTCTCCAAAAAAAAAAAAGAGTAATTTCAACATGATTCACAAGAGTAAAAATATCAACAATCTAATGAAATCCAACTATTAGAGGAAATTGGTTAAATAATGTGCACTATGCATTAACTTAAAAATCATTTTTAAGGTGACATGCTATAATGTCAATGAAAAGAAAATGTAGGATATAAGTCTGCAAGGACAGAAAGTTATCAAATGTGTGAAAAAAATCGAGTTAATTTTCTTAGCTATGATAATGGTATTGTGACTATGTTAACAAACATCCTTATTCTAAGGAAATGTATGTCAGTATGTTTAGGCACGGTAGCATGATGTCTGCAATTTAATTTCAAAGTCTCAAATGCATATATAAAGAAAGTGAAAGGCAAACGGTCAATAATCAATTAATCTATACGAAGGGCATATGGGTGTATGGTGTTTTTGGTGTTATTCATTCAACTTTTCTGTAGACTTAAAAATTTTCAGAATGAAAAGTTTACAAAGAACTACATCCGAATGTAATAATGATTATTTCCATGTGCTAAAATTATAGGTAGCTTTTATTTATAATTAATTATTTTATTTTCTTATACCTAGAAATTTTCTTTTTTTTCTTTCTTTTTTTTTTTTTTGGCTATGTAAGGGATTTTTTTAAATTATGCTAAGTTAGCCACCATAATGAACATATGTAATTGTTAACATAGTTTAAATATATACCCAGGGAAATAAACAAAGTATGAATTCACAGCCTTCAGAAAATCAATGACTGAATTTGGAAAGAGTTCTGAAAGATGAAGCTCAGTAGTCCTTCACCAGGCTGGAAAGACGTGAAGAATCAGAAAGATGGGATGTCAGATTTGAGCGTGTTAGTCCCCCTGGTACTGTTAACATTCTCCAGTTAACAGGTTGCCACATTTGTTCATACTCTCTTTCTACACACACACACACACACACACACACACCATTTTCCCACATCTGTCTATGTATGTGCCTGTCTATATATAGACAGAGACATATATAATAGCCATTTTCTTAGAAAAAGAACATATTCCTACATAGCCATAATATCATACTCACACCCTAAGCTAAAGAATTGTGTAATTAATGACAGTTCTGAAACAGATCCCTAATCAACTGTACCTGTGACATAAAGTCAACATATAACAACAATTCCTAATTCATATTGCTATAGCATTTTATAGACACTTTCTTAAGTATTTCATTTGCTATGCACAAAAATTACCCGTGGTGGGCAGATGAGGACTTTCCATTGTACAAATAACATAATCTTTTCAAAAATGTTATGTGTTTTCCTAAGGCCACAAAGATAATGAACGGTGAAGTCAAGAGTACTCACAATAATGAGCTACTCACACATTAGCTAGTTCATCAACAATATTTATGATTACCTTTCTAGAATGTAAAAGGGATTTTGGAGGCTAATATCAATCTCATCCAATTATTCATTATTCATCCAACACATTTTGGGGTATCTATTATATAACAAGGTGCTATTCAGAGACTATTAAAACATTCAGTATATTTTTTCCCCTTGGTAAATTTACTGTTAGAAACACTAGGATTTGGAACTGCAGGGTCTTAGAGAAGAAAAACTTGAGGGTAACTACTCTAAATTTTCATCCAAGGCACATATCCTTTTACAACAGTTTTTATCCCTCTAGGCATCAATCCACAGATGTTAGAACTATGCGGAAGGCTAGAATTTTTTTTCTCAGTGAGTCGAGGGACACTAAGAAAGATAATTGTGAGGCTACAGAAAGAAGTATTTACTTCGACATGGAAATGATTTTAACCTTCTTATCTTGTTCCTTTCAAAATAAGTGTCTTCATTGACACAATCCCCAGCAGGAGAACATAATCCTTATTTATATATTCAGGAAGTAACTCAACTACAATATAAGGCACTTCTAAGTGCTTCTTGAAATTCATCCAATGAATTTCTAATGATTTTCTAAATTCTTGATTGCACTAACAGTGTCTTCTAAAGTTATCTATGGAGAGTAGGGGCCTTTAGGAACAAATTCTCCCAAACAGTAAACACTGAATGTTGATCTGACTGTAATCCAACAAATGGGCCAGTCTGCATCAACTATCTTGTCACAGATCACAATAAAATGACATTTAATCAACAAAGCATGCAGAATAACATGAGACATTTATTCCCAATTCATACCTTTAAACACAAAAATGCATAAAATATTCCTATAACTTGTTTCTCTGAAAAAGGTAGGATATCCACTTGAAAATCATGAATTTCAAAAATGCTGAGTAAACAAAAGTTTAAATCAGATAGTCCTATAAAATAACGTAATTAAAATCTTTGGTACTCTACCAAAATCTACACAACACTAAATCTAGATGGAGAACTTGGACAGAAATATGCAGGAAAGATATGATAAAGGTGGCATTCAAAGCAGCAGGGAAAGACAGGCTTTTAATAAATGATAATGGTGTGAGCTGTCTGTTTAAGAAAGAGAGGAGTAGCTGCATCACTCCTTACACCGAATAAACTTTTGATAAGCCAAAAATTCAAATGTAAATACAAATACATGAAAGTACTGAAGACATATTCACAACTGAGTTGACAGTACTGAGATGCAAAAGGCCTTGCTAATCACTGTCCAAAGGTGGGTGGTGAGAGCTGAAGGCTGAGAGCTGGGGCAGTCACACTGTCTTTGGAGAATTTCAAAATAATAAGCAACTGCCTGCACTGGTGCAGATCACGCCCATCGTTCTCATCCTTGGTGTAGCACTGACGAAACACGTCAGGTAAATGAGACTCCAAAAGGTAAAAGAAACAAAAGTTGTTCACTTGGAAGATTCAAGTTCTACAACAGCAAAATGCCATCAACAAGGATGAAGAACAAACCCTACGCCGGAAAATATTTGAATATATGAGAGGAAAATATACACGTTGACTAAAATCAGCTTTATAAATGAATAAGGACAATGGACAAATGAATAAAGACATGAAAGGAAAAATATGTCTTATATATTAAAGAATGCTTAGCCCCCAATAAAAAATAAGCAAATAAATAAACACTTGGAAAATAAAAACATTAAGTTCTCACTCTTTGCCTATTAATTTTGTGAAGATTAAAAAGAATAACAAGCCCAGAATGGGAAATGGGTGCTCTAATTCGAGTATGGAGGGAACTTTAATGGACAAACCTTTCTAAAAGGCAATTAGTGTTTCAAAGTTCAAAATATGCACTCCCAGCAATACCACGCCTAGGAATTTAATGTTTAAAACATTAGTCGCATAAATGGGCAATTTTAATTTACAATTATGTTAATTAAAGCACTGTCAATACATCAAAAAGTCAGAAAAAATTTAAATATACATCAAGATGTGGTTAAGTAAATTACCATACATACTAGCAAAGAAATACTACATAACTGCTAAAACTGATGTTTGACATAGAAAGATGTCCATGAAATATTAATTAGAAAAAGAAAACTAAAGCAGAATTTATAATACATCTATAAAAACTTAAGCACATCCAAATCTAGATACAGATGTATCTCTATGTTACCAGAGTGTTAAGAATTGTTGCTAATTTATTAGAAACACATATTTTGACCTGCGTAATAGGATTCGCTGTTTTACCTCACGCCCTTCTGTTTTGCAAGTCAAATCTTACTCTAAATTGACTTGGCCTGAGCTGCCTCATCATGGAGTCCTTCACCTCAAAGAGATCAAAGTGACTGGGGGGAGGTGGGCTCAGGGTGTTAAGTCCTAAGCTGCCAACATGATGTCTGCCTGTCAGTCTAAACCATGACAAGATCCTCAAAGCTCTTCTGCATGTAATTTATCACTCAGGACTTTTCTGGAACCGCAACTGCAAGTTCTCCCAAAATGTTCACCTTACATTTAACTAAACTTGTCCCCATGGTAGTAACAGGAAGAATACACTTTCAAGATAGTCAATGTATTCACCACGGAATTTCATTACATATGAAAATGAACACTTTTACTATGACCTGGCATTGGGAAAGGTTAGGGACATCTCTTGCATCTTTACAAAGGGGCAGTATTGCCACTTGATCTATGATCTAATATTATGAATGACCTATGGTGCTCATGGACCATATTACCACACTGCAGGGATACCCTGTTTAGCATCAACGGTCCTCAAAGACTAGAAATATCAAGCACTAACTGAAATCCTAACTGCACCGTTTGTTATATTAGGCTGTTCAAATAAGTCTTTTAACATGTGTCACTTCTTCCTCTAGCTAAGATGGAATAACAGGGACTAGATTTACCATCCTGCATAAAACAATGAGATACCAGACAAAATATATGAACCACTGGATACTAGGCACAGGACAGTGATCCCTGCGAGAGAACAAACAAACAAGGTGAGTCCTCTGAGGACACCACAGAGAGTTCCAGCCCACAGAGCAGGGAAGGGAAACAAAAACAGAGCCTGATGCCCTCTAGGTAGAAAGAGCAGAAAGTTCAGGAAAGCAAAGGCAGCTAGAATGTGCCGGGCATCATGTCCAACACTTTATATGAATCTCTCACTTAATTTTCACAACAATCCCCGAAAATAGATACTGTTATTAGGTACTATTGTTGAAAAGAAGGTAGGTAATTTCTCCGGCCCCAGCTTGTAAGCAGTAGACCAAGAATTCAAAACCAGACAGTCTAACTTCACAGCCTATGTTTAGCAGAATCCAGTCAGTCAAATAGTTCACTAAGTCATATCTTATCTTTGTATCTCCAGAATCCACTGTGGTACCTAGAATGTGCACCACTGAGAAAGATTAACTGAAAGTAATTGACTTTTTTTTTTTTTAATTTGGATGTAAGTCCAAACTCTATTCATATTTACTCACTCTCTTTACTTTTTGATTCTATCACAGGCTAATACTTTTAAAATCTCAAGTAAATACTTATCATCCTGTTGAAAGTTTTTCTATAAATAACATTCCCCCCACTGTGAGATGGTACCAAAATCTGACCTGCCCATCTTACCATCAATTCATGCAGGCAATGACACTAGTTATACGATGTAGAGATGGGAACCTTTGCCTGACAAATAAGAATATTTTTCAATGACTCCCCATAACTGAAAGATTATATTGTTTGGCATGATTTAAAAAGCCTTTCATGAGTTAGAAAAGTGTGATTCTGAGGTATGTATCAGAAATACTTCTGTGCTTCAAACACTGAAGACGTTCTTGACTCTCATTCTAGACCAGTGATTCTTGATCTTGAATGCACATTGGAATCACCTGGAGATATTTAAATAACATCAGTGTCTGGGCTCCATCCCAGACTTAACTAGAACTTAAATCAGAATCCCTGGGGGTGAGGTCCCAAGACTCATATATTTGAAAGTTCTCTAGGAGCTTCTAACCTGTGGACGGATTGAGAGGTCTACTCCATGCCTACTAAAATAGAATAATAAATGATACAACCCCACTAGATACATTTTTAAAGCTCTACAGGCTATCTAATACACAGCCAGAATTGAAAGACACTTGGCTAAATAACTTCCATCCTCCATCTACCACTTAGACCATAACAATTTCTTACAGTTATTTGAATAAGACAAGTCCTGTTATACTTTAGTACTTTTTGCCTGGAATGTCTACTCCAGCTCTTTCTCAAACTTCCAGCTTATCCTTTAGGATATAATTTCAGAATCATCTCCTATATGAAGGAAGTCCTGACAACTTACAACTCAGTTAATTACTTGATCCTTTGAGCTCTTATCACTATACCTTGAATGAGATCCCCTACTGAAAATGACAAAATGCTTTATGATTATTTGTTTGTAGCCCTATTTCTCTTTGCAGAATATGTGATTTCTGGAGGGTAAAATTTACATTTATTCATGCACATTTCCCAAATTCATCACTAGAACAATTGCTAACATGGTTGGAGCAACAGCATAATGTGAAGGCCTGTTCTATGCTTTTTATGTGGTTGATTTCATTTCACCTTTAAAATAACCCCATGAGATAAGCATTATTTTTTCTCATCACAATTTACAGAAGTGAAAACTGAGCCCCAGAAGGCAAATCTTGATGAATACCATGGAGCTATTAAGCAATAGCACCAGTGTGGTATTTGGCAAATATGCAATAAATTATTGCCAAATGCATGAATAAATGAATACAGAATAAAGATAATTTTCCCATGGAGAATTATCATAACAATTACAGTGTCAAAATAATTGGGAAAATATGATTCATTGTCTAAAAACTATTTTTAGAAATAATTTCTCAGATGAGCCTGTATTTTAACAAATACAATGATTAATAAGGAAAAGATCCATAGATCACAAATATGAGAAATTTAGGGGCACCTGGGTGGCTTAGTCAGTTAAGCATCTGCCTTCGGCTCAGGTCATGATCTCAGGGTCCTGGGATCAAGCCGTGTGTTTGGGCTCCCTGCTCAGCAGGGAGTGTGCTTCTTCCTCTCCCTCTGTACCTCCCCCAACTTGTGCTCTCTCTGTCTCTCTCTCTCAAATAAGTAAATAAAGTCTTAAGAAATTATATGAGAAATTTATGTTAGGTCTGACTATACATCACATAGTACACAGAAACATATTTTCTTTCCTTTTTTACTTTGAAAGAAATATCAGTAGAACATGTTTCATAATCTCTATCAGATAATAATGAATAACCAGAGAATAATATTTTTAATCTATCCAAAGACGACTGTATTTCTATGAATGTTGGCAGGGTTGAAGCCATCATTCAGCATCACCTCGGTCAACAGTGCAACTGTCAAAGGACCCAGAACTGACTGTCATTCTCAACAGGATATGATATAAATATGTCCATTTAACTGAATTGAAGTTCTCCAAGTTATTTACAGTTCAAAGAATCCATCTCATATTTACCTTTCGAAATGTAAACAGACACTGCATCAGTCCTTGCCAATAACTAGTTGTTTCTGACTTGCATTCCACCTTTGAGGCTACCTGGCCGGGGCTCTGCTCCCTGGTAGGTTGGATTTGCATCTTGTATGACCCTATAGACACTTCCAATGGGCCCTAAGCTTTAGTTTCCTTATCTGTAAACCAGGAATAGTAATGAGATCTATGTTAGACAGTCATAAGGATTAAATGAGATAATCAACCTACACAAAGTCTAAACACAAGGCAGCACACTGTCCATGCCACAAAAGGTGTGCTCCCATTCCCATCTTCTCTCAGAAAACAGCTGCTGAACCCACTCTCACATGCACACAACAGAGTGAATGCACCACAGTAAGGAACACTATAAAATACACACACACACACACACACACACACACAAGTTTAACAAATGTACAGTCTTTTGTTTCCCTAGAAGTTTCCAAGTTAAAGGTTATAATATTAAGAGGAAGATCCATTAAAAGGAAAACACAGGTGATAACCGAAATGATGATGAAAGGCAATGAAAGGGGATGATTTTCTTCTCAAATATAATTGTTTTGGAGAAGGAAAAGTTTGGTGATGGTGGTTAGCAGTGGTGACAGTTACTGTTATTTAAAATTTGAGGTTGAATTTAGGGCTGAGATAATCAGAAGTACTCTAACAATAATGAATACAGTAATGATAAAGAGAAGGTCCAGAATATAGTGAGAAAAAATGCTTACAATGTATTAAGCAGCCTGGAAGAAAAGGAACAGAACAGAAGGATCAGGCTTTGGGTTTTTCTGTCATGATCTTTCTCCATTGTGTATGTTCCCGCACATTGATACAACAGATTAAAAGGATCAGTAAAAAGTCTCCGGCTTGGCATGAAGAGTCAACTGGATATTGAACATTTTGACCAAAACCAGGAAGTCAGATACTTAAAAGGAAGGGCCATGAGTCACTTGCTGGCTGACCCAGCCCGCTGAGGGAGGTGCCAGGCTTGAGGCCCAGAACAGTCAACTGGGACAAGACAGATCTGCTGTCCAAGTAGATGTTCAAGGCCTCATCAGTAGGATTTCTACTCCATGAACACCATGACCAGGTTGGGGTTTAGAGGGGGAACAAACTGCAGGCCTCAATTGAGTGGTCTGGCCCACCTTCATATCACACGAGAGTCATGAACAGATCTCCCAAGAGAAGAGCCCTATCCTGTGCCCACATTTTCTAGGTGGGAGTGTAGGAAGCCTATGGAATTCCATCCTTTAAGATTCTTCTTCCAAACCTATACTTGACAATGGCGGCTGTTCATAGTAGCATTATTTTTCTTTATTTTGATTTTTTAGTAACTAAGATTGAACATTTAAGCCTCTTTAAGCTCATGTTAGCATTGCATGTAATCTAGGAGAGAGATTTAAGATTTAAAGCCAAATAGCTCTGGATTCATTTTTCATTTAGATTGAGTTCTTATCTTGACCACTTACTGCATGGCTTCCTGCAAATACAGAATCTTGCTGATGCTCAGCTTCCTCATTTTACAGATGAGAAGGTAAAAGCTAACTTTCAGCCTTGGCATGAGGATAAGATACCATGTGTCTAATGTACCTGGCACTGAGCCTGATACACAGCTGGTGCTCAAGAGATAATCATTTTATTATTATTAAACAACCCAGAGACACTTGCTGCCATAATATGTACTTTGAAAGGTTTATGAGAGGGCACACTCTACTTCCAACACATTGCTATGAAAAACAAGAGAGGATACATATTTGGAGCAAAAACAAAACCATGAATTGCAAGCTGGGGCCATCTGCTTATCCAAGTTCATAAGTAGTATAGGAGGCCATGGGGGATGGTTAGAGAACAAACTATCTTTTGCCTTCTCAGACATTCCCCATTGTCTTCTGTCTTAGGCATGTGTTTTAACTGAGCACCAGTCATCAAGATGATGTAACTTTATTTACAAATAACAAACTATACAAGATTTCTCTGAAGATGGAGCTATTCCTCCAAACATAAGTCAACCTCCCGATTTTCTATTCCTGCTCAAACTACGGGCCAAAAGACAAGATGAACCTGAGACTAGCAGGAGAATAGGAGTTGAGAAAGGAAGGAAGGATCCCATGGAGTAGACAGTAATGTGAAAGAATATGTCTAAACATAAGACCATGCAAACACAAGAGCACAGGAAGTGGATTATCACTGGTAGAAAGTCAGTTAACAGTAGAAGTAATAGGATTATTAGAACAGGCATGACAAATAGGGGTTGCGGATGACCCTAAAAGGCAACATTAAGCTCTAAGGCAAGAAAATGATGTCAGTGACTTCTAGAGACCATGGATATAATGGTATCCAGAATGGGTACACTTCAACTTAGATAGCAACCATGACTCTTCTTGCTATATAGGGACGAACAGAGAAACTCTATTAAGTATTGAAATGTTGACAACTTACAAATTTTGAAGAAAGAAAATTGAAGTGCAGTGTTTAAAAGTTTTAACTCCTGTACCAATCTGTAAGAAGAGTGTATGCCTGAATCAAGAACAGCACAACGGAAAACTCTGGCCCCAAGTCTCTATCTGAAACTGTTGGAGCTAGAAGTATTTAGGAATTTATACTTTTTCATATTTGAGAAAGTTAATAATGATGCACATAACATAATTATAGGAACTCTCAGTAGGATCGGGGCCAGCACCCTGTCCTCAAATATGCTGTATTTCTGCCATGAAACATACACATATTCACACAGAGTTCGAGCAATAAAGATCGTAATAAGCATCAAGTTAGTTTGGTTCAGATTTTGCTGCCAAATCAATTATAAAAAAAATTGGGGGGTTTTCAAAGTTCTTTGGATTTCAGAGTTATGAGAAAGGGTTTGTGAACTTGCATTTGGTTTGCCTCATTTTTAGGTAAGTGTGAACAATACCTGGTTTAAAACTTCTGCCGTTCCTTTTCACCACCTCTAGAATATCTAAATATTTTAAAAATCCAACTTTTAAAAATATAATTTGTCATGAAACATTCTATATGTTTTATTTGTTTTCTCCCCCTGGAAAATTACATCAGATTTTTTTCCCCTACAGACTACCATGATTAAAATCACAACGTAGAGGGGCGCCTGGGTGGCACAGCGGTTAAGCGTCTGCCTTCGGCTCAGGGCGTGATCCCGGCGTTATGGGATCAAGCCCCATATCAGGCTCCTCCGCTATGAGCCTGCTTCTTCCTCTCCCACTCCCCCTGCTTGTGTTCCCTCTCTCGCTGGCTGTCTCTATCTCTGTCGAATAAATAAATAAAATCTTTAAAAAAAAAAAAGTCACAATATTCACACAAGAAATATCTGTTCACAACATGATAGGACACAGTGTTCTCTTGATTCTCCTGAACTTACAACAGAAGTCACTGGTTGTCTATCCTGAAGAAGGGATTACCAAGCCAACCTTCTCACCTACCTGGTGTGCCCTCTGACGTCTTTATCCCCATTCTACAGCAGTACTGAGCAATCCCATAGTCCGCAATCTTCGCGATGATGGCTGCATTGGGATACAGGGTGAAGAGCAGCACGTTGTGGGGCTTCAAGTCACGGTATATAATCATGGCCGAGTGGAGGTATCTACCCGAAAACATACAGGCAATGTCATTAAAATGTGATTATATTATTACAACTTCTGTCATGATTTTCTTAAATATGTACATCCATTATGCAAAGCATCAAAACTTCTGTGCTAAGTTTAACCCTTCCACAGAGACGAAGAGATATCATAGAAGGAAATGAAAACATCTGAGCCAAATAATACAAAACAAGCTTGTGCTTTTATTTTTCTTTTAAAGATTTTATTTATTTATTTGAGAAAAAGAGTGAAAGTGAGAGAGATCACAGAGGGAGAGGGAGAGCAGACTCCCGGCTGAGCAGAGAGACCAACTTGGGGCTCGATCCCAGAGGCCTGGGATCATGACCTGAGCTGAAGGCAAATGCTTAACCAACTGAGTCACCCAGGCAACCCCAAGCTTGTGTTTTTATTTTATTTATTTATTTTTTTAAGATTTTATTTATTTATTTGACAGAGAGAGAGACAGCCAGAGAGAGAGGGAACACAAGCAGCGGGAGTGGGAGAGGAAGAGGCAGGCTCCCAGCGGAGGAGCCTGATGTGGGGCTCGATTCCAGAACGCCGGGATCACACCCTGAGCCGAAGGCAGACGCTTAATGACTGAGCCACGCAGATGCCCCCCAAGCTTGTGTTTTTAAAACCAACCAACAAACCAACAAAAAACAGGTCAATTTTGATAAGTGAGTGATTTAAACTTTAAGGCACAACAAGTTCAAGCAAAGTGACCAGTTTTTGGTGACTTTTCTTTTGTATACCTAAGAATTACGTAAAAGGAATTCTGAATTCCCTCAAAGATCATATGACTATTTAAATTAGCTTAAAATGTAAATATGTTAAATAAGAGTTAATCATATTTTGTTATAACTCTATTTAAGAGTTTTGATTTTCTTAAAACCATATAGAAGTTTATCTTAACTTTTAAAATTCTATTCCATTTCTCTTTCGATATTTCTTTTTCTCTGATTAAAATGTTTCCTAAATTTGGGGGAAATATTTTCACCTTTTTCAATAATAACAAATTAACATAAAAAATCTGTCTAGCTATCAATACCATACTGTGTTCGAAGATGTAATTTACTTTAAACCCAATTCTATTATGAATTAAGGTTAACAAAAAACATTTTGGACTGAGAGTTGGAATGAGTAAAACAATGTCTTGGGAAAGGTAATCTTGGATGATGTTAAAGTCATTCCCTTTAGAGACTGATCCAATCAAACATAAGCAGTACAATTGGACACTGCAGTAAAGATTCAAAAGCAAAATAAAGTTCTAATCTTAACCAGGTCTTCCCCATTCTGGGAACACAGCCAGAGAGCCACCTTTGTGCTCCAACTACTCAAGTAACTCCATTACCACCTTTCCTTACATATTCACAAAATTCAGATTTTTCCCTCAACTCTGTCTTCCCTGTTCCATGATGTCAAATTTGCTATAGCTTTCCGCATGATCTCACAGGTAAATTACGATTTATCTTGAAAGGACAATTTTTTGCAGAACTTAACAGAGGTAAATTTAAATCCTTTATTTGTTTGTGGCTTTTGGTTTGGGTTCACACTGTATCAATAAATATTTATTCCATTACCTAATGCCCATCACTATCACAGGGATTAGGAGCGGAGTGCCAGCACACTCTGAACTTTCCATTGCACGACGGCCTACAGTGTACGTATCATTTAATTGCATCAGCTGAAGCAGAACTTTCTTTCTCTTCCAGGATGTAGTTAGGACATTTGACTTTAGGCCTACTCATGCTGCTCTACATATTTTTGGCTGAAAAATAAGATAACTGTACTAATGAAGTTGACCTTAACAATAAGTAATGGACTAGAAAGAAAAATTTACTAAGGGCTTACTGAAAGGCCATTAGCTACCCTTGCCTTGCTGAAGAGAAAAGCTGGGAGATTAAGAAGAAAAAAGTTAAAGACAAGTCATGCATAATTGAATAGCATCCAAATCCTTCCTAATGCATGCCTCTTTCAGAATATTTATAGGATATAGAGTCTCTCACAATACTTCTCAAAGGTTAAAAAAAAAGTTAAACTTAATTTGAAATAATGTTAGTGGGAAGGAAAGATTAACTGGCTTAGTTAAAGTGTTCAATTATAGAATTTAATCTTAAAAAGTGCAGTTTTAATAGCTTCTAATAGACTAGCAAAATAGCTTTTGATATATTGACAAGTACGGATCTCACCTTACTGAAAATAATTTAGCCATAATTTATGCATTATGTGACCATAGCATTTCCAAATATTTTATTAATATAAACCAGTCTAGATTCTATTAGTCATTCTTTAATTGTGATTATCATCAGTGTTGCTAGGAAACCCTTTTCTTTATAATTTAAAGTAAACCTTATCTCATCCTAAGTAGAATTACTGCAGAAATGAGATGCCTTCATTCATTTAGCAAATATGTATTGGGCAACTAACAGGGTCAGCCATGAGGGGATATAAAGCCATCCTTATATCTCTGCTTTTGAGGAGTCACATTCTAGAAGGAGAGACAGGTAGTCAAACAAGGTTGCAGAACTGTGGTGAGTACCAAATGCTAGGGAAGCCAGAGGGAGAAAAATAGATGTCAAGAGCAAAGCAGACTCTGCCACTAGAGTGTAAGTTTTCAACCTTGAGAAGATAATATATATAATCTCTGCCTTCCCCTCTTCAGCACCTAACACAAAGTCTTGCATAGAGCCAACTCAAGGAACATGTGCTAGAGAGGCCATCTTTTCATGGTGCAGTTGAGCTTCAGTGTGGAGATGGTATATAAACAAATTCTACCAGAAAATGAATTCTGTAGGCAGCCAAATTTGGGGACAAATGGATGTCAATGAAACGTCAAGACCTTCAGCATGATTAGAATGGAGAGTGAGGGCAGTGGAAAGGCAGGAGGCTGGAGAGAAAGGCAAGAGGCATACCCAAAGAGTTGTGATGCTACTCCAAGGAGTTGGGATGTTCTTCACGGATAACTTGGAACTACCAGGGAATTTCAAGCATAATTAGATTTTTATTTTTGGCGAAATATTCTGATAATTCCCTAGAGGTACTGGACCAAGGCAGCAGTAGTAACATAAAAATAAATGAATCGATGAAAAAGATAATGTAAAATAGTTAAAGACCTGGTGGCCAAATGAATACTTCCTTTTGGGAGGAGAGGGATAGCCCTGATGTGACTACAAGGATCTTCGTCAGCAAGTGGGAGATACCAGGGAAAGGGCAGATTCATGGCAGGAGGAAGCAGCAGAGAAAGGAAACTCAATTTTGTAAATAATGAAACATAAAAACTTATGGGAAATACAGGTGACCACATCTTCATAGGTAATTGAGAATTATGATTAAGAGCTCAAGGGAGAGGACTGAATTAGAAATGAAAGTTAATAGTTGTAGGCAATACTGTAAAACAATATGTAATGTGAAAACAGTTCTTGTATATACCTCGAAACAGCTCCACCATTCAATGGACTCCAGAGGAGTCTGATTTTATTGTCTCTTTCTACCTCTGTAGTTATCATTTTATGCTGAAATATATTTGAGGAGGCCATCCTTAATGCTGAGTTTTTAAAAATATACTTAGTGCTGGCAGAAGACTGAAAGCTACTAAAACCTACCAGCCTCTTGTGGCCCAAGATCCAGAAAGCTGTCCTGGCATTCAGCTGAGAAGAAATCAGGCAAATTAAAGGAAAATATGCTAAGGTTTAATTTACTTCATCAGAAACTGCTGGATTTGTTGTTTAGTAAGGTCTCAGAGAATCAGAGTAAGTTATCTTAGAGATGAGGTCTTTCAAACAGTTGTGAATGAAAAATAGTAATTCTTCATTTTCTACATAAACATTTTGGGAATTATGTGGAAGAATTAGGGGGCATTTAGGATCTGGACTTAGTTAAATTAAGGAAAGCAACTGATCCACCTCGGACATTCATGAGACTTTGCTGCACGTTATCTAGATTAATTTAATACACGGGTCCCCCTGGTGTTCAAAAGCAGATAAACTCAGCCAAACCCAAACCTCCGCAATACTATCTCATTAATAATCCGTATGTTTTTCAGTAGTTTCTGGACTCTTTCAGAAAAGGAAAATCTACTTATTTTATGTTCTTGTTCTATTCTCTATAAGCTATGAAGTTATATCTTTCTGGTTTGGTCTTTTTTGTTTATGAGCAGTGTTTATGTGTTTTCCATACCATCCATTCCACTTACATTTCTGGAGACTGCCTTAGAGGAACAGACACAGTATTTCAGAAAGGAAGGAAGAGAAAGAGATTTGTATCCACTGTGTGGCTATATGGGCCAGGTACTGCTGTCCTCCCTCCCTCATTCCTCCCTCTCTCCCTTGCTCCCTACTCTCTCTACTACCAACAGATATTTCCTGAGGGCCCACTGTCCCAAGTGCTAGGGATAGGAAGGACAAGATGGCAAGTCCCTGCTACCATGGCCCTTAGATTCTAGTGGCAAAGACAGACAATGAACAAACTTCTTAAATGAAAACATAAAGAATACCAAATAGTGATAAGTGCTATCGGTGCCAGAGAGACGTTAGGTAGGCAGGGACATCCTCTCTGAGAGGAAACCTGAAAGAAATGAGAAGTGAGCCAAAAGGATATCTGGGTTTCAGACACTCCTGGTTAAAAGAAGAGCTGGTATGAAGCCCCGGGTGTATTTGAGAAACCTCAGAGAAGAAAGTGGCTGAACACAGTGACCAGCACGGTGACCAGAGAGTGAGACAGGAGAGAGCTGATAACAGGATAACAGAGCTGATCCAACCTCCATGAAGAAAAACCACTATGGCCGCTGTTTGAAGAGGTAGGTATATGGGGCAAAGGTGAAAGCAAGTAGTCCGGTCAGGCAAGGAGCCATGACAGCAGCACAGATGCTGCGGGTAGGGAGAGAGACTGTGAGAAGTGGCTGCATTAAGATATGCTATGATGGCAGAGCTGAAAGTATTTGCTGAAGGATTAGGTATGGGATGTGGGAGAAAGGAAGGAATGAAGGATGACTCCAAGGTGAAATAAGTGCGTGACTGGAGATGGGGCCAGTGGAGGAGGAGGAAATCCAGACTTTAATCTGGGATGGCTTCAATTATCACAGAAGTCCTTGAAACGTTGCGCATTAAGTATTAGTCACAGTTTACAGACTCTAACAAAAGAAGTTTCAGATGTATAAAAACACAGTTATTAAGTGTATAGAGCAGTGATTTCTCCCAGTCCCTTTGTCTCCAAAGACCGCGTCCTTTCCACTCTCTCGTGACTCCTGGTGCCGACTAGCTGCAGGGTTGGGCGTGCCTCTGACACAGTCGAATCACTCTAGTCCCCTTCAGAAATACAGACCAATCTTTCCTTATTAGAATTATCCATGAGAACGGACACCTTCCTTGACACTTTGAAACCAAACCTACATTTTTTTTAGGGGAAGGAGGTCACTACAGGGTTCAGATCATGAGCTCTGGAGCAGGATTCCTGGGTCCAAACTCTCCTTCCACTATCTAGGAGGTTCTATGTGGCCTTCTTACTCTTATTTTATGAAATTACAAAATCTGATCAGGGAAATGGTAGTTTTTCCCTCAAGTTGTTTGCGAAACGTTACTGGGACATAGTGCTACTGGAAGATGCTGCTCTCCCAGCCTGAGAGTAGGTTTGGGCTCACGTTTGTCACACACTGAGTAGAAAACCCCATGACCGAATTCATTACCTCAAGCCATCAGCCACATGTAGCGCAATCCTGTGCTGCAGGGTCCTGGTGAGGCTTCCTTTGTCCTGCTGAAGCAAGCGGTCCAGCGAACCCTTGGAGGCCAACTCCATCACCAACATGCGAGGACGAATCCCAGCCGCCAGCAAAGATATTAAGCTGGGGTGGTGGAGGTGGCAAAGGACCACCAGCTCCTGCAAAAGTAAAAAACATTTACTCGTGCTACAGCCCCAGTACCTCCTTCCTCAAGTGTCTCGACACCTGGAACGTAGTTTTCTCTGGGAAACTGGGTTACAGCAAATGTTCCATTTCTTCCTTGGTTTTTTTTTGTATTTTCCACATAGTCAGGAATAAATAAAATAAAATACATTTTAAAAATATATTTTGAATGAAAATGTGAAGTTCTATCTTTCCTTTTGCTCTGTATGTTTCAGAAGATTTAATGCAGGGACAGTCCACAGTCTGTGGTTACACTACCAGGTCATGTCAACCTTATCTAAAGAATCCTAGTTGACCACAGAGTCCTCCTCAGCCCAGGATTCTGAGCAGCCGCTACTAATCTACCGTCACTAGCAGGTGGGGTACAACCTGCCTACCATTAATGGTTTCATGACAGACAAGTTTACTGAGGGTGTCGAAGCCCACAGGGATCTATGGTATCACTCCTCCTGAAAACTCTCTGATAACTTCCTATTACTTTTGGATTAAAACCCTGTGTACTTTCACAGCCTTCAAGGCCTGATCTGACCTGCCCCCAGCCCACCCCTCAAACCCTTCTCTGTCTCTGTCCTCTGCGCTTCATGCAGCATTCTTCCACCACACTGGTGTCCATTCAATTCTCCACACGTGCCCAGCTCCTTCCTTCCAGCCGCAAGGCCCTTGCCCATGCTGATCCCTCTGCTCTGCAACCCCTTCACCCTTCACATGGCCAAAGGCTTCTTATCATTCCGACCTTAGCTCAAATACTCTTACCTTCTCAGAGTGACCTGCCTTGAACCACCGTCACTAAAGCAGTCTCCAGCAGCAACAATCTCTCTCCGAGGAGTCAGAGGTACTATTTTAGCTTGCACAGAAAGGGCTCCATTCTGATGTAGTCCTCTTCCTAGCCCACATCCTGTGAGACTACAATCTCCTTTGCAATACTGTGGTCTGTGACTTCCATACACACTCTACTCTGTATATTTCACTTTACTCTGAAACCCAAATTTAGTTGAAATTTATAGTTCATGGGATATTAAATTGATTGATGTTTTAAACTGTGATTTCTACAGCTCAGCTTCTTAACAACCAGCTTCAAAGGTGTGGAGTATCAGTGCCAACCACCTCTGTCAGGAAATAGGAGTGTGGAGAATTCTGCAAGCTGAAGAAGAAAGGCTGAACACCCTGAGCAGGGATTTTCCAAGAACAAAAGCTCCAGACTGCAATCATATTTCCTTAGTGGATAAAAATCTTTTTTTTCCCCTCTGTCTGATCAGCTCAGTGGGTTCAAACTGATGAGAAGCAGTCAAGTTAGGTCTGTTTTCTTTCAGAGGCCCAGGCAGAAAGAAGCCTAATTCAAATTTTTCCATCCTCGAAAAGTGCTCACTGATTTCAAGGAGAAAGGAGCAGAAGCCTCTAACAGATCAGCCCCAGTTCGTGACCACTGGTAGGATGACCCTCAAAATGCAGCACCAGACACTGAAGAGCTTTCCTTTTCTTTCCTTTTCAAAGAACAAGCACAGGTGCGTGGGTAGCTCAGTCAGTTAGGCGTCTGCCTTCAGCTCAGGTCATGATCCCAGGGTCCTGGGATGGAGGCCCACATTGAGCCCCATGTCAGGCTCCCTGCTCGGCAGGAAGTCTGTTTCTCTCTCTCCCTCTGCCCCCCCCCACTGTGTTCTGTATCTTAAATACATAAATAAAATCTTTTCAAAAAAAAAAAAAAACGAGCACATTACACACTCTACTGTGCATATCATTTATCCTATCATTTCCTTGGGTCACCGAGCTGCCTATATACTACTCAGGCCTGTGTACATTCTTAGTGTTCTGATTTTCAACAGGGTTCCCTGAGCACACGGCATAAAATCTGAAACATATATTAAAGACTAATGACCAAGGCTGAAAAATCAATTTAAACAACCAATTGCCTACGGATTGAAAGAGACTGTGCCCAGATTTGCTTCATAGACTTGCTTCTATATATAAAATGTTTATTAAGTTCTTTCTAGAGCCCCAGTGTAACTTTTGATAATACTAATAAGATTACTCCAGGATATTTTACACAGACATGGAATTATTTTCACTATCCCCAATAACTAATATATTGTAACTGTGCCTTTTTTTTAAGTTTACACAAGTCATTTAGTTTCAGACTTAGACACAAATTACTTCTCAATTTATTTTTTTTAATAAGAATGAATAGACTCAAAAATACAGTTGAGTTCTGGCATAACATTACAGAATTCAAATTGGGTTTTACCCTTACTCTCACTCTGACTCACTCTCTCATTCCTACTGTCAGGAAAGACTCAGAAAATAGAATAAATCCCCACCAGTACTCAACATCAATGAGGGTACTAGAGTGACCACCATTGGCTTTGCATTCAACATCCATTCACTCTTCTTTCTTCCTAAGGGTACCTTGATTTTTGCTGCCTCACTCAAGCAGACCATGAATTACAGAGGGAACTCTTCTTTCTTCCTAAGGGTACCTTGATTTTTGCTGAGTATCCAACCCTCACGCAAGCTGACCATGAATTTCAGAGGGAACTGACCCCAACCCCAGCCTCAGGAAAAGGTGGGACTATTTTAAGTAATACCATCTGCATTACCATAGAGATTGATTGATTAACAACGGCCTAAGCTAATCAGCGCACAGCACCATCCTGAACATAAAGTGCTTATGGAGAAAAGAACATGTGATAGAAGTGAAACCAAGAGAAATTTTTAAATGAGCCACTGTGTATAGGATTTGGGTTTTTCTAAATACAAGACCTCAATAGAGGTATCCTCCTTTCTTCTGTACTTGGGGTATGTAACTGTGATGCGGGTCAAGAATTCTCAGAATACTGTCTTTTTTTTTTCGTTTTTCTACAGCAGAAACAAAACACACTTTTTTTTTTACTCAATGAAGATAGGACAAAAGTGAGATTTTGTAACTAAACTCAGGCAGACTTGGGGGAAATGTGGTCATTTTGCATTTTCACAAACACATGCAAAACCAGAGTTCCGGGAGATTAACAATGTCTGATGTAATGTAATAATACTATTGGATTTCTTACCTGTCTTAACAGTCTAAGTGATGTATGTTTATTGAAAAGCTTCACAGCCACTTCTTCTCCTTCATAGGCTGCTCGATAAACAGATCCAAAACTGCCATCACCTTTTGAAAAGAAAGTACAAAGCACTTCAGTGACTCTGTCCAAGCAGAAAAGCTAGATAAATTATATTGGCTGTAATTACATATGTTGTATACGTGAACAGAAATCTGACCCACTTGTTTCATTGAATCAAGTCCCCTTTGATGCCTCCTCTTCCTTATTCTACGCCGTGAACTATGAGGCACCTAAAGATTTCGTTCCAGCCTTCCCATCTTCCGTCTACATACTCCCCAGGCAACTACTCACCGACTCCCTAACTTCATCTCTTCCTGTGTGTTGAGTGTTTCACATCTTCATCTATAGCCACAAGCCACCCTCTGAACTTCATCCTATATTTACAGCTTTGCACTGGGGATCACTGGCATGCCCCTCCAAATCTCAACCTTGCTCCACCAGAAGCCATCCTCATCATCTTGTCTCCAAACTAGTTTTTATTCCACCTCATATATCTGATTTAAAAACAACTCTCTTTTCATGGTCATTCTAGAGTAAAACCCAAAAAATCATCTTCATTCTTTGCCCCATGCCTCCTTTCCATTTCCATTCCCATGACACCCATTTGGTGCCCTTGGTGCTTTCTGCCTAGACTGTGGAGGCCTCTGAGTTCATCCCCTCCAGTGCAGTCTCCATCTCCTACAAAATCAGTCTCCCTATAATTACACTTTGATTGTCTCACTCTCTTGTTCAATAACAAATTATTCTATGCTGTCTACTAAGTAAGATCCCAAATCAGGGACAAATCCATATCGTAGCTCTGAATACGCCTTGCGGTTCTCTTCCTGCTCATTCCTTGGGCTCTAGCCCAGTGGTTCTCTCCGGCTGGGCTACACAGGACATCTGAAGAGCTTTCTAGAAATACCAGTGTCTGAGTCCACCCTCAAAGATTCTCACCTAATTAAGCACAGGAGTTACTGATCATTAGGACGTTTTTCTTTCAATTCCCTGGTGATAGTAATGAACGACCAGGGTTGAGAACAACTGTTCTAGAAAACTGGAATAGCCAAAATTGCCTGAACATGCTTTGTATCTTCAGGCTTCCATACCCTTCTTATGCAGTGACTGAAAGAGCTCTGTTGCTCCATCATCTCAACCTCTGTAGTGTTTATCAAGTCTGTAAAGCATAATACATATTGAGATACCAAAGACTGAGAAATCAACAATGATCAACTCCATGGACTATTACTCTTCACTGACATACAGTGTATTCTTATTTGTACAGTATTTATGGTTCTCATATAGTGCTTTGAAATACAAGCGCTTGATCAACATAAGTGAACGAACTCAGAAAAATCTACGAAGAAATAGAATAATGTTTAGATCTGTTATTTTAAAGTGGTAAAATTATGCATCTATGGGAAGCTTAGATATTTTAAATTTTTTAATATTTTTGTATTTGTAGTATGTATTTTCATCTCTGATAAGTATATGTAAGCATATATTATTTTATGCTCAGAAACAATGTACATTAAAAATAAAAATAATAAGTATTCATTGGAGCATATGTCATATTTCCACTAGATTGTAGACAGGTTAAAAGTATTATCTGTGTATTTTCAGTCATGGTATCTTCCCATCCCTTCCCTTCGGTCTTCAGTAAATATCCAACTTCTAAAACCATGGGTTAATATTGATGGTACTGAGAGTTTTGGAGAGAAATGAAGGCTATCAGATCAGGTAAGTATTTGAATCAAAACAAGAGTGGTAAACAAGAGAGGGGAAAGAGAAAGAAAACAAGTGGAAGGGGAAGGAGAGCAAGGGTAAGACAGATGGACGCTGAAGTAATAGCTGCCCCTGTTCTGTCCCCTCAGTCTGGACAGCTATCAACAGCAGGGAAAAACAAATGGGCAGAGAGAAGAAATACACTCTAAGGAGATACAAAAGTTCAGGTGAGAGCAGTAAAGAGTTCTAGTTTTTTAAAGCCCTTCCCTATTTCAGAATCACTGCCATATTAAAATGGAGCATGGACTGTCATCTCCCTCAGGTGGCTAACAGTAAAAATAAGGTTAAGGACTGTTCTTCCGCATTTGTGACACCAAAGTGTGAAAGAAACTTGAAGGCAAGGAAACCTTCCTAACCCCCTCAGGTCATACCACTGAAGTACCTAACTATGGCGGCTCTCTGGAAAAATAGTCCCCTAAGAGGAAATAAACCTCACAACTCCTCAAACAGATGCACAAAACCCCACACCTGTGCATTTAAAATGTTTTCATAAAACAAGTCTATTAATATTCACAAGTCTATCAAGAAGTGTCATATAGTAACTGCTATCTTGGAAGGAAAGTGTCAACTGAAGGCCTGAAATTCATTCCCACCCTACAAGGAAAATGGCAATGAATGACCTCTACCACGTTACCCTAGCATAAAAATACTGAAGAGTCTCTCATTATAAAATGTTTTTAGAGGGGGGTGCCTGGGTGGCACAGCGGTTAAGCGTCTGCCTTCGGCTCAGGGCGTGATCCCGGCGTTATGGGATCGAGCCCCACATCAGGTTCCTCCACTATGAGCCTGCTTCTTCCTCTCCCACTCCCCCTGCTTGTGTTCCCTCTCTCGCTGGCTGTCTCTCTCTCTCTCTGTCAAATAAATAAATAAAATCTTTTAAAAAAATAAAAAAAAATGTTTTTAGAGGATATATCTCATTTGTTTAGGTCAGTGATTCCCAACTAGGATAATGCTAATCCCCTACCCCTACCCTCTCCCTCTTGCAACGTCTGGAGACATTTTTGATTGTCACACCTGGGAAGGGGGGTAAGGAGATACCACTGCTATCTAGTGGGCAGAGGCCAAGGATGCTACTAAACATCCTACAATGGGGGACAGCTCCCATAACAATGAATCATCCGGTCTAAAACAGCATAGTGCCTAGTTTGAGAAACCCTGATCTAAATTGTAAATAAACATGGAATTTATGGGTGTATGGGACAGGACACTGGAGAATGGGAGTACTTCTATAAATACTTTCCTCTGTGTAATTAATGGAATACAGAACACAGGTGCTTTTAGAGGTGGTCAGAGGTGAAAACTAGGAGTGGAATGTACAGCACGATGACTATAGTCAACAGCTATGTGATATATATATTGAAAGTTGTTAAGAGACTTAATCCCATGAGATCTCACCACCAATAAACAACTATTTTTTCTTTCTCTTTTATTTTATATCTATACGGGATAATCAATTTTAACTAAATTCGTTGCGGTAATCATTTCATGATATACATAGAATCAAATCATTTGCTGTATACCTTAAACTTACACAGTGCTGTATGTCAATTATATCAATAAAACTGAAAAAAAAAATCCCACAAGTGCTTCAAAATGAATTTTGCGAACATTTCTACATACATTGCTCAAAAAGTGTCCATTAATAAGAAACACACCTTAATGCACTAATAAGAGATATTTTGGGGAGCTTTGTCTGATAGCTTGAGACCCCTTCAGAGAAAGACTATAGTATGCCTGCTACTTTCCTTGGAATCACAAGTCAAGTTTGGTATTGGTTAAGGTCTAGGATTCGGCATTGACAATTCAGCATTTTGTGTTAACGCACTATTACTAATATATTCACTTCAAGAGCTCCAAAGCATTCAAATTCATTCTAAATTTCTCAATTGATGTGAAGAATAAAGGTACAAAGCAGTTTCTTTACCTTTACATGTCATGTCCCACATTTTGGACATTCTTTATTAATAATTTTAATGTACTGACAGACATATTTTAGGCATTCTTTTTGTGGAAATTTAATTAAAATTAAATGTATACACACACAACAATGAATACTGCACAAAGTAAAGCCAGAACCGCCTTCAAATACTTTACCTTAACTCAAGCCAATGCTCTTCACAGTTCCCAATGACTCTCAGGAAGGCTTAGAACTTGAGTATATCAACAATTTAATGCTTCTGAATTTTTCATCCCAAACTGCTTTTCATGAATATTTTTGTGAGAATTCATGTTTGTCATCCTGAGGAACAAAACTGCTCCTTGACTACCTCGAGGTGTTCCTCCTGTACTTATTCTGTCTTTTTGAGACTGAAAAATGACTGCATTACACAACTGAAAATCTCCTTACCTGCCTCCCCATTTCTGGCACTTAAAGCAAATGCAAGGATACATTTCACAAACATGTGCCTCCACGACAGCCCCATCCTTATGTCAAACCTAGTCCATAAGAATGTGTGCAAAGCAAACTCCAAGTCTGTAACATATTACTTTCAAATAGATCATTCAAAAAAAAAAAAACCATTATAACAAATATATGAAGACACTACAAACTATGATAATATAATTATATTTGAATATTTTCTAAATTATAAGGAAAAATTACATCCTAATTTTTATTCTCAAACCAACAAAAATAGTTACCTAAGAGAAACTCTGGAGCTTGTTCAAATTCCAATTCATCATTATTCAACATAATATTTCTAGGCAGGTCAGCCAAAATTAAGTCAGGAGCAATTTGAGATATTGGGATGGTGAGCCTTGGTTGATCTGGATTTACTAGAAGGTCTCCTGAGAGGTACAGAAAACATTTTTTTAAAACAAACTTTTAAGGATGTATATAAATTTGTACAAAAATAATCAAATTCCCTATGATTTCTAATCATTCTTTTAGGTTTTCTCACCCATCTTATTTTTCTCTAGAAAATCTGAGAAAGTTTTAAAGGTTCAATTAATACCTCTCTACTTGGAATGTTAAAAACTCATTTCTAGGTTCACTCATTAGGAACTAGAATTCAGAACTGCCTCGGACTATCTGACATCTGTCTAGGAAATAATCTATTCTCTATTTTTATCACATTCGTGAGGGCACTTATTATATGGTTAATAAGTTGCTAAGTTTTTCTGTGTCTCATCCTATTTTATTTTTTATGCAAGATACAGTGTTATATTAGTTTCAGGTGTATAATATAATGATTCAACACTTCTTCACATTTCTCAGTGCTCATCAGGATAAGTGTGCTCTTAATCCCCTTCATTTATTTAATGCATCTCCCAACCCACCTCCCTTCTGGTAATTACCAGTTTGTTCTATTTAAGAGCCTGGGTTTTTCGTGCCTCTTTTTTTTTCTTCGCTTGTTTGTTCTGTATTTTAAGTTCTACAAAGAGTGAAATCATATGGTATTTGTCTTTGTTTGTCTGACTTACTGTACTTAGCATTATACCCTCTCGATTCACCCATGTTGTTGCAAATGGCAAGATTTCATTCTTTTTTATGGCTGAGTAATATTCCATTGTGTGTGTGAGTATATGTATTTTTATATATACGTATATATGTATATATATGTATATACATGTGTATATGTATATATGTATACACATCTTCTTTATACAATCATCTATCAATGGACATTCGGGTTGCTCAACATCCCTAATCATCAGGGAAATGTAAAATCAAAACCACAATGAGATATCACCTTATACCTGTCAGAATGACTATAATCAAAAACAAGAAATAACTAGTGTTGGCAGAGACGTGAAATAAAAAGAACCCCCCATGTGCTGTTGGTGGGAATATAAATTGGTACAGCCACTGTGGAAAACAGTGTGGAGGTTCCTTGAAAAATTAAAAATAGAACTACCATGTGATTCTGTTATTCCAGGACTGAGTATTTACCCAAAGAAAATGAAAACACTAATTTGAAAAGATATATTAGCACCCCTATGTTCACTGCAGCATTATTTACAATAGCCAAATTCTGGAAGCTTTAATCCTCATAACAATTCTCTGAGGTAGGTTTTAGTATTCCTATTTCAGAGATGAGGTTATGTCGTTCAGTGAGCCAGTATTCAAACTCTCAAACCAAAAATGTTCTGAATCTAGAACACAAAGGTCTCATTGCTTACAAATACAATCCATCTTTCTCAGCTGTCACTCTTACTGAATGTAGTATCCTCTAACTCATCCCTTATGGATAAGAGTAATTTTTACATTTAGTACAAAACTCCACAAGTATGGAAAGTATCACTTAAAAACATTTGAAAGTTGTATCAACACTACCTTCTTCTGCTTTCTTCATCAAGTCATCAAGTAAGATTTTTTGATGCTCTTCACCATCATTAAAACTATATAATGCCCATTTCTTCAACAGAGTTTCTCCTTCACCACAGATATCAATCTCCAGTAATCCAGGAAACCATTCTTCCATGAGAGAATCAATGTGGTCCACAACTTGGCCCAGAAGAATACAGCCTACGTAATCCAAAGGACAGCTATCAACACCCTGTCTGAACCATATTCTGTTTCAAAGCTGCAAACTATAGAGCTTTTTGGTAAAAATGTTTAAATTTCTTTAGTGGTACAATTCAAAGTTTTAAATTAATTTCCTTACCTTTTCTACAAGAAGGAACTGTAATTTTTAAGAAACTCTCTGGGTGATTGTCTAAGACTTCAGATCCTACCAGACAATAAGCTTCAGGAGACCAATTCAAGTAGATGCCTTGTCGCCAATACATTCTGTTTGGGCGAAGTGCTCGTTCTGAAAGAAGTTTAAATGGACCCAAATGTACCCATTATTTATGAACTACTCCATAAATTAAAGGAGCAGAAAAATCACTGCACACACCACAAGTAGCTAACAGAGATATTTGTTTTGAAACAAAGTATTGGAATTCTTAATGATACAAATCCTCATCCATATCTATTATACATGGAATTAAGTATTTTAGCCTTAATTTTGCAAAGAAATAGACAAAATGCCCCGTAGGTAATCCAAGAGAGAGTTCAGGTTCATGATGTTAAATAGTTTAAATGCTTAATAGAAGAAAAAGAATCATAAATAAGTTCCATAACTTTCAATTTTTTTCTAAGAGAGAGAGCTTGTGTGTGAGTGGGGCCTGGGGAGGGGCAGAGGGAGAGGAAGAGAATCTTAAGCAAGCTTGATCTCACACCCTGAGGTCATGACCTGAGCTGATACCGAGTCAGACGCTTAACTGACTGAGCCACCCAAGGGCCCCTAGTTCTCATAACTTTTAAAACTCTTTAAAGGAGGTTGGTTGTCACACTCAAATCAAAACTTCCTGAATGTTTCGTTTTAATGCAATGTAACTACATATATATTTATTAATTGGAAGCAAGATAAGGTTTATTTCAGAATTCAGAAACAGCTGCATAAAGCTGATTTTTAACCCTCCAAAAATGATATTTTCCCTTTGGAGCACTAAGGTCTCCCCTTCTTCCAGAAGAAGGAGCTAGCATTATAAACACCCAGTTTGATTCTTTTTTGTAAATCCCTCAGGAATTGTGCAGCAGAAGAGAGCTAATGAAGTCTCTACACTGAATGGTCTGAAGGGTCACAATCTGTTACTTTGTTAAGTAAAACTCCCTGGCTTTGCAGTGATACAGTCGCTTCTAGCTTTTCTTTGTTCATTTGTGTGTGTGTGTGTGTGTGTGTGTGTGTGTGTGTGTGTGTGTGTTTATATACCAATTACTCCTAGTAATATTACCTTCTAAAATTGTTGCTTCTAGTCTACGTTGGCCTGGAAAGCAAGATATTCATACTTACTGTAAATGTGCCTAACATAAAAACAAATAGGCTTTAAGTGAGGACTTGGGAAATTGCCTTCTTGACAAATTGCATGAACTTACGTGAGCCTATGTGTCTTTATGTTGGCTACTCTGAAGATTTATGAGCTTATTTTCTGATTTTCAGTGGCCTTACAATAAGTAAACTGTGAAAATGACATGACAATTTTAATATGCTTTCCCCCTAACTTCTCAAATATTAAGTCTTCATTAAATACGTACCTCTTCCTGAAAGCATGTAAGGTGAAATTTCAAGTAATCGATTGATTAACCGGGACCAAAATCCCATTGGAAAATAAGGCATTTCATATAGTCGAATGATAATTTCAGAGTTCTCACAATGGGGAAGCTCTATCACAGGCCTGTGGTCAGACAAACTAAAGAGAAAAGGACATAAGCATTATATAGCTTCATAAAACACCCAACCATGTTAACCAAAGTGCTTTACTACCTAAAATCAATAAGTCAAAGATAAATATTCTAAGCAATTGCACTTTTTTATAATGTTCTTTTGCCACATGCCCTTCCTTCTTCAAAAATTCAATGGCTATTTAATCAATTCCAATGCATGCTCAGATGCATGACATTTTTTTCAGCAATTCTATTTATACTAATAAATAAATTATTACAATTAGTTATGCATAGACAAGTTTTAATGGATTGTATGAAACCTGAAAAAATGCATGTCCTAGAAAAAAGTGTATATGTATTTTTAGAATTGGATAGTATCTACCAATCAATGCAATTGCGCTTTTCAATGTCATACACCTTATAACATTTCCCAGCAGTAAGAAAATATAAAGCAACAAGAAAAATTTCTATAATACAGGATTAGAACTTAGGCCTTCATCGTATTGCCACTTTCCTCAGAAAATTCACTGCCATAAATTCTTCTGATGAAAACTCACTATTTCCCCAGAACTTGTCTAATATAACTCTCTCAATGCCATGTAAGAACACATGTGAACACACACACACACACACACACACACACACACACTAATCACTACTTACCTTTCTTAAGTAATTTAAGCAGTGGCTAACCAAATAGTAATTACATACATAAAATAAGTATTTACTATATTTTAAAATGTCAACTATAGTGTTTTCATTAAAAGAAAATGCTACATTTCAGTAGAAAGTGTACACAAGAAGCAAAAAAAATTTAATACATTTATCATAAACCAAAGTTATTTTGACAATTAAAACATAACAATAGATGGTGAATTTCCACAGGGTAATTGAATTTTTAAGTTTACCTGCTTGGAACAAGCAAATATTCTTCTCCTATTGGCAAGGCAATCTGGAATTTTTCTAGGAGTTTAAAGTACTGTGACATGTAGTTCTTTGGAAATCTCTTTTTCTTTGAAAGAAATTTTTCCACATCTCTACGTGAAATGATCCCTTTAGGATGTTTTGGGTAGCCTTCCACTTTCACTGTCAAAATCTGAAAGATTTAAACTTGTAAAAAATCACTAGAATTTATTTTCTGAAAAGCTTTTTAAAAAACATTGATTTATTTATTTTAGAGAGAGAGTGTGTGTGCACAAGCAGGGGGAGGGGCAGAGGAACAGAGAGAGGGGAAGCAGACTTCCCGCTGAGCACGAAGCCCAACCTGGGGCTCAGGGCTCGGGCTGGATATAAGGACCCTGAGATCATGACCTGAGCTGAAACCAAACGTCGGACGCTTAACTGACTGAGCCACCCAGGTGCCCCTATTTTCTGAAAAATTCTGAATTTGAAGCATTTCATGTCTCTTTGCTCAGAGAAAATGACAGAACAATTTTAATGTTGTCAAGTATAACAGAGGACCTAATTTCTCTACTAGCAGCCATGTAGCCTGGAAGCCCAGTGGGGCAATCGCTCCTCCACAAAAGATTTATTAAATTAAGGGAGTGAATTCAAATCCAAAATTAAAGAGATCCTCTGAAATCAGTGAATTTTAAGCCTTCCCCAGCTCCAATTAACAAATCAATCCAATACCCCTCATCCTTATTATAGTCTGATCAACAATATATTCATAGGGAAATTATCTTCCAGACTGTGTACTCACTACAGGTTTGCCACAGAAATGTTACTTTGTAGAACAGAATGGGAAGAGAGGCAGTACAGTACAGTTCAGTGATTCTCAAACAAAGTGACTACAGAATTTTGCTAGACTCCATTTGGAGTCTGGATCAGTAGGTCTGGGATGAAGCTTCAGATGATACTATTGTAGAGATCATAGTTTCAGCTTTGACCATCATCATGGCAGTTAAAAGTATAAATTCAAACCCAGGTTCAAATCCAGGCTCTAGTACTAGCTGTGTTATTTTGAGAAAGGTATATCATTTTCTTAAGCCACAGTTTCAATCAGATAATAGAAGTGACTGTCCCTTAGACTACCATGACACTGAAATAAGATAACATACGCAAGGCATGCAAGGTGCATATAACAATTTTTAGCATGTAGTAAGCCCTCATGTTAGCCATTACTATCCACATGTTCTTATTCATTTTACTTAGCCAAATTAATTTTTAAAAAGCCTTGTGCTTAATTTCTTTAGTCGATTTTTAAGATGTAAGAGATACTTCAATAGGAGTGTATATTATGTACGTTATCATGTAGTTGGGTGAAATATTGGATTGTAAAATCCTTAGGCCCAAGGACTTGTCTCGCTCATCTCTATATCTCTATTTGGTACACATAATGTTTATTGAATCAATTAAAGCATGACTGGCTGAACATAATGGTGTCTAATGACAATGTATAAATGGGTCATTAAATAATAAACACTGCAGTTTGGGACTTCTCCCATGTTGTGCACTCCATAGCCCAGACTGCTCTTATAATTTAAGTGGTAAGGAAAATTATTTGCTGTTCTGGCATTTTTGAAGCTAAGACCATGTCTGACAACTCACTCTCCATCCCCACCATACTTCACATTTTCTTTATAGCACTCTGCCACCTGACATTTCAAGTATTTATTTATTGTTTATTTCCTCTCATTTGAATGTCAGATCCATGAATGCAGGAACCTTGTTTTATCTAAGTTTACAGTCCCAACACCAGAACAATATCTAGAACATTGTACTGTAGGTATCACAGAAATATTATTGGCTGATTGAATTTGGGGAAAATAAAGTTTGGAGCATTTTATCCTGGGGTTAGGTTTATAGGCATTGGAGTCAAACTACTTAGTTTGAAATCCTAACCCTACTTCTTCCTAAATATGTAACTCTGAATAAATTATTTAACTTCTCTGTCCATCAATTTCCTCACCTTCAAGATGAGGACTAATATAGTACCATTTAAGAGAGTTTCTCTGAGAATTACATGAGAAACTGTTTGAATAGCATTTAAGTAACCCTTGTATGTTAGCCATTATTGTATACTTATTCTAATTTATTTTATTTAGACACATTGACTTTATTTTTTTAATCTTTTAAAGTTTATTTATTTTAGTAATGTCTACACCCAACATGGGGCTTGAACTCACAACCCCGAGGATCAAGAGCTGCACACTCTTCTGACTGAGCCAGCCATGCACCCCTAGACCACACTGATTTTAAAATAGAGGTTTGTACTGGATTTTTTTAGTAGATCTATGGTGCGCTCCCACTATTTGTAGTAGATAGTTTCCAAAGATGGACACACGAGTTTCTTCTCTCCCTACACATGCATGGTGTTCGATCCTTCAAGAAAGGAAATCCATTCATTTCTCCTCGTCTTGAATCTGGATGGGCTTTCTGGTTATCCTAGTCACTGGAATGTGGCAGAACTGACATTTTAGCACTTCCGCGCCTATCCTTGGAAAGGACTGGTCATATGAGATGCTACGTGGAGGATCACCAACACACCAAAAATGTGAGTGTAGCGCTTTCGGGCTTTCCAGTCTGTTTGATGAAGGAAGCCAAGTGAATGACCCTTCCAATGCCGTGTGGCGCAGAACCGCTCAGCTGAGCACAGTCAACCCACAGAGCACTGAGGAACAATAAAATGTTGGTGTTTTACTCCAATTTTACTTGTTTTTCTCCAAGTTTTGGGGCATCTTGTTACACAGAAATAAAAAACTGAAACATTATCTTAATTTTATCACCTTTAAAAGAACTCTTAATATTCCTTCAGCCTCGTAACTTATAATGCTAATTTATGCCCTCATGCAAAGAAAGAAAATTTTCCAAATTCCTCACCCAAGTTTTTATCAAGATTAAATTGCTATGCAAGCTTTTTAATGTTCCACCTGATTAATTCAATAAGTGCCTTTCATCTCTCTTTTATCATATGATTAAATGAGTTTTGCAAACTCCTCTGTGCAGTGATGGAAACTTCTTTAATAAGTTTGGTGACCTAATAGTCTGGGGCACAAGAGGGCGGGTAGGCTCATTAGAACTTCCGCTCCATGAAATTGTTTCTGCTTTTGCCTTGATAACTCATGGAGGTGAATACCCCTATTTATTTTTGCTGATGGATGTCAGACAAGTCATTCTTGTTTTCACTTGATTATAGTTTTCATTCTCTTTAAGTCTTGGTGAAAATGACATTATATTTTAATATATCAGCATAAACAAAAACGATGGTGTTTATTAAATTAATAAGAAATTGAAATTATTATTCTACTGACTCTTTAGATCTATCTTTCAATATAACTTTGAACTATGCAAATTTTTTATTTAATTTTCACTTAAATTATCATGTTTATAGTATAATTATGCTAATAAGATTTTTCATGGAGTTTCAACTTAATTACTCCAGGAATCCTCAGGGATTTTATTGTGGCTATGGTGGAAGGTTGTTTTTATTAAAAGATGATGATTCTGCTGCAAACCACTTTTTTGTTCTACTAAATAAAATACACCCCCCCATATTATCCATATCTGTGCAACTTTAATGTTCCCAGTTCACATGAAGCACATCATTTTTTGGTATAACTTTAGCATTTTCTTGACTATATGGAGTTTAGTTATTTTCTGATATAGTGTGCCATCTAGGACAACAAAATCTTCAGGGTATATTTAAAACTCCCTTTGCTGTACAGAACGCACCCACCTACACATATTTTTTATTTAGCTCTGTACCTGGCACACTTTCCAAAACTACATGGATGCATTTTTACAGTTTTGAAGGGTTTTTTAAAATTTCCTAAAATAATATCTTTAATTACCAAATAGGTCAAACATAAAATTAGCTAACATTTACTTCCCACTTATACTAAGGGAAGCAATGTAAAAATAATATTGTCATTATCCTTATTTTACAAGTGAAGAAACAAAGGCTTAAAACATTAAGAAATGTCACAAAGTTAGTAAGAAATAGAAGAAATTTGAACACAGGTCATGCTGACTCCAGAGCTTGTGCTCTTGACCACTCTACCAGCTTCATTTCGATTTCATAGATGAGTGGAATCACACTTTACATGGCATATTTGCAAAAGGAGGAAAATCTACTTTAAAAATATCTACCAAAACAGCTATTACTGTCATGTTACAATTGCCAATTGCAGTAATGTTTCAACATGCTCTCAAGGTCCATGACATAGAATTTAGCCTAAAATGAATTCCCGCTCCAAAATATCTTCCTTTTTTCCCTTAGATAAAATTTAGGAACTATCATTCAAAATTATCTGAGGGAATTTAATTACTATTGTGGTTTAATTAGAAAAGATGATTCTAATGTAAAAAGAATCATTTTAGGGATTTAGGGAGTCACGTTCAAAACTGAAAATTATGCTCACAAACAAAATGGTTGTCAGTGAGTGCACGTGCTAGAGACAGCCTCCCTGAGCTCTCTTCAGTTCATGATTAAGCCAGATGCAGCTGATCTCAAACAGGGTGATTTTGCACCCCCACCAATATTTGGCAATGGCCGGACACATTTGGGGCAATACTACTGGCATCAAGATGGTAGAGACCAAAGATGCTGCCAATCATCCTATAATGTACAACAAATAATTATCTGGCCCAAAATGTCAATGGTAATGACACTGAGAAACACTGAGCTAGTATATTCTGCTTGAATGGTTTTCTATGGCAAACCTATAGGGATGGGTTATGATAACTAATTAAGATAAACTCATTGGTAATTGATTATCATTGGCAGAAGAAAAAATTCTCCATATGAAATATAAATGGAGAAAGGACAGCCATAACCATCACCATCCAGTTTTCAAAACTGTAAGCATTTAGAGCTTGTATTCCACTCAAAAGGCAAATCTCCCCTCCATATTATCTAGTTAAAGGTTTTATGCTCAACCCAATTTTCTTAGGTATATTTGCCCCAAGGATTTTCACGGAGCTTCCGTTCAACTGACAATATCAATAACCAGACCCAAAAAAGCGTCATCAGGATCTAGAAAAGCACTGTGGACCAGAGTGGTATAACATCTGTCTGTAAGTTGGCAACAAAGACACTGAAGTGAATTCTCAGACATCTTCCCTTCTTCCATGAAGCTCTACTTAATGCAATCTTCTACATGAATTGTTCTACATTCTACATGTACAAGATTTTCTACCTTAACTGAATACAAAATCTATAATGCTCAATGTTCTTCAATCGTTGTGCTTCTCTTCAATCATTACCCCCATGCTACGAAAATACCAGACACCAACCTGTGCCATGACTTTACAAAGCCACTTGGGTTCCACAAAATATAAGTCACTTAACTGCAATGCTGGGTCTTGAAAATGAAGAAGGACCCCTGCAGTAAAAATCAAACAATGAAACATGGAATCTACAATATACAAATAGCAAGGGGCTTTAGAGAGACTCTAGTCCAACTCCCTTTTTTTACAGATGAGGAAATCTCAGCAGTTAGTGGAAGAGCTAAGACTAGGACCTGCGCATCCCAGTTCCTGAGCTCTAAAGTCCAAATATTATATTTTTTAACTAGATAAAATTATCATGTATAAGCATATTTGAGACAATGGCATGTATTATCTTGCATATATTTACAAATAATAAAAAATTCACAAACATTTTTAGCTTTCTAAACATATTCTACAAAGATACCTTATTTTCAAATATAGGTAAGAAACAATATTGCAGAAAGCTACTGGTTTAAGAATAATGGGAGAAAAGGAACAGATTATAATCCATGTGAAGATTTATTTTTCATACAGCAGAATCTAGGGATTAAAAGCAGCTTCTTGGCCACTTACTCTGGTATTACAAATCAGCACACACATTTCTAGCAAGGTCATACTGATCAAGTACCCAACAGCACAGAAGCTGGTGGGAATGTTTTCATCTGTGAGATCACGCTTACTATGTGCGGTGCAACAGGCAAGATCTGCCATTCAAAAGCTGCATTATCTCAGGCAACCACTGATCCTCTAAGTGCCCAGTGAGACCACCCCAATAATAATTTCCCTTTATAGTATACAAATAACTCTACACACACCAAATTCAATTGATCCTATGAAAGGATATGGCTTGTGCCAGGGTCCCAAAGCTCCTGAATAGTTAAGTCAATTTCTAGAACCCACATGTTTTAGCTTCTGCTTGGAAACCCTTCTCACTACTGCCCTTACATGGTTTCTAAATGTTTTTTCTATAATATGTCATATGAAAATTCAACATTATTGCACATGATGACCTTTCAAAAGGAAAAAGTCAATGGTCAAAGAATCTTATGGATAGTCTGTTAAGTTTTGCATGTAAATTCTATACAAGACTCAGATACATTTTTATAAATGACAACATTTTATAAATGTTGACAAATATGTAACAAACACACACACCTGATTCATTGAGGAAGTGAACTGCATGAGGAAGCTCATTTTCATCCAACTGCAGCTGATTTTCTTTTACAAGTTGTAATAATCGTTTCCGGTCGATCACAGGAAATTCAACTGGCACATTTTTACGCTCCGATAAAATGATTTTCTCAAGTTCTACATAGCAGTCTGGGATCAGCTGCCCAACAACAGGCTGATCTCGGATCTGTGTAATTACACATGACAAGCTGTGAAAATCCATTTTACTCAGATGTTTGTCAGGTGGGTGGTAAATTCAGTGTTAATAGTTGTTAAGAAGGCGATATATTACTCAGAAATGTATTTTTTAATAAAATCCAAATATGATGTAAAACTATTTAATTGTGAAGAATAAAAAAATGATATTAAAATAAGAAAAATATAAACACAGAGGCCAATTTAGAAAGAACTATCAAACAAAATAACATGGAAATATTTATCTAAATATCCAGAAAACCCATGACATAACCCAGGATAAGTCATTAGCCATAAATAAAGGATTTGCTATTTTCTAAGACATTAGACATATATGCAATAGATATGCTAGCATTAGGGGTCAGTAAGTGTTTTACAAAAGCTTTGGGGCCTTATTTATTAGATGAAAATATCCATGCCATAAGGTAAAACACTAAATTTTGTGCTTATTATTTGCCAAATGTTGCATTAATGGAATGTACATATCAACAGAGAAAGACATGAAGTCTCCTCACCCACACTACGCTTTTTCACGGAACTTCCAACTTGGGGAAATAAAAGATCATCTAAACACAAATGATTTTGACGTGAGAGGATGATTTTTTTTTTGGTCTGTTACACTTATAACCTAATCATTGTCTACTAACTGAAATATATAAACATTTTTAAAGAATGGCTTTAAGATGATAATTTCTATAATAAAAAATCTTTTCCAAACTTTGTTTCCCCCCAGGAAAATCTGATTTTAAATAGAGATGCAACTGTCAACAATAGTAACTAAAATGCCTCAGAAAACCACCAGATGGCAAACTCTCCCCATTTCTCAACCCTTGCGTATATTCTTGTATTCTTTTTACCTGACAATTTCTACTTAAATTCTTAAACTTATTATAAACAGAAACTGGGTTTTATTAGACACACGCACATGCAAATTTAAGGTCCTCTTTTTCTACTCGTAACTGGAACTTTAAGGAGTTTTATTTATAGCAGCCATATTATTACTTACATATTCACCTCCATCATTCGAAAAATTGTTTTCATGTATCCAATGCCCCAGCAAATTAAACATAATTCCACTAATCTCCGCTTTTCATATTCCCTCTCTTCAACATTTATAAATTAAGATAAAATAGAACCTCATATTGAAGTTTGTGTTTTAACCCAAGAAAGAAAACCTACATATAGAAGTAAACAAGGGTTCTCACAGAAAGCAAATTACATAGCAAAGGGATGAATTTTATAGGGCTGAGTGACAGGGCCAGCAGAAGATTCCGCTCTGTTAATGGGCTGGACAAGACTGAAAGGAATAATGTTGGCATGGAGCTCTGTTTTGTCCTACTTCTCCTTTTAGCTTGATTATGGGGTCACCAAGAGCCGAAAAAGAAAAAAAAATATTCTAGAGTCTGCATAGACACATGTTAATAAGGGCGAGACAGAGAAAGAATAGAGAAGAGCCAAGATAGAAGGAGAAAATGAAAAACAAATGACAGGGGGAAAAAAAGATCTCTAATGGCTTTAAAAAGCTGCTATTTGGATACACGTTGAAGCATCTCAGGGAGGAAAGAATATCCAAGTTCTGACAGGTTCATTGGTTCTGAAAGATCCTGAAAGAGCCAGTATTCTGCAAAGCAATCAAACAGATTTTCAAACCAAAATACCAGAATGATGCAACCATTAGCAATATACATCTTTCTTCAAATAATGCAGCGATTTCTCAAAGCATTTGTTTTACTTCCTTGTGTCAGCCTCAGAATTCACTTATAAGTGGGAAGAAAATTGGTCTTATTGATAGTGGTAACTTGCTATCATGCTAAAGCACTACTAGTCCAGTTAGATGAACCAACCAGTTTATCTACACTTCAACTAAACTATACATACTATATCTATTTGTTTCAACTAAATTCAGGCTTTTTCAAAACAAACTATTCTCCAAGAAGTCTTTTTTAAAAATAAACTATATGTGTGCCAACAAATACGATAAAAATAGGAGCTATTAAAATGTTATAAGTAACAATAAAGTTCTGGAAGTACAGTATAGTCTCAGAAGAAAACGACCTGGATAAAGAGAATATTTAATTGGATGCATGAATTTTGCATATTTGTTTCTTGAAAGTCACATTACTCTCTAATTATCTGTCCAACAGGAGAGCTGGAAAACCTGCAAATAAATACTATGTCATTCTTCTTACATAAGATGCCATTACTGACCCACCATTGGCAAAACCTTTTAGTGACTGTGATAAATGTGTTGAAAGATACAAACATGCAAATTCTCTCCCTGGGCACCACAAAGACCAACACATTTATAAATGGCTCATTAGGTTTTAGATAGGAGCATAATCTGTGCAAATGGAACAGAACTAAGCTAACTGGCCAACACATTATAACCAGGGTGACCATGTAATTTATCATCCAAATTGGAATGCTTTTGAGAACGTAGTGGGACACTATTAATTACACTGGGAATGCCCAGGCAAAACAGGACCCTCGTTATAAGCCATGGCCTTGATCATTAGTGCTAATGAGGTAAACCAACAGGGACCAAAAATGAAATTCGCCATTGTATTCGGCGTATTGAACTATGTGAGGAATTTTCAGTGCAGTTTATACCACGGCATCTGTAGAACTCTGGAAAGATTTCTTTTTCCTGAAAGTATTAAAAACAAGTAGTCTCCCTGATAACCAATTTATGTGTGTTTTATGAACCCTATGAATTACATTTGACCTACTAGAACTTTGGAAATCAAAAAATCATTTCTAAAATAGAAAATCCAGTTTATATGGACTGAAAAATTGTTTAGACATCGCTGAAAATCAAATTACTGATCTCGGCAACGTCAGGAAAGAGGCATTTCACAATATGGAGGGAAGAAAAACACGTGGACTAGGTATCACAGTGACCGGAGACGCCAAGGAGCAGCACAGAAGTTGAAGATGCGTGTAAAACGGGTACTCCAAGAGAAAGCAGCAAGGGGAGAAACAACAAAGAAGAAGAGAGAAAAGATGACCCTAAGACCCCAATATTCCCTTGCATTCTTTGACTGAATCACCATCACAAAAAGCTGTGAGAGAAAGGGCATCGGAAACATGTTCTCAGACTCTCTCAGAAACATTCTCTCAGTCTCTCAGACATTCTTAGTTTTCCTTCAGGATTCTCTAATTGTTTTTATTCCCATTTCTATGCATTTGAAATGAGGCATGGCATAAATAAGCAACTATAAAACTGAAGCGCTTTAATAATGCTAACATCTATGAAAGACACCATAATTTTAAGATAGTTGTTCTTTTCTCCACACTTCTGACATTTCTAAGCAGTTGTGTAATATGAGAGTGAATCAATTACATTTATCCACCAGTCCACAGTAGGCATTAACCACATTACCTTGAAATTAAGACTCTCATTTATGATGGTTTTCCGAAGCTTTGCCAAGGCATCGGACTCCTCAGTGGCATTCACGAAGTGGTAATCCCTTATTGCAGGAAACCCCCGCTTGTTCAAGAGTTCCTTGGTGATTTTAGTTATGCAGGCTTTACGCTGCTTTTCATCAGAAACATCCAAATGTGTGCCAACAAGAATCACAGGAGAAGAAGAAGCACGAGCCTACGAGAAATGATACAAAATACTCCTGTGTTTGTTTTAAAATCAAGACTGCTTACAGTTCTGTTCACAGCCACTTTTTATGAAATTCAGCTGAGTGGAAATGAAAAATTAAAAGGTGTCAAGAAGAAGAAAATGTCAACTATCTTTCCTTCCTTAAACTTAGGGGAAATATGTAACCTTAAGAAATTTTAAAGTCATTCTTATGTCCCTTCTTATTCCAAGTTTACCCCTTTTCAGGCAGCCTATATAATAGTAGTAGTCTATTTTACGTTTCCTTTCTTTAATGCCTCAAAACGGGTTATTCTCTAAGTGTACTTTGGACTTCTAGATAAAATAAGCATTTAATAAACCCAAGACTATATCAAAGTGACATAATATGGTTTATATTTTCACTTCCTTATCTGTAAATTCAATCCCCTGAATTCATTTTAAAGTCATTCAACTTGCCGTCCACATGGACAACAACAGCAAGTATGACCGCCACTATGATATTTCCTCACTTCGGCTACTTATGACCAAAAAAGGAAGTTAAAAAAATTACTGAAATTACAAAATGAGCTTGTAGGCGGCCGAAATATCAGCTAAAATGTCCTGACACAAACCTTTTTAAGGACTTGACTCACAGAAGAGCCCATTGAAGCTTCATTCAAAGAGCATCACTCACTCTAACTTTATCTCAATTCTAAAAACCTTTACTACATCAAGAACTAGCTGACAGCATGATAGCCAGGGGCAAAGTGGGAAAATCACAAAGAGAGATTCCAAATCTAAGCATAGTAATCTGGTACCGTTGAGAAGTGTAAGATCTGCAGTCACTCATACAGCATTGCCGGTGAGGACGCAGCTGACGATGCATGCATTGCTTTCATTTAGTATAGTTTATTTTAAATTAGGGAAGTTCATACTCCATTTAAGAAATAAAATGATCAGGGGCGCCTGGGTGGCTCAGTCAGTGAAGCGTCCAAATCTTGATTTCAGCTCAGGTCATGATCTCAGTGTCGTGAGACTGAGCCCCTGGTGTCAGGCTCCACACTGGGCATGGAGACTGCTGCTTACGATTCTCTCTCCCTTTCCCTCTGCCCCTCCCCCCCTCAAAAATAAAATAAAGTAAAATAAAATGATCAAAAGTAGTTCAACATATATATTTTCAATTCTTATAGGTTAAAGGGTTTTAAGTATCTATAACATATACTGATATGGAACACACTATTTTCATGTCACAACCTAATGACACTAAAAATTCTCTAACTCAAAATTTTTGTGCTTCTACCTTTATTTTTAAAAACTGAGAAGACTGTTAGAAGCGACTGTTTGTCCAAAATAAATTACCTTACACACACAAAAATAAAACTTATTTTCTACTTCCAAATGATTAGAACAGATGACCTTTATATTGAAGAGCCAAGGCTTCATGGCGTCCACTTCAGCCTGCCCTTTGCTGAGGTCATAGACGGCAAGGTAGAGGGCTCGTTGGGTCATGAAGTGCGGATGAGTGCTATAGAACTCCTCACGACCTAAATAAAGATTGGAAACTTCTTTTTAGCCTTCCAAACAAGAGGCAAGAATACTTTAAAAAAAAATTTTTTTTAGGTGATACGATCTACTATTTAGCATACAAAAAAAAAAAAAAAAAAGACAGAAACAGCCAACAGACAATGTTTAGAAGACTACACTGGGTTTTTACTAGGGATTGACAACTTTTAGCACGTGTGTCAACTACCCACCAAGTATTTAAGCTTCGGCTGGCTCCTACTGGTTCCTAACATTTCCCTCCACAGAATGCGTTCTGGTGGCAAGGGTAAAATCAGAAGTAAACGGCCTTGGAATAATTCTATAGCCTCTACCAGGTCTCTTTGCAGTATCTACCAGCTCTTTTGCAGCTTCTAATCTCAGCTTCTAATCCCTGTCCTAAAGAAAAGATAAACAGAAATAAAAGATTCTAGTAAGATAAATACCTGCAAAATCCCACACGTTTAGAATGAGGTCTTTCCTCCCTTTGCCTCTTATTTGGATCGGCCAGTCTTTCACATCTATGCCAACTGTGGCGCTTTGCACCCCAAGATCGGATTTCTTGGTTTTCGTTAATTGCTGCAATAAGGTGGTTTTACCACTCCCAGTATTTCCCACAATCATAAGCTTCATTCGGTTGTAGGGCACAGCCTTTTTTAACCGCTGTTGAAGAAACCTAGTATTTGAAAGACAAAAATTAAATAATAAACTGCTTAACAGTGTACATAAGACATAGGTGAATTCTTATGTGCTGAAATTTTTAAAATATCAGACTAGTTCTAAAATACAGTGTGCAAAAGACTGCACAGCTCATGTGCGTAATAACATACATGTCTTTCAACACACTATTAATGCATATGTTTTGTTAGTGATGTTCATGTAGTTGATAATGATTCGTAGCATTATTAAATATAATGACATGTTACATTATCACCAGAAATAATCAAATATGTTTGCAATACTAATTAGAATGCTGATAATTATGAACTAATTAGCATTATATATGTGTGAAACTCATATATATATATACACAAACTCATATATATATATATATATAAACTCATATATATATATGTGTTTCTTTAAATAACACAAATAAAACCCTAAAAATTAGAAGGCCCAAAATTTTACAAAGCTAATATGACAGAGAAGCAAAGTAGAGTATATACGCATACTGTTACATTAAACTTTGATAGTGAGGTCATATTGGGTACATTATATGTGCCTGTGTGTATGTGTGTGTGTACATATATATTCATTTTTGGTATATATAATGTATATATTCATATATTACATATGCAGGTATATAATAGAAATGGAGACTGAGAACATACTGGTTATATTATAAATTAATAAATGTAAGCTATTAAACTATCAGCAGATAGTATGATGCTTTTCCTAACAATCTTAATGAAAAAAACAACTGAAACTAATTAGAAGTGCTATAGGTAGCTAACAAAACCACTTTTCAATTAATACTAGATTTTAAATGTTCTTAAAAATATACTGGCTATAGAAAGATGTATTTTTAACTATGTTAAAATGCTGCTACAATTTAAAATTAGAGGAGGAAACTAAATCATATGTGAATTTTAGGGAATATGGACTGATTCATTCTCATAACTAATAGGACTCTGACCAGCATTCCTGAGGATCTGAACAAAAGGCATCATTACTTTTCATGATTTATTTGATGCTTTAGAAAATACAGCCTGACAGATCAGATATTTTGCCTGCTATTACTGAAATCATTTTGTCACATACAACTTAAATTCTGTTTGAAATAATTTTCTCATGTACAACTTGAGCTCTGTTTGCATTATCAATAAGCAAGAATATCAATGGTTCAATTGTCTATTTATTAAGAATTCAGCACTCTTCAAAAAAGTCATTCTTTAAAAAAGCAAATGATGGGGGTGCCCAGGTGGCTCAGTTGGTTAAGCATCTGCCTTTGGATCAGGTCATGATCCTAGGGTCCTGGGATCCAGCCCCACATTGGGCTCCCTGCTCAGCAGGGAGCTTGCTTCTCCCTCTCCCTCTGCTGCTTCCCTTGCTTGCTCTCTCTCTCCGTCAAATAAATAAACAAAATCTTAAAAAAAAAAAAAAAAGCAAATGATGCCTACAATTTCTAAACTACTCTAGGTTTCTCCCTTCTAAAAATGTTAAACACATTTAAAAATAGATATAGCAGCTTGGTAATATAGCATACCATAATGAAATGCAGTTCTACTAAATCCTTACCAAGAATTGAACCAATTTTAATTTGAACATCTGTCCAGTTTCAGAAGGGAAAACCATGGGAAACAATTAGGTAAGATGGAAGGTAGTCAAGTTTAGCATAGCTGGTGACAGTCTTTCTTTTCAAATTAAATCAAGCCCAGGGGAACAGAAAACCAATCTTTCCTCATAAAAAGAGATGAAAAGTTAAATGTAATTTAAGAAAATTAAAGCAGAAGAGAATTAGGTAAGCATGTAGTTCACTGGTAATTCAATAATTATCAATTGTATGCCAGGCTCTGTGTTAGGTGCCAAGAATCAAACTGTGAATGAACACAGCCATGATCCCTGCCTTGTTGGATATTATAGTCAAGTCAGGGATTCATTGAGAGGTGATAATTGAGCTGAAATCTGCAAGATAAATGTAGGTAGGAGTAATTTTGTAGAAATGGGAATAAACAGTTTTACAAGTAGGTACCAGTAAGATTGACGTGCTTAAAAGGTAATGGAGAGTGAGATAAAGTCCATTACCAAAGAAACAGGGATACCTGGGAAGTTTTGGTGATTTCAAAAATGATCGGGGTAAGTTACCCACCCTCACATGCAAAATCAAAGTTAGTAATTTTATATCATTTAAGTATTTATAATGCTTTAAGATGCAATAGACATATGATAAGTATTTGCTATATGAAATGAAGCTTGATAAGTTATTATATTCTGCTATATTTCTTTAGAACATATATTTGTAATAAGAGACCAAATAATTTCCTTTTACAGTTCATTTCTATGACAAGCACGATCAGGAGCAGAAGACACTCTCTCAACATTAGGGTGGCTAGGAGAAAATGAAAAGCTCTGTAGAGGCACCATATAAACCCATTTATTAAATAAAAGGCAAATGGCACACAGCATATCTCCATTAAACAGTAGTACACATTATCTCCTAAATTGTAACTACATACCCATCGAAGTCACAGAAAAGAATCTGAAACGAACTTAATTTAAAAAATGGAAATAAAATTATCTAACCTTATGATGTCTTTGGCTTTACATCCTATATGTTTAAAATCAAAATTAAGCCGTAGTTCATCCAAAGGAAGATCCCATATTTTGCTTAACTTCCCCATTTCATTAGGAAAGGATCTCAGTTCCAAATTGTAACTGACATCAAGGGAGGTCAGGTTTTCAAGACAGCCAATCTCAGGAGGAATCTTAATGAAATAAAAAAGGGCAAATCCTGTTGGTAGGAAGGAAGAAATGTGTGCTGCCAAGAAATAAGACACTTCCTAGGAAAAAAGAAAGGCTCAGAAAACCCATTAGCAAATTGTATAACCTTTCAGCAGAGTTCTAAAACTTTTCAAAGGCTTATCATAGGTTTCAATATAAATATTTAAAGATATAAGTATAAAGAACTTACCCAAAACAATGCAAGGCACTTATTTATAATCTTAGAAAACCTATTCTCCCTTGGTAGCATATTTCATCTCCTCACAACATTAAAAGTAAAGAAATTCTTTTTATTTATCTAAATCCAATCATCAGTGACTTCAGTCCATTCCTTTACACTATGTTCTTTACTAAAGCTATAAAGATCGAGTCATAAACTTACATGCAACTGACCATTCTTAAAATACAACTAAATGTTTACACTTTCAGTGGCATTGTAATAGGAGTTTTTTTTTTTTCCTGTTCCAAATTATTAAGCAATATGCATGACTTTTACAATAGGAAACATCAATTTGCTGACAAAAAAAATCAGGTACCAAAAACCACTCACAGTTATTTTGAACTTCACAGTTTGAGACACTTAATTCTTTTTGGCTTTCGTAGGCAAAAAAAAAACTTGAAGTTGGCAAAATTATACATCTTTTTCTGAGATGAATAAATAATCAGTTTTATATTTAAACAGAGGCAATGGAGTAAAGCAAAAAAAGGCTGACCCACTGAGCTAAGGGCAACATGATGGAGAAATGCAGAGATTTAAGAAAATTGGAGAGAAAATCAGCTGAAAAACACAAGCGAGGGATGGTTCAGCAACAACCTGAGAAATGTAGATGATCTACGAGTCTTTTAACAGATCAGAGATTTAGTGATGAAGTAAAACACTTAACGCATTATACACACTCATGATTCAATGTATATATATTCATAGAATTCTTCAAAAATGGAGCGCAAAGTGATTTTGAAGGAAGGCAATCCATGCTAATACGCCCATTTACTTCAGGGTAGGATTAGATCTTACTCAAAGGTAAGAAATATCAAATAACGTTTTCTAAATGATAATTTGTGATATTTTCAAATCACAAAAGCACACTTGTAAATCGGCAATCATTTCAAGCGAATAAGATGACCTCTTACCTCTTTCAGTTTATTATGAGAAAGATGTAATTTCTCTACTCTTGACCATACATACGCTTTTTCACTTAAGTCCAAGATGCTGATTTGATTAAAACTGAACAAGATTTCCCTTAAGTTCAAAGATTTCCAGTGTGCAGGACTCGGCAAATATTCAATTTCATTGCTGCTCATATCTAAGGATCGCAAGCTAGAACAATACAATGTCAAGATAAAAACCAAATGAGTGCTTCCAAAATACATGAAATAACATCACAAGAAATCTGCACCAGAGTGAGACACAACTTGGAAACTAACATTATTTATATTTAAGTATGCATGTATGTTTCTATGTATATATGTAAAAGACAGGGGCTAGAAAAAAAAAGCATGTCTCACTAGGAACAACATTTAAATGAATAAGGACCATTAAAAACAAAAAACAAAATTGAAGTCAATTTTCCTTACTTCAGAAACATAAAAATGTCAATCTTAGAATGAGAGAAAGACCAAGTGTTTACCAATGCTTCTGATGCACGAGAAATCATAATTAACAAATGAAAAAATGGTCATTTCTATACAAGATTTATAAATATGCCTTCTATACAAGAGTTACAAATATGTAGCCCCCCACTTCTCTTTTCATTTTCCTCATTACTGGGAGGATTCTTGAGAGGTTGTGTCCTAGACTTAATTAATACTGTGCATGAGCATAACCTTTTACCAGCTTGTCTCGGTGTGATAAATATCATGATGTCTTGCACACAGGAGGTTCTCAATGCAAACTGGTTACTTTCAGGAATACACTACCCAACGTTTGCAGGAAACAATAGAAAAACACATGGCATAAGCGCACATGTGTAGGAAGAATAGAGACAGTGACCGTGATATATTTGACTGTGTAAAGGTTGTTTGGACTTTTACAATTATATGCTGACCCCTTTCATCCAGCATATTTGAGCCATAATGAATTAATTCTAACTAAGCTCACATAGTTGTACTGGTCTGCACAACATTTTTGCTCTTATTTTAAAATGACACTGGATTTTGCCCTACGGATCTCATAAAGATGCATAAAAGTAAGAAAATTAATTGGACTGTATTGGAGACAAGATGTGTACATTAACAAACAATACAACTTAGATAAAGCCAGCAATCAGCAGATTGTTCAAAAGAAGTCCCTGTTAGCCTCAATGGGGACTTAAGCTGGCCAACTGCACATCCATTTAAAGAAATACATACAAAACACTAGAAACGTATGCCTGAAGATGTTGTCTAAAAGTATAGAGTAATTAAGGACTGAATGATATTTTTAGTTACCTGGGAAGAAACCTTCTTTACGGCATGTATCTCCTAATCAACCTTCATAAATATTTGACTTTCAAATACATTTTCAGGAATACATTATGTTTAAAATACAGGTCCACCTGTAATCTAGAGGTGCCTATATGCACGAGTTGAGAATATAAAATTGAGTCACCAGTGTTTAAGAACTGTGATTTAGGCAAATTACTTCTCTTTAATAAAATAATGTTCTCATTATAAAGTGGAAATAATAATAGTTTTATTAGGAAGATTAAAGACATGATCCACCATTGAGCGGTTAAAACAGTGTCTGACGCATTCTAAAGCTACACTGAAATTAACTGTTATGTATCTGTCTGGTATCTTCTACGACTAGATTGTAACTAAGCATTATTTGCCTACATATGCATATATTTGCACATATACACTTATGGATTTGGTTTATAATGCATAACCCAATTAGAATGCTATTTAAGATGACACATTCGAATCTAATTAATGCCTAAATTTATAGTTAACAGGAAGCTTTCATTTTTAATGAAATTAACCAGAAATATCCCCAAACACCTGGAGCTATATAAATTGTCCTAATCTCCAGCAAAAATGTCACTCAAACATAAGTATAATTTCAAAGTTAATAATATCCTAGGAGCACACCCAACCTGAGAGAAGTAAAATTTAAAGTTAAAGGGATAGCTACTGTAATCTCAATTGTTTGTAATAGTGCAACAGTTACTTAACCTTAAATTGTCTCAACACATAGTACCCTAAATTAATATAAAAGTTAAAAAGTCCAAGTAACAACTTGGGTCTTTAGCCTAGTAAAAATCAAACATTCACAGATTTAAAAACATTAAACTGAGTAGCTTTAGAAATCAATTACAAATTATAAATCAATTGATATGCCTAAGTCAAAACCGTGTTTCTAAAGGTTTTGGTCCAGCTCATGTGGTTTTAAAATTAAAATAATAAACTTACTGTGGAAGATTTAAAATTGCTTCTGGAACACATGTAAATCTGTTTTGAGATAATTTTAGGCTTGTCAGCGAAGAAGGCAAAAAAGGCATAGCAGCTAAAAGAAAATAAAAGTGAGATGAGGGACATTTTAATCATTTTAACTACATTTCCCTTAGATTTGACAGTAAGAACAGCTACCAATGACCTGTCACTTAATTTAATTTCTATTCACATGCTGACAATAAAAAATTCTACTTTCAAAATAAGGTAATTCCCTTACTCTTTTTACGAAACATCAAAACAATGCACTATACTTACAAGAATATTTTCATTTGAAAGCTAAACTACTGTCCAAACAAATTCATCTGTCCAACATCTGTACAAAGTAAAAATTATTAGAATATTCATTCTAAATTATGTGTGATATTACCATTATGCGTACATACGTTACGGATTAATTCATATTACTCTTAAGTAAGTATAACAAAACACTTTGAACACTAATACACAATATAAAGATAAAAGTTCTTTATAGTATCACCCAGTAAAGAGTATTCTATGGGATAATAATGGATGTTGCTTAATTAAAGCATCCTTTGATCATACAATCTTAAGAGATTAGGGAAACATTAAGTAAAATAAGGTGAAATATCTCACAATTCTCAATATTTTCATATACTTTATGAACTTCCAAGGAGGAAATACAGTATGAAGTACCTCAAGGCAATACAATTTTGTGGAACACAGTTTTGGAAACGGAGCAAATCATTCAGCCTGTTTTCCATCTGTAAAATAGTGCAGCTAGACCAGATGAACTCTGCCATTCTTTAAAGATCTAAAAATTTAAAAATCTATGGTTCTATGAAAGTGGCTTGAGAAATTATTTCTTAGCCTTTTCAGGGTTAAAAATATGGGTTATGCTTTCTCTAGAAAATCTTCAAGGGTCAAAGTGTTCCAAGATGCTGCTAGAAGCTGTTTTTCTGAGAGGCAGAAAGGAACATGCTATTATTTCTCACCTATATCTGAAAACTATTTGTGGCAAAATAAATATATCTCCACTTAATAATTAAGAGATTTAGATCCTATATGGAAAAGACTCATAAATGCAAAGAACCAAAACTGCATTCCACATGGGATTATTTTAATGGTTAATGGTCCCACTCAGATATCACTTTCCTAAAGCATCTTTCCGAATGTAAGACCACTTCTAAAACTATTACAATTGTGTAGTGCAAAGTAAACAGATTTTTTTAACTCAGTTGTATTCGAGCTTTCACAACAACTAGTTAATTAATTCTACGCCCCTGAATACATCACACAAAAATCTCTCTTCCAGGGGCGCGTGGGTGGCTCAGTCATTAGGTGTCTGCCTTCGGCTCAGGGCGTGATCCCAGTGCTCTGGGATCGAGCCCCACATCAGGCTCCTCTGCTATAAGCCTGCTTCTTCCTCTCCCACTCCCCCTGCTTGTGTTCCCTCTCTCGCTGGCTGTCTCTATCTCTGTCAAATAAATAAATAAAATCTTAAAAAAAAAAAAAATCTCTCTTTCATTTCCTCAGTCGAGCATACCTGTCTTACCCTACAGGACTTTTGTGAGATTTGGCTGAGATGACATTAACCAAGTCTCAGGGTCCTTGGGATGCTCCTCTTTCCAGCTCTAACTTAAATGTCACAGATACAGAGACACTTGTCTGCCTCCACAGTCTGGATGAGATCCCCTTGAGGGACCCTTGTAGCATCCTCAACACGTCCTCGCGGCATTTAGCTTAGTTACTGAATGCCTCTCTTCTGAACCTAACTACTTATTCTTTAAGGATAGAGACTGGGTTTGCTTTGCTCACTAGGAGGGAATCACTCTATCCCCCATTTTCACGGTAGGAACATGGTCAATATTCAAGAGGCCTAGAGGAAAGGAGAAAGGAGGAAAATATCATGCAAATTAGCATAGCTTTCATCATTACTGGCTTCTGAAAGTTCTGGCAAAATAAAATATTTTAGAATAAGTCAAATTGCATTCTGCTTTTAAGCAGTATTAAAAATTATTTTACAGGGACGCCTAGGTGGCTCAGTCAGTTAAGCATCTGCCTTCAGCTCGGGTCATGATCCTGGAGTCCTGGGATGGAGCCCCACATCTGGCTCCCTGCTCAGCAGGGAGTCTGCTTCTCCCTCTGCCTGCAGCTCCCCCTGCTTGTGTGCACTCTCTCTAACAAATAAATGGATAAAACCCTTTTAAAAAATTATTTTACAGGGTCTTCACAGAATAGTCACATGGGTGGCAAGGTGCATATGGCCTCCTCCCCTAACATATGGGGAGTTCCCACTTATTTCCATAAAAGTATTTTATTAGATATTAATATTACTATTAGAATGTTCAGATAGACTACAGATAAACATAATTCCCTGTTATCTCACATGCTAACAGAACATGGAATATTCCCCAACTTTTAATAAAAGTGATGATCATATTATGTATTATTATAATATTCTGCACAGAGCAAGTGCTCAATGAATAACATTAACCATACTAATTTGAAAACTGTTAACTGGTTAATTTTATTTCTAAAAGAAAATACTAGTAACTATACTTATAATCCAAAAAATTGAGCCAACTTAAGTAGGAAACTCAGTATTCTGCTTCAACCAGCTCATGAAGCTGGTTATTTATATTATTTACTAAAATTCATCATTTACAATAGAGCTCACTCTGTGTTGTATGTTCTGTGGGTTTTGACAAATGTATAAATGACAGGTATCCACATTATGGTATCATTCAGTATAGTTTCACTGTCCTAAAAATCCCACTCACCTCCCCATTCCTCTCTCCCTCCCTCGAAACTCCTGACAATCATTGATTGTTTTACTGTCCCCACAGCTTTGTCTTTTCAAAAATGTCATATAGTTGGAATCATACAGTATGTAGCCTTTTCAGATGGACTTCTTTCACTTAGCAATACACATTTAAACTTCCTTCGTGTCTTCATGGCTTGATAACTCATTTTTTTAATCATTGCCCTGTTAACTTTATCTCTGAAACTCCTCCATTAAATTTAAATTTATATCCCCACCTAACATGTCCATGTATGACTCATCCTATAATACTCAAAAGGACTGGTTAGGAGGAGACTCGTACAGAACACTTACCAAGATAATTCATTCTGGCACTGAAACTCTCCACTTTAGGACATGCCTCAAGGAAGTCTTCTGACAGGGATGTAATGTGATTTTTACTAAGGTTTAAAATCTTCAGTTCCTTCAGGCTTAAGGGGGAACATATTTCTGGTATTTTATTTCTAGTCATAAGAAAGAAAATGAGGATTAAATTTCATGAATTCATATGCTTTGAAGAAAAAAACAATCTGCCTTCAAAGAAAAGCATCAAAGCAGATTTATTAATTTTAAAATTAATTGTGAAAATTGACAGACGCTGTAATATTAATTCCCTCAATCTTTTATCATATTACTGTTTAAAACCCATCACTATAGAAACAATGTCAACATATTTTATCAATCTTAACAGAACTTCAATGTAAGGCAACCATTTTGTATTTAATGAACTTCTTTCTTACCCTTCTAAAATGAGCTGTTCCAATTTCTCTACCACATCGCCAAGGTTCTCAGGAAAAGAAGACAGCTGATTGTATGACAAGTTAAACTGTTTCAAGGTTGGGCACTTCACTGCAGAGTCCAAAACTACTGAAGGGCTGATGTCGTTTCGAGAGACATCGAGGTTGGCAATACAATTCATTTTCAACAAGTAAGAAGGAAATGATGTAAATTTATTACTGTGCAAGTCCAAATGTGTCAAACACTTCAGGGTCTGGAAAGACAGTATTTTAAAATTCTCTAACCATCTGAAAACCATCTGAAAAACTTAAAATTAGCTAATCTTTCTGCCTTCCATACCTCTGGTAACTAGAACCATTAAGAATTTTCCAAAAAATTGAAAACACAATCCACAAGAGAACTTCAATATAATGATTTGTCCAAACCTCCCTGCTATTAAATGGGTAAAAACCAGGAAAATACAACAGGTAAAGTGTCAAAAGCAATTCACAAAAACAAGGTTAAGAGTTTAATTCAGTTTTCTGGTAAATTATTCCTGCCAAGAGTAAATGGAAACAGAATAAGCCTCAATAAATATCTGAATTATTTAATGAATAAACAGTACAAAATAATCCTGGGAATACATTTTTAAAATACTAGATTTTAGAAATTGTTATACATTTTAATATAAATAATATTTAATCATAAAAGTAGTCATTGTATATAAGTTTCATTTTAGAAACTCCTCTTTGTCATGAAACTTTTTGTTTCAAATTTCTAATCTCCATTTTTAAGCAATTCCAATTTTACCATAATAATAGGAAATCTTCTGTTTGTATGTCAGTTTTTTAAACCTTTGGTATGGATTATTGTCAAAGGCTGAAATATCAAAACAATCTCTATACTCTTCTTTATATATCAATATATTTATCCTTACAGAAATTCTAAAGAGTCTGATGTGATTGTAAAGCTTATTAATGGATTTTTGCCCCAGAAGCTGTTTTGAAATATCTGCCATTGTTTCAGATCTTACCAGATTATTCAGAAGGAAAGATTTTTAAATTATTTGTTCCCAAGTTTTAATGGAGAAATTTTCTGGTAGACACAGCTACAAGCAGTAATTTAAAAAGTGCCATCTAGTGGTGCCAACTTAAAACCTCCTTAAGAGAAGGTTCTGAGCTGGTCTGGTCTTTGAATACCTTAATGTATCTCACCTTGTCGTGCTCTTTTCGAATTCTCTTTTTTTGGCCAGGCTAAATTCCAGTTTTCTCTTATTTACTCTTTAGCAAATACTTACTGAAGGTTTACCAAGTGTCAGTCATTAGTTCTGTCATAAATTAATTCAATAATCATCTATCGAGCCTCTACTGTATTTCAGACCTTACTTGGCACCGAGAATAGAAACGAACAAGCCTGAAACAGCTCCTGTTCTCAAGAAGTTAACAATTCAGTAAAGAGAATATACCTTAGATCAAAATTTATAAGCACTGGGGGGACAACATGGATGCGATGGAAACGTAAATCAGGTTGGTAGCCAACCTGGTCTGGAAGCAAGAAGAGGAGAAGTGAAGAAAAGGGTAAGGAAAGGACATTTAAACTGAGACCCCTGTGACTTGGAGGATTTAGTCAGGCGAAGAGAGGAGAAGAGAGAGAGAACACAATTTAGACACGTGTTACAAGATGATCACCTTTCTCTCTCTCTCCAAATACACAAACTTTAAGGGAAAGACACCAAAATTATTGTAAATTTTACAGATGAGAAAAAAAGAAAAATACATTTGCAATAAAACTAGTTTTTTATAAAGTATGATCCTTCATCAAACTTTGCAGCTCAGTCTAAGAATTTACTTTAATAATTTAAATATTTGTATCAATTTTTTACAATTTGTCAGGATATCTTCTTTGATTTCTGATCCATCATACATAAAAATGATGAACAAAGTCAATATTCCGAGGACCACTCTATCAGCAGATCCTTTTATACTTTAATTTTTGAAAATAGGAACTTTGAGCAAAACAAAATCAACTTTTAAGTTCCATATAATTTTAAAACTCAATAAATGCCTTATGGATAGTTTCATGGAGCCTCTGTACTTTGCAGATGCGGAAACGAAGGTTTAGAGCAGCAGGAGGAACACACACTTACTGTTTAACAGTTGGTGGCTGAGCCAGAGCCAGTGCCACGAAACCAGGTCTAATTCTAGCCTACCTCTTCAAACAGTTTAAGGTGTCTTCCTAGAGTACAATAATTGAAGAAGGCGTGATGAACATGCAGCCTTGATACATCCTACCATGGACCATGGACCATGAGGACAGAACCTAGGATTCCTAAATCCAGATCTCCATCCTCAGAGATGTTCTTGAACACCACACAGACTAAGATACCAGTGTGAAAACCACAAGAAACCAATGATGCAGAAGTAGACCCTTCTTTTCAAAGATTTAACCATGCAAGTTAGATAGAAATGCAAAAGCTCTTCAAATATCCTGACAGTTAAAAGGATAAATTAAATTTACTTCACACAGTTGTTGTGGAAAGCTCGTGAGTGCATTCTGGTGAAGCTCCAGCTTTTCAAGATGCTCCAAATGACCACTGATACAGCATTTCTGGCTTAGGGCATCAATGTCTTTTAGTTCATTTGCTGAAAGGTCTAATGATGTAATATATTCTCTCTCAGAAGCCAGGGAAGAAATGCTGTCTGAATGCCTCATATGGGATTGAAGTTTTGATGACCCTTTTGTCAAAAACAAACACACAATGGAAATATGAACAAGTCATCTAAGTTCACCTGATAAATATTTACTGATCACCTACTAGTGTCAGGCTCCCTTCCAGGCATTGGAGATTCAGTAGAAAACCAAACTACAGAGCTTACATTCCAGTGGCAGAGATGGACAATACACAATAAATACTTAATCAAGTGGTAGAAGTAGTATAAAAAAACAATAGACCCGGAGAAAGGGATGAAGAGTGGCATTGGTGATGGTATAATTTACATTTCAGAAAAGTTGTAGAAAGGATTAAAGAGTCAGTCATTCATAACATCATAAAGGGTAAAATTTTAAATCTATAATTGTATTTCATTTTTCTATAGTGTGTGGTATCATTAGGTACATATAATTTGAAAGTTATGTAAGATGAGATTAACACCCAGAAAATTTGAACAGAGGTAACTGTTATTAACAAAGGACTGTATTCTGTTCAAAATATCTATTTATTTATGATTACTTCCAGATACTTACTGAGTGAGTCATCTGAAGACAATATTTTTCTTTTTCGCCTCAGTAAATCTTCATGATCAAAAATAGGTCCCTATTAAAAAATAGACAAATATAATAAAATCACTATCATTTTTTGGAGCAAAGAGAACATTTCCTATTCCTTAAGAATCACTATAAGATTTCTAGTTAAAGTACTCAGGGGACCAAGCCACACCATAAGACAGAGACCTAGCCTGGGCTCCATATATAGGGAGCTCTGAAAAAAAGAAAAAAAAAGATAAAATCATTTTGAAGTATACTTAGTACACATATGGCCCAAACATGCTCAAAAAATGTATATTTAGAATGATTTATACATATATATACACATATATATACATATTCTATATATAAAGTTTTCATATACTAGGGAATTTCTGCACCAGTAGCTCTTAGCTTTGGCACATAAGTTCAGTTATCAAGAGACTGACTATCAGTAACAAAACACACAACATAATCACGATTTAACTTACCAATGAACAGGAATGCCTTTGCAAATTTGGTGAACAATGCTGCAAGGCACGATCTCGGTAAAATTCTCCTACACTAATTGAATTGGATTTTCTTTTCACAAGAAATGAGCCTTCACTTCCTATTTTTAAACAATAAAATAAAGGCAAGTAAGAAATGTTGACTCAATCATAAGATGCTAGTATCAGTACAATCATAAAAGGTTAAACACATATTCATTGATGGAAATTGCTCCATTCCCACTGTAACATTTTTAAAGTAGAAATAATAAACTATGTTGGCTTTTCATTTTCAAAATTCAGCTACATTTTTTTCATCCATAAATATTTATTGAATGGCTGTCCTAGCCTAGATAGATACTGAATAAGTGCTGAATAAAGATAAGTAGGAAAAACAATCCATGCCTCCTATGAGCTCATAGGACAGAAGGAAAAGCCAAGTAAAAAAATAGTTACATGTTATAATAAATACATGTGTGTACAGGAAGCAAAGAAAGTTTATACACAAATCTGGGGTGCCTGGGTGGCTCAGTCCATTAAGCATCTGCCTTTGGCTCAGGTCATGAACCCGGAGTCCTAGGATCGAGTTCTACGTCAGGGTCCCTGCTCAGCGGAGCGTCTGCTTCTCCCTCTGACTCTGCCTCTCCCCGCATTCATGTTCGCTCTCTCTCTGTCTCTCTCTCAAATAAACAAAATCTTTAAAAAAAGAAAGTTTATACACAAATCTGATCAATGTCATTCTTTTCTGTTTCTTTGAATTGCTCTTAGAAAATTTTTGTTTTAATTTGTTTAAATATTGGAATCACACTAAATTATTTCACATTCAACAAACTTGAGAACATCTCTATTTAACTTTCATATTATGTGGTTTCATTTATGGAATGACATTAAAATGAAACAATGAGTTTATTTGGTATTATCCTCTTGAGAAAGAACAGAAAAGAACTACTTTTAAAGTTATGGATTTAAAGAAAATAAGGATCAATAAATAAATTCTGTTATTAAGGATAAAAAATTTGGAGATGTTACTACAAAATTATGAGATTGTAAATTCCACCACTCTCTTTCTTACAACCATAAAGAATTAATTTTAAGTGTCAAAACAAATTATAAAATCTACATATCCAAAAATCAACTTTATAATATTCTATATAAATCTTAAAATTGATACAAACACCTCCTACTTGGTTCGCTATTAAAATTTAATTTATCCTGTAATTTTAATTATTTTATGCTTAAGCATCTTAAAATAGACTTCAGAGTTCAATTAAATTTTTATATCTGATAACTATTACATTTTCATAATTATCCTACTGTATGTTTGTGTATGCTGTGTTAGCATATTGTTTACAGAAGCAACAAAGGCATTTTATAATTATTTTTATGTCAGCATTTCTAATGTTTTACTTTATTTAAAAATACTTAAAAGGGCACCTGGGTGGCACAGTTGGTGGAGTGTCCAAGTCTTGGTTTCGGCTCAAGTAGTGATCTCAGGGTTTTGAGATCAAGCCCCGTGTCGAGCTCCACACTAAGCGTGGAGTCTGCTTGAGATTCTCTCTCTCCCTCTCCCTCTGCCCCTCCCATTCACGTGCTCTTTCTCTCTCCCTGTCTCTCTCAAATAAGTGAATAAATCTATAGAAAAAAAATACTCAAAGAAAATTCTTCTTTCAGGCATGATGGAGTAACAAACACCAAACCTAACCTCTCCCCAAAAACAGCTAGAAATTTGGATGAAATATTCTAAACGACTGGCTTCAAACACTGGGCAACAGACAGTTCAGGATGGTGTAGTCCCTGAAAGAAGGGAAAGAAATTATATAAGCCTTATGATCACCCTGGCTTCCTGCCTGAAGACAACTTAAGGGCCATAGGCACAGGGGGGAGGAATTTAAACAAATCCCAATGGCTTTCTTGAGATGAAGAGATGGAGATCAACATTCATGGAGACTAATTTAGCTGGGAGTTCTGGGGTAGAGTCATGAAAAAAGAGCTCCAGTAATTTGCATAGGAGTTTCCAATAGATTTGCACTGTAAGAAATGTAAAAAGGAGTTCTTTAAGATGAAAGATATGGTACTATCTGGATGAATATAAAGGGCTTAAATCACAAAAAAATTACAATCCTTTATGTCTGTGCATCTTGTAAGAGAGCTCCACAATACACAAAGCACAAACAGATGAAAGGAGAATTAACAAATCCATGACTACAATTTCAACATTTCTTTGTCTAATACAATAGGCAGAGAGAAAAAGTAGTAAAGATATAGAGGACCTAAAAAATACTACCAATTTGACCTAATTGACCCAACAATTGCTAAATACATATTCCTTTAAGTTAAACATAGAACATTCACCAACACAGACCATACAGCAATCCACAAAGCAAGTTTCAATAAATTTAAAAGACTAGAAATCATTAGAGTAGGTTCTCTGAACTCAACAAAGTTAAATTTGAAATCAACCAGAAAAAGTTATTTGGAAAAATTTCCAAATAATTGAAAACAAAACAACACTTTTCTATATAACATATGAGTCAAAAAATAAAATCACAAAAGGAAATTAGAAAATTTTCAAAACTGAATGTAAACAGAACATATAAAACGTGGGATGCAGCTGAAGCGGTGCCCAAAAGAATCTGTATTGGTCTTAAATATTTATACTACAAACTAAAAAAGATCTAAAAATCAGTATTCTACACTTCTACATTAAGAATCTATAAAAAGAAGAGCCATATAAAATCAAAATAAGTAAAATAAAGGATAGATTAAAGCAAAAATTAGTGAAAAAGAAAATGGGCAAACAACAGAGAAAAATCAATGAAACAAAAATCTGATTCTTTGAAAAGATCAATAAAATTAATAAACCTGAGCTAAAGAAGAAACAAAAGGAAAGACACAAATTACCAATGTGAAGAATTAAAGCATTTTTAGGTCTAACCGAAATTGTGCTATGTTGATGGGGGGGGGGGTGTGTGACTGTAAAAGTGTACTGCAAGAGTCTTTAAATCTCAGAGCCCTGTGTCATCAAATACGTGTCTCTGAAGTTGTGCAAAGTATCAGATTATAGTAACTGTGGGCTGTACCTTCCAGGCAGTTCTTAAATTTTGTATTTTTTGGAAAATTGTTATTTAATTTCTTGGAGATCATTGTGAAAGGATCAAGAAATTCAGGATAGGCATTTCTTTAATATGCATTTAAAATTTGTTCATTTCCTGTTAGTGGAACGGTTAACTTGTCACCAAACAGGATTCTATTTAAAACAAAATATAAAACTACTTGTGGCCTATATGTGTTTAATCCTGGTAAAAGATAAAGCTTCTAATGCTGGTTTTCATTCAACACATTAACCAGCTGTAACACAGAACTTCACAGACTTCTCAATGTTTCCCTCATTCCTCACACCAAGGCTTTCTGTCACATTCCCTTGCCTATAGGCTTCCAAGTCAACATCAATCCCAGGCTGCACTGGGCCCTGCCACTGGAAACAGCAGGCAAAGAATTTCAGAATTCATATACAGAAAGACAATCAAGTCATATAATTTGAAAAGCATGTTTGAGTATGAAAGAGCTCTCAAGTTGTTTGTAAACTTAATCTAATTTAAAAAATGTATAAAGTTCTTGAAAAAAGGAATTAAAGATCAGGTATCTTTGAAGATCTTACAAAGTTTGACAGGATAGTAAGAGAATTATTATGAATAACATTAAGCATATTTGGCAACCTAGTGAAATGGACAAATTCCTTGAATGTTGCAAATTACAAAAACTGATGCAAGAAGTAATAGAAAATCAAAAAAATGGAGCTATTAGAGTTATTAAATTTATGACTAAAAATACTCCCCCCAAAATTTCCAAACCTACGTGGTTTTACTGGTGAAGTCTATCAAACATTTCAGAAGAAAATAATACCTCTCTTACACAAATGTTTTCAGAAAGTAGTGGAGTTGGGAACACTTCCCAACTCATTTAAAGAGGCTAGTGTTATTCTCATAATTACGAGGAAACATTAAACTACAGACAATATTCCTTATAGACTGAAAATGTTTAGCAAAATTTTAGAAAATTTTAGAAAATCAAATCTAATAATATATAATATATAAAAGGGATAATACACAATAACCAAGAGGGATTTACCCCACAAATGCAAGTTTGATATAACATTAGGAAGTCAATCAATGTAATTAACCATATTAACAGAATAAAGGGGGAAAATATGCCCATTTCAACAGATGCAGAAAAGCATTTTCCAACACCTATTAGTAATAAAAAGGCTCAGCAAACAATTACTAGGAAAGAACTTCCTCAATCCACTGAAGGGTATCAATGGAAAAAAAAAACTATAGGTAATATCATACTTAATAATGAGAAACTGAATGCTTTCCCTCTAAGTTTGGAAAACAGAGAACAATGCCTACTTCTTACCACTTCTAGTCAACATAGTACTAGAAGTCCTAGCCAGTGCAATAAGATAAGAAAAAAAAAAAAGATATACAGATTGGAAAGGAAAACATAAATCTGTCTTTATTAACAATTGGCATTATTGTGAACATAGAAAACTCTCTGGAGTCAACAAAAAGCTGTTAGCAAGTCCACAAAAGACAACATTAATATACAGAAATCAATTGCATTTCTCTATATCCTCAGTGAACTATAAGAAATTGGAATTCAAATACAATACTATTTACAATAGTAACAAAAACCATACAATAAAAAAAATTGGTGAGAGAACATTTAATGATAAATAAATGGAAACATATACAATATTTATATGTCAGATGGCTCATATTATTAAGACACCAATTCCCCCAGATTTATTTATAGATTTAATCTAAAGAAATTATTTATATGTTAATTCTATAGTATATAATATTAATATTATATTAATATTAATAATATATAACCAATACAGTAATTCTAATTATATGTATGTATTTAATTCTAATAAAAACTCCAGCATAAAATTAATGTATATGGAAATGCAAAAAATCTGAAAAAGAATGGTGAGAGCAATTTTGGAAAAAACAAACAAACAAAACACCAGAGGACTTACACCACCTGATTTCAAGACCTCCTGTTAAGCTAAAGTAATCAAGACAGTTTGGCATCAGCATAAGGAAGAAGACATAAATTAATTGCACAGAACAAAGAATGCAGAAATAGAACTGTACATATATGGCCAATTAAATTGGACAAACATGCCATTAGTTGAATGAAGAATCAACAAACAATGTTAAAAAAAAAACTGGGTGTCCATACAGAAAAAAATTAATGTCAATCCTTCACTGACGCCATACAAAAAAATTACTTAAAATGGGTTATGTAAAATGTAAAAGCTAAGGTTTTAACACTTCTCTGAGGAAACATGGGAAAAATATTCACAAATTTGGGAAAGGAAAATATTTCTTAAATGAAATAGAAAAAATACAAACTATAAAGGAAAAAACTCAAAAGTTGCACTTTATCTAAATTTAAAACCTCTGCTCTTTAAAAATTAACATTAATAAAATGAAAAGACAAACTATGATGGGGAGAAAATATCTGCAATTCATATACCTGTCAGAGGACTTCTACCTAAAATATATAAAACACTCTGACAATATAAGGAATGCTTATAATACAATAATAAAACAACAACCTAATTAAAAGTTAGCAGAAGATTTGAATAGACACTTCACAAAGAAAATATGTGAATGGCCAACAAAAACATGAAAATATTCTCAATATCTATAGTCATCAGGGAAATGAAAATTAAGCCCAAATGAGCTAGGACTACACCTTCCCTAGAAGAGCTAAAATTAAAGTGCCTGACAATATCAAGCGTTATAGCGTGACAAGGATGTACAGCAACTAGAATGTTTATGTTGCTGGAGGGAGTACAACACAGTGCAACTACTTTGGAAAACAATCAGACATAAAAGAGAACATAAGGTATCATTTTGTTTATATAAAACTTATGAAAATACTAACTTAATCTACAGTGACAGAAAGCAGATCAGTGGTTGCCAGGGAGCAAGGATCAGGGGATTTGTGAAAAGGCATAAAGGAAATTTTTTAGATGATAGAGATGTTGCATAATTTAATAGTGGTAATGATTACATGGATGCATAAATTTTTCAAAACCTATGAAAACACATACTTAAAATGGGTGCATTTTATTTTACATTAATTATATCTAAATAAAGTTGGTTTGAAAAAATAATTGGGCCACAGATTTGGGGATTTAGGGAGAACCCTTACTGTTGCTCTCTCAAATAGCTTTATCTGTTTACCCAAAGTTCTCAATCACATGTTAATAAAAAAGCACCTCATCCCATTTTTACCAAGCTGCATTGTGTTAAATATGTCAGTCCTAATTACTGTCATTATATATATTGCCATGTCAATTTTTTAAAGTTATTTCAAGGGAGTTACTAAAATATTAATATTATTTTAATCCTTCTAAAGGTAAACATATTTTTTATTATGCATTTCCTATTTGGGAAGCGCTCTCCCAGACACTTCACATACATTTTCTCTAATTTTTATAAATAATCCTGGAAGGTCAGCAACACTATCTTTAATAAGGGTGAGGGGCTTACACAAACCACAAAAGGATCTTGTCAATGACGGAACATGGAATCCAAGTCTAGTCTGAGTCAGAGTGTTTTCACTACATTCGTTCCCATTCATTGATTAAATGCGGAGATACATTTTCTTGACAGTCATCGCCTTAACTAAAATTAGTGAGCATGAACTACTTCTGATAATGAACATATTCTCCCTTAAGTTTTCCAAATAAATTAAATCAGGTTTTTGTCTCCGTTTCTATTGTTCAATGCCAGTGTGTAAATGTTTTAAAACCTAAAGGGAATATTTCTTTATAATAAATACCTTCACTATCCAGGTCATCACTTTGACCAAACACACTGTCCACATAGGAGTCTGGAATGAAGGTCCATTCATCAAATTTATCAAGTACTCCTTCAGGAAAATTCCCATTGCTGCCTGAAGCTGCTCCTTCTTCCACAGCACTTTTCACCTGATATCTGAGCACCATTCTTGCTAGGGTGGATCCTATATCTACAATAAAAAGATACACCAGCAACTTAGAAATCAAGAAACATAAACACAGATCATACCAAAGTTCCTTATGTATCCTCATACTTCTAGAGAATTTTTTTACACTTACTTCTTTTTTAAAAAAAAGATTTCTTTATTTATTTGAGAAGAGAGAGAGAGCACACGGGGGAGGGAGGGGCAAAGGGAGAGAATCTCTAGCAGACTTCCTGCTGACCGTGGGGCTCGACACGGGGCTGTATCCCACAACTCTTGAGATCATGACCTGAGCTGAAATCAAGAGTCAGACACTTAATCGACTGAGCTACCCAAGAGCCCCTATTCTTACCTCTAAAGTCACTTTATAACCATGATATTGCATAAGAAGCAGTGAATTTAAATTTTTTAGAAATCATAAAAATTTACTCAAAGCTTTGGTGCAGGTGACAAAACTGAATATTTATGAAACTAACAGGAAAGAGCCTAGGCTTTGAAACCAGACAGACCTGTGCTCAAATAACAGTACTAGCACTTGCAAGTTACATAAGTCAGTACCTTCACTTGGGAAGTGAAGATGACAGTGTAGGGTTATGAAAAAGATTAAAGGAAATGAGGCATATAAAATGTTTAGCACAATGTTTAGAACATAGAAAATGCTCAATAAATTATATTCTTGTTTATAAACTATTTGCTAAGTGATTCATTCTACTGAGAAATTTGGTGGAATTTGAAAGTCAATAACCTTTTAATATATTTTATATTATGTTCTATTATGAAGAAATAGGTTTGTAGAGTCCTCATTGTGCTACATACAGCCTGGAAAATTTCTTCAAATACATGTGTATGTGACTGAAGTAGTACCTGAAAAATGTTTTAAAGCTATGAATCTAAAATGTTCTTTACTCAGATGAGCTGCCAATATAATATGGTCATGCCCTCCAATGAATCAAATGACATTATTGTATTTTTTTAATTAGGTGAGACTTATCAAAGGTAAAAAAAACACCACGCAGAACAAAGGGAATACAGTGGATGGTAAATCTCCCTTCTTCCCCCTGCAGGAGGCCTACAATCTCTCTCCATCAGAACTCAGAGATTCAATTAAGCAGGTTGTTGGCAGGAGACTGCTTGAAGTGATGGAACATGGGATCTAATCATACTCCATTAGTTTCCAAAGTCCCCGGAGGCAAGAAGGGAATGAATTTCTGGAGTTTTTCTTCTGACATAGTCTTTTATTTAAACATTTAGGACTACCATATCTCAACTGTGTTTTCACCAACATCAGTATACTAAAAACGCTGTTCTTTGCTTTTTTATTTATTTTCTTTACTTAATAATGCGCTCTACATCTGAACATTTGCATTTGCTAGATGTTGTTCCCCAATGATTGCCAAGCATTCTACTGCATGAATGTACTATGATTGATGCGAATAGTTCCTTTTGAAGAATACTTGGGATTTTTCCCATAATTTCTTGCTATTATAAACAATATTTTAATGTGCATTCTTGTACATGAACTTTTGTGTATATTAAGAATGTCTTTATCATAGATTTCTATCAGTATAAAGCTGGGCAAAAAAATATGGATGTGCATTTAAAATATTAATGGATATTGCCAGACTGTCCTCAAGAGAGGATAATTTAAATTCATATGAATAATGTCTGAAATGCCTATTTCCACATACGCTTATCAACATAATTTATTACCAAATTTTGATTTTTGCCATTATAAATATTTAAAGAACACCTACTATGTGCAAAGTGCTAGTGTAGATGCTAAATGGAAAAAATGGACATTGACTTTGTGATCCATGTAATCTATCAAAAGGTAGATTATAAGAAGAAAAAATACAATTATATAACGTGATAAGTGCTGGTACAGGTAAGAAACAAGGTGCTGCAGAGCATGTATGAGGATCTTCCACCCAGACTTCACATGGGCAGGAATGTTTTCTTATAAAAAGTGAGTTACTGCTGAGGCTAAAAAAAAAAAAAGGAAAAAAAAAAATGAAGAGACAGACAAGTGAGAGAGTAGGTAAGGGAATTAGGTAGCTAGAGTAACACTGGAAAAAGCCTGGAAATAAGAGTATATGACGCATTTAAGAAACTTAGGGAAATTCAGCCTGACTGAATCTTTTAGGGCCCACCAGAATGTTGGAGACCTGGAATTTGTAGAGGCACCAATAGGCATAGAAGAATACTTTCCTCCAGCAGCATTCAGCTAGCCTGGTGAAGGGGAGGAAAGAAGCAGACTGTTAGAGTGAACAGGAATAGGGTTTTGCCAGGTAAATACATCAGAAAATGACAGTAAAGGAAACATGTTATTAACTAGAGAGTTCTTAAGGTGAAAAGTCGTGGAATCTATCACTGTGGGGAAGGAAACGGGCATGGGAGTAAGTTATCAGAAGGAAAGAAGGGAATAGAGGACAATGCTAACTTGTCATCAATATATTTAATATATATTAACTTGAAAATATAAGAAAAATACATTCTTAATTGAAATAGTAAAAAACTGAAAACTAAATATGTTAACATGAAAATACAAAGTTGGGGCGCCTGCGGTTAAGCATCTGCCTTCAGCTCAGGGCGTGATCCTGGCGTTATGGGATCGAGCCCCACATCAGGCTCCTCTGCTATAAGCCTGCTTCTTCCTCTCCCACTCCCCCTGCTTGTGTTCCCTCTCTCACTGGCTGTCTCTATCTCTGTCGAATAAATAAATAAAATCTTTTAAAAAAAATTATTAAAAAAAATGAAAATACAAAGTATATATGTGTTTATGTTTCTGCATATACATTTTAATGCATATATATGTAAGCATATAAAAAATCTAGTAAGAAAATCTACACTAATTACCTATAAGGATAAAATAGTTACTGTTATTTTCCTCCTTACAGAAGAAAATGAGCATGGATTACTTTTATATTAAAAAATAAAATATATTTGGGGGTGCCTGGATGGCCCAGTCGGTTGAGTGTCTGCCTTCAGCTCAGGTCATGATCCCGGGGTCCTGGGATCCAGCCCCACATCGGGCTGCCTGCTCAGTGGGGAGTCTGCCTCTCCCTCTCCATCTACCTCTCCCCCAGCTCATGCTCTCTTTCTCTCTCAAATAAATAAAATCTTTTAAAAAAATAAAAATAAAATAAAATATTTATTTTTTTAAAAAGCAACTGCTCAGAAAGATCTCACCATTTGGCTCTATCTTTATAAAATATGTATTTGCTAGGTCATACAGAATTAAATACAATATCACTTTCAAGCATTTCATACCAAAAAAAAAAAAAACGATATTCAAATCTCTGCAATATTTTTGGCTTAAGTTGTACTGAACTGAAAGAAACCTAATAAAAAGATTAGTGACTTAAAAAAATACTAATAAAAACAAGACTTGGACAAAATCTTCCTGCTAATACTTACTTATTTCTTTTCTTAAATTAGATGTCTTATCCGGAAATAAAGGACCAAGCCAGGAAGGGTCAATTTTTCCTATACAGAATCCTCCAAGGCAAATGCTATTATTGGCCAGATCCAGGGCAAGCCTCCTTAAAAGTAAGCTGATGATCTGGCTGTCACCTTTGCCAATGCTTATTGTCAGCGCTTTCCGGACATCTTGTTCACGGGAACCACCATTCAGTAACAGTTCCACCAATTTGGGACTACTCGCTTTCTCACATACCTAGTAAACAAAAAAGGAAGGTAAACATATTAAAGTTCCATATTTCTTCCTTTTGATAGACTGGTAAATTGAATTTGGTGTGATTTTTCTTCACACCCTTAAATTTAGATAGAAACAAAATAAAATAAGGCAGAACTCATCCTTGAAATAGATTAGGAAAATAAAAGATTGGGGCAACAAATATCAGAGTAGCATTAGCCAAATAATCTGCCACGTGAGAGTCAGTTACCATGAGAAAGGCAACATGATGTGGAGAAAAAGTTCATAACACTTGAAGCAGAAGACCCAAGGCCAATTATACACATTCCTTATACCTTCAGGGTTTCTGTTGACTCCTTGAAGGACATCTGGAAAACTAGTACCATAACAGTAAAGGCTACTGCCCTGCCTTCATTCATGATAGAGAATAACTAAATGAGAATATGAACATTACAAAACTCATTAATACCAAATCCGAAGGACAGTCATCTCTCATTTCTGGTTTCCAGGACAAGAATCTGAATTTCCACTAAGAAACTTCTTGTCTCTCAGTTTTCTACCTTCCCCTGAATACTGTTATCAGAGCACATGCTCAAGGTTAGCATGCTAGGTGCTACAAAAACTACAGTGACCGTAGTAAGCACAGGGAAGACTTAGCAACCTGTAGCATACTGGCCTATGCAGGCACAGCTTCTGAAGGTGAGGGAGTATGCTGCTCTTTCAACGAGAAGATCAAGGTAATAGATAACAGAAATACTGTATGGCAGGTGCTGTGCTAAAGTCTGTATACACTCGATTTCTAATTCTTATTAAAAATCCTATGCCATAAAAACTATTATCCCTATTTTATAGATGAATATTTAGAAAAGATACATGATTTGTCCAAATTCTTAAAGGTAGTCAATAAGAGACTTGGATTTGAAATCAAATTTGCTCACTCCAAAGCCTGTGCTTCTTTCGACTGCCCAAAATTAAGGATTAAAAAAAGAAAAGAAAAGACAAGAAAAGAAGACCCCAAGATCCCAGGTACCAGATCAGGGGAAGGAAATTGGGGGAAATTCCTGAATTCTCTAGAATTTAAGTATGTTCAAAGGAGTTGAGGGGACCATTCTGTGGTTCAATGATGAACTTAATCCCCACCAGTCTCCAGGACCCACCTTCAACCCATTCTCCTCAGAGCCACCACAGTATCCTTTTACGTTAGATATGATCAAGTCACTGTCCTGTTTAAAAATCTTCTAAACCCCTCTGCTCCAAGACATTCCCCAAACACAACATGCAATTTTGTAAACCTCATTATTTTAATTTATACTATTTCTAGTGCCCTAAATGTCTAACTCTGCTCTTCATCTTGCAAAAAGATGTTCATTCTTGAAGGAACAGCTTTATAATCTCTTGCATAGTAAGTCCTTGCTACCAAGCTCCCAACACACATTCTTCCTCCTCCAGGCTCCCGTCACTTCTGTTTAACATAGCACTTAGCACACTAAACCAAACATGCCTATCTGTTTTAAAACAACAATGAAAGGCTTGGATGCTATTGTAATTCAATTTGTACCTCTGTAGCCTAGTATAATACCCATGAAATATATAGGAACACCTGGGTGGCTCAGTCAGTTAGACATCTGCTTTCTGCTCAGGTCATGATCCCAGGGTCCTGGGATCTAGTTCCACGTCCAGCTCTCTGCTCAGCAGGAAGCCTGCTTCTCCCTCTGCCCGCAGCTCCCCCTGCTTTTGTGCTCTCTCTCTGACAAATAAATAAATAAAATCGTAAAAAAAAAAAAAACCTAGGAAATATATTTAATTTAAATGGCAAATTACCAAAATCCTCTTTAAAAGTCCACAGGAAATTTAAAAGGAAGGATGGGATGAAAAAAGAAGGGAGGGAGGAGGGAGGGACAAAGAGGCCAGAAAACTAAATCACAAATCGTTTCTCTGTAGCCCAGCAAATTTTTACGTCTAAAATTGGCACTTACTGACTACCTTATATTAAGATGATTTATGTTTTATCCACTCTCCTCTCCCAATATATACCTAGAAAGAAGCCATCCTGAAGTAGGAAACCCCTTATATATTCTTTACTACTATCTAGCACTGTGCTCTCCACCTAGAAGCTGCTCAAGCACTTTTATAGAGAAATTTCCTTGAGGGCCCAAAGGATCCAAGCTGGCTTTAGGTATACAGTGCTATGAAGAGAGAGGTATATAAGAAAGTGTATCAGACAAAAGAAAAAATTACGAAAGTAATTTCAACTTCATGAGAAGAAAAAAATACTGCTCAGAACTACAGTTTTACATTTAAATAATAATGGAGATAATTTAGAATATAATCAAAGATTATCAAAAGTATAATTTACGATCCTTTGCAATCTTCTCTCTCATCTTCAAATTTATAAATAATGCAGCCTACAATCAAAGCCAAATATTTCACACTAGCCTTTGAGAATGAATGAACAACTCCCCCTGCTCCCCTTACTACCACCCCGCTATCATGAATCTATGGTGTAGACAAGAGATGAAAGCAGGCACTTGGGAGGCAGATTTTTCCATTACCTACCAGGAGAGTGTCCTTAGGCAAGTTACTTAACCTTTCCGTGCCTCAATTCCTTCCCTGCAAATGGGAATAATACTAGAACCCATTCCTAAGGTTGTTGTAAGGGTTAAATCATATAAAGGACTCAGAGCAGTGCCCAGGGAGTAATGAACTCCACAGCAGTGTTTGTTATTACTTCATTCAGACTTCATCATAGTGGCTCTTCCCACCATGATTTGATTATTTTCATCTCTGGATCTCTATTCATGAATTTCCATGGTCAGTATCAATCTTTCATATTCTTCTATAGGAATCATGTATATTGCATCATTAAATTCTCAGAAAGCCTAACAAGATTAACTCCATCTTTGCTGTGAATAGACCTTAATTACACAGCATTGGCACACAAATAGTGTTGACTACCTTATCTTACACGAGTATAAAGTAATGTATGTTCAATCCATCTGCAAAATTTAATCAATATTTATTATTTTTTAGATACAAATAATCTCTGGCAACTTAGATATATTCTTTAAATTTAATATACCCATGGATGTAAAGATCTGATCTTGTTTAAAAAGATATAAATAAGTGCATCAAGCCCAAAGAATGTGGGAAGAAGAATAAAATAAAAAGCTTATATAGAAAGATCTGGATAAATGGAAAGAAGAGTCAGAAGCATTTCTGGTGGGAATGTAAAATTATTGCACTCAAGTGCTTTTAGGTGTTATTTCCCTAACAAAAAATCCCAGTAACATTAAGCAATGATCTGTAGATCACATGAAAGATACACAATAAAAGTATATTACATTATTGAGGGAAATAATGTAATTACCTTTAAAATTGAGAAGCAACTATTTTTAAGGTGGATTTCTCAAATGAAATTTGACTAAATTTAAGTAATTTGATTATTTATTTGGTCTTAATGTACAAATTAATTATGCATGAAAATAAGTAACAGGTTCAGTTTCTTTTTATGTAGAGTGCTAATTAGTACTAAATTAGTTTACAGGTGATAAATTGAATTGAATCCATAGGCAAGTGGAAAATTAAATAAAGTAAAGCTTTAAAGTAAATTATTGGAAAATATAGTATTCTGTTGGTTATTTAATAATGCATATTAAATCACTACAAAGTTCTACTCTGTTAGAAATATTATTACATTTCTAGAAAATACACATGGTGCTACCTGAATGCTATTATAAACTCTAAAATTTATACAATGGCAAACTTGAGATAACACACAATGCACTTCAATAAATACTGATCAAATTCATACTGTATGTAAAGCAATGAGTTAGCTATTCTAGATGATACAGAGATGAACATTGTACATTTCTACTTTCATATAACTCACAAAATATAAAGTGGTGTACATAAATTGTCATGGACTTACAGAAGTAAATATTTTGTACAGAGGTCGGGGTGCAGGGGGGGCATTATTAGGGAAGGAGAATTGGGGTTAGATTTTTAAGGAAAAGGAGAACAGTTAGATAGATGTGTTTGCACAGTGCGTGAGGGAAGGAAGGAAGTAGGACCACAGTGCTACACGACCACAGGGGTGACCAATGACAGGGGATGCCAATGTGAACAGCATCCCCAAAGCCTGCAGTATACTGCCTATATGGCCACATGTAGTAGCCCTGAGGAGAGGATTTTCTAGCAGAAATAACGAAAACAGAGAGAAAATGGTTGAACGATGATCAAAACAAAACCATATGCTGTGTGGAGTGTGCCTGGAGAACAATTTATAGAGAGATGCACAGTAGGAGACACATTTCAAAAGTTGTTTATCAACATAACAAGGTAGGGAAACAAGTAAAATGAAGGATTCGACTGGATATACCTCAAGGACCCTATTGCCCCCGAAATTCTGTGAATCTAAACTCCTACCAAAAATCACAAGCCATCGTGCAATTAACTGGTAAATTCTGTAGTAAAGAACAATAGGATGTAAGTAAGAGCTGTACAATGGTAGAGTCAAGTAACAGAGGAAATACAAAAGTCAGGCCTTGAGTATTTACCTGACAAATTAAAGACGTTGCCTCCTTTGTTCCATTGGCGTCCGCTCCCAAGAGAAGCAAGCATTCAACCATGATACTGTTATTCTGATCGCATGCTCTCTCTAGAAGCACACTTTTTAACTCATCATCCATAGCTAATTTTGCAAAGCACTTGCAACAAAGGTTTAGAAACTAAAAAGAATGGAAATGAGGATTAGAGTTAGCTAAATACGTAACAGTTAGCATATAGGTGAAAAACATTGTACCTGTTGATCCTTTTGTTCCATGATACTGGAAGACATCTGATGGAATATCACGGAATCAAAGGAATGGTGCACCAGCAGCTTGGAAAAAGACACTGACAACTCCAGTATTGTCAAGATTGTCTGAAATCCCTGAAAGTGTGACCAAAATAATAACATAAGCAATTCTAGGCCAAAAGAATAAATAAATAATATAAAACAGAGAGTTTGTATACGATACTTAACTAAGTAGATATATTTATTGAGTTTGTACTTAAAAGCTATAAACCTTGAAACAATCCTATAAACACACCTTGTTCTCTCATTACTAAGAAATAGAGCAGTTCCATAGAGAATGCCAGGTAACAAACCATTGTCTAGCAAAGCAGAAAAAATACCTACTGCATTAAAAGTTGGCTTTTAAAGATTCCTGTCTGAAGCCAGACTTACGGGATGAAAGCCAGATATTAATATTAGAATAGCTGAATCAGCAGGACTACACACCCAAACCGGCCAGTAAAGTGTATTTCTTATTACAAGACTGCAGATTAGTTTCTCTAGATAGTCCAGTATTTCCCCTTTCTTCTGTGCTTTGTGTGTGTGTGTGTGTGTGTGTGTGTGTGTGTGTGTGTGCTTTCTTCTGAAATTTCAACCCCAAAGAGACAAATGTGAGCTCCTAGATTTCATTCATGTTGAGTATATTTGAGAAAAGCTCTAAAGCCACTCTGAGGTTTACATCCTTGTAGCAAATTATTTATAAAGAACTAATCAGCCACTTTTCAGAACTACCTCAAGCATATTCCTAAGAGCTGTCTGGGCTCTCCACTCATGAGATATTCTAAGGAAATAATGAACTTTTGAGTTTACTATTATTTAGCTTGGGTAAACTAGAGACGACCAATTGAACTTTTAAAATTTTTGTTATTTTTCAATATAATTAGACATTGTCTAAGTAATACAATTATTATTTTGAGCTTTTAAGATGCTGAATTTCTTCAAATATTTACTAACATTTGATAAGACAAGTAGTCTTAATTTATGCAGGTCTGAGGAACATGTGGTCCACCTACCACTAGACTAGAGATCCCTGCAAATTCAAATGAATGCACCAGGAAAGCAAGTAATACAAATGTGTAGAAGGCACATAATTCAAAATAAAAACTTACAAACACTGAACTGGCCAAATAAAATATGTTGGCAGGCCAAAGTCAGCTCACTGGTAAAGAGTTCACAACCGCTACTATAGAGATCCTAAAATTTACACCTGTATGAATTAATACTGAGTAAACTGAGAGCTCTGTACCCGTAGAAATTTATTTCCTTTCTCTAGGATTACTTTTAACCAATTCTGGCTTGGCTTTAATCGTCCTAGGCTGAGGCTCATTATAAAAAGCAGATTTATAAAACACGTTTTTAATCTGAGGATGTGTGTGTTGAGCACTTTATAATTAAAATCGTTACATACAATTACCCATTTACTAATAACGTCTGTACAGAGGATAGAGCCTAGACATTTCTTATTCCTGGTCTGCCATTTATGAAAATATTTGTTGAGTGTGATTTATGAAAGCTGAAAACTTCATTACTAAAAAAAAAAAACAAAAAAAAAGCACAATCAAATCAGGAACTTTTAAAGAGACTACTTGTTTTGCTAACATTAAAAAAAAAAAAACTGTCAGCAAAGTGGATATGGAAGAAACCTACCTCAACATAATAAAAGCCATATATGACAAACCCACAGCTAACATCATACTCATTGGTGAAAAACTGAAAGCTTTTCCTCTAAGATCAGGAACTGGAAGAGGATGCCCACTTTCACCACTTTTAAAAGTCCTAGTCACAGCAATTAGGCAAGAAAAAGAAATTAAAGGCATCCAAGTTGGAAAGCAAGAAGTTAAACTGTCACTATTTGCAGATGATTGATATTATAAATAGAAAACCCTAAAGACACCACCAAAAAACTACTTGAACTACTAAATGAATTCAATAAAGTTCCAGGATACAGAATTAACATACAGAAATTGGTTGTATGTCTGTACACTACTCATGAGCTATCAGGAAGAGTAATTAATAAATCAATACCATTTATGATTGTATTGAAAAGAATAAAATACCTAAAGATAAATTTAACCAAAGAGGTGAAAGACCTGTACACTAAAAACTATAAAACATTGGTGAAAGAAATTGAAGACAACACAAATAAATGGAAAGATACACTATGTCCATGGATTGAAACAATCAATACTGTCAAAATATTCATACTACCCTAAGCAATCCACAGCTTTAATGCAATCCCCATCAAAATACCAATGACATTTTTCACAGAACTAGAACAAATAACTCTAAAATTTCTATAGAACCACAGAAGACCCTGAATAGCCAAAGCACGCTTGAGAGAGAAAAAATTAAGTTGGAGGTATCATACTCCCTGATTTTAAACTATACTACAAAGCTGCAATAATCAAAACAGTATGGTACTGGCAAGAAAACAGACATATAAGTCAATGATATGGAATAGAGAGCCAGAAGTAAACCCATGCATATATGATCAATTAACTCAAGAATATACAGTGAGGAAAAGACAGTCTCTTCAATAAAGGGCATTGGGAAAACTGGACCAGCTACATGCAAAACAATGAAACTGGACTAGTATCTTACACCACATACAAAAATTAATTCAAAATAGATTAAAGACTTGAATGCAAGAGCTGAAATCATAAACTCCTAAAAGAAAACACAGGCAGTAAAGTCTTTGACATTGGTGTCACCAATATTTCTTTTGGACTATACTCCTCAGGGAAAGGCCACAAAAGCTAAAATAAACAAATGAAACTACATCAAACTAAAAAGCTTTTGCACAGCTAAGGAAGCCATCAGCAAAATGAAAACATAATCTAATGAATGGGAGAAGGAATCTGTAAGCCATACATCCAATAAGCAGTTGATGTCCAAAATATATAAAGAATTTATACAACATAATGCCAAAAAACCAAACAACCCAATTAAAAAATGAGTAGAGGACTTGAGTAGAATTTTTTTTTCCAAAAAAGACATACAGATGGTCAACAAACACATGAAAAGATGCTCAACACCATTCATCAATTGGGGAAAAGGCAAATCAAAACCACAACGAGATATCACCTCATGCCTGTCAGACTGGCTATTATTAAAAAGACAAAAAATAACAAGTGTTGTCAAGGATGTGGAGAAAAGGGACTCCTTGTACACAGTCGATGAGAATGGAAATTAGAGCAGCCACTTTGGAAAACAGTATGGAGGTTCCTCAAAAAATTAAACATACACATACCATATGATCCAGCAATTCCACTTCCGGGTATTTACACAAAGAAAACGAAAACACCAATTCCAAGAGATATATGCACCCATATGTTCGTTGCTGCATTATTTTCAAATAGCCAAGATATGGAAACCATGTAAGTATCCACTGATAGACGAATGGATGAAGAGAATGTGATACACATGCAAAACTAGGTATTACTCAACCATTAAAGGAATGAAATCTTGCCATTTGCAACAACATAGATGGACCTAGAGGGTATGATGCTAAGTGAAATAAGTTAGTCAGAGAAAGACAAATGCCATATGATTCCACTTATATTTGTAATCTAAAAAACAAAACACATCAACAAAAAAAATGCAAAACAGACACAGACTCATAGATACAAGGAACAAACTGTTGGCTATCAGAGTAGGGAGGGGTTAATGGGCAGGCAAAATAGGTGAAGGGGATTAAGAGGTACAAACTTCCAGTTATAAAATAAATAAGTCATGAGGGATGTAATGTATAGCATTATGAATAGCAGGGAATATAGTCAATAATTTTTGTAATAACTTTGCATGATAACAGACGGTAACTAGATTTAACATGGAGATCATTTTGTAATGTATAAAAATATCAAATCACTATGATGTATACCTGAAATTAATAGGATTGTATATGTTAATTATACTTCAATAAAAATAAATAAATACATGATAGGAAAAAAAAGATCTGAGCCAATTTTTTTCTTAATCTCCTCTAAGCCAATATCTTTAATTCCTTATAAGGAACAGTTATATATCACATGTGAAATTTTGCTTGATGAAAAATGTTTAAAACATCTCACTGCAAGAAAAAAAATCAAGGAGAAAAATTACTAGAGGTAAGGAGCCCACAATAAAACACTGAGAATGACAAACTTTGGAATAATTATAACTTCTATTTATCTAAGCAAATAAAGCTCATCTGGCTGGAATTTCTTTAGCACATTCTCTGCCCTTTCATGAAAAAGACAAATGGCAAATAAACATGCTCATTTTAGAGATTTAATAACGAACCACAGGATCTTTAGCGATTCAATCCAATTCTCTTCACCTTCTATAATTAAAATACTACAAAATGATAAATGGTTTTCAATTAACTAGAATATCTCCATTAATGCAAGTGGGAATTGTACCAACTACTCTAAAAGAGAAATCTTCATAGGATCCCAAACTCCCTTCAAGACAACGCACATACTTTAATCTGCACTTCGGCCATATCCTTAAACCGTTGTAAACTGGAAACCAGAATTTTTGCCAGCAGATGTCCAGTTCCTATGCATAAATTCTTCTTTGTAATCAAGCATCCTGTAAGACTTAACCCCAGACATTGAATTTCTAAAAGAATAAAAGAAAAAAATAATAAAATTAATTGTTTTAAATCTCAAAACTGAAGAAAAAATTAAAGACATCCAATCAACAGCTACAGGCCTATAAAAATCTATCCTAGATCCTGAATTCAAATTGTACCAACCTTGGTCATCCGGATACATCTGCAGTGTGTGAAGCACTGAATCAATAGCACCTTCCAAGGATAATACTTCTAACGCATCAGGAGAATGCGCTATAGAAGAAATTACTTTCAACCCACATTTCTGAATCCCAGGATTTCCAATGAACTAAAACCAAAAGGACAATTAATATTTACTATTTAAAATGAGTTCTTAATACTTACCTTAGTTAAAGCCAGCTATAGATAAAATATAAATAGTCTTTAGTTAATGTATTTAATAAATAAAATATAAACTAAGTAGTCTAAGTAAAGATTATTTCCCTTGATTTTGCCTTGCGTTACTAATTACTTTTTAGTTATCATTAGGGATAAGAGCTACCATTTTAATGCTTACTGAGTGTCTGTTCTGTACTAAGTACTTTACATGCATTTTCTTTTCACAAGAATCTTAAATCCATACCAATTATCATTCCCGTTATGAGTTCGCTGAGGGTTAAAGGGGTTGAGTATTCCTAAAGTCACACAGATTGTACATTGCTGAGATGAAACCAAATCAGGGATTTGGCAATTCCACTGCCTACGTACTTAACCACAAAATGCAATGCCAACTCTCACCATAGAAAATAATAATTGAGAATTTACTCTTTATGTGCTAAATCTCATGTATTCCCCCTCAAAAGCCTATGTTAATAGGTTCACCAAATTTTAAAGATGCAGGAACAAGAAGAGCTCAAGTCACAAAGCTATTATGTGTCAGGTCTAGGACCTGAATATAAATGTGTCCCCTTGAAAGCTCAGGAGCCAAGGAAAAAAAAAAAAAAAAAGAGCCCAGGAGGTCATTGCTACCTCTTCCAACTTCTTAATATCAACTCCTCCAGATGATTTGATATTATTTACAGGTATTCTAATAGAGGACACCTCTTTTTTTTTTTTTTTTTTTTTGCAGGCTATCCTACTCATGGCCTGAGGAGAACAGTAAACACACCTTCCAACCATGGACAACCACAATCACAGCTTCCCTCTTTCGATGTCTGTGACATGTATCTTAACTCTTACATGGGATGGGTCATCTCTGCTTTTCCACAATGCTTTGTAAATTTCTGCCATGATGTGAAAGCCCACCTAATAGCTTTCCTTTCAAACATCACAATGCTATCCTTCACAGGCCTTCTAATTTCACAGACACTAGCTCCATGGGATCTCTACCCCAAATCTCTGATTGACATCACCATGGGGACACCACAGAGCTGAGAGCTTCAAGCTCTGTTGTAGCTTCTTCAACCAAAACCATCTACCCTCCAACCTTTCTCACTTCCACACTGTCAATGAACAGACTTTCATTCCTTTCTAATCTCGTCCTCCAGTGCCTCTCAACTGTCCTCATTCAGCATTTCTCTTTTTGTATAGGGTGTGGGGGTTTTTTGTATAGGGCTCTCATTCTGTTCCTTTCTCCTCCACCCCCTAATTGCTCAGCTTGGACAGCATTTCATCTATCATTTCAACAACACACTCCTATCCTCGCCTCCCTTTGCACTTTTTCCTGTCATTATTTTCATCTTACCAACTCCCTGGGTAGTAATTTGGAGCCAGTTAAATTTAGGTTTAAATTCTGCCTCTTCGTTCCACTTTAAAACCTAATAGTTCCATTTCAGTTCCACTAAGAATGAGTGAAATAACATTTACTCAGAAGTGGTATTTACTCAGAAGGTATTATTCAAGAAATACAAAGAAATTCAAAGTGGTTCAAAGTGAAGCTAGAGGGATGGCTAATGTCTGTCTCAGCTTCCTCACCTCCCACTGACCCTAATAAAGGAGGGTTGTTACAAGGGTGAAATGAGAGGACTCACTGTACCTGCAATAAGCCCTGAGTGATGGCCACAGTTTGGGCCTTGGGCTAAACACCTTCCTCAGGGATGAAAAATTTCTGTCGGGGAGAAAGAGTGTCCCTTAATTGGTCTTCCCTTCCATCAAGCTACCACTTCTCCTCCATTTCTAAACTTATTAATAGAAACATCTATACCCACTACCTCTATATTCTCACCACCCCTTAATTTCATATAATCAGACTTCTGTCCTAACCACTCAAAGAAAAAAGTCCTTTAACAATTGAACTGCTGTTTTTTCCTCCTTTGACTTCCATGACATGGTACACCCCTAATTATTCTCAAACTTTAAAAGCATTCATTTGCCCATCTCCTTTATAATCTCTTCTTTCAATGTCAAACTCTGTCCAAAGTTCTTTTCTCAAAACCCTTCTCATGAATGGGATTTTATACACAAATGCGGTTCATGTCACCATAACAACAATAGTAGCAACCACAACAATAATGCCAAAATCCATGTGCCAGACATTCTTTTAAGCACTATATATATATATATATATATATATATATATATATATATATAACTCATTTAATCCTCACAATAACACTATAATGTAGAAACACTCTTATTAGCCCTATGTTATTGATGAAAAAAGTTGAGACACAAAAAACCTTAAGCAAATAACTTAAAGCCCAAGTTTAAACTCTCTTAAGCTCACATTACTCTTTGCTTGACACCAGGATCTTAAACTCAGATGTTCAAAGCTAAAAGTTTATTATTGGGATGCCTGGGTGGCTCAGTAGGTTAAGTGTCTGCCTTCAGCTTTGGTCATGATCCCAGGGTCCTGGGATCCAGACCCGCCTCAGGCTCCCTGGTCAGCGGTACCTTGCTTCTCCCTCTGCCTGCTTCTCCCACTGCTTGTGCGTGCTCTGAGAAATAAATGAAATCTTGAAAAATAAATAAATAGAAATATAAGTTTACTATCTTCTTAAAAAAGAAAAAGTTAGATTGTAGATTATCTTTTCTGAACTTTGTTTGATGAATAGAACCACTACTCCTGCTTCCTAGGCAGGGCCAGCGTCATGGGTGTGCACCTGTGCACTCACATAGGTCTCTGTGCTTAGGAGGGCCCCCCAGTTGGTATAATGCTCTGTTGCCACTGTCTTGAAATTCTTAATAATTTTTAAACAAACAGTCCTTCATTTTCATTTTGTTTTGGGCCCCACAAATCACGTAGCCAGTCCTAACCTCAAAATGTGTCATAGGCTTGGGGTGCCTGGGTGGCACAGTCGGCTGAGTGTCTGACTCTTGGTTTCAGCTCAGGTTGTGATCTCAGGGTGGTGAGATCGAGCCCTGCATCTGACTCCACACTCAGAGCAGAGTCTGCTTGGGTTTCAGTCTCCGTCTCCCTCTGCCCCACCCTCTTCCTCTCAAATAAATAAATAAATCTTTTTAAAAATGCATCATAGGGGCACCTGGGTGGCTCAGTCATTAAGCGTCTGCCTTCAGCTCGGGTCATGATCCCAGGGTCCTAGGATCGAGCCCCATATCCAGCTCCCGGCTCAGCGGAGAGCCTACTTCTCCCTCTCCCTCTGCCTGCTGCTCCCCCTACCTATGCTTGCTGTTTCTCTGTCAAATAAATAAATAAAATCTTTATAAAAAATGCATCATAGGCTTATTTTTATGCTAAAAAATAAACTGATATTTATAAATCATATATCTTTGTCCTTAATGCTATCGTTCTAACAAGTTTCTATCCAACGACTGGTTCTGCTACCTTGAACTCCTCTAATCTTGAACTATTTCAGGTGCAGCTAGATGATGATTAATGACTTGCGACAGGAAACCTATGATTTGTCGATGCAAAAAGAGAATGACATTATCACATTATTACATATGATGGAGCTCAAATAAACTGATAATTTAAAATAGTGGTATTTGATTTTTGACAGTTTCATAAATTTAATATATATATACAAATGTTACATGTACATATTTATGATATTTACAAGCTTACGATGGATTTTTCTCTCACTTATCAAATGTTCTATCTTGAAAATAGTGACTTAATGTACTGCTGTTCGAAAGGAAATTAAAATCAATTTACTAGTTTATACTTAGCAATGCTATCCAAGTGAAGTCTTTGGAAGTGCCAACGGAAGGACACCTACAAACATCAATTGGAAACATCCTATTGCCTACGCTCCACAATTTTCTAAGCTCTTTTCAGAGAATATATAAATAATAAAATGGTTTCTTAAATGAGCTAGCTAGCCAGCTCAGACGAAAAATGACCACACCAGCCTCTTTCCTACCTACCAGCTAAGTCAACTGCAATTCAAAAAAACTTCCCATGGGGGGAAAAAAAAAGATTGAATGTAGAGCTAGAAAGAAGACACCATAGTCCAGGACTAACATTAAGGTACATCCTAATAAAATATCTGGACTTCAAGAAAAAGAATCATTTGGGATTTTAAATATCACTCATCTAAAAGTGAGGGAAAAAATCAAGCTGGTTTTGAATTTTTCCACTAAATATTCAGTACTAAAAGACAGTGAAATGCCTACAAAGTTTTTAAAGAAGATAAAACCCCAATATTTTACAACCAACCAAACTGTTTTTTCAAGAGTCCAAACATAAAAACAACAACAGATTTGAACTTCAGCTTGAATGTTATTGGAATTTCATATATATCCAAACTTTAATTCACTTCAATAAATACTCTTCATAGTCTTTGCATTGTAATCTTAGTTGAATCTCAAATTCTACCTTATTGGGAATTCTGCTTTCCAAGAATAGACTTATTTTTTAAGGGAATTCATTTCACATGCCTGCAGTACTTGGACCTAAAATCTCTCATGCTTTGTAACATTTATCCAGAGTGAGACGTGCAACGACAGAATTTCAGAGCTAAACAAATACATACATTTCCCTTTCAGAGCATTTTTTCTCAAAAGTAGTGAGGATTAGGGGAACTACACAGGGGAGATTTTTAAAAATAAAACACTGTCACTTCTGTTTCCCCCTGACCTTAACCCCCTGCGTCCAAATGACAGTCACCGTTTAGTGAGATGCTGTGTCATTTTTCAGTTGTTGAAATGGAGGTGGGGGGAGGAGGGAGGGAGGAGGTAGGAGGTTTCTCAACCACTTCTGGGATTTATTAGCAAAAGGAAAGTAAGACCTGAGAGCTGAGTGATTTCTCAGCATCATGGTATTTACAGGTAGAGCTGGGTCTCTTGACTCCTGACTCCTTCCACTCTATCCCATTCGTATTCAGTAACTTCAGAAAAGATGGGCTAACCAGAATCGCAGTTATCTATAAGGCTGTTGTGCTACCTCTTGCTTCTCACCAACACATACCATGAATAAAATTAACTGCTCCCTCCTCTACATTCCTAGAACACTGTCCATAAAGCCAGTACAGCTCGTAAGGGCTAATGCACAATAAGTGGTTTATGCATAGCTATTATGCCCCAACCCCAAATGAGACCCAAGAAAGAAGGGTACAAAACATGTTCATATTTGTCTTCCCAATGCCTAACACAGTTCCTTCCACCTGCTGATTTTCATCAAATACTTCTGGAATGGAATTCAACCCATTATATTGCTATACTCAAAAATCATATTAGGGTTTCAGTACAAATGACTCAAATATATCATAGACAATCACATTATAAAGTTCAGTTTAAACTGAATTTTTAAAAGAGATCTCTCTGTAGGCTATTCTAACTAATTTATGACATTTTTCAAAGTATACTAAGTCATAAGGAATCATTTCCATTAAATACCTTGACTGCTCTCTTCCTTTCATGAAAACATTAACTCTAATCATTCTTTACATCTTTACTCTTAACATCTTTCATAAAGACCAATTCATCTTACATTAAACTTCAAAGCATCTTAATTTCATCCACACATTTTGCATTCCACAATATAAATGTAATTCCCTCTTTTTTCATACTTAGCATGAATGTTGATTATAGTCATTATATTATTGCAAATGTCCACAGATTTGTAAATAACTAAAAATGGAACGAAACCATACACACTGAACCATTTCAGAGGTTATCTGTGAGGAGAGCAATGCAAATAAGCCCATGCAATCAAAGAAGACTTTAACATTGTGCCCTGTGTGCCTTCATGGACTGAACCTTTCAGACCAGAAAAGAAAGACAAGCAGCCGAAAAGAAACAGCGGCCATAGTTCCTGACATCAGGCTGAGCTGAACATCTAGCTCTTTAGTTCTCTTTCTGCTTGAGTAGACTGGAGTGAATTTATGTTACTAGCCATCTAAAGAACCTGTCCAAGTCTGTAGTCAAGAGTACACTCCCTTAGCTGGAGTGATACATCTCTTCACCCCCTACATCCCTATTGGCATCTTATGTTTCCACCCACATAACTTCCTACTATCATAGTAAACAGAAGATGGAAAACTTAAGTGAAAACAAGCTTCTATTTCCCCAAATTTCATGTCCTACTTAATGGTATAAAGGCAGAAAACCTATATTGTACATACCCTGTTCAAGGCTGCTAGGACCAGTTTATGAATGTCATTCTTGAAACACTGTTTCTTAACCATATGTAGCTTATGTTGATATTCAGTATCTTCCCTGGAGTCTTCTGGCATGCCTAAATAAATAAGTAAATAAATAAGTAAATAAATAAATAAATAAATTCTCATAAAGATTTAAGCTGGGCAGATTGTCACTTTCATAGAAATGATCATAATTAACAATACATACACATGTTGTACTTTTTTCTAATGCATAGTTCCTTATCAAAGAAACAACCCTTATCTTTAAGGAATTTATAAAAGCAATTTATCATTGAATATAAAATAAATACAGTGCATGTGGATATTTACTGAATTTAGGGATAATTGGGCAACTGGTATTAAGGAGGGCACTTGATATAATGAGCACTGGGTGTTATTTGCAACTAATGAATCACTAAATTCTACCTCTGGCTGATAAAAAAAATTTTTTTAATAAAAAAAGAAAAATAAATAAATAAAGTAGCAGAAGTTATTATGTGGAGAAATTTTCTGTAGCAAACAATACCTTTTTTGTATGAATAAGCCATACTCATACAGAAGTTAAAAGATTTTTATGCAACAATGGACAACTTGAGAAAAGCTCAGTTATTTGGACTACAACATACAAAGGTCAGACATGAAATGCAGACATAAAAGAACAGCTGGAACGACAGTGAAAAGAAAAAAGATTTCAGTTTCAGCATTATGATGGTAAAGAGCATGTAGTTCTGTTAAAATTGCTCTAAGGCTGTATAATAGTGTTAAGTTACTTAAAGGAAACATAGTCTTTATTAAGCTACATGGTAACAAAACTGTCCTAAAACTTGAAAAAACAGGAAGTCAAAAATATTGGTTATATAATAGACTATATAATACAATTATTATGAATGATTGATGTCTCCAAAACCTGTGACTATAGAAATAATGATTAATAAACAATTCTTCATAATCTTTCACTTTAGTAATCTGTATGAACATGAACTATAAACTGGCTGCATATATAGCTTTTCATCTACCTAACAACAACAAAAACTTGAAGTCTGCCTACATGCCAGAGGTGTTGCTACATGTTGGGAATTCCACACTGAATAACAAAGGCTGGATGGATCTCCACCCTCCTGGAGCTTTCTGTCCTCATTTTAAAATGTATTCAAACAGGCTCAGACACTCACTACAGCTGTAGGACCTTGGCCAAGTCACTTAAATTCTCTGTGTCTTATTTTCAGTAACCAAGCCCATGTTAATTTCTGAAACTGCCCATTACATCCCAAGCAGACATAACCACTAAGAGCAGGCCTGCTGAGAAGCAAAAGCTTCATCACATGTAATGAGTCTCAATAAACATCCTTCTTACATTAAGACCAAACGAACATTTCCATAAATGTCATCTCTGGTCTTTGTTTTATCACTTGAGTTTCTATTGTCCACAGGAGATATAATTTCTTTTCCATGTAATAGTCCTTCAAATTGTATGTACTGCAAATGGTTTGAGGGAAGGCTCCATAACCTAACCATCTCCAGATCACCAAGAGTTTCAAGCATAGTGCTTTAGATATAACAGGTGTTCAATATATGTTTGTTGCACAAATGTATATTTAAAAGTGCCCACTCTGGAGTCAGGCTGCATAGGTTGAAAATCCGGCTCCATTACGTAAGTTGTGACCTTAAAATCTCTACATCTCAATGCCTCAGTTTCATCATCTGTAAAACGGCACACACACACACAGCAGTATCTGCCTTATGGGTTGCTGTGAGAATTTTATAAGTTTATATACATAAAGCACTTTGAATAATGGCTAACACATTTTAAGTCCTCCACTTGTTAGCTATTAGTTATTAATTACAAATGAATGGGCTGCATTACAATTTTCATATCACCCTAAATCATCTCCAGATTAAACAAATTCAGTTTCTCTAATTGTTCTTCCGGATGTGGTTTTATACTCACAATCACCTTCCTCTATACACTTCCAATTTGCACAAGTCCCTTCTTAAGCAATTTTACATTATTTCCTCTAGAACTGATAAAAGTGAAGAAAAAAACAATGAAATGATATTTTATTAAAATAACTGTACCTTTATAATTATTTTATTAAAGCCACAGAGACAATCACTTCAGTAACTTGTTACAAAAAAGAGGAGAAATTGAAAAGTACTAGATTGAAAGAAACTTAAAAGACATAACACCATATGTGATATGTGGTCCTGAACTGGATACTGAATTATATAAATTTGCTATAATGTGCACCTTTGTTACAATTGAGAATATCTGAATATGATCTAGTTAATAAATGAGTTTAGATATTATAAGCACCTACCCTCAAATTAACATGTTCAAATCAGAATCATAATCAACCTCAAAACTACTGGGGTACTGATACTATAGTTACTCACTGATATACAGAACGGTAAGATACAGTATGGCACAGTATGGGATAGTATGGTGTGCTATGGTAATATGGTATGGTAGCATAGAATAAAGTAGATGGTTAACAGTAAAGAAATGTATTTATATACTGATATGTTTCTAAATGTGTCAATTAATATGTATTTCCATACAAGAAATATAACCCTAAAGTTATAAAATTGTTTTCAAGGGCACTTGTTTAATATATCTAAGCATCATTATAAAAAACATCATTTATCATTTAAATACATCATTTCAAGTATCTAAAGATTATTGACTATTAATGTTGCTTCAGGGTCAATCTAAGAACAGAAGAAAAGAAATATTATATTGAAAATCTGCTTTTGAACTGAGAGAGTATTATTTTATTAATTAACAGATTTGGTTCTGAATGTCTTCTGCTTATCTTAAAAACTCAAATCCACCCTCAAAAGATTAAGGCTGACACCTTTCAGGATAATCAAAATGGTTCCATTTTGTTTTGTTTTTTACAATCTACAAAGTTCCAAAAAAATTGTAATAACATTTTCAAGCAAAATTATGTCTGTTAAATTATACCTTAAAAGTTGCCTGACAACTATGAATAGCAATTCATATGATTCAATTCAAAATATATTAATCGAATAGCTATTTTAGTTCAACGTACCAGGGGGTTTAAAAAAAAAAAAAAAGATGACTGAAGAAAGCCCTCTCCTTGAAACAATGTATAATCTTGTACTGAGTATACTCTTATTCTTAGAAACATAAAATACTAATATGACTATAGACAGTGGTAGATTTAGGAAGATTTCATTTAAAAAAGACACACGCACACAAAAATTGGGCTTTAAAAGAATTAGGAATTTTACTGAACAACAGCAAGTAATCCCCTCTCTGATATTCAGTAGTCAGAAAGTCCTGTCAAATGCATCTCCCCCCCATCTCTCAGATCTCTCCTCTGGTTCCATTGCTAGGCCCCCACCATGTCTCATCTGACTATCATGGGCTCCAACACAATCTCTCTGGAGGAAGCTTCCACCCTGACAGTCATTCTCCACAGCACAGCGTTATTGTTATAAATTGCAGATTTGGTCATGACACTACAGTTTTTACAAACACCTTTAATAAATTTGAACTGACTTCTGTTAGAAAAGCACCCACTGCTCAGTGTTGTGCTCAAGCCCTTGACTTCACGCCTCTGCCAGTCCCACGTTCATCCTCGGACACCGATCTCCCCACACGCCACGCTTCATTCACCCCCAGACCACGTGTGCTCTCTCCTTCTGCCTGAAATATCCTGCCCAGCCTTTCTACCAGGTCAGTTTCACACACTCTTCAGCTTCAAATATCTCAATCTTGACCTACTCCTTTGACTAAATTACCTGTGCCTCCACTAATATTCTCAGAGCCTTTTATATAAACCCGTGGCTGTAACAGCTCCTCTCATACTGTCTGGTCATTATGCATTTACATATCTGTCTACTGCAAAGCTCTGATAATGGTACAGTTATGCCTTTTCCATGCATTTCTCATAACTGCAGCCATCACGATGTTTAGAACATAAGAGGTACTTAATAAATATATATTGAATGAATGGAGGAGCAGGTGTTTTAAATATGGGATTTAGAGGACAAACAAGGTCACAAGAGAGGTAAGCAGGAGGTAAAGAGGAGAGGATAGGCGCTACTGAGGTTAATGAGTAAAAGCCATGTGGTTCTATTTGATAAAGATTAATTCAACTACAGAGAAAAAGAAGGACTGAAAAGAGCAAAAGAGACAGTGTGAATACTAGTTAGCTATTTGTATAGTTCGGACAAGAAACAAAGCAACTTGGATAGCAACAGAAATAAAAAAGAATTATCAGAGGGGACACTCTCCTTGGAGGTAAATCTTCATAATTTATATTGTGGTGATTTCTTGTGTAAATAAGTTACTGAATTTCCTTATGAATTAATCTATCTCTTTCACACATCTTTTCCTCTTTTTTTTATTTTTGGATTAGTGGGAAGATTTACACTTTGTTGGGAGAAACTGGTCCTTTACTTTTTGCTTAGAAAGTTGCTATTACACAAAAAGTAAAAAAAATCCATTAAAATTGCCATCTCTTCCCATATCTATTATGTAACTTACCTGGAACTATGAAATGTAAAACAGCTCTTAGTCCCTCCAGCTGCACTGATAAGGATGCCTCATGACTTTTCATAACTGTTATTATTTTAGGGGCCACTGCTGCCATTGTATCCAGAGTCACACTGCTGGAGATAGAACGTTGAAATGCTTATTAAAAGTACAGCCTGATTCCATTGTACAAACACCAAGTTGAAATAAGTATAGGAAAACAGAACCATTCTATTTTATCAGAAAAAAAAACTGTATGAAAATGCATTTGAATTCAGTAAGACGAGCGTACATATTTTAATTCTTATTTAATTAAACTCTGACCTCAAGAAGTGGAACTCTTCTTTTTAGTTTCACAAAACACAACTTTCTTCCAATCTACACATGGGTCACTGGCAACAACCCTGAAAAGTAGGTGTTATTATCTGAAAAGTAGACATTGTCCAGATGAAGAGTTCAGGCTGACGGAGGTTACATATCAAGGTCCTATCACTAGAAGGTGACGGAGCCAGGACTGGAATGCCAACTTGTCTGAGCCCCAAGGTCAGGGCTCTTTACAGCAGAGCAACTGGCCTCTTCCAAATTAACACCACTGGACTTCCTATTAGGTATTTTTAATTCATTTTATTTGCATTAAAGTCTTAGTTTCTCTAAGGTATTTTGGTTTTCTTTTTAAGATTTTATTTATTATATTTGACAGCAAAAGACAGTGAGAGAGGGAACACAAGCAGGGGGTAGCTGGAGAGGGAGAAGCAGGCTCCTCTCGGAGCAGGGAGCCCGATGGAGGGCTCAATCCCAGGATGCTGGGATCATGACCTGAGCTGAAGGCAGACACTTAACGACTGAGCTACCCAGGCGCCCCTAAGGTGTTTTAGCTCTTCTTTCTTTTCCATATGAAGAAACGCCACTTGACTAGACCTCGGCAGGTACTACCAACTTTAAAAGAGGTAGGCCTTGCTTTGCCCAGCGCCCTCTCACCTGAAACCTGCGCCTATCAGAACCTTGTCCTTGCTCCACATGGTTCTGTGGTCCCTGTAACACAGTCCCTCCCGCCCACCTGAAAGTCCCAGCTTAAACACATGCCCTCCTTGTAGCCTCCCTTGTTTGGTCATTCCATTCACTCCCCTCTAACCACTGTGCCCGCCACACATCCCCGCTGTTGTATTCTCTCACAGTATTGTTTTTTTGGGTTTTTGTTTTTTTGTTTTTTTAAGATTTTATTTATTTATGTGACAGAGATAGAGACAGCCAGCGAGAGAGGGAACACAGCAGGGGGAGTGGGAGAGGAAGAAGCAGGCTCCCAGCAGAGGAGCCCGATGTGGGACTCGATCCCAGAACGCCGATCCCAGAATGCCGGGATCACGCCCTGAGCCGAAGGCAGACGCTTTAACGACTGCGCCACCCAGGCGCCCCCTCTCTCACAGTATTGTAACTCTGTTCACATGCCAGGCTCCCCCACTAGACCACGAGTTCTTTAGTCACAGGCACATGGTCCTCGTGAACTTTGAATCCTCAGGACTAAAACTTGACATATTTTACATATGAGGAAAGAGCCAGGAGCACGGATTGCACACAATCTACAGATACTTAAACTGTTGATTATCCCACCTTGTTTTTGTCTCTCATGAAGGTTCACTCCCAGGACCATGAAAATCACCATTGGAGATAAACTTGGCACTCAAATATTTAAGGACAATATTTAAATAAAAGAAATATGACTCAAAGATATGATATATATAAACATAAATAGACTAGCTGGACTTATGTTAAAAACAATATAACCCTATTCCTTAAAAGCCTACAGATGTGCCAGCTGACCATGCTATATGCATTTCATTTATTCATATTTAATAACAGTATTAATGATAATAGCTGTGATTTACTGAGTGCTTAAAATGTACAGGCATTATCCTAACTTTGTAAAAATCAGCTGATTTAATACTTACAGTATAAATTACAACTTATGAAGTTATTACTATGATCCCTCTTTACCAATGAGTAACCTGATGTTTAAAGATCAAATTGGCTCAAATTAGTGGGAAAGCGGGGACACAAAATAATTTTACTGCAACAGTTGTGCCATTTATTTTTTTCTTTTGAAAATTTTGAAGTTACTCAGACTACACCAAAGTTACTTCACCTTCTTAGGCCTAATACAGTGCAAAAAGGCACCGAGCATATCCTGCAGCGAGCACTTCCGTATGCAATTCAGTTTTGGTCTTTTAAACAGTTTTTTTTTTTTTAAGCCAGTACTTCTCCCCTCCCCTCACTCAGCCCTCCACTCCCCACCCTACCCTGTCATCCAGCCCCCAGAGCAGGAAGAGAAGACACAGTTAATTCAAATGAAAGAATAATAATAAATATTAGTTGTGAAAAAAGCAACAACTAGAAGCCACATTATGATTTTATCTCATATACCTTTCACACATAATAATTTAAAAAACCACTTAAAGTTACATGCTGTATAACTGCCATTTTTCAAAATGGTCAACACCAAGCACAGAGTACAAAAGCCAACCTTCAACACGTTTCTACCATTTCTATCATCCCTTTCAACAGTCGGATAAAATAAATCTGTGGTATCAGTGACACAAGATTACATTCCCAATGTTTCAATCTGCAACTATCTTATGTTTTTCTTTTAATTCTTAGAAATATGCTTGACATATTGATATTCTACCTGGTCCAAGAGTATATGTTTGGCATTAAGTCCATGAATCTATATTACCTTCCTTCAAAGAGATGATTTAGCATTTTACAGCCACTCTCAGCAACTTCAGGAGAATGTATATGCCTCTGCATTAACTCCAATACATTCAGGTATATTCCTTTTGACAACAGGATTTTTCTGAAATTAACTATAAAATTTTTAATGTTACTCACAGAAATGAAAGCACATTTTCATAATTTTGCACAAAGACACAGAATATTAAGATAATCCAAATGCATAGAAAAATACAAGTATACATGGAATTTGTATTTCATTGTAACTGAAAGATCATTAATCTTTATTTCTCTAAAATATACACTATTTCAATTTTTTCACATTTATTAACCATTTAGGTTGAGGTTTTGATTTGTAAAGTTTTACTCGTAGAGTGAGTAGACTGGTACTAATGTAATCCCATCCATGTGAAAGACATGTTTCTGATGTTTTAAAATAATGCTCTCCAAAATAAGAATGAAAGTTACATTTCATTCTAACATTTATAACAGGTTCACAAAATAACTGCACTTATATAGAGCTAAGACTTGCTACGTATGCTAGACACTAGTGAGCTGGGAATCAGTTACAGGTGCATGTAGATACTGACCATCTCTCAGCTCTTGGGGAGCAGGGAGAGTGGGGTGAGACAAGGGCTGGGGCCACGCTGGGCTGCCTTCAGCCTTGAGCTACCTTCTCCATTTATCCCAGTGGACTGTACAAACATTATTCTTTCTGTGTATGCCATCGTGTGCAAAGGGATGGAAAGCACTTATAGAGAGAATAATTACGTAATTTCACAAAGCAATGCCAAAGCTGAAGAAATACAGATATGGGGGCACCTGGGTGGCTCAGTCAGTTAAGCACCTGCCTTAGGCTCAGGTCATGATCCTGGGTTCCTGGGATCCAGCCCTGAGTTGGGCTCCCTACTCAGCAGGGAGTCTGCTTCTCCCTTTCCTTCTCCCTCTGCCCCTCTCCCTGCTCATGCTCTCTCTCTTTCCCTCTCTCTCTCAAATAAATAAATAAAATCTTAAAAAAAAGAAATACAGATATGCTTTACAACTGACTTTACACTATATGTGGGAAAGTAACTATATCCCAACAATGATTACAGAATATTTTTCCTTTCTAATAGACTTCTTTTACTAAATGCAAATTCATTATCTTGAAGTTTCCATAGAAATATCAATTGTCTTCAAGACTCTATATAAATATCAATTCCAACATTACACGCTGTAATTCAACACTCTGAAAGTGGCAGGAAATGAAATTTAGAAAATGTTAAGTACTACAGAGCGTCCCAACTTTGGATGGTTCAACTTCTGATGGTGTGAAAGTGATACACATACAGTAGAAATCATACTTCAAATTTTGAATTTTGATCTTTTCCCAGACTAACGATATGCGGTATGATACTCTTTCTTGATGTTGGGCAGTGGCAGTGAGCCACAAAATTACGAGTGAACAAACAATACACTTAGCACACACTCTCTACCTCTCATTCTGTTTTTCACTTTCAGTACAGTATTCAATAAATTACGAGACAGTCAACACTTCATCATAAAATAGGCTTTGTGTTACATGATTTTGCCCGTCTCTAGGCTAATGTAAGTCTTCTGAGCACATTTCAGGTCAGCTAGGCTAAATTATGATGTTCAGTAGGATACATGTATTGAATGCATTTTCAACTTTCAATATTTTCAACCTACAATGGGTTTACTGGACATAACCCCATCCTAAGTCAAGAAAGATCTGTATTTTGAAAATGAGTTATCAACCTCAATTTGGGAAAGGAAGAAATGATAAAAAATAGGGAAAACTCAGAAATAAGTGGAACTGATATACACATTCTAAAATGCTGCCAAAATCTGAAAAACTCATACCTTTTAAAGACACCCAGAATATCACACCTTAAAATACGATAAGTTGGTTATTTTGCTTGGTCATGTCGGAAGCTTTAACAACCCCTCCTAAAGTAGCTAAATTCTAACCAAGGGGATACTTTAAAAGATGCAAGTCCCTCTAGACCAGCAGTTCTCACACAGCAAAGAGCATCAGAGCCACCCAGAGGGACTGCTGAAAAACAGATTGCTGGGCTCCAAACCCAGAATTTGTGATTCAGCAGGTCTGAACAGGGCCCTAGAATTTACATTTTTAACAAGTTCCCTGGAGATGTTACTGTTTCAGGCACCACACTTTGAGAACCACTGTCCTGGACATTAACCTAACTTTTGACTTAAAAATTGAACTTAAAAATTGAGAATAGAAATTTCAGCAAACACCGGACCTAGAAAAAATTACATCACGGAGTCACTTCAGAGTTCACAGAACATTTCAGACATCATATCTCATTTACCATATATCTACACAATAGTCCTGACCTCTTCCACTCCATTTTAGCAATCTACTACCTGCTTTAAAGAGCCAATAATAATATGCAACTTCCTTCAGCTCTTCGGTCAATATTCACCACCTTTCCTGGTTGCCTTGTCACCATTTTATCGCCTCTGACCCCTAACACATATCCTCCTTCTTTGCTTCATTTTTGTTTCATAGCTACCTCACATATCATATATTTTATTTTGCCTTATTATCTGTCTTCCCCACTAGAGATGAAGCTCCCTGAACCTGGGAGTATTCTGTTTAACTGATATATCCCTAGTGCCTAGGTCACCGTCTGGCAACAGCTCAGTAAACATTAACTGAAATAATTAATTAAATGAGGAAAACATCACACGAGATGTTCAAGCTTTGGCCTGGGTAACACCATGGCAGAAACCAGTTCTTCTGCCCGCCAGTCCAGTCATTTTTCTAGAAAACCACATCGAGCCCTGCATACCCAATGTTTCCAAGTGTCTTTCAATGAGAAGTTGCCACAGAGGTTGGTGACCAAGCTGCTCAGTTCTAAATATTCTCCTAAGGCGGAACTCCAAGAACAATACAAGGGATCTGAGTACAGTTTACCCAACAGGCGGCCAAGAACAAAGGGGTAAGGAAACAGGCAGAGCAGGGCACTGATTCTGAACAAAGAAATCAAGGTTGACTCCAAATGTAACTAATCCTCAGACACTAGTTATTTTGTGGGTGTATCAGAGATGCCCACAGGGTGAAAAACTACAGCACAACACAATATGTATATATACTCAAGGTTGCTCTCCTCTCCTAGATGGGACACACAAAAGCAACCAAGTCTGGTCCTCATTTTCAAGAATGAGATCCCACCCAGGCCTCTGCACAGAAGATGGGAGATTTGAGGACAGCGATTCCCTTTTCTACCACTCCTACTCTGACTCATCATCCCAGAGGGCAACCCCTGTCTGTCTGTAAGGGCTCTTGCCGTTCAAGTTTTTTTATTAAAGTGCCATCTGAGAGGTGGAGCGAGAAAGGAGGAAAAGGAAGAAGAAATTATTTTCCTCTTGATTTGACTTAAATAACAGCATCAAGAAACATGCTTCAAGTGGTTTCTTGATTCCTTTCACTCGATGCAGGTTTTCTACTAACAGGTGGTGCTAGCATTGATCTCTGTTTCCGGCTTTGCGTGTTTTTCTCTATTTTGCTCCCTCCAAAAATATCCTGCAAAAGCTGCCAAGTCCCAATGCCTTTCTGATGAGTTTTCTCCCAAGATTTTCTGGCAGTATTTCCTGTTCGTGGGGGCCTGCAATCTGAACAGCCAGAGCCTCAATTTTAAAACCCAGAGTCTTTCCAAAGGTATAATAGCCATTTTTTGTCTCCTTAATAATGGAAAGCTATAAGGCTTACACGTAAAGGACAATTTTATCAGATTTTAGAATGGTGAATATCTCTCCACCCACTGCATTATCTAGAAAGTGTTCCTTAAAAAAGAACAGGAACAGTATATAAAAGAAAATGGAAAAAAGTCACCATTTGGTACCAAAAAAAAAAAAAAAATCCCACTCAATTTAAGGTAAAAGTCCATCAATGAAAAACTGGTTCATAAAAATAGGATATAGGTGTACATTGGGAAACTACACTGCCATTAAAAATAAAAATATGAAATTTTACATTTATCAGCACAAAAAAGAAAATGTAAAATCTGCTTATAAAATTATTAAAATTATCCCATTTCTTCAAAAATAGAAAATATATAGTATATGTCACGGGTGAGTACACACACAGAAATTCAGGAAAAAAATCAAAATTTTATTTTCTTTTTTATCCTTTTACCTATATATCAATATCTCTATATATCAGATACATATTTCTACATATTTGAATTTTTATAAGAAATTGACTTTATAATTTAAAAAAATACAAAATGTGTTTCCTCGTATTAAAAAATGGTTCACCTCTTACCGTTTTGTTCTAACAGAGTCGACAATGCATTTGCAGATGCCTGGAAGACTTCTTTTGATGAGGAATGCATCAGCATGGAAAGCATCACTTCCCTATGAGCTGGGAACCTTTCACAAATTCAATCACAATATTAATGGTAGTCTTCTTCATAATTAGTTCAAATATTCATATAAACAACATTTCAAGCTACATCCACTTATAAGAGTGAATTATAAACAGTTTTATATTTAAAAGAAAGTTCAAATCCACTAAATACTAATGAATCAGTATTTCTCTGTTTCTTCAAAGTTGATAAGCAGTAGGGGGGAAAGACTCAGCAAATATATAAAGAAGTATTAAGAGTAAAAGGGTAAAGTGAAAAAAAGAAGATAATGAAAACAAGAAAAGGAAAATGAAAATCATAAAGAGGCATCATGAGTTTTAAAAGTGTAGAGCATAATATACTTTCTTTTAATAATGTATTTATTTTAACTCCTATGGATATTGAGGTATCAATGTGCTGTGAGCTGAAATTTAAAAACTGCACCATGAACCTAACCTCTTAAAAAGATTGCTCAAAGTGGATTAGGATGCTGGTTTAACATACAGTTTTCAAAAGAATTACTGTTTCCTTTCAAAAAGGAGAGGTATCATTAAACAGCATCTGTGTTATTAATTCTCTCCTGGTTGGCAATGGATCACTATACAAACAGATTCTCAGGATTTGAGATGTAGACTATTACTATTTAAGTTTCCAAGATAAGTCATTCGGAAGTCATTAAAAGCAAGAGCATACCCAGAGCAAACATAAGCATTTCCATAAAGCACAAAGGCTCATGGCCATGAAACAGCTCTGATATACACAAAACTCCTGTGTACAGTTTGCATCTTTGAGAAAGGGGGCTGGTCTTATGAAGCTTGAATTCCACTCCTGTAGAAAGCCTCCTCAAGAGCTGACACCTACAAATAGTCCTCTCAAGAGAAGACAGGTCAACAATGCAATATCAAGTGAGGAATCACTAAGGAGGCCTCTGACCACATTTCATTCCTGATATTGACAACCTGCTAGCTAGTCACTGCAACAGAAAAGGTCACAGATGGTTCTGCCATCTCTGTCACCTGAGATTAATTAACAGAGCATTTTTAAATGATCAGCTAGAAAACCGAAAGGTTCTTTTCTCAATGATTCATAATTTCTAAATGACTCTTGATTCTAAGTCATGGGGTAATAACTCTCAAACACATCAGGGATCAAAATATTATATACACACTACTATTTTGTGGCAGCACTTGAAAATACATGCCTATATCAAAAATATTTCTAACAATAAAAGTTGCAGTTACAGTATTTTATATGGATCGGTTAAAAATGTAACTAAAATTTTCTAACATATAAAATCAAAACTACTGACTGGCCATCTTCATCTCCAATCTTCTCATGTAAACTGTTTTGGTACATAAGGAGATTGTTAAGGGCCCAGCATGCAGCTTCCTGGATCAGGGGAGAAAAAAGAAACTTGTCAAAACATAAATTATTCAACAAACATAATTTTGAATAACTATAATATTTATGAAAGAGTCTAACCTGCACGTGCTTGTTCTTCCTATGCCACGTTAATGCTTTGTAACAAGCTTCCAACCAGAACAACTTATCTTCTTCCTCATCATCATTCTCCGGATTCTCATTCTTTTCCTCTAAGTCTTGATTTAAGAAAATGGTCTCAGCTTGAAAAAAAATATAAACATACGACTTACAGTTTGAATGACCAACGTGAAGTCCGTATTTTGAAACATTATGAACAAAATGAGGTATTCCTTAGTTGTGGCCTTAGTTCATTACAAAGACTTTTTACATATATTCCACACTTCAGAATACTGCTATTCCATCAAATGAGGAAGAGAGAACCAAACAAATCTAATAGACTAGAAAAAGAGTAATTGAGATTAGCTGCCTAATAACAAAGCTAAATCAAGGACGTATTTACTCGTGTACGAAGTGGGAAGGGTGTACTTCTCACAACTGTTAGTTCCCTTGAAAGTATCTTCTACTAGAAAATGAATTACATTAGGACAGAGAAGCCATTTAATGATTCCTTCTCTACACATGACTTTCTTGTTATAATGATGTCTTGTTATAATGTTCACACTCAAGATCCAAAGCAGCTGTTAAGAATCTCCTTTTGAGTACAGTCACTTACTGAGAAGCGCTAAGCAGCTGAGCCCCGCGATCTGTAACGTGGCGTTCTCTGAGTATCGCCGCACAGCTTTCACCACAAACTCGTGCACCTCATTTAATACCAGAATATTAAAAAAATTACCTAAAAGGCAAGTGAGATATTAGCTGAATTTTCAAGCATGGATCTTAAATTACCTTGAATTATACAACAGTATTTAAATCAATAAATACGAAGAGAGAATATTTTTAATGACATGAAGATACATATTAATTTAATTAAAATAGCATAATATGATCACATTAAGGTTTAAAAATTTATTTCATGCAGTCATTTAATTATCTTACTTAGACAATGGAACTGACTGAGCAAAAATTTTGATATGTTTGGGTTACATTAATTTTGTGTTCTTTCACTCCCTCTCATGCCGTTATCATATAAAACAATGAGGTATCTGTTATGCATGGCACTGCAGTATTTGCCGTGTGGAACAGCTTGACTTTCTAAAGATGAGGAAGAAATCCCTCACTTGCGACTAAATGCTTTGGCTGAACCCTTCTCTCACTTAAAGGAATGCTGCTCAGAAAACTCATTGGCACACATTGTTACTTGATCTTATCTGTGATGATCTCAGAAAAGAAAAAAAAAAGAGAATATTTCACCCCCTCTAACCCGAACCAGGAAGAAGCCTCACCCCTTTCTCCATTCACTTTTCTGAGAATCAACACATCATTCAAAAATCTAAATCCTTATGAGGTAGGAATTTGTAAATGCTATTCTACATACACGTGCCTCCTTCCATTTAAGCTCATTTGTAACTCTCTAACAGCCTTGGAAAGTCATTTCTAAAGATTCTCTTAAGACTACTTTTACCAACTTATCTAAACTTGGGTGGTCCCTTCACCTTCTTCTTCCCTCCTATGCCACTGCCAACAGCTGCTCTACCATTGACCAACTGTGTGACTCTGGGCAATACCAGTGAGACTGGCCCTCTCTTACTTTCAGACAATTTATATGAAAATGCATAGGAAATTATATAAGGCCTTTAAATGCATGAAACTCATCATTAGGTTACATTTACTTGACAAAAATGCTAAATATTTATTCATTGACTTTGGGTTTTTATTTTAATTAGGAAAAGAAAGTTAAGCTTCTTCTGAACGGTAACAAGGCAATAAATTCTCTAGTCAGTAAATGGGATGGATAATAATCTGTTAAGAGATAAATGAGAAAAAAAAAAAAAAGAAAAGCAACCTTATCTGAAGATCGAGTTGGTTTTTTAATACTGGATCGTGTTAACTCCAGAGAGAGAGCACGGAAAAGAAGTAGCCCAGAGTCGCATTACCAGCATTGGTAATGACTCAAGTTGGCTGGGGCATTCTTCTGCTTTGCGCTTCACATTTTCTACGTGTTATGCTTATTCTTTAGTATGTATCAACTACTGACATAGTTATACTTTAGATATACCACTAACAACAAGATAAGACTTCTCTTACATTATGCACATCAATTTTTGCCACTGCTTTTAAAACTCTAAGCATGGCAGAACAGTTTGCTCTTTTACAATATTTCCATCCAGTGGATGTCAATATGCTACTTACCAACATACAACATATGTACGCTATATATGCTTCGATCATATAGACCATGATAATAAATTAACCAAGAATCATAACTCACCTAATGTAAGCCTATGGAGCAAGCAGCAACTTACTTCTTGAATTTTTTCATTGACAGGGAATGCTTTCATGGCTTCTACCACAATATTGTAACACCTGACATTGCCACTCATGAGGACTTCAACATTATTGCCTAAATTTAAAGAAATAATAATTATCCAAAGGTAATAATCTCACATTTGAAATATACATACAAAAACATCTTGTACATTTTGTAAATACATGCCAGCATAAAGGCTATACTTCCAAATTTAAGTATCATGTTCTGTCAAATAGCTGTAAAAAACAGTATGCTCATTGCTAATATAATAGGATTCAGGACTCTTCTCTAGCATTAAGGGAAAATTGCTTTACTCCTGTTTCTTGGCTTAAAAACAAACAAAATGAAGGGATAATCGATATGGCTTTTATGTAAGTCTAAAAATGTAATGTCTTGACCATAAATTTTCAAATAAATGAATTTGGGGCCCATTTCCTAATGAGCCACTGCTCCACTGGATAATGCCTTTTACATTGTTCCGTTTTCTCAAACCAACAAAAGGAAAACCAGAATCGTGTCACATAACAGAACAGCTAAAATCAACTATGACTTATTTCCTGCCCATTCCAGAAGGGCAGCAGAAGAGCAGCCAGCATAACGGGCAGCAAAAATCTGAAGGCTCTGAGATGGATGGGGAAAAGCATGGGGGAAGCAGGGGATATATGACTAAGGGACAAACACAGGTGAACCAGAAAGGAAGGAAAGAAGCTACTGGGAAAGGCAGTTAGTCAACAGAAAGACTGAGTATATGAACCCACGTGGAGAAAACAAACCGACATTTCTGAATGAAATATTGACTATTATTTAAAAACAAAAAAGGTGTTTGCAAGCATTTTTCTGTCTTTTTTGGCATAACCAAACTAACCGTTTTTCCAAAAATATATTTTTAATGTTTAAGTTGTATTTTAAAGAGCATTGAATACAGGAAAACATGTTATAATAAAAGTAAATGGCCTCTGAAAATAATTGTCTGCTTTTACTCAGAATAGCAGACATGATTTGCCCTAAGACTCAAAAGCAAACATCTCTCAATCAGAATCAGTGTTTAAAACATTTCATTCTTCTTATTTTTAGTTGCTACTTTCTTTGACCTTTGCATTCTGAATCAACACATTTTTCACTGCAGTTATATCAGATGTGGGTGGAAAACAATGAATTTCAAAGCAGCCAGCCCAAAACAAATAAATAAATGTATAAATATAGCCGAGGAAAAGTAAAATGAAAAATATATTCAGTTTGTTGACGGTGGATGACTCACAAATTTTAAAGTATGTCCATTCTCTATTATAGTGCAGCCCCATCTACTTTCAAATGTTCAATTTCCCACAGATAAGAAAACAATGGATTTTATAACAATTACGAAGAAAGAGCATCCTTTCACAATGGGATTGGGTTTTTACTAAAGACTCACATCTGCAGATTTCCCTGTCTGAAACCATGCTGCATATTATATATACTATACCACAGTACACACGTAGGAAATACAAATTATGTAATCACACTATCGATATTTTTATACTTATTACATACCGGGTACTATTCTGCATTTTTCAACTTTTTTAACCATTTAATCCTCACAACTTCACATGGGTGAAGATGAAAGCATCACTAGATAAATGCATGTGTATATCCTGGACGAACTCACATATGTAATCCATGAAATACTAAATGCTCACATGTGCTTACAAAAGTAATAGATTCAGAAGCATGATTATAGCCCATTAGCAGTCACTGGTACCATACACAGCAAATTAATTTCTTCTTATTTGTACTTTCTTTGTGATAGAAGTGCCTAGATTTCAAAGCACCAAGAAAATGCTAAACAAGAATCATTATAAAGCTCAAACTTCATCCTGTGGCTTTTCAAGCCCTTCAAGATCTGCTTATGTCTCCAGCCTCATCCACTGACTCTTATCAAGCCCTGCCCCTCACCTTCCTTAAATGACACACAAGCAGACAGTCCGGGCTGGGCATATGCATATGTGTGCGTGCACACACACATGCACACACACACACACACACTCTTAAGTACACAGTTTACTGAACTACTTTTATCCTTTTTTCATTAATTATTATTTCTTTCAATTTAAATTCAATTAATTAACATGTAGTGTAGTATGAGTTTCAGAGGTAGAGGTCAGTGATTCCTCAGTTGTATATAACACCCAGTGCTCATTACATCACGTGCCCTCCTTAATGTCCATCACCCAGTTACCCCATCCCCCCACGTCCCTCCCCTCCAGCACCCCTCAGTTTGTTTCCTCTGATTAAGTCTCTTATGATTTGTCTCCCTCTCAGATTTTATCGTTTTATTTTTTTAATTGTTTTGTTTCCTAAATTCCACATATGAGTGAGATCATATGATAATGATCTTTCTCTGACTGACTTATTTCGCTTAGCATAATTCCCTCTAGTTCCATCCATGTCATCACAAATGGCAAGATTTCTTTTTTTTCTTTTTTTGTGGCTAAGTAGTATTCCACTGTATATATATATATATATATATATATATATATATATATATATATACCCCATCTTTATCCATTCATCTCTCCATGGACATCTGGGCTCTTTCCATAGTTTGGCTATTGTGGACTTTGATGCTATAAACATCGGGGTGCAGGTGCCCCTTCAGATCACATTTGTATCTTTGGGGTAAATACCCTGTAAGTGCAATTGCTGGGTCATAGGGTAGCTCTATTTTCAGCTTTTTGAGGAACCTCCATACTGTTTTCCACAGTGGCTGCACCAGCTTGCATTCCCACCAACAGTATAAGAGGGTGCCCCTTTCTCCACATCCTCACCAACATCCGTTGCTCCCTGTCTTATTAATTTTAGCCATTCTAACTAGTGTGAGGTGGTATCTCATTGTAGTTTTGATTTGTATTTCCCTGATGTCGAGTGATGTGGAGCATTTTTTCATGTGTCTGTTGGCCATTGGTATGTCTTCTTTGGAGAAATGTCTGTTCATGTCTTCTGCCCTTTCCTTGATTGGATTATTTGTTCTTTGGGTGTTGAATTTGTAAGTTCTTTATAGCTTCGGGACACTAGCTACTTTTATCTTCTTGAATGCACTATGCTCTCTCTTGTTCCAAGATCTTGACACTTACAATGCTCACTGCCTGGGACACGCTGCCTGCACTCCCACTTCACCTCAGACATCCCTACACACAAAACTCTCATCATTAAAGTCTCTACTAAGAGACCTTGCCTCCGTTCTTGTTTTTCTCATAACCCCAGGTACTTCTGCCAATATTTACCTTATAATACATCGTAATCACCTATATTATCTATATCTGGCACGGTACCATGGGCTCTGAGAAGGCAAAAGACATGTCTGTATTTTCTGCTACTGTTTCCCAGCACCAAGTCCTGAGCCAGCTGCCCGACAGCATCAATAAATACAAATTAATTAAGGTAATAAATAAATAGGATTCCCATCTACAAGTTTCTACATAACAAAAAATATTTTTAAAATGCACTCAGAAAGGAGATAACTTGTAATTTTTCATATACAAAAAAGAAATCCAGCACATGAGGTACTTACAAGGAATTGCTAGGGAGTGTAAACAGTGCAGGACATGAAGCACAATTTCCTCTTCATCTTTAAAATTTTTTAACGCATTGAGCAAGATCATATAATCTTTATTCTCAACAAATTCAGTCAGCTGCTCCTCTGAAACTAGAAAAATGAAAGACAAAATACTGTAGAAGTTTAAAGATGATATAAAAGTTTAATTACTTAAAAAATATAATATTCATGCTAATTGTATGAGAAACAGTAAATACAACAGACATAAAGCACATTTTACCCAAACCCTTTCTAAGAATTTTATAATGGGGGGAAAAAGAATTTCTTTTTGACCTGTATTAGTTTAGTGTTTTAAAATGTAAAAGTGTTAGTGACCAAACAATTCTCAGAAAAACAAAATTATTTACAGTTTCATTTGGGAAACTGACCAACGGCTAATAAAGATGGTCTATTGCAAGTGAACATATCACAGTGCTTTAAAAGGAGTGGCTAATGGTACACTGTTGAAAGGCAGCTCAATTCAAAAAGGGTGAACTTCAGCAAATGACAAGCAATTAGACTTTGAAGTACTCTGTCTCAATGGTCTTGATTTCATCAGAAATTATTAAAAATTTTCATAATTAAAGTCTTTTTTTTTATCAGACCAATAGTTCCATTTGGAGTCATTGTATTGGGTGGGTAGCTCAAAAACATGTATACCATTCTGGTTTTTCTAGCGTGAGGATGACACAAAGATGCTGGAAAACACAGCTCTCTTTGTGATCAGCATTACTTTTTTGTTTTTCAACTTGATACCAATGTCCATATAAAATTATTGAAATTGGCTAGGTTCTTCTAATAAGTGAGGAGTATCATGGAACTTTCTCATTTTATAGAGCAGTTTCCACAGTATACTTTTAAATTTTGCGAATTCACTTTACAAGTGCCAGTAAGTCCCAGGGTACTTGATAGTCCTAGAAAACTCAGAAATTTTTCTACTCTATTTGTAACCAAAATACTGTCAGTACTGACACTATTTCTATTGAATAAGAGCTTCCTTTTAACATTCCCTGGTCCTTCTCCATATGTCCTGGATGGGTCCCACAATGCTGGTCAGAGAGTGATATTAGCCCTTCTTCCATCAATAAGAATGTGCCCTTAAACTGCAACACAGAAGATGACAGACCTATGAGACAATGGAACCTCACTCAGATCTGCCCGGTTCTTATCAAAAGCTTAGTTGCAAGATAAAACATTTATAGAAGATATCCCAAAAGACATGCAGTTCCTTGATTCCCCACTCACAGTAAACCCTTTTCTCTGCCAAGTCCATTCATCAGAGAGCTGGGTTCCAGGACCATGCTGTTCTGACACTTGAGAGAGTCTCTTTCACTGAAATACACTTTGTACTCCCTATAAAATGTGTGTACTTTATCATCTCACCCAGGGAAACCCAAGAGAGTATTTTCCCAGGTCTCCTATGACTGATCACTTCTCCTGATAAATGGATTTATTTTTATCTCAAATAACTTTGTAACAAGCGACCTTTAACTCTTTTTTGCCTGACAGAAAGCAGAGAACCAGATTTCTGGTCCATGCCTTGACAAGGATACAGGACCTGGAGTCACTAGTAAATTTAACCAGGCTTTATATTATTTTCCCTTCACACATTTTCCTCACCCATTTTTTTTCTCTAATGTATTATAAATATCTGTAAGCTGTTTAAAGTCTTTTTGAAATGAGACAAGAATTAAATAGTAGATGTTGATCTATTCCATTCCTGGAGGGGCCAGAAACTCAAGTAGCAAACTGATCTAGACACAGAACCCACATAAGTTATTCTTATCCTAAACCTCCGGCACTGTTGATTCTCATAATGATGCAGAAGGAGCTCTCAAAAAATGGTGGCAAATTGAACGGCAGTGGTGGTAACTAGTTGTGTGCCCACAGGCAGGTTGCCTATGTCACCTCTCTGATCTATTCCCTCATCAAGTCAGTGGAAGGAGGAACGGTTCCAACCAACTCCAAAATTACATGATTATCTCTGTTATCAATCTTAGTCTCATGAGATAAAATACATATTTGTCTTTTTCCTAAGGACACTCTGCAAACCTCCTGGTTCTTCATACAGAGCCTTTAACAATTTCTAAAATCCCTGGAAATGACTCAACGTCATAAATCCAAATTTAATCTATGCTCTGACTTCACAGTTCTATTTTTTCTTTCTTAACACCTACACATCCGGTTTGCAAAGTGAACCTTAAGTCTTGTTAAGCAATGGAAGAAAGTCTACTACAATTGCATAATTTATAACCCATGAATGAAATTTGTTCCACAAAACAAGTGGTATTTCTGAATTAACCCCATTATTTATCCTTGACTGACAGCCCCCACGTCTTCATAAATAGTAAAATTTTAGATACCTTTTTATCATAATTATATTCTACTTTTCCCTTGCTTCTTATATAAATATGAAAACAGAGAATCTGATGTTTTTAAATACCTCTTTCAAACAGCACACGTAAAGCTTTGCATCCAAGTTTCTGGATTTCGTCATTGGCTGAAAATGTGCGCATGGCATCAAAAATTAACAAGAAAATATCACTTTCTTCATCCAATATCAGCAAAGTGATTTTGCCTATTTTGAAAAGAACAATATGCCCCAGATAAATAGCTGTTTTAACATTTAGTGTGTTGGTTTTTACATGAGGACTATGAATGGTTTGTGGACTCTTCTTTTTGATAAACCACTTAATTACCCCAGATGTTAGACCTATCAAGCTCTACAATCTTTCTAAGTGAAATAAGTTCCCAGTACACTTTACTATAACTCTATGATTCCTAATCAATACCTGTAGCCAAGGCCTTTTGCTCTAAACTCCTGAAACGTATTTCTATCTGCCTCTTAGACAACACCCTCTGAATATTCCATGGGCACCCCATATCTAGCCTCCTTCTGTTCCCTATCTTCTTCAATGATACCATCATCCAAGTTGCCCGAGAGAAACTACCAAGTCATCTTCCTTCTTGCATCCTCCCTTCCCCTCTTTGCACATTCTGCCCAAACAAGGAATCAACTCGTCACCAAGTCTCTCGAGTCTATCTTCTAACTAATCTTGAAAATTCCCTTTGAGGTAGCAGCCCCCCCATTCCTATTGCATTCAGAACCTCATCATCTCTCACTTGGAATGCAAACACGATTGTTTAATGCTCTGCTTGGCCCAAATCCTTCCCTAACTAATTTATCCCCTGCATTTTATTTCTAACATAAATGTGAGGCTGTATATCCCTTCTGAAATCTTTTAAGTTCTTTTCATATCGTTCAATCTGTCAAACACGACCCTTCACACACTGACTTCATGTATCTCATCAGCCCCCTCCCTCCATGCACCGCCTCGACTCCAAACATGCTAAACTCCCTACTCATGACTCAACATTTTCTTTGATAGCCCTTCACACTTGCACTAGCTGCATGGAATGATGCCCTTGCCCTTTCCCACCCCAAACATATTCCTGCCATAAGCTGAGAAATAACCACAAACAGCACCTACTATGTCAGTAAAAACAACAGTACTGGAACAGGAGTAGTAGTAATAGCAAACACTTCTCTAGCATGTAACACGTCCTACACGCGTTGAAGCAGTTCACTCCAACACATGTAAAAACTCACCATGCCCTATAACGTAGGCACGATTCCCATTTTAGAGATAAGAAAACTAAAGCACAGAAAGGTTATTAAGTGACCCAAGTGACTTTATCCAAGGTCCAACAACTAATAAGAGACAGAACTGGATTACTTAGGCAGTTTATGTCCATGCTCCTAAGTTCTTTGACTGAGTTTAGCTACTCTCTTCTCTATGTCCCTGTAATGCTTTTTATCACATCCCAGTTATAGTCCTTTTCTGATTAAATTGAAATTATTGGTGCCTGTGTGGCTCAGTTGGTTGAATGGCAAACTCTTGGTTTCGGCTCAGGTCATGATCCAGCGGTCGTAGGATCCAGTCCATGTCCGGCTCTGCACTGAGTGCAGAATCTGCTTTGGATTCTCTCTCCCTTTCACTCTCCCTCCAGCTCACGCTCGCTCGCTCTCTCTCAAACAAACAAGTAAAATATTTTAAAAATAAAAAAATAATAAATTGAAATTATTTCTCACACTATTTTTTTAAAGATTTATTTATTTGAGAGAGAAAGAACATCTGCTCATGAGTGAGTGAGGGGAGGTACAGAGGCTGAGAAGCTTTAAGCAGACTCCCTGCTGAGTGGGAAGTCCGAGGCGAGGTGACACTGGATCCCGTAACCCATGAGACCGTGACCTGAGTCAAAATCAAGAGTCCGAAGCTTAATCATCTGAACCATCCAGGTGCCCCTCTCACACTACATTTTCTGTCTTTCCCTGTGCTGTCCAATTTAGGAGTCATTAAGCACATGTGGCTTTTAAACTCAAATTTAAATTAATTAAAATTAAATAAAATTAAAATTTAGTTTCCCACATTTCAAATGTTCAATAGCCACAAGTGGCTACTTGCCATGCTATTGAAAGGTGCAACATTTCCTTCATTGCAAAAAGTTGTATCGGGCTGTGCTGCTGGACCGTGCACTTCTATGTTGTAGGAATTTTGCCTCATCTGCCCTAGAGTTCTCTGGAGACCAGCACAACAGTAAGTGCCCAATAGCTATTAAATCCATTAACTAACAAGCCAAACAACAAAAACAATCTATAAATTAACCTTTAAAAGTATGAACTTTAAAACGCATTAAAAACTTTCCTAACAGCACAAAATTCTAAATGTTACATGGAAGATACTAAATAAACCAGTGTTTTCAAGACACATGTCAGATTTCCTAATTGTCTGCACATTGCTGACTTCAATATATTCCAGTGCTGGGAGATTTTTCCAATTCATAAACTCTCAGTTTCCTATCCATTGCAAATGGAGAACAAAGGAAAAGGGAAAAAAAGGCTTCCAAGGATGGGTTTCAAACAAATCAGGGTTAAGACCCGTTGGTGCATCCCATTAAGTATTTTAATAATAGGCTGTCGTAAAGTGGTGAGAACCTTCTGGCCTTTCCTACTCCTGTCCCTTCATACTCTGATCTTCACCGCCCCCCCCCTTTCTCTTTCTCCTATCCGCTCTTCATTATTTAGTAGGGCCAAAGAGCACATTTAAAATCTTCCTACCTCACAGGTCCCAACCCTATCATGCCATCTTCCCAGGTCTCTGCAACTCTATGCATGCTGTTCTCTTGGCCTAAAGCACCCTCTACCACTTTGAGAGGGAAAACCGCTCCCTATCATCATGACTAGCTCCCCTGTGAGCAGCCTTTCTTCTGAGAACCTTATATAATAGCAAGTGTCCATCAGAGCAATGATCATAACTATGGCACTGAACCAAGATTCTTTGTTTTCAGGTCCATAATCCTCCACGCAGAAGTGTCCTCAAGGAAAGAACCTGATATGTGGATTCAGACCCTGGTTCTACTAGTTACTGGCTGAGGAAACCTCTTTGTGTTTCCATGTCCCTCACTAGAAACCTGAGATCAAATACTTATCTCAAGAGATGTTTTGAGGATTACATTTTTAAAAGCATGTGAAGTATTTGACATGTGAAACCTCGCATCTAGCAAGTATTCAAAAAGCAATGCTATGTATTTTAAAATATTACTATTATGTCACATCCTAGAACATATAGAACACATATTAGTGATATAATGGAGGAAGTTACAATAATGCCAAGGATGGGGCGCCTGGGTGGCACAGTTGTTAAGCGTCTGCCTTCGGCTCAGGGCGTGATCCCGGCGTTCTGGGATTGACCCCCGCATCAGGCTCCCCTGTTGGGAGCCTGCTTCTTCCTCTCCCATTCCCTCTGGTTGTGTTCCCTCTCTCGCTAGCTCTCTCTCTCTCTATGTCAAATAAGTAAATAAAATCTTTAAAAATAATAATAATAATAATGCCAAGGACATGTACGGCCAACAAGCTAATGGGAATGTAACATGTGGGACCAGATTTTGGGAGCAAAGCTGGGGACAGAAATTAGGTTTGGGAATAATTTATAAAGGTGATGCTTAAGGCCAAGATACTCGGTGGGATTTCTGAGGGAAAAAGAAGAAAAGAGATAAGGAGAAGGGCACCTGGGTGACTCAGTTGGTTAAGCATCCAACTCTTCCTTTGGCTCAGGTCATGATCAAGCCCTGAATCAGGCTCTGTGCTCAGGATGGAGTCTGCTTGTCCCTCTCCCTCTGCTCCTCCCCCCACGCACTCATGCTCTCTCTCTCTCTCTCCCCCTTCCTCAAATGGATAAATAAAATCTTTTAAAAAGAGAGAGAGAGAGAGGGAGAGAACAGAAATTACTGATATTTAGGTTATATTATATTCTTATATTTTAAAAAGACATTAAAACTTTTTTTAATTTGAGTCAACATTAAAAATATACATATGTATGTATTACCTGAAGTTAGAAGGAGATCTAAGGCCTTCAGTCCGACTGTTAACAGGTTTACACTGGCATTATGAACTGTTAGCATTTTAAGAATCAGTCTGTAATTAAAAACAGAAAGCAAGGTAAGAGTGAATTATCATACCTAGATGTTTGCGTTTTTAGATATTATGCTTCACTCGCCTATATTTTTATTCATTTCATTCTATTTTATTCCCTAAATTGAAGCTCTTGTGCATTTTTCTTCCATTAAAACTGAGCCAAACTTATAACAATTAAGAGGGAAATATTATGTCTCAATTAAAAAGTTAAAACTTTTTTCTCTGACTATTCAAATTCAATTATTAACTACTTTAACCCCACTCCATATATCTAAACTATCATGAGATCAAGCCCATTTTTATATTTGATATAAAGTGAATGTTATGCATGCTGATATATTAAAATATAGAGAGATGTAATAAAGATGTTAGTTTATACATATAAATTAAGAACCCATGTGAATATTTAAATTATTGATTTTTACTATTTTTCAAAGCGAAATTGACAATATTTTATCATAGTGAACCTAATACATCAACAATATTCAATTAGTTCAAGTTCATTAAATTTAAGTCTCTGAGTTAATCAGTTCTAAAATATACCATCTTTAGTCTATTTCTACCTAGTGGTGGTTAGCTTTACATCATTCGAAGAAGACAGAGCCTGGTGACATCCACAGATTCCCCAGAAACTTGCCACACTGTCCCCAGCTGGCAAGGTGAGGAATTGAGACCCTGTCCCTCTACTCGGTCAATTCTCTTCCAACCCACATTGCCGTGTCATATCCACTATTCTTGACTTCATCTCCACATGAGATTTCCTCTTTAGTACTATAAACCTTTGGTGGAAAAAAGTCCTTGAAAATCAGGAGGTTATGTTTTACAATAAAGTTTGCTGGGAATGACCTAAGAGGCTCCACTATAGAGAGCAGTGTGTCTATCGTGCTCACACTACTTCAGGCCTAAGGTAGGAGTACAATAAATATTTGATGAACAGGGTGAATGAATGAATGAGCAAATGAGTGAATGCATGGCCGAACGAATGAATGAGGGAATGAGACTCCCTACAGAAATGTTTATGTAATTTAATTTGAACAGTGTGTTTATACTAGAATATGACTAGATGAGTTTTCTAAAACTCCCTAAGATTTATAAGTTGCTAATCTTTGGGGATTTTGGAAATCCTCAGCCAAACCAAGGGACACATAACATTTCAATTACTAATTACAGTTATAGATTGTATTGTTCCTCATTAAATGCTGCATACTTTAGAGGTGACACAGAGTTTCAGAAATTGAGATGAGAACATACATTAACTGTAAATTTTTCAAAACACTCTTTAGATCATGGAAACTGAAGAACAGCAACACATAAAAATCAGAGATGGAAAAACGAGTAAGCACAGACATAGTCACCTACGAACAAACAGCTCTTCTGTGTTTAAATCTGCAACTATGGCTGGTACTTATAATACTAATAAATAAAGACAGAGATGTAAAATTTAGTTTTGCACAAAACACATTTTCCACAAGCGATATGTCTTTGGAAACAATAGGTTTTCACTTCTCTGTGGTAAAGAAAAATCACATTAGGTATAAAGAACACCTAAAGTTAATAAGAAAAGATAATTTTTAAATGTCAAGGAAAAAAGTCATACAAAAAGGATTTTCCTAGAAACACCTTTTCAGAAATTTTTTTCTTAACTAATTACGGTTAAAGAAGTGGTCTCATCTATGAAGTCATTATGTTGCAAACTACAGTTACATAGATGGGAAAACAGCTATCAAGATTTGACTGCAGATGGGCTGAAAGGTGATTTCCTCTTTTTTCTTCATTTTGAAAGCTGTGGTTTAAGCACATAAATATATATGCATGAATATATGTATATGTGTGTACTTTTTAAAGACAGTAAAGCATAAACTTCTGAATTACTACTTACAGAACCAAATTTTAGTACCCATATTTTTTTTTTAAGAACTAGTAGTTTGTATCAGTTCTACTATTAAAAAGCAAAAACTTTTGTTGGTTTGAATTCATAAGTAATCATCAAAAGTCTACAACCTAAACAATTGGGCAACTGCATTATTACATTATTAAAATAATAATAATAGCACCTGACATTCTACTTCAAATGTCAGTTTTCTAACTCAATTAGATAATATACTCCTGAGTTGAAAGAAAGCTCTCTATAAATGTAAGTCACTGATTTGAGGAAAAATATCTGTATTTTGGAGGATTTTACCAGATTTGCTTGGATTACAAATATATGATATATCAAGGGTGGGATTGTCATATGTATGGATAAACACTTAAAGAAGTTTGTTTTTACATATCTGTCATACTCACTGGTGAACCCCAAGTACTTCCCAATCACGTCCAATATCTTGAGGTCCCATTAAGCTTTGCATTGTATTTGGACAGATTTCTATCAATTTGCAAAGAAGTGACCAACCCACCTGAAAGCAAGAAAGGCAAATATTCACATTTTTTAAACATGCTAAAAGAACATATTCAGTCTCTTCATTCTTAGTGGAATAAGTGACTACCTATTTTTAAATAATTATTTTAAAACAAAATGACATCCTAAAATGCTTACTGAGGAAAGCAAGCCATATATTTAAAATACATCTTTCTCCAAAAATTATACCAAAAGGGCATACAAAAAATATTAGAGCATTTCTGAATGATGACGTTAAGAGATGTGCCTATTATCTAGATAAAAAGAAATTAAATAAAATGAAACACAAAAAATAGTTTCAGAGGACACACCAAGATTTTGAAGTACAAGATTTTTAAGCCACATCTACCTGACAGAATTTCTTTTAAATACTTAAGATTTTAGGGGTGCCTGGGTGGCACAGTCGTTAAGCGTCTGCCTTCGGCTCAGGACGTGATCCCAGAGTTCTGGGATTGAGCCCCACATCAGGCTCCTCCACTAGGAGCCTGCTTCTTCCTCTCCCACTCCCCCTGCTCGTTCCCTCTCTCTCTGGCTGTCTCTCTCTGTTAAATAAATAAATAAAATCTTTTAAAAAAATAAATAAAATACTTAAGATTTTAATTTTAGGGGGGAAAATAAGTGGTTAGGAATGGAGGCCAAAAAAATTTTTTTTAATTAAGAAAAAAGGAATGGAGGATTAGGGGAAGTTGGAAATTTTGATAGCAAAGTAAGTAAGTTATTAGGAAAGACTGCTCTGCAGGCAGGGTAGCTAGAATGACTGACAGAGAAAAGGAACTGTCTGACCAGGGTAACTTCTGGTACAGGAAAAACAGAAAGGCACTATAAGAAAGAGAGGGGGTAGAATTTCTCAATGGGTCCCTCTAGGTTTCTTTAGAACATCCAAATATGAGTTGATGAGATGTGGACATCAAAAATATCCCTAGACTTTTTCCCATTTCCAAATGAAATATGATCTTACTGATGCACGGTAAATACAATTTTTTTCAGTCTGTTTACACATGATGCCAACTTGAATAAATTGCTCTTCTGAAAAAATACAATTTTTAAAAATACACCTTTTTAAAAAATATGGTATTTGAATTTCAAACTAGAGATTAAATTTAACTTACTCTTTGTCGTGTATTCCTCTCTAAATGTAAGGAATCTTCCATCCTTTCTATTATATTACAGAACTAGATTTGTTATAGTCAGAAAAAAAGAAAACCCAAAGAAAATAAAAAATGCATGAATATGTAGCATCTAGAGATTAATGAAAACATGTCTAGGGGCGCCTGGGTGGCACAGCGGTTAAGAGTCTGCCTTCGGCTCAGGGCGTGATCCTGGCGTTACAGGATCGAGCCCCACATCAGGCTCCTCTGCTATGAGCCTGCTTCTTCCTCACCCACTCCCCCTGCTTGTGTTCCCTCTCTCGCTGGCTGTCTCTATCTCTGTCTAATAAATAAATAAAATCTCTTAAAAAAAAAAAAAAGAAAAGAAAACGTGTCTGAGTAGGATGTGTGATAAAACCGACATATGTAGCCTGACAGCAGGATTCGCTGTCAGAATTACCCAGAGAAAGATACAATATAGAAAAGGTAGGACTTGAGCCAGATTTCAAAGGAATTAGAAATGTGGTCATTCAAAATAGGGAAATGGAAGCCTCTGAAAGTGCTAAGCTGTGAGAAGAGTGAGGTGCCCGGTGGTAAGGACAGTGCTGCAGGGCAAGGCTCTTGTAAGACAAGGACGGACGCAGAAGCAGAGCCCAGTGACGCAGAGCTGAATGACAAGGTGAGCATTTCTACGCGTCCAGTAAGGAATAATGGCACAAGTCTGTTGTTTACAAGAATAAACAAGGGCTACTTCACAAGATCAAAATGATTACACCAGATCTCTTTAAGATATTATTCCTGAATCTTTCCTGAATTAAGCATGAATTGCTTTACTCTGTCATTACATCTTTTTACATAATTTCAAATTGCTTGAAAAGGCAGCAATTTCTGACAGCTATTTTTACCTATATTTAAGTAGGACACCCTCCTCCACGTAAGCTGAACAGACATTGACAATCCAGCTGTCATAGAAACCAGCTATTTTCGTGCTTTCATAAAATACATGGAGACTTTTTCCCCAAGTATTTCAGAAAATAACATTTGGAACAGCTTCCGGTGGGAAATAAATCATAAGTCACATAGGATGCTCTACTCATTTCTGTACCTGCATGACTGACTCAAGGAGAAAACCTGTTTTGTTTTGGTTGGTGAATAAGCAGCATCAGTAATTGCTTTGCAAAAGGACTGAGGCAACTGAGCCTCTATGATTAAACAGAATCGCAGGCAGCAGAGCAGAGGTAACAACTGATCCATTAATCTTCTCAATTAAAAGCTTATCTTTCAGAGAGAAGGTTCCTATCCTGCCCAGTTATAATACAATTAAATTGGTAGTTTCACGTTATTAAAATTATTCTGGAAACTCAAGCATCTAATTAATGCACAATGGGAAAGAGTCTAGGGGTTAAAGAAAGTTTTAGTCACTTTTATTTATTTCGTTCTCTTACTTCAAAGGTTGAAACTGTGCGGATAAAGACAAGTAATATAAAATTGAGGAGCACAGAGAAATGATGGGATGACTTCCAGAAAAAGGAAACTACAGGACAGCTAGCCTAACTACTCATTCTCGAAAGACTGTCATTTATTACGGAGCATTAATAAAATTATAAAAAGACCTTAAAATACAAATTCGGAGTCTGGAATATCACGTTAAATGAACTCTGGAATGAAACCTTAATATTTATTTTTTAACTTACCTTACCTTCTTAAATTCATCATTCAGAAGTTTTAATTCAGCACTTCCAACTAACCCAAAATATAAAGCATTAAAGGATATGTATACTAATTACACCACAAATATGAAGAAATTTGAAGGGAAAAAAACACTTTTTTTGAAGTGCAGTATTAAAATATCAGTAAAGAGACCCCTTTCTACATCCCTTTGATAAGACCAATGATAATTAAAATCGATAATGTAGTTGTGCCAGCATGGCCACAGTACTTGTCACAAACCATTGTGCTTCTTACTTGCATGAAAAGCTTGTGAATTCAGAATGTATGATGGAAAGAGATTTTGAAGGTAGGTGAAGACTTGAGTCCTGGCTGTCATGAGCTCTGTGGTCCTGAATGAGCTACTTAACTCTGAGGTTAAAAATGTCCAGAGAGACTTCTGAGAGAGCAGTGAGATTCCAGTGAGAATCAAGTGATGTAAGACGCACAACGCATTTTGCAGACGAATACATGTATGGTGCTGAAACGAATAATTCTATTTCATTAAATAACCAAATCAAAAGACAATTCCTTATTTTCTTGCACACTTTGTCTCTGGTATCCACTGGCCAAGATATTAAGTGACATTCATAGCTACTCCAGACAAACATGTCCAGGCTTGGACTGCTTCTAAAACAAAGAACGAAGTGGTGGGTCTGCTCCAACCTCCCCTGGGTTCTCAAGTTCAGGACAGCCTCCTCTGGACCCTGCACACCAAGCCCTCCAAGGGTCCTGTGGGTTCTGAGTGGCACCCAACCGGGGAACTCTCTCTATACCAAGCAAGGAATCCTCTCTAAACCAAGCAAGGAATAGAGGCTGCCAGACAAGGCACTTCTGAACACCAAAGCAGAGGCAAGGAAGAAGGGATGATGTAGGAGGAGAGCAGCAAACACAATGGGCCAGCTTTCAAATGTGACTCATATTTCATGGGCAAAATTCAGACTCTGGATGCTAAAATGAACAGTGCCTTTATCATGCCTCCCACCTTTTCATGATTTTGTTTCCTCACTCCCTGAAAATCAAGTGAGATGGGAATTACTTCAGTTGAAGAAAAAAAATGAAATAACCATATATCCCAGATATAAATGTTCTCATATAAAAGAAACTAGGTATATGGTTCACGGAGACTAGTCATAGCTGGATACAGAGATGAACATAAAGATGAAGGTAGCAAGATACAGATTTGGAGATCCAGATAATTCTTACTTCTGTCTAGCCTCTCCAGTATTAAGAAACACTAGCTTTCTGACTACACCTTGATAGAATTCAAAGTTCATTTCTCTTTCCCTTCAGGGCCCAACAACATGCAAATGACTGATTTCAGTTCTCTAGATCTCAAAACCTACAAAGGAAGTTAATACGTTAGGCGATAATTTGTTTTGACTGTAATTCATCCTTAACTATCACCTTAGGACTCTTTTTTTTTTTAATATATTTAAAGTATTTGACAATCTTCTGTGTTTCCTACCGTACAGGTTCTAAGTTTCACTTTTATATTCAGTTCATATGAAAAGAGTTGAAAATACAAATATAAACTTATAGGAGAATGGTAAAACATCACTTGTTTCAGACAATACAAGGTACACTATAACTAAAGGCCAGAAATCTGTTTTCAAATTAAAAAAAAAAAAACTTTAAAACTATGAGAATTTGCCAGCTACTTCATTTTATTAATTATTATTAATTTTTATTACTGTTAATTATTCTCCTTTCCCAAACTATTCACAATGGTGTCATCTCTAGGACATGCTGCACATTGGTAAGATTCTTAGAATGAGCTGATTAAATGCCGATGAACTCATCTAGCCAATAACAGAACTAAATCTCAACCCCTGATTATTTCCCGCCCACCAACAACCGTATAGTGTAGGTCCGTTGCACAAATTGACTTCTACAAAACAATTACGGAGCACTTAGTGGGCCCTTTTACATCATTAACATTTGATAATGATTTGACAACGCTTCCTTCTTAAAATCACAGTCTGTGGTTTGTGAAGCCGAAAGTCAGAGATAACCCAGAACTTCTGGGCACAGAAAAACATCTATTTCCAAAGAGAAAGGGGAATGGGTGACATGAAAACAACTCCTTTACCTGCTGTACACTAGCGACTCTCATATACAAGTCCAAGACGATCAACACAGGCACGTGGACTTTTTTGCCTTGAAATAACTTGGAGGCTGGAAAAGAAGGGGGTGAGGGAAAAGAAGCAAAGTCACAATTCACGCACCCCTCTTGGATCTGAAACGGGGGGGGGGGGAGCAAAAGAAGTGAGCGCAAGACCTTCCTAAAATTCTCAGCTTCTTTCTGCCCTAAGGAGTAGAGAGTCTGGCTTCTCAAGAGTCCAGGTTTGTGCAGCTCCGAAGTGCGAAGGAGAAAGTTTGCAAAAGAGGCAGGGGGTTGGGGGGGGTGGGGAGGAAAGAGTTTCCTTGCGAATGATTACCGTGGTCGGCGTACGTGAACACCAGCATATCCTCCAGAATTTGGACCAGGGTCTCTATCTGTTTTCCTTCCTGGACATTGTTCAGCCTGACTATCAACTTCTTCAGAGTTTCCTCGTCCTCCTCCTCGCACCCCTGACAGCTGCCACTGGCCATGATGGACTCTGCTCCAAACCGACCGTCCCTCCCTCCCGAAGGCCGGCTGCCCGGGGAAGGGGCAGGGGCAGGGGCAGGGGCGCCGCCGCTGCTCGCGGGGACGAGCACAGTTCACCGCCCGCAGCCAGCGCTCCCCGCCGGCCCCATCCGCACCCACGCCCGCCTGTTTATGAGGAAGGCGGCGGCTCCCCGCCCTGCGCTGCCCTCCCTCTCCCCAGCCCTCCTCCTCGGCTTCCTCCTCCCCCACCCAGGCCCCAAAAATGAGCTCAGTGGCCTGCGCCAGGCTCGGCCGAGGTAGGGCTACGCCGGGCAGAACCCGGGCGGGCCGGCGGGTCGCGGCTTGAGCTGGGTCCGGCCGGGGTGACCGTGACCGTGGCCCCCGCGCCGGCCCGGGCCCGGTCCCCGACCCCCGGAGAGCGCCGCCTCCCGGGACCCGCTCCCGTTCGCCGCGGCGGCGCGCCGGGAGTCGTGCAGGAAGAAACTGACTCAGCGCCCTCGGCGGAGTCCGCAAGCCCGGAGCCCCGCAACCGCGGCGGGAGGAGGCGCGCGGTCGGCAGCCCGGCGGGCCACCCGCCCCGACCTGCCAGCCGGGGCTCCTCCAGCCCCGCGGAGGGTCTGCAAACTAGGAAAAATTAAAAATGAAAGCCACCGCCTATCTCCAGATCTAAGAATAGAAATCTGGGCGTTGGGAAAGGAGGACACCGCCCAGTTGGCCCCTTTTAGGAAAACATGTTCTTTAGAGTTCCCCCTATAGGGAAATGAATAATTTCCCCCCAAGGATGGAGAGAGATTTTTGCAATCAACACGCGCCCAGCTAAAGGCTTTTTTCTGTGGTTGCTGTGGCTTTTGGTAGGGGAGCAAGTAATCCCCCCCCCCACTTGGTTATCTAGAGCTCTGTTGGCCAAAAGTCCACTAAAATGAACTTTTGGAAATTTGCGTTTGCACTCCGTAGGGTCTTGAGAATTGGGGCACACCAAAAGAATAATCAGTTCTCAGCGCCGTTTAAAGAGAAACACAGGGTAAATGAAAGGACAAGATGAAAAGTGGAAAACCAGAAAAGGTGAAAGATACAAACCTAAACATTGTTCTCTTGATATTTAAAATTACTTATGTGCCTATAATCCTAAAGTTAAAAAATAAAATAAAAAGTACCAAAGTAATGTGTTTTTCAGGAAGAGAAACCTGAGCAGGAGCCACTGTAGACACTGCTGGACAAAGACAGCTGCTGCCTTCAGATGATTTGTCCTGGGGGCATTTACAAAGGAGAGAATTGGACTGAAGTTCTACTTCATAATATCACTTGGTTTGTTTTCTCTTCTCTTGCCTTATCTGATTATAATTCTGAAATGGGTGAGACAACTACTTACCCTTCTTTTGCTAATGAGGACATTGAGATTTAGTGTTGATAAGAGAAGACTATTGTCAGAGTGACACCCATAGGAAGCTGAGAACCATGCCTGAAACCCAGGTAGATCTCTGAATGAAGGTTCTTCCACTCTACCACTTAAATCAAAATGAATGCCCTAACACATTACATTAGTAAAACTGCACATTCTATTTCAACCTCTATATTGTGAATATGTTCTGTTGTCATAAAAACTTTTTATCTTTTACAGGCACATGCTAAAATTTACAGTTGAAATGACAGAATGGCTAGGATTTGCTCCAGAGTAATCCCGTGGTGGAGAAAGGGGTGAAAGGGGTGGCGGTAGAGATGAAATAATACCAACTTTTGAACTGATAATTGCTAAACATAGGTGATGGGTTCATGTACTCTATTGTACTACTTGCTCCGCATACATTTTCCATAATGAAAACAAAACAAAAAACCCTCAATCTTGTTATTTTTATTGTACCAGCAATATATCCTTTCCTAACTGGTTTCCGAACTTGTCTCAACTTCTGACTAACCAATCAATATCTCAGGCATTCCTAAGAATACTCCCCTCCATGCCTTCCTTCCTTTTCCTCTACATCAGTTCCTCCTCCTCACAGTCTACTGTATATTTTCTTACAAAAAATCAAAACCTAGTTCCCTTCCAAAGAAAAATAAATCTAAGTAAAAAGGTGTCTCTTCTTGTCCTCAATTCTTTCATCCACCTGTTGACTACTTCCTGTCTGCTCTATATTAGCCAGATTGTGGGTAGGCGATATGGAAACATGAATTCTCTTGGGAGCATTCTGTCCAACTACCTCGGTGGTCAGGCAAAGTATCCTCTTAGCTTTCAAAAATGTTAAATTGATTAACTAAAATCCCAAGACATGTTAACTCTGCAGATAGATAACGAGACTGAGAAGGAAGGCTACAGGCAAAAATTCATGATAGAGGTAGTGTTCAGTGGAGAATAAAATGGTGCTGAAACATTTGGCTAACTTCCTGAGAAGAAAAGAAAATAAACGAACATTGATAATTACAGCAAACATCAAAACAAATTCTATGTGGATGAAAATGTTAAATGAAAATGATTTTAAAAACAAAATATAGATTAATAGCTATTCAATCAAGATTTTATGAGGAAACAAAAAAATAAGAAAAAACAGAAGATTAGTATATTTGGCTCCATGAGAACTTAGATTTTCTACAGTCAAGAAAAAAAAATGAAAGTAAAAAGCAAAGGGCAAACTAAAAAAAAAAAAATAGGTGCAGCATATATGACAAAAAACAATCTTTCAAAAGTTCTTACAAATCACTGGGGGGTGGCGGAAGAGAAGACATTCCACAGATAGCCCAGGAGAAAAATGGGTTAAAGTTCTGAACAGAAAATTCACTGTAGACAATAAGAAAAATATGTTCATAATTATACAAAAAGTGTGTTCCTAAACATTAGTAACATACAGTTATACAATGTAGTTCTCTGTGTGTGTACAATAACAATAATGACTAAGAGAGAAAACTTGGGAATAGATCGAACAATATTTTTAAAGCCTTTATGAAGAAATTATTAAACTATATTAAAAGGCATTAACAAGGCATAAATAAGTGGATAGACCATATCAACTAATCAGAACATTAAATATCAAAAAGATGCCAATACTCCACAAAGTCAAACAAACAAAAAACAGTGCAAGTCTAATGAAAATCTCAGCAAAAAATTTTCATAGATTTCAACAAGAATGAAGGGCCTGGAATAGCCAAGACACTTTTAAAGAAGGGCAAAGTGGGAGAACCGCCCAATTAGACATTGAGTCAGGACCTCTATTACCTTTTGTCAGTGTCCCGCTGGGATCGTGACCTGAGCTGAAGGCAGACGCTTAATGACCGAGCCACCCAGGTGCCCCGAGCATCCAACTCTTGATTTCAGGTTTGGTCATAATCTCAGGGTCATGATCTCTGGGTCATGAGATCGAGCCCTGCATCAGGCTGCACACTCAGTTTAAGATTCTCTCCTTCTCTCTCTGCTCATGCTCTCTCTATCTTAAAAAAAAAAAAAAAAAGGAAAACATAGTCTAGTTTTTATATGAACAAAAGATATAAAAGGCAATTTACAGAAGAGAAAATATCATTAAACTTGTAAAAAGATGCTCAACCCACTAGTAATTGGGAAAGTGCAAATTAAAGCCATACTGAGATACCATTTCACGCCCTTCAGACTAACTAAAAATGTAAAGTTTGATGCTACCAATGATTGGGTGGAATGTGAGGCAACCAAAATACATACACAGAACTGTAGAAGTGTAAATCCGGACAATCACTTTGGAAACCAATATGGCAATACCTAGTAAAGCTGAAAATGTATGTATCCTATGACCCAGCACTTTCTCTCTAAGGATATGCCATGGAGACACTCTCACATACGCACAAGGAAAATTGTATTAAAATGTTCAGTGCAACATTTTTTGCTTATAATGAAAATGAAAACCACTTGAATATCCATCAACACTTACATTGCATATGTTCATATAATGGATTTGTATAAAGCTGTGAAAATTATTGAACTAGAGCTCCATTATCAACACGACTAAATAGCAAAAAATATAATACTAGGCTTTTAAAAGTTACCATAGGATACATATTCTTTTTTTTAAATTTTTTTAAAAATTTTATTTATTTGACAGAGAGAGACACAGTGAGAGAGGGAACACAAGCAGGGGGAGTGGGAGAGGGAGAAGAAGGCTTCCCACTGAGCAGGGAGCCGGATGCAGGGGCTGGATCCCAGGCCCCTGGGATCATGACCTGAGCCCAAGGCAGAAGCTTAATAACTGAGAAACCCAGTCGCCCCTAGGATACATATCCTACTGTAATATCAATACTCTAATGTTATAAAATGTACAGCATTGCATATACTTTAGGGATATATACATTTAAAGTTAACAGTACAAAAATTATACATGGGAATAATAAATTCTAGCTAATGGTTATCTCTGGGGAGGGGAAAGTTAGAAACACATCCAAGAAGAATTGGAGGCTACAATTATATCTGTAACTTTTTTTTTCTTAAACTTATTACTGGGTACATGGAAGTTCATTATATTATTACCTATATTCTATATTTCTAACTTATAATAAAAATAATCAGGTGTATCAACTTCATTAGTGCTCAAAGTAATAAATAAAACAATGGATTAATTCATTTTACTCACCAAATTAACTAAAAAGTCTTTGAAATTTGTGTGGGAGTTTATACATGAGGCAATAAGAAATTGTTCATAACAGAAAAGTATGACATAAAATCACAGAATTTTGATCCAAATTTTGCAAAATTAATCAAGAGTACATGCCTAATGAAACTGCTGAAAGTAAATAAGATAAACACATGTGTAACAGGGATTCTTGTTAGGTGATAGAATTCTAAGTGATTCTTATGGTCTTTATATTTGTCTGTGCTTTTCAAATTCTCCACAGCAAATATATGTTATAACAAGAAATAAGACAAAGTAATTTACAAATTTTAATTTTTTACCTTAAAAGTAGAAAACTTATTTGGAGAATATGACTTACCACACTAATAACTAGAAGGCAAAGTATTTTATATGGCACAAGCAAAACAGGAAAATGCAAACTGAAGTCCAGTGGACTTATTGGATAGATGCTATAATTCAAAAGTCTACAAAGCCCACAAATCACAACCCAAGTAATGTAGCCTGGTTCTCAGAAATACTTCATGATGCTGTAAATTCCATGAGGGCATCTTGGGTTTTATTCCATGCCCACACTCCAACAAAACAATCCCTGGCACAGAATAACCATTCCATGAATTTCTGGTACTTGGATGAATAACTGAAAAAATGGAAATGGCAGACCAGAGGAGAAAAATGATCTTCCCAAAGTCATCACGAAAAGGCAGAACTGAACCGTCTGACACTGAGTTCTCAGACTCTCAGTCCAGACTTTTTCCATCACTTTGTTTTTCTTAGGTGAGTTTCATTAAACCAGAGCTAGGCTGTCTAATCACTGAACCTGCAATTACCCTCTATCATCTGTGCCTTATTTATACAGAAAGCAACTTTCTCTTCTGGTTTCTGAACTAAAGACAAAAATTACAGCTGTGCTCATGATGTGATATTCTCCTATCATTTGAAGTAATCTCTCATTACAGTCAAATCTGATTTACTGTGAGATTATAACAGCAGAGGATCTGTAGTCTTCATGCTTGGTTTGCTCAGGAAAGCAGTCTCCCAAATTTTTATGTTATTATTATATCCTCATTTAAAATGTTTAGAAGTGCATATGTATATTAAGAGGATCATAGAAAAAAAAGAACAGTAGCATAGAAAATGAATCCAATATCTATTTCACCCCAAATAGATCATTGCCTATATGATGCTGGGCATATTACAGGTGATCAAAAATACTTCTTGGGTTAAACAAAATAAGTTATTGGTCATGGTTCTTAATCTCTGCTGGTAAAATAATAAAAATAATGACATGATGAATCTTTATTATTACATTTTTTATAGGAAAAAAAGTGACTGGAAATTTGTTTCTAGGAGCAACATTGTTTTTACAACTCGATAAATAAATGGTATCTTTAGAACATAGTTTCATATCCCTAGCAAAGCTAGTTATAATGTAAAGGCATATACATGCTGGAGTTCCAAATGAAGAAATGTATATCAATCATATCTTTCACCACTAGTACTAGATTCTGGAAAATTTAGGTGGTTATCCTAAGTGGATGATTTTATTTAAATCTGTTGTAAAAGGGGTGCCTGGGTGGCTCAGTCGTTAACCGTCTGCCTCCGGCTCAGGGCGTGATCCCAGCGTTCTGGGATCTAGTCCCACATCAGGCTCCTCTGCTGGGAGCCTGCTTCTTCCTCTCCCACTCCCCCTGCTTGTGTTCCCTCTCTCGCTGGCTGTCTCTATCTCTGTCGAATAAATAAATAAAATCTTTAAAAAAAATAAAAAAAAAATCTGTTGTAAAAAGCACACATCTTCCTATATTATTAAAAGTTTTATTGCTGAATTAGTTTACGGTTATTTTTGGAGATTAATAAGAAGGCAAATTTGGACTACAAAAACAAGCATATTTCAGGATATTCAGTCATTAATCAACAATGACAGTAGTCCTCCTTTATCTGCAGTTTCAGTTACCTGTGGACTGGAAGCAGATGTCGTCCTTCTGACGAATCATGGGACGGTCGATAGTCGCCTAATGCTATGTCACACGCCTGCGTCATTCACTACACTTCATCTAGTCCGTGGACATCTTATCCTCTCACATAAGCTCAAGAAGACAGGTGAGTACAGTACAATAAGATATTTTGAGAGAGACCACATTCACATAACTTTTATTACAGTATATTGTTCTAACTATTCTATTTTACTGGAGTTATTATGCTAATGTCTTAGAGCACCTAATTTATAAATTAAACTTTATCATAGGTATGCATGTATGTATGTATAAAAAACATAACATACAGGCATACCTCAGAGATATTTCAGGTTCAGTTCAGACCACCACAATAAAGTGAATATTGCAATAAAATGAGTCAAATTAAATTGTTTCCCAGTGCATATAAAACTTATGTTTATAATATATGCAGTCTAGTAAGTGTACAATAGCATAATATCTTTAAAAAATGTACATACCTTAATTAAAAAATACTTTATTGCTAAAATATGTTTACCATCAGGGTGCCTGGGTGTCTCAGTTGGTTAAGCATCCGGCTCTTGATTTCAGCTCATGTCATGATCTCAGGGTCATGAGATCGAGCCCCATGTTGGGCTCCATGCTGGCTATAGAACTTACTTAAGATTCTCTCTCTCACTCTCTCTCTCTCTCAAAAATAAATAAGTAAATAGATAGATAGATAGATAAAATGTGTTTACCATCATCTGAGCTTTCAGCAAGTTATAATCACAGATCACCATAACAAATATAATAATAATGAAAAAGTTTGAAATGTTGGAGAATTACCAAAATATGACATAGAGACATGAAGTGAACATTGGAAAAGTGATGCGGATGGACTTGCTCTTTGCAGGGTTGCCACAAACCTTCAATTAAAAAAAGAAGGGGGTGGCGCCTGGGTGGCTCTGTCGGTTAAGGGTTTGCTTCTGCTCAGGTCATGATTTGGGGCTCTGGGATTGAGCCCTATGTCTGGCTCCCTGCTCAGTGGGGAGCCTGCTTCTCCCTCTCCCTGTGCAGCTCCCCCTCCTTGTGCTCACTCACTCTCACTCTCTCTAATAACTAAATAAATAAAATCTTTAAAAAGTATATGTGAAGCACAGTAAGACAAGGTATGCTTGCATACAAGGTTCAGTATTATTTGTGGTTTTAGTCATCCAGCCTCTGTATCGTACACCCACTGAGTTTGGGCTCTGCTTTGTGTATTAGGTACCCAAAAGACGTACTCTCTACTCTGAAGCCACTTGCAGTCTAGTGAAACCAATTTTCAAACAATTGTGAAGCAGTACAATACAGTAATTGTTCTAATGGGAGAAAGAGAAGGATTAGGACTGCATGACCAAAGTTCGAGGACTGAGGAATTCACCATGAGGAGTGAAAGAGGAAGAAGTGACCCAGGAGGTACAATGAGGGGGGTGAGAGGGAAAACAGGGGGAGAGTGGAGGAAAGTATGTAGCAGGGGAAGTGTTTACCAGTAAGGTCAAGAGCAGGAAAGACTTAGAGGTGCCCTTTGGATTGGGTAACACGGGAGAACAATTCTGCACAGCGGTGAGCTCTAAAGCGCACGGCAGTGTGCACAGTGAGCTGGCAATGGGAATGCGTAAGTGTTTTACACGTGGTGTTAGACTTTAGTTATCATTTCAATATTAATGAGCCGTTAATTTTCACTTTGCAAGTGTCTGTAAGATGATTCAGAATCTAATTCTTGCCTCTGATTATCTCTACATTCCAGTGTTATCTTTTCCCCTAAATTAGTGTTTCTTTCCATTTACAAGTAAAAATCCTGCTAAGAAAACATATTAAATTGCTACCAACAGTTGGAGAATGTATTTGTTTTATTGCAAACCAGAAAAAGAACCTAGAGAGAAAAATGTTGATACAGTCCCTTCCATCGCAGAGGTATGTTGTTCCTGGCAGCCAGAACATGGGAACTACAGAGGGAAGCTCCCAAGTCCCACAACAACTTGGGAAAAAATTGAAGCACAAAATCAACAAAAGCAAAAACCAAACATAATACATTGAAATCATTTCAAAGAGACACAAGCGCACTCAGATTAGCAACACTGTCTTTACCTAATTAAATATATTAACATATCTAGGGGCGCCTGGGTGGCGCAGTCGTTAGGCATCTGCCTTCGGCTCAGGGCATGATCCTGGAGTTCTGGGATCGAGCCCCATATCGGGCTCCTCCGCTAGGAGCCTGCTTCTTCCTCTCCCACTCCCCCTGCTTGTGTTCCCTCTCTCGCTGGCTGTCTCTATCTCTGTCGAATAAATAAATAAAATCTTAAATATATATATATATATATATATATATATATATATATATATATATATATATATATATTAACATATCTAAAGAGCAAATGCATTTATCTGAAAGGGATTGGTGGTCAACCAGGAAAACACAGATAAAGAACAAAATAGGCAAACTTCAAAGAAAAAAAAAATAGGCAAACTTAAGTGCCCATCCAGGAGAAGTCATTATTAGATAAATTTCTGATAGAAAAGTGAAGCAAAAGCAGACAGCACTGTTGGAGAGCATGTCTTGACCATTGGATTTTCGATCCTCTGATGAAGCTACCTTATTACCAAGATGAACAAATGAGTGAATGAGTGAATGAATGAATGAATGAATTCAACAGTTGTTTACTGAGTGTCTGTTATGTAGGCACTAGGATATAAAAGCATAGGGTTTACAATCTAGGGATGCCATAGTGCTGGGTAGTAAGTACTGTAATGAGGGAGTATAGGTTACTCTAAGAATACATTAAAAAGAGAAACTTTTTAGAATAGAAAAATAAGATGAGAGAAGGCCAAGAGCTCTGAAGCTGAGGTGGTCCTCAGGATGGTTCTGAGTTGAGATAATGGGACCAGGTCTTTATTACTCCATGTGGACCCGTCATTGGATAGAAGCAATTTGGGAATGGAGAGTGCTGACCTTGTGTAAGAGAATTCTCTTCAGCTAAGATAATTCTGAGGAGGGAAGACAGCTGAGGGCTGTCTGCTAACAATAGTCCCAGTAGCTGGCAGAATAAGCCTTCCAGTCCTCAAGGCAGATGTATAGCTGAATTGCAGAATAATTGCAAGAGAGGTGGAAGATAAAGCTGGGAAGGTGAGCCAAGGCCGCATCATGAAGGGCCTCGTAAGTCAGGGATTTTGGATTTTACCCAAGAACAACAGAGTGGGTACTGCAGAGTTTTGCTTAAAATAGTGAGGTACAAAGACTTGTGCTTTCAAGTGATCACTGTGGCAGGGGTATTCTTTTAGGGTGCAAAAGAGATCTAAAGATCAAAACTGGAGGAGAAAAGATTGTTTGGAGAGCTGTGATGGAATCAAGGAAAGAGATGATGGTAGCTTGAATGAAGCCATGCAGTAGGATGGATTTGATGGATTATCATTTAATGGATTTGGAAGAAATTTTGGTCACAGAACAGACTGAATTTGGCTATTAATTTCATGTGAGGGTACAAAGGAGGAACTACGAAACTTACCAATTGAGGGAGGGCAGTGCCATTTATCAAGCCAGCAACCACCAGAGATGGAACAAGGTCCAATGGCGAGGGGAAAGGAAGCAAGGAACAAGTTCAATTTTAGAATCATAGATGTTACATGTCTGCATTAACGTACATGCAATAAGTGGTTATACCTATAGGTCAAGAGCTAAGAGGAATATGTGGGCTATAGATAGGTTTCCTTCCAACTTAAAAATAATAAGTGACTAGAGCAAAAAATGAAATCTTTCAGGAAAAAAAAAAGCTATAGGAAAGCAAAAGAACACTTGGGACAAGAAAGAAGGTATCCAAAAAAGATGATAAAGAGTAGACAAAAAGTTAGGAGGAACACCCATGGAGAACAATGAGTGAGAGACCAGGGAGACAATGTACAAGAGTGCTGCCGTGTGTCCGCATTCACGGCAGTGGTTCCCCTGCCAAGAGCTATTCCAAGGAAGTGGTGTGGGCTTAAGCCAGACCACAGGGGTCGACAGTCAGTGAGTTCAACTCAAAATTCAGCTCTGGCCAAGAAAGCATATATCCTGGAGATGATATTGGGGTGGCATCAAGAGTAGTGTACTTTGTATTATCTTTGATATAGAAAGAGCAAAAGGCTGAGGAGATAATCTATTGAATGAACTTCAAGTGGATGCCCCATGTGTATGTGATCTGGAGTATAAATAACAGGGTTGGAATTAACCTTAGGAAGGTTTTGGAGTAACCTAAAGGAGGAAGGGGCACCGGTGGAGACAGGTAAGTTTGCAGGTGGAGTAACAGAAAATCAGAGTTCCTACTGCAAAAGTAGGAGGTGAGTGAGATCATTTGTGAGCATGAAGGATCAGAGAGATATTGGAGCTGGCAGTTGGAAGAAAGAAAGTTTTGAATGTGTTGAAGGGGAAAACACCTTAACTAGGTAGCCTATTGCTTCTAAACGTTTAAGTCACCTAGTCACTTTTCTGATTTCATGCTCCTCAAGCAGCTAGTATTACATTGACTTCCCTGTAGTTCTCTCAAAAAAATTGAGTTATTATTATGGTGTTTGTTATTATTACAGGAAAGAAAAGCACTATGCAGGGCAATATATGTATTCTGGCCCATACAACAGTTATATTTCTTATTCTAAATCAGTACATCAACATTTTTGTTTTAAACTACTTGGAAGGAATGGTGAGTTTGATTTACGTGAATGTCCTTGAACAAGTTCAGTGAGAATGTGTTACTATAGGGGGCGAACATCTGGGCCATCAAGTCCAGAGTCACACGGGACTGTGCCAGGTTTGCCATGCACTCTGGGAGAAGGCCTCTTGGAGGATAGCCAACTAGACTATCCCTGTCTTGACTATTCCTCTGTCTCGAATTTCATGTATTGTTTTAAGCTTTCCATTATCATTTATGGGACAACCCAAAATTAGAGCCAAAGTAGGGTAAATAGACCTGGAAGTATCACAACAAGATATAGAAAACAGTTGAGGTCAATTCCAAAAGGAAAGAATCAGAGGGGAAATTTTGATAGAAAATAGAATAAAACTTCTGATATAATCAGAGTCGAGGCAAACATCTTTTTTAAAAGGTACATCAGTTCATCCCCTTATTTTCTCATTCGGTAAATATTATTGATCACTGACTACCTACTGGGAAAATAAGTATGAGCAACTAAGATTAGCTCCATTCCTTGCAGTATCTGCTCCAAATACTATCCAGATGAAAAGTTTGCAGAGAGAATAATAGACTAGAACAGAATAGAAAGGATACTCAACTGTGTCAGTCTCTTACTAACAAATTTCTGTGACTCAATCCAATTGCTGAACAATTGAAAGAGATTAACCAAAAAATCTTGTGCCATATTCATCATAGAAAACAATATTAAGGTACTAAAGAATCATTTTAAAAGAAGATTGCATTGCTTAAAAAGAAAGTTGGATAAAGCATCAAGGAATTATGGCCTTTATTTTTCTTATTTGAAGAATAAACAGAAGAGAATGATAGAGGACATTTATATACCATGTCGCAACTGAAAGACAAATCTCAATAAAAATAAAAACAATATAATAATAAATTAATATAAACATCCAGAGCAGAATTTTATCATCAAAATGTATTACATCCTCTGGGGATATTATAACAAGGTCTCTAGACACAAGGCTAAAAAAAACGGAATACTAAAAAAGCAAGTAACAAGGGGTACAATACAAAAATATACATTCCACCATATTCCAAGTAGATCTCTGGCAAGAATAAGAAGTAAAGATGAAAGAGAAACAGCATTCTGCTAGCTACAAAAGCTAAGGTTTTTTTATTGCTACGCCTTCTACACACACACACACACACACACACACACACGCACACACACATTCTGTCTATAAATGACCCTAAAGAGGAGTAAAAATTTTTTAAAAGGCTAACATCTTAATGCCCAAAGCACTTGCTACAAGAGAAACAAGAAAGAGAAGAGAAACCACACCTTGCAAATGTAGAACTATGTGCAAGAGTGACTGTGCTTTTCTAGTATGTGATATTTCTTCATACTTCTAGCTCAGGGACATCATGGAAACATCCTGGGTAAAGCTTAAAGCCATTTTCTTCAGTGTTCGGCAATGATCACGTAGGGCTGGAAGAATTTCTTTCTACAGCTTAGATGGCTACATAGGAAATAAAAGGGGGCATGGGCAGTTGGAAATGAAGGGAAACAAAATTTACTGAGCACCTATGAATCCTACTTTACTCAAGATATTTTACATATATGACGTGTAGAAGTTCAACATCACTAAGAGGCAGATATTACTCCTACTTTTTAAGCAATAGCGTTAGAAGTGTTATACATTGTCTAAGTAAGAGCGGAAGCTGCTATTCAAACACATAACTGTGTAACTTGGAAATAGTTCTCACCAGGAAGGACTCTGTACAGACAGAAAAGAAGTACCCGACAGCGTGGCAGGTCTGGGGTCCGGATCGTAATTACATCGTTAAAATTTGCTTTGGCTAAGCGCACATCAAAACCTCAGAGAAGAGTCTCTTTGACTTTAACTCATGACTTAGAGACAACAAAATGAGACTTGTTCTAAAAATCGAGATTGAAATTTGGATTCCTACCCAGTTAATTTACACATCATAAAAAATAGCCCACATTCTGTTGGCCATACCAGACTAGGAATCCACAGAGACTCACAGCAGGAAAATAGCAGTGTTCGGGAACTGTCACCCATATTCCTCCAAATATGCCTGAGGTCCCCAGGATATTTATCTCATGTGTCCCTCAATGATTACTTGGACTACCAAGAACTTATTTTTTTTCAACTCTTCGTTGATTGGACTATAAACTCCATGATACTCCATGAGTTTTTCCTCACTCTTGAATCCCCAGAGTTTAGCCAAGTTCCTTAATTCATGAAGACAGTCCAATAAATATTCAGTGAAGGGGGAATTGCCCCTGTTTCTACACAGCAAAAGCAAGATGACTAACGGTGACCACATGAATGAGGATACTGTGGGCCACTCTGCCTGAGCCAAGGAGACCATCTCTAGTCCCTCCGAAGCAGCAGACGTGTCCTTTTATTGTGGCCACATTCTCCTGATACCAAAGCTGCTGAATCCCTTGGGTTGCAGCGAATACTGCACAAATGATATGAATGATACAGTGACTTTAGTTTTTATTTACCCGATTTCTGTAGTCCTCTTGTCTCACACTTTAGTCTAAAGGCTGTCCACATGACAGATTCTGTGCTATTCTCCAAGATATCTCACCCCTCTAAATTTTGTCCCACTACCTTTGAAATAACCCTTTTTCCATAGTTCATTTTTCTTCCTAAATAACCACTCTTAATCTTATTACATATGTACTTGTCTATCATATATAAGCTTTTAAATACATGCACATGTCGGTATATATTCATATACATATACAATATGTAATAACATATAGTACAGGCTGCATGTTTGTTATATAGTCTATAATTATATATTGATATATGGTATGTATTATATACCACATGATACACAGGATATAATTTATAATTATATTTATTATATATGCCTGTGTATGATACATGTATATATACATGTATATCATATATATAAGAAAGTGAAAAGAGAGGAAAAACCTTTAAATACAGCACAGTGTGTTTGGGGTTTTAATTTCCAGATATTCCTTTTCAGAAATTGGTGTCCACCTTAGCTTGTACCTGAGGGAAATAGTTCTGATCTTCTTTGCCCATCTGCATTATTTATGAATCCTGCATCTAAACAGGATTATTTACATCCTGGGTCACCTGGCCCAAATCATCACCTCAGTGAGTCAAGAGATAGCAAGGTGTAATTGTCATCATTGTTGGAAACTATGTTGGATTTTTGCTCTCAGTATTTTTTCCTTCCACTTCCTATTTCTAACTGGTTATTTATGCTCTTCGTGTTTCTTGCCCAAGACTTTTGGGCAAAGAGAGAAGATTCCTTCCCAGCCTTTTTTATTCTAAGGCCTGTCCTATTTTAAAAGATTAAGCTAAATGCCAATGCAAGTGAGGTGTTATGGGAGTGGGGGGGGAGGGGAGAGGGATTGGGGTAAGTAAGATTTCCCTAAGATTTAAAAAATGTCAAAAGTGAGGGGTGGGAGAGCCAGAGCTTGGGGGGTGGGGGGGGGGGGAGGCAGTGATCAGGCTTCAAAGAGAATTCCTTCCAGGAGTGAGGAGGCAAGCTGGGCTCTGGTCAGGAGACTCCTAGAAGCAGCTCCTGAACCCCTTTGGAGCCCAAGAACAGGGATCAGCATGGCTTCTGCAGGCTTGGGCTAGGAGCAGCACCATAAGGACCCCAGAGGTCTTTCTGCTATTTCCTGGATCACATAGAAACTTGTCTGATTCTGTGCAACCACAGGGAAGGGTCCAGCCCCTAAATCACAGAGATTGAATTTTCTGCCATCTGGTAGAACTAGAGTTTGGAGTTAGAATTCAATTGATTTAAAGAAAATGAAGGCAGTCATAATGTTTGCGCACTGGAGTGTGCTGTCCAAGATTTGATCCTGCTATGATTTTTTAAAAATTAAATGCAAAATTTTCTTAATGCCTCTGCAATGAACTCATTCAGTCTACAAATATTTATTGAAGGACTTCTAAGTGCTGGGGGCATTGGGGACTGAATGGTGAGCGGGACACATGGGTCAGAGCTCGCAGCGTCGCAGCGTAGCAGCACGGTAAACTAGTGAACGGAATTAAATACAGTGTGCTAAGAATAATGATAGGGTAAGATAAGTAAATTAGGGGAGAGAGAGGAGACTATTTAGGTCAGACTTAGGGAGCAGACACGAGAATGTTCCTCCTGGAACAGGCTTGCGCAAGAGAGAGTGCACTGAGTACTGCAGGGCGCTCAGAAGCTGAGACAACACGGAGTTCCAGGCGGGGAGCGGCGAGAAAGGAGCCCAGAGAGGCCACCAAGGTCCAAGTCACCGAATGGCTTTGACAACAGTGTTAAGGGACTTGGGCTTCCAGGTGATTTCTCAAACTTTTCATACCTAGTACAAATTTTCATCAGGTTTCTAAGGAGGTTTCCTTTCTTCCATTGCACTTTGCACACCTAAGTGGCTGCGACTACTGATGCAGCCAGAAGAGCCTCTCTGATTTGCAAATTAGCTGGTTTGTATCTCCGTTTCTCTCCAAGCTGTGCTGTGCAGTAAACAGTGAAGGAAGCTTTATGAGTCACAGATGGTTTTCACCAGAAAAGGGCAGTTTGTAATCTGGCTAGTACCTGAAAACAGCCCCTCCTTGCACAGGACTCCTTCATCTCTGTTTTGCTTCCTTTGTCGCAATATCGAACATCCCCAAGATTGCAGCAGCTCAGGTCTGCTTCTGTGTAAAATAAGGAAGGGAAAAACTGCTTCTACTTTCAATTTAGGTTTATGTCATCACCTTTTAATATTTCAGTTCTGAAAATGAAGCTTCCATTAAAAAACTAACCAGATTAACGGATGTACTAAACTAGGCAGAAGCCTTACCACCCACCCCAAAGTACATAGGCCCAGGCAGCATGGGGCTTAGCACCGGTGGGTGTTTTGTTCAGAGCAGCACAGTGTAAGCCCTCCTACAGTAAAAATCTGACATGGTCATATTCATTTCAATCTTCTTTCAACTATGTCACCAGCACGTGAAAAGTTGAAGACAGCTTAAACATTAACTTTCAAGTCACTGGTTAAAATGCAAGGAGTGTCCCCTTATCCATCGCTAAAAATTTCCATTTTCCAAGGGCTGGAAAGATTCCAGTGAATGCTCTACCTGGTCAAGGCAGTTGGATGAACAAGCCATCATTATGCAGCTGTTTATATTCACGGTGTGCAACAGAGTTGCAGCTTAACATTTAAAGAAAGTTACAAACGTTTGAGAGCAGATGATGCAAAAGAGATCTCAAACCTTTTTTTGTACTCCTGAGTGGCGAGAGGCAAGCTGGAAAAGAAAAGAAAAGAAAAAAAAAAAAAAAGGTCAACCTACACAATAGTATACTAGCCAGCTGGAGAGCAAAATTAACTTATAAGGTGATATGCTTTTGTGTTCATTTAACTTTATAATTTATCTAATACTTTGTTGTATTTGAACGTTACTAGCTTGGGTGAATCCTCTCTGGGATCCATGATGTGGACTGCTAAAGAGTTTACGTAAATACCATATTTTCCCTGCTCTGTAATGTCTGCAGTCGTGCCTAATAGCCACTAACACATGGTCTGGTCTTCTGTGAGGGGACAAGGCAGCCTGTGTGACAGGCCTATGTGCCATAGATGTTTTATATGTTTCAGTCCTTGAAAGCAGTAACTTTACCGTTTTGTTGGGGTCACTGAGAGAACTTAGCTTCTCTTTGATTTCAATCAGCCATCTTCCAGGGTAAGAGATAAGATTCACTGCTTAATGATGCAGCACGGCTGAGTGGTCCAAAAGTGCAGCTTCCAACCACAATTACTTGTGACTTCACTGTGACTCTCCTAAATTGAGATCCATTTAAAGCCAGAGTTTGAGGAAAGTGGCCGCTGTGATCTCTTACATTATAATATAAGCACTGGAAAAAAAGGGGGAAAAAAATCTCTCATTCCAACAAAGTCATAGGCTTCAGAACCCCTGGGCAAAACAACTGGAAGCCAGGGGTTTATAGAAAAGTAAACAAAGAAATTGCTAAGCTAGACTTACATTAAGAGATGAATACTGTATAGAAATAAACAATTATATTAGAATATCATTAACATCTGAGTTTTATTAAAAAGAAACATTCTATGAAGCTGAAGTAAAATACAGAGCTCTTGATTAAACCAAATCCAAGAAATATCTTGAGACTAAGGATGTAAAGAAAGATCACAAAATAATATACTAGTCGCAATGCTCATCTCTACTATATCTGTCTAAAATACATAAATTTGGAGATTATCATTTAACTGGAGATTATAATTTGCCTGGAAGATTTTGAAGATAGTTTTACAAAAAATGGATCTACTGGCGACATTTAAAAAATACTTAAAAACCCCAAAATGTATTCGTCTGCAGTCCTTTGATGAAATTAATAATAACAAAAAATAACATGGGTAAAACATCCAGAATAAGATCTAAAATACGCTTAAAATGGTTGTGGTCATTGTTTATTTATATAAGCCTGGCATAGTTCCAAGAAAAACTAAGGTTTATATTCCTATGTCATTTGGCAAAGACAGATAATTCTTTACCTCCATATTAGTATAGATTACATTATTAAAGACTGAAAACATCGTAAACAAAGCATACTTGTATGAATAGGCACTTAGTAGATTTCTTTTATTGGCATAACTCCTACAGTAAAGTTTTGCTTGTTTTTTTTTTTAAGATTTATTTACTTTATTCTAAAGAGAGGGAGCATGGTGAGGAGGTGCAGAGGGAGAAGGCAAGAGCCTCGAGCAGACTCCCTACTGAGCGTGGAGCCTGTCTCTGGGCTTAATCTCTTGACCTGAGCTGAAATCAGGAGATGGACCCTTAACGCCTGAGACACCCAGGTGCCCCAACTGTAAAGTTTATACTAAAAAAGAACATGCAGATTATCGATATTTTAGTAAATAATCCTCTAGAAACATTTACTAAGCAGTATTGGCAATTCCTATTCTTATGATTAAGAAGCACTTTACTAAACATCACTTAAAAAAACAAACTCATAAATTTGAAATAGAAAGATATATCCTTAGTGTGGGTCATAATCAATAGGGAAAACTTACAGACATTCCTATTTATTTATTTATTTAAGTTTTTATTTAATTCCAGTTAGTTAACATACAGCATAATATTAGTTTCAGGTGTACAATATACTGATTCAACACTTACATACAACACCTGGTGCTCATCACAGCAAGTGCCCTCCTTCCTCCCCGTCACCTATTTCCCCCATCCCCCATCCACCTCCCCTCTGGTAACCATCAGGTTGTTCTTTATAGTTAAGAGTCTGTTTCTTGGTTTGCCTCTCTTTTTTTTTCCTTTTGCTTGGTTGTTTTGTTTTAAATTCCACATATGAGTGAAATCACATGGTATTTGTCTTTCTGTGACTGACTTACTTTGCTTAGCATAATACTCTCTAAATCCATCCATGTCATTGCAAATGGCAAAGTTTTCATTGTTTTTTTTTTTAATGGCTGAGTAATATTCCATTGTGTATATATGCCACCTCTTCTTTATCCATTCATCAGTCAATGGAGACTTGGGCTGTTGCATCAAAATAAAAAGCTTCTGCACAGCAGAGGAAACAGTCAACAAAACGAAAAGGCAACCTATGGAATAGGAGAAGGTATTTGCAAATGACATAGCTGATAAAGGGTTAGTATCCAAAATCTATAAAAAAACTTATCAAACTTAACACTCAAAAACCAAATAATCCAACTAAAAATGGGCAGAACACATGAATAGACATTTTTCCAAAGAAACATACTGATGGTTAAGAGACATACGAAAAGCTTCTCGACATGACTGATCATCAGGGAAATGCAAATCAAAACTGCAATGAGATATCAACTCACACTTGTCAGAATGGCTAAAATCAACAACACAAGAAACAACAGCTGTTGGCAAGGATGTGGAGAAAGGGGAACGCTCTTACACCGTTGGTGGGAATGCACACTGGTGCAGCCACTCTGAAAAACAGTATGGAGGTTCCTCAAAAAGTTAAAAGCAGAACTACCTTATGATCTAGCAATTGTACTACCAGGTATTTGCCCAAAGAGACCTTCCTATTTATTTAAACAAGCTCGTTGATAAAACATTTTTATAGTGTACCTCCCTTATTCTAGGTATTGTAATGGATGCTGAGGATTCAAAAAAAGAAAGAAGAGAGCAGACTCTCAAGGAACTCGGAATTCTTTATTATTTGCTATCAGAAGCATACTTTAATGTCTAGTGAGGAAAACAGCTAGCATTATTTAATATTCTTCTGTAAATTTGGGACAAAGCATAAGATAAACAGAAAGAACAAAAAAGTAACTATTTGACTTTCATTATTTGCAAGTAATGTATTCATGAGTCTAGAAACTTGAGTGATCACAAATCTCTTAAAATTAGTAAGAGTTTATTAAAGAGATGAAATTAAAGGTTTATGTTAAAAATTAGTTTATAGTATAACAACAGTAAAGACTTTGTAAACATAATAGGAAAAAAGTTTACATAAATAGCAATGAAACAATAAATGGAAAAAATTCAAAGAAACAAAAAACGCAGATTGCTCTAAAAAGAAATGTGTACAGGATCTATTAAATACACAAATACACATACACACACACAGAAAAGATCCTTAAAAATTACTACAGGGGCGCCTGGGTGGCATAGTGGTTAAGCGTCTGCCTTCGGCTCAGGGCGTGATCCTGGCGTTGTGGGATCGAGCCCCATGTCGGGCTCCTCCGCTATGAGCCTGCTTCTTCCTCTCCCGCTCCCCCTGCTTGTGTTCCCTCTCTCGCTGGCTGTCTCTATCTCTGTCAAATAAATAAATAAAATATTAAAAAAAAAATTACTACAATATACGATGAGATTGGAGTAAATGTTTTTGTTTCTGGATAAAAAAAAATTAAATAAGATCTATGAAGATGTTAATTCATCCTAAATGAATTTACAAATATAACATAATCTCAATCAAAACGTTATTGGTTTTATTCCGTTAGTGGAATTAAACATGATGTTTCTAAAAGCACTAGAATAACAAGTTTGTGAGAAAAACTAAGAAAAATTTGAAAAAAGGAAATTATGGGAGATGTGCCCTATTAGACATTAAAGTATATTATAAGGCAAAAATAATAGAAGAGTACAAAATCATTGCACATATTGTTAGACAATGAAACAATTGATCCAAAAGAGAGCTTAGTGGGGCACCTGGGTGATTCAGACTGTTAAATGACCCATTCTTACTTTCAGCTGAGGTCATGATCTCAGGGTCATGTAATCAAGCCCCACAACAGGCTTTCGCTTGGCATGCAGCCTGCTTAAAATTCTTTCTCTCCCTCTCGCTCTGCCCCTCTCTATTCATGCTCTCTCTCTCTCTCTCAAATAAATAAATAAAAATAAAAGAGAGCTTAGTGTATATGAGAGTTTAGAAGTAATCAGGGAAACACCGTGAATCAATAGGGAAGAAATGAATTATTAAATAGTTCTGAAGAAGTTCAAATTATTGAAGGAGGGTATCAAGTTTATTTCTTACAATGTATATCACAATACATTCCAAATGGATTACGGGGCTATAATGTAAAAACTAAAAATGCAGAAGTACTTCTGCATTTTTAGTTTTTACATTATATATATATTTAAATATATATATTTAAGTCTATCATAAAAAGGAATATTACATTTAATTGAATTTTTAATTTTTTTGAATCCTGTACACAAAAATACACTAGAATTTTATTTGGCAAAGGACAGAGAGAATATATTTGTAAAATATATGGTAGGTAAGAGGTTAACGTCCTTTCTTCTTTTCTTTCCTCCTTTCTCTCCTTCAACAATGTATTAGGCTTGAGCCAACAATATGTAGAAATTGAAAATGCAATGACAAACAACATAGTTTTGGTCTTCATGGCTGCCGCTACCACAGGATACCTTGGTGGAAACTGGAGAAAAAAAGGTGCCCCCTGTTGGCAAATTGTGGAATTAAAAAGGGCTGGATTTCAGGCTCTGCCGGCTCTCAGTTGTTGCCCCTAGGCGAGATGCAGGTGCAGCCCTTTGTGGGGACTCTCCAGTCGCCCACTTAACCTAAACTGAGGAGTCTAGGGAGGCTTGCTGAGAGAAATGGCAGTTACACCGAGAACTGAAGAATGAGCAAGATCTACACATAAATGCAGAACAGCATATTTGCAGGGGCACCTGGGTGGCTCAGTCGGTTAAGTGTCTGCATTTGGCTCAGGTCATGATACCAGGGTCCTGGGATTACACCCTGAGTAGGGCTCCCTGCTCAACAAGAAGCCTGCTTCTCCATCTGCCCCTGTCCCTGTGTGTGTTCTCTCACTTTTTCTCTCTCTCTCAAATGAATGAATGAATGAATGAATGAATTCTTAAAAAAAAAAAAAAAGAGCAGCATATGTGCAAAGGCAAGATGCTCATTTTGTAAAGAACCCTTGCGACTAATAAAAAAAATGGCGTCACAAGATAGAATTAGGCAAAATACACTAAAATTCATAGGATTTTAATCAGAGAACATGAACAATTGCTTATTCTCCCAACCAAACAAAGAAATGCAAATCGAACCCTTATTTGAGATATCAGGTTTCTTCTAAAAACTTTATAATACTTGAGAGTTTGTGTTAAAAGCCCTGAAAGAACTCATACCCCTTATCCAAGTAATTTCACTTTTAAAATTCTAATATCAAATAATAGTAATGTAAAGATATAAATGTAAGATTATTCATTTTCAAACATTATGTATACCATCAACTAATAAATGGATAAACAAAAAGTGGCATATCCAATGGAATAAAGTTCTAATACATGCTACACCAAGGATGGTCCTTGAAAACATTATACTCAGTGAAAGGAATCTGTCACAAAGACCAGGTAGAGTAGTGGTGGTTGCTTAGGGTTGGGGGGCAGGAGGGAATAAGATGGGTGAAGTTTCTTTTAGGATGAAAATGTTCTACAATTGACTGTGGTGATGTTTGCACATACTTGTAAATATTCTAAAAACCACTGTATTACACATTTTAAATGGATGAATTGTACAGTATGTGAGTTATATCTCAATAAAGATTTTAAAAACATTATAGTATGTCCGATAGCAAATAAGAGAAGAAAAAACTAATATCCAAAAGGTTTTTAAATGGTTAGACAATATCATGGTACAAGAATAAGTTGGAATAGTATATGTGAAACACTGCATAATATGATGGGAAGGTGTAAAGAAGATATTATTAAAATCCACTTATATCTGGGGCACCTGGGTGGCCCAGTCAGTTAAGTGTCAGACTCAGGTCATGATTTCTCAGGGTCGTGGCATCAAGCCCCGGATCAGGCTCTGCACTCAGCACAGAGTCTGCTTGAGATTCTCTTTCCTTCTCCCTCTGCCCTTCCTCTTGCTTGCGTGTGCACACGCTCTCTCTCGCTCTCTAAATTAAATAAATAAATCTTTTAAAAAAATATCTACTCCAACTAGTAGATAGCATTGACATCTAGATATTGTCGTTTGTGGGTGATTTTCTCTCTTCTATTTGTTGTTGTTCATTACAACTCTTTCGTAGCATCGGCATCACGTTATTTTAACAATGAGAGGAAATGACGCATTAGGAAAAAAGATGAAAACAAATTTGTAAAATTTAAGAAAATGCCCCAAACTGAACTTCTGGAAGAAAAACATAGGACCTGGAACTTAGAATTTTAAAAGTTAGAAGCTCATTGTGTTTCTTTTCTGTTTGTTCCCTTTTTTTGAAAGTGTGTGTCATATTTTACACAATTAACTTTATGCCCTACACTTCCTGTGGTGAACCACGAGTTATTTAAAACTTTCTTTCTCTCATATTAGTCATTCAGAAGAAAAGGAAGCTGTTCACAAATGATACACAGCTCTGAAAATCCTATGTTCTTCTTGAAATTTCAACGTAAAAAAAAAACAAGAGGGGGGTGAATCAATGAGTACTCAATAAGATTTCTAAGCATTTGATGATGTTAGAAATGAAAAAGAAATATAAAAAACTACTAAAAAATTCTTAAAACCATGATACAACTTTTAGAAGTATTTAAGCTGGCCTTCCTCCCAAAGTGCAGAGTTTAAGCAGCTTAAGAAGCACTCTTTTCTAAAATCAGCTTCACCTTTTCAAAATGGAAAGAACATATTGTGGTTATGGATAGCAATATCTATAATTTGATATGTAGGACTGAAATAACAAAATGTCTATTATTTGCATACTTAGCAACAGGAAAGAAAAGGAAAAAATGGATGGATAAAGCATATGTGGCAAAACTTTGATAATTATTAATTTTAAGTTATTGATATATTTAGGCTTACCGTACATGTTGAAAGTTTTTATAATGAAATATTTTTTGAGTGGAACATTTTAAATTTCTTAAAAAATATAACTATAACCTAAAGTAAAAGATCAATAGATGACACAAAGCAAAGAGGAAGCTTACAAATCTTAGTTAATATAAATGTGCTAAAGACCCTTAAATTCATTTGTGACTTGAAACATCAGTAAGCCATCCGGAAAAAAAAAAAAAAGAAAAGAAAAGAGAAGCTCCACTCCATATTCAGTTGTAAATTAGAAGGAGACTTTCTTTATATTGTCCAAAGAGGTATACCTCTGACCAATGGGTGTAAACTCAAGGAAGACAAATATTCCAGAGATGGAATAGAAAGTTGTAATTTACTCACCCCTGGAAATATCAGCCAGACATTCTCTCAGAAAGGCAGTTAGAGGAAGATTTCAGGCACCAGTAGTGGGATTGCACTAAATAAAAGTCCTTTAAGCTAACTTTGTTATTCAACCAATGAGTGACGCGTAACAGCGAGCTGGTTGCTAATTCCATGACTCTGGGGCCAGTCACGCTCAATCTCTTGGTGCCTATGAAACAGTATCTACCTCTCAGGGTTCATGAGGATTCACCGATAGAACAGTGCCTGGCATATAGGCGACAATCAATATTAAACTTTATTGCTATGATGATTAACATTGTAAGCTTTGGAGTCAAACAGACTAACATCTGCTTTGTAGCCCCAGCTCTACCATTTACTATACTGTTTTGTTGTTGTTGTTGTTTTAATATCTGATAGTTTCAGTTTCTTTAAATCTTTTTACACTAAACACTGAGCGGCAAGTGCTAAAATTCATTAAGTAATGTGCACATGATACGAGATTGATTTAATAAATGACATTGTTTCCCATATCAAAATTTCTACAATTCCAAGAAAAACTTACTGAATGATATTAACTATTTCAAAGTTTCATTTCCAACATTGTTGATTTTGAACTTACGATATATTGTGCTTGGAATTTACGTCGAGGATATAAAACTTACTGCGGACAGCATCTGCTGAGAGTCATATTGGCCGTTAGCAGACTGAGGAACCCCTTGATTTTTGCTGGCTGGAACCTCCCCCAGAGCCTGTCCACTGACTGGCCACCAAGGTCACAACAGATGACTTACTCTTTTCAGAGCATCCACATCTCGTCACCAGGAGGCTCCTCCAGAAGTAAAATCTTTGTGGTGTTTATGACTTATTTTAAGATTTTTGGAAGAAAAAAATGTAAAATATGAGTGTTGCAGCATTTTTAAATAGGCTGTTACAAACTCATCAGCATCTAAGGGAAAAAAAAAAACTATATTTATCATTCTGGTTCCTGATCGCTGTTCAACAACAGTTTAAGATTCACTGCTTTGTTGTCAAAGAAATATTTTCAAATGTCTGTGTATTTCTCTCTGTATCTCTATAACTAGAGCAAGGATTCCAAAACTGAAGGCACTTCGAATCAGTTTTAAATATGGAACATGAAATTTGGCATCAGCATTTAGCTTGACCTTCTTCCTATAGTAAGTGCTCAAAACACATATGTAGACTATAGTTGAAAAAGGTTATCCAAAATAAGTGGTCTTTGCAATTTAGCAGTATTAAAGATGTATTATGGAAGATACAAGATATAAGAAGAAGGCTTAAACCACTGTATCAGGTAGTTATTTCTAAGTCTGGCAAAAAAAATTATAATGTATATAGATCTTAAACATCTTACCCATTATTATCATACCTGTGCGTATTAACTCGGCATTAAATTATGATGTCAGTAGTTAAATGATAATAGCCATCATGGCCTGTTTTATTGGATTTTTTCTTAGGGCAAATCATTTTAATTTTAGATGAGTGTTTTCTCTAACAGATTTTCTGAATGTAAATATTCTGGATAAAATTAGAGATGAAAATTTCTGGGAAAGTTTCTTAAAATAGAAAACCTATATTGAGAGATTAAAATTAGTTTTTTGGTGGGCATAACTCAACTAGTACCTTACGATTTTACAATAGTTTTTAAAGATGTATTTGTTTTTAGAGAGAGAGAAAGTGTGGGGGGAAGGGCAGAGGGAGGGAGAGCATCTTAAGCAAGCTCCCCACTGAGCATGGAGCCCTAGGCAGGGCTCTATCTATCTCACAACCCTGAGATCATGACCTGAGCTGAAATCAAGAGTCCAACACTCAACCGACTGAAACCTCAGGCGCCCCAATTTTAGAACATTTATATTGTTTTATTTTATTTATTTTAAGATTTATCTATTTTAGGGAGAGAGAGAGAGCATGCACATTCATGTGTGAGCATGAGGTGGGGGAGGGGCAGACAGAGGGAGAGAGAAACTTAAGCAGACTCTGCACTGAGCACAGAGCCTGATGCAGGGCTCCACCTCACCACCCTGCAACCAGGACCCAAGCCGAAACCAAAAGTCAGATGCTTAACCACAGTGCCACCCAGGTGCCCCTATAACATTTTTATTGTAAATTAAGTTTAAATCCTCTAAAACATTCTACAGAATGTCAACCTTTAAGTTTTTAGTGAGTGTTAAGAACCTCACAGAGGGGTGCCTGGGTGGCACAGCGGTTAGGCGTCTGCCTTCAGCTCAGGGCGTGATCCCGGCGTTATGGGATCGAGCCCCACATCGGGCTCCTCTGCTATGAGCCTACTTCTTCCTCTCCCACTCCCCCTGCTTGTGTTCCCTCTCTCACTGGCTGTCTCTATCTCTGTCAAATAAATAAATAAAATCTTTAAAAAAAAGAACCTCACAGAATATGGACCCTAATACAGATAGGATAAATCCAAAAGAAAACTCAGCCAGACCTCTGTGATGCCAAGAGCAGACCTAGCTTTCACAGTTAGGCCTTGCTGTTCTATTGAGCCTTAAATGTCATAGAACATTAACATCAGACAATGCCACTCTGTGTGATAGGTCAAGGCAAAAGCTAGGCCACTCTGCAATCATATGTGAACATATACCAAAACATGAACTTTGTCCAACTCACAAAAATGACCTAACATTCCCTCTCCTGGCTGCTGTAGACTGTTTCAATTCAAATGTTGAACCTAATCCCAAATGTGATGGTATTAGGAGTTGGGGGAGAGGGGGAGGCAATTGGGAGGTGATTAGGTCATGAGGATAGAGCCCTCATGAATGAGATTTGTGTCCTTATAAAAGCAACCCTAGAGAGTTCCTTTTCCATTTCCAGCATGTAAGGATCTAGCAAGGAGATCTAGCTAAGAACCAGGAAGCAGGCTTCTGAATCTTGGCCTCCCCATGCACCAGAACTGAGAGAAGTTAGTTTCTGTTGTTTAAGCCACCTGAACTATGGTACTCTGTTGCAGCAGCCTGAACAGAGGAAGACTGTGGCTAATAGGAGTGATTCCTGCTTCTTTACAAATTACATCTTTAGCCTAGATTTAGCCTTTTCTTCCAGATAAGATTTATTTAGATATCTAATCATAGAATTACCTTCACTTTCTAATAGTATCCAACCCAAAGCAAAACCCCCTTCCTTAGACCCTCCCCAAATGACCCAACTCAAGCAAACATTCTGTAAGTATTTTCTACCAGCCTCTTATAGGACAAAAACTGGGACAATTATAGGCTTCTCATGTAGGGTATGGCAAGGGGCACTTATATTTCATAACAGCAAATGGATAAACACTTGCAGCCTTGCAAGGGTGTGTGTGTGTGTGTGTGTGTGTGTGTGTGTGTGTGCACGCATGCATGTGTTTCTATCTGTCCATCTGCATATGCACATACACGTGCACAGGTGCACAAAAGCCAAGAGCAGAAAGAAAGAATTAGCTCCAAGAGATAATATAATTTATGAACAATGACCTTTAAATCATTAACTTGGTCAGTAAAGAAACTTGGACCAGTATATACCTGAGAAGTCTGCAATTCTCCCGGTTTTCATCCTCTGCCAAGGAAGTTAAGGTCAAACCATGATGGGAGGTAGGAACACAGCAGCATTCACCCATGTCAGGAGAATGTCATGAAAAAGCTGACATCCAATCATTTTGCTCTTAATTCCTGTGTGCCCACTTTATCAGTCAGGACACTGGAGGAGAGGCCAGGTGAGCAGCATTCAGCAGAGCAAAAATAAAATGTACTGTATGCGTTTCTTTTCAGTAAGACAATGAAACTTTCTTCTTATGAGTTCTTTAGGTAATCGAAGACTAGAACACCAAAACTCGGAGCTTCACATCACTCTTGAGCAGAATTCACATTTGGCCACAAAAGCTGCATAATGCAGTGTTTGTCAAATGTGGCCCATAACCCATTAGTGTGTCAAGAAATCAATTTTACAGATTATCACCAGGAGTTTTAAAAAGGAAAATAAAATAGAATAGAAAGTTGCAGAGTGCATTGGGTTTGGGGGAGGGAAAGGGATAAAAAAATCTCCATGTGGTTAATAGTCTTAACCTTACACAGTTCACAAGTAGGAAAGTAGGGACTTCAGTTCAGACCATCTGAATCCACACCACACATGCTTTTGGCTGTAAGATGCATCCCAGTTTTGCTGATTTCTAATAACTTATCTCCCAAATTCGTCAGCCAATTGTTTTCTTAAACATGACCACAGTGATTAAATGCATGGATCTTAGAGTTCAAATCCTAGGCAAGTTACTTTACCTCTTGGAGTCTCATCTGTGGAGATAATCACTGGACCTACCTCACAGGATTTATTATAGGCTGAATTGTTTTCCGTTGCCAAATTCATATGTTTAGGCCCTAACCATCATTACCACAGAATGTAACTGCATTTAGACATAAGATCTTTAAAGAGGTAATTAAATTAAAATGAGAAAATAAATATCTGTTGTTTAAACCATGCAGGCTGTAGTATTTTTTTTTTGTATTTCAATTTTTTTTTTGATTTTTTATTATATTATGTTAGTCACCATACAGTACATCCCCGGTTTCCAATGTAAGGCTCGATGATTCATTAGTTGTGTATAACACCCAGTGCACCATGCAATACGTTCCCTCCTCACCACCCATCACCACAGGCTGTAGTATTTTGCTATGACAACCCTAGCAAAATAATATGGGGTTCTTATGAAGATTAAAATTTAATATATATATGGGCGCCTGTGTGGCTCAGGTCATGATCCCAGGGTTGTGAGACTGAGCCTCACAATGGGCTCCACCCTGGGTGTAGAGCCTGTTTAAAATTTTCTCTTTCTCTCCCTCTACTCTCGATCTCTCTCTCTCTCCCTCTCTAAAAAAAAAAGTTAATATATATAAAATGATTGGTAATATGAGCTTTCTATTGTTATTGCTTGCCTCTATTTCTCCATATCTTCAATTCTTAAAATTTACTTCCTTTTTATATATAATTATATTTGCTTATTTAACATTTACCCTTTTGGCTAATTTGTAAGCCCCCAAAAAAGGAGTTACTATGTTGACCTGTTCAAATGGAAAATTGTTTAGAACCTATTAAGGACTTACTAAATATTTACTAAATTGTTGAAGTCCTTGTGATCAATGGAGGTGCTCTGCCAAATTATTTTTGCTAAAAATGGGCCAATTGATTTGAGAATTTCTTCTTTCACACCCATCTCTGGATTCTTGTCCCATACTTTTTAAAAAATATACTTAAGGATAAGATTACAAATCTGAATCTTATTTTTCTACTGACCTTACAAAAAGATGTTGACAGAGAAATAGAGGAAACAGTGACAAAGAGTATGATGACAATGCTTCAGTAACCATAGGAAACCCATCAGCAGAGTGTTAAGACTAACCTCACAGAGGGGAATCACATTGGCTATAGATATCCCTCTCATTCTCTAGTGTAGATAAGTTTTACCTCTGTGGCAGGAGAGCATTCAGGACAGGGACAGGGGTCGTCTATGATTCATGAGTTTGACATTGCAGTGTCCAAGCCATCAATATAAAATCCCCAGTCTAGTTCCAGAAATGCAGGCACCATTCACTAATCTTGCATACATCACTGTTTAAGCCCTAGAGTTTACACTGGGGGATATAATCTTGTTAATGGCTGAGGCTCTCTAGAGATTCTGCTGAAATTATGTTCCCGAGCATGAAGTAAGAAGAAAAATGAAAAAGCACCATTTAGTTTGAGGAAGGAGTTTTGTTCCTCTTGTTTTCTACTTGAGAATATGGCAGTGCCTAAGAGGTAGTAAGGACAGTATCTATGGATTGTACATTACAGTCAGGCATTAAAGTATCAAATAAGATTCAGGAGGGACAAAAGCAGCATAACTTATTGAAGTAAAAATAAACCATATTCTATTAATAGGACAATGACTATGACTCAACTCTTAGTAAAGACAGGAACATCATTAGGCCTTGAAAATAATCAGTCTAAGGTGCTATTTGGTCAAAAGAATCAACATAATGCCAGTCATTTTTAGGAAGGAAGCAAATTGTGAAACAGGAAGCTTGCCTTTAGTTTCTTTACTATGCATCTTATCTCTAAGGCAGTGAAAAGAAGGTTTGGGTCAAAAAATTTTAAAGATGACTTAACAAATTTGGAGAAAGTCAAAGAATAACATAACTAGCACACTATAAGAGGTAAAGTAGCTTCTACATATGAAAATACCTATGACTGGTTAGTCTGAAAAAATGAAAGAAGACAAAATCAACCTTCATAATATGATAACGGGTTTATACAGGACACATGTAGACCTCTTTACCAGGTCACTAAGTGTTAGAATGGGAGAGGACAAACTTGATGGAACATCAGGGCTATACAGGTACTTAGAAGTCATTCTAATCCAATGTCCTTATTAAAAATCAGGGAATTGATGGGTGCCTGGGTGGCTCAGTCAGTTAAATGTCTGACTCTTGGTTTCAGCTCAGGTCATGATCTCAGGGTCATGAGATCAAGCCCTACATCAGTCTCCATGCTTAGCATGGAGTCTGCTTGAGATTCCCTCACCCTCTGCCCCTTCCCCTGCTCACTCTTGCTCTCTCTCTCTCTCTAAAATAAAATAAATAAGTAAAATCTTAAAAGAAAATAGGGAATTGATATCCAGAGAAGTGAGGTGACTTTCCCAAGAACACCTTGCTGATAATAGCTGAGCTGAGACTAGACCTTATTTCTGTATTCAACCACCTCTCCTGACTCCATTTGAAGGCCTCATAGAGCACTCTAGCTGGTAAATGATTCTTTACTATGGAATCTCTTTGAGGCCTATTGAATTCATTCTCCTTTTTTGCAGTCCTAAATCAACAACAGCTGAAGTAATTTATTCTAAGGTAAAAAGAACAAGAACTGTACTCCTTAGCTCCTCCATGGACTTATATTGAGCACTCTCAGAGGGAAAGTCCTAAACCAAAGAGTCAAATGTCTACATCACCACTCTATGATGTCAGAGATAATGAGAGCCACGACCATTCTCTTGGACTTTCTAAATTGTACAACTAGGGTACCTGGGTAGCTCAGTCGGTTAAGCGTCTGCCTTTGGCTCAGGTCATGATCTGGGGTCCTGGGATCAAGCCCCACAACAGGCTCCCTGCTCAGCAGGGAACCTGTTTCTCCCTTTCCCTCTGCTCCCTCCTGCCCCCTCCCCTGCTTGTACTCTCTCTGTCTTACTCTCTCTCTCAAATAAATAAAATCTTTAAAAAAATAAAATAAAATTCTACAACCTAGATACCCACTAAGTCTTGTTAAAAACAAGAAAACACACTCAAAATGGAGTCACTTATGCTAAAGCCTATGCCATCAACTGAGACTTAACGTAATTATAGTTTTGATTCTCCCAGAAATGGAATATTAAACCAGTCAATCAGGAACCACCTAATCAGCATTAGTTAAGCCTGACAGGTCCTTGCCATCCACTATTAGGAAAATAACCTTTCAATAATTAATTTGCTTTTTTGCCTCTAGTACTACTTCTTTGTTCCTCCTTCCTTCTGCCTATAAAATCCCTTATCTATAGCTCTTCAGAGCTCCTTTCTCTCTGCTACACTGGATGCTGCCTGATTCATGAATCACTTAATAAAGCTAATAAGGTCTTTAAAACTGACACTTGAATTTTATTTTCTTAACTGTTTTGATGATAGCAGTGGGATTCAAAGTTTCAGAGATAAAAAGGAACATGGACATCAATACCCACTGAACCCTTTACATTCTCTCTTTCTCACCATATCAGAGAGCCATAGGTAAGTTCCTCTTGGATCTGAACTCCTTATTATTTTTGCATCTGAACTCTCTGCTTTTATCGGATTTCCAGTCCAAGGTTAATAGGTCAACCTATGCCACTGGGAGGCTTAATAGAACACCAGTCCTTAGCAGTCCAGGGCTTAGCAGGTCAGCTGGAGCTGGCAGACGGTTCCACTCGGAACTCTAGTCCCTAGCCCTTGGCAAGTCCACAGTACCATTTCCTTGGTTACTGTTGGATTCTGCTATGTGCACATTAGGTAAAGGAATAATAGATTTATCATTGATGAGAATCCCAATAACCAAACTGCAAAATTAGTGGGCATGGGTCAAGAACTTTGAAGCTGTTAGAGCACTCATCACATTAATCAAGGATTCCCATCATAGGATAAGTTGGTCACACAACAGGTTAGATTGACACTAAATCACAGGCAAGTCTCGAGAAAATTTCCATGCAATTAGGTGCTCTATAAAACCACAAAGTCCCCAACCCACAGCCCTACTAGAATTAATTTAATTATAAGAGACACAAGCTTTAACTAAAGAAATAGGGTCCTCAAGTTCTAAAGGATTTAGTCAATGCACTAAAGAAGTGCACTTGCAAGCAAGGGCTCAAACAAAGAGAACAGGATGCCTATTTTAATGGGCATACAGAAGCTTCCATAAGGCTTCAAGATTCTAAAATAGCTTATTGAAAGGTTCATTGTAAAAGGCTAATGAAAAATTAAAGATACAAGAGGTACCCAAAACAAAAGACTGTAAGACTGTTGTGACTTCTTCTGTTCCCCTTTATTCTTCTTCATCTGAGTACTACTAGTGCTCTGTCTGAATTACCTTTCCACTCTGAAAAAACTATCAAATAGTTGCCTTTTAAAATAAGATCACCCAAGACTGCAGTTGATCCTCTTCAGGTATCTTTCACTTCTTGGTCAAAAACTAAACTAAGGGCCATAGTTACCTCAACCCAGGGAGGATTCCTAAAAGTTTTCTGAACAACTTAGAGTCTTCACTGTGGCCTATGACCCTGGGCTGGCAGATCCTGAAGCCCAAAAATAGATGTGGAAAGCAGAATGGCATAACTCCAAGAGTAATATCTGAGATCCTCAATCTCCAAAATGGTCCCCTTATGAAAGAGAAAAAGGTCACAAAAAAGCAACTGATCTTTAAAAAGCTATTCCAGAGTCTTTCTGAACCACACTGATCCATCTATTATCCAAATCTGCAAACAGAAGAAAGATGAATCTGTGGCAGATTTTTAAGCCCATCTGGAGGTTATCTTCCTACAGCATGAAGAAAGGTCATGGAAAGGTTGGTAAGGACACACCTCAAAAGAATATTCTATTTCTCAGTTATAGCTAGGTTTATGAGTTTCTTCTTATTGTTAACAAAGCCATTGCAACCTTGGAAGCAAAAGCTGTCATCATTCTTCCTTTTCCTGTAGTGAATGCTTGCTTTTAAATTACCTTTCATCAGTTCGTCCTCTAAGAATGTCACTCTCTGAGATGCTCCTGGGTTGTATGGAATGATATTATAGGGGAGGAGAATTTTCTACCCCAAAATATGTCTCCTTGGCATAAGGATTATTTTATGCTGACTTTTTTTAACATTTAAATTTTTTTAAAGTTTATTTATTTAAGTAATCTCTACATCCAATGTAGGGCTAGAACCCATGACCCCAAGATCAAGAGTTGCCTGCTCTTCCAATTGAGCTAGTCAGGCACCCCATTTGAAAATGTTTTAAAGTATAAATAACTTACAGTTTTATATTAGTTTCAGGTATACAGTGTAATGACTCAACAATTCTATACATTTTTCAGTGCTCATCCAGATAAATGTGCTCTTAATCCTCTTTTATCTTCTCACCCATTCCCTCACCTACCTCCCCTATGGCAATGACCAGTTTGTTCTCCGTACTTAAGAGTGGGGTTTTTTTCTTCTTTTGCTTATTCATTTGTTCTGTTTCTTAAGTTCCACATATGACTGAAATCATATGGTATTTGTCTTTCTCTGACTTACTTATTTCACTTAGAATTATATACTCTAGTTCCATCCATGTTGTTGCAAATGGCAAGATTCCATTCTTTTTATGCCTGAGTAACATTCTATTCTGTGTGTGTGTGTATAAAACATCTGCCTATATATATAAAACACCTTTTTTACTTATTCAACTATCGATGGACACAGGTTGCTTTTACATCTTAGCTATCATAAATAATACTGCAATAAATGTAGGGGTGCATGTGCCTTTTGAAATTAGTGGTTTTATTTTCTTTGGTTGAATACCCAGTAGTGGGATTCCTGGATCATATGGTAATTCCACTTTTCATTTTTTAATGAACCTCCATACTGTTTTCCAGTTGAAAACTCTTGGCAAGAAAAGTACAATCCTGTTATGTTTATTGACGGTGGAAGGCCTACATTTTGGTGAACAGCATTAATGCTTCCACACCACACAGCACTCTTATGACTCACCTGAATAACAGGAATGACAGATGTTCTAAGTGGCTTTTAGGTTTTAACGTAAATCTCACTGCATCAGTGAGGGCTCTTTACTTGGATACATCTGATTTGTTATCCTTATCTGAACTGCAAATGACATCTCAAGCTTTGTTCTTTTTCAAGATTGCTTTGCCAGTTTAAGCAGAAACAGGATTTATTAAAGAGTATTCTGTAGCCCATAGCCTCTCTCTCAGACTTGAGAGCACTCTACACAGTCAGAAATAATACTTCTGTTTTCATGTAAGGTTAGGATGTTTGAGATTTTTCTTACTTCTTAAGGTAGACCTGTATTGCTATAATCATCCCTCTCAGAACAGTTTTGCCTCATCCCCAAGATTTCGGATTGTTTTTCATTTTTATTTGTCTCCATGTGTGAGTGTGTACATAATGTTCTCAATCCATCCTCCAATCTTTTATCCTTTCTGTCATCATTTTGATGTCTTTTGCACTTTCCATTAAATTCTGAGAACATATCTATAGCTTCTATTTAAATTATCAGTCTATTGGGGCACCTGGGTGGCTCAGTTGGTTAAGCATCCAACTCACGATTTTGGCTCAGGTCATGATTTCATGGGTCATGAGACTAAGCCCTGTGCCAGGCTCCATACTCAGCAGGGAGTTTGCTTGAGATTCTCTCCCTCTGCCTCTCCTCCCACTTGCACTGGCTCTCTCTCTCCCAAATAAATAAATAAATCTTTTTAAAAATTTAAAAAATGAAAATAAAAATAAAGATAAATTATCAGTCTATTGATTATACATTGCCTCCATTGCAGTTAAAACCTAGAGATCCTGTTACTCTCTTAGTAATCTTTTATGTCAATATAATAAAGGTGATATAAGAAAACCCACAGCTAACATCATACTCAATAGTTGCAAAATGATAGCTTTTTTTCTAATATCAAGAACAAGGTAAAGAATTCCACTCCCAACACTTTTATTCAACATAATACTGGAAGTCCTAGCCACAGCAATCAGACAAGAAAAGAAATAAAAGTCATCCAAGAAAGGAAGCAGTAAAACTGTCCCTGTTTGCAGATCAAACGATACTATATATAGAAAACCCTAAAGCCTTCACCAAAAAAACTGCTAGAACTGATAAATGAATTCAGTATAGTTGTGGCATACAGAATTAATATATATAAATCTGTTGCATTACTATGCACTAATAAGGAAGTACCAGAAATGGAAAGTAAGAAAACAATTATATTTACAATTGCACCAAAAACAATAAAGTACCTTAGCATAAATTTAACCAAAGGGGTTATAAACCTGTACTCTGAAAGCTATAAAATTCTGATGAAAGAAACGGAAGATGACACAAACAAATGAACAGACATTTCATGTGTCTTTTATTTCCTCTTGGATTTTTTGTACCTATTCATTCTTTGGTAGCATGTTATTTAGCCTCCATGTATTTGTGTTCTTTCCAGGTTTTTCTTGTGATTGATTGACATCTAGTGTCACTGTTGTGGTCGCAGAACATGAAAGATATGATTTTAATCTTTTTTGAACTTATTGAGATTTGTTTTGTGATCTATTCTGAAGAATTTTCCATGTGCACTTGAAAAGAATGTGTGTTCTACTGGTTTTAGATGGAATGTTCTGAAACTATCTGTTAAGTCTATCTGATCCAATGTGTCATTTAAAGTCACTGCTTCCTTGTTGATTTTCTATCTGGGTAATCTACCCATTGATGTTAAGTGGGATGTTAAAGTCCCTTATTATTATCATATTAATGTTGATTTCTTCCTTTATGTCTGTTATCAGTTATTTTTTGTAGTTAGGTGTTCCCATGTTGGGTGCATAAATTTACAGTTATAACCTCTTGTTGGTTTGTTCTCTTTATCATGATATAGTGTCCTTCTTTGTCTTGTTACACTCTTTATTTTAAAGTCTGTTTGTCTGATAAAAATATTACTACCCACAGCTTTCTTTATGCTTCCATTTGCAGGGTAAATGTTTTTCTGTCTTTTTACTTTCAATCTGCCTGTGTGTTTAGGTCTGAAGTGAATCTCCTGTAGGCAGCATATAGATGGGTCTTGCTTTTTTATCCTTTCAGTTATTATATGCCTTTTGCTTGGAGCATTTATTCCATTTACATTTAAAGTAATTATTGATAGGTATGTACTTATTGCCATTTTGTTACTTGTTTTATGGTTGTTTTTGTGGTTCTCTGCTCTTTCCTTCTCTTGCTCTTGTCTCTCACAATTTGCTGATTTTCTTTAGTGGTATGCTTGGATTACTCTCTTTTTATTTTTTTGTATATCTATTACAGGTTTTCAGCTATTACTTCTTCAAATAAATTTTCTGTCCCTTTTTCTCTCTCTCCTTCTGAGATTCTTTTTTTTTTTTCTTAAGATTTTATTTATTTGAGAGAGAGAGAAAGAGAAAGCACGAGCAGGGGGAGGGGTAGAAGGAGAAGCACTCTCTCTGCTGAGCAGGGATCCTGATGTGGGGCTGGATCCCAGGACCCTGGGATCATGACTTGAGTTGAAGGCAGACACTTAATCGACTAAGCCACCCAGGCACCCCTTCTTCTGAGATTCTTATAATGCAAATGTTATTATGCATGATGATGTCACTGAGTTCCCTTACCCCAATTTCCTTTTTTATTATTTTTTTCTTTTTGCTGTTAAGCTTGGTTGCTTTCTCTTAGTTCTGTCTTGGTTGCTGATCCATTCTTCTGCCTCCTCTAATCTGCTATTGATTCCCTCTAGTGTATTTTTATTTTCAGTTATTGAGTTCTTCATCTCTGATTGGTTCTTTTTTTTTTTTTTATGTTTTCTATCTCTTTGTTGAAGGTGGCACTGAGATCTTCCACTCTTTTTCAAGTCCAGTACGAATCTTTATGACCATTACTTTGAATTCTTTATCGGGCATATTGCTTATCCCCATTTCATTTAGCTCTTTCGCTGTGGTTTTGTCCTGTTCTTTCGTTTAGGACATACTCCTTATTTTACCTAACAGTCTGTGTTTGTTTCTGCATATTAAGAACATCAGCTATTTCTCTTGATCTTGGAAGTAGTGGCTTATGAGGAAGAGGTCCTGTGGTGCCCTGTAGTAGAAAGTCCTCTGTTCACCAGGCACTTCAGAGGTGTCTGTTATGTGCGTTGCATATACTGAATGAGCTTATGAATGAGCTGCTTATGCCTTCAGTCTAGTCAGCGGCAATGGCCCATTTTGCCTGTTGTTGATGCCCTGGGCAGGGTTTGGTCCCTATGCTGTTAATTGGCCAGTCTGGAGGTGCCTTGGGTTTGTAGTTGGTTGTGAGCCAATCAATTTTAAGAAACTGCAGACAGTGAGGCTCTGAAATCTGAGTAGACGTTATTTTCTTATCAGAGACACTTATATCTATAAAGGAAATCTCCATTTGTAAGGGTTGTACCAAGAAGAGGGGAATGATACAATCTCAGATTTGTCAATGGAGAAGGAAAACTTAAATCTGTATAACAGTCTTACTCTTGTTTACTGTGTTTTCCTGGTAACCTCCCATAACTGGCTTCCCAACCCCAACATCTTCCTCGTCTCTTTAGCTGAAGATGGTATTTAAGGTGGTGGTTTTGGACATTTTAAGGAATTACTCAGTTTTCCTGGTTTCTCCCTGTATACAGAATGTATACATGTTATTAAAATTCTGTTTGTTTTTCTCCTGTTAATTTGCCTTAAACCAATTTAATTATAGACTATCTAGAAAAACCTAAAGGGGAAGAAGGGAAAACTTTTCCACCCATACGGAGGGAAGGAGGGAGGAAGACTCTCATTACTTCTAAAGCAAAGTTTACAATTGAAGCCCTAAAGAGGAAAAATACATAAGGATATGCAAAGGTAAGTTGAAGTATGTTCAGTCATTGAACCTGTGTGTTTAAAGAGATAAAAATCTACAGGGAAATGAGCTCAACAATCCCTGGGGCTGTTGTTAAAGAGAATCTTGGCAGCATTTCATTTCATTAAGTAGAACTTGGGGAAATTATCCATTATAGACAAGCTTCTTTACTTAAAAAATGGTCGTGTACCCAGGCTTTATTACAAGATTTCAAGCAAATACCGTTTTCTCCAAGAACCTAAAAAGTAAGCAATGATCTCTACACCTATCATTAGTCACCTAAGCACATATGTTGGAGGTAATTTCAAGGACTCATCTCATCTGTCCTCTCACATTGAAATTTTCCCAAAGTCAAGAAGATCCCTTATTTTAAAATATTCTGGGGGTTTTATCAAGAACTTTTAGTGTGAATTTTTTTGAATTGTATACATAGTACAATTACACATTCCTACACAAGTACACATTCCTACTTGTTTCGTTTACAGTTTATAATTAGATGGTTATATTAAAAGTGGCGCACCAAATAAGCATCCTATAAGAGTTTGCTAATGCCAGAAAAATTTAAAATGAGAAAAAATTGCGAAATCTTACTATTTTTAACAGAAGCGAAATGTAGTTAAGATTGCAATTGTCAGAAAAACGCATACATGGTATCCTAAGAACTTATGAAGTGCTTAAAAAATATTTGCCGAGTGAATGACTGATGTTTGGCTTCATGGGAAGAAGTGACACTTAATGATAAGAATACAATGTTTCAAAGTAGAAAATTTGAGGAACTTGAAGGAACAGCCAAATGCCAACAAGTTTTGAAATAGTACGATCAAACATGCAATTAATAGGTTACCTCTTGCTTACAATAAGCCAATTAAGTAAAGCGATGAAACTGCATTAAGTTTTTAGAGAGGCATTTGGATTTTGATAGTTTTGTTTTTATAACTATGAGATACAGATAAAAGTAGCAGAAGTAGTTTATTCTGCTTATTTTGCAGGAGTATCAGTTTTAATAGATTTTAATTGACATTGTCAACTGAGAAGAGGAGGTGAAACTGAAAAAGAAACACAGGCCTTCATTGGGGGGGTTCTCAGAACTGCAATTTGGGGAGAACAGATTCTGGCAACTATCAGAAAAAGTTTCCTGCTTGCGAGGGGAAAGCAAGGGTTTATAAGAGAGAGAGGAAGGAGGGGAGCAATCGCTTGACTCAGAAAAGGAGGAAAAGGAAATAAAAAATTGTCAACTGGTACTAACATGATGAACCACTTTTGTTTTTACACTTTGACCGACGAATTTACTGGCGTTATGAAACAAAACTATTCCTGGTATGTGTTCGTTAACCACTCTGTCTTCAGAAAGTCCCCAATGACAGCTTTATGGTCTGGATGCCAGTGGTCCTGTTGATTTTACAAGCCAGTGCTTATAAAATAATTAGCATCTCTGACCCAGTTCAAAAGGTCTTTTCACCCAGTTCAAGAATTCTTTAGTTAGAAAGGAAAATGAAACTTCAAAATGGAGTCTCTCTTGTCCAGAAATATTATATAATTCCTGTAGCAGAAAGGGGTCTCCTCCAAAGCACCATGGCTAACCCACCTAAACTGAATCTCTTTGCATGAGAAGCAAGTGATTTAAAAAAAAAAAAAAAAAGCACAGAGTTTGGATTCTGACACACTAGCACAAATCAAAGCTCCAACATTTATGGTTGCATACAACCAAGGGCAAAAAACCTAATGTGTTTGATCTCTCTTCTCTTATCTAAAAAATGGAGACAAGAGCATTTACCTTCCAAGATTGTTGTGAGCATCAACGATAAATGAAAATTTCCTAGCATACAAATGTTAACTTTAAAATTACCATTATCAAAATTGTAAAGAATATTCCAAAATGAGAAAATGTTAAAAAATAAGACAAATTATGGAATAATTATTGACTTAAAAATAATAACATTCAAGACTACAATTATGATAGCATAAGCAGAATCTGAAGTTTTTCTTTTTTTTTTTAATTTTTATTTGAATATAGTTGACACACAATGTTACGTTAGTTTCAGATGAATAGCATAATGATTGAACGGAACCTAAAGTATTTTCTACTCAATATGCTGGTCTTTAAAATTTTTCTCTTTGTATAAAAACACTGAAGCTTACATTAAAGTGGAAGAATAGTAAAATGAGCGTCTATATGCCCTTCGCTTGAGCCAATAATTGGACATCCAACATTTTGCCACATTTTCTCTCATTCTATTCACACACATGCATACACTCACTTGTGCTGGGTTAAGATTGTCACTCAGTATCCATCCACCCCCAGAGAACTCTTTCAGAAAGGGATTTCCATAATATTATTCTTTCCCCTCAGCTCTATTCAATCTTTTCCTCTTTCGAGAATAAATGGAAAATATCATGACAATTCATTCCAAATACGTCAGCATGCTTTTCCTGAGAATAAGGATATTCAACAAGCTAATTTATTTTAATGCATCAATCAGGAAAAGCAGATATAAACAAAATAATTGTTAAGACCAGCCTTCTTCTTGAGTTAGAAATCTTTGCACTTTTCTAGCTACCAATTTGCATCAGTAGCTATTTTATTATGAAGTCAGTTTTATCATCAGTAACAGTATTCATGAAAATGTGTTTTTTCTGAGTGGCTACAAAAACTTCATCAAATTATTTAAAATGTTGCCATTTACGTATTTGCATGTAGACATAAAATAGTTCCATAAAACCTTCAAGTCACTGGGGTGCAAATATGGTACACATAGAAGCCGCTAGAACACGTGCTTTAATGTAGCAATATAGCTGTGGAAACATCTAAATGTGTAGACACATCCAAAGATCTGAAGACCAGTTTTCCAAATTTTACTACACACTGCTGAGCTGTCTTTGCTCTACCACTTCTCTGGACAATAACTCATTTGTGCTGGGTTAAGATTGTCACACAATACCCATCTACCCCAAAGAGCTCTTACATAAACGGACTTTCACAATATTATTCTTTCCCCTCAGCTTTTCCCTTCAGCTTTATTCAGTCTTTTCCTCTCCTTTTATTTACCCACGGTTCAGACAATTCTAACTGAGACAACTTTTCAAGAAGCAAACTCACCTTCGTTAACAAATTCCTCTCTCTTGTGTTTCCTCTTTTAGGGCTTTTGCTCAATTATCATATCTCACTCCCTCTCTAGATCTTAGCCTTTCTCGTTTCCTTGTCTTTTTTATTGTGGACTAGCAAAATAATCTAATCACTATCAGTTAGCTAGTTAACCTTGGGCAAATTGCTTGAATCTTCCTGGACCTCAGTTTTCCCTCCTGGCGGCCAAGATTGAGTGAGCTGTATTTGCAAAGGCAGAATTGAGAGTCAGTTCTGCTTGAGTGAGTTTAAGTAGGTGAATTCTGATTTGAACCTGCCTGAGTTCAAATCTCTGCCTCTCAACTACTAGTTTAATGGCTGTGAGTGTTACTTAACTTTTCATACCTTGGTTTCCTATTTGTGAGGCAGGCGTGTTAATAAGAGTAGCTGCCTCTTAATATGGAGTTAAGTTTGTATCCAAGGACATCGTGACTGAAAAATGTTAAGAATCAAACTGAGGGCTTCAGAGGGGAGGAGGGTGGGGGACTGGGATAGGCCGGTGATGGGTAGTAAGGAGGGCACGTATTGCATGGTGCACTGGGTGCAACTAATGAATCATCGAACTTTACATCAGAAACTGGGGATGTACTGTATGGTGACTAACATAATATAATAATATAATAATATAATAATATAATAAAAAATCATTAAAAAAATTAAAAAAAAACACACACACAAAAAAACTATAAATGCCTCTCCTTTACTACCTACTTGCTCTCTTCTCATCCTCTAATCAAACCTACTTGTCATCAAAAAGTCAAATATGATAAAATTCCTTAATGTTATTTTAAAATTGCTCTCATTATAACAGTCTAATTTTCTGAAAGTTAATTGTGTATTCTACCAGGTATCTCATGGGCTGAATTTACGTGAGGTGTGATTAGGGCTTAACCACAATGTATATTATTTCTAGGTTCTATTAGATCAAAGTATGAATTTCAAAGAGTTAAAAACAAGGCTCATAAGGTGAGCATATGCAAGGACGTTTAACTGCTTAATCAGGGAACGAACAGAATGATGAAGCTGGATTCAAAGAGGAAAGGAGAGAGCAGTATATGCAGTAAATGGAAAAAAGAACACTGAAAAGAGGTTGCTAAGTTAGTTTTTATAATATTGATTGCTATGATCTAAATGTCCGTGTCCCTCCAAAATTCATATGTTGAGATCCTAACCTTTGGGAGGTGCTTAAGTCATGAGGAGGATCCCTCATGTATAGGATTAGTGTTTTGGGGTATTATTATTATTATTCATTTGAGAGAGAGAGAGCAAGAACACAAGCAGGGGGGAGGGCCAGAGGGAGAGAGAGTGAAGCAGACTCACCACTGAGCAGGGAGCCTGATGCGGGCTCGATCCCAGGGTCCTAGGATCATGACTTGAGTCCACGGCAGACGCTTAACTTACTGAGCCACTCGGGCACCCCTAGGATTAGTGTTTTGTGAAAGAGGCTCCAGAAAAATCCTTAGTCTCTTCTGCCATATGACCTGGAGGGGAGCCCTCACCCACCTATGCTGGCACCCTGATCTCAGACTTGCGGCTTCTAAACTGTGAGAAATAACTTCTGTCATTTATAAACTACCAAGTCTGTGATATTTTGTCACAGCAGCCCAAGCAGACTAGGACACTGATTAATTTCCTACCGGGCAATAAACCATAACGTTTGGGGTTATCGTTCCTGCTAGAAAAACATTGTTTGCTTCTCTACCAGAGAAAAATAATTTGCAATTTACCAGTCTCTGTCAAACTAACATCTACCTTTGCATAGTCTGGGCCCAATTAACACTAAGTTATTGACTGAGTCAAACAAAAGTTTCAGTCTCTCAATGCCTTTAAGCAGGCTGATTGATTAGACGCTGCTTTAGTATGATGGTGAAAGCACCCTCAGTGACATTTTTGCATTATCTTTATGTTTTGGATAAGTTTTTCAATGGTTTCATTTCACAAGGAACCGTTCCAACACTATAAATTGTAAGCCGGTTGTAAGCCATTGAGTGTTTCCTATACAAAAGAAGGAGGCAAGTGTGGCCTATGACTTTGGGTTTCATATTTGATGGGGAAACTTTTACTTAATTTGAGAAGACAGCATATACTTGCAGAAATGACTCAAGGATACTTACGAAGATGTTTTTGTAAGTATAACTGGGAACACCTGGGTGACTCAGTTAAGCACCTGCCTTCAGCTCAAGTCATGATCTCGGGGTCCTGGGATCAAGCTCTGTGTTGGGCTCCCTGCTCAGCAGGGGTCTGCTTCTGCCTCTCCCTCTGCCCCTCCCCCATCTGTGCGCTCGTGAACACTCTCTCTCTTTCCTTCAAATAATTAAATAAAATCTTAAAAAAAAAAAGGTCAACTCAATGAATAAATAAGTACTTGGAATCAGTTGTAGCTTAATGCAGGTAGTCAGAAAAATATAAACATAAACTTTAAACTTAAAACAATACACCAACTTTTTATTTTTTATTTTTTTTTTTAAAGATTTTATTTATTTATTTGACAGAGATAGAGACAGGCATCGAGAGAGGGAACACAAGCAGGGGGAGTGGGAGAGGAAGAAGCAGGCTCATAGCAGAAGAGCCTGATGTGGGGCTCGATCCCAGATCGCCGGGATCACGCCCTGAGCCGAAGGCAGAGGCTTAACCGCTGTGCCACCCAGGTGCCCCGCCAACTTTTTAAAGAAATTACATAGCTTCAACAGCCATACCATGTACTATACATTTAAAAATGAGTAGTTTATTTACTTCATACTTTATTCCAAAAGTTCTATCAGTTTAAATTCAGTTCTTATGCTAAGCCAATAATTTTGAAGCTCTTCTCTGACTCCTCTGTATACATAGAGTGGAAACATCAGAAAAGCCTGGCTTTTTCTATGAAAAAGTCAGATTCATATGAGAAAACACTGTGTGAAAGAATACATATTCCACAGTAATATTGTTTATTTGTTTGTTTTACTGAAAGCAATGCCTTTGCCATCACTCATTCAATATTACAGTAACATGTAGGTAAAATAGGTAATTCTGGTTTTGGAGAAATTTTCTTTAAAACCCCTTTTCAAAATATCCATGTCTTTTCTTTTGAAAATCCATGCTTAAATAAAGAACAGAATATCTGAAAGTTTGCAAGAGACTACCATACCTATTGTTCCTTACTACATTGTAGGAAATGTAACCTTGAGTTAAAACAGTTCTTATTAAAAAAAAAAACTCATACAAATCAATAAGAAAATGCAGAGACATCAATCGATTAGAAGGCTAAAAGTATGAAAAGAAAACTAAAAGGAGGAACTCTGCTCCTCAGACTTATGGGAATATATTCTAAGCACCGAAAGAAAGCAAATTAAAACAAAATGCCAATATTCACCTTAACCTAGTATAGTAGTTTCCTAGGGCTGCCTTCACAAATTACCACAAACTGGATGGCTTAAAAATGACAGAAATTTACTTTCTCTCAGTTCTGGAGGCTAGAAATTTGAAATGAAGGTGTCGTCAGGGCCACACGTTCTCTGATGGCTCTAGGCAAGAATCTCTCCTTGCCTCTTCCTGGCTTCTGGTGGTAGCCAGCAATCCTTCTGGTGGTAGCCAGCAACCCTTCTGGTGGTAGCCAGCAACCCTTCTGGTGGTAGCCAGCAACCCTTCTGGTGGTAGCCAGCAACCCTTCTGGTGGTAGCCAGCAACCCTTCTGGTGGTAGCCAGCAACCCTTGCCGCTTTCTTATTTACAGCTGCATCTCGCCAACCACTGCCGCCATCCTCACATGGCATTCTTGCCCCTGCAAGCGCATCTCCAGGTACACACTCCCTCTTCTGTAAGGACACCAGTCATTGCACTAGGGTTCATCCTAATCCAGCATGACCTCATTGTAATTCGATTGCATCTACAAAGACCCTATTTCCAAAGGTCACATTCTGATACTCCTGATAGACATGAAGGTAGTGGCGGGGCCGCAGGGGGTGGGGGAACACTATTCAATCCAGTGTAATGAGCTACGATTTTTACTTAATGGTACATCCAGTACTTGGAGTCAACCAAGACCCATCTCTCTCTGTCATACCATGTCTGCTCAGCAGCAAACCTGCTGTTACTCTCTGTTTAAAACATCCTCTGACGGGCATCTGGGGGGCTCAGTCGGTAAAGCGTCTGCCTTCGGCTCAAGTTATGATCCCAGGGTCCTGGGATTGATTCCCGAATTGGGCTCCCTGCTCAGGAGGAAGCCTGCTTCTCCCTCTCTCTCTCTCTGCCTACCAATCCCCCTGCTTGTGCTCTCTCTCTGTCAAATAAATAAATAAAATTAAAAAATTAAAATAAATTAAAATATCCTCTGAATCTGACTTCTCATCATCATCTCTCTCCATCTGGACTAATGCACCAGCCACCCACTTGGTTTCCCGCCTCTACCCGTACCCACGCCCCACGCTCTCTTCTCCATACTGTGCCAAGGTGAGCCTTCAAAACCCCAATCACAGAATGTCACCTCTTCGTTCAAAATCTGCCAGGAACTTCCCATCACCCTTAGAATGAAACACAAAGTCCCTGTCAGGTTGTAAGAGGCCTTACGTGCTCCAGACCCTGGATCCCTCTCTGGTCTCATTTTTAACCCTCTTCTCCTCATTCATGCCCTCTGGTCACTCAGACCTTCCTAGAGGGCATCTGTGTTCCCACTGCTAGCCACTGGCACTCGTTATTCTGTCTGCAATGGTCTTCCTCAAGGTCTTCCCGTGGCTGGCTAATTCACTATAGTCGGACATCTGTTCAAATGTATTTTCTCCACGAGTCCTTCCTTGATCACTTCTCCTGAATAGTACTTCTTAAGCACTCTCTATAACCTTTCTCCGCCTTATTGTTCTTCACAACATTTATCACTACTCGATATTACCTAGTCATGTATATGTATGTAAAAATGTACCTGTAAAATATATGTAATATATATATTATATACATTAGACCTACCAAATATACATTATATCTAACTAATTGTATTCGTGTGTGCGTGTGATGTTGTTCTCCTTACTCAAGTGAGCTCTCTGCCCACCCAGGATACAAGCCTAACTTTTTTCCTTCCTCTTTAGAAGTTTTAAATCCACGTAGGTAGGGCTGAGCAAATATACCATGAAATAGACTTTGGAGTGGCCATCCTGTTATATTAGAGTTTTGAGAGAAGAGATGAAATCAGTGAGTTACACGTGCTGAGTACTGGAACGTACACAGGATCGCAACCTAAATGGGCAATGAAGTACAACATGATTAAACGGGACAAGCATGCTTTCACCTTTCCAGATTTGGTGCTTCAGGTAAACTGTATTAGAGAATGTCGTTCAGATTTGAGGGTAAGGTAGTTTCCCAGTCTTTCCCTCTGAGTTGAAGGCAGCTGATTCTACGGTATAGCCCAGCCTGAATTGCTCACCCAGTTACAGGAAAAGTCGTAACTGAGTCAGAGAACAATGACCCTCTCTCACTGTGGTGGGGAGGTCTACCACGTATAAATATTGCTCACAGGAGAGCCACTTGTGCCTGGATGCAGAAGAGAGATGGGCATGGTGTATCTTCAAGCCCTCACCTTAGGGCAAAGAGAACCTGCCCAATATTAAACGTGCACCGATGAATGTCAAGTTCTAGGTAATCAGAATCAGCACCTCCTCATTCAGGCGTCTTATGGTTGAACTGTGTCTCCTCAAAAAGATACCTTCAAGTCCTAGCCCCCAGTTCCCTCGAAGGTGATCTTATTTAGCAAAAGGGTCCTTGCAGATGCAATCCGTTTAAGATGAAGTCATGTTGGATTCAGGTGGGCCCTCATGCAATAACTAGTACTTGTAAGAAGAGGGAAATTGGTCGCAGAGAGGAAAGCCAGAGGGCAGGACGTCGTGTAAAGATGGAGGCAGAAAGGGAGCTGAGCAGCTACAAGCCAAGAATGCCAAGGTGTGCCAGAGGCCACCAGAAGCTGGGGGGAGGCAAGGAAGGATCCTTCCCTGGTGCCTTCAGAGGGGAGCACGGTCCTACCATCACCTTAATCCAGAATTCTAGTCTCCAGAACTCTGAGAGAATAACTTTCTGTTGTTTGAAGCCACTCAGTGTGGAGACTTTGTTACGGCCTCCCTAAAAAACAAATACAGGAAGGAATAAGAAGCAGGAAAGTCTGGTAATGTTTCCTCCCTTCCAACTCTCCCTCAAATGGAAGAAAGAGGTTTTTTCCCAATGGAACAAGAGAGGATAAAATACCAGAAAGTGAGAACTTTTTGGTTTCTCTCGTGCATTTCTGTTTCTACCTTTTGATAAAAATCTACAAAATCCTTTCAGCAGTGAGAGCCAGTGAGCTCTAAAATTGGTCAGAACAAAATATTAATCATTCAGCTCTGCAGACATGGTATGCCCGAAGCCAAAAATGTATTTTTTTTTTCTGTTTCCTGTTTAAAAATATGTTCAAACACTACTCTTAACGTACTCATCGGAGATTGGTTATGAACTGGAATAGTATCTTCAGCACCAATTTTAAAAATTAACATCCTGCTCCATTAAGTTCCCAGAGAGAAATTAAAGTCCAAAAGTAAAGTCTCCTTCATTTTGCAAATTTAAGTTAAAAAAAAAATTAAAGTTAAGGGGCGCCTGGGTGGCACAGCGGTTAAGTGTCTGCCTTCGGCTCAGGGCGTGATCCCGGCGTTATGGGATCGAGCCCCACATCAGGCTCCTCCGTTATGAGCCTGCTCCTTCCTCTCCCACTCCCCCTGCTTGTGTTCCCTCTCTCGCTGGCTGTCTCTATCTCTGTCAAATAAATAAATAAAATCTTTTTTTAAAAAAAGGAAAGAAAATAGTCCTAAGATCTATTGATTTCCTTAAAAAAAAAAATCAAAGTTCAATATTCTTTCCTTTCTAATTCCATTTTCTCCTCAGTCTCAGCATGGGGTCTCTCTAGTGCCCTTGGCCTGGGTGACCTTTCCTTGCAACGTTTAGCTCTTCCAATCCCTCAAGAGTTGATTTAATCCAACGGTAAATCTTTCATGTGTCCCACTGTGAGAGGACAACTCTCAATAGGTTTGAATCTGGGTTCCTTCACAGAAGTCATTCTACGTTGTTCCCTGATATCTTGGCTCTTGTATTATTATCACCAGTATTAATATTAACAATAATATAATAACAGTCTATGTTATAGATACTATGTGTTCAGGTACTATGTTGAGGTCTTTATATATTTTATCTCACTTAATTGTCTCAAAAATCCTATGAGAGCACATTCTTATTATTCTTGTTTTCTAGATCAGGAAACTAAAGCACAGAGACTTAAAAAAAATAACAACAGCTGAGGTTCAAATCCCAGCACTGCGGCTTCTGAGGCCACAGGCCTCACCATGACATGATATTGCCTTTACAAAGCTTGTTTGATTTTTGTGGGGACCCAGTCATACTTTTCCATGTAGGCACAAGTAGATTTGGCCTCTTTCTCTGAGTACCATCGTTTAAAACAACTGCATATGAATATATCTCATTATCTTTTTCCTTTCTTCTACCTTGACATCTAAACTCTCAACATTTCTCCTAAGAAATGTTTGTGCTTCTTTTAGTTCTATTAACAAGACTTGCTTCATTTTTGCTTCATGTTGCTGTTTCTAGAATGACCACTAGTCTTTCATATCTGACTTGTCTAATATTGTTTCCACAAGATATATATGCATATATATATTTATGTAAAACCATTGTTTAAATTAACTGAAGAAGTAATGATCGAATAAAAATGTTGCAATTATTAAGGAACATTTCTTGATTTTTTTTAATGCAGGTATTTCAACTAGTTCTTTTTATTTCATACTCTTTTTTTTTTTAAAGATTTTATTTATTTATTCGACAGAGATAGAGAGAGCCAGCGAGAGAGGGAACATAAGCAGGGGGAGTGGGAGAGGAAGAAGCAGGCTCATAGAGGAGGAGCCTGATGTGGGGTTCGATCCCAGAACGCCAGGATCACGCCCTGAGCCGAAGGCAGACGCTTAACCGCTGTGCCACCCAGGCGCCCCGTATTTCATACTCTTTTTTAAAAAATTTTTATTTGTTTTAAAAGGAGAGAGTGTGGTGGGGAGGGGCAGAGGGAGAGGGAAAGAGATAATCTCATACAGACTCCATGCTGAGCATGGAGCCTGCCCCAAAGAGGGGCTCAATCTCATGACCCCAAGATCATGACCCTGAGATCATGACCTGAGCCAAAATCAAGAGTTAGACACTTAACCGACTGGGCCACCAGGTACCCCTATTTCATATTCTTCTTATAATGACTTTCTTAAAGTGTGCCTAATACCTCTTCAGAGAACTCTTCTTTACTTTTTGTGGGCAAGAGAGTATATTTGCCTAATAGTCTATTAAAAATAACAAATAACAACCTATGTAGGTATGTACCATATCTAAGATCAAAGAAATTCTGAAAAACACTCTCTTGTAAAATGTCCCTTTAGAAAGAACAATCCAGGGACGCCTGGGTGGCTCTGTGTGTTAAAGAGGCTGCCTTCCACTCAGGTCATGATCCCAGAGTCCTGGGATCGAGCCCTGCATCGGGCTCCCTGCTCAGTGAGGAGCCTGGTTCTCCCTCTCCCTCTGCAGTTCCCCCTGCTTATGCTCTCAATCTCCCTGACAAATAAATAAACAAAATCTTTTTTTAAAAAAATGGAAGAACAATTCATATGCTTTATTTCAAAACTAAACCTGGTCATTGCCCAAGTCCTTTAGGAAATCACCAAGTCTTGGCAATTGCCCATAGTCAGATATTCTCTTATGCACCCAAGTACATATGCTAGGTAGTTTTCTTAGTTTGGAACACATGGTTAGGAGGAGTCTAATTGTGAGGTCAATTCCTACCAATACTTCTACTGTTACTTGTAAGAAAACTTATATAAATACAAAGCATGCAAACAATTACATTTCATAGTAGGTGTATTGTACAAGTGGGAAGTAAGTCCATCCATTTTGCAGCATATCAAAAATCTTATGGCAGTTGTCTTCCGAGGTACCTTTTAGTTAGCAGTTCAATAATCCCATAAAAGGATAGCTAGCATAAACTAACAAAACAGTTGTGGGAAGGTACTCAGAAAAGATCATACAATCTAGTTTTATCTAGAACGTATAATAAAATTGTGCTTTCCTTTTTATTTTTTTAAGATTTTATTTATTCATTTGAGAGAGAGAGAGTGCGCACTCACAAACGGAGGGAGAGGCAGAGGGAGAGGGAAAGCACACTCCCCATTGAGCAGAGAGCCCGCCTTAGGGCTCCATCCCAAGACCCCAAGATCATGACCTAGCTGAAGGCACACACTTAACCGAGTGAGCCACCCAAGCACCCCTGTGCTTTCCTTTTTAAATGAAAATTATATTTCTCTTTCATTAACAGTTGAGTTGGGCTTTTCCATAACCAATTTTGCCCAGAAAAAAATGAGGAAGCAATTATATCATGACGAAAAAAAAATAACTAGTATCATAAACTTTCATAATTTATTGTCTGGGTTCTAGAATTTGATTTTTATTTCTCTTCTTCAATTCCTGATTTAATAAACCTCAATTTGTATAGAACTATTTATTGCAACATGACAAATCAGCCCGAAACATAGTAACTTAACACGATAAATGTTTATTATCTTCACAGTATCTGTGGCTCAGGAACTGGCGGAACAGACTAGCTGAGCTTGGGCTTGGCGTCTCTAAGGAGGCTGCCGTCAGAGCTGACGAGGAACTGACATCTGAAGGCTTGACTGGGCTGGAGGTTCAATTTCCAAGGTGGCTCACTCACTTGGCCACCAAGTTGTTGCTGGCTTTTGGCAGGAGGCTTTAGTTTCTTCCCACGTGGCTCTATCCACAGGCTTCTTGAGTGTCCTCATGACAGAGCAGGTGGCTGGTTTCCCCAAAGTAAATGACCAAAGAAAGAGAAGAGTCATATCCATGATGTCTTTTATGACCTAGACTCAGAAGTCATACACTGTCCCTTCCACCACAATCTAGTTGTAAGAAACCAGTCACTAAGTCTGACATACACTCCAGGGGAGGGAAATTAGGCTTTGAAGAGGAAGGATGTCAAAAATGTGAGGACATGTTTTTAAACCACTACAGTGTTATTTACTTTATCTCTTATTTATTATAAAGAAAATTTAACATAAGCTTAATCTTCTAGTAATAATTTACCTATTCTCAATATTATTCTCAAATATTTCCCCAAGTTTACTTAACAACCCTATATATCCTAAAAAATCTCTCTCAAAATTTTATCCCTATACTTGCTACTGGTCTTAGATTTTGTTTGTTCTTCTTTTTCCAGCTCCTTTCAGTGTACAAGTAGGTTGTTTAGTTGAGATTTTTCTTGCTTCTTGAAGGAGGCCTGTATTGCCCTAAACTTCCTTCATAGAACAGCTCCGGCCACATCCAAAGGATTTTGAACAGTTGTGTTTTCATTTTCATTTGTCTCCATGTAGCTTTTCATTTCCTCTTTGACTTCTTGAGTGACCCATTCGTTGTTTAGTGACATGGTATTTAACCTCCATGTATTTGTGTTCTTTCCGGATTTTTTCTTATGGTTGATTTCATATAGCATTTCATAGCATTGTGTTTAAAAAGAAGCGTTGTGTATGGGGGCGCCTGGGTGGCACAGCGGTTGGGCGTCTGCCTTCGGCTCAGGGCGTGATCCCGGCGTTGTGGGATCGAGCCCCGCATCCGGCTCCTCTGCTGTGAGCCTGCTTCTTCCTCTCCCACTCCCCCTACTTGTGTTCCCTCTCTCGCTGGCTGTCTCTATCTCTGTCAAATAAACAAATAAAATCTTTAAAAAAAAAAAAAGAAGCGTTGTGTGACTTCAATATTTTTTAATTTGTTGAGACTTGTTTTGTAGCCTAACATGTGACCTATTCTGGGGAATGTTCCATGTCCATCTGAAAAGAATGTATATTCTGCTCTTTTGGAATGGAATGTTGTGAATATAGCTAGTCGCTCCATCTGGTCCAACGTGTCATTCAGAGCCACTGTTTCCTTGTTGATTGTCTGTCTGGATGATCTACCCATTGATGTAAGTGGAGTGTTAACATCCCCTACTATTATTGTATTACTCTCAGTTTCTTCCTTTATGTTTATTAATAGTTGTTTTATGTATTTAGATGCTCACATGTTGGGTACATAAATATATACAATTGTTTTATCTGCTTATTTTATGGTTCCCTTTATCATTATATACTACTTTGTCTTTCGTTACGTTCTTTGTTTTAAAGTCTATGTTGTCTGATAAAAAATTTAAAAAAAATAAAGTCTACATTGTCTGATATAAGTATTGCTACCCTGCTTTCTTTTCACTCCATTTGCATGATAAATATTTTTCCATCCCTTCACTTTCAACCAGCATGTGTCTTTATGTCTGAAGCAAGTCTCTCCCAGGCAGCATATGGATGTGCCTTGCTGTTTTGTCCAATCAGTCACCCCGTCTCTTTATTAGAGTGGTTAGTCTATTTACATTCAAAGGAATTATTGATAGGTACGCACTTATTGTTATTTTGTTATTGTCTCATGGTTGTTTTTGTAGTTCTTCTCTAGGTCTCTTTCCTTGTGCTTGGATGGCCTTTTTTGGTGATGTGACTAGATTCCTTTCTCTTTATTTTTTGCATATCTATTACAAGTTTTTGATTTGTAGTTACCATTAGGCTTATATATAACATTCTATGCATATAGCAGTCTACATTAAGTTACCTAATGGTCATCTAATTTTGAATCCATTCCAAAAGCACTAAATTTTTACTAGCCCCATGTTTAATGTATATGTCATATTCTACATTCTTTTGAGATTCCCTTGACTGTTTTTTATACATATAATTGATTTTGCCTGTTTCTGTGCTTTAACCTCCATATTGGTTTTATAAGTGATTAATCTACTACTTTTATTACATTTCCATTTACCTGTAAAATTTTGTCCTTTCCTAATGTTCTAACTCCTGTTTATGGCCTTTCCTTTCCACTCAAAGAATTCCCTTTAATGTTCCTTGTAAGTATAGTTTAGTGATGATCAACTTCTTTAACTCTTGTTTATCTGGAAAACTCTCTCTCCTTCTATTCTGAATGATAGCCTTGCTAGATAGAATATTCTTGGCTGCAGGCCTTTTTTCTTTCAGCACTTTAAATATATCATGCCACTTTCTTCTGGCCTGCAAAGTTTCTGCTAAAAAATCGGCTGATAGCATTCTGGGGTTTCCTTTGTATACACCTGTTTTCTCTTACTGCTTTAAAAATTCTGTCTTTAGAGGTGCCTGGGGGGCTTAGTCAGTTAAGTGTCTGCCTTCAGCTCAGGTCATGATCTTGGGATCAAGCGCTGCATTGGGCTCCCTGCTCAGCGGGGAGCCTGCTTTTCCCTCTGCCCCTCCCCAGCACTCGTGCTCTCTCTTTCTCAAATAAATAAAAATTTCAAAAATAAATAAAAAGAAATTCTGTCTTCATCACTTTCTGTGATACTTTTTGCCATTTTAATGTTTATGTGTCTTGGTGTAGACCTCCTTGGGTTGATTTTGTTGGGGGTGCTCTGTGTATTTTGCATCTGGATTTGTTTTCTTTCCCAGATTTGGGAAGTTTTCAGCTATTATTTCTTGAAATAATTTGTCTGCCCTTCCTCTCTTTCTTCTCATTCTGGGATCCCTATAATGTGAATGTTATTAGGCTTGATGAAGTTTACTGAGCTTCCTTAACCTATTCTCATTGTTTATTATTCTTTTTTCTTTTCGCTGCTCAGCTTGGTTGCTTTGTATTACTCTGTGTCCCAGCTCACTGATCTGTTTTTCTGTCTGCTCTAATCTGCTGTGATTCACTCAACGTATTTTTACTTTTAGATATTGAGTTCTTTATCTATAATTGATTTCTTTTTATATTTTCTTTATCTTTGATGAAGGTCTCATTGCGGTCCTCCACTCTTTTCTCAAGTCCTTTGAGTGTCTTTTTAATGGTTACTTTTTATTCTTTATCAGGCATATTGCTCATCTCTATTTCATTTAGATCTTTTGCTGAGTTTTTTCCTGCTCTTTCAAGATTTAGGACATATTCCTCTGTCTCCTCATTTTCTCTTTCTGTCTGTTTTTATGTATTAGGAAAGTCAATTATGTTTCCTAATCTTGAAAGTTGTGCCCTCATGAAGAAGAGGTCCTGTAGTGTCCTGTACTGCAATGTCACCTATTCACTAGAAACTATTGCTTCCGGGGTGTCTCCTATGTGTGCTGTGTTCACCCTACCCTTGTGGTTGTGCCACATTTGTATAGTCCAGTCATCTACAATATCCCCTTTTGCCTTGTGGCCAGGGTTTGCGCCCTCTGCTGTTAAGGGGCTAGTTGAGGCTGTCTTGGGCTTGAGTTGGGTGAGATCAGATGTTTGTCTGAATTGTGGTAGCTCCAAACTGCAGGACACTCTCCCTGTGTTGTCACCTGAGGGGCTTTTTTTAAGTGTGTAGGGCCTGCAATCAGGCTAGATGTCTGCCCCCGTCAATTTGTTTGGGTTGCAATGACCCAAACTACAGGAATCCCCTTTTATGCTGTCCATTGTGATGTTTTTGTTAGTGGGTAAGATCAGCAGTGAGATCAGATGTATGCCCCCAGCCCCCTGCTAGGACTGCAAGGAGACTTGTATGTGTGGTTATCTTCCCCTGTCCCCAAGAATCACTTTGGAGTGGTGCTGGCCACTGTTGGGTCTGCTTTGGATGGACTCCTGCCAAGTTGGGCAGGTTGAATGGAGCTTTCTGCAGGAGAACAGGGGATGGGGGGCAGGCCATATGGTGTTAGCAAAGAATGCACTTGTCTGTTTGCAGGATAGAACCTGCAGCCACCTTGGAGGGATTTCTGCTAGTGAGGCAAATTGGATGGGGCAATCCATAGGAGAGCACAGAGGCTGCACAGAGTGTTAGCAAGCTAGGTTGCAAGTGTTCTTACTGGTTCCTGTAGGTATTCCAGTATCCAGGCTGGGGGGGGGGGGTACAAGAAGGATATGGTGTCCACCAGCTCTTTTGTTCTTGAAAAAGTATCCTTAAGATCCCTGCCCCTCCAGCACATATTATGAGCTTAGTAAATAAATCTTCTTGTATACCCCATGCACTTTTCAAAATGCTATTTGTATGCTGTAACTCCGTTAGGTTGTTTTTGTACCATCTCTTCAAGGACAGGGACTGTTTCCTATTGTCCTCCAGCTCTCCCAGAGCTGCACTAGTTGATTTTTAAAGTTCTGGTGTTACACCCTATTAATTGCAAAAACTTGCAAAATTCAGTCCCTCTGGTTTTCAAACACAAATGTTATGGGGACCTATATTCCCAGTGCTGGTCCCCTGTGTCTGCGGTGCCTGGTGTGGGGTTGGTTCCTCTCTCTTTTCTACAGGTGTCCCTCCATTTTGTGGTTAGTCTCACAGGTCAGTGTGGTTCCTGACTGCATCCCTGCCCTTCCTACCATTTTCAATATGGCCTCTTCTCTATGATTAACTGTGGAGAGTCTGTTCTGTCAAGTCTCCACATCATTTTCTGGGTCAGGTATATTGATTTGGGTGTTATCCACATGTGTCCATGGGATGAAGTAAGCTTAGGATCTTCCCACTCTGCCATCTTCCCTGGAAGTTGACTTTCTCATGAAAATCTTAATTTCTTTGTCTCTCACGACCAACGTTTTTCAATTTTGTTAAGAAAGCCCTGACCTTTCCCTGGATGAAACACAAAGTAAAGTAAAAGCACTAGAATTACTGGTTAGAAATATGAATTAATTAGTAACTGGAAGGAAGCCTCACTCAATTTCTCTTAAATTTCCAATGACAGCACAGAAAATCAGATGAAAACTCACAATATTACTATTGAATTATGTGGACCACTGTGTGCTTGAATTGTAAGCAAAGCCTGCTGATGATAAGGCTAGTACCAAAAGATTGGTAGAAAATGATTCAAGTTTTGCCTCATAGATAGGCTTTTATTAAGAATGAGAAAGAGAGAATTTGGGGAGAAAAAAAAGAGTCTAGAAAGTGCTTTGTACCTGCCGCTCAGTGTGTAAGATCAGCAGCCAAACTCTATTTCACAGTTATGCACTATACCACAGAGAGGAGTCAACCCCATCTCCTTCCCTATTCGTTTCCTATATATACACAAAGGCAGAAACTCCCAGCATGTAGAGGCAACTGGAGGTAGATTTTTTATTTAAAGACATAGGAGAAAATATTCTGGTGATAAAAATTCTTCAAATACCCTATTAATTAGGGGCGCCTGGGTGGCACAGCGGTTAAGCGTCTGCCTTCGGCTCAGGGCGTGATCCCGGTGTTACGGGATCGAGTCCCACATCAGGCTCTTCTGCTATGAGCCTGCTTCTTCCTCTCCCACTCCCCCTGCTTGTGTTCCCTCTCTCGCTGGCTGTCTCTCTCTGTCGAATAAATAAATAAAATCTTAAAAAAAAAAAGTGATTAAAAAAAAAAAAACAAATATCCCATTAATTAAAAGTATTAACTACCCAGTGGTTTCGTTTCAAAAACTGCCTCAGAAATCAACAGAAACATTTAGTGAAAGCCAGCAAGAGCCTGGAAATGAGGTAGACCTAGTATATCAGTCTGCATTTCAGCTAGAGATTTGGAAAGTTTATCAAAAGTGAAACCTTAGCCATTTATTTTCTGGTCTATTGACAAACACTGACTACACTGACTTAGGACTAAATCTCTTTGGGTGGGAATTAGCAAAACACATACAAAAATATCAGACCTCTGGGAAAAAAGGAAATGAATTTTGCTGCAGAAGAGAGAGTGATAAGGAAATCCTGCCATTTGTGACAACATGAATAAATCTTGAAGGTATTATGCTAAGTGAAATAAGTCAGACAGAGAAAGACAAATACTATATGCTCTCACTTGTATGTGGAATCAGGAAAGGAAAGAAAGAAAAGAAAAGAAAAGAAAAGAAAAGAGAAAAGAACTCTCATACATACAGAGAACAGAATGGTGGTTACCAGAGGCAGGGGTAGGGGAAATGGGTAAAGTGTACACCTGAAACATATAATGTTATATGTCAATTATATATCAATAAAAAAGGAAAGTGTGACAATTAACTTGTTTAAAGGAAACAAATTCTAAAAATATAAGATTCTAGAGAAAATTTCCATAAGCTGATATTAACGAAGGAGCCGTGGCTTCTATGAAAAGAGAATCAGATAAAAATAATAGAGAAACCAAAAAGCAACACTATGAGATGAAAAGCAATAGTAGGAGAAGAAAGAGGAGGATGAACACAATAAGATGAAAAGGGAAAATGCCGAATTATGGACTGAGTGTTTGTGACCTCCCCAAAATCATATGTTGGAGACTCAACCTTCAATGTGACTCTTTGTGGAGATGGGGCCTTTAAGGAAGTCATTAAGATTAACTGAGGTCATAAGCATGGGGCCCTGATTGATAGAACCAATGTCCTTCTAAGAAGAAATCTCCAAGAACTTGTTCCCACTGTGTGTGTGTGTGTGTGTGTGTGTGTGTGTGTGTGTGTGTGTGTGTGTACAAAAGAAGGGCCATGTGAGGACAGTGAGAAGGAGGCCACCAGCCAAAAGAGAGAGGCCTCATCAGAAACCAGCTATACTGGGACCTTGACCTTGGACTTCCAGCCTCCAGAACCATGAGAAAATAAATTGTTTACGCCCTCCAGTCTGTGGTATTTTGCTGTGGAAGCTCGAGCAGATGAACATACTGAGATTAGAATGTCTCTGCAAGCAAGCCCAAGATGTAATGATGAAATTAAAGCCTGCACTAAAGGCTGGAACAGCAGATATATACTGAAGAAAATGAGTCAGTGCAGACTGTGTTTCTCATATTTCAGCATATGCGGGGGTCACCTGAGGCTCTGGTCCAGGGGGTCTGGGGTCTGAGATTGTGCACCTCTAACAAGCTCTACTGTGGCGGGTCCGAACAGCATGTCCGGTGCGACGTGGCTACAGGGAACACTTGACAAGCGCAGAACATGCTGGACATGGCTGATGGTGAACATACAGAGGTTCGTGTTTCTAAAAGAAAGATCGGTTCAAATGCAGCAGCAGAATAATTAAATGTACTATTGAAGGAAATGTTACTGAGGTTCAGAGGGAACTGAGAGTGCAAAGAAAAGGCATTACCATTTTATGTGTAAAATTCAGTGAAACGCTCTGGTACCTCTTCCCCAAACTGAGGAAAAACAAAACGGAACAAAATAAAACAAGACAAAAAAAAAATTACAACTAACATAACAAAAAAAAGAAGAAGAAGAAGAAGAGGCAGATTCAGATTTATATTTGTCATAAATCTGTTCACAATAGGGGAAAAATGCAAATAATCTAAATATCCGATAATAAATTGTTCTAAAATTGTGGTCTAAATATAATAAAACTGTGGTATATTTATAGAGTAGAAACTAAGCTACAATTAAAGTTATGTAGCAGAAAAACATATAATGATATTTAAAATATTCACAATCGGGGCGCCTGGGTGGCACAGCGGTTAAGCGTCTGCCTTCGGCTCAGGGCGTGATCCCGGCGTTATGGGATCGAGCCCCACATCAGGCTCCTCCGCTATGAGCCTGCTTCTTCCTCTCCCACTCCCCCTGCTTGTGTTCCCTCTCTCGCTGGCTGTCTCTATCTCTGTCGAATAAATAAATAAAATCTTAAAAAAAAAAATTCACAATTTATTGTAAAGTGAAAAAAGAAGGCTGCAAAGCAGCGTATGATTCCACTCTTATAAACAGGTGTATCAATGAATATATAAATATATTCACTGAAAAAACTGAAAGGATATACGCCTGCTCCATAATGTGGGATTCCAGGTGATATTTATTTTCTTCTTTCTCGCTGGTATTTTCCAAATTCTCCATAGTCATGATAAAATGGGTCCATAAAAAATGTCTAGGAAATATAAATCACTCGGGATGCTAATGCTGGGCACTTTATGTCCAAAGTCGTACTTCATATTTAACTACACACATCTAAATGGTTTTAAAAGTTAAAAAGACATTAATTGTTTTCAGGGAACATTAATTATTACTTATCTTTAGGAAAAAGCAAGGCAACCTGGGTGAGCAAGGCTATAACTTTACTTCTCTTGTTTGAGAAAATAGTTTTCTTGTCCTATTTCTGGTTTTTTATCTTACAAAAATTTCAAACATTCAAAAAGAGAATAAATAAGTTATATTGGAGGTGGTTTTATTTTATGACATCTTAAAATTATTTTTCAAATCAAAATTCCCTTCAGTAAAACTAAGAATAGATAATATTCTCAATGCTACCATAAATGTCAGGACTATTATAATATCCACTTTACTGAGCAACAGATTTTTAGAGCAAAAATGAGGAAAAATGGGCACTGTAACAGATGTATTTTTATGCAGTGACGATAGAAAGTGACGATAGAAAACTTTTTTTTTAGTTAGAAGGAAATAAAAGGGCCACATAGTATTTTGGAAATAGATTTTTTTTAATGTTTTTCCCTAAATGTACTTTAGTTTTACTTTCTATGGGCATTTCCTAAGTTTAACTCGATATGCTGAATGACAAATTAGAAAGATTTTCGTACATATATCCAATCTGCAAGTTCAACACTCTATTAAACGAGTTAATAAGCTGAATATAATTTATATTAATTTCTACATCTAATTCTCAACTCATCTTTTAAAAATAACAATAACAAAATAAGAGGAAAAAAGGAAAAGAAAAACAGTCACCTCGTCTCCTGTGATTTTGGATATTAAAAATAAACATATTGCATTCAAGTTATTTTTTAAGTTCAAGAAATCATTTCAGGCATTTTCTAAAATTGAAACAGGACATTCAAATTCATTTATGTCATTTCAGATAACTTACAAATAATTACTTTTTGGCAATGAAAAACTCAAGTTCTTTAGGTTGTAACTGACTTCCTAACTATAATTCTCAGTTTTTCTCACAATGTGGTAGATTTTTTAAATGACAGAAATGTGGTCCTCTCATTGCCTTTAACTATTTCACGAATTTGTTCTATATCCATGTGTTCTTGTGCTCTGAACCTGGACGTGGCCATATGCCTGGCTTTGGGCAATGGGAGATTAGATGAGGTAACACAAGCAGATCTTTCTTTTTAATCATCATTTTAAAACTATTTATTTATTTACTGTTATTTGAGTATAGTTGATTATGTTATATTAGTTTCACATGTACAGCACAGTGATTTGGCAAATTTATCATTATGCTATGTTTACCACGAGTGTAACTACCATCTATCCTGTTACATCATTATTACAGTATCATTGACTGTATTCCTTACGCTGATCTCGAAAAGCATCAGCACTCACCTGCTCTTGCCCTCTTCCACAACCATGAGATCATGTGCCAGCTAGCCTGCTAGAAGACAAGAGACGTGGAAAGCACAGGCAAGCCTCCCCAGTTGTCCCAGCTAAGTCCTATGAACTTGGATGACAGCTTCGTTGACTCCTAGACATGAGAACAAATCCAAATGTGGTCAGCAAAACCATCTAGCTGACCACCCACACTGCATGAGCAAAAAATCGTATATTGTTGAACGAACACTACTCAGATTTTGTGATTGTTACTCATCACTTATAATGGCACTATATAACGATACAAAGTAACATCAGCATTGTGTTGACACCGTTTTACAATAAAACAGTGAAATGAAGGTATTTAGGATATCCTGTAGAAGCAGTGATGAGAGTGTCAGAAATGATTGAGAAAAGAAACTTGAGGGATGCCTGGGTGGCTCTGTTGGTTAAGCATCTGCCTTTGGTTCAGGTCATGATATCAGAGTCCTGAGATCAAGTCCTGCATTGGGCTCCTTGCTCAGCGAGGAGTCTGCTTCTCCCTCTGCCTACCACTCCCCCTGTTTGTGCACACATGCTCGCTCTCCCTCTGACAAATAAATAAATAAAATCTTAAAAAAAACCAAAAACCTGAGCAAGAGTTAAGAACTGATAGGTGTTCATCAAGACATTTAAATATTCCTGGGAATTCTCAGAAATATTGTGGCTGTAATGGGAGCTAAATTCCCTACCATCAAATGTCACTTGGTTACATAAGTTATCATATTTGGTTACTTTTTTTTTTTTAAAGAGGGGGTTGGGCACGTGGGTGGCTCAGTCAGTTAAGCATCTGCCTCTCGATTTGGGCTCAGGTCATGATCTCAGGCTCCTGGGATCAAGACCCACATAGGGCTCTGGGCTCAGTGGGGAGACTGCTGGAGATTTTCTCTCACCCTCTCCCTCTGCCCCTCCCCATGCTTAAGCTCTCTCTCTCTAAAACAAATAAATAAATCTTTTTAAAAACGGGGGGTGGGGAGAAAAATCTTAGAAGGCCAGACGACTTAGGTACCTCATCTTATTAAAGTTTATTATTGTAAACTCCTTGAATCCTCAACATAACAATGGAGGGAATAACGAATAGAAAGTAAAGATCGTGTTTCCTTTTTCCATAATTAATAAACCACTGAAGGGCTGAGACAATGTTTATTTAGTTTATCTCTCACGGTACCTCATCCTGTGATTTACACATAAATTGGCACTCAGTACATGATGTGTTAAATTGAGTTGGACAATTATGAAATAATTACTTAGTAATTTCTTTGAGTTCTATGAGAGAATTTTCACCCAAGATTTTGCTGAAAGCTACATTCAAATGTTTGAAATTGACACAGAAGTCTATGCTTATTTGTATATGGCTCATTTTTAAAATGTAACCCCTGTAATCTACTTTCCAGTAACTATAAGTTTAGCATCACTGGCCCATGCTCCTTACAACAAAAAGTACAAAGAATACCTGGGAGAAGTAAGTTGCAGATGAGAAATGAGGAGAATGAAGTGGTTTCTAACACCAGTGATTCTAGCAACAAAGGGACGAGGAAAACCTAGAAGATAAAGTTGATTGCTTATTTGCTCTCTTGAACCTATGGGACGTCAGGTAAGTTACCGAATATCTCCAAGCACTTTCCCTTGATTATTTGAATTTCCTACAAAATGGGGGGAAGGGAGAAATGGAGAAAATATGTTCTGTGTCCCTCACTGGATTATAGTAAGAATGGACTGAGTTGGCGTATGTGAATGCCATTCAGACCCTATACAATGGGATGTCCCTCATTATCATGAGGACACTGGATTAGAGCACACTACACGCTATGCAGCATCATACTTATCTAGCTCTAATTAAATAAGCAGCTTCCTCCTTTTATTCTAGCTCCAGAGAACAGAATTCCACACCTTCCTTTAATCTTGGCCAGGCTAAACACAGACACAACAAGAACTCCTTCGGTGGGCCCATGCCTTCGACCTACGAATCAGAGACTGGAGTGGCTAAATCGCGAAGACCACTTTAAGTAGTTTGCAATTGCCTTATTTATTAGACCATACACGATTTCCCTATTTAAGTTAATGTGATACTTTGAGGAAGTTATATATGCAATATATGTAATAAAATCAGTATGTAGCCTATTCTGAAATTCAGTAAGCCCACCAGAAAGGGTCAGAGTTAAATCTCTGACATTTTGTAGAAATGAAAATTCACCACACAGCAGTCTTTCTCTGTGGAATTCATAAAAGAGAACACTAACAATATAAAAGAAATGATAAGTGTAAATGGTCACCTACCAAGCACAATGTAGTGAGAAAAAGACTAGATTTGAACAAGTTGTGTGCTCATATCCCAGATTTACTCCCAGCTGTAATGTGATCTTGAGCAAGTTATTGCACATCTCTTAAGTATCCGTGTTCTCACTTATACAATGATAGAAGTACCACCTACCTTACAAAATTGCTGTAAAGATTAAATTTGGCAAGCGTTATTAAATAAGAGTAAAGCATACCATACTCTTAGTTTTGGGGTTTTGGGTTTTTTTTCATCTTCCCTGAAATTTGGTTAAAGCAAATCTTGTTTCAAAGGCCCAATGTTGGGGTGCCTGCGTGGCTCAGTCAGTTAAGCATCTGACTTCAGCTCAGGTCATGATCTTGGGGTCCTGGGATCGAGCCCCATGTCAGCAGGGAGTCTGCTTATCGCCCCCTCCCGCTGCTTCTCTCCCTCTGCTCCTCCCCCTAATCGTGCTCGAGTGTGTGTGCTCTCGCTCTCTCTCATATAAATAAATAAAATCTTAAACAACAACAAAGGCCCAATATGTGTGCCTCCCTTCCTTGAAGCTGAGGCTATTTCTGGTAAGAGTATGCCCATCCAATTGTGTGATATAAGTCCCATATTCTTGCTATCAACGGAGACCTTTGTATTTTATGTCCTTTCTTTCTTACCCATATATTCTCCAACTGCAGATCTCAGACTGTGGCTCTGTCACATGGCAAACACCTTCCATGTACTCACCGCACAAGCACACTCTATTACCCCCTTCCTATCACCTACTATGGCAGGAACCTATCTAATTGTAAAGTGGTTGCATAGTAACCACATTATCAAGTATCTTCATTCTACTTCTATCTTACAGCTCCAAACAACTAGTGGAGCATTTTCAGTTAACAACAGTCTTCAACCAGAAAGAGGAAATAAACTTCCAGGTTGCTGATTCCGTTAATTTTTAAATTATTGACCTCCACTTTAATATTCACCAGGCTTGCATGTGAAACAAGAACTGAAGCGCTCACAGATGAGGCAGCGATTAGCACCCAAACATATCGCATGCCAAGCAAGAGCTGTTGTTGCAGCCATCCAGAGTGATCTAGGTTATCCCTGACAAATAGCTTCCCCCAGAACGCGAGAAATCTACAGCCACCTGCTCTTTCTTGGCTGGTGGAGTGAAACAGACTTCAGAGTCGACTGGCTCTGCTAAACTGTGAATTATAGGTGAGCCAAAGCCCCTCTGCCAGCCATTGAAAGAAAAATGACCTCAGTCAGCGGGAGGACCCTCCTTTGCCAAAAGAAAGGCAAAGAGACTTGAGAAATCATTCAATCCAAGACCCTCATTGCACAGATCAGAATTCAGGTCAAGTGCTTTGCCAAAGTCATAAAACAGTTGTCTAATTGCAAAAAATAGTATGAGCAAAACCTTTCTGCTTAAAGACTCTTCCAGGGAGGCAGTGTGACGTAGGTTATGGTACTGAGTGAGACTGCCTCAGCTCATACTTTAGTTCTCCAATTATGTATAAGCTCCCAAGTTAACCTTTAGCAACTTCAGATTCCTCCGTGCTATCTTACAGGGTCGTTTTGAAGAGTAGATGAGACAATCCACATAATATTTGTGTAATTGCTCCTTACATAAATTAAGTACATGCTAGCAATTATTATTCAGTGGTCCAGAAAATTCAAATCTGTCAGATCCCCAAGTAACTTCCAGTTATCTCCAGAAGAAGGGAACATCTTACGTTCAATGCAACGGTAAAGTCAAATAAACTTCCAAAATTTAAAGCTCTATCTAGATCACCCACTCTTCAGTCCTTTCAAAATTCTCTCTTCCCTATCTTTGGAATGACTATCCTAAGCTTTCAGCAAATGCAACTGGCCCAGAACAGTAACCACATATAATATAGAGCTTAACAAATAAAGTTTTTATTTCTATCAAAAACTCTCATTTGAGCCTGTAAACCAGATTCTAGCTCTTTTATAGAAGAGGAAAAGAAACAAAACAAAAACTTATGAAGTATGAGGAACGCTGCCTAATTTGAGCCTTGAGCCACGGTTTAAACATTCTTTTAAAGAAAAGCCTCCATGATTAATTATCACTAATTATATTTTTTTTCTCTAGGAGATCAACAATGAACTAGATAACATTTGTGAGGGTTTATTTTTGGTTAGCCTATTAATCTTAGCCAGAATAATCGGGGGTTGGGGATGTGAAAAAGATTTCAGGAACTGTTATATCAAAAATCCAGATTTTCAACAGGACTAAGGCAGGTTTTTTCCCTCTCCTCAAAAATAACGAACAAAACAAACAGAAAACACAAGGGTGGGGGGGTACCTATACTGCTTCCTCCTTTAAATAGATTCTTTGAAAAAAAATCATTTTGAATATTACTCTTAGGTCTCTCCGTGCCTATTTATGATATGATTATGAATTTTGAACACCTTCTTCTACAATTGTCTTTTCTTTGGGGAGACCCATTCCTTCTCTAACTTCAAAGATCAGTAAATAGGAGCATACAATTTCAAGAGATCACAAACTCCTTTGGCTTGCCTCTCTGGAACCAGGTATGTTTTCTCAAACAATTTCCAAGTGTTATTTTATCACATACATAAAAGCAGAAGCCATTGGAAGTGACTTGTTGGTTTGCAACCACAGAAGTTCCCCAGAAAAATCTGAAACTGGCCCCCCATACATAGAGGAGAGAAAGAGACCAAAGAAAGGACAGGCCACTCCAGATTGGTAGGTGGCAGTTTTAACAAGCAAAGGAAACTTACATATGACGCTGGGTCTTGGCGGCTTCAGAACAACCAGATTTCCGCACCCACCCTGCAAACCTGTGAAAGGTTATATAGGCATTACCTGGGCTCAGTCCAGAGGGTCTCAGCAACACTTTGCTCTCTCACAGCTGTGTTCTTCACGTGGCTCCTAACTTGAGAACAGTGGGCAGAACATATACTTCAAGGACAGTGGAAGGGGTAAATAGCCTCTGATTGCTAGAGCTCAACTCAGATGTCAATCCGTGGTCACATCCTCTGATGACCTCCTCCAACATGGCTGAATCAAGCAACTGGGGCATCTACCTAGAGCTTTCAGATGTTTCAGATTTCTGGAATAATTTCTCTGACTCCTATAAGGAGACAGCTGTGGTATTTTCAGGCCAGCTTCATTACAATATTAAAATCTGCTACTCCAAAAATATTTTTCATTTTCTTAATGGTACCTTGGACCCTGAAAGACATTGTGGGTTTTTCTGTTTGATTATTTATGCGCATGTTTTGTTTTTGGAAACATCAGCGCAGAAGGGGAAAATGATAATAATGAAGATCGTCTAGTCTCAGCATTCATTAAGCCGTTTAAAATTTTCCCAGCTGATACTTTCTTCTCTTGCCTGTGTGATAAAACTGACATTTTGGGGGTACCTGGGTGGCTCAGTTGGTTAAGCAGCAGCCTTGGGCTCAGGTCACGATCTCTTGAGATTCTGGGATCCAGCCCCGTGTCAAGCCCAAGTTGGGCTCCGCTCTCAGTGGGGAGCGTGTTTCTCCCTCTCCCTCTGCTCCTCCCCCCCGACTCGTGCTCTCTCTCTCAAATAAATAAATAAAATCTTAAAAAAAAAAAAAGAAATTGACATTTTTTGTTGTTGTTGTTTAAAAGGATATATAGTATTAGGTGAGAGAACTCTCAAAGCAAACATAATTGGGGCAGTGTCATGGCCCTTCTCCCCCACCTGTCTTCAATAGTACTGGATCAGGAAGCATTTTATAGGCAATTACATTAGCTTTTTGGTGCTGCCACTTTTGTTTTGTTTTGTTTTGTTTTGTTGGGGGTGGGGGACGGGTAAAGGGTGAGGGAGAGAGAGAATCCGAGCCCTATGCAGGACTTGATCTCACAACCCTGAGTTCATGACCTGAGCAGAAATCAAGAGCCAGACACTTAACCAACTGAGCCACCAGGCACCCTTGGTGCTCACTTTGTATAAAAGTTGCCACTATGTTTGACCGCAAATATGGAATTATAAACCCTGTAAATGAGAATTAAAGCTCCCAGTAAGGCATCCATTTCCGTGATGAATTTAGTAAAGATGATGGTTGTGAATTTGACTCACCAAGTAATGGTGAGTTAGGAAGTTGAGGGATGTGGACAGATGGAGAAAAAAATGGATAAGAGATCAATACAGTTCTAGCACAAATTTAGAAGTGCCAATAATTTGAGCCGCATTTAATTTGGTTTTTTTCTAAGCTTTTGGGTACTTAGTGAGGTTAGAGAAAGATCATCTTAGGAATCATCCAGAACAACATGAATGAACGTTGAAGAATTATGTCAGGTGAAATAAATGAGTCACAAAGACAAATACTGTATGATTCCACTTGAATGAGGAACCTAGAGTAATCAAAGTCATAGAGACACGAAGTCTGTGTGGTTGCCAGAGGCTGTCGAGAAAGGGATACGGGGCTGTTTAATGGGTACAGACCTTCAGTTTGGGAAGATGGAAAAGTTTTGGAGTTGGACGGTGATGATGGTTGTACAACAACGTGAGTATACTTAATGCTGCACAACTATACACTTCATTTTTTTGAGAACTGTACACTTTAAAATGATAAATTTTATGTCTATTTTACACAGTAAAAAAAGTCACCTGTAGAAAGATGGCAAAAGAAGAGATTGATTAGGATGATAAAATTGAAATAAATGTGAAAAATGAAACCTATATATGTGTTACCAAATTTCCTTATCATAAAATCTGTGTTAGCCTTATAGTGTGTAGAAAAATCTCAGCAGAAGAGTGCCCCCATGTGGACCTCTGTGAGGTGGCAAAATATATAATGAATGAGCCTGATGTACCTCCTAAACTCTTTTTGAATCACACAGTCTAGTTCTTGCACCTAACCCCACACTTACATTTCTTGAGGGCAGAAGAGCTCAAACCCTCCCCAAAGTTAATTCAAATTCAGAGACCAAAATAAGGACGTTGATAAATTTTGGAGAGATTCTCTCTCTCAATGTCTTTGTTGACAAATGAAAAATTTCTTGAAAGTTTTAAAGGTTGAAGCTCAATGGCTTTTATGCTAATTGCAACCTACGGTATTTAAATTCATATTGGGTTTCTGGAAGAAGCTTCTTTAGAAGAAAAAAATATTTTGAATGGGGTTTTTTTTGGGGGGGTATGTGTTTTTGAAGATTAACTTTATTTCATTCATTACTGCATTTGGTTCGGTTTCTCAGAAGGAATGACTTTATTGTTGTTACTGACATCTAATTTTGTTGTTAATAAATAGGAAACTAGAGACAATAAATATCTCTTCCATCATCGCAAAGTGGTAAAATGTCCTTCCACAGTATTTTTATTTAACACTTTATTTTAAGTTGGTTTTTGATGATGACATAATTCTTTCTTTTTTTTTTTTTTAACCTAGAGAATTTCATCAATCTCATTTGGTGGCCAAGGAACATGTTAAATAAGTTTCTCAAGGTCACTGAAAGAATGAGTGGGAAAGCAAGATTAAAATTCTGACGTACTGATTTCCTACACTAATCTTAGCTGATTGCCAACGCTGCTGCTCTAAAAATGTATATTCCTGAGTAGAGGCAATTTTCTCATTGAGATTTTTCAAGGTGATTCTATGATTTTGTGGGGGAAAAATAACTTATAGGATTTGATTTTTAAAAATTATTTTGTGAACATAGGTTCCTAACAACAAAGGTGGAGAAGACAATAGAATGATTAATGGCACCTACTGGCAGCTTTTACTTGACCTTGTAAAGGTTAGAGTTTTCCAGAAATCTCATTAGAAACACTTTCTACCCTTGGGCTTCTGTTTTCCTAGGATCTAGAACCTGAACCAGTCTAGTATTAGTGACGTAACTCTAAGTAGCTTAAGCAATTTGTAGTTATCCATCCTGAGATGGTTTGGAGACCATTTGTTTTAAGTTCATGATGTCATTACAATCTCTCTTTAATAGTTATATCATTTTCAATTGTAACTATATGGGGATTTTTTAAAACTTCTTCTTTTGCAATGATTTTAGATTTACAGAAAATTCCAAAGGTAGTCTAGAGACTCTCCATATACCCTTCACCCAGTTTCCCCTTATGTTACCATCTTACACTAACATGTTACGTGTATTAGTATTTAGAAACTAATATTGATACAACACTATTAACTAAACTCCAAAATGTATTCCATTTTCCTACTAATGTTTTTCTCTATCCCAGATTCGCATCCAGGAAATCACATTGCTTTTAGCCATCATGTCTCCTTAGTCTCCTCTGATCTGTGACAGTTTCCCAGACTTTCCCTGCTTCTCATGACCCTGACAGTTTTGAGGAATACGAATTTTGTAAGTTGTCCCCAAGTTTGGCTTTGTCTGATGGTTTTCTTATGACAAGACTGGAGGTTTTGTAAAGAATACTAAAAAGACGGCAGTATCCTTCTCATCACATCGTATCAGAGGTGCGTGATATCACTGCTAATGGGACCTCAATCACTAGGTAAAATAGTGCTTGTCAAGTTTTCCACTGAGAAGTTGCTGTTTTTCCATTTTTTTCTTGTCACTGTTCCTTGGAAGGGGATCACTAAGTCCAGCCCATACTGAAGGTGGAGGAGGATTGGAGAATTAAGTCCCACCTTTGGGGGGGGTAGTATCTGCACATGTTACTTGGAATTTTCTGTAAGGGAGATGTATCCCTTCTCCCCCATCTATTTGTTTATTCAATGATTTATTCATATCAGTATGGACCTGTGTATATTTTATACTTTGTCTTATAATCTAATACTACTTTATTTTGCTGCCCAAATCATTCCACCTTTGGCCATTGGCATCTCTTTTTTTGCTCCTGTGACCTTTTGACATGCCCCCATTCTTTTGTTTTCTTAAGCACTTCCTTATTTTTTGGTATTACAAGATGCTCCAGGTTCCTCTAATATTTATCCTGACCCAGCCCTAAAATCAACCATTTTTCCAAGAAGCTCCTATTGCTATTATTAGTAAATGGTATTTAGAAACCAAGATCTCCACCGTTGGTGTGCTTATTGCTACTGGTGTCACTGCTTCTCAGCCTTCTTAGCAGATAGAACTAGGAAACATGTATGTATATTAACCTATGTGTACACATATATCTATAATTATTTTTGTATCTCTCCAGCTATAGATAGATGCTGGATGGATGGATGGATGGATGGATGGATAGGTAGACAGACAGTTCGATAGGAATTAATACTGAAATCTCTGACACCAATCCAGTACAAAAGGATTTATTCTAGCCTTCTGTGAGATTTTTTTTTTAATTTTGAACTTTCCTTCCTCTTATTAACTGATTATTTTTTGTAACTTATAGTAATTTATGTTACTAAATAAAATTCCCTATTAAGCCACTGCCAGTGTACTTTGGTGGCATAATCATTCTCTGTAAATCAAGTAAAAGCTTTTTGACCCATGTAGCAGACACTGCTTATTTCTACCTAATATTTATTCATCTTTCCCTTGTTCCTCAAATTTTAGAGGTAGCAGTGTATCCAATTAAAACATTCTCCTCTCCAGACTGTCTTTAAGCTAGAGTGGCTCCCATGTAATCTAGATGTATGATATACAAAAGGAAGCTTCCTAGGTGGGGCATGCAGGAAAGCTATTGTTTTCCCAATAAAATACATCTTTGTTCTTCATTCTACTCTCCTCCTTCCATCCGAGACATGCGCAGGACATCTGGAGGTGGAGCAGCCACCTTGTGGTCAAGAGGATAAAAGCCATACAGTAAAGATGGCAGAGCTGGAAGATAGGAGTTGGTCTGATGAGTTCTTTAACCAACTGCACCAACGTTAGACTGACTACCTCCAGAATTCTTGTTACATGGAGGAAGTGAGCTCATATTAGGTAAGCTACTGTAGTCTGTTATGTAAAGTTAAACACAGTCTTAATTGATACAACCCATTTGGAAGAACAGAACAGTAATTTTTTTTTCTCTTTCAGTGGAATGGTCTGATATTGTGATTATATGTGCCATGAAATACCAGCCAGTGCTCATTTGTTATATCATATTTAGGCGTTGAAGTGCATATTCCAATTTCAAGGGTTAGTATACAAAGAGTTTAATGGCATTCTAATGATCAGTTCACAGTCAGCAACTTTCAGGATTAAACAAAGTTACATCTATACGTAACATGTAAAGGAATAAGTTTTAGAAAAACAATTTTCAGATCATCATATCACAAAAGATTGATTTTTCAGGATGTGATTTAGTATATTAAGATACAGCCCAAAGATTTTTGGGATGGGAGGAGGAGATACAGAGTAAGGATTGGGAGAATTCCAAGAGTGTCAAATGGGAGAATATGCAGTTTGAAAAAATATCAGAATCGTAATGACTTTTGATCAATATATTCAATTTTCTTTGAAAGTCAATACTGATGATGATAATAATAGATGTGTTCCATGTCCCAGGCACAATGCTATTCACTATAGAAGTATTATAACATTTATTCGCCACAATAATACTTCGCTGTAGCTACTCTTAGTATCTGCATTTAAAAAATGAGGAAACTCAAATATGGAAGCATAAGCCCTCAAATCTAATTAGTGCTTAGTATTCAAAAACAAGAGAGTCTGATTCCAGGTTCTATATTCCTACCCACCTCACTGAACTGTTGCCTTGCTAAATAACAGTAAAGGAAATTGTAGGGTCCCTATTTTATCAAAAGGTGTTTTTTTTAAGTTAAGTAATACTATTATACTCTTGGTGAAAAATGGAAAGATGTTTTCTTACCTACTGATAGGAGTAAATCACATTGCTAAATCCATAAATTTCTAAATGAATACAACAACTTAAACTACCATTTGATTTGCATGACTCTGTGACCTTAGTTCATTGCAGTGTCACTAAGAAATCTTTTCTCAATCAAAACATTAAAAATGAGGTATTTTTGTTTCACATACATTATTTGCAAGAGGAATGTGTATGGCCATGCTGCATTGCTCATAATTCACTTTTATATGAGCTATTTTGAATCAAGCTAAAAATGACAGGCAGCGTCAACTGTCACTGATTAAGGAAATGTCAGGTATCTGTGAGCTTCACTGACATGCATCAAGTGTGACTTATGAAAGGCTTTAGAAAGATTTCTGTCATTTTTTTCTACACATAATAAATGTATATGATTGTATTCTTGGAAATGATTGCTTGTTTAATAAATTAGGAAGTAGAAATATCTACCAGAACTAGAAGAAATAACTTCCAACTTTTACCATATAGTCTTTTTAGTAGACATAGTGCTTTTTTTTTTACTCTATTTAAAATAGTCACACTACCTATAAAAAATTAGCATGGACACCACCAACTACTATCTTATGAAAATAAAGATTTTTGTGAACAGCTTATGGCATCCCTAATACAGCTGCACTGAATAAATTGTCTCAGATGGCAATTCCCAAGTATCAACAGTCATAGCAACAAAACCTCATATCTGGAAGAGACATCTATAATTCAAGTCTAACATCATTAGATCATTTCATGAATTCTTACTGATTAAGGAAATAAATGTATCATTTTTCCAAAAAAAAGACTTCAGCAAATAATTAATTAATTTATTTATTTAAAGAGACATCTAAAAATCAGTATCATTGCATTAGTAGCCTCTGATGAGGAACGCTGCTTGACGAAGTACGTGTTTTATAGAAGCCCAGGTAACATGTGGAATCTCCAGTACCCCTAATGTCTGAATCAAATTTCCTCCATTATCCCATTCCATGCCCATGTCAGTATAAAACTTTTCTCCAATTTTCTGGAAATTACCTAAGTCTAACATTCTCTTGGTCCTTCTGGCTTCTAACTTTTTGCCCTTTGAATTAGCTTAGCTGATGTATAACGTTTCCACCTGATAATACCGCTTCTGTTACAGGTCATGTTAACTCAGATACAAAACTCATTTATTATAGTGCCACAAAATAAGAAAATTAATAAAACATATTTGTATGTGATATAATTTACTAAATTCAGGGGAATGAGAGGGGTAGGAGAGACATTACATCGAAGGGAGATCATCATCTTACATCTAATAATAGACATCCTAGTTATTAAAAATACGCCAGGCATCCTATCCACTGTTACCTCACTGCAAAAAAACAAAAAACAAAAAACCAGGTTCATGCTATCCGTTTGGGTCTTTTCTCATTTTCTCACTTCTTTCTCATCTCTTCCCTGCCCCCATTTCCTGAATTGTTACTGAGATGTCCAAATTGAGCAAAAAAGTAATTTAGTTTTCTTCCCCTGAGTACACTAAAAGAACAGAGCATGAGTAAAGCTGTGTTGTTTTATCAAGAAGTCAAATTCCAGGGAAGGAAGAAGGAGGTAAAAAGAAAAATGAAACAGGGAGGGAAGAAAGGAAAACATAAAGGGGTACATTACTGACCTGGCTGTAGTCTTACAAGGAACTACAACTGAGGTGTCACAGGACACGTGGCTATCTACAAATAGCCAGGGGGTGGCAGGGGCAAATATATCTGCAGGATCCTTTCCACTCCCTGTCTCTCCTTGATCAGTTTCCTTCTGATGGACCATTAACTTCTGGGCACTTGTGGTGTTAAACCCCAGTATTCCTCATCAGATACATGTGTAACAATATTACTGACTCTCATGAGATGGCTTTACCACCTACCTCAGAAGGAAATGGAAGCCTGTACCTAGACATTCCGTCAAATTCTATCACCCAATCTTCAACTCTACCTGCATCCCTTGTATCAACAACAGGGTCTGGCAGAAAGTAGGTGCACAACAAATATTTTAAAAATAAATACACACCCACTTTTACCTCCCCCGTCATGTAAAATGAAGAAATGGAAGGGTCCACCTGTCTCTTTATGTCATCAACCTTCCCCTCCTTACTGATGGCCATTTAAATATGATACAGTGTCTCTCTGGGTTTTTTTTAAACTCCCTTCAGCTTTATACCCACCCTCCCACAGCTGTATAGTAATATAAATATCCTATAATTTATTTATCCATTCTACTTTGACCATTTGAACTGTTTCCAGTTCTTTGCTATTAGTGATTCTACAAATATACTTGTACATGTGTGTGTGTGTGTGTATATATATATATATATATATACACACACACACACACATATGTATGTACATACATATATATGATTTTCTTCAGAAGAGGAATTACTGGGTCATTGGGTATACACAACCTCAACTATACTACATAATGCCAAATTGTGATCCAAAATGGTTCCACCCTTTACACTTCTGCCAGCCATGTGTAAGGGTTTCCACAGCTCCATATCATCATGAATTGATATTCTCAGATTTTTTAGTCTTTGCAAATCAAATGGATGTGTAATCAAATGGCTATAATTTGCATTATGTTGATTACTAATGAAGTTGACTATCTTTTCATGTTTATAGGGTATTCTCTCTTCAGTGAGGATCTTGCTCAAATATTTTGTTCATTTTTCTTTTGAGTTATCTTTTTAGTATTGGTTTGCAGTTCTTTATATATTCTAAATATTAACATGTTTTACTTAAATTTGCTGCAATATCTTCTATTTATGATTGGTTTTCACTTTCTATATGCTGTCCTTTGATATAGAAGTCTTATTTTTAATGTTATTGAATTAATCAATCTTGTCCTCTATAATTTGAGTATTTTGCTTCTTGTTTGAGAAATCTTTGCTTTGAGATCATAAAGATATTTTCATAGATTGTCCTATAAATGTATTATAGAATTCTCCAATCCACCTCTAATTTATTTTTGTGTGTGTGGTATGCAGTTTTCAGGACCATCTCCAAAAATCCCTGCCTCTTATTCATACTCCTGTGTGTTGTCTCCCAACATTGAATAACGCTAACCTGCTTAATAAATAGGATACATGGAAATGATGGTATTTGGGGGCGCCTGGGTGGCTCAGTCGGTTAAGAGTCTTGCTTCAGCTCAGGTCATGATCCCAGGGTCCTAGGATCAAGCCTCATTTGGAGTTCCCTGCTCAGTGGGGAGTTTGCTTGTCCCTCTTCCTCTGCCCCTCCCCCTGCTCCCTCTCTCTCTCACAAATGAATAAATAAAATCTTAGGGAAAAAAAAGAAATGATGGTATTTGACTTCTGGGCCTAGATCATAAAAGGCATTGCAGTTTCCATTTTGCTTTCTCTCTCGTATCACAAACTATGGGAGAAGCCAGCTGCGGTGTTGTGAGAACACTCAAACAGCCCTGTAAAGTAGTCCCTGTAGTTAAAAACTGAACCCTCCAGCCAAGAGCCCGTGAGGAACTGGTTGACAACAGCCATATGGATAAGCGTCCTAGAAGCAGAGTCTCCTGTCTCAGTCATGCTTTCAGAAGACTGTCGCACCTGGCTAGCATGTTGGCTATAACTTCATGAGAGACTCTGAGGCAGAATCACTAAGAAAGCTGCTCCTGAATTTCTGACCTATATAAACTGTGTGAAATCAATATTTATTATTGTCAGAGCCCTACATTTGGGGCTACTTTGTTGCACAGTAACAGACAATTAATACATTATTTATGTAAGGTAGCACTTCATTTTCAATATTTTTCATTTGCATAATCAGTTATTCCAACATAATTTATTTTGAAAGCCCTGCCTATCTATAGTTATCTGCAAGAGCAATTCTGTCATAAATAAAGTTTCCAATTATATGTGGATCTGATTCTGGACTCCTTATTTGATTTCATTGGTCAATTTGTTTATCCTTGAGTTAATTCTTCATTAATTACTATAAATAAATGGATGAACATCCAACATTTATTTTTGAAGTGACAAGTGTGCCCACCTATAACCTATATATTTCAGATATCGTTCTACTTAGGTATTCAATATTCTCATAGGGAGTTCCCCCCGCAATAAGAAACACTGATGTTTCTGATTCCTACCTCAGTAGGCCACTGGTAGACGAATATAGGATCGAAAGGAAGAGCTTCAAAGTGGTGGAACATGGTATCTGATATCAGCTTTCTTTTCCTTTTCTTCTTTATAACGTTTAGCATGTGTAAATGAGCTCTCTTGCTACGTATATCCCTCAACTTATTGTACTTCATTGAGGGCTTCGCAAACCTTTTCATTTGTAAGGATAATACGGTTATATCTTTTTCTAAAATTTATTTCATTGATGTTTTTTGTTGCTTTCTCTTGTTTGCTATAAAGATTAGCCTCTTGTTCAATGGAAAATATGACCAAGAAAAGTTTCAGAAATTATATTAGGGCCCCATCAATAGTACTATCACCATTATTCCCACTGTGCATGGAATTTATAAATATTTCAAAATTCTCAACTCTAGACATCTCTTCTCACTGATACTTTTAAGTATCTTAAGTACCACATCAATTTAATAACTTTTTTTGTTCTTTTTTCAAAATCTTAGGAAGAAACTATGTGTTGGAACTGAACCAACAATATGTGTTTCTCTCTGTGGATCAGCGCAATTTCATAAGAACTAAAATGATTCAAGCAGATGTTCATCACAGAACTGCCAGCAAAAGCACTGAGAGTCACAAAGATAAATTCCAATCCAGTGTTTGGAAATCTCCCCACCATACTCAAGCATCTTTTGAAGTAGGTATTAGATTGTTTTTAAGTACTTTTAGAGAGCTTTTAAAATTTCATCTAAAAAACACTTTTGAAATCTGCAGTACTATTCCTGGAAATATATCTTAGATGGACTTGAATGGAGCAAGAGAGTAGATAATGGATCTTTATTTTGTCTTTTAGTGGCTCACTTATAGGGAAACGTATAGGGCTCTCCCTGCTCTAGCCGTAGCTTATATATTTTTTAAAGATTTTCTTGATTTATTTGAGAGAGAGAGAGATGAGCATGAGCTGAGGGAGTGGCAGGCAGAGGGAGAAGCAGACTCCCCGCTGAGCAGGGAGCCCAATACAGGACTTGATCCCAAGACCCCAAGATCATGACCTGAGCCGAAGTCAGATGCTTAACCGACTGAGCCACCCAGGTGCCCCTAGCCATAGTTTATATCTTACCACCTATGTTTAAATCTTCTTCCAATCATGTGCAAGTTAACAGCATCTCCTGAAGTACATGATGCTATTTCACACCTTTGTGACTTTGCCTACTTGTCCTCTTTCCCTGGAGTGCTCTCCTCAACCCCCACTGCCGAAATCCACCAGGCAAATATATGTTTTCAGATTTAGCCCATCACCTCCCAGAAAACCTCCTCTGACTGCCATTCATCTCCCACAGGCAAAGTAACTTACTATCCTTAGTACTTCCTCTTTCCACTCTAGACTTCCACATGGTTCTTATAACACTCCATTGGCTTGTTTGAAATTGTGGTTCTCACTCAGCAATCACAAATTATTTGGAGGCAAATTGTATTGCCCACCCTTGGATTACTAGTACCTAGCAGTGCCTAACTCAAAGTATGACCTCAGTGAATTTATTATAAAGAAATGAATGAATGAATGATTGCCTGTGTCTGCATCAGGGATTAAATACTTGATTAGCAAAGGCTTTAAATTTTATCCTCCTATATTTTGAGATTTAGAATTGTGTTAAATGAATTCATTTACATGTATTAGACATTACTTTGTCCTTTTCATTTGTCTCTAGCCACATATCAGGTAAATAATCTCTATAAAGTTTAAGGAAACATATTGTAATATATTGTAACATAGAAAAGTCATATCTAAAACATCATAGTACAGACACTTTGTTTCCAGTGTTTGACACAGTGCTGGGGCAAAGCATCCATCTTGAAAAGAAGGAATACCTAAATAATGACACTATTATAATGTACCATTTATATGCTTGTAACTATACTGTGTTCTTTAAATACTTTACCGCCTTTAATTTAATATTCACAACAAGACTATAAGATTTGTTGGTATTTTCTTCATGTGTAGATAAGGAAATTGAGTCCCAGAGAGATTAAATAAATTTCCCAAAGTCACAAGAAGTGACTTTGACTCTGGTGTTTTGTTTTTTCCTTTTCCTTTTTCTTTTTTTACTATGGTCAGTACACTTAACACAAGATTTGCCCTTTTAACAAAACTTAAAGTGTATAGTGTAGTATGGTTAACTATAGGCACAAAGTTTTAGAGTAGATCTATAGAACTTAATCATCTTTCATACATGGAACTTTATACCGGTTGAATAGCAACTCCCCATTTCCCCCTGCTCCTGGACTCCAGAAATACCAATCTATTCTTCGTTTTGACTATTTTAGATACTTCGTATAAGTGGAATCATGCAGTATTTGTCCTACTGAAAGCCTACGCTTTAATTTACTCTTTGAAAAATAACAATAATAAACTATAGCATGTTCACATAAATAACATATTTATGAACAATAGCTATATTTTTAAAAAAATAATTCAAAAGAATGGCATAATTTTACTTATCACCATAATCTCATTAAAATGTTTGAACTGTTGGGAAGCATCAAGTTCATGCTGATAGTCACCCATTTTCCAAAATCTAGTGCTTACTTCAAAATCAAAGTTAATCATTGCCAGCAAATATTTCAGTTGTTCTCCCTAAAGTAAAAAATTCACTTTGTTCATTTTCAAGAAAATATCTGCCAAGCCTGAATAGTTATAGTTTGTCTATCAGTGTTCTTTAAATGATGTTTTGTTTGAAAAAAAAAAAAAGGTGGTAAGTTTAATTTGCAACTCGCACAAACGCTTTTCTTCAAGACAACCATCATACCTTCAGAAGATTTTTATGTGTACTTTCCATTTTGTAAAACAGAATTATTAACAAGAATGTTCTCTAGAGGGGCGCCTGGGTGGCTCAGTCGGTTAAGCATCTGCCTTAAGCTCAGGTCATGATTCTGGGGTCCTGGGATCGAGCCCCGTATTGGGCTCCCTGCTCAGCGGGAAGCCTGCTTCTCCCTCTCCTCCCTGCTAATGCTCTCTCTCTCACTATTTCTCTCTCTGTGTCAAATAAATAAATAAAATCTTGAAAAAAATGAACATTCTCTATATTTGAGATTTAAGAACAAGAATGTCTACTACTTCATCAAGGATATACTGAAGTGAAGCAGGCTATTTATTTATTTATTTATTTATTTATTTTCGATGCGAGTTCATGGTTGTGGAGCGTACAATGGCTCCTTGTAGAGTCTGGTGTCACCGTCTTGATTCATGCAGAGACACTGGCATGTTCCTTATTATTTGCTTTTGCACCATCAGTGCATAGTCAACACAGTGAAAAAGACAAACAACAACTTACTTATCGTGAAAATAATTTTGACTTCAGGGACCCCTGAAAGGTTCTTGGTATTCCCCTGGGGTTCCTTAGACCATGCACTGAGATCTACTCAAGACTATTGTGACAGTCTTCTACCCACCCTTCTATAATCCGTTCTCCCTTTAACACTAAATCAGATCTCGTTACCCTTCTGTACGCAACGTTGCATGTGGAATGTCCTCCTCTTTCTATCTCATTTCCTACCACTTTCTCAGTTGCTCACCTTCCTCAAATCCACCGGCCTTCTTGTTCTTGAAAGCTTTAAGTGTGCTCTTCCTCTGTAGGTCTTTACACTCTGTTCTTTCTCCACAGGACATTCCTTTTTCTTAGGCATTTTCATGACTCATTTTCTCTCTTCATTTAGGTTTCTGCTTAAATATCACCTTACGGAAAGGCCTCCCCCGACCATAATCTATAACTGCCCCTCTGTCATCCTTTAAACCCTTAGTCTGCTTTACATTCCTTTTTGCCACTTATTTGTTGATCATCTGACTCCCCCCTCACACACACACACACTCAAATATCAGCTACCTGAAATCAGGATTTAATTCTGCTCACTATTTTGTTTTGTTTGTTTGTTTTTCACTGCAAACAATGAAAAATGTTTGGATGAATCAATAAACTGCATTCTAATAGATGCACCAAGGTGAGTTCTTAAGGCAAGAATATATTTGCCTCACAGACTTGTAATTTAACATAGCGTTTCCTAAATAAAAGCTCACAGATAGAGTGTATCAAATTAACTCAGTATATTTGTTAAAGCCCAGAGTCCATCCTCCACCCCCAAAGATTCGGATTCATGCGGTCTAGGATAAAAAGAGAGACAATGTATATTTTAAAATTCCCCTGTTATTTCTGAAGAATGGTCAGGTTTGGAAACCCCTTTTCTAAACCCACATGCTACTGTCTGATATAAGGCATTAGTAGGTGCAAGATTTATAGGAAAGGCAGATAGGAAACCTGCTAAATCATCTTTCAGATCATTCAGATTTCTAAGGATCATCATTATGAAGACAGCCATAAAAACACATAACTGTATATAAAGCCAATAAAATAGAATGAAATAAATTTTCTATATTTACTTAAGTACAATATCAATATAAAAAAACAACTGTATTTCTATGCATTAGCAATGTTCTATCTGAAAATGAAATTAAGAAGGCAATTCCATTTACAAAGCATCAAAAGAAATAAAATCCTGAGGAATAAATTTAATAAAAGGAAGACTTGCATATACTGAAAAATATGAAAAATAAATAAATGGAAGGACATCCCATGCTCATAGTTGGGAAGACTTGATACTGTTAAGATGGCAGGGTCCTCAAGCTGACATACAGGATAAATCCAATTCTTCTTCAAAAACCCCATCTGGCTTTTCTGCAGAAATTGACAAGCTAATCCTAAAATTCATATAGAAATTTAAGAGACTCAGAAGAGCCAAAATAATTCTGAAAAAGAAGAACTATGTTTTGAAAGAAGAGCCTTTCCCACAAAGGATACTAGGATAGCTGGATATCCATACACAAAAGGATGAAGTTGGATGTCTTTCTTATCGTATACACACAAAACAATTCAAAGTGGATGATAGCCTACATTTATGAGCTAAAATTATAAAACTCTTAGAAAAAAATATAGGAGTAAATCTTCATGGCCTTGGGTTAGTCAAAGTCTTCTTAGATAGGACACCACAGCACAAATGACAAAAGAAAAGCTTGACACATCAAGTTGGAATTCATCACAAGTAAATGTTTTTTGCTTTAAAGAATACCATCAAAACAGTGAAAAAACAACCCACAGAATGGGGGGAAATATTCGCAAATCATATACTGGTAAAGAACTAGTCTTTCTAAATATGAACAACTATTACAATTTAATAACATAAATAATCCAATTTAAAACTCAACAAATGATATAGACATTTCTCCAAAGAAAATAGGCAAATGGCCAGTAAACATTAAAAATTGCTCAAAATCATTAGCCATCAAAGGTATGCAAACCAAAATCATACTGAGATATCATTTTTGTTTGTTTGTTTTTCAACTAACGAGGATGGCTCAAATAAAATGACAATAAGAAGTGTCAGCAAAAATGCAGGGGTTAGAACACTCTCACATTGCTGGTAGGAATTTAAAATGGTGCAGCCACTTTGAAAAACAATCTGGCAATTCCACAAAGGGTTAAACATAAAATTATCAGCAATTCCACTTCTAGGAAAATGACCCCCCCCAATGAAAACATACGTCCATGCAAAAACTGTGTACATTAATATTCACAGCAGCATTATCCATAATACCCAAAGAGTAAAAACAACCCAAATGTCCATCATCAGATTAATGGATAACCAAAATGTGATATATCCACAAATGGGATATTACTTGGCAATAAAAAAAATGAAGTAGTGATACATGCTACAACATAGATGAACCTTGAAAACATGCTAAGTGAAAGAAGCCAATCAGACCTCGTGTTATATGATCTCATGTGTGTGCAATATCCAGGATAGAGCTATAAAAAATGAAAGTAAATCAACGGTCGTCTACGGTTAAGTGGGGGCTTGTGGGAAATGGAGAGCAACTGCTAATGAGTCTGTAGTTATGTAATTTCTTTTGGGTCTGTTATGGCAACCTAAATGGACTAAGACAAACCTCATAGCTCAAATATTTGGTTTCTAAATCCTAAGTGTGTCAAATGTGCATTCTTGCCAACCATGTTACCTTCCAAGATAACAAGGAGAGGAAGCTTTCAAGGAGAGGGATCAGCCTTTTGGTGAACACCTGTGTTTCCTTTCATATTTTCCTTGATTAATTTATGAAAAATTATATTCTTTTTAATTACAGCCCTCATTAGCTATGGGGTTTGGGGGGGGCATAATTTTAAAAATGTATTTTCTTGAAGTACACCAACAGAGGGTAATAGAGGTGGGTAGGGACACTCATTCTTATCTGACCTTTCTCAGATGCGCTCACATACTATTTAACACTCAAATGCCCTTTGCAATATCAAAGTTTCTAATTCACTATTCATATTTTATTTTCACAATAAACTGTCCAACCTAAATAATATCAAATTATATAGCAAATGACTTTTGTATTGTGGTAAAATATACATAACATAAATTTGCCATTTTAACCATTTTTTTAAAGATTTTCTTTATTTATTTGACAGAGAGAGAGACAGCCAGTGAGAGAGGGAACACAAGCAGGGGGAGTGGGAGAGGAAGAAGTAGGCTCCTAACAGAGGAGCCTGATGTGGGGCTCGATCCCAGGACTCCGGGATCACGCTCTGAGCCGAAGGCAGATGCTTAACGACTACACCACCCAGGCGCCCCCATTTTAACCATTTTTAAATATACAGTTCAATGTCATGAAGTACATTCACATCACTGTGCAATCATCATAGCAAATGACTTTTATATAAATAATTCATTGGAAAATTCAAACATATAATAAAATCTACAAAGTACCTTTATTACTAAAGTAAAATCATACTTCTAATAAAGGACACTATCACAAGGCTTCAGGTGAACTAGTAATCCTATTAATAAATTCACATTGTTATTTATGGAACCATATTTAAAATATATTTATACTTGTGATTTCCTCTTACAACCCAAAGATTTTCATCCAGATTTCGTACTGAAAATAAATTCATTGATGCATCATGAGACAGACCGCATATTAAGTATATTAAATGTCAGGCTTGTGATTCTGGTTTCATTTGGAAAACAAACTCTTCCATAAGGCATGGACAGATGTTGATAAGATAGCAGCTGTGGCAGAGAATACATTTTCATTAAGTAAGAATGACAGTGTTTTCTTTTTAATGGGTAAGATTATTAATAGCTCTTTTGAAGTATTAGACAGAATTTGTTACAAGATATTTTAAGATAAGCAATAACCCATCCACTATGTTTCTTATTGTGCTGCCAGCTGCTGCTGTTTCTTCTCTCTTGACAAGACATCAAACCCCAACACCATGTCTACCTGACCGTAGCAGACAGGTCAAACATCAGCCACTTGACTAAGAGAATTATCCAATTAAGCCTGAATTTCTTCAGTTTGCCCTCTCCTTTCACATCCTTCCGTCTTTAAACCTGGTCTTCTGTCCATCCTTAGGGACTTGCTATGTCATTTTCTCTTCAGTGGCTTTATCTTCAAATTTTGTAGGTCCTCTCCCCTCAGCATTTTCATGCTTTGAAAATAAGAAAATCAAAAATCAAAATCCCTTTTTGTACCTCTCCTATGTCCACCCTGCTAATATTTAAGATCTCTACTGCACTTCCTAGCCCAAGATCTTTAAAGAGGACTGACATCCCATCTTCACTTTCTCACCAGGATTCCCTCTCTCATCTACTAGAATGTGGCTTCTACTGCGATTGCTCACGCTGAGGCAATGAAAGCCAACGGACACTTCCTGTTTTCTTACTTGACCTCTCTCTGCTTGTGGTGGTTTTATGGATTCTTCCTCTTGAAACTTTCCTGCAGTGGTCTGTGTGAAACTATGCTCTCTCAGTTCTCGACATTTCTCACTCCTTTGCACTTTCACTCATGAACTTTTCTTTCTCTGTCCTCTTCTCAAGTGCTGATGTTTTCTGTGTATCCAGCTCCTTACCAAACATCTATAATTGGACAACACATCTCAAACTCGATTACGAAATTCAATTCTGTATTTTCTCCCCAACCTTCCGCTCTTGGATGTTTCCTTATCTCAGTGAAAGGCACCACCATTCACCCAGTTGTTCAAGTCTGAGCACCACCCTTGACTTCGTTTCCCTCCCCTCCTACATATCATCAGCTATCGGTCTCGTCAAGGTCTCCCCCTACCCCATTTATGACTGTTAGGCTGTACCTCCTGTTCAGAACTGGTTTACTAAATAGCTCCCAACCAGGTGCCTTGTCACTTTGAATCTCCATCCTGCGCCAGAGTCATCTTCCTAGTTTTAAAACCTGATCATGTCACACCTTTACGTAAAAATACTCAAAATGGAGTTTAAGCCTGCCTCAAGATTCTCATACTGTTTCCCACTTTCTACTATATCCTCCACTCCCATCACTCCCAATAATCACCCTTCACTCCAGCCACATGGAATTTATTAGATTTCCTCCAACATATAATGCAGTTTTTCTTTTCTTAGAATACCCTTTTCACTTTTCCCTTATCCATTAAAAACAAGCTAGAGTACCACTATCCCCATGAAGTGTTCTTTGTTCTTACCCCCCCCCCCACGCCTTCCTGGGCATAACCTCAGGTCAACTTTGATACCCCCTATTTGTTCACCTAAAGCTGCCTCTACATAATTCTTCCTAACTCAGCTTTTATCAGAGTAAATTATAATCCTGGATTTGCTTTTATTTCTTCTACTAAACTGTCAACTCTTGAGGAAAAGGAATATGCTTCACTTTCCTCTATGGTCCTAGAACTAAGTATAGTATTTGGGTATAGCAGTGAGAAAGACAAATTTGTTTAATTAATAAATACAGAAATGAACTGAATCAGCTAAATTCGTTTTGCCTTAAATATATGGCCAAAAATATTATAACATAAGAACCCTGAATTATTGTCCTGCTACTTGAAATGCTCCTTAATAAATTGAACCTACCAAATGCTTGGGTTTGGGTTTGGTTAGTTCTTAGGCAAGAAGGCTTAGTGTAGTACAGAAGTCATTTCGTTATATTTTAGACAATTTCGTTTTCTTCATTTTTGCCATCTGTCATGTATATACTCTGATGGAAAAAATATTTGAGCTTGACTTAACATTCAGTTGGTAAATATTTGTATGGACATGAGTATTAAAAGTTTCTGGCCACCAGCATATCCTGATTCAATAATGAAGCAAAGGGACAAGAGATTTCCCAGGAAAGTTGATTGCACTGTTAAATGACAAGGGGTTCATGTCAGCAGCTCTAAGGAAAGACCCAAACACTATGGTTTGTTTATCTGTTTGCTTATTTTTTCTTTGCCTCCAGTGCCTGACAGTGCCAAGTAAAGGTAAGAGCTGATCATTTTATTTTATATTTACATAGCAATTTACATTTTAAAGGACTCATGTGTTGATATGTCGATTTTATTTAATCCTCCTGAAACTTCAATGGTTCTAATAAACAAAACTGTGGATTCATTTTGCTATACCTAAAAATTAAAATCCTATTTTGTCTGAATGTTTTTTAAGAATATTTTGATTATGTTTCAGGTTTTTTTTTTTAATTTTAGAAAATTTGTTTTATAATGTCTTTAAATGAGCTTTAAATTATTTGTTTTCTATATAAAGATCCAGGCATCATTCAGGGAAATACGTAGTTCCAGTCTCAAGTATTCCAATGACCTTCAGCTGCGAATTACTTCTATGGCTATAATCTGAAGACTGTTGTTCTTTGTTTATCACGGGGTATGTTTTTCCCAGTTACTAAGGTAAAAGGTCAAGTTACCACTTTGTTTTGAAGTTGCTCCTTAGTCTTGCAATGCTGTTATAAATGTAATATATAAAAATATATTTATGTATATCAATAGAATTTTTTCTTCAATGGAAGGAAAACAGTAATTGTTATTTCCAGGCTTTAGAAATAACTTTCTCCTCTGTCTTACCCTTGATCCTAAACCTTCGAAACCTACTGAACTTATTCTTACATGCTGTCTACTCTCAATGTCTTCATATTCCCAGAAAGACTAAACCAAGAATGCATTTATATTAGAATTTTTGTTCATATTGTAGCTTCAGCCAGTCACATATAGAGACTGTGTGATTTGGCATAAATAGTTAAACAGTCAGTCAACAACTAGTTTTTGACTCCTTCTATGGGCCGGGTATGGTTATAAGCCCTGGTGTACAGCAGTGGAAAAACAGTACTATCATTGATATGTTACGATCATAGAGAATGACCATAGTGTTTTACTTGAGGTATCTTGGTGCCCATTATTCTATTCTGAGTGACACCCGATGTTTTATACCTATTTTTCCGACCTTAGTGTTCTTTTCGCCCTTAATTCTTTCTACATTATTTTAAAATTCTTGATTTGTATGTACATTTGTATGACACCTCAAATCATTATGCAATGAGATACGATATAAATAACTAAATACAACTCCATGCAGAAGTACATTTTCAGCACAGATACAAGAAGTCACTTTTTCCTCCAAGTGAACAGGAAATCAGCTTTCCTTTGCCTCAGCTCTTTAGAGAATGCAAAGCACTCAAGTCGGAAATCAGAAATTCAGCACCAAGGAAGAAGAGATGGAAACCATTCCCAGAGTAATAACACACATTTTGCAGAGCAAACTTTTTAGGAATGATGCTTACATTTTTTAAAAAGGGTTGGTATTTAAAGAGAACCTTGAAGAAACAGTCAGCCAAACCTAGAATGTGGAAAATTCTACAGGACAAATGATCCCATTTCTTCAGTAAGTAAATGGAAAGAAAGAAAAAAGAGAGAGAAGGAGGACGGAAGGAAGGAAGGAAGGAAGGAAAGGAGGGAGGGAGGGAGGGAGGAAGGAAGGAAGGGAGGAAGGAAAGAAGGAAGGGAAGAATTGTTACAGATTAAGAGAGTGTAAGATATATATTGACCAAATATAATGTATAACATTGTTACAATCCTGTCTCCAATAAACCAACTGTAAAAACACACTCATGAGACAATTAGGGAAAACTAAACATATATTAGGCATTAAATAATATTAAGAAAATATTATTAATTGTAAGAATGTGGTAATGAGATTATTAGTTCTATTTTTCAAAAGCCTTATATATAAGAGATACATGTTAATATGTTTATAGGTGAAATGATATGTCAGATACCTGCTTTAAAATAGTCCAGATTTATTTATTTGTGAAATAAATAAGTTTATCTGTTTAAAAGTAAGAAAAATAAAACATACCTTGAATGACAGTAAGTTTCTAATACCATTTCAATGAATACAAATTATATTCTTATCTCAGTCCAGATTTTTTCCAAAAGTAGCAACTGAGAAAAAAAGCATATTTGAGAGTAATTTATTCAGGAATGTGATCCCAGAGAACAGCAATTGAGAGTCAGAGAGAGTAAAAATGGGGAAGAAGAGAAAGCCAATGGAGGAATGTTCACTGGGTTGCCTACCACTCTTGGATGACAGGAAGCTCAATTCTGCAAAGAACATCTGAAATCCTCATGAAATGCATCTAGAACCATCCACTAGGGAAAGAAAAGAGAAAGCATTTATCAATCATCTCCCTTCTCGGTTGGTCAAGGGCTAGGCCACAGGGCACTAACACCTCTGAACTTTTTAGTTCCAGGAGCATGAATGCTGAGAGAGTTCTGTCGTATCTAATGACCAGGCATAATAGAAACCCTCCAGCCGGAAAGAAGAGGTGCCCAGTGTCGGCCTGAGGCAATGTACTCACAGATTGCACTGGAATGCATCTGGTTGGGGACTTCATGGGAACTAGTCTGTACAGCTAAAGTCAGAATAAGAGGATTAGAAGAGGCACACCAGAGCCCATTCTCTGTGCCTACCACTCATGTCTCCTTTTCCCTTCCATTAAGTCCAGTCAGTTACAGAATCCCCTTTAATATGGTGGCGAGCTGGAATCTGTAAAGATCAAATGTAAGAAAGTTAGTGAAACAAACTGTAGTCCCCCCGCCAATGCTGCCTCTGATTCCAAGGCCATGATAGATATGATTTATCTCCTCTCTCCATGATCAATTTTAGAATTCTCTTACCCTAGGCCTGCACCTTGGCTGGCCTGTGGTGTTTGCCTGCTGTGCTGACCCAGACTTCGATCTCCAAAGAGTCTATGCCCTTGATTTCCTTGTGCTTGTCAGGCTGCGGTCATTGTGATTTTCCGTCCACAGTTGTCACCAGGCATGATGGCACCAAGAGACACCTAGCGAGCATTCCCTAGACACTCTATATCTCCCCGCCTCCATTTTGTAGCAGGAAACCTAGTTCGTGATAAAAATCAGTAGTAATTACCACCACCGGTACAAAGTGCCTTTCTTTGCCTATTGTTAGATTTCAGGACTCTAAGTGCTCAAACATAACAATATACAGATTACCAATAAGATACTTAGAATATAACATTAAATACGGTAACAGAATACTGATCAAAGTCACAAATAGTCTAATTACCACGAGCAGGTGACATGTTCTACTGTCGTAAACTTGACCCCAAATCATCAATCACCTTAAAATACAAAAAACAAAACAGAAACAGATGGGTGAACATGTCTCAAAATACAAGACTAGGCTATATGAAATTTTCTTCCCTTGAACCATTTCAGAAAACTCTAATTCCTGTCTTTCTTTTTTTCTTTCTCTTTAAAATAATTTATACCTTCTCTCATTCAATAAGAATTTGAAGTGGATGCATTGGATTAATAATTTTTAGCAAGTGTGCACAGAAGTCTGAGAGCTTTTATTTAACAGAAAAGTAGTTTTATCTACCTCGTTGGCTATGCCTATTCTACATGTATTTGCTTATTCAATAATAACACAAATTCCTTCATTTATCTCGTGCTTCTCTTGTGATAGGTTCTTATATGAATTGGCCACAATCCCCACAATAATGTTGCAAGGTAGGAAACTGAGGGATTATGGGAAGTAATTTATCCAAAATCAAACACCTAAGCCAGAATTCCAATTCAAAATCTGTTGCTTTAGGTCTTTTACTAATCTGAAATAGTAAAAGGAATCATTGGATTTACAGCTGTAAATATTGTGGGAAAACTGTTTAGATTTGGAGTCTTTGGGTTATCATTTTGTGATTCCAAATTAAGAACAGAAGTGTAAAGAGGAGCACAGAGATAATTCACAGCTTGTTGCTTTCAAACAGCTGGCTGTTGTATTATTCCATCATCGGCAAAAGCAGAAGTCCATATATAGTTGTCGTGAGTTTAAATCAAGATGCCCTTGTCTACCACAGTCAAGGAGTTGTTATTTGACTTAAATCCAAACAGTCACATTTTCTCTCCCGAGATTTTGATACGTGAGTGAAGTGACACAACATGGAAAAACAGATGGAGTAGACTCATTCCTGGGCAACATTCTTACAACACAGTCAAGCAACTCAGGCAGCGTAGCCTTTGGATTACGTCATTTCCCTGGGCAGCTCTTTAGTCTTCCTCTAGATTTTGTGAGGATATCATGATCTCCTTCCAATAATCTTTTCTTCTTCTTCCATTATAGAGTCCGTTCCTGTTTGCTAGCGATCAAAGAACCCTATATTATATACAATTACACCGAGAGTGACCATTTCTTTCTCCAAATACCTGTTGTATTGTCAGTCCACACCACACAATTCAGCATCAGTGTTCTCTAATTTCGCTTGAGTATAAACTACTTGGGCATTTGTTTTATTATTCTTTGGGGTTCCTTCATATGACGTAGCACAGGGCTATGTACTAAATTGATGAATAGATTTAAAAAACAACAGTAATGGATACAATGGTAAAGGGTGAGGTGTTGGGAAAGTCAGGGAAAGAAATGAGATAAAGTTCAGGAAGTGCTAAAGTGGTTCTTAAATCCTGCTTTAACCTACTCATGACTATTGCAAAAGCACTGTTCTCCACCAGACAACAATTCAGACTGACAATCAGTACATAGAGAAACAATCATCTTGGGCAGGTCAGCTTGTGTTTACTCAAACCTACTCTCTCCTACGATGGGAAGAGTTGGAATCATTGAGTGCCCATGGAATCACGAGTCATGAACACATATTCTTGCACACATATATAAAAAGTTACATAGAATGGTATTCTCATCTTTCACCAGCAGTAATGATTGTTGAAAATATTAAGGAAATTGCCAGAATGAAAACATAATCTCTTATTAGATACTGTAAATGTAGTATTTGGAAGAGTATTAAAAATGTAGCAGCATGCTTATTTTCCTCAGCTTGCAGAGTAGAAACAATTTATTTCAGAGAAACCTCAATAAGAAAGGGTGATTGCTTTTAGTATATTGAATTGTCGAAGGAGTGTTTGTTCTGCTGCTGGAGTCATTCTGAGATATGAATTCAGAGCATTTGCTGATTCTTCTCAACCTGAATACTGAGAAAACAAAAAAGGAAGAAAAACCCTTTAGGAAAAATGTTTAGATTTTTAGAAAATTGTAACTCTTTTGGTTGAGGGGCGTAACAGTGTAACATCTCCTCTTTCCTCTTTGCTTTTTATCCATAGAAATGCCTGCCTTTTAGCAATTACAAACGGTGACTCCATTTCAGAACAGTCTTATTTACTTGAAGATGAATTAAACATGACCTCACTATGCCTACCACGCTTTCCTTCATTCCCATAATTTTCTTTGAAACTTATCTTAAAGACACATTATTATGGTAAAATACATAAAGGATAACTAAATCAAACATGTCTCTGAAATTTTTGCATAAGGAACACTTTCTGAAAGTAGCAATTGTCTGTGAAGTCATTCAGTTTTGAAGGGCATTCGTGAACTCCACCTCCTACAAAACTGCATAAAAAAATTACTTGAAGGGTTAATCCAGGGAGGTGTAAAGAAATACAAAAAGTGAAAGCAAAGATTCAAGAAAGAGAGCTAGCAAAGTCTTATCCAGGAAAAGTTCTTTTTTTTTTTAATCTAGAGAGAAATTAAGAATATCGTAAGTATAAGATGCTTGGAAGATTCTCCTTAAAGTAGGAAAATTTAATGATACAAGATTACATATATTTCTTTAGGCATTCAACCACATTATTTGATTCAATAGAAAATATAATTTATATAGTAATATTATATTTGCTCTTTATTGGCTTTTGGAAAGAATCTACAAAGAATAGGAAACATAATTTTGGAGACTGTTGTAAACCTTGATTACCAATACAGTAACACCATAGCATGACTAAAACCAGAAGGTAAGTGGGGAAAAGAGTATGCTTCTGAGTAGGCAATCAATAGATACTGTCTAATGTTGTTGGTAAATCTAACAATGGCAACCCAGAGTGAATTGACACTAAAACAAAGAAAGCTTAAGCTTTGGGAATCTTGACTTGCAAGGACTCCTTCCAAGGCACTGGGAGGAGCACTAGCAATTTTGTAACTGTGTGTTTCTTTCTCTTAAAGGTATATCCTCTCTGATGTATAAATCTTAGGCCCCACATAACCTGGATCCACTTTGGGGCCACTCCTTGGGGTTTGGCAGAGACCTATGCACTTGGAGGACCCTGTCGCTGAAGTTCCTCTAGGTGCAAGGTAAATACAAGCTTGATGATAACCACCCAAATAACTGAGAGCAGAAATCATTGACCCTCTTTGCTTCTTGGGGGTGGTCCTGGTAGAACTGGGAGGGGTGGGGAGGAAGGGAAGAGGGCCGTTTCTACTTTTCATTTTATAGCCACTAGTGTGGTTTTATTTATTTATTAACCTGTAGATGTTTTTAAATAACAACAATTAATTTACAATTTAGTAGTTAACCATGTACTTCCCTCCTTGGTTTATACTAAAGCCATAGACTGAAGGTGAAAGATAGGGCTGCAATATATATATGTATATTTAATACATTTTTTCCATGTCTGTGGTAACTGTCCTTATTTTCTTCTTACGTATATATTTATTCTGGGTTCAGTGCCACCTTTCAAGTTAATAGAAATTCCACATATGAAAGCAGCAGTGTGTGAGATAACAGGAAATAAAAACATCTGGCATTATATTCTTGTCCTTAGGAAGAGCCCCTGCAGAGAGCATCAGTGATGGCCTTTTCTTATCAAATCGAAAGTATTACTGATAGAACACTTAAAAATATAGGAACATTTTCTTCTTATAAAGAGTTTTCTCATGAATGGAATCTTATTCTTTCCCAAGACACTTAAAAAAAAGAAATTCATGGTTTTCATCATAATATCTCTGCAGCTTTATAATAACAGGATTCCGCTCTTGTAAATAGTACTATTGTTTAAGGCAGATATATTTAGAGGTTGCAGTAGAGTTAGAAAACAACTGATTTATGGAGATATTTCAAAGTCTAATGAACTACCTTGCCAAGATGAAGTGTTGCGTTTTGCAGATAATTAGACTGTTCTTTACCTGCCATTGAAGGATTGTAACTGTAAGCAGACACAAACTCCATGGCAACGTGCAGATCAGCATTTTCCCTGTCAGTATCAGAGAAGCGTCGTTTCTCTGAAATTCTGCTAAGGCATTTCTTCTCAGTAACAGATTAGACAACTAGCGACCAAGGAAGTGTTTAAACATGTTTCAACTGCAAAGCATTATTGGGTCAGCCAACTACTTAAGCAAGAAAGGACAGCCTTGGCAAATGAAGGAGAACGAGAGAGGAAGACATGTGCAGATTTCCTGCCAGCCTTGAGATGAGAGCAGATTGGCTGGAGGACTCCAGCTGAGAACTGGGGAAGCCTGACTGCTCTCCTCTCACTCGTCTCCTGGATAGCTCTGCAAAGGACAGCAGTTTCAAAACAGGACCTAATTTAATTACCCGTCTTTCGACTTATTTGTCACATCGCTTACTTCCAGTCGAATGGTTAATATTAGCAATAACATTTTTATTGCTTTATGGATATGGACGTAAATCTGGTGTAAAAGACTGGCTGCTGACAATCTGTTTACCTGGGAGTTTAGGGATGACTAATCCTTAGTGTGTGCATGCGTGCATGTGTGCATGTGTGCGTGCATTTTAAATATTCTATTTTCAAGTTTTCTAAGAAAGCCTACATAGACATTTATAATCACAACTGTAAAGGAGCGTAAAAAGTTAGGCCATTTTAAATGAAAAGAAATTCAGAAATGGGAGTATTACGTATGAGATTGTTAAACACTGCATAATGAATAATAAATTAAAGGGAGCTTATTGGTAAAATGAAGTTGGAGAACTGAAGAATCTCCAAAGTCCACTCAAGTCTACGTTTCTTTGAACAACAAAACAAGAAAAGACTAATGAGGAAATTCAGAGGCAAAAAAACCCCAGAGTTCAACTTAAAAAAAAACCTCTAAAGTGCTCTTGAAAAATATTTCACTATAATGACATAGAAGGCTATAGTTGTGCTTGAGAGGTAAATGGTGAAAATGGTGATCTGTTTGTAAGGAAGCAAAACATATGTGCTTTAGGGAAGTTGTGAAATAGAAGAGAAAATGTAAGAAAACCTAGGCAAAAATACATATGGGTGGAACATCATTAGAGGAATTATGTTAGAAGCAGGCATTTCAAAGCCCCAGAGAAAATGATGATAGGAGAATTAACAGTAAAAATAAAAATTAGGGGCCCCTTGGTGGCTCAGTGAGTTCGGTTAAGCGTAGCCTTTGGCTCAGATCATGATCCCAGGGTCCTGGGATCAAACCCTGAGTTGTGCTCCCTGCTCAGCAAGGAGTCTACTTCTCTCTCTCCCTCTACCCCTCCCCCTGTTCAGGCTCTCTCTCGCTCTCTCTCAAATGAATAAGATTTTAAGATTTTATATCTTAAAAAAATAAATAAATAAAACAAAATCAACAATGGTTGATTAATGATTTGATCAATTAATGGATTAATAAAAAAACATGTAAGTAATACGATGTAAAATATAGTGGAATATGGAGACAAACATCTGTTCTAAGTTTATCTTTTAAAACATAGCACGTTTTCCCAGCTATTTGTGAAATTCTGGCTCAGTGTAGACCATAAACCCGCTGTATAGGTGCCAGAGATTATGGAGAACAAATATCTGGCCTTTTTGGTTTCTGTAGAGGCCTTCGCCAAGACTGGCAGACGAGCAAATACTCTAAACGTCAGAGGGGGAGTCAGATACTAAGCAGCCAAAAGCCTCCAGAGATACGTTCGCAAGAGCCACGGGTCTTCATATTGGGATTAATTGTGTGCAAGGTCTAGGGAAGAGCTCTCGTTAAGAACAAGTGAATTTGTTCACCAGTGATTACTGAGCTCCGGTTCAGCACCTACTGTGAAACTCCTTCGTGCCAAGCTTGCTGCCAAGTCCATAGAAGACAAGATTAAAAAGCTATCTCCACTTTCATGAAACTCGGGGTCTAATAGAAGAAACACACATGTATACATATACAGTTCTCTGCAACCTTGAGAATTACATTCTTGAAAATTCTCTGACAAGATAATTTGTAGGCTAAAAATGTAAGAATCTAAGAGACAATAGGAATGTGGGACAAAGTTCATAATGAAAACAGGGAAGTCTTATTAAATGTGAGGTTTTTATACCCTTAAGAACAGGCTCTCTGGGACGCCTGGATGGCTCAGCTGGTAACGCTTTCGCCTCCAGTCATGATCCCAGAGTCCTGAGATCTAGCCCTGAGTCCGGCTCCCTGCAGAGAGGGAAGTCTGCTTTTCTTTCTCCCTATGCCCCTCCCCCACTCATGTTCCCTCCAGCGCGCTCTCTCTCAAATAAATAAATAAATAATCTTAAAAAAAAAAAAAAGAACACTCAGTGCAAAAGAGATCATCCAACGGTTTCCTTTGACATTAAAATCTGAAATAATTTATCAAGGCTCCTTTAAAGTTTTAAGCTGAACATACAAACCTATTCTATTTTGAAGTTCAGCAAATGTTAGGGGCACCTGGGTGGTGCAGTTGGCTGAACGTCAGACTCTTGGTTTTGCTCAGGTTGTGATCTCGGTGTCCTGAGATCAAGCTCCTCATTGGGCTCCCAGCTCAGCGCTGTCTGCTTGAGAATCTCTCTCCTTCTCCCTCTGCCCCTCCCTCCCCACCTCTCTCTCTAAAATAAAGAAATAAATCTTTAAAAAAAAAACTTCAGCAAATTTTAGCAGTTTCTGAAACACGTTTAATAAGGTCCCATTTAATATTTTTAAATATTTTAAACCGTATTTGTAAATATAAAATATTCAATTTCCTTAAGACCTTTGATCATATGACTTAAAATTTTTTCAAGTATGAAATTAGTTCTTATAAAGATATTAAATTAATCTTCTAAATAATGTGATTCTTAAGTTCTCTTCAATATGTCAATACATACACTTAAGAAGGACTTAATTTAAAACTGAAATTCTAAATCAATCACTAAATGATTAAATTAGAACTAAGTGCTTGACGTATGTTGCTCTAAAAGGCCATTTTTTAAAAATACCAGGACATTTCAAACATACTCAGGTTCCATAACATAAAAATGTTAATATGATGAATTCTGATTCTCTTCAACATTGCTGTACACTTGACCCTTGAACAATGCAGGGCTCAAGAGCGCCAACCCCACATGCAGCTGAAAATCCAAGTATAACACTGATTCCCCAAAAACTGTACTATTGGCAAGAACAGGAAGACAATACTTTTTACTGTGATAGGACATTTACTGCTCACGCGGAGACAATTAGTATCGCAGAACATTTTAAGTGGATGCTCGCAAAGCTTGAGCTCACTGCAAGAGCAACGGGAGGTGGTTACAAAATTGCTACAGCAGTACGGCAGGTACCACAATTAATTTCATGCAGTTATGATTTAATACTGCATCTTTAGCTTTGTTTACATTTCTCTTGACTGCCAATGGCATCATGCATGATCTGTGTGTGCACAAGTTTTGATCAATTTCAACTTTTTATAATAGATTCGTATATATTGTATGGTAGTAAACAATTAAATAGACTGGTATCTACATACCAGTTTATATATTCTTGGCATACCTAATTTTTCTCAAACTTTTTTGGTATTTTTTTAAGAATTATTTATTTGAGAGCGAGAGAGAAAGCACAAGCCAGGGGGAGAGGCAGAGGGAGAAGTAGACTCCCTGCTGAGCACGGAGCCTGACACGGGACTCATCCCAGGACGCTGAGCCCAAGGCAGGCACTTAACCAACTGAGCCACCCAGGCACCCCTCAAAATGTTTTGGTATTGGTATTTCTAAGCTATGCAGTTCATCTGAGAGCTTTTTAAAATTGATGTAAACCTCCAAAGAGTTTTCCAATATATTTATTTTAAAAAAATGCATTAAAGTAGACCCACGCGGTTCAAATTTGTGTTGTCCAAGAGTCAACTGTACCTAGCTCTAATAGTTTAATAGTTGAAAGATGCTTACTTGATGAGGAAATCATTGTCATCCCAATCAAATTTCAGCATTGCTGTCATTGCTTGGTTTCACAATCAGAGCTTCTGGCTTTGGTGCTGACAGGCTTCTTGTTAGCGATTGATGAAACCGTTTTAGCATTGCTTGTGCTCCTACATGAATGCAATTTATAGCTTATGTAAGTCACGTCACGGGGTTCAATTTATGCGTATCTGATTCTTCGGCCAACTCACGCAAGTCGCATAAGTCCTACCCTGCTTATATCACATGATTCATAGTTTGTGCACTTAGTATATGTATATGTCTTTTCCGGCTACTTTGATCAAGAAGAAATCCTACATTTACAATATGTACTTCCTATTTCTTAGGACACCTAACTCTTGTGAATATTATAATAATAAACAATTCCATTTTTAATGTTTTAATGGCTTAGTATTACTATTCAGGGACCACTCCTGAGTCAGTCAAGATTTTAGTTGAACTGCTTGCAACCAAAACATAAAATTAAAAAATTCCAAAGATCAGTGGTTTTTACAAAACTGGTGCTTTCAATTTTTCTCATATCTGAGGAATACAGGGCTGGGCAGAAAATGCTGATATGGTGGCTTCACGATGCTCTACTGAGACCTTCTCTTTCTATCAGGCTCCCAACCTTCCCATCCTCATGGATGAAAGATTTTACACGCTTAAAATAATAATAAATTCAGCACATAAATTGGAAAAAAATATTTTATATCTTTTTGAAGTGGGATGTATTTAAGCTTTAAAAGACAGCTTTATTGAGGTATAATTAACATTCAACAAACTGCATATATATAAAATATACAATTTGGTAAGTTTTGACATATGTAGACAACTGAGTACCCATCACCACAATCAAGATAATGAACATAGCCATCCGCTTCAAATACTTCTTTGAGACTCTTTGAAATTTCTTCCTCCTGTCCCCCTTCCCCCAATGCCATCCCGAGACAACCAATATCTGCTTCCTTTTATGAGATTAGTTTGCATTAAATATAATTTTATATAAACTTTATATAACTTTACATAAATTTGTTATATAAATTCTAGTGTGTGCTCATTACTTTTTATTGCTGATTAGTTTTCCATGTACACACATACCACAGTGTGTCTATTCATCTGTTGATGGACATTTGGGCTGTTTTCATTCTTTGTCCACTACAAATAAAACTTCTATGAATATTAACAAAACATTGTATGGGCATATACTTTTATCTCCATAGAAAATACCTAGGAGTTGGGGCGCCTGGGTGGCACAGCGGTTAAGCGTCTGCCTTCGGCTCAGGGCGTGATCCTGGCGTTATGGGATTGAGCCCCACATCAGGCTCCTCTGCTGTGAGCCTGCTTCTTCCTCTCCCACTCCCCCTGCTTGTGTTCCCTCTCTCGCTGGCTGTCTCTATCTCTGTCAAATAAATAAATAAAATCTTTTAAAAAAAAAAAAAAGAAAGAAAATACCTAGGAGTGGGATGGTTGGATAGGTATATTTTTTAACTTTTTGAAGAAAATGCCAGGCTATTTTCAAAAGTGATTGTATCATTTTACATTCTCACTGACAGATGAAAGTTCCAGTCCCATCACATTCTTGCCAACACTTGATATGGTCAGTACATTTATTCTTAGCATAGCCGTTCAATTAGGTATGTAGAATAGTCGTTCTATCAAGCACGCAGAATTAACTACAATGGGTTTTAATTTATATATCCCTGATGACTAATGAATGTTTAGCATTGTTTCAAATGCATATTTACTATCCATATATAGTCTCTGGTGAAGTGTTTTTCTAATTATTACATCCATCTTTTAATTGGGTTTTTTGCTTTATTATTGAATTTCAAGAGTGTTTTATTTATTCTGGATATGAGCCTTCTATTGGATATAAAATTTGCAAATATTTTCCACCAGTCCCTAAGTTGTCTTTTTATTCCTAGCTTACTCAGAATTGTTTTTTCTTTATTCAGAAGTGGATGTCATATTTTTCAAATTTTTTTTCTGCATCTGTTGAGATGACCATATAGCTTTTTTAAGGTAAGTTTTTAATATAGTGATTTATATTGATTGGTTTTTGAATGGGAAACCAACTTTGCATTGCTAGGACTACCCACTTGTCCTGATGCATTATTCTTTTAATATATTGTTGGATTTAATTTACTAAGCTTTGTGTAGAAATTTTGCATCTGTGTACATGAAGGTTTTATAGTTTTCTTGTAATGCCTTTGGTTTTAGAATTAGGATAATGCTAATGTGTTCCTTCCTCTTCAATTTTCTAAAAGAGTTGGTGTGGAATCATATTATCTCTTCCTTAAATGTTTTGTAAACTTCACCAAGGAAGCCAATTGGACCTGGAATTTTTCTCACGGAAAAGTTTTAAATTACACATGCAGGGTTTCTTAGTGGATGTAAGGCTATTCAGATTATCTATTTGTGTGCGTGTAGTTCATCTATTTTAAGGAGTATGTCCATTTCACAAAATTTTTGGCATGAAATGTTTATAATATTCCCTCATTATTCTTTTAATATTTGTGGAATGTACAGTGATGTTACCTCTCTCATTCTTAATACTGGTAATTTGTGTCTTCTATTTTATTTTCCTTGATCAGTCTATTGAGAAAATTATCACTTTTATGAATCTTCTTAAAGAAGCAGCATTAGTTTCATTGATTATTTCTGTTTTTCATTTAACTGATTTTCACTCTGACCTTTATTATTTCCTTCCTTCTACTTAGTTTCATTTGCTTTTTCTTTCCATGTTTCTGAAGTTTGAAGCTGAGGTCATTGATTTGAGATTTATTTCTGCTTCAGTTATGGGTGGCTAGTGCTCCGAATTTCTCCTGAGTTGTTTCAGTGGGATCTCACAAATTTTAATTGGTTGTGTTAACATTTTCATTCAGTTCAAAATACTTTCTAATCTCCCTTGTGATTCCATTTTTGAACTCTGGTTTATTTAGAAGTGTGCTATTTTTTAAAAAAATATTTGGGGACTCTCTAGTATTGATTCCAATTTAATTCCATGTGGTCAGAGAATATACTTTGGATGTCATGAGTCATTGTAAATGTATTAACACTAGTTTTGAAGCCCAAGATGCGATTTGACTCGGGTTATTGTTTTCTTATATATTTGAAAGGAATGTATATTCTGCTATTGTTGGTTGAAAATGTTCTTCAAGCATCGATTAGGTTAATGTTGTTGATAGTGTTATTCAAATCTTTAATATGGTTATGATATACTATTTTCGGTATATGAGTTCTGTCAGTTATTGACAGAGGGGTATTAAATCTTTGATTGTAATTGTGGTTTTGTGTGTTTTTCTGGCATTTCTATTATGTATTTTCAAGCTCTGTTTTTAGATGCCTAAACTTTTAGGATTATGTAATCATAATAGACTCTTATCATTATGAAATGATCTATTATATAGTTTGCTCTAAAAACCTGCCTGTATTAATATAGCCACTCTAGATTTCTTTTGACTGTGTTAGCATGCTGTATGTTTGTCCATCCTTTTGTATTTAATACATAAAAATAAATATCATAACCTTTAACACATCATTTACATTCAACGTTAGTTTCTTACAGACAGCAAATAGTTGAGTTTTGTGTTTTATATCCAATCTGATCATTTTCATCTTTTAATTCGTGCCCTTAGACTATTTACCTTCAATATGACTGGTGATATGATTGGGTTTTTGGATTGAGGTTTTTTTTTTTTCACTTTATCTACTTTTTTGGCTAAATTACTATAATCTCTTTTATATTATTTTGGTGATTGAAGTTTTATGTTATATATCTTTAATATACATAATATTATGTCATTTCACGTATAGTATGAGAACATTACAATTGTATACTTAAAAAAATTTTTTGAGTATAGTTGACATATGATGTTACATGAGTTTCCAATACCTTATGCTGTGCTCACCACAAGTGTAGCCACCATCTGTATACATACTATGCTATTACAACATCATTAACTATATTCCCTATGCTGTATCCTTTATCCCCATGATTATTCATTTTGTAACCGGAAATCTGCATCTCCCACTCCCTTTCACCCATTTTGCCCAGCTCCCCACCTCTACAAAGTGCATATTTTCATTTCTCCTCTCCTAGCGTTTGTACTATGGCTGTCATACATTATAGATGTATGCAATCACAGAATTTTGCAAGGACCATAGAATCGTACACAGAGGCTATGCTTCCAGCTATATCCAGGCTACAACAGTGGAGACCCTCCGGCTGCTGCTGGGTGAAGACACCACAGCCCCAGCTGCCAAGCTGAGACATGGCACATCCCCACCTTGCCCACTGCTGCCACCTTTGCAGGCTGTAGGTCTGCCCTCTACCAGTCTCTGCCATCCTCACCAGGCGGGACATCCCTCTTCATGTTACTGTCTTCCAACTAAAGTCTTGTGCAGATGTGTTTGTTTGGCTGAGCCTGGGTCACATACCTCTCCTAACTCCAAGCATTGCCGGGGAATGTGAGCTTCTGGCCTCTATTTTGGCAAAGTGAGACTCATAATACAGGCAGTTATCCAAAGAGAGCGTGCCCCAATGTGTGAGGAGATCACAAAGTATGATAAATGACTACTATAAGCTGAAAGATTTTTTAAAATGCAGGTGGTATTAGAACATAATTTGGAAAAGAAAAAATTTTAATACAACGCAGGTTTTAAAAATAAAAGACACAAAGCAATTTTGCTACATACCTACAGTATAACAGAAACCTGAAGACTTATTTTTTACTGTCAATATGGGCTTTAAAATTATGAGTATATATAGTTGACTGCTTTTCTCTCTGTCGTTCACACTGCGAGTCTCTCATCCATCTGCATGATAATTGAAAGCCGAGTCTACACTTAGCCTGCAGGTCTGTGAGAAATAGCTGTGATTACCCCAGGGTTCCTGCATGGAAATTTCATGGCAATTTTACAAAACAAAGATCATACAGAAGAAATTGGCTTTGCTTTTCTTGTCAGTACACTCTTACATTCTTATTTTCTTACCAAATCACTCCCTCATGAATATCTGTCATCATTAGCCAGTGGCAATAACGTGTTTACTGAATCTTTCAGTATTCATCCAAACATCTCTTATAACAATTCAATGATTCAGAGAAAATAATGAAATTATCTTAGCTCTTCAGCTCAGAAACCCATTTGTCTATGTTTTGCAATCTAAGGAATGCTTTTTCGCACTTGGAAGTTTTCTTTCTTTCATTCTCTCTTTCTTTCGTTCTTTCTTTCTTTCTTTCTTTCTTTCTCTTTCTTTTTTTGGATTGGGAAGAGCTGCTAAGTAGTTAATCGCTTCCTTGTTCTCCATAGAGTTCAAAGTAATTTTTCAAGATGACAGACCATTGATTGATAAGTAGATTGACTTAGTATTCAGCTTTAAAATTGTCAAGATTTTCTTTTCAAAGATTTTCAAACTATGTATCCTATTCTATGTTTTGGGATTTATGCAATTTTTCTTCTATTAGACATTTTTTCTAATATCTAGAATGATATGCAAAACTACAGAATGACAAGCAGGGTGATCCCATCTCTGGTTAGTAGCTGGGTAAGACGTCTATTACAGTGGAGGTACTGCACAAATGTTGTGCTTTGCTGTTTGTAACCTAGGGTTTCCCCCAAATTAATGATGAAACGGTGATCACTAACAGGCCAGATGAATGTAAATATTAAGTAGATTATAAAACCCAAGCAAACCAAAATTATTTACTCTTTAATCAGTTGACATTTCATCAACAATTTTGGTACTGATTAGGAATAAGAATAATTCTATTTTAACAATTTTGTTTTTTATATTAAAACTTTGAGCTGGGGAAAATACCATTTTATTATTTTTTTTGAATATTAAATTTCAGTCCATTGATCTCTCTTCTCCTCTCCACTGAAGTTAACCATGATTTTGTCTCTTTCAATAATTTGGTACATAATGATTCATATGATCAGCTTTTTTATATATGCGCAGTAGGAAAAAACTGAGAATGAGGACAGTGGAGGAGAGTGCAAAGGATAGTGCTTTTCATAAAGTAAATGCTTAAGAAATGGTATATTTATTTCTATTAAAATCTACAGTCTATGCCATAGATTTCTTAAGAAAAAACATGCTTCATTAAAATCTGACACTGCTCGAGCTACGTATAGAGTTGGGGTCAGGTGGTATGTTACACAAGTACTTTGTATTATATCAAAGTGTTGTTATTTCATTCTATTATGTATAGATGTGGAAAGTGATGACTTATGGACCCAAGCCAAACTAGATTCTATATGGACTGATACCACTCACTCATACACTCATTCATTGATTCATTGATGCATTCATTCAATAAATATTTATGGAGTCCCTATGTGTGCTAGCAATGTGCGAGCCTCAGGGAGTATGGAGGTAAACAGGGAAAGCGCCCTGCTTTCATTTGCTAAAGATGTTCTTTTTAAATTGTGAGCTGATTTACAGATGAAACTTCTCTAATTGCACTTAGGAAGACACATTTTGCAATCACAGGAATAGAGTAGTGAATGCTCCTACTTTTACAGTAAAGGTTCTCTGTCCCACACTCATTGACTCAGCATGAAAATCAGATGAAACTAATTTCAGCATTATTCAAGTGTCATTTAGTGTATTTGAGATATAAAAAATATCCCATGGTATACATTGTAGAAATTGTGAAACAGAGTCTGGAAGGAAATTACCATAGCATTCTTTTGGAAACATTGAGGTTGGCCACTCTTGGTCACTCTTTTTTACCGGAAGTTAGTTTAATGATCATATTTTCCATGTTCAAGTACTACTGGCTGGGAAGACAAAAGCACCCTTCAAAGCGGTTTTTGTTAATGCTATGCAACTTACATGGACAGTAAGTTACACAATTTGTATTACCCAATTTGAAGCTTTTGGTTCTCCCGAGTTAAGAGGATAGAATAGGAAGCTGGAATTTATTAATTTAACCAAATAACTACATAGATCAACTAAAAATATGTTGGTTGTTTCAGATGTTTTCCTTAGTTTGAACATGATAAATACACTTCACGTGGCATGGCAGGTTCATAATATTACCACGCTTACAAATTCAGACAGTCAGTATTACAATTGATTTTACACTTTGGATTCCAAATGCAAAACAAAACCTATTGAATTGTTTAGAACAAAGGGATTAGTGAGGAGCTCACCCTGTCACAAGATAACATTTGAAAAGTATTTTCCACTGCTAGCCAAAAGATTGAACCTTGCTGAAGAACCAGCATCACACTAAATTAATCACTTCTCAATTAAAGACGATGAGTTGTTGTTAATTTCATTAGTGATTCTACTTTGAAACAAATACTTCCCACTTCTCTCATTTCAGATTACTGGATCCTGTTTAATTAAAGGGTTTCTTGAAATGGCAAGCCAAGTTGTTTTCTTTTAACTGTTATCATTTGTAGTTACACATCTGGGTAAATAAGAAATATTTTGACACTCTGCAAATAGAGTGCTATTGGAATTTTTGTCTCTAGTAAAAAGGTGGTACACTGTGATTTGTATTGTTAGGTATTTTTATATATGGTCATGTGAGCCTTTTATTACCTGGAATATATTACATTTGAGGATAGGGCCTAGGCACTACATTTTTCCATACTTTGAAAAAATGCGATACCTGGAAATGTTGGTGTCCTCTTACCACTTTGGGGGAAGCCAGTGGAGGGCCAAACTAATATGTACACTGAGAATAGTAGAGGGGAGAAAAGGATAGCACCTGGAACTTCGATAGCATTTTTCAAAGGGTGTTTATACCATTTCTGATGTTGCCCACCTATAACATTCAAATTCATGCAATGATACCTTTCTGTAATGTATAATAACGTAGTTTGAGTATGGATTTTCTGCCGTTCAGAATTGAAAATATGTAAATATTGATACAATATTATTATCTCGCTTTTACAGAAGAGAAAATCGAAACTTAGAGAAATAAGTAAGTTGCTCAAGTCACGCAGTCAAATAAGTAGCAGAGTAAAGATATGAACGTGGGTCTTTCTGCCTGCAGTATCCAGCTTTGCTCCATCCCCCCTTCCCTGCCCTATTATTCATTTAATAGAACTCTTTCCCCATTCTTCTTATTAATACCATGTTCTTCTTTCCTACTATCCTTTTTTGGCTTGCTTTTATCCTCCGAGGAAAAAGTGTGCTCCTTCTCCCCCTAGGTGGATTAGCCTCTCCCCTGATGATTTTGCTCTTATCCTCCTGTCTTCTAGGGGACTTTTCTCTATCAATCATTCAGGCTCTTGAATTGTGAATTTCTTCTTTTCACTTTAGCATATGAGTAAACCCAAGTTATGCCTGACACCCCTACCCTTACCCTTGATCCTGATAACATTTTAAGCTCTTCCCTTCTTCATTACATCTACTAAGAGACTTCTAGAAAACACAGCTCCATTTGCTTAATTGAAATTGCTCTCTTTAAAGTCTATGAGGTGGGGGCGGTGGCAGCAGTGCCTGGGTGGCTCAGCTGGTTAAGCCTCCGCCTTCGGCTCAAGTCATAATCTCGGGGTCCTGGGGTGGAGCCCTGCTCAGTGGGGAGTCTGCTTCTCCATCTCCCTCTGCCCTCCTGCTCCTTCTTTCTCTCACTCACACACACACACACTCTCTCTCAAATGAATAAATAAAATCTTTTTTAAAAAGTCTCTAAGTGGGGAGAGGCATTGTGGCCTTTCCCACCCAAAAGAGAAGGAGATATTACATTGTGTTACAAGTTCTATTCCTGATTGGGTCGTGGTTATTAGTGGACAGGATCGACGTGTGTTAAAATATCATTCATGACTCATGCTCTCTCTTGTGTTTCCTGTTCCCCGTCTCCCATAGTAAGCAGATCTAGATAGGGCATTGGTCTGGTGGGGCATGCTGACCATCTTGTTTTCTTACTCTGCATTTTTCCCTCCCTCATCCCATTTTTCCTACGCCTTAGAGCAAGTTGAAGGAAGGCAAGATTTTGGGGGGAACCTCTTAAGCACCTATTGTTATATTTCATAGCCATGCCGTGAGACCCACACTTTACCTTTGTACCTATTAACAATGTAGTATGTTTACTCTGGTGCTATTGTCTATTATATGTATGGAAAGGAGGAATGGTCAATAGCAGGATTCTGGCATTACTGTGTTTCTGAACATAAGACCATCAAAACAACATTCTGATTCTCAGCAGTCACCTTTCGCCAACCCCCACCAGCTTTATCGTGGCATGATTGATAAATAGAAACTGTGTATATTTGAGGTGTACCATGTGATGTTTTGATATGCATATACATTGTGAAATAATGACCACAATGAAGCTAAGTGGCACGCAGTATATTCATCACCTAACAGGGTTTGTTTTGTGTGTGTGTGTGTGTGTGTGTGTGTGTGTGAAAACACAACATATACTCTACTAGCAAATTTAAAGTATACAACATATTATTAACTATTAACTATAGTCATTGTGGTATACATTAGGTCTTCACCATCGAATTTCTCATAGTAATATTCAATGATTTCATATGAATTTTTATTCTCTTTGATGTCGATGCAGTATGTTTGATTCTCTTAGCTAGTCTCTCATTGTTGAAATGCTTTACTTGGTTTTTATGCCATGTCATTGTACTAGCTACTTATAGTAACTGATATCTGTTTATGGTCCAGTATTTCTTTACTTGTCTTCTGGCAAAGTTCTACCCCAGATTTCACAACCTCAGCATATGATTTACCTCCACTCATAACTCAAGGTACGGGTGATGATAGGCCCTAACTGGTCAGCAAACAATCTCTCAGCTATGGTAATTGGGTTATGGACGGGCACATAATTGACAGATCTAATTGGATACTGTACAATAAGTTTTCGAGGACTTCAGAGAAAGAAACCCTTTTTTTGACCCTTAAACATGAGTGGATATAGAGTTTGGTGCTTGCTATAGCCATGTGACCACCATGTGGAATTTGAAGATGGAGTTTTAACATGGAATTTGAAAGTGGAGAGATGGAGCAAAGTCTCTTCTTGGTGACATTCTGGAGTTTGAGTCCTACATCCAGCTACTTTGAAACCAGCCTATAATAGACTTTTCAGAGACAGGAACCAATAAAGTCTCTCTCTCCCCCATGATTTTGGCTTAAACCAGTTTGATTGGTTTTTTTTTTCTCCTTTGCAATCTAAATAACGTAAAAACAAAACAACCTCTGCATTTTATTGCGTACATGTAAATGTATACATATAAATTCATAGGAAAATTTCTAGAAAGATAAATATCAAAGTGGTAGGAGTGGTTATCTCTGAAGAAGGGGGGCTACTCTGGTAGGAGAGATGATTGGAAAAGATTTATGTGTTTTTTCTTAGACTGCTTTACAACAAGAATCAATTACTCATAAAATTAAAAATAAAGATCCAATAAACACAAAGACAACACTCTGCTACTTCCCCCCACTACTCCCTCCCTCCCAACAACAACAACTTCTATTGAATTAGTAACCAATATATTTGTCTGATATTCAGAATCTAGAGCGGTGTAACTAAAACCTCTTCTTCCCCTCTTCCTCTTTTTGTTTTTATTTTTTTTAAAGAATTTATTTCTTTATTTGACAGAGAGAGAAAGAGAGAGCAAGCACAAACAGGGGGAGGGGCAAAGGGAGAGGGAGAAGCAGACTCCCTACTGAGCAGGGAGCCCAACATGGGGCCTGATCCCAGGACCCTGGGATCATGGACTGACCCAAAGGCAGAAGCTTAACCCACTGAGCCCCCCAGGCGCCCCTTCTTCTGCTCTTCTATGGCAAGTCCTTAGTGTTCCTAGAGGTTTGTAAAGCAAATGTACTTAAAGCAGGGGCTTTAGAACTTACCTTGCAAATGAATCATGATGTTGATAATTATTATTTCCTCTGTAATGGCAACCAATTCTATTTCAAAATATGTTTTCATGCTCATGCTAGTCAGTGAGTAGTTGCTGCATCATTTATCTGCTCTGCAAATAAAGAAACAAGGCACAAACTAATCTAGAACTTTGTTTCAAGTTGCACAGTAAAACAGTGATAGTGATGGGACTCATGTCCTTTGATTCTCAGCTGATGAGCTTTCCATTTCACCATAATCTGCAGCTGGGGCAGGATTCAAGTAACTCCATTTAGGACTCCTCTCTGGTGTAAAATGAACTTGGCTCCTTCCAACACCAAGGAGAAGTCTGCTTAACTCTCCGATAGCTTTTTTTTTCATGTCATATTTCTTTTGAGATAGAACCTGACCTTAGATATATAAATGCCCTGATGATACAGAACAGATACAGATGATACAGAACTACTTTAAGTAGTTTAGTGTTCTGTGACAAAAAATCTGAATTTCCAGCAAAGGATGCTCGGGAGCACTCACTACACCTGCTAGGAGTAAAAAGCAGTTTGTTGCAGCTCAACAAGAGGAACTGTTAACAGTACCAGCTGACTGTCATCTGGGGAGCCAGTCTCTTTGAAAGTGGTGAGCCAATTCACCACCAGGGGGCGCAGGTTTTCTATAGTAAACGCGGAAAAAGATGCGTTCACACCTGAAATCTTTCCTGAAGTCTGAATATTAAAGAGTTCATTGCTCCGGAGCTCTCTGTTTAATTGATCCCTGGGAATGATGATAGAGCCTTGCTTTAAAGCCACACAGTCAGTTTAAACAGATAAGCCCTCTGAGTTCATTCATTCATTTTTCCTGGATGCTGGAAAGGAAAGTGCTATATTTCGGAGATGATCATGACAGATAATCCAAATGAAAGCAATTTTGACAAATTCTAATAAAACTTTTTGTTGAAATAGGGATGACAAAATCCTCTTCTCTAAAAGGAAAAGAGTTTAGACTGAATGAAAAATAGGCCGCAGGTAAGAATCTTTTGCTTAAATAAAGGAGATAAGAGCCCTGGAATTGTAAGAAATAGAATCACATGGTGCTTTAACTCATGCCCTCAACTTGAAGAACGAAAGCGAATTAGCGAGACACGGTAACTTTCTCTTCTGAAGTGGAACTGTATAAAATGATTTACAAATGACTGAAAGTGGAGGGGACTCAACAACAGGCAATTAATTCAACAGTTTAAAAGATCAGTCAGAAGTAATGCCATCTTTGCTTTATTTCAAGCAAATAAGGCACGTCCTTCCCTTTTCTGGTGAGCATGTTGGGGGAGGGAGGTGAAGGTTGCCTATTAAATCACAGATCGGATTCTAGGGGTTTAATTTCTACCAGTGGGAAGGACCTGGTTATACACGAGTGGAATGCATACATGTGAATTTTCTTTTACACATCAGGGATTCATGGAGGAATTTTGGGATTCGTCTGGGGAGATATGTTATCTCTGTCCTCAAAGAATCAAGATGTACCATATCTTTACAATAAGCATAAATTGAGGAGGGACTGGCAATGAGGGGAGACCGCTTATAGAAATGGGAGAACACAGCTCCGCAGCCCTGAATGCTCCAGAAGAAACTCATTTATGTCACAGTACTATAAAAGGAAGAAGGCTTGCTGTGTACCATACCAGGATGTATTTTCCCAGGCCCTTTCCAGCTTCGGCCATCCCCAGGTTGTTGGAAAGCCGATCAGGATGTTTTAAGGGGTTCTCTCCCTAGCCTCCCACACTGTGCTAGCGTTGTAGGCCCTTTCTCTCGTCTGGAAGCCTATTAACTTGGCATTCCCACATTGGCCGGCTCCCCAGCTGCAGCCCCCAGGCCAGGCTTAATTCCTTACGGTTGCCAGTACCCTAAATTAAGGAGCCTCGGTCAGAGGTCGCCCCAGACCGGGAGGGTGGGGTTTAGAGGTCTCGGGCGGCCGAAGCCTGGCTCCACCCAGGGAGGGGGCGGAGCGTCTCCGCCGCCCTGCCCCGCCGGCCCGAGGTGCACGTGACCCGCGGCCCCGCCTCCCGCCCGCTCCGCAGCGCCAGCTCGGCAGGCGCCGGGCGTGAGTCTCGAGTGAGACCCGCCAGGCTCCAACTCCGCAGCGCCGGAGCTCGGCGGGCAGCAACTTTCTCCCCGGAGCGGCCGCGGTGGCGGCTGCTGCCGTGGCAGCCGGAGCGGGAGCCGCGAGGAGGAAGGCGGCGGCCGCAGCTCCTGCCCGCTCGGGCTGTCCAGCCCTCGGAGACCGCCGGCCCGCGGAGCCTCGCCCCCCCGGGAAGTCCCGGGCCCCTGCCCTATGTCCCGCAAGGCGAGCGAGAATGTGGAGTACACGCTGCGGAGCCTGAGCAGCCTCATGGGCGAGCGGCGCAGGAAGCAGCAGGAGCCGGACGCGGCGAGCGCGGCCGGGGAGCGCAGCCTCCTGGCGGCCGCCGAGTCGAGCGCCAGCCTGCAGAGCGCGGGCGCGGGCGGCGGCGGCGTCGGGGACCTGGAGCGCGCGGCGCGGCGGCAGTTCCAGCAGGACGAGACCCCCGCCTTCGTGTACGTGGTGGCCGTCTTCTCCGCGCTGGGCGGCTTCCTCTTCGGCTATGACACCGGCGTGGTGTCGGGGGCCATGCTGCTGCTCAAGCGGCAGCTCAGCCTGGACGCGCTGTGGCAGGAGCTGCTCGTGTCCAGCACGGTGGGGGCGGCCGCCGTCTCGGCGCTGGCCGGCGGGGCCCTCAACGGCGTCTTCGGCCGCCGCGCCGCCATCCTGCTGGCCAGTGCCCTCTTCACGGCCGGGTCCGCGGTGCTGGCCGCGGCGAACAACAAGGAGACGCTGCTCGCCGGCCGCCTGGTCGTGGGGCTTGGCATAGGTGAGTTCATGCTCTGCGAAGGGCGCCCTTGACCCTGGTAGCTGCATTCCTTTTGCCCCTTCCGGGGCCCCCGTCGGGGCGTGCTGGCCCCGCGAACACTCCACTTGTCTGGTTCCCAGACCTCATCTGTTTGTTACTCCGGCCTCTAAGGCTCCCGCGGAGGGTGTGTGTGTGGGTGCTGTTCGCTGCCGGCTCCCCTGAGCCCACGTGGAATCTTCGGTCGTCCACGAACAAATGAATCCGCGCGGCCGTTGCATCTCTTAGCACTTCTAGGAACCTCTGTCATCACCTTGATCCAGCCCTACCTGATGCCCTTCTAGCGCTTATGAGTGGGAGGGCATCTTTACTGTATTGCCTCACTTTATTTTTATACTGCTAGCGCCCTTCCTTTTCTAGGATTCCAAACTCTGAACCCCATCAGTCTTAAATTCCCAGTAAGATAATTTTTAAAGTTCAGTGATTCTGGACTCTATTCTTTGCTACCTGTACTCTTTCCTTCTCTAGTTATTTATCTTTAGGTGGGATATTATTTTTCTCTCCTTTTGCCTTGATTGTTGTATTGCCTCTTGCTTTCATATTTTCCCCAAATGAATTCCTTCTCTGTTTTTCTAACTTTTTTCTTTAAATCCATATCCACCCATTCTCCTTTTTCATTTTGCCTCTTTTGCTTACCCGTTGGGAACCAAATTATCTATTAAAGGTCATGTTCACTTATTAAATTCATTTAGGAGCCACTCCCCCTGTGGATAAATGCCCAGTAAGATAGATGTTTGCAATTACTTAAAAAATGAAAGGATTAAGGTTCCCCTGGCATTGATTTTTCACCCTGGTTGCTGAGCAGGGGAGGTACAATTGGCAAGTTCTTGGCAGATGGAAGCTATTTGGAATGTGCTTGGTATTATTAGAAAGCACTTTTGAGGGAAAGTAGGGGGTTGAGACATAAATCTCACTAGTAATTTTTCTAAGACATGCTGCTGATGCTTTTTAAACGTTTCATTTTATAATTCAGTTTGTTTCCTTTAGAGTGCTGTTGAAGTATCCCCCCGCCCCCCCATGGCTGGGACTCCTAATGATTTGTCCATTCATCACCTGACATTATGTTTTTCACCCCCTTCCTTGTAGTCTCTAAAGGGGAAGCGAGCCCCATTTATACATAAATTCCACATTCAGGAACCATGAGCCTAAACCCGAGCTAACTGCACTTCATATCCAAAATCTCATTACTGACTTTCCTTTTGTTTATTGTACTGTTAGTTAGTGAAGCAGGGCAAGGCTTTCAGTAAAATACTAGGTTGGCACGTTAAAGTCCAAAATGACCGAAAAGTACAGCTGAAATAAAACCTCTTTGTAGAGGAACTACGTGTGCCTTCAGGGCCTTCGATAAATAACTTGTGGTTGAAGTTAAATGATCAGGATTCTTTTCTCCGTATTCTCTGCTTGGGACGCCTGAACCACGTTTATTGTTTCTTCTGACCTAGAAATAACATAATTTTAGGCGGCAAGATTTGTTCAGTAAGAGTGAAATCTTGTGATTTTGAAATTGAATAATGTTTTGCAGAGATCTTTGAATGAAGCTTCCTGGAGTTTAGGTGTGGCAAGTATTGGGTATTTGGATACTCTGTTTACTTCTGTTTATCTGCTGGGAAAATTGAGCCCCTGTTGTGGGTAAGGTCTCCTTCCAGATGTTGTGAGCAGCAGAGTGGTGAGGAGGATTTAAGTAAGAGTAGCAGGGTGGGAATAAAGCCAGGTGGAACTTGCTAGCCTCAAGAAGAAGGTCTCTCAGGGAGAGAGGGCTGTTGCATTAAAAAACGGCACATTTGGGGCGCCTGGGTAGCACAGTCGTTAGGTGTCTGCCCTCGGCTCAGGGCGTGATCCCGGCGTTGCGGGATCGAGTCCCACATTGGGCTCCTCCGCTGGGAGCCTGCTTCTTCCTCTCCCACTCCCCCTGCTGTGTTCCCTCTCTTGCTGGCTGTCTCTCTGTCACATAAATAAAATCTTAAAAAAAAAAAGGGTACATTTACCCTAACAGGGGAGTAGGAAGCTCTTCCTAATAGAAATGGTATGTTGACGCATGAGTAGTGTTTTAACAGATGCAGAAAGGACCTTCTAAGCCAGGGGATGAAAAGAAAGCATAGGAAAGGATGCTTGGGGAACAAGGTGGATGCAACAAAGAAAATGAAGCAGGAGATAAGATAGGAAAGGTTGATGTGCGGGAACTGTAGTCAGTTGTGTATCTCACAGCCTCGATCTGTGGAACCTGGGCTGCTCACCTGACTGCATCCCAATTGAGACATGGTCCTGATGTAGTCCTGCTGGAACCCATCTCCTCAGAAAGACACTCTTAGAATAGAAGCCCTGATACAAAGTATCATAAAAGCCTTCTTTACTTATAAAATGAGGAATGCTGAAGTCATAAACAAGCTTTGAAATAGACCACATTTTGAATGAGGATTATGCAAAGCATGCAGTTGTACTTGTAAAATCCTTAAAACTCACAGGGATTATTAACCTCCCAAAGGAGAAGTCACAGTTATTTTTGGCTACACGGAAATGGGTCCTTAACATGAATTTTTTTGGGGGAGGTCTGGGGGGGACATTAAATACACCAAATCTGGGTGAATTTCATGCTACTCTTTTTTGAGCAGTTAAATTTTATGGGAAGTGGGAAGTTTTGTTTTTGTTTTTTGGTCCTTTTGATACTTAGTAAATGTTGATAAATAACAAAATGTAGCTTTTGCTATTCTTTTTTCCAGACAAATTTGCAGTGATAATTTCTTCCACAGATTGACCTGTGGTAAATATAAAGCCCATGGGGACAGGGCTTTTGTTCATTTTGTTCACTGATGTGTATTCCTAGCCTATAGGAAGCACTTGCTGATTGGAATAGTGAGTGGAAACATTAAAAAATAATTCCACTTCTGTTAGGGTGCCACTTTAAGATAGGACTGTTCCTTAAAAAAGTGTTATTAAATATTTGAAAGGCCATCTAAGGGTTTTAGTTTCTAATATTTAATGCAATCATTCATTTATCTATTCAACAAATGCTAATTAAGCTTCATTATTGATTCTGTCAGATTTGGAGTAGGCAGTAATTAGATAAAAATCCCACCCTGGGGGCGCCTGGGTGGTACAGCGGTTAAGCGTCTGCCTTCGGCTCAGGGCGTGATCCCAGCGTTATGGGATCGAGCCCCACATCAGGCTCCTCTGCTATGAGCCTGCTTCTTCCTCTCCCACTCCCCCTGCTTGTGTTCCCTCTCTTGCTGGCTGTCTCTATCTCTGTCAAATAAATAAATAAAATCTTTAAAAAAATAAAAAAAAAATCCCACCCTGGAGGTGTTCATTCTCTAATAGAACGGAAAGACCATCAACAAACAATTAAAATACAATAGAAGTTTCTCTAAGAGTCAGAAGACTAGGCAGTTGATTCTTTTGGGGGGGGGGAAGTAAATACAACACATGGGAGGTTTTACAGACACATATTTAAAGGGGGGTTGCAAGGGTGGGTAGGAGTTTAGCAGATGTAGAGGTAGCTGGGAAAGATGATATTTAGTGCTTAAGTTTCTACTAGGCATCCTGCATTACTTTACATATGTTATTTCATTTAATTCTTCCAACTCTGAAATAGATGGGAAACAGGTCCCCTTTTGCTCTATGTGGAAACAGTTTATAGCCGTTAAATGACAAGGTCACTGGTACAAAGTCGGGATTAAAAAAAGACTCAGAGTCTTTCTTGTATTACTGTTTTGGGCATTTAAGGTAGCATTAACAGCAAGTGTAAAGGCATAAAAAAATCAAAGCAGTATTTGATGCATAAAGTGAGTGAAGGGTGGTGATGGGGTGCTCCTGAAACTAGAATGAGGGGGAGGGTTATGCTGAATAGGGATTATTTGGCAATGCCAATGCAGGGAGAGTCATGGGAGGTTTTTAGCTATAAACGGAGTGATCAGATTAGACATCCTTTGTATCTGGTCACCGCTCCCCCCTTTTGCTTTTAAACTCTTACTTTCTTCCCCAAACTTCCTTGCCTCTTTGAATTTTGTAGTTTTAGAAATTCTTTGCTGAGAAGGTTACTGCAGGGTGGGTAAAGCATAGCAAGTGGCTATGAATTACTGGAATAGAAAGAGTCTGTGGGGCCTTCAACAGAAACCTTTGAAAAAGAGAAAGATAACCAGTTTCATAACTGTTTAATACAGTTGTTAGTCTGTATTAAATGAGTCATATGGTAAAAGAAGCATCAGAGATTGGGTAGTAGTATTTGATTTAGTTTAAGGATTCAGTAGTTTTTTTTTTTCTGAAACAACAAAATGAGCTTAGAGTGCCTGTTCGAATAGGGCATTACTTTAGTCTTTTCACCAGAAGTTCCTTTGGTTCCTCCGGTTTATTTTGCTCTTGCCTTGAGTTGAGTCCTGGGACCAGACTGTCTCGTTTAGTCCTTTCTCCATGGTGTTGGCATTTATTCTACTGCTCATTATAAGCAGTGATTTAGTGCCTGTGTAGCAAATATCAGGAAGTGTCTAGGTTCAGATATTCACCAGTATTCACAACCTTTACTGAGAATTGACATACTAATTTATACAGCACTGGTTTTGTTGAGTTGATCTTAGATCTGCATCAGTTTTTCCTGTCCCAATACTCCCTCTACTGGAACACAATTTGTGGTTGGGTATTGCAGCTTGTAATCAGTCCGTTATAACCTGTCGAATAATATTTCTAAAAATATAACTTTTTTCCTAAATAACACTTTGAATTCTTATTCTTTGATGCAAAGCTAATGTAAAATCTTATTTGATCAAAACCTCATTTGGTACTGAGGTTAATGTCAATAAAGAATTTAAGCAGGGTTAGTCAGAATCAACCAGATTTTTAAAATATCAGCTGATGTAATTTTATTTTTGTTTTTTGCCATCAAGTTTGTTTTTCCTACTCCCGGCCACCCCCCACCTCCCGCCTTTTCTTTGTTTCATCTTTTAAAGCAGGATTGGATTTCTTGTTGGAGTTACCAGCATGAAACTGACATGTAGAGTAAAACTTTGTTTCACTTCCTCCGTGTCCTTGTTTCAGACACATTGTATGTATGTGCAACGCCCCCTCCACTTCTCTGTCTGGTGGTAGAGTTACACTGAGGATTATGACCTAATTATGTTTGCCTAGTAGTGTTGCAACACCCTCCTCGGGCAAGTTGTCAGTAAGATGACGGAGAAGTCTGTTAACATGAGTTCTATGAAGTTGTTCCTGTGACTTCAGTATAAGACCTTTCTTTTTCATCCATCCATATTTCTTTCTCTATTTTAAGCTCAAAGTCAGAACACAGTCTGAGTTGACTGCCTTGACACTGATGTCTTTGGCTTTAACACATCCTATGATCTAGAACCTGCTGGTAGATCTCAAACAGCGAGCAGTCTTGGCCTTCTTACTGAAAATCCCAGGAGGCTATTTTCCTTTCCTTTCTCTCATCAAACTTGGCTCCTTTATACACCCTTCCTGTCTACAGCTCTTCAGTCCTCTTAACTTTTTTTTTGACCTTCAGAGTAAGTTGTAGTAGCACTTCGGAGAAAACTTTCATTGTCAGGAAGAAAATCTGTACTCACTAGAAACCCCAAAATGTTTTTTTCCCCACATTTAAAATTTAATTTCCCTCGATGTAGGGAGAAAAAAAATGCCAAGTTTTATAGATACTTCTAAACTTTAGCTGGGAGTACTGCATGTTTTATAATTAGGCCTTTTATTAACCATTAGCACCACTATTTGGAATGGTGTGGTCTGGAGTGTGTGTCAGAAGCCACCTGGCAGGAATTTCATTTCATAGCAGTGTCACGGGGGGTGGGGGGGGCACCAGTATATGATGGCACCAGTATTCTTCTTTACCTGATTTCTTCCTCTCTGTCCTGCACCGGGGGAAGTCTCAGCAGTCACTGTGCATAGCAGAATGTGAATGGGCAATCAAGTTAGCTGCCAGTACCCTGGAAACAGTACTGAAGGCTTGTTCTATGCTAATTCTGTGCCAGGCGCTCTGTTAAATGCTTTGCGTATATTCACGTAATCTTTATAATAATCCAGTGGGACCGTGCTTTGTTTGTTTGTTTTCTTTTTACGATGAAGATGTTTAGGCAGAGAGGAAGTAATTTTCTCATGGTCACAAAGCTCCTGAGTGGTGGTGGAGCCTGAGTTGGCTCCCAAGAGGTCTGGCTTTGGAGTCTGATCATGCTCACCTGCTCTGTGACACTGTCACTTTTCTCTGAAACTAGAATAATGATTTTCCATGATATTAGGTGGGTGTTACTTTTAAAGTACAAACTTTGAAAATGAGTTCAAGAGTACAGCCATGGCAGATCGAGGAGTGGCGATTAGAAAAGCAGAGTTCGTTAGGACATTTCTTTCCTTTGCTAAGGACGTGTGACTGGGGCTGCCTGTAATCAGGGCTGTTGTATTGTACAATCCAGGCCTCCATATTCACCGTAGACGGGCTGCATTTTCCCATAGAATGCAGTGAAAATGGGGCCCCGGGCGTTGGACTGCACAGAGATACTGCCTGTGGTACAGCAACTAAGATTTTAAAAATGCCTTTTCTGCTTTTCCCTCTAAGCTCATGGTCTCTTTTTGGAATGGGCTTTTCCATAACATTCTCTCTATCCCTCATCACATAGCCATTTTCTGAGTGATGACTTTGTTGAGTGCTAGAGAGACTAAGATAAAAATAGTCCCTGTTTTTAAAAGACCCAAGTCTACTGGGAAAGACAAACATGAGAACACAGTGATATGTTGTTAATCCTATGATTGAAGTATCTGTAGGATGTTGGGGCACCTGGGTGGCTCAGTCCATTAAGCGACTGCCTTCGGTTCGGGTCATGATCCCAGGGACGTGGGCTCCCTGCTCTGTGGAGAGCCTGCTCTCTCCCTCTCCCTCTGCTGCTCCCCCTGCTTGTGCTCTCTCGCACTGTCAAATAAATAAATAAAATCTTAAAAAAAAAAAAAAAGTTTCTGTAGGATGTTTACTCATCCTTCCGGCTTTATCACAAAAGCTTTCTTAGTTGGCCTCTGCTAAACATTAATACTTTCTCTGAGCCGTGTTTATGGCATTTAACTGCATTATTCCTTGCAATATGCCTTTTGGCCATGGCTCTTCTCTGCTGGTAGACCAGAAACTCCTGGTGTTAATTAATAAGGTGTTCATAGTATTTATGTCCTCTCCCTGCACTTAGTACCATACTTTTTATATATTAAGCTCTTTTTTTTTTTTTTTTAAAGATTTTATTCATTTATTCGACAGAGACAGAGACAGCCAGCGAGAGAGGGAACACAAGCAGGGGGAGTGGGAGAGGAAGAAGCAGGCTCATAGCAGAGGAGCCTGATGTGGGGCTCGATCCCATAACGCCAGGATCACGCCCTGAGCCGAAGGCAGACGCTTAACCGCTGTGCCACCCAGGCGCCCCTATATATTAAGAGCGCCTGGGTGGCTCAGTCGATTAAGCTTCCAAATCTTGGTTTCAGCTCAGGTCATCATCTCGTGGGTTGTGGATCAAGCCCTGTGTAGGGCTCTGCCTACAGCAGGGAGTCTGCTTGAGGAGTCTCTCCCTCTGTCCCTCCCTCACTTACTCTCTCAAATAAACAAGTCTTAAAAAAATATGTAGACAGAATATGTGAAACTAAAGAATGCATAAATATAATTCTCAGCAGGATGTTGCTATAGTTGAACACTTAGAAACCTCAGGCACACATTTAATTGCTGTACTATTAATTTAGAAAGTGGAATAGCATGGTGAAACTTAAGGCCTCTGGTCCCCACTGCCTGGGCTCACACCCTGGCTGGCCACTTAAGACCTGGGTGATCATGTTAAGTCTTGTGCTTCAGTTTCCTCATCTGAGGAATGGGGATAATACCTGCCTTACAGGGTAGTTATGAGGATTAAATGAGCTTATCTTGTAAGTTGCTTTCACAGTACCTGGCAAAGCAAGGCATCACTGTTTGTTAAACAGTCACACATAAGCTGTGTAACTGTTGGCAAATTACCACCATGCACCTCAGTTTCCACATTTCTTGAGTGAGTGTTTTGATAGCACTTAGAAAATAGGGTTGTTGTAGAAAGAAAGTAGGTGAGCTCCTGCGTGTACAAGTGCCTGGGTGTCCGTAAAATGGTAGCTCTTGTTATCAGGCGTACCATCTCCGTCCTCACCCCACCAATGTTTTACAATCAGGGGAAATAAAATTATTAACTTTTAATGTTTGTCATAACTATTAACAGATGAGTAAAGATTCCATAATATACATTGAGCAAGTTTGAAAGAATGAGTGATTTGAAAGCAGAACAGTACTGTCATTCAAGTATCTAATTTACATTACATAAGATCCGCTTCTAGCAAGACAGATGAGATTTTGAACTGGGTCTTGGAGAAGGTTATAAACGTAGGTCGTCTGAGAGGAGGATACTTTTCTGGTGGGTAAGGAAGGAGTGATAAATGTAAAGCATTGAGGAGAGCAAGCAGTTTTTCCTGGCTCGGTGTAGGGCTTGAACAAAAAGGTAGTCAAAATGTGAACCTGTTTGTTAGGGTATAATCTTGGCTAGTGGTAAGGGACCAGTTGGAGCTGTGCTATTAGATATGTCTATAGTGTAATATTTTATATGCCTGTTTGTAGACAAAATAGTTCCGTTCCCAGTGGAAAAGATATATCTGCCTTTTAAGAGGCAAAGAAAGAATAGTTTTAATAAAAAGTTGAAAGTAATAGCTTTGGAATAAAAAGAATTTTAGTTATGGGAGCTTTCATGTAAAACTCCATTATCATATTCTTGGGCTTAGTTTATGACTCCGTGTCAGGAGCTCATTTCCTACAACAGAAAATTGGAAACTAAAATTGTGTGCATCATATCCAAGGACTAAACATTGACCATTTAATGTTTGGTTAGCTTGTAGTTTCGAAAGAAAAGTGTAATGACTGAAAATGCGTTGCAGGCCCATCTAACACCGAACTTGGCAGACCTGTGAAATGCAGGCATCATTATATATTAATATTAGGGTCCGATCTGAAGCAGTGCCCAGGCTACCTAATTCTAGTATTTACTATAACATCATCAGGAAAATGGCTTCTGATACTCCTCCTCCCACTGTTTTTGGACGAGCAGAATCAGTGTAACATGGCCATCTGTGATTTTGCATGTGTATCTCTGAGGTTGTGCAGGGCCCACGGGCTGCCTCACCAGCCCCGCCCTGAAGTTGTTGAGGCTGGAAAACATGCAGAAAATACAAAACCCCAAACTGTTCCTGTCCTTTCTCATGCCTGTTGAATGCAAGCTTGTTGGGAATTCTTACAGAATCTTTCATTTTGTTCACTCCTATGTGAGGAAAATATGTAGAATTTTAGGAGTTTGCTATTCTTTCTTGTACTTGTCTCTTTTAAATGATTTCTGATGTTGAAATTCATCCAGAGAACCTAGAGTTCCAGCGGTATGTCATTTTTCCTTGACTCATCTCTGAAAATGCCTAATCTTCATTTCCTGGGCTATAACACTTACTTAAAGGCAGCTTATTAGAAGTATTATAGAAAGTCAGAGTATGGTGGGTCCTGGAGCAAAGCTCATCCTTTATGCCAATGTGGGCATGTGTTTTATGTGTATTCACTCATTAAGAAGGTTCATATTTTCCAGACTTCGAGTGAATTAAAGGAATTGTTGAGAGATTTGATAAATTAGCACGGTTAGTGACAGTGCTGAGATTCAAATCCAGGTTCCTGATCAAGGACCAGTGTGTGCCCTACCTCTCGGTTATATGAAAAATCCAGTTCTTGATTGTGAAAGCTAAAATAGTGACAATGATATTTCCCAGGTTAGTAGATGGGTTTAATGTACTTCATGTAATTTAATTACATACATGTAATTAAAATCCTTGTAAAATACTTTGTAGAATTCTAAAAATGATTGTCAAAGGAATGGTGATGAGGTTGGGGGAACAGTAATGAAAGACTAGATAGAAATTACTCCAAATATACAATATGTTATTATATGGCATAATAGTATATTATTAAAGCCAGAAAAGAGATGAGTGGAACAGAATGACAATTTCAGCAATAGATCCAGCTATTTGGGTTTAGTATTTAATAAATCAGATAAGACAACAGGGAAAAGAATTATTAAATAATTGAGAAAAGGAAATAATATAAATAAAAATGTAAATGAAACTTATTCTCATTAATATAAGAGTCTAAAGTTTAAAAAAATAGGAATGGAGTGATTTTATCAGTGATATGGTTCATTATAATTTTTAAAATCTTCAGAGGTTTTAAAAGCAAGGTGACAGATTGGAAAAATATTGTGGTACATTTATTTAACAGAAAAAATATGCTCATTGCATGTTAAATAGACTGTTTAGCAGCAGAGTAAATGCAATTAGTAAATACTTTTAGAAAAGTGTTAAACCTTGTTAATAATTTGAAGTGAAAATTAAGGTTACATCATACTAACTAAATTAGCAAGTTAGAAACAACTTGGCTAGTTTTATCCTAGAAAGAGTTTTCTGGTTGTAAAATAAATTGGAATAATTCAAAAAATTTTGTATTAAAGACTTTATTTATGTATTAGAGACAGAGAGCTTGCGTGTGAGAGAGCACAAGCAGGATGGAGGGGCAGAGAGAGAGGGAGAAGCAGGCTCCCTGATCCCTGGAGCCCGGGATCATGACCTGAGCCGAAGGCAGACACTTAACCAACTGAGCCACCCAGGCTCCCCTGGACTAATTTTTTTGTAGAGAATATTCTGCATAATATCCTGACATGTTTAACATGTTTCATTCACTTTTTCTTTTCTTCATTAATTCAGCAAACCTATTTTGAATTATTGATGTATGTCAGTACCAAATTAAGCACTGCAGTACAGAAGTTAATAATGTGACGCCTGTGCTTTTGGAGTTCGTTTGTAAACTGCTGACATTCTTTGATCTGGAAATTTCACTTGAGGGATTATAGTATAAGGAAATAAAATCATTTTGCATGAAGATATTTATAGATGTACAATATGTAATTTTAAAAAAACTGGGTGACTCGGTTGAGCAGCCAACTCTTGATTTCAGCTCAGGTCATGATGGTGGGGTCCTGGGATCAAACCCTGCTTGGGACTCAGTGGGGAGTCTGCTTGAGGATCTCCCCCCCCCCCCCCGCTTGCCTGTGGTCTCTTTAAAAAAAAACAAAAAAACAAACCTGGGGGAAACCTCTGAGTGCCTAGTGATTAGGAAATGACTATGTATGTGGTGGAACATTACATTGCCCTTAAAGTGAAACCACAAAACCACATGCACCTGGGATACATACAAATACACAAGCAACCCAAAGAATAGAATCTGATTTACAACTATATAAAAAAATCATGGCTGGACTTGGAGTTTGAAAGAAGGCATAACATTGTATATGTAGTTAACATGGTAAAATGGTTTTTAAATTATGTTACTGTTGCCTTTATACATTTGTTATTACAGCTTTACCTGGAATTCAGATTTTTGTTTTAAAATACACAGACTCCTATATAACAGAAGGCTCTGGCGACAAATTTTTTTCCAAGTGAGATTTTATCTTTTTTTCTATGGAACGAAGTTTTTAAGAAATGACAAAAAAGTTATAAAGAATCTAATCATATGGGAGTTGCTTAAATGTATTGTCCCTCTAACTTTTAACTCCTGGCATGCATTAACAAGACTCCATGACGTGTGATGTACATTTCTGGGCTCTTACTATTTTATGTATCCCAGGAAAGTGTGCTTACTTGATCACTGAGAAAAAGCGAAACGGAATGAGAACAGCCCCAAACTCCCTCGTGTCCTCTGCATCCTCAGATGGTCCTGCCTGCACCTGCCAAATGCTCTGCTTTCTTTCTGTTCCTATGAACGCGCTGTCCGTGCTCCTGCCAAGTGCAGCCTCGCACTCCTGTCTGAGCGCTCTGCTCTCTCTCCTCTTCAAAGCTGTTATTCCAGCTATTTCCCTCTTTTTTTTTTTGCATAAATTTTCCCTTCCTACTGGATCATTCCCATAAGCACACACAAATTGCTGTTGGTTTTTAAAAAATCCTTTCTACCTCACTTCGTCTTTCAGTTACTGCTTGTTTATCTCCTTTTCTTTACACGACACAGTTGCGTATATTCCTCTCTTCTCATTCTTTTGTGACCCCTTTCCAGACAGGTTTTGCCCTTACGCCTTCACCAGTGTTGCTCTTGTTAAGATCACTGTGCCCTGTGTTGCGCATCCCAGAGACAGTTTTTGGGCCTGACCCTACTTGACCTGTCATGGGCATTGGACACATGCCTTCCTGAGGTATTTTCTTTGGTTTCAAGGACGCCACCCTCTCCCTCTTTTGCCTTCGGCTGTTCCTTCTCAGTCTCCTTTGGAGAGTCTCCTTCATCTTTCAGAACTCCTTCTCTTGAAGCTTGGAGCTCATTCTTGGAGCTCTCCTCTTCTCTGTTCACATTTACTCCTTTGTTGCTCTTACCCTGGCTCATGGCTTAGAATGCCTTGTGTTTGCTGACAACCATCTAGAACCCCCACCCAGACCTCTTTATTGATCTACAGACTCTTGAGCCCAGCTTGTCACCCAGCTCCCTGCTTTGCCCCCCCATCTTCCACATAGCAGGTGAGGATATTCTTGGTGTTTGAGTCCAAAGCCTTGGAGTCCTCCTTGACTTTTTCCCAGGCCCTGCACCCAGTCTGCCTGAAAATCTTTGAATCTATCTTCTAATTATAGGTAAGATCTACTTTTCATCACTTCCACTGTTATCCTGATCTAAAATGACATCTCTCACTTGGAGCATTGCACGTCTCCTAACTGTTCACCCTGCCTCTTCCTTGACACTTCTGCCTTCTTTTGTGTACTCGACAGCCAGAGCGATTCTTGGAAGCTGTAAGTGAGATCATGCCACCTCGCTAGTCAGAGTGCTGCCCTCCCTAGCTCCGCAGCTGTCTGAGGACAAGCCAGGGGCCTGCAGCGCTGCACTATTCTGGTCTATCCCCGTTCCTTCTTTGACTTCTTCTCTACTACTCTCCTTCACTCCTGCTCCAAGCTGCCCTGGCCTCCAGCAACACACAAGTTATCCTTCCAGACCTTTGCATGGTCTAATTCCTCTGCTGGGAAAACACTCCCCTATATCCACATCATTCCCTCCTCTTTGCGTTTCCATGGTTGTCTTAAGTTGCAGCCTCCCGCCCTCGTACTTCCTACCCTGTTTTTAGTTCCATTTTTTATTATTTTGTACTTTCTATTTTTTTCTCCTTGCTTTGTTATTCTTCTGTGTTTTTCTGATATTTATGTTACTTGTTTTCCTCCATTAGAATGTAATCTCCACGGAAGCAGGAGATTTACAACTATATAAATAGTTCTGCCAGATCGTAGTATAGTGCCTAGCACACAGCAGTCATTCAGTAAGTGTTTCCTGTGTGGATAGAAACAGTATAACTCTGGCGAGTAATTTTTGAGCTGAGATTGGATTATGTATGCATCAAGAAGTCATGTCACAGGAAATTTGTGCTGTGGATGGGGTTAATGAAGTGTTCTCTAGGGTTACTTCTGATTCACATCTGTGGTTTCAAACTTTTTAAAGTAGTTGGGGGGAAATTTTTTTTTTAAATATTTTATTTATTTATTTGATAGAGATAGAGACAGCCAGCGAGAGAGGGAACACAAGCAGGGGGAGTGGGAGAGGAAGAAGCAGGCTCATAGCGGAGGAGCCTGATGTGGGGCTCGATCCCAGAACGCCGGGATCACGCCCTGAGCCGAAGGCAGACGCTTAACCGCTGTGCCACCCAGGCGCCCCTGGGGGAAAAATTTTTAAGTCCATTTAAGATATTCAAGCCTAACCTTGTTCTCAGTAGCTGGCACAAAAGCAGATCCTTCATCAGTCTTGCAAATCCCAAAAATGAAAGTTGACTCATGTTTGAAAAATAGAGACTCTCCTGGATGCACGTAGAGTAACTACGTTGATCCGTGATGGCGGAAGCAACTGGACTGTAAACTTAGGGTGTGGTACCTGTGCTTCTTTAATGCCGCTGATGCTCTGATGTCTTCTCCTTCCTAGCAGGGAGGCTTGTGGGGAGAGGGATTATGATGATTTAGTAGTTGCATCTTTGTTGTTGAACTTGGAATTAAAGCAAGATGGGAGGGACCTGGAGAGCCCTATTTCACACCTACTCTAAAGAGGCCTGATCAGTTTTTCCTGAACTTCAAGTCATCTCTGATTCCAGTTTTCAAAATTCAGTGAATCTTTTTCCTGGAGAATGTTGGGTGTGGAATTCGAAATCCCGTCTTGCTCTTTCCTTAGTACTCAATCCACATTTCATGTTCTGCAACAGGTAGTTAATCCTGGTAGTTTAGGATTTAAAAAAATAAAAGCCACTTTATTTTCCATTATGGATCTGGTTGTAAATTTAAGGGAGAAAGCATACATGCAAGAGTATTATGTGATAAGGTTTGAAAAATGGTATTAAATGTGTGGAATTTTAAAAACAGTTATCATGGTCTTTTGAGGTTCCTCTGATCCTTAAATGTTATTCGATGTAATTTTGGATATGAGAAGTGGGGCTATGATTCAAGCAAAGCCAGCCTGTGACTCTTCATAGCAATGAAGTGGCATGGTCACTAGTCCAAACTGTGGTAACAATTAAACGAAATAATCAAATTATGCTATGAATACCTGGCTTCAGACAGATTTTCCCATTTACCATTTTATGAGACTTTTAATCTTGTATACCCCTTTAACTCTTACTACCCATGAAACCTTTCTTGTCATCCAGAAATACTTTCTTATGCTTTTCTCTATACCATTTCTATTAATATGTATGGTATTTACCTACCATCGAGCGAGGTGTTTTTCTATAGGAAAATATGCAAGGCCTAGTAGTACAGATAAAGTCTGCCTGGAGTCAGGCTTCACAAAAAACTTCATAGGGTTCTTAGGTGGGTTAGTAAGTAAGTACTTTCTATTACATGCTTAGTATAGTTCCTAGTACTTGGTAAATGCTCAATAAATATTAGCTATGAATGTTCTTGTTGGAATTGTGTTTTCATATGGTTGTATTCTCTACTATACTGTAAGTTTTAAAGGTACAGAGACCGTGTCTTTTGCCTACACTTTTTTTTAAATCCCTGTAATCTATCAGATCGATCGCTGGTACCTGCATTTGATTAAGCGAGTTTTTACACCCATTTTATCTCTGTTGTAGACAGACATCAACATCTTGAACTGGTGAGCAGGCTATACTGAGTAGATTTTCCTGGCACGTTAGTAAGGAGAACCTTCTGCGGAGCTATAATTTGAGTGGTAGTAGGAGAGCAGATGGATGAGTTACCTGGTTTTACATCCATGGATCCTGGCTGAAGGGAGAGAGGAAATATGAAATTTTCATAGTGTGATTTGAACCTTGAAATATAGGACTGGACAGAAAGCAATGGAAGTTACTCCAAAATTTTTTTTTATTTTTTTTTATTTTTATTTTTTAAAGATTTTATTTATTTGACAGAGAGAAAGACAGCCAGCGAGAGAGGGAACACAAGCAGGGGGAGTGGGAGAGGAAGAAGCAGGCTTCCAGCGGAAGAGCCTGACGTGGGGCTGGATCCCACAACGCCGGGATCACGCCCTGAGCTGAAGGCAGACGCTTAACGACTGAGCCACCCAGGCGCCCCTAGTTACTCCAAATTTATGACACGCTGCTACTCTTTGTTGTCAGTAGTTGGCCAATTTAAACTTTAATTACAGTTCAGGCTTTTGTTATGGTATACAAAACTCAACACAGGATTCTAACAATACGCTTTTATTTTTAGATCATATTTCCACCTCCTCCTGTGAAATAAAGAAGAACAAATGAGTGATACTTTAATAACGTCAACACCAGTAAACTCTAAAGAATCTAATGATACTATTATGAATGAATATGTCTTGTCAGTATTTAACTTACTGCACAAAGTATGATACATAAGATGGAATTAAGGGGCCTTATCTGATATAATACAAAATTTCTACATGTATACATCTCTACCAAGAATGTCTTAGTAGGGGCGCCTGGGTGGCACAGCGGTTAAGCGTCTGCCTTCGGCTCAGGGCGTGAGCCCGGTGTTCTGGGATCGAGCCCCACATCAGGCTCTTCTGCTATGAGCCTGCTTCTTCCTCTCCCACTCCCCCTGCTTGTGTTCCCTCTCTCGCTGGCTGTCTCTGTCTCTGTCGAATAAATAAATAAAATCTTTAAAAAAATAAAAATAAAAAAATAAAAAAAAAGAATGTCTTAGTAAAGATTGTGAGACAATAATTTCATTTGCTTTTTCATAAGGTAATATAAAATGGCTGTAAATGTAAAGGTCATTATTTATTGTGAAAGAACAGATGTTGAGGTTGAGGAAGAACTCATTTTTAAAGAATGAGCTCCTTAACCTAATTAAGAAAAGCATGAATGTTGGTAAAGAAACACATAATGTTGTGATATTCATTTGGTAATTACACAGTCATTTACTTAATCTTCATCTGTGTAAGAGATCATTATGTTCTGGAGCATTTTCAAAATTGTATTTTTCTAAATATAACACCCATTTTCAAATATTTAGATGCATTAAGCACTCAGAATAAAAGTTATTAATAAGCATTAAAGCTTTGTATATCTATAGCTACTGCTTTGGTTAATAGTTAAATTTATTTCCTTTGAGTGAATAACTAGAAGACCTAATCCAGCTTGGATTAAAGGAATTTGTAGATGTGAACTCAAAGCCATTGTCAGTAATTTTTTTTTTTAATATTACTAAGAGGTCACGAAGATGAAGTATCCAGAGATAAGACATAGAGACAAACAATGCCTTAGTTGATCAGAAGGGAATGGATTCTTGGAATTATAGATCAACAGATGTGAGATTAATTTCTAGCAAAATTATAATATTAAAGTGAAGATTTGGAAGCATTTAGAAAAGAGTCTGATGTTTACTAGGAGCCTTTGGGGGGGTTCACTAGGACTATGTCTTATTAAACTAACCTCATTGTTTTCTTTGAAAGCATTGCTGAGTTGGTAGATTAGGGAAATCCTGCAGGTAAGGAATTTGATATACTCTTCTTTCATTTAACATATTTAATAGAATATTTACTTTGTACTGGGTGGTAAATAAAACAGACTGTGTTAATCCCAGGGAGGTTAATGACAACAAGTAATCTCTGAAATCTGGCAGAGAAAAAAGACATACCTTAGTTGGGTGCTCTGATAGGATTGAAGAGTAGACCCCGAAAGAGGTCTCCAGTGGGTACAACCCAGAGCTCAGTTCTAAGTGCTCCATGCTTGTCAAATCTGGGGAGCCCAGAGCAAGCTAAGTGGCTGTTAGGCTTGATAACAGAGTTAGTATTCAAAGTATTTTCAAGATATTAGAATGCTCTTGAAAATCAAGAAAAATTAAATAACACAATATGTTTATATGTTCATCTTTTACAATTTAAATATATTTGCATTATTTCTTTTAACCCACACTTAGACCTAGCTAGCAGGGAGCCAGACTCCACCCACGACTGTTCAGTCTTTAGGAGGAGACAGTCTCCATATGGTACAGAGACCCCTGTCCAGGAGTTGAAGGAGAAATCTTCAATGGGGCAGTGTCCTTTTAAGCTTTCTATTCATGTTTAGTAAACGTTGGTTTGACTCACAACACCTGAGTCATTTTGTTTTATTACTTTTGGCTCCTTTTAAATTATTAAATTTGCTTTTCTTGAATATAGTTTGAATCTCTTTATGAAATCAAGGATATTATTTTATGTTCTGCTAATTTGTAAACTATGAACATGGCAGCTCTGGAAGCCAGCCACGTGTCTCTGGCACTCTCTTTAGTGCCTCAGTTCTCTTTTGACTCTTTAAGTGATTCATTCTACCACTTGCATGAATCCTCTCAAGAAAACCAGTTATTTAGTCTTCTTGAGGTGATTGACTTGCAAATAATCTTGTGCTCCTAAGCACTTTTTGGTAAATTCACCACTTTCTGCAAACTAGAAATTATTTCACACTTACTCCATTTGTAATTTGAGTTATTTAGATCCGATATTCAGAGATTAATAGACTCTCAAAACCAATAGGTTCAGGCACTGTACTACACATTTTATGATGCGAGGGTGAACATTCATCTTCACACTTGTCATTGTGAGAATATTTCATCAAAGGAATTCTTGTGACAACAAAAGCCAGTTGGGTCACATGTCTTTCCTGGAGCGTAGGTTCTCACCCCTTTCCCCATCCCCTCATCTTCATCTTCCTTCCCAACCTTCAACACACTTTGGTGTTTCTATTTTTTAATAAAAAGCTTGGTGTTTCTCAGTCTTAATGTAAAGTGTGAGTAAAAGCACTGTTAGGATTTCTTCAGTATAGTATACTGGCTAGGTCAGCGCTACTTCCGGACAAGACCTCTAGCTCTTCTCCAGACAAATTAATACCCTCAAGGCCCACCCATATAGAACTTCTGGAGCTGTGATAGCTGTTCAGTTAAGACTTTCCTTAAAAGGCAACTGTTGGGGGCGCCTTGGTGGCTCAGATGGTTGAGCGTCTGCCTTCAGCTCAAGTCATGATCTCTGGGTCCTGAGATTGAGCCCCGAGTTGGCTTCCGATTCGGTAGAGCATCTGCTTCTCCCTCTTTCTCTGCCTCTCCCCTTGCTTGTGTTTTGTCTGTCTCTCTCTCTCAAATGAATAAATCTTAAAAGGAAAAAAAAAAAAAAAAGAAGGCAACCTTTGTTGCTTATTGGGTTCAAAAAGGTATTTTGAAGAATCTGTGATTTTTCTCCTTGAACATGTGAATGACTAATCAGGTGCAGTGACTTCTAATTTGTAATTCCTTTTATTGTGTGATGTCAAGGTCAGTCAGAGAACAGTTTTAAAATAGTTTAGTAAAGGCAGTGTTTAAATGCCATCTTTTTCAGTTGTGATATTTTAAGTCATACGATGAAGGTGTGTGTGTGTGTGCGCACGTGCGTGCTTTGAGTAAAAACTGCCTACACTTTAGGACTTAGTATATTTGTTCCCCTTTTGTGCTTCATGCCCTAAAAGAAATGTTATACCGCTGATTTTTTTTTTATTTAATAGATTAAACATATCAGGCCACTAAAAAAATGAGGGGCTTTTCCCTCCTTCCCTTTCTTCCTTCATTCATAGAAAAATTTAGTAAAGTACAGTGTGAGGAGAAACTTGGAGGGTTAGGAAGATGTTGTATTATTCTTTCTGTCTTATTTTTTTTCACTTTATTATCGTGGTAAAAGCCCTTAACATGAGGTCTACTCTCTTAAATGTTTAAGTGCATGGGACAGTATTGATAACTAACTGTAAAATATTGTACAGAAGATCTCTATAACTTACTCATTGTGGGTAACTGAAACGTTATGCCCAGTGAATAGCAGCTCCCTATTCCCCACACGCCCCCCTCCCCCCCACAACCCCTGGCAACCACCATTCTACTCTATTTCTGTGTATTTGACTATTTTAGATACCTCGTGTAAGTGAAATCCTGCAGTCCGATTCATCCAACTTGAGCTCTTTCCTCTTCCTGAAGTACATGTCTTCCCCTGGGCATTGCATTCTAATGTATTAACTCATTTAATTTTCATGCCATACAGTAATGTTATTTTTCAATTCACAAATGGGATCTTAGACACTGGGAGACTGAATAACTACACGAAGGACATATATGTAGTAAGTTGTGGAGGTAAGATTCGAACCCAGTGGTTTAACTCCAGAGTCTGGTCCTTTAACCATTGCACCATGCTGCTCCAAGAAGATGACAAGAATAACAGTCTCATGGAGTTGGCTTGAAAAGTAAAAGAGGCAAATTGTACAAAGCTTTCGTAACAATGCCTTGCAGATAGTAGATGTTAGCTATTACCTTTATTGTACTTCAGTTTTAAAGTATCTACCATGTTTCGGGTTCAGTGGAGTAGTGTAAAGGGTATTTATACTGAGTGTGATGTGAATTGTTTTGTGAACTGATATAAATTACTGACCCCTTTGAGCCCGAGGTTTCTCAGCTTTAATTATGGGGAAAATACTGCCCCCTTCATATTGGGTTTACGAGTATTAAATTAAGAAGCACTATGTAAGGATAGCTGGTGTATGTAAATGTCTAGTGGCGTTAGCTTACTCTGCTCACTTATGAGATAGGAGTTCCTTGAGGCCAAGGTCAGTGTTTTATTATTTTTGTCTCCATCTCAGACTCCATCCAGGTCCTGGCACATAGTAGATGTTTAGTAAATGCTCGTAGAATAAGTGAATGAGAGCATTAGAAGGAGAAGGAACGGAAGGAAAGACAAATGTGTGGAAATTTTTCTCCTGGAGCTAACTTTCTTTTAGGGAAGAAAGGTCATTTTAAGACCACATGCATCTAAAAAGGTTTTTTGTTTTTTTTTTTATATTTAAAGGTTAAACTGTTCTGATATTCTCAAGTATTGTGCAAGTAATATGGCCATTTGAGTTAAGAACGGAAGAGAAGGAAAGGGTAAGAGATTTAGTAAATACTATAGAAATGTTACACTCGAGTAAAACTCAAGTTACACTCTTGAGCGGCGGTTTCAGAGTCTTAGCGCTGATGATCAGAAGGCCTTCGGAGAGCTATTTAGATGATTAGCCTTTATTTTCAAAAAATCATTCGCTGTTTGCCTTTACGTCTTTGAGGGAATCCATTCTGAATGGAACCACAGCCAAAGGTGGTATGTGGGTGTGGAAGGTTGAGGAGGGTATGTGTGTGTGTGGTTGTACCACCAGTAAGCAGAGCAAACGGCCTGGTGTCTGGTGAAACCAGTCTGATGGTTGGGTACATACTCTCCCACCTCCTCTGTCAAAGGTGAGGCAGCTGTGGTAAGTGCTGTATTTCTAGAATTGGTTGTGATGTTCTATCTCAAGGCCTAATTATGCCCCTTGGGATGAGAGAGTGAAACTTATGTCCCAGAACTGGCTTTTGGTAACTGCACGAGAGAAGTCTAGCCTGACAGGTCATTCCCTCAGTTTGGAGATGTCTCCTTAAATGTCCTGCAGTGTTAGGTCAAGGGACTCAACCAGGATCTGTCCTTGGCTGTGGAGGCCCCGCCGAGCACACTGCCGTCCATCAGTTAGGTTCTGGCACTTAAGGATGCCCTGTTCTTGTCACAGGTCTTCCTGCTTGTGGACAAGAGACAACACAGTGTCTTTTGTTCCTTCCTGTTAGCTTCTAACAGTTTAGCTTTTAAGACTGCATTGTCTGGAATACCTTCTGCCGTTGATGCAATAAGGAAAAGCCTGTGGTGTTTTTAACCAGTGGGGAAAAAGAAAACCTTTCTTACCTATAGGGATGAAACGTGAGACTCGACATGTAAGTTCTTGTTCGGGGGCCTGTCCTGTTGCTCCGTTCAGCTTTAACTTTGCATAGTCCCTGGCGACTGCCAGCTAGGAAAACAAGTGCACTGGAGGAAAGGAGCGCCTGTTATTTTATCGTGGCAACTCGAGTTTACGCTTATTTATTTTTATAAATGGATTCAAGTGAAGCTGTTTTTCAGAAAGGTGATATGAGGTGGAAACAGGGAGTTTTAAAAAAAAATCCCCCTCCTAGGCCACTTGCATTTTGACCACCAGTCCCTCTGTGGCGGGCTGGTGGACCGCACCTCCCAGGTGCTGTCTCTACGGGGCTTCCCAGCTTTTGGCCTTGGCTTGGGAGGCATCCTGGACTTGTGTAAGGAACTTGGGATGTGAAAGTAGAGATCCTGTGTCATGGTCTTGCTTTTGTGTTTTACTTCGGTATGTGATTTTGGACAAGTCACCTGACCCCTCTGGACTTGTTTTCCCTTTTGTAATGCAAGAGAGTTTTAATATTAGATCCTGGGTAGTTTTTCTTTAACATTGGCACCTAATTGACCGGGTGAGAGAGGACAAAAAGGAGTACTGAGGTACTCTCCCACCTACTCAGGCCTCTGCCGCAGGGTGAAGAGGGCATGAACAGTGAGAGTCAGGCCTGAAGAGGAGACAGAGCTCAATCCTAGTGTCTTCACATTAGAAGCTGCTAAGTAGAAGTTGATTCAAACGTGTGGTTGCAAGTCCAGTGCTATCCTGGACTGTGTCTTTTTATAATCACCCTAACACATTTTAACTTTTCATAGACTGCTCTTTCCCTCCTTTGAGAATTGGTGCTCAGTTCTGGATAGCTCTTCAATCAAATGACCTGACTTGGGTTGAAGTTTGTTATTTGAGCCAGCTCTGCGAGCAGGCTTGCCTTGCTGGCTATTTGTGTGTTTCTTGTTATTTAAGGCATCTCGTTGAAGCTGAAGAGTACACTCCTTGAATGCGTGTTTTTTTTTTTTTTTTTTAATGGAAAACTGTTGCATTGAAAAGTGGCTTTGTGTTTTCATAGGCCACACAATTCTGAGCCAACTGACACAGTTTCAAAGTAGTTATTGCTGGTAGAACACACTGGTCAGTACTTGAGAGCCTGATGCTAGTAGTTTGAAGTTTTCGTTAAGTATTCATGATGGAGAAGAAAGCACGAACCAGGTCTGGAGTTTCCTGTTGGTTATTTTTACAGTATCTTAGAATAGATCAGTGTTGTGCTGTTACCTTGACAGATGTTCGCTTCATCTTTAATTAGAAACATTTAAGTATATCAGTTAAAGAGCATCTGGTACAGTATCCAATGTTCTGAGCATTTAATTGTTATTGATATTATTGGAATGCCTTTTACTGCCTCTCAGTCCGTATTTGTATCTGTACTATATGCTGTAAAGGAAAACAGTTGCATTTAAAACTGGGATGAGTGTTAGCTCGTGCTGGTTAAAATGGAGCAGTAACTCCTCTATATTCTGTTTATTGATTGCAGCTAAAAATTCTGGAAATTCAAAATGTAGCTGAATATTCTGAAAACTAAAAGCTGGCAGGCAAGTTAGAAAGGGAAGTCAAAATTTGAACACTAACTGATATGGCAGTGATTTATTGTTTGTTTTTTACCTCAGTCTTCTGGTTTTGACTTGTGGAGGGCTGAGGCTCAGTGAGCACCAATAGCAAAGAAACTCCAGCAGAAATCTTTTCTTTCTAGCCGGAGACCAGAGAAAAAGGACTGCTGTGAGCTAGAGGTGTGGAAGGACACCCTCTCTTTCCCCCCCGCTCCTGGCCCTACCTTCAGGCCAGCCTTAGTTGCAAAGCTGCACTGCCGTGGTGATGGCAGTGATGTGCTGAGACGCTGAGCGAGAGTCCACTCTCTCTATAGAGGATCCAGGAAAGGGGTCCCTGGGGCCTAGAGAGTGTGGGAAAAATCACTGTTATTTTTCTCTTGTTCCTCTTGCCACTTTGCCCCTAGGGCAGTTCCAAATATGTGGAACTGCATGACAGTGTAGAATATTAAAGTTGTCCTGAACTTCTGGACAACAGATTGGGGAAAGGGGACTCTGGGAGTCAGAGAGTGTCAGGGAAATCTTGGGACAGAACTGAAAAAGGTGGTCCCCTAATGTGTGTATAAATTGATACAAGTCTCAGACTCACCCCTAAAGCTGCACACACACAGATAAAACATAAAGAGGCATAGCAAGGTTTTTAAGAACCGAACCATAGTATGAACTACCATTCCAGTTCCAGACTGCCCCGTAAAGAACCCAAATAACATAGGCCATGAAAACTTAACTGGCAATTAAATTATCTCCTACAGAAGGCAGGGCAGAATTTGTGTCCTGAGTCTAAGATTGCTGAAACCATCATCAGCATTTGATAAAGGATCTTGTCAGGACCTGGAGACTCATAGCATAGTAGTCGGCATTTCCAGAATATCACCCCAAATTACTTGACATGCAAAGAACCAGGAAAATCAGACCAGTTCTCAAAGGATAAATTAATAGGTGCTCACTGTGAGATGACCCAGACGATTTATCAGACAAAGAATTTGAAGAAGCTTTTGTAACCATGATGCAGAGGTAAAGGTGAACAGCTTTCGACGTGAATGAAAAGATAGTTCTCAGCAGAATAATAGAAACTCTAAAAAAGAATCAAGTGGCCATTTTTAGAACTGAAAATACAATCTCTGAAATTAAAAATTTTGGGATGGGCTTAAGAGAAGAAGAGAAATAACAGAAGAGTGAGTGAGTTTAAGATAGATCAATAGAAATTATCCAGAAGATCAGAGAAAAATTAAAAAGAACTAAAGCCTTAGGAACTTATGGTACAGTATTGAAAGGTCTAAAATTTGTGACATCAGAATCCCAGGAGAGGAGAAAGAGTTGGCTACTAACGAAAATAATTGAAGAAATAATGGTTGAAAACTTAAATTTGGTGAAAGACATAAACTTAGAGATTTAAGAAACTCCATGAACTTCAAGCAGTATCAATTCAAAGAGAACCATGCTTAGATGCATTACAAACTGTTGAAAATTCAAGATTAAAAAAAAAAAAAAACTTGAAAGCAATGAGAAGAAAAAAAAGCAAACCATAGTATACACAGAGGACCAATGACACAAACGATTGTGAATTTTTCATCAGAAGTCATGGAGGCTAGAAGACAGTGGGAAAAAACCTTAAAAGTGCTGAAAGAATAGGAAAAAAAAAAACCACATTGACCCAGAATTTGGTATCTAATGAAAATATCTCTTTTAGCAATGAAGGCAAGGAAAGGCTTTCTCAGTAAAGGAAAAGTAGGAGTATTCATTGCTAGCAGCGCTGCTCTAAATACTAAGGGAACTTTTTTTCAGACTGAAAGGAAATGGTACTGAAAGGAAACTTAGAACATCAGGAATGAAGGAAGAGCAACAGAAATAGTTGGATTGAAATAAGCGTGTAAATATGGTAGTTTTTCTTCTCTAAAGTTCTTTATGGTGTTGAAAGCAAAATTTATGACAGTGCCTAATGGTTTTTCAGTATATGTAGTTATAATACATATGATGTCTATAACAAATGGGGAAGTAAAGGGATCTTTATTGTTGTGAACAGACTGTATTTTACTGAAAGTGGTAAAATATTCTAAGTAGACTGAAAGTTGGGGATGTGTATTGTAATCTCTAGAGCAAGCACTAGAAAGTTAATACAAAGTGACACTGTCAAATGACCTAATCGTTAAATTAAATGGAATATTGAAAAAAAATTTTTTAAAAATCCAAAACAAGATAGTAAAGAGGGACAGAAGAACAAAAGCAGAGGGTACAAACAGAAAACAATGCACCAATTAAATAATTATATTAAGTGTAAATGGTCTAAATATAGCAATTAAGACACAGATTGTTAGGTTTTTTTGTTTTTAAATAAATCTAACAGTGTACTCTTTACCAGAAAGTGACCTTAAATATTAATGATAAAGACAGGTTAGAAGCTAAAAGGATGAGAAAATATATCATGCTAACACTAAGTAAAAGAAAATTGAGTGTCTATGTTAATATTAGATGAAGTAGCTTCAAAAGAAGGAAAATTTCCAGAGATGTCCTTCCGTAAGGGGATGGATAAACTGGTACATCCATACAATCCAAGCATATTGTTCAGTGCTAAAAAGCAACGAGTTATCAAGCTATCAAAAACAAAACCCTCAGAAAAACATGGGGGAACCTTAGATGTATATTATTGAGTGAAAGAAGCCAATCTGAGAAGGCTACATACTTTATGATTCCAACTATGTAACATTCTAGAAAAGGCAAAGCTTTGGGTATGGTAAAAGGATTAGTGGTTGCCAGGATTTTTTCGGGAAAAAGGGAAGAATGAATAGATGGGTCACGGGATTTTTAGGGCTGTGAAACTGTGCTGTGTGGTTCTGGTAATGGGGAATACATATCACTGTATATTTGTTAAAACTCCATGTACAACACAAAAAGTGAACCCTAATGTAAACTAGATGTTAGTCAGTAATAGCAAATTAATATTGGCACATTGATTGTAACAAACGTACCACACTAATCTGCCAATAATGGTGGGTGGAGGTAGGGGGGTAGGAGATGGAAATGGGGGGGCATATGGGAAGTCTATACATTCTGCCCAATTTTTCAGTAAACCTAAAACTGCCCTAAAAAATAGTTATTAACTTAAAAAGATGCTCAATATCATTGTTAGAAAAATACAAATTAAAGCCACACTGGATACCACGAGATGCCTATTAAAACAGTTAAAATCCGAAATCTGATAGTACCTGGTTCGAGTGAGTATAGGGTGCAGCTGGGACCCATACATTGCTGTTGTAAATGTAACATGTTAAGCCACTTTGGAAAGCAGCTTGATAGTTCATTCTAATTTGAACATGCACTTACTATACAACCTTTCAGTCCCAGTACTAGATATTTACACAAAGGGAATGAAAACTTAATGTTCACATGAACATCTTTATGCAAATGTCTATAGCACCTTTATTCATAATCACCAAAACCTGGTAAAAATTGAAATGCCTTCAAATAGCAAATGGCTAAGTGAACTGTAGTATGTCTATAATGGAATACTACTCTTCAGTAAGAAAGAACGAAGTACTGATACGTGCACCAAGAGATCTGAATCACAGATGTGGTAAGTGAATAAACCAGCCTCAAAGATTACATATTATGTGATTACATGTATATGACACAGAGAAGGTGAAAGTATAGGAATGGCGAACACGAAGTCCCCAGTCGTAGGGTTGCGGTTTGACTCAGATGGACAGCATGAGGGAAGACTCTGCTGCCTCTTGATTGTGGTGGTGGTTACATGACTGTATTTGTCAAAATCCATGGAACTGTACACCGAAAGGAGCAAATCTTAGAGTGCCTAAATTTAAAAATTAAACTTATTCCCTTTTATACAAATGAGGGAACTGAAATCAGAGACATTAAATAAATTTTCTGAGTTAGTGCATGGCAGGGACAAGCTTCATTACACTCCTAACTCAGGGTTTCTCAACCTCGGCCATGTTGCTCTATTAGGCTGGATAATTCTTTGTTGTAGTGAGCTGTCTTGTGCATTGTGGGGTAATTAGCAACATCTCTGGCCTGTACCCACCTGATGCCAGTGGCAAATCTGTCCCCAGTGTGACGAACAGAATTTCTTCAGATGGTATCAGATTTCTCCACAGTTGTTGAGGGTGGGAGGAGCTGTCCCCAGTTGAGAACTGCTGGTCTTACCCACATGTTGAATCTCTGCATGTAACCTGTTGGTTCATTGTTTTCCTTATATGAAAATGGGCTGATCACTGGTCCTGCCTGTTTCAGAAGATGGTCCTAGGCATCAAGGGAGATGATAACGTGGACGTGCTTTGCCAGATGTAAAACGCCACATAAATTCTATTTTAGGTTGTTAGGAAGAAAAAAAAAGGGAGTGGTATATTAAAAAAAAAAAAAAAAAAAGCCCAGAGGAGAAGGGAGGTACCTGCTATGATCACAACTAAAGAAAAAAAATTTTTTTAAGATTTTATTTATTTATTTGACAGAGAGAGAGCACAAGCAGAGGAAGCAGCAGAGGGAGAGGGAGAAGCAGGCTCCCAGGTGAGCAGGGAGCCCAACCCAGGGCTCCATCCCAGGACCCTGAGATTATGACTGGAGCTGAAAGCAGATGCTTAACTGACTGAGCCATCCAGGTGCCCCAAGAAAAATATTTTTGAATAGAGATTGAAGAGATTTGACATTTAAGGGAAGGTGTAGAACGGCTTTTCATACAGGACCTCATTGGATGGTGTGATTTTAGTGGCATCACCAAAGTCTAAGTGCTGGCCCTCAGTTTTTAAGTCTATAAAGTTGACTTTTGTCTCTGGTTTTTATTGAGTTGGTTAGATTTAAGGGTGCTGATTTCCACCAACCCAGCCAAGAGCAGATGGAGGAAGAACCAGAATTGTAAAGGAGTAGAGTTAAGTGCCAAGTGGATGGAATTGCTCAGTTTAGTTGATCAGTGTTTTGGGGTTTTATGTTCTGTGTCTCATTTGACCCATTCACCTTGCTCAGTGAACCTGCAGACAAAGGGAGTTAGTAGTATACCTGGCATCTAGTTGATGATTGGTAACCATTCATGTTCCATCTGTTTATTTCCAGTATAGAGAAATTTACCAAATCAAGTAGTCTTTTCACTGGTTTGTAGGGGAGTTCTTTACCCTTTAAATTGGCAGAGATACATTGATAGCTCTTTCTCTGGCTTTTTTTTTCCCCACCCTAGATTTTGTACAGACCAGTTGGCTTTCTAGTCACATATTTGTTTTTCAAACTAATAATAATATGACTGACTAACTTCCATTATATTCTATTGGTGCCTTTCTGAGGGCGTGTTCCTGTTACCTTGATTTACAGTAGCTGTGGTGTTGGAATCCTTCAATCAAGAATTTGTTTATAAACCCCCTCTTAGAGAAGAGCACTATAGTAATAGTAGCTTTCTTATAATGCATACAGATAACTCTTAAACTGATTATACTTAAGAAATAATGAGTAGTATAAAATTAAGGGTTCACAGGAATGATTCAGTGTGAAACCTATTGACGAAATCCAAAATTCAAAAAGTCATAGGCAGGTGCTGATGTCTGGGGGAAAAAAAAAGAGGTTTAAATGTCAAATGACTGGAGATTTAAAAACATGGGGTGTTTTGATAAGAAAATGATAAGAAAAGCTATTGAAAGAAACTCCTTCCCGGAGAAGGTAGGCACCATTCTCTTTTCTTTTTACCCCAGTGCTAATTAATTCGTATATTCTGCATTTCCATGGTAGCAAGAAAGCATCTCTAGAGGCTTCTAATTTAATAGTTGCTAATGGATTGAAATGAAGTGTAGTAATACAGAAAAGTCAGCAATTGGACACCACAGTCCGGGAGACTTTTTTTTTCTCTGACTTTATTTCTTCATAATGCTTGACACATGTAAAATCCACATCATTTACAAAGTTAATATTTCATCTTATTGCACGGATACAATAGGTAATTTATTTTGGAATACCATCAAAATGATTGTTTAGAAAAATTTAATGAGTAAGTATATTACGCATTTTCTTTCATAAGGTACACATACTTTCTTGAATATAGTATTTCTGCTAGAGGATACCATAAAGGCTTTGAGATCTTAGTTGAATTCTGGTTTTTTTTTTTTTTCCTTTTCTCCCTCCCTCTTCCCTTCAGGAGACATTAAGTAACTGATATTTGCAAACTGACATTAAGCACTCCTTATATTTTGTTTTTATGACTATTTTATGACTATGAAGTATATAATTAGCTTATCCATTAAGCATACATCAGAAACATCAATGTATAAAAAGACTATGTTCCTTTACCCATTTTATGTCTTGACATCCCTCAACGTGGCTGGTCATGAGTTGTATGTTCACCAGACCCCCCATTCCTTGAGGGTGAGCACTGGGGTCAACTCTTGGGGGTTCAGGCACTCCTTAGCCTTTCCTTAGCCCTTTCTTCCTAGTCTTTTGTTTGTGCCATTTCACATTTGGACAAGAAAAAACCCCCCCAAAACAAAGAAAATGCAGATTAAATGAATTAATCTGATATTTACTCATTATCGCTCTACATTTTGTGGAGTACTTCGTAATTACTTTTAAATTTATGAAAAGTATCTAAATTTCATAAGGTTAAACTTTCTGTGAAATAAAATACTTGCTCATCAAAAGAACAATGTTCACTGGAAGCAGCCAGTATATGAGCCCAAACACCGAAGAAGGGGAAAGAAGAGTGAAGACAAATGAAAAAAAGTGGTATTTATGGCGATATTTTTTGGGCAGGTAATATAAAAGTTGAGGAGAGAACAGAATATATTTGCTTTAATATTAGTGTTTCTTCAGTTGTACATATCACCAGCAACATATTGGTGACCTGAATAGACATGTAATAGATTAGTAAATACTTAGTATTAGAATAAGTAAGAAAAGAGAATAGAAAATTGTTTAAGTAGGGGCGCCTGGGTGGCTCAGTTGTTAAGCGTCTGCCTTCGGCTCAGGGTGTGATCCCAGCGTTCTGGGATCGAGCCCCACATCGGGCTCCTCCGCTGGGAGCCTGCTTCTTCCTCTCCCACTCCCCCTGCTCGTGTTCCCTCTCTCGCTGGCTGTCTCTGTCAAATAAATAAAAAAATAAATCTTTAAAAAAAAAAAAGTAAAGAAAATTGTTTAAGTAAAGGTGGTAGGATGATACTAGGAGTCACCACCGATTCCATAGAATGAGTACTACTGTTCAAGTAAAAAAAAAAAAAAGCTGGTTAGAGGATTTTGAAAATACTAACCTTGTTTACTATATTTAAATAACAGACCGAATTCATTATTAAAGATTAAAGTCTTTCAAAGAAAGTTTTTAGATACAAAAAACAGAAAAGCTTATTTAATGTAGACTAAGAATTTGATTTTAAAGAATTTAGATAATAAAATTAGCACCTGTAGTCCCCCCGTATATTATCCAATTGAATCATAAACCTTCTTGAGTTACTAGTATCACCCACATTTTATAGATGAATAAACAGAATAGGTTAAATAATTTGCCCATGATTACATACGAAGTGTAAGGGGCAGACCTGCAAATTAACTCTTGTCTATTACTGAAATCCAAATACTTTGTTCTCTTCATGCCATATAGAATATGTGATTTGCTTTTGTAGTTTAAACTAATTTCCCTAGGAATATTAAAACTTAAGTCTTTAGGATTTTTAAATCTCATGAGTCTGGAAAAAAAGCTTTTTGGTTTTTCAGCTTTCGAATTTCGCTTTTGACAGTTATGTGGCTGTGAAAAATATTAATTAAAATGTGATAATTTTTCTTTCATTAACGTACCTCCTTCTTACTTGCAAGCCTAGTTCCTCCATGAAGCTGCCTGACAAACTCAAAGTGATCTTCCCCTCCTACGAATTCAGGAGCCCTTCTTACGTTGATCACCGTTTAACACTTAACATTATTTCACTCTTGTATTATTATGCATTATTAATTGGCTATTCTTTATGCCTCCAGCTACATTACAGGTTCCCTGAGTTTATATATCTTTATGTGTAGGTATAGTATCTTATTATGGTTTATGTTAAATATTCTCTGAATGATTGATTATTATTGCTCATCCGTATCTTAGTTCTGTCTCTAGAACATGAGGCGTCTCATAGTGAATTTTCATTATGTGGAGTTTGAAGGCGTTGGAAGCCTTTGCTACTCTCATGTCATGAATAATTCCATGTTATTTCTTTGACCAAACACTCCTGTAATACTCAGTTTTCCTTTAGAGTAGTTATATTTGAGGTAAGCAAGATTAGAGGAGACATCTGTGGGTTTGTTTTATGGCAGGCTTTGAAGCTATTAACTGATACACCCAGTACAGTTGTATATAACACTCGCTGCTTTATATAGCATGGGGTAAGGCCTAAAACTTCCTGGCCACACCTTTTTACGTGGAGACTCTTGTTCTAGGGACTTATATTTACTTTAATAAATATTTAATCTCAAATGTCTACATTGAGTTACCTCCATTAGACAGCTTCATTTAGTTTTGTATGTGTGCATGCTTGAGTGCTTTCTTAAATTGTTTTTAATGTGTAAATTTCCTAAAACCCTTTTTGAAAAGTGGGCCAAATACAAAGACTTTCAGAGAGACTGTTTGGCTAAAAAAGCATGAATATTCAGATCAGACAGTCTTGCCACTTACTAGCTGTGTGACCGTAGGTATTTTGTTTAACTCGTTTAAGGTTCTGATTCTTTAGAAGAATGGAGCTCACAATCCCTATTGCAAAGTGCAGTTGTGAGAATTAAAAAGAAAGCGTGTATGTCAGCCCTGGCTCTTGGTAGGTGTAAAGAGATTATCTATCCATCTCTTGACTCACTTTGTCTCCATTGTGGTTAAATTCTGTAATAGGGTGTCAGAATCAAATATTCCTACCCTCTTAAAATAATTTGACTCTTTGGGTCACTAACGGTTGCCATGGAGACATTCTAAGGTGTCTGTACCAAAGAATCCTAGTAGATAGGTGATGTTTTTGAGGAATAGCAGAGAGATCTGAGTATGTGAGTCAAACAGCCAGAAGAATCTCTAAGTGTTGTATAATCTTGGCAATTTATTTTCATTTCGATAATTCCATTTATGTAGCCTACCATGGACTGGAGTTGCCTTCATTTTTTTTTCTCTCTCTCTCTTAAATATTAGTGCCCTACTTACTCATTTTTTAGTAGCTAGATTTTTAAGTTTTCAACACTATTAAAAACTTCTTGGTATTATCAGTATATATCATACATGATATTTGTTGAATGAGTTATAAATAAAAAATGGGGTTTTGTTGTATTGTTTAACCATAATGTTATCCCTGTTTAGTTTTTAAAATTTTTAATTAGTATTTGGTTTTAGAAAAAGTTTAGTTTTTTGTTGAGATAATTTTTGAAATTTAGTAAGTTTGGGTTTAACTAATTAACCATCAAAGTGCAGTTTTTCATTTTATTTATTTTTTTAAAGATTTTATTTATTTGAGAGAGAGATAGAGAACACAGAGAGTGAACAGAGAGCCCGATGCAGGGCTCGATCCCGGGGCCCTGAGATCATGACCTGAGCTGAAGGCAGACGCTTAACTGACTGAGCCACCAAGGTGCCCCAAAGTGTGGGTTTTTAAAGAACTTCTAGTAAAATTACAAATGATGCACCGTGATTTTTCCTGTTGTTTCTTACCACTAATGCTTCCATATTTTACAATAGCCTCAAATAGCATCCTTGATCTTGATTAAATATTTTGCTGTATTGATTGTGATGAAAACTTAATATACTGAGACATTACTATCAGATATTACTGGCTTGTAATGGGTTCCAACTTTGGTAATTTTAATAAGGCAGAAAGCTGTAGGACATTGGGAGTGAGAGTCTCTTGATCATGAACAGAAATTTTTTGCACTGTGGGAGTCCATTAGTCTTTTTAGTAATATTGTCTTTTTTTTTCTTTCCTTCCTTCCTTTCATCAGTAAATAATTACTCCACACTGGGTATTTTTATTTAGGTTGGAATACATCAAAATAACATTTATTGTTGTTGAAACTTCTGTGTTAACAATTTAAGACCATTCAGTTGTAAGAAATAGACCCGGTATTTTAAAATATATTTATAATTGATACTGGAGATTATTCTGCAAATATTCCACTGGAGAAAAATAACCCAATGTTTGATATGTGTTATGTAAACACTGATGTTCGGTTTTAACAAAATGGAAAAAAAAAGATCATGAAATTACGTAGTCATTATTTTTCTGAGGTAAGCTGAATAAAACAAACTGAAGTTACGTCTTAACATTTTTGGAGTTAAACGTCTTAATTAGTCTATCCTCTATGACTTTCTTGATGGAGTCATTCTTCCGGTTATAAATAGCCCAGGCTTAGAAGTCCAAATGATCATGTGTGGCTATTGTCATTTCATTGCTATGGCAATTCTACCATTAGTTTGGAAGTTTCTGGCAAGCTCCTGGGTGAAGTTTTTGATGTACTGACTTGGAAGTGGAAGAATAAAACCTTTTTCACAGCTGCTGTGTGATTCTGAATAGAGACACAGCAGCTGCTTTTTTTCCAGTTTTATACTAATTTAGATGTAGACATTATGCTTCAATGAATTGTTGGCAGAAATATCTCCTTATTCTCCTGTCTATCAAAGGGAAAACAAATTTAGGATTCAAGTAAATATTGGGGCAAGTTGTTTGTGGAAATTCCAGAAAACAGTGCTAGAATTGAGTTTTCTATCTTTTGGCTTTGAAATTGAAATGTCAAAAATGGTGAACAGTCATTAGCCTGCAAAACTTCATTAGATATTTTTTTAGTTATTGCAATGTATAGATTTATCGAATTTCGTAGGATTAAAAGAAAATCAGAGATTATTGAATATCTATATAAAAGAGCTAATAAAATAGATACTGGAAAAATGATAGTTATATATGCATGTAGCTAGTTGGCAATTAACTTTTTGGTAAATGTCATTTTAAAAATGAGATATAATGAAAAAGCATTTGACAGAGTATAACATTCATTCATGATGAAAACCCTCAACAAAGTAGGGTTAGAAGGAACAGACCTCAACATAGTAAAGGCCATATACGAAAAGCCCACAGCTAACATAGTCCTCAATGGAGAAAAACTGAGAGCCTTTCCCCTAAGGCCAGGAACAAGATGAGGATGTCCATTCTCACCACTGCTATTCAACATAGTACTGGAAGTCCTAGCCACAGCACTCAGACAACAACAAAAAAGTAAAAGGCATCCAAATTGGTAAGGAAGAAGTAAAACTATCACTATTTGCAGATGACATGACACTATATATAGAAAAACTAAGGGACTCCACCAAAAAACTACTAGAATGGACAAATGAATTCAGTGAAGTTGTAGGATACAAAATCAATCTACAGAAATCTATTCCATTTCTATATACAATAATGAAGCAACAGAGAAATTAAGGAATCAATCCCATTTACAATTACACCCATAAAATAAGATACCTAGGAATAAACCTAACCAAAGAGGTAAAAGACCTGTACTCTAAAAGCTATAAAACACTGATAAAAGAAATTGAGGATAACACAAAGAAATGGAAAGACATTGTATGCTCATGGGTTGGAAGAAAAAACATTGTTAAAACGTCTATACTACCCAAAACAATCTACACATGTAAAGCAAGTCCTATCAAAATACCAACAGCATTTTTCACAGAACTAGACCAGACAACCCTAAAATTTTTATGGAACCACAAAAGACCCTGAATAACCAGAGCAATCTGAAAAAGAAAACACAGTTGAAGACCTCGCAATTCCAGACTTCAAATTATATTACAAAGGTATGGTGATCAAAACAGTATGGTACTGGCACAAAAATAGACCTATAGATTGATGGAACAGAATAGAAAATCCAGAAATAAACCCATGACTGTGTGGTCAATTAATCTTCAACAAGCAGGACAGAATATCCAGTGGGAAAAAGACAGTCTCTTCAACAAGTGGTGTTGGGAAAACTGGACCACTTTCTTATGCCATACACAAATTCAAAATGGGTTAAAGACCTAAATGTGAGACCTGAAACCATAAAAATTGTATAAGAAAGCACAGGCAGTAATTTCTCTGACATTGGCCATAGCAACTTTTTTCCTAGGTAGGCCCCCTGAGGCAAGGGAAATGAAAATAAACTATTGGGACTACATCAAAATAAAAGAACTTCTGCACAGTGAAGGATATAATCAACAAAACCAAAAGGCAACTTACAGAATGGGAGAAGATATTTGCAGATGATGTATCCCATAGAGAGTTAGTATCCAAAATATGTAAAGAACACAACTCAACACCCCAAAAACAAATAATTCAAAAATGGGCAGAAGACATCCAGATGGCCAACACACAACATCCAAAGCTCTTCATCATTGCCTATCAGGGGAATGCAAATCAAAACTACAATGAAATATTACCTGACGTCTGTCAGAATGGCTAAAGTCAACACAAGAAACAACAGGTGTTGATGAGGATGTGGAGAAAAAGGAATCCTCGTGCACTGTTGGTTGAGATACAAACAGTACAACCACTGTGGAAAATAGTGTGGAGTTTCCTCAGAAAGTTAAAAATAGAACTACCTTAAGATCCAGCATTTGCACTACAGGGTATTTACCCAAAGAATACAAAAACACTGATAGAAGCATTATTTACAGTAGCCAAATTATGGAAGCAGACCAAGTGTCCATTGGTAGATGAATGGATAAAGAAGAGGTGGTGTGTGTATGCACACACACACACACACACACACACACACACACACACACTGGAATATTATTCAGCCATAAAAAAGAATTACATCTTGGTATTTGCAACAACGTGAATGGAGCTAAGAAGTATAACATTAAGTGAAATAAGTCAGAGAAAGGCAGTTACCATACAATTTCACTCATATGCAGAATTTAAGAAATAAAATAAATGAGCAGAGTTGGGGCAGGGAGAGACAAACCAAGAAATAAACTCTTAACTATAGGAACAAACTGATGGTTGCCAGAAGGGAGGTGGGTGGAGATTAAGGAGTGTACTTGTCATGATCAACTCTGGGTGTTTTTTTTATTTTTTTTTATTTTTTTTAAATTTAAATTAAAAAAAAAAAGCTATAATGACTTCTTATTTTTGCCTCACCAAATTCTCTTTAGGTAAAGCAGGATAAATAATTTAAGCTTTAAAAAGGAAGAATTTTCTCTAAATCTATAGTAAAATTGTTAGTGTTACCCTCAAAAATTTAGGACAATTTTTTAAGGTGAATTTGAACATTTAAACTATTTAATAACCCCCCCCCCCCAACAGCTTAGTACTTTTTTAATACATGGAAACTCAGTGTAGTTTTTTCTAGGAATATGAAAGATTATGGAGTGAAATTTAGTTTAGCCAGTGGTTTCTGTTCTGAAAGTACCTCTAAGATGTTTTAGAGTTGACTTTCTAATTCTATTTTTAATGACAAATGTCTTTTCATTTGTTTCTGAAAATTCTCAAGTGAACTCAGATGTCCTTTCTTTCCCTCTGTTGTTTATGTTGTCTCTTTGTAAACAACCTGTGGACCTCTTGCCTTTTCTTTCTGAAGCTACAAAAAAAGGAAGACAAAAAATTTAGTGTCTTTTTGTGAATCTGTTCTATAGATCTCATTTTCTGGTCATGGCACTACCCTCTACTATCAGTTAGAATAGGTTAAATTGAAGATTTGTATATTTCCTCACTATAAAACCATAGCCTCTCAAGACCACCTCTCTTCTAAAAACTTTATAAGTTTATTTTTGTTATGTATTTCTCTTTGTGTATTTTCTCTTTAATTCAGCTTGAATTTATTTTGTATATTGTGAAAGGATTCAAGTTCATTTTATAACATCTCGATACCCAGTTGTCTCACCATGATTTATTAGAAGTTTCATCTTTTCCTCTTGATACCTGCTTTGCTATCTGTCAAGTGTTGATATAGAGGTGTGACTCATTCTGGGTGTTTTGTTGCTCTTGTACTGTATGGTTGTAATAGCATTATCGTAAGTCTTGACACGTGGGAGGACAAATCCTTTATTTTTTTCACGAGTGTAATAATTATTCTTGGTTCCTTGATTCCCATCAAAGAGTCAGCTTGTAAATTTCCATTTTACTTTCAGCTTATGCAATTAAAAAAAAACCAGTCTTGTTGGGATTTTGGTTTAGATTGTGTGGAATCTATGTATCAACTTGAAAGGAACTAGCATTTTTATAATATTGAGTTTTCTAATCCATGAACATGGGTTTTCCATCAATATTGATATATTCTTTAATATTGTAAACATAGTCTTATAATTTTCTCCTTAAAATTGTTTTTTCTTTTTTAAATTTTATTTATTTATTTTTAAGATTTTATTTATTTATTTGACAGAGAGAGAGACAGCAAGAGAGGGAATACAAGCAGGGGGAGTGGGAGAGGGAGAAGCAGGCTTCCCACTGAGCAGGGGAGCCTGATGTGGGACTTGATCCCAGGACCCTGGGATCATGACCTGAGCCGAAGGCAGACGCTTAATGACTGAGCCACCCAGGTGCTCCTTAAAATTGTTTTTTCTAATACTCGATACTAGATACTTTATATTTTTGGTGCTCTTGATAATGGTGTAATTTAAAATTTTATTTTCAAGCTATTAGTATGTGAATGTATATTAGACTTTTATGTACTTTAAAAAAAAATCCATGATGTTGTTAAACTCCTTTATTTTAACAGTGTATCCGAAATACACTGGTATTTAAAAAAAATACACAATTATATTTGTTAATAATGCTTTTTTCCCTTCTAAATCTTATACCTATTTTCTTATCTTACTGCATTGGCTAGAACCTCTAGTGTTGAATAGAAGTCTTCCCAACTTCGGATAAAATGCTTTAATCACTTTCTTGTTAAGTATGGTATTCACTATGAATTTTTTTCTTTACTCTTTATCAAGTTATTGTAGTCCTTATTTATTTTTTAGTTTTCTGTTTTATTTTTAATTAATGGATGTCAAATTTTATCTGACACATTTTCTCTATTTATAAAAGTATATCTTTGATCTCTTAATAAAGTAAATACATTAATTGATATTGCATTAGGAGAATAATCTTTTGTTTCTGGGGTATCATGATGCATTGTTATACAGTGGTAGATTACTAGATTTTGTTACATATTTTTAGGATTTTTTTCCTTCTGCTCATTTGTGGTATATGACTCGTGCTGACCTTTTCAAGTTCAAGCATGTTCCTGACATGTCAACACCATGACAAAGGTGTTTTATCTTGCTTGTAAGCTAAAAGCTAATCTTCCATAGTTTCACGGGTTGTGGTAGAAGACACAGGATTTCTGGGCCAGAGATGAAGGATAGCATTTTATGCCCAACAGCACCCAAAGAGTTACCATTTTTGCACCTGTTCCTTGAGCCCCAGTTCCTACATGTTGATATGAAGAAGACTAGATAACATTTCACATACAGTGGATTATGATGTAGAAGAGGATCCCTGTGTTTAAGGAATCCAAACTTTGTGATGGGCAGTAAGCATGCCTGCTTTTTGCTCTGGAGGGAGATATTTATCTTTATTTTCAAGACTGTCTCCAAAACGACCCTTCTCTCTAGAGGGATACACTAGCTCTCTTTTATTATACTAGTTTGCTATACTAAATATCTTGAAAAGATAGTATGGAACAAAGACGAGTCAGTGCCTACTTGTAAGACATGCAAAAGCACAAGGTATCTGTGAGTTGTCTCTCAATACAGCAAAGGTTATGCAAGCCCATTAAATTAGTTACAAAATACTGCCTTTTTTGTTTAATACTGCCTTTTTCTAATATTATAGAATAGTTTATATAAGAATGGAGATATTAGTTTATTGAAAGTTTGTTGGAACTAACCAAAGCCATCTAGATTTGAGGTTTTTGTTATGGGAATATTTTTTTGACCATCTTTCTGATGTCCTTAATGGTCATAGGACTATTCAGGTTTTCCAGTACTTCCTGGATAAACTCTTTTTCTAGGAATGCGTTAATTTCATTTAAGTTTTCAAATTTATAGGAATAATGTTGTTCATAGTGGCTCTCTTTATGTGTCCAGTTTCTGTAGTTATGTCTTACTTTTTCATTGTTGATGTTGGTTATCTGAACTTTCTTTTTCTTGACCAGTTTTTCCAGATATTTGTGAAAAACAATATTTTAAAAGAACCAACTTTTGGCTTTTGAATCCCCTCTTTTCTTTTTTTTTTTTTTTTTTTAAGATTTTATTTATTTATTCGACAGAGATAGAGACAGCCAGCGAGAGAGGGAACACAAGCAGGGGGAGTGGGAGAGGAAGAAGCAGGCTCATAGCGGAGGAGCCTGATGTGGGGCTCGATCCCATAATGCCAGGATCACGCCCTGAGCCAAAGGCAGGTGCTTAACCGCTGTGCCACCCAGGTGCCCCAGAATCCCCTCTTTTCTATTTAATTAGTTTTTGTTACTTAGTATTTCCTTCTGCTTCTTAAGATTAATTTTTTCCCTAAATTCTTTGGATAGAAATAGATGATTTATTTTCAGGGCTGCTTATTTAAATACCTGTTTTGGTGAATCATACAACTATTCATATGGACTATTTATTATTTCTACTCACTTCCCCCCAAAATAAATTTCCAATGTGGTTTCTTTGACCTGTGGATTATTTGAAAGCATATTTTTTGTTCTCAAACATATGGCCGATTTGTTTTGGTTAATTTACTTTTTTTTTTTTAAATTTGTTTCTTATGTAATTGCTTCAAGGTTGCAAATCATGGTCCATATCATTTTGGTCCTTTGATATTTGGTGAGGACTGTTTTATGGAACAATAAATGGTCAGTTTTTATAAATACTCCTTTTGTGCTTGTAACAATAATAGATGTTATTATCACTGTGATTGTGGATTTGTCTATTTTTTGTATTTCTGTCATCTTTTGTTCTCTGTATTTTCAAACCATGTTATAAAGTCATATGTAATTTGTTCTCTCTTGCTTGTGAATTGAATCCTTCATCAGTATCAAATGACCCTTTTGGTCTTTAGTTAATAAGTTTTTGCCTTACTGTCTATTTTAACTGAATGAATATGGCTGCCTCAACCTTTTTTTTTTAATTTTTCCAACTTTCTTTTATTTAGACTTTTCCTTGTTTATCTTTTTTCTTCTTTGTTTTCAGTCTTGTTCATATTCTTTTACCGTGTGTGTGTGTGTGTGTGTGTGTGTGTGTGTGTTTTGGTATAAAAATAAAGTGTTAATTTTAAATCCAGAGATTGCTTTAAATCCAGACAGATCACTCTTCTTTTTACTTGGTACATTTGATCCTTTCACACATATTATAATTACTAAAATAATTTAATTTAAAGCTGCGTTTGTATCTCCAATTTGTGCTTTTTTTTCTTCTTCTTTTTGAATTGCCCTGTATATATAAATTCTTCTCATGCAACTTTCTTTCAACTAGTTTGGAAGTTAGATTTTGTTTGGTTATATTTTTTTGGTAGTTACCATTGAAATTTTACTCATATTTAACATAATGAAGTCTGAAGTTACAAAATGTCTTTATCTTCCTTCTAAATAATACAAACAAATTACAGCATATGAACTCCTTTTTCTCTCCTCCCCTCCGCCCAACTTTAATTCTACTGTTGTCATGTATTTTGATTTTCTTCTTGAGTTTGCATTTATATGTCCCAGGGTATTGCTAATGGATTTTTGTTTAGTTGTAGTTTTTAGAGAGCCTCTGTATTTATCACTTTCTATGTTCTTCATTCCTTCTTGTGTCTTTATTCTTATTGCATCGTCCATTTGGGATCACTTTTTATCTGAAATATTGTGATATTGTGATTTTTAGGAAATGTGTTTGGTCTTAGTCCACAGTTCCTGGATCACAGTTCCTAATGCCCCTGGAATTTCCTAAGTTCAGAGAGTTAGTGATAAATGTGACTTTTGTTAAGCACCTAAGGATGGGGGCTGGTTGCCGGGAGAGTCGACTGTATGATTAGAAGGTTGCAACTTTCAGCCCCACCTCCTGCCCTCCGGGTAAGGAAGAGGGGCTAGAGGCTGAAGGTCAGTGAGACCTCCATTAAAACCCAAAAGGGTTGGGATTTGGAAAGCTTCCTGGTTGGTGAGCATGTGAAGATTCTGGAAGAGTGGCATGCTGGAGAGAGCATGGAAGCGCTGTGCCCGTTCCCACACACATCTCTTTCATCTGGCTGTTCCTGAGTTTAATCTGTTTATAACAAACCACTGAGCTAGTAAGTACAGCTGACCCTTCAACAACATAGGCTTGCACTGTGTGGGTCCACTTACACAGTGATTTTTTCCTTCAGTAAATACATGCAGTAGAGTAGCCCCGGTGCAGGATGCGATAGCATCTGGTTCCAGGGCTCCCAAACAGACCACGTTCAGTGGCTTGCTGCTTACAAAACCTAAAGGTGGGAAATGAGTCGTGGTGAAACAAGAGAGGAATTTATTCCCGTGAGGCCAACACCGGGAAGACAGTGGACTAGCGTCCCAAAGACTGTCTTCAAAGTGCCAAAAATACTTCCAGGTTTATATAAGACAAATGTAGGACGAAGGTCGGTTGGTTCTGTGCAAGTAGGCAGAGAAGGTCAAATTGATCATCGTCTTGGGGTCTGCTGCACTGGGTCTTGCTGGCTCAGGTCTTGAGGGGATGGATAGTTTCTGTTCCCATCAGGAGGCGCTTTGCCCACAGGGTCTTTTACCTGTGTTAGGAGAAAAGCTGCAAAGAAGAACTTAATTATAAAGTTTGAGATCAAAATGGAGGTAGTTAAGTCTTCTTTCAGTGCTATAAATGTATTTTCTCTCCTTTATGCTTTTCTTAATAACATTGTCTTTAGCTTCTTTTATCATAAGAGTAACGTATATAATACATGAAACTGTCCATTTAAAACAGTAGCAGGGGACTGATGTCAATCTTGTGACCATCTCAGGTGACCTCAAGGAGATCTCAAAAACAGGAGGAACTGGAAAGTGAGTTAAGTGGAGGCATGCAGTCAATGGTTTGATCAATCTGATATGATAGAAACATTGCATTAAGATGACCTCAGGGTCTTTCGTTGTCTGTGTGGAAATCACTAAACCTTAATTTTTTTTAAAAAAGATTTTATTTATTTATTCTACAGAGATAGAGACAGCCAGCGAGAGAGGGAACACAAGCAGGGGGAGTGGGAGAGGAAGAAGCAGGCTCATAGCGGAAGAGCCTGATGTGGGGCTTGATCCCATAACGCCGGGATCACGCCCTGAGCCGAAGGCAAACGCTCAACCGCTGTGCCACCCACGCGCCCCTAAACCTTAATTTTTTACAACTGAAAAATAATACTTCGTGATGTTCAGTGTTTGGAGAACTGCTTATTAAATTTATACTCCCTTTGTATTTAATGCCCTGTAAGCTAACCAACAATCTGAAATACTGTCTTCTGGGCAGTAGTCCTCAGGAAGAATGAGTAAAGCATTTGCTAATCTACTTTGAGGCTGACTTTTTTTCAGTTAACATAATACACAAAATATGTGTTAATTGACTGCTTCCGTTATGCTAAGGCCTCTGGTTAACAGGATATTAGTAGTTAAGTTTTGGGGGAGTCAGAAGTTACACTCAGATTTTCAAATATGTATATGGGGTGGCACTTCCACCCGCATTCTCTAGGATCAACTGAAATATTTGTGAATTCTGTCAGCTTCTCAAGCAAATTCATGGAATGTGAGGAGGAGGTTGTGGGGCTCTCTGATTTGTAGCCAGCTGGTTCAAAGTACAGGTAACAACCTGAACTTGGCTCCTGCATCCTGAGCTGTAGTTAGTTTGGAGCCAGTCGATCAGAAGCTCGGCAGCAAGGCGGGCTTGTGACTGGGATCTGAGATGCCGGTGGTGGAGCCATTTTGTAGGACTGAGCTCTCATCCTGTGGGATACGATGCTCTCTGGGTAGATGCCATCAGAATTAGTTGAATTCTTGAACACCCTGTTGATGTCCGAGAACTGTTTTTTTGGCATTGGGGGATTCCTTCCCCCCCACCAACACATTGCAGTTGGGTTCAGAAACCCAAAATAGACATTTAGAATTTACTTATTTAGGAATTTTATTCTTGTTCTTGAGACCTTTTTTGGTTGGATTTGATACCAAGATTGATAGTTTTCTCTAAGCACAATGAAAGTACCATTTTATTGTCTTCTGAATTCCATTGTTGCTGGCAAGAAGTCAGCTATCTTTAACAGAGAAATTATAGTAGCAATTAGCAGATTGGAGATGGCCAAAATACAGTGGTGATTTCTTCTTAACTTTTGTATTTTCAAAGAAACTACTTGTTTCTTCTTTCTTCTCTTTTTTGTGACCTCCTACCATAAATAAGAAGATAAACACAAGCTTAAAGGCAGGATATACGTGAAGAAAGGAAACATCAGGATTTGGGGGATCCTTTCCAGCTCGACAAGAGACATGTTAAGAGAAGGACATTTTTAATTTTTTGTATTTAAAGCTCCCCATTTGAGTGTTCATCAAGTTGAAATTAGCCTTTTGAAAATCAACATAAATGATTTTTAACTGTATCTCTACCATCTATTATTTGTCATCTATTCATCGTCCTCCCACATATGTCTGTCTGTCATCTGCCATTCTGCCGACTGTCTCCTCCTGAATAGGAAGTTGACTTCATATAAATAAAAGCCTGGTGAAATATGCCATTGGCATAGTTGTAGATGGAGATCTTGCAAAATACTATTCAGAAAGGGTAAGACAATGAGCTAGGTGTTCTCACAATTGAATTGTTAAGGTAAAATGGGAGTAGCAGCAGTGATAAAAGTCACGGTACCTGCTCATTTGTTAAAAAATTGGAAATCACTACTGTTATTCCGGCTGTGTCAGTGTCTCAAAGCTCCTGGAGCAGAAATAAGAGCTAATGCCAGCTAATTTGTGCCAAAGCTAGGCTTCCTTGACTGAGTCAGAGCCGCCACTAGATCTACAAGTAGAGTGAAATGTTTATAAGCCACAGAGAGCAAGACGGGGGTTCAGTTTAATCATCTCTTTCTAAAGCCAGCTTAAGAGGGATGATAGTGCCGTTTTCAAAACAAGCATCCATATCTCTCATTATGTGTCATATCACTTGGAGTCTATTTCTAAGCATGTTCCTAAGCCACAGTTACGGCATCTTGCTTATCACCTTTCATAACTGTTAAGGATCCCTGTATTCTTTTTAGACCCTACAAGAAAAAAGAAACAGAATTGTACAGTGTTGATAAATGTTTTGCTGTGATTGGCTCCTACCAATTCGAAGAGTCAGCAAAACAGGCTTCGAATTATGTATCCATTTTTGGTATACTAAAGAACAAAATAGAAAGTTGGTTATGTCTATTAAACAATTTTAACTCTGTGCTAGAGAGGACCTAAAGATCATTTGTCTCACTCTTTCGCTTTTATCATTAGTGAGATTTAGCTTTCTTAAAGCCAGATGATATAGAACTAGGGCTCCTAAGAGCAGACAAACTTTTCCATTTTCTATTTCAAAAGTATCTTGGATGATAAGTGCAAAAAGTGTACGTGAACATAATTCCCCATTTTGTAGTAATAGGCAGTGGAAGCCAACTTGGCTATGTTCCTCATCAAACAGATAAAAATTTATTGCAGATAGACTTCCATGATTCCCGGGGATTATTAGTAAAGAATCTGTGAAAGCCGGTTGTATGTCATTGTAGATCTTAAAAAAGGTGCCTTCTTCCTCTGCATTTTTACTTTAAGATTTTATTACTTACCTTGCTTTTTTAAGTATAAGCAGCATGGGAATATTCATGTAGATGGAAAGATAATACTAGAACAGGTGGGGAGAAAAAAATATCTATTGATGGGTGGCTTACATGATTTTTACCACTCTAAAAAACTCACAGGCTAGGGTCATTCAGTGTACTTTTTATAGACACAGGAAGTCATTAATAGAGATTTTTGGTAATGAAGATGGACATAATCTTCTACAAATCTTTGCCTTTTTGGACATTAAGTAGAAATTATTATTTAATAATTATTCAGGCATAATGTTCTAACCAAGTAAAATGTTTTGCTATTGCCACCAAGTGCTAGAACAGAAAAAGACCAGTTAATGCTTTGAAGTGGTTTTTAGACAAGCCAAGAAATCATATCTGCACAGCTCAAGAAATATTACTTAGAACTGGGAAAAGAGAGGAGCCGTAATAAGAAGGGTTGAGTGACTACTCAGTGGTCTATCTGTTCAGCTGTCTTTTTTCCCCCAGACTAAGTGAGGGGCAGATCCTCTGAGCTATTTATGCTGAAACTTCCCTATCCTTGAGGTGTTTGTTGTTTATCTTGGGGTTGGTTTAGAGGTGGTTTATCTTAGGTGTTTCCTCCTTGAGGATGTCTTTCACATTCTCACACCTGAAAGACAACTTGGCAAGATACAAAATACTTGGATCACAGCATTTCCCCCTTAAATATGTGCAGTTGTTGCTCTCTGGTGTATTCTATTGCCTGGTTTTTAATACTTGGTGGGTGAGCTGCTTTTTTCTTTCTGCTCTGTTAAAAAAAAAAAAAAAAAAGATCAATTTCTGTTAACTTTACAAATCAGAAAATTTCCCAGGATGTGTTTTGCTGTTCCTACCTACCCCTGGGTGCCCATTTATTTCTTTTATAATGGTTTATCTTTCAACAATATCTTTTATCATTTTAATTTCCTTTGCTCTCCATTCTTGGAGAGCATTTCAAATTGATGTTCCACACTGATTCAAATTTCACACAGCTTCATTTCTGTTATTTACTGCCTCCAATATGGTGTTTACTTCTGTAATTATTTACATATTCTATCAATTTTTTAGAGTTCTTGGCAATCCTTCTTTACCCTACCTGTTCCCCTGTTTAATTTCATTCGGTTGTCTTTATTTAAGCTGATTCCCTCCTCATGGCTCTCTGTTCCTGCTTTTTTAGGCAAGGCCAGACCTTTTTTGAAGAACAGTTTAAAAATTTGGTCGGGGGTGGGGAGGTTGTTCATTTAGTATTTTGTTACTTTAATATTTCCTTTAATAATTCCTTCTGTTTCACTCCGCAGCCCTTATATCTGTTGCATGAATATTTCTATAACCAGATTCTAGCCCTGGGCTTATCTTCCTGTGTACACATTTCTTGTGTATTTTGCCTATGCCAATTCAATTACGATCTACATTCAGGTGATTCACAGCCGTTAGCTGCTGTTAGGTCCACATTGTTTGTTGTGCTAGAACATTTACTTCTAGATGTCACATAGAGCTAAATATGACAAAGCACCACTTAAGTTCCTGTTTGCTAAATTCACCGCCTCAGGGAAGACGTATTGATTTCTTATTAACCTTTGTGTACTCCATTTGTCCGGTGTAAAAGCATACTGCCTCCACTTTTGTTAGCATTTCATACTAACGTTATTTCTCTCTTATAACCTCTACTGTTTTAGGAGATTTCTTACCAAAAAAAAAAAAAAAAAAATCTTATGTATTAATTTATTTGCCATCTCTCCCCATCAAGAAATTCTTTCCTTCTCTGTTTTTCTCCTGCCCTCTTCAATCTGTGTGTTCTAGGAACACGTCTTTTTCTTCTCATTATCTGAATACTGGAATATTATACTGTTACTTAAAATGATCTTGAGTTACAGGGGTGACAAACCAGTACCTAGATGGTTGTATAGAGCTACCCAGGGATGTGTTCTCTTTGGCCTACAGAGTATGTCGTACCTTCCATGTCTCACTCATTTGGCTTCTATATTTATTATACCTGACTTGCTTCTGTAAGGAGTTTGAGACCCTTTTTTGAGAAAAGAAAAAAGAGAAGGAAAATGTTTGTAATGTGAGTTAAAGCTACAGAATTATGGGGGGGGGGAAACCCCTGCAAGTTATAACCAAAATGTAATAGTGGTTATGTATGGGAGGGGTGCTTAGAGGTGATTTTTATTTACCTAACCTTCTTACCTGTGACTTCCAGATTTTCCCTAACGAATAATATATTGAGTGTAAAACATCAGTTAACAGTAATTTAAAAGGATATGGTTTTGTTAAAAAAAAATTAAAAAAATAAAAAGTAGAAGGATATGGTTTTGTATATGCATCCCAAAGTACTAATCAACTGTGAAGCCACAGTCTGTGCTTGACAGTTAGGCAAATTATAGTAACAGAAGATATGTGAGTTACGATCATTCCATTAAAAGGGTTGTAGTTGGGAAACAACGTGATACAGACTTTACTGAGATGTTACTGGAAAAAAGGAATACGATGAGATCAACAGTATATTCTCAAGTAATATGAACAGAGAAGTCATTTGGGCTGTTAAAGACTGCACCGAGTTTAAATGATGGTGACATGTTGATAATGCCTTGTGAAGAGCTTTTTAACACTACAGAACAATAATTCTGCTCGTCATCCGCATAGATAAAATCTCACCCATAACCTGGCTCCTCTGTTACAGGCATTTTGTGTTGTATATATATTTTCATTACTTTGGGGGCTTATTGCCTTTGACGTTGCCCAGCAGTGTTTGTGAAAGTCTGAAGTCTTGTTGTTAGAGAAGAATAAAAACTGAATTCTGGGGGCGCCTGGGTGGCACAACAGTTAAGCGTTTGCCTTCTGCTCAGTGCGTGATTCTGGCGTTCTGGGATCGAGCCCCACATCAGGCTCCTCCGCTATGAGCCTGCTTCTTCCTCTCCCACTCCCCCTGCTTGTGTTCCCTCTCTCGCTGGCTGTCTCTCTCTCTGTCGAATAAATAAATAAAAAAATCTTTAAAAAAAAAAACACAAAAAAAACCAAAAAACTGAATTCTGTGTTAACAACCTGGTAGCTATAGATCCTTCACTTTTCAGAAGAAGGCAGACATAGCAGTCCTGGGCAGGACAGCCAAACGGAAAGTAACAACTACAGTAAGGGACACTTTTTTAGACAGATTTTCTTTCCTTTTATTAAGATGACTCCTTTAGCGATCGTAGAGCAATGATTTGCAAAATGAAATTAGGACATCAGAATCCTTCTTGTTCAAGAAGCATTATTATTGAAAGGTGCCTTCCTGTGCTTCTAAGAAGCTAATTAGTTGCTGCCTGGCTTGTGCTGAGAGGCTGCTGTGGCTCATGGGTATTTACCTATCGCAACAGGATTTTCTAATGCTATTTGTTTATGAAATTATTTATCCTTCTGACTCAGGACTTTAAAAGGGCTTCCAGCAGTTTTTGAAAGCCAGCTTCAGCACTCAAGAGCCCTTGTGCTATTGATGGCGGATCAGCCTGGCAACGTGAGAGTGTGAGAATCCGGTTGTGGTGTCTGAGGTGCAGTTTTCTGGTGAAACTCCGTAAGGACAGGCATGATAATGAGCTTCCATGGATGCAGACTTCTTTATTTATTTTGTAAGAAATCTAACTTTCTCACAATATTCAGAAACAATACCAACCTAGATTTTTGTGGTTGCGTTTGCGCAAATAAGCTGCTAACAGGAACTTGTACCACTCCGTTCCTTATGTTCATTTCAATTCATCGGTTTCGGGTGGACTATTAAGAATTTGTTCTTTATCGACATTTATTTTGGTTAGTGTTTGGAATAGGGAATAAGTCAGAAGTTCTTCATAGATCTTTTCCTAAAATTTAACTATCATTAATTACATCCATTTATGGAGTACTTAATTCTTAATTTGGAGGATTTCACACAGTATTTCTGAACTGCTGTTCATCAGAACAGTGAGCTTTGTCTCGGGACAGAATTCCATTTGTTTCCCCAAAGTAGCAAAGAGGTTTTGGGGTGGCAGAGCCTTAATAGCCAGGGTTAATAAAAAATGGGCACCATGTGTAGAAATCCATAAATTACAGTTTGCATGGATATTTTATTGATAGCAAGGTGAGATAGCCTTAGCAAATGTGGAGCCTGCTGCTCTCCCTGAACATAGCATTCTTTTATAGTTTCCATTTTTAGAGCAGTTTTATGGGTTTATACTTGTCTCGCTTGAAATTATGTAGTGAATCACATACAATTGACTAATTAGACTGAGCTCTTTAACATGACATCTGGTGGCAGTAAGTACATAGCAGGTTTGGTCTCTATGTCTCTAGAAGTAGTCTTCCTCCTTCAACAGATTGCATCCCTTTTTGCCACAAGGCCTTTGTCTAAGCTGGACTGATTATCTAAAGTGTGTGTCACCTTTCCCATGCTGTCATCAGTCTCTAGCTTACTCATTCACCTGATCTCTGCTTAAATATGACCTTCTCATCCAAGAACTATCTGACTCTTCAAGCTAGGCCAGTCCCTTTTCTAAGAGCTCATTTCTTCACACTTCCCCTTTGGTGAGACCCATCACATTTCACATCTAATTACTTGTTGAAATACATTTTAGCAGACAGATGCTAAGCTCCATGAGGACAGAGGACATGTCTCTCCTACGACACTGTGTCCCCAGTGCTTAGCACAATGCCCCGCTCAGATCAAGTATGCAGTGAACACTCACTGATTAATGGTTACTGCCTGCATGATTTGGGCTCTGTCTGCCTCTCCTCTCCACACATATGCTGCTTCACACTTACTGTTTACCTCTGAGAAAATCCCCTATCATTTCATATTTCCTTAAGGCCATGCTTGTCTCTGTAGAACTGTCTGCCCAGCCTCTCTGAACTAGCATCTAATCACTGTCGGTGTGCAGCCGTTGTCTGCATCACAGGATGCAACCCAGTGTGTAGCTGTGCTGTGACCCTTACCATGGTATTTGGAAATTATTTGATTGCCAGTTTATGTGAGCAGGGCTTGTATATAGCTTCTCTTATAACAGAGACCCTACTTTGTTCACTTATATTCATCCTGATAATGCCAGCACCTAGCACAAGTCAAACTGAATCAAAAAAGGTTAGAATGCCTCACAACTACAGGTATATAATCCTAGAAATAATTGCTGACATTATCGACTGCTTTCCATACGCTAAGCACAATTTTTTTTTTTTAAAGATTTTATTTATTTATTCGACAGAGATAGAGACAGCCAGCGAGAGAGGGAACACAAGCAGGGGGAGTGGGAGAGAAAGAAGCAGGCTCATAGCGGAAGAGCCTGATGTGGGGCTCGATCCCGTAACGCCGGGATCACGCCCTGAGCCGAAGGCAGACGCCTAACCGCTGTGCCACCCAGGCGCCCCAACTAAGCACAATTTTAAGTGCTTTTACTCTATGTACTCATTGAACCTCAACTCCTATGAAAGAGTTACTCTTATTCTTCTCAATATATAGGTGATCTGGAGACCCAAAAAGTTAATTTGTCCAGACTTAACCATCTGGGGAGTGGCAAGGCTGGAATTTAAACCCACTGGTTCCAGAGCCTACCCTCATCTTTGCTGGCCAGTCAGTAGAGTCTAGAACTTTCAAAATTGGGTTCTGGAATCTCTCTGTCTGGGTCAAATTCTGGTTCCTCTGCTTAGCATCATCTGACCTGGGCTAAGGTCCTTCTTTGCAAAATGGGGATAATTACATGTCCTTTATAGGGATGTTGTGAGAACTTAATAAAATAATCAGTCTCTGTGAAATATCAAATGCAGGCCATTGTAACACTGGTAAATCAATGGGAGCACTCATTTGACAGATCTTTTGGGGTTCTTTCCAATTCTAAATCCAATGATTCTGTCTGTTTATAGTTCCTCAGTCTTTTCTCTTTGTCATTCCTTGTTACTTTTCAAGGTCCTGGTGTTTCTTTTTAATAATTAACCTTTATATAAGGCCTGAGGCTATCTCTACATTTCTGTCAAGTAAAATCCATGGGCTTTGTGACAAGCATGTGCTGCCTAAAACCACAGTCCTGATTTCCCACGCTTAAATCTAGGAGCTGTGTGCCTGAGTAAAGATGTCTGGCTAAGGAGAGCAGCTGAATTCTTGTTACAGCCAGACCAGCAGGAAAAGAAATCCAGACAATTACTGTTGTCTGCTTTTTGGAAGCTTATTTTTTTTTTTTTTAAAGATTTTATTTATTTATTTATTTGACAGAGATAGAGACAGCCAGAGAGAGAGGGAACACAAGCAGGGGGAGTGGGAGAGGAAGAAGCAGGCTCATAGCGGAGGAGCCTGACGTGGGGCTCGATCCTGAAACGCCGGGATCACGCCCTGAGCAGAAGGCAGGCGCTTAACCGCTGTGCCACCCAGGCGCCCCTTTTTGGAAGCTTATTGAGATGTTCTAATTGTAAAAGAACTAAAAAGAATATACAATTAATTTGTCAACATTTGTATCAAATGTTTCCTCTTTCCAAGTTAGATGAAAGCCAATTTAGTATCATGTGTTCTCTTAAATTGATTAGCAGTCAGATGGAAACTTCCAGCTGTTTAGGTGATGATTTAATTGTAAAGACTATTCATACTTTGTCTACTAACACATGCTTTTTTAAATGAAACTCATAAAATCTTGATTCTTTTCATGTATATTTATATATATTGATAGGCACTACAGCAGCAAGTAATACTGGTGGAAACTACAGAGTGTATAGTTCTGAGATTTAGTGGTCTCACTTGTGAGCAGTTATTAATAGTAGTTATTCAGTAGTACAGAAGCAGATATATATTAACTTAAATAAATCTGATCTGTCCGTGTATTTGCTTGGTCCAAACATGGAACAAAGTAAATAAAAATATGGCAAAACATGTCTAAAATAGGTGAAATTGGGGACAGTTATGACATCAGGAAGGAATTTAGCTCACAGAATAAATACCATGAAGTCCAAAACACTTAGTAGGGGTAGGCGTCTCTGACTGCCTAATGAAGAGGGAAGTGAAAGACTGCTGTGTGATTTATAGTGCCCATAAACACAGAGAGAGAAGCACAACTGTTGTAGTTACTGAGACCATAGACAGATCTCTCCTGTTATCTGGAATGTGGTAAATAGCACCATCAGCAGCCCTTGTTCAGAAAATACAGCAACAGGGGTGGCTCGTCGTTAAGCGTCTGCCTTCAGCTCAGGTCATGATCCCAGCGTCTGGGATCGAGCCCCGCATCGGGCTCTCTGCTCAGCGGGAAGCCTGCTTCTCCCTCTCCCACTCCCCCCGCTGTGTTCCTTCTATTGCTGCCCTTCTTTCCGTCAAATAAATACAATCTTAAAAAAAAAAAAAAAAGAAAAGAAAATACAGCAGCAGGTATCTTGGTGCTGCTACCTTCGATATAGGCTATTTTTTGGCATTCTAAAGATGAATTCATTAAAAGCAGTTCTACATGGGTATCTTACGTAACCCATTGATGTTCTGGCTTAATCTGGAGATCAATTTATAGTATCTACAAGTAGAAAAAGATTACATTTTCTTAGATAATCCTGCTTGATTTTTTTTTCCACTTAGTTTTTGGCAAGTATTGATTAGGTATTGGTTTTAGATTACATGATCAGACATACCTGGAAACTGGAAGTGCCACTGAGAAGTGAGCTAGGTATGGCCAAGAGGATCAAGGTTTTCTTTTAAGAAGTAATTTTGTATTAGCCTTAAGTTGTGGACTATAGAACTGTAGTTTTTCAAATATGTGGTGAGCATCAGGAGAGCTTGGAGAATTTTTAAAAGACAGACCCATCTCCAGTTTTCTATTTAGTAGGTCTGGGGTGGGTAAGGTGAGACCATCTTCATTAAAAAACAAAACAAAACAAAAAAACCACTGTATAAGTGGTTTAGTGATTGGTGAAGTTCTAGAACTACTACCATAGGTTATGCTGCATTAATTTCAGATAGAAACAAACTGTAAGCAAGTATAACCAAAGACACCTTAGCCATAAAACCATCTGTTTTATGGTTAAGATTATATGTTCTCAAGGACTTTAAATTACCAAAGTACTGTCCATTGTAAGCCACTTCAAAAATCTATGCCTAGCTGGTCGAATAGGGTGATTTACTATATGGATTTTTTATTAGTAAGCCAGTTAGTTTTTGTGTGTCTGCTGGAAATGACGACTTTGAGTAGTTAATACGATTCTAGGATAATTTTTATTCTCATCATTGTCTGATTACATTTCCATATAGACTAAAAATATTTTGATAATTATATCCTATCTAGAGAGCATTTTCTTCTTTTTAGTCCACAAAACTTGTAAAGCATGTTTTAAATACATTCTAAAGTTATCTGAGAGCTCTAGCGATAGTTTCATTTGTAGGCTTTCAAGTGATAATATGAAAATGGGTATCTCCACATTATGTCTTTACTTACCTGCAGTAGTCACTAATTATAGACAAAATCTTTATCTGGTAAACCTTTGTTTAAAGTAGAAAACCGGGGCGCCTGGATAGCGCAGTCGTTAAGCGTGTGCCTTCAGCTCAGGGCGTCGGGATCGAGTCCCACATCGGGCTCCTCCGCTGGGAGCCTGCTTCTTCCTCTCCCACTCCCCCTGCCTGTGTTCCCTCTCTCGCTGGCTGTCTCTCTGTCACATAAATAAATAAAATCTTTAAAAAAAAGATAAAGTAGAAAACCAAGGATGTGTCTTTGTCTAGCATCAGTGTTTATAACAGCACCAGAAATCGCAGGTAGGTGTCCTCTGTTGACTTTTCCTTGTCTCTTCACAGGCATCGCTTCCATGACTGTGCCCGTGTACATCGCAGAGGTCTCCCCGCCCAATTTAAGAGGTCGGTTAGTCACCATCAATACCCTCTTCATCACCGGAGGCCAGTTCTTTGCAAGTGTTGTTGATGGAGCCTTCAGTTATCTCCAAAAGGATGGATGGAGGTCTGTAAATTGTTCTTACATTTAATTTTCAAATCGTGATTTTAGGCGATGGGAGAAACATTGAGAAATGATAAGAAATATGTAACTGGGTATTTTGAATCATTATAACTAATTTATAAGTGGGTGGCATTCAGCAAAATTGAAAGTGGACAAGAAGCTGATATTTATTTTAATGATAGACAAGGAACCTACCATTATGAATTGATATTTACAGGTTTTTTAGCATTTAGGTGACATTTCTCACACTGTGTGTAATCTTTTGCAATATTTGTTTAAAAATGAATGCAGCGATAAATATGTATGGAGTTCTTGAATTGTATCTGTGATTGACAAGGTGTTTATGAACTGCAGTTATAACTAACATCCTTTTTGGATTTAAGAGGCTGCATTCTGACCTGAAAGAAAGAAAACCCATGCTTTAAAGGTATAGATTTAGCTATATAAAAATATGTTGTTATGTATATTTAAATTTAAAATACACACATTGTTCCCTGGTCACTATTTGCCTTATTTTGAATCAAAAGAGATGAGAAAAGTGTTTTTAAACTGCTTTGAAATATTTTCAAACCAAACATTATAGAAGCAAACTAATCTTATGTTAAAGCTTAAAACTATAATAGGCTCCGAATTTTGATATCACACTTTATAGTAATCAAAACAATAGCTTCGTGTAACTGGTCAGGGAAATTTTGTTAAAAGGTGCAGCGGGTCACACAGTATTCTCTAACTTATTCTCTTGGCACTGCGGATTACAACAGATGTTTATTGAACATCTCTGTATGGGCGCTGGAGATACAAGATTGAACAAGACAGACTCTAGTACTTTTATGCACGGTACTTACAGTGTTGAAGTGAATTCTTAACAGCTGAAGAAAAACGGGTTTGATGAGATAAGGATGTAGGGAGTTAAGCTGTGTGAACAGCACCATAAACCATGTGCTTTGTTGAGCCGTTAAAGACTGAGACTGATGAAGCTTTATTAAAAGTTATGTAAGAAAACTTACTGTTGCCAATTAGGGCCTACCTGTGTCAGGACCGTTAAAGAGAGGACCCAATTCTTAAAGCATTGGTTTCTTCTACAGAGGTTGCTAAACCACTTTCCATCTTTGAAGGGACGAATCTCTGCCAAAATGAGAAATTACCTGAAAATTGGAGAAACAGGAAATTTCATCTTTCTTTTTCCACTCTGTAGATGAAGACAAAGATAGCTCTTACCAGCATAAACTGATACTTTGAGTCTTTTTTAGAAACTTGGTGAAAGTCAGCTTTCAACCCCATGTCTTTAAGTAGGCCTAAATCATTTATTTACATTAAGTTAAAAAAAAAAATTTTAGGGGTGCCTGGGTGGCTCAGTTCGTTAAGTGTCCGACTTTTGATTTTGAAAATAAATGTTAAATGCTTATAGCTGCCATAGAAAGTGTAAGAAAGAAGAGACTAGAGACAAAAATCATTTTCCAAATAACCCGTGGGATCCCAGCTGAAGTTGGAGACATATGTTTGCAGGAAAGCCGAATAGCATGCCTGTGTGCATTTTCCCCACAATACTAGACTGAAGGGTGAAAAAATAAACTGTAAGAGGATAGGAAGACTAACTTGGGCTGGTACTCAGCCAAATGCATTAACATACCAGATCTCTTGGAACTCACTTGCTGTTCGCATGAATACGCATTCACTTATGTCCACGTGCAAACAGGTTTCCTTTTTTTACTGGTGAGTTTTCTGTGTGTTACTCTCTTGCGGTATTTAGCATTCTTACCAGTGTGTTTAACTTCTCTGACTCCTGGGCTAATAGGAGTGTGGTTACAGGCAAATAAAGGTTGAAGAGCTACCTCAACATCTTTAGAACTGTCAGCAATTATAACTTATTTAAAATTATAACAGCACATAATTCATTTTTGTGGCAGTATATTTCAGAAATCCTAATTGAAATGTGGGTGTAAATGTTACAAATAGAATTTTTTCATACTCATATTTTTGCATGTTATCAAGTAAGGTGTCCCCTCTCTTCCAAGAGTTTTGACATTTTAGCATTGTTTATTTCCCTTTTTGACTTTTATTGCCTCTGAAACTGTCTAGTTCAAGTTACCAAACATTTGGTGTTATTACTGTATAACCAGTGTCCCAGATTTTACTAGTTTACGTTGGAGTAATGAACAATTTTAGAGTCTGTTAGTGAGTATTATTTGATCCTAACTAAAATCTCGAGAGACTGGTGGAACTGATATATTCACAATTTGCTGATTAAAAAAAATGCTAAGAGAAGTTAAAGATTTGATTGAGGCCACATGGTTGTTACAAAGAAGAGTTTAGAGCCAGTTCTTCTTACTTGAAATCTAACTACTTTCTTCCTCATTCTGCTTCCAGTAGTTTATAATTTAAAATGTAGTTATTGACAATTTTGACAGTAGTGACCAAATTAAGACTTACAGAAGGCGAAACTGATTAATCAGACAAAAACTTCTTAGCCTTTGTTCTTGAAAAACGAACTCATCTTTTGTGCCAGATGGGTCAAAGCTACTGTTCTCTTATTTGGATATCATAGAAATAAATTGTTTTCTGCCAAAGAACTAGAAGATTAATTTTTCTAGAAAAAAGAATTGCCAGTAGAAAATCGAACCTTGGTATTTGTGTAGCACTCTTGTGTTATTATATGTTTTTCCTGGGAAAAATGTCATCCAGCTTCATGAGGAAAGAGGAATAAGGATTTTGAAGAGATCATTAATGATTAGAATTTTGTGAAAACAACTTTATTGAGATATAATTCACATACCATTCAGTTTACCCATTTAAGATGCATATTCAGTGGCTTTTCGTATATTTGCAGAGCTGTGAAGCCATCACTGCAGTCAAATTTAGAATATTTTCATTACCCCGGAGAGAAACTTTGTACCCCTTAGCTGTCACCCCCCAACCTTCCAGCTCTTGCCAGCTCTAGGTGATCATTAATCTACTTTTTGTCTATAGATTTGCCTCTTCTGGACATTGCATGTAATGGTATGTGGTCCCTTGTGGACTGGCTTCTCTCACTGACCATGTTTTCAGAGTTCATTCATATTGTAGAATGTGTACGTGTTTTCTTTCTTTTTATTGGCCACTGTGGATATACCACATTCCAGTTATCCAGTTTTCAGTTGATGGACATTTCCACTTTTTAGCTATTATAAATAATGGTGCTATGAACATTTCTGTACAACTTTCAGGGTGGACCTGTTTTCCCTTCTCTTGAGCATATACCTATGGGTGGAATTGCTAGGTCATGTGGTAACTACGTCTAGCCTTTTGAGGACTTGGCAGACTGTTCTCCAAAGGACTGCACTATTTTACATTCCCACTTCGCACTGTATGAGAATTCCAGTTTCTCTGCATGCTAGGGAACATTGATTATCTGTCGTTTTGATTATCGTCATCTTAGGTGGGTGTGAAGTGGCATCTCATCGTGGTTTTGATTTGCATTTCCCTGATGAATCATGATGTTGAGAAAGATTTGATTTTTACCTAATATATTACAGTGCTTATAAAGATGGCTGAGGTATTTTAGTAGTTAGTATTAGTGATAACAAAGTTTTATCACTGCCTTTCTCTGTGCTGATATTTTTTAGTCTTGCTTATTGAACATGGATTTACTCACTGCCCCTCAAGCAAATGAAGGTTTTCTCTTTTTTCATTGCCGAGTTAAAGCCTGGCATGTTGCAGGCCCTCAATAAATATATAATAGAGTAAATTTAACAGCTGCCACTGTGAAGGTATAAAACACTTACCTGGGCATGCCACAGCTTAAATGTCTCACAGCCTCTCCATTTCCCACAGGAAATAAAAAGTCAAGCTCTTATCATGGTTTGTGGTGCCTTCCATTATCCAGTCTGTGCCTGCTTTTCTAGATTTTTCTACCTTATCGTTGCCTCCCTCCCTCTTCCTTTATATAACAGCCGTGCTTGTATGCCCGATACACCAGTTGCATCGTTTCTAGATTTTTCCATCTGCTTAATTTACCTATAACGCTTTCCTACCCTGTCCTGCTTTACTGGTCCACCTACAGTTCCTCCTTTAAATCTCTGCTTTTGCATATCATGTGAAACTGTTTCTGTTCCCTTGTCCTTTCATAAGACTTTCTACATAGCTTCACTGTTTTATACATTTCTTATTTTGAACTAGTTACTTTTCTGTTAGTCTCTCGATTCACTTTAGAACTCCTGAATGTCATTGACTTTGTACTCTTTTTTTAGATCTGGGAAAGAGCCTGGAACATAGAAAATGCTCAATTAATGTTTATTGAACTGAGCTGAATTGATTCAGCTCTAGGGAAGGGACTCTTAACTAAAGCGAAAAGCTATTGATTTTTAAACCAAAATACCAATTCGTTAATGTATGTTGAGGAATACATTTGCTTCATAGATAGCTGGAAAACTAAATTATTAATCATAAGTGTTTCTTATTAGGGGTACAAATCAGAGAATGAAAATTAGTTTCTGAGCTCATGTGGGTTTCCATCCCTCAAAATAATATGCCTCCCTGGCTCCAGAACACTTTTTGTTCTCTTTTGGACAGAGCTGGTTTTCAAATGAGTTTTCCTCTACTTATGATTACATAAACCATCATGTGACTTATAGTAATAAGACTGATATATCTAGAGAGGAGCTAAATTATTCTCTTTTATGTTGATTTTTGTTCATTTTATTCTCAGATTTTTAAAAAATTAGTGTTAGTAGCCCATGCACAACCATTTGGTGTCTGAATGTGCTAGGTATTTTCACATTTTTCATCATTTACATCATGCTTTTTGTGTGTGCTAAGGAGGTAGAATTTGAGGAAATGTTAAGTGTTGAATGAGAAGTACAGAATATTAGTGTTAGCAACATCTGCAGGAGAGATTTTTCTGAAATGTCTTTAGGCTAATTCGTGGACAGTGTGAGACTTGTGCCGAGTTCTTTGAAGAATTGGTGGACAGAGGTGGAAATGAGGGCAGAATAGAGGCCAGGTGAGGACAGGAGGCTTGAAACTGAGGTAATGAAGTACATGAGAGATGGGAGCCAGATTCTAGAGGTCTGTGAATTCTAGGCTTAGAGATTTTTGAACTTTTATCTACAGGCAAAGGGAAACTATTTTAGAGCAGAGCATGCTATAATGTAAATCAAAGATTAATATGAGAGCGATGCTCAGAATTTATTGGAACTCTTGGCTCCTGGATGGTTGCAGAGACTATATTTATGAGGCTGTCACCAGAATATAGGTGTGAGGTAGTGAGGTGTTACTCTTGGAGTCATCAGTTAGTATAGGAATCATTCAGTCATTCAAGAAAACCTTGTTGGGGGGCACCTTCTGTATACTGTGTTGTGCATGCTACTAGAGATAGATGAATAAGAAGTGCACCTGTTCTCAGGCACCTCACAGACTGATGGAGAGACTTTTTCATCAGCTTGTTAATTAAATGATGGATAGTGTTATGAGAGCTCTTAGGGTGTGTGAATAACTTAGCTTTATGATGGAAAGATATTTGAGCTGAGTCTTTATGATTAAGAGAGTTCCAGGCATAGCGAGGGAGAAGGAAATGTTAGGTGGAATAGAATTTTCAAAAGCCTGGTAAGTAGTGTGAAAGGGCCAGTCATGTGTGGGCAGTAGTGAGAAGTTTTAAAGCAGCTAGGTGGAGGGCTGTGATGACTATCTGGGAGTTTGAAGGTGACGTAGAAAGGTAGTCTTCAGTGGGTGTGAACAGAACTTTAAATTCCTTGCACTCACTTTAGCAGTACATTGAATCAAGTTTGTTTATTGGAAGTACAGAAAATAATTTTTAAAATAATTACCTTGGGGTGAAAAATGAGTCTCTTCCCCCCTAATATTTTACAATTTAAAAAATCATGTCAATAAGATGCTTTTGAGAATGATATTTCAAAAAGGTGGTATTTCTAAGCAAATTTATGCTGGGGAAAGTGTTCTTATAGTTTAGTGCTCAGAGATCAGTGGTATTTGGCTCCATATAAAGTACAGAGTATTAAGCTGTCTTAAAAATCTAACTGTGCAGTGGCCATTTTAAGAAAGATGGATTTGGCTAACAGCTTGATTATAAGTTAATATCTTAATGCTGAAGACACTTGTAATTTCATTGTTGACAGAATTAGGATGCAAGACTCTTTGTCATAAAGGTATCGATAGTGTTGTGGGAGGAATAGGTTTAAGACTTGTTTTCACAGCATGTGAATTAATTTATCTGAGCTCTAATATCTTTATGAAGCTAATGCTTCAACAGTTCTAGAATGTTATAGCGTCAGATGAGTTAATGGCTCTGAACATATGTATAAACTCTTAAATGCTAGTAGATATTGTTTGCTGTCATCTCCAGAAAGTCTTAGGTTGATTTTCTATCTTATATCTAAAGCTGGCAATAAAAATTTCCCTCACATTCAATCATCTGTTTTTTCCCCCAGGTAAACAGTAAATATAGTTTGCCAATGAGAGCGGTTGTATAAGACTAATCTCTCCTGACAATGATTATTATAAACCACAGAAAGAATTTTTAGAACTGTTTAGGACACTGGAAAACTCCAGCTCCAGGAGTAGGTTGGAACTGAAGGGGATTTGATTCTTTTTTTTTTTTTTAAAGATTTTTCTTATTTATTAGAGAGAGAGAGGTAGAGAGAGAGGTGGAGAGAGAAAGAATGCACACAGAGGGAAAGGGAGAAGCAGACTCCCTGCTGATCAGAGAGCCCAACGTGGGGCTTGATCCCAGGACCCTGAGATCATGACTTGAGCTGAAGGCAGATGTTTAACTGACTGAGCCACCCAGGTGCCCCAGGGGATTTGATTCTTGAATGGCTCATGACGAGTCTACATTTATGGCTTTTTACTTGAGGGTAGCCCTCAATCCATAATGGATAGCTAGAACTTAAGTAGAAAATTATAGTTTTATTTGCTTACAGTCTCAGTGGCTAGAGTTTAGGGTGGTCAGAGTGGGGTGGAATTTGAGGGTGAAAATCCAGGAAAAGAATGATCCACAGAGGAGGAAGCCCCCCAGATCTGAATATTAATTTGCCATGAATGTTTTACTGACCTCAGAACTCTGAAGATATAGCAGAGATTCCATGGAGCCTGTGGAAAATAACAGTTACAAGACGATAAAAGCTGGGAGAGATTTTATTTCCTGCCTGTATGAGGAGTGACATATTCAGAGTTTGAAACTCGAGGTTACAGCTCAGGCTTTCCGTTAGAACTACAGAAGGACCAGGCCTTAGAAGTAAAGACTTTGTTGCATGACGAAGGATTTGCCCTAAGACCAAAACTGAATCAGATTCACACTAACCCAGTATAAAACCAAGCCTCCACAAACTCAAGGGGGCTGAGAGGAAAAAGTCTATAGCATTCAGAAGAGAATAAAATCTAGGGTCTCTACAGTTTATCATTCACGATACTCATATTAGACATGTGAATAAACAGAACTTATGACACATAACTAACAGAAAAATTGGACAATATAGACAGACCCTCAAGATAATGTAGATGTTGAAATTAGCAGAGAGGACTCTAGAGCAGCTATTATTAATGTGTTGAAGGACTTAGCAAACAAGATAGTCATACTGAGTGACCACATGGTAAATCTCTGCAAAGAATGCAACCTATAAAAAATAAAACCAAATAGAAATTCTAATAGTGTAAGTACGATCTCTGAAATTATAAATTAACATATAAAAAGTTCATTGGATGGACTTAACAGCAGATTGAAGATGATAGAAGATAGGACCTGAAAACTTGAAGGCAGATTCATTGATACCACCTAATCTGAAATAGAGAAAATAATAAAGTTGAAAAAGAGGCCTCAGTGACCGAGGACACAAGGTCGAATATTCTTATATACCTCTAATTAATACTAAGTAGTCTAATATACATGTAATTGAAATCCAAGAAAGAATAAGGGAGAAAACAGGTTAAAAAAAAAAAAAAAAGTAATGGCCACAAACTTCCAAAATGTGGTGAAAGCACTAAGTCCTGATTCCAGAATACTGTGAATCCCTAGTAGGATAAATATAAAGACGAGCATATGCAGGCGTATCATAATCAAATGGCTGAAAACAGAAGATACATACAGAGAAAGTTAGGATCCAAGGAAAAGAAGACAGGTTACATGAAGAGCTGCAATACAAATGACAGCTGACTTTCCATCAGGAACAGTGGGAGGTCTGGAGACAATGGCATGTCATCTTTAGGATACTGTTGACCCTTGAACAACATGGGTTTGAACTGCATTGGTCCACTTAACAGATTTATCCGACAGATACAGTATAGTGCTGTAAATGTATTTTCTCTTATGATTTTCTTGGTAACATTTTCTTTTCTGTAGCTTTAAGAATACAGTATATAATACAATCACATACAAAATATGTGTTAATCAACTGTTAGTTGAATGTTACTGGTAAGGCTTCCAGGGAACAGTAGGTTAGTAGTAGTTTTTAGGGGAGTCAGAAGTTACATTTGGATTTTTGACTGTGCAGGGTGGGTGCCCCTCACACCCATGCTGTTCAAGGATCAATTGTACTGAAAGAAAAATGTCAATCCAGTAGGAGAATATCCTTCAAAAGTATAGGTAAAATAAAAACATTTTCAGAAAAAGTAAAATTAATAGAATCTCACCACCAGACCTCCTGCATTGTAAGAAATGCTAAAGAAAATTCTTCAGACTGAGGGAAATGACCCTTGATGAAAACTCATCTACAATAAGGGACAAGAGCACCAGCTATTAAAAATAGGCTAAATATAAAGGACTTTATTTTATTTCCTCTCAAATTTTTCTAAAGACATATGACTTCACATTTAAATGTAATGTACTTAGCTATAAAATATGTGATGCTGATAGTAAAAACATTAGAGGAAGTAAATGGAAATTATATGTTTCTCAAGAGTTACAGTGTTATCTCTAAGTAGTAAAGATGCCTATTTTTATCCCCAGAACAACCATGAGACTCTATTATAAAAAGATATAGCTAAGAACCCATTATAAGAATTAAAATGGAAGGGCATCTAGGTGGCTCAGTCAGTTGAGCATCCGACTCTTGGTTTTGACTTAGGTCATGATCTTGGGGTCATAGGATCAAGCCCCATGTTGGGCTCCATAGTCAGTGGGGAGTCTGCTTCTCTCCTCCTCCCTCTCCCTCTACTCCTCCCCCTGCTCTCTCTCTCTCTCAGGTAAATCTTAAAAAAAAATTAAAATGGAGGGATGCTTGGGTGGCTCAGTCACTTATGCGTCTGACTCTTGATTTTGGCTCAGGTCATGATCTCAGAGCCGTGAGATCAAGCCCTGTGTCCAGCTCCATTCCCAGTGTGGACCCTGCTTAAGATTCTCTCCTTCACCCTCTCCCTCTCCCTCTACCTCTCCCTCACTCCCAGTCACACTCTCTCTCTTAAAAAAAAAAAAAAAGAAGAATTAAAATGGATATTTAAAATATTTGGATAAGCTGAACAAAGGCAAGAAAGGAAGAACACAATAAACAGATGGAACAAATGGAAGGCAAATAGCAAATGGTAGACTTAAAACCCAATTATTGCAATAATTACAAAATATAAAAAATGTTCATTGTGCACAGAAACATGACACAAGCCTATATTGTCTAAAAGTGACACAATTTAAGTATAGTACTACAGACAGGTTAAAAGTAAAAGAGTGGGAAGAGATTTACTCTACAAACACTAAGAAAGCTGGTGTGGCTTCGTTAATAATCACACAAAGTAAGACTTTAAGACAAGCAGTATTTCCAGAGATAAAAAGGGACGTTTCATAATGATAATAGAGCCAACTAATCAGAAATAATAATAAATAATAAAGACTAGAAGTCGATATAATAGAAAGGTAAGCAATAGAAAAAAATGTTTCTTTGTAAAGATTAATAAAATTGATAAACTGATATGACTGGTTAAACTGATTAAGAAAAAAAGCTAAAGCACGAGTTATCAATATCAGGAGTAAAAGAATGCATCATTGCTATGGACATTATTAGGATAATGAGGGAATACTTTGAATGAGTTTATGCCAATAAATTCAACATCTTAGGTGAAATGGGAATATTGCTTGAAAGTCACAGCCCTACTAAAAACTGACACAAGGTAAAATGGAAAATCTGAATATCCCTGTATTTATTAAATAAATTGAATCGTTATTAGTAGCCTACCTGCAAAGCAAATCCAGGCCCAGATGGTTTCAGTGGTGAATTCTGTAAAATATTTAAGGAAGAAATAGTTCCAAGATTAAACAAAAGAAAACGGTGATGGAAGGAACACTTCCCACCTGGGGTTTTGAGGACAGCATAACTCTAATATGACCCAAGCTATTACAAGAACAAAAAACTCTAGATACTGATTGAAAGTATCCTTACAAAATAGTAGCAAATCAAAGCTAGTATAATAAAGTATAATAAATTTGTGGTCAAGTCAGTTATCTGAGGAAAGTCAGGTTATTTAGCATTTGAAAATTAATTCGTGCAGGTCACCATGTTCAAATTATTAAAAAAAGGAGGATCTATATAATTAACTCAATATATGCAGAGAAAGCATTTGACAGAATAACATTCATTTATGCCAAAACCTCCCAGCAAACTAGAAGAACACTTCCTGAACTCAGTAGAGGACAGGTATGAGAAAACCTGCGGCTAACTTTGTACCCAATGGTAAAAGCTGGAATGCTTTTCCTTACTATCAGCTACAAGGCAGAGATGTCCACTGTCACCATTTACAGTCATTCAAATTCATTCACATGGACAAGGTGATTCTAAAAGTTTTTACAGAGAAGTAAAGGACCTAGAATTGCCAAAACCATCTTGAAGAACGAAACTGGGAGAGTTTGCCTGATTTCAGGACTTAGTATAAAGCTAAAGTAATCAAAACATACTGGTAAGGACAGATAAATAAATCTGTGAAATAGAACAACAATGTGGATGTATCTCAAAAAACATGATTGAAAGAAGTTAAATGCAAGAGTACAGTCTCCATGATTCCATGTGATGTTCGTTAACATATAAAATAAGCTATGGGGACAGATATTCCATCATTGGTTGTCTATGGCAGTAGGGATTGACTGGAAAGAGAGGGGTAGTGGGAACTTTCTGGAATGATGGGAATGTTCTGATTTTTTATTAGGATGGTGGTTATAAGAGTACATATTTTTTAAAACTCTTAGAATGGTATACCTTGGATCTCTTCATTTTACTGTATACAAATTGTACCTAAAAATTGTTGACCTGCACCTTCTGTGAGCTCCTTCCATTATTTTCCTTTTCTGCATTGGCCAGTGACTAATTTAAATGCTGCTTCTGCATTGACACTTTTCCTAACAGCCTCCGTTGAAATAACTTTTGTCCTTGCTCCTACACTGTGCCAAAACCTCAGTCATAGCAATTAAATGTAATCCTCTTTTGTTTGATGATTGCTAGTGTATAAGCTCCTTGAAGCAAAGGATGTCTGCTAATCATGAAATCTCCCAAATCTGTAGGCCAGAGCTCTGGATAGGGAAGATTTTCAGAGTGACCAAAAAAAAAAAAAAAAAAAAAAAAAGAAGAAAAGAAAAAAAAAAGGATGTGTGTCTGTGTGTGCGTTATTTCTAGCACAATACTGTGCATTTTGTGGAGGTCATTGTATTTTGTCATGTAGTTGAAACCTACTTAACATCTGTGCAAAGCACAGTCACTTATTTAATATCACATCTTATTCTCTCGAAGTAAGTGTATTTTACTGCTTCTACTGTAGTCACAACACTCTAAATAAAATTTGGCCAAACTACCTGCCCGATACACCACTATCAAATCACTTTAAGGCATTTCCCCTACCTACACAGAGTTAATATTTTCTTATGTTTACATATTTGGCAAGATTTTTTAATAGTTACAGAATCATTCACCAGGTAACACAAAAGTTGCTCATTTGCTGATCATATTTTACCTGCTTTTTACTTGAAAGATTCCAACTGGGACATACTGATTTTTTTTTTCTTATGTACTTTCAGCCTTGTTCTCATGTTTACTCTCTTGCTGCCATCAGATTATCAAATATGTCAGTCTTCAATATTGCTGTTCTATGGGGTCCTTGAAGGCAGAGGGAAACTAATTTACCAGCCTGGGATCTCAATTTATTCTTTTAATTTCTTATCTGTTAAAATGGAGTTGCGAGTCATGCACTAAAATTGAAAAATATGTTAGGTGAGTTGTAATTATAGCAGGTGGCTAAATTCAGTGTCACCCTTTTTCATCTAAAACTTGGCATTAAGTAGAAACATACTACGTAAATTATAGTTTTTTTTTAAGATTTTATTTATCAGAGAGCGTGCACGTGTGCACAAGCAGGGGGCATGGCAGGCAGAGGGAGAAGCAGGCTCCCCACTGAGCAAGGAGCCAGATGCAGGGCTTGATTCTAGGAACCTAGGATCGTGACCTGAGCTGAAGGCAGACGCTAAACTGACCGAGCCATCCAGGCCTCCCCATAAATTATTATAATTTATATTTGGTGATTGTCAGGTAAATGTCTTGTGGTTGGTATATGATGGTGATCATTTCTTTTGTAAATCCAAGAATAGAGATCTTTTAGTAAATGCATAACTCATATGATTATTAAGTATATGAGAAGAACATGAAAAAAATTCTCAAAATCCATGGGAACATTGAACAATGAAGTCAGGTAGCTGAAGATGTAGGACTGAAGGAACAGTGTTCTTGAATGTGGTTAGAAAGGGTTGGGTTTTGCCTTTTTTAAGGGGAAAACATTTCATTACCCTAAACAAGGTAAATGATATATATTGGAAAGTTCCAGCTTGGCGGATGTTTTTTGATATCTCTGGTTTAAGTGCATTCATGATGCTTAATGATTGGTGTAGACTTTGGCACTTGATGTACATTAAGGTGATGTTTGCAGGGTAAACATCTCAGAATAACAGCTCAGATAGATCATAGGAATTCAGCCTTATCATTCCAAGTAATACAGTAAATCATTAGGTAACACTTTCGAAGAATTTACTGATTCTAACTGCTGACCCTTTTTATTTTCAACTAACTGTTTCGGGAAAAAATGGTTTAGAGTTTATTTCACAGTCTATGTAAAAGGATGCCAGTTGGAAACTGTCAAGTTTTGAAGAATAAGGCTTAGTATCTTAATATTTATGATATACTTTTTTGTGCTGTTCAGAAAGGGCTAACATGAACACGATTTGTAAATCAATAGGAAATAGATATAAACAGAGTGCAAGCTACAAGACAGAGGATGGAAATGAAACTATTAGAATGATACCGTTTGTCACTTGATTTTTTTCCAGTGTATTATAAGACAGTATTGGATATTAAGGAATATTGCTAAAAATCCTTACCATACAAGGGACAAACTTCAGAGATTATCACTGAACTAATCTGTGTTTTGAAAAATAGCAAGATTCTCTGTGATGAGAATATAAGGTAGAGATTTGGTTGAAAAATACATTTAGCAATGTGAGGTTGGGAGACAAGTAAGGAAGTGATTATTGAACTGCACCTTAATGCTCTCATGGCCTGTTGGGATAATTGGCTAACTGACTGCAGTCTCCAAAAAAACCTTTATACACTTCTCAGAGTGAAGTGTCCTTCCTTAGTAGAACTCAAGAGCTATAAAAACAATTGCATACAATTTGCTTTAAATATAACGTATTGTAATACAGCTTTCTTAGCTATGATTGTTTTTCTACAATAACTTGACTTATAATTAAAACCATAAATCATACAGCTCTCCTATTGTAACACATTGGGAACTTAAGAAAGAACAGAGAGGAGAAGAGACATAAACAGCATGTGGATGCAAGATACAATTCTTCACTCTTGCACAATTCCTTTTGGAAGGGGAGAGGCTTGGAGAGGCCTTGGGGAAGCAGAGATTGAAAAACAAAATGTAGTGGAAAGCAATGTTTGATCTACCACATCCCTCGTGTAAAATATTTTAGAAGGATCAAATCAAATTGGTGTTTTTTTTTCTTTTTGCTCCCAGTCATCTTTTCTTTTAATAATAATTTTTTATTATGTTATGTTAGTCACCATAGAGTATATCCTTCGTTTTTGATGTAGTGTTCCATGATTCATTATTTGCATATAACACCCAGTGCACCATGCAATATATGCCCTCCTTAATACCCATCACCGGCCTATCCCAGTCCCCCACCTTCCTCCCCTCTGAAGCCCTCAGTTTGTTTCCTGGAGTCCACATAGTCTCTCATGCTTCATTCCCCCTTCTGTTTACCCCCCCTTCATTCTTCCCTTCCTTCTCCTACCGATCTTCCTATTTCTTATGTTCCATAAATGAGTGAAACCATATGATAATTGTCTTTCTCTGCTTGACTTATTTCACTTAGCGTAATCTCCTCCAGTCCCATCCATGTTGCTGCAAATGTTGGGTAATCATTCTTTCTGATGGCTGAGTAATATTCCATTGTATATATGGACCACATCTTCTTTATCCATTCGTCTGTTGATGGGCATCTCGGCTCCTTCCACAATTTAGCTATTGTGGACATTGCTGCTGTGAACATTGGGGTACATATGGCCCTTCTCTTCACTACGTCTGTATCTTTGGGGTAAATACCCAGTAGTGCAATTGCTGTCATCTTTTAAACTATCTCCTGCCATGTTACCTATATTTTTCCTACACGAAAATGTGTATGTTAAAAATGAAATTCAAATTCAGTTTGGCCCAGCATTCAAGCAGTACAAGTTTGCCCATACAAATGAGATATTTTCTTTTAATTAATAGTTGATAATTTTCATAGTAAAACTCTGGTGTCGGGAATAATAATAGATTCCATTTGCCACCAGCAGGTCTGTGTTTTCCCTTCCCATGGGTCCCTTTGTGTCAGGTACTGTGCTCCATATGACTGGGGGCACTGCTCCCAGGCAACCCCTTTGCCTTGTTATCCTGCAGTGCTTTAATATATTTAACAGAGGTGAGTGAACAATAAAGCTTACAAAGTTTATCCTCAAAAGTCTTTAAACATGAGGTTAAGATAAATTCTGTCTTCTATGATTTCTGCAGAATTAAATTAACTAATCATTAAACATTTATTATAGCTTGTCTTACAGTAAACATTGGGAGCCAGATTGCCTAGATATTATTTTATTTTATTTCTAAATTTTTAAAAAGATTTGTTTATTTTAGAAAGAGAGAGTGGAGTCAGAAGGCAGGGGGAGGGGGAGAGAATCTCAAGCAGACTCCCTGCTGAGCATGGAGCCCGACACAGGGCTTGACCCCAGGACCCTGAGATCATGACCTGAGCTGAAATCAAGAGCCAGATGCTTAACTGACTGAGCCACCCCGGTGACCCAAGAGTACCTAGATTTTAATACTAGTTCCACAGCATACTAGTTCTATATCCATTTATAGCTGGTTTGTCTTTAAAATGGGGACAATAATGATACCCACTTTATAGGGTCATTGTGAAGACAGACTGACTAATGTTTCTTAAGCCCTTTGAGCAGTGCTTGGCACATAGTAACTAGTGCTGTGTACTAGCTCTTACTATTGCTGCTCAGTGGGTGCATGTCTAAGCTACATTCAAGTAGTTTTTTTAATGTATTGGAACATAATCATCACCCTGTGGAACTACTAGAGAATAAGTAATATGTTCATCATGTTATCAGTAGACCATCTTATCAGATAACCATTTTGTTATCAAAGAAGTGGGGCAGTTATGAACTACACAGTTCTGTGTCTTAAATGGCCATCTATGAGAGGATACTTTCCTTCAGTTTTGTAGGTGAGAGCAGTATGATTCTTTTAAAACAAGAATGGTGGCAATTATGGATTCAAGGCAGGACCTATTTGGTTGTATGTGGGGTACCACCAGGGGAAGGGCTGTCTCCTGGGAATGCTGGATATTTGATTCACAGAGCTTCAGTTCTTGGCACTGGGACGAAGGCTTAACCTGAGGTGAAAGAGCTGGGCTTGCCTCCTTTGGTGATTGCTGTACCAGCCACACCATTGGAAAGCATTGCTCACCATCTGAGGGCCCATCCTTAGTTTACTGTTAGGCAGGTACTGATGTGGCTAGTTGGACCAGAAAATAGCTCATTTGTTACCTTCAGTTGAGAAAGTTTAAAAAGATATCTCTGTGAATGATGAGGATGCCACAGAAGAGTCTAAAGGATTTTAGAATTCCTGAAAGGTTGGCATTTTTGTTCTAGTCAACCTGCTTTCCCTTTCTGTCAGCTTGGTGGGCCCCCAGAAGATAAATAGCTTTTGCCTTATAGTATGGACCTTGGGTGCTTCCTGTTCACGTTCACCCCTTGGGTTTTTAAAAACACTTAGATCAGTGGTTCTCAGCCCTGACTGCACATTAGCACCACCTGGGGAGCTTTTAATAAAATAGAATTTCCTGGGCCTGGAGCCCAGACCAATTAATCAAAATCCTGCGTGGGTAGGGCCTGGACATTGGTATGCTTAAAAGTCTCCCTCCTCCCATTCTAATGTGAAGCTAGAGCTTAGAACCCTTGATTTAACTTATAATAATGACATCTCCCATATCCATAGGTAAAACTTTTGGGGGGGGGGACTAGGATTAAAATCTAGGCACTCTTAGGTCACCTGGGTGGCTCAGTCAGTTAAGCACCTGGCTCTTGATTTCGGCTTAGGTCATGATCTCAGGGTCCTGGGGTCAAGCCCCGTGCCCTGGTTTATCAGTAGACTTTCTTATTAGTATATTTTTTGTCACTCACGTGGTTCCTGATTTCCTTGGATTTTTGAGGACTCAAGGTGAGTCCAAATACATACTGCCTTAACTAATCCTATAGAGTTCTTGCTCTTTTAGTCTCATGATAAAATTTTCATCAGTAACACAGCAAAGCAATCTCTTTAGTTTTTCTCCTGTTCTCCAATCCGCACATCATCAGAGCAACAGTTTTTCCTCAAGAAAGTAATTGGTTAGTTCTACCTACTGACTTTTGGGTGGATGATACAGCCGAGATAGGTAAGTTGCATTGAATTGATAGGTGAGGAAGTCAGGAAGGTAAAAACATTTTTTTTGGTGAGTGCCTTCTCCATTCTAGGTATCAATTGTATGGTTTCACTTAATTCTCTCAGCGGTCCTATGAAATAGACGCTGTCACCTGTGCATTAAAATATTAAATAACTTGACCAGGGTTTTGTGGTTAGTATGCCTGGGTCTGTTCCTATGCTCTTTCCATCATAAACCACAGCTACCTCACATCTTAATGTATTTGATCTCTACAGAGCCTTGGAAATTTATTATTATCAAAATACTTTTATCATTGTTTGGGAGGAATAAAATGTTTTCTACCCTTCAGAGTTCCTCTGCCTGGTCTAAGAATTAAATTGACATGAGATCACTTAACAAGAGACAAACAGATAACAGTTTAATGACATGTATACTTCGTGTATAAGTGGGAGAGATCCACATAAAACTGACTAACTCCCCAAAATGGCCAAAGCCATCAACATCTTCATCTAAAGACAAAAGAAAATGTTGGGGATGGAGAGTCAGTTAAGACAGGTTACCAGGAAAAGCTCAGTGAATAAGGGTAAGGTTGTGATACAGATGTAAGTTTTGCCTTCTTTGATAAGAGTTCTGAAGACTGAGTCATCGCCCTCTTCCCCCTGGAGGGAGACACCCTTACAAATGGACGTTTCCCTTGTAAACGTAAATGCCTCTTACAAAAGGGTAACTTTTATTTGGTTTTCAGAGCTTTTCCTGTGTTTGTAGTTTCTTAAAGATAATCAGCCTAAAATAATCCTTATGCCAGAGAGACTCATTTTGGGGTGGGAAATTCTTTACATCATGTAAGGTAATCAAAATATAGTAAAATAAGCTTTGTTTTACTTCTAGAAGAGAAGCATTAGGACGTAAATGTATAAAAAAATCATGTTTGATTTTGCCTAGTCTCTGGAACCGAGCTTCAGTAACCTTAAAGGCTGGCGGTTGAGAGCCACCCGCCTTAGAGTTAGGGCATTGAATTGTTTATTCCAGACCTAGACTCTTGGATTTTAAAGGATTGGAGGGCTGAAGTAGTCTGTCTTCTATAGCTTGCTTTAGAAACGTAAGCTAATATGTATGTTTGCAATTTTCTTTTTATCTTTCCCTTCTCTTCTCCTTTTTTTTTTTTTTTTTTTTTTTTAGTTTTTAGAAATACCGTGTCCTGGGATTAAATAGTGAGCAATAAAGTGCACAGTATTATTTCAGTGCTGCTTTGAAGTACTCCGTGCAGCCCTTTAATCTTAATTCATCACTAAGGGGGTTTGGAGAACAGAAGGAAAGATCATGAAAGATGTAGAGAAATGACACATAGGCTCCCATTTTTAGGATTTTTAAAGTTTATTTCCTAATCCAGTATATTTCGTATTTGCCTTTTATCACTTTTCTTTTACATAATTGGCAGTAATTGTGAATGCAATTGTGTATAACCTTTTTCTTCAAGAAAACACAAGTGAATAAAAATGTCATTCATTTACAGCAATAAAACATACATTAAAGTAACACATTTGGTTGTGCCAGTTAACATCTTAAGAGGAAGCTGCCACAAGCATGCATTTGTGTGAGCCAGTCTCAGCTCTCATCTGGTTTTCAGATGAGACATCTTCAGAAAAGGTCTGATTATATCTGGAATAACAAACGGTTTAATTGGAAGGAATTACCTTGCAACTAAGTTTGCAGAGCTAAATGACCCGGAAGAATTGCTGCATGAACCACAGTGCTATGCAAATGTGAAGTCTGCTTAGTGTCTGTCTAGCTAATGCAGAAAGTGTACATGTACAGCTGCTTTTGTATCATTTCTTAGACTATTAAGTGCCTACTGTGTGCAAGATATTTTATTAGGTGCTTTGTCAAATACAAAGTTAAATACACAATCAAGTGAGACAGGTATGTAATATAATACAAGGTATAATGACATAAATGGAGGTTAAAACACTGTGTTCTGTAGGTTAGCAGAGGGAGGAATGATTAAGTATTGGTATAATTGTCACAGCCCATGGATTAAAGCAGTAAACACTTTCAATAAGATTTAATACTGTAAGCCAAATGATTCATTTAGTCATAAAAACTTTGTTTACTTTAAAAAATCTTATTTTTTCTGTTTCCCTGTGTATTTTTAGCTGCTGTTTGGAGGGAGATGGCTCTTTTTATTTTGTTTTGTTTTGGTTCAAGTTTTCATTTAAATTCCAGTTAACATATAGTATAATATTAGTTTCAGGGCTAGCATTTAATGATTACATAGAATACCCAGTGCTCATCACAACAGGTGCCCTCCTAAATACCCACCACCCATTTAGCCCATCCCTGCCTGCTTCCCCCACTGCCTGCCTCCCTTCCAGCAGCCCTCAGTATGTTCTCTACAGTTAAGAGTTTGTTTTATGGTTTGCCTCTCTCTTTTTTTACAATTATGTTCATCTGATTCATTTCTTAAATTCCACACATGAGTGAAATCATATGGTATTTGTCTTTCTCTGACTGATTTCGCTTAGCATAATATACTCTAGTTCCATCCGTGTCATTGCAAATGGTGAGATTTCATTCTTTTTTATGGCTGAATAGTATTCCATTGTATATATTTTCCACAGCTTCTTAATCCATTCATCATCAGTCAGTGGGACATTTTGGTTTTTCCATAATTTGGCTATTGTTGATAGTGCTGCTATAAACATCAGGATACATGTGTTCCTTTAAGCCAGTATTTTATTTATTTATTTATTTTTATCCTTAGGTAAATACCTGGTAGTGCATTTGCTGGGTCGTGGGGTAGTTCTATTTTTAACTTTTTAAGGAACCTCCATACTGTTTTCCACAGTGGCTGTACCAGTTTGCATTCCCACGAAGAGTGGAAGAGATGTCCCCTTTCTCTGCATCCTCACCAACATCTCGTTTCCTGTGTTAATTTTAGCTATTCTGACAGGTGTGAGGTGATATCTCATTATAGTTTTGATTTGTAGTTCCCTGATGATGAGTGATGTAGGGGGCATCTTTTCATGTGTCTGTTGGCCATCTGTATGTCTTCTTTGGAAAAATGTCTATTCATGTCTTCTGCCCATTTCTTAACTGGATTACTTTTTAGGTGTTGAGTTTGATAAGTTCTTTATAGATTTTGGATACTAAACCTTTATCAGGTATGTCATTTGCAAATATCTTGGAGTGAGAGGTAGTCTTAACACCTATGTGACAATTGTATTTTTTTTTCCTGCTGTTTTGGAATTAAAATGAATTTGTTTGAAAAGTATTGGACTTAGTTCACAAGTTGTATGTCTGGAGGCTTCAAGGCTGCTCACTCTGTTTTGGATTTAACATAGCTTAAAAGTTGGAATAGCTTTGAAAAGTGTATTGAGTCGAGTGGCTTCTAATTGAGTTATGAATATCAGTGAGTATGGTTGTTAATGTAATCACAGATGGCTTTCCGAGCTCTGCCATCATAAATCTGCCATGGAACATACCCAGGGAATTTGGATCAACAGAAAATATAAAAGCGTCCTAGATCCACAGAAGTTTCCATTCGAAAGCGACCTCGCAGTTTATCTAATCTAGCGGCAGGTAGAATCGTGTGAGTGAAGGCGCGAGCCACGGCACGGGGGAGCACCTGCAGGTTATGTAGGTGGGAAGGGCTCTTCCCCAGCATATGTGAAGAACTCCTGCAAATCAACGAAGACACTGACAGATCAATAGAAAAACAGGCAGAATTCAATTCAGAGAGATGGAGGCCTAACATCAAAGAGATGTTAGGAGATCATTCCAGTGGTCAGAATAATTTTGGAGAGAGCTTTGATATTGATGTACTCATATTAGTGTTTTTGTTATTTCTCTGATGGATTTAAAATTATATGCTTATTTACTATATTTCTATCATTTTAATAATGATTATTTGCTTCTAACTATCTTTTTTCTGCTCCGGGCTTCTTAGTTAATGAGGGTGAACGTGATGCTTGATAGCAAAATGAAATCATCACTGATCATTCACACAGCACTAACATAAATAGTTTGGGGCATTTATTTTAATGAAAAATATAGGTTTTTAAACAGATTACCAGAGTTTTGTCTCAGCCTCATTTTCTGTTGTAAAATACAGAATTATATGTATTAGTATTAGAAAGGGATGGTGATGATGGTGTTTGCATGATGTGTGTGGTACAGAATGTATATATATAAGTATTTTGACTTTTGCCCCTTTTTATTGTAATTTGAGAGAGAAGACTCAGATTTTTCTCATTTTTTTAGTTTCTCACTGCAGCATAAAAATATTCTTTTTTCTGTTCACACACACACACAAAGGGAAAATCATTCTAATTTAATATTAGATACTGTTCCCAATGTGGGAACACAGACCTTTTATTCATACTCTGTGCTAATAACTCCCGATTTTACAATAATATATGGATTTCTTATTGCAGGTACATGTTGGGACTTGCAGCAATTCCAGCAGTTATACAATTTTTTGGCTTTCTGTTTTTACCTGAAAGCCCTCGATGGCTGATTCAGAAAGGACAGACTCAGAAGGCCCGTAGAATTTTATCTCAAATGCGTGGTAACCAGACCATTGATGAGGAATATGATAGCATCAAAAACAACATTGAAGAAGAGGAAAAGGAGGTTGGCTCAGGTATGTGGATTTTGTACTTATACGAATTTTAAAACTACATAGTGGTTTTATTTAGAAACTGTTTCTTTTGCTATTATTTAATCTCTCTAAATGGTGTAGCAATTTTATGTACATAACCAAATCAAAATAAATATATTTTAATTCAGTTTTAAAAGTAATATAATGTTATAAAAGAAAAACCATCCCTATTATAACCACTATCTTCACATAATTACTATTTTTATTTTTTTAGAGTCTCTTTTATTCTTTCCAAATTGGATATACTTGACATGGTTGTCATCATTTTGTGTGTAGGGGGTAATTTTTGAGTATAGGTATATTTTATATATAAAGAAATATGTGCATATTGACCTTCCATATTAACCAAAAAGTCATAGTGTGAACAATTGTTAAGATAAATCACGTTAGTAAAACTAAATACCTTGTTTACATGTGTCACATTAATTTCCAGTCGGTTTTTATAAAGAATAAGAGTATCTTCAGATCCTAGTTTTGGAATCATTTTGTGTTTCCCTGTTTTCATTAAAATGTTTAATTGTCTCATTAAAATTTCACCATGTCAGAAAACCAAAAAAAGTTTCTAGTCCATTTACGTTGACGAATTTCTTTTCAGAGAAGAAATCGTGTAGGGTTTTGCAAAATCTCAGGCAGGATCTCTAGTGTTGACGGTCTGATTTGGGTGAGTGATTTGCAGGACGTACATGATGTGAGGCACACATTTTATTATAATACATTTCTCAACAATAACCGTTACCCTGCTCGAGTCACAATTCCCAAATGTATCATTTTCTCCCAACCTTCCTTTTGCCCCTGCATTAATTGGTAGCCCAAGTGGAAATACTGACTTGTGTTAGTCAAATTATTTTTTATACTCGAGAAAATGCAAACACCCACACTCATATATGGAGGTAGGTCACACAGGTCTTGGAAGGTGTGTTCACTCACCTTCTCCTGCCATTCTTTTTGGTGGAGCTGAAGGTTGTGCTTTCCTGAAACAGAATAAACACCGTGCAGAAGCTGGTCACCGTGTTAGCCACTCCTGATTACTCACGATTATATATATGCAATACTGTAGCGCGGTGTTATTTTCTTGCTCAGGTCAAAGCCCCAGTGAACTGTGAGCTGAATCCAGGTCAAGGTCATTTCTAACAAACAAGTTTGTGAGCGCGTACCATGTGCCTGGCACTGTTAGCATTTCCAGAGTAAGATGCTAGTGAGAGTATTAAAGAGAGTTTTGCTTTTAACAAAGTAATTCACCTTTACTTAGTTGAACATTGTGTTAATTTAAAAATACTATTTTAAGTGTTCATTTAAATGACAAATAACTTTATGTATGCTCCTGTCTGAATTTCTCTCGGTTGTGGCTTGCATGAAATATGAGCTTGTTTTTGTAGTAATCAGCACGCTTGAAGCTCATGTACTAATAATGTGTGAGTGGAAAACCTTTTCAGGTTATTAGGTTATATTAAATACTGTTTGGAACATAAGGTTTTATTATGTAAAGCGTAAGACAACAACTTCATAAAAAAAGCCTTCCTATTTAGGGGTAGGGATACCACTGATTGTACTGTAAAGCATTGCCTATGTACCTTCGTTTTGACTACTTAAAAATGTCTCTGACTGGTGTAGCCATGCAGCCGTTGACAGTGCACACACACTATTTGAGTTTCATGATGATTTGGGATGGAGAACCAAGTTTTTAAAGAAACCTGAGTTACTTAAGATTGTAATTATCTGCATCTGCTTTAGTTTTTATGAGAAGTGTTTTGGAGTTAAATAGCACTTTTTTTGGGTAAAGATAAAATATTGCTTTATATACACATTTGGCACAGGGTTTTAAAAAATACTGTGTTACCCATTGAATCCTAATAACATTTGTCCCATGCTTGGGTAAATATCTTAAACTTTGCAACTAATAGGACTTACAATTTACCCATTTCTCGATTGATATTATTTGCGTACTATCACCTTGCTTAGTTTTAAAATTAATCTCATGTTCTTTTTTCAAAGTACAGAATAGCATTATGGCATGAATTCACAAGGCAGATTTGCCAGTGTTAAATAGCAAGTAATTTGGGGGCCTCACTTTTACGATTGAGAAATTTGATCGAGGTAAAACCTGTTCTGCACACGTGTGAATTTTATTTCGGCATTGTCACATCCAAGAGCGACACTCTGTCAGTTTAGCTGGAAAATAGAGACCAGTGTTGTCTTAACAACAGGGTCCTGGCCCTCAGTCACTCTACATTCAGAAGTGATAGGGACATATATGAAGAAACAGCTAATTTCAAAATAATAAAAATGTCCTGGCCCAGAGAAGACAAGTCAGCCATTGTGTTGCAGGGTAAGAGAGTAGCCTGGGTTCACCTGTCCGTGGATCCTGACACGGTAGATTTTGAGCCCCAGCTTCAAGCCTGGGAACTCGGGGGAGTGGAGCACAGCTGCCTGGAGGGAGGAACTTTGGGCCAGCCCCTGCAGAATACTCAAGATATTTCAGGAGGTTAGAAAGAAGTTGTGCATGACCCTTGTTTCTTCTGGGGAGAAATATTTTATCATCAGACATGGTGGCTTAGTTACCTGCTACCTGCCGGTGAGCTGAGTAAATCGGTCTGATTCCACATCAGTCCCCATGTCCTTCTCTGGGAGTTTCCAGCGGATTTGTAATGTGTGACTGTTAGGTACTTGCTTATGTGATCCTTCTCTTTTTGTAGGATTTTTTATCTTGGTCCCTGGAGTTTAAGATTGATGTCTTTGAGGAAAATAGGCATATTTACCAAAGTATGTATTAATTAAATTATTTTTTGGATGTGTCAGAGATCGGTGCATATGGGATTTACTTCTCCTGGCTTCAGACACACTTTGTGATTTTCTCTAGTGAATATGGTGGCTCTCTGGCCGTGGCAGCAGCAGACGTGAGGCTCCCAGGCCACGCTGTGGAACAGCGTTGGATTGTAATGGTGTTCTATCTGTTCTGCACATGGCACAAATGTCAGCCTCCTTAGCATGTGATTTCTCCACTATAGTGAGCTAAAATAAAAGGACAATTGATGGGAAAAGAAGCAAACAATTGATTTTCACGTGGATTCGACGCTGTTCATACTTCCTGCAGGACTAATAAAGTGAGACTGGAGGTACCAGCAGCTGGGTTTGGAGAGCTCCCTGGCATGGGATACAAGGGAAATGAAAGACGAGTCCTGTCTCTACCCCTAGTGTATAATCCTGAAAAAATTTTCTAAGAGTTGCTGAACCTCAGTTTCTTTTAGAGTTTAAAAAATCTGTGAGAAATGTCTGCTTTTTAATTTTTAAATACTCTGCAGCAGCCTTTCATTCCAAAATATTTATTGAGTGACACTCAAGAGAATTGGGAATGTGGCAATCAATAAGACAAGGTTCTGGTCCATTCTGTTGGGAGGACATACAGATGATAAAAAGTAAACATTGCTGGATAACTACAAATTGTAGTAATGGCTTTAAAGGGAACAAACAAGATGAGGACATTTATAGAGGGCTTGCAGGGGAGTGGTGAGGAAAGGCTTCTTGGAGGAGGTGAGTGTAAAGGCTGAGAAAGAATCAGCAGAGGAGAGCACTGAAGGGATGAGTATTCCAAGCAGAGGGAACAGCAAGTACAAAATCCTATGTATCACTAAGTGGACCAGATTAATTTTCTTGTGGGTTGTGATAATCGTTATGAAATGTACATGTGCCAGATTTTTAAGGCATTGCAGCCAGAACTAACTATTCGTCTTTATTTAGGTCAGGTTGCCAAGCCTGTGCTTTGACTTAGTAGGGACACACTTACCACTTCTAGAATTCAAAACAAATTTGAGTACAAAGTAATACACATGATCACTTCCATCATTTTGTTGCTTATTCCTTACAGATCATTGCCTTAGTTTATTTCATGCCTCGTGGATGTGTACTAGGGTCATAATTTTCATCTGCAGCAGAGGTAGAAACTGGAGAGCCCCCTCGGTAGTTGCATAAGGCAGTGATTCTCAGACTTTTCTACTTAGCTTCAATGGTGCGCGGAGAGAGGCAGGCCTTTTGGGGCCTGGGTTCCATAGCAAAAGGCAACTGCAGTAGGCCCAACATTTATTTGAATTTTTCTGCTTTATCCTAGAAATTAATAAAAGTTGGTGTTTTGTTTCATAATATACCTGTTTACTTAACTTTGGAAGTGTGTTTCCTAGATATCTAGTGTTTATTCATTGGCTTTTACAGTGTTCCATCACTCTGTCATGTACAGTCCCTGGGACGTGCACCCTTCAGTGAACTTAAAGCCTTTGGAGCTCCTCTCTGGGGCAAATCCATGAGGTCCATGAAGTGGGGTAGGAAAAGTTGGAGCTGCCATATTGTCAGAAGCAGGTGGCCATCTCTTAATTTACCAGACATCTAGAAGAAGAGAGAGTCTTTGTCAGGAGCTTTGGTTTATGACGGCAATTGTCTCACAACAAGAAAAGGAGAATTGGTCAACAAAAGAGACAGCACTCCTCTGAAGGCAATCTGAGGAAAGGATCTAGAAATGAAATTTGTGTACTCATAAGCTTTATACCATCTCATTTGAAAGCCCTAATGACTTCTTCATTTTTCTTTTTTTAATTGATACATAGTTGACATACAACATTGTATAAATTTCAGGTGTGCGACATAATGATTCAGCATGTGTAGAATTACAAAACCATCTCCACAGTGTCTCATTAATATGCATCACCGCACATAGTTAAAAAAATTTTTTTTTTTTCTTGACGTCTTCAATTTCTTATCCTGCACCAGAGAGCAAGAAATAGATTCCTGGGATGAGGTGAAAGGAGAGCAAAGGCTGCCGCCCATCCGTCCAAGCAGACGCCCTACAGGCAGGGGATTAGGGAAAGTCTCACATTTCTGCACCATTGCAGCCACTCCCTTCTCCACTCTGCCCTGGGGGGTTAAGGCAGGATCCCTGGGAGGAAATGTAAACAAGGCTTTCTCTCCCTGAGAAACGTGCACAGATTGTTGAAGAACCAATACGAAAAACCAGAGAAGTAAAAAAAAGCAGTGTTTTGGGAGACAAGTTGTCTGGGCAGCTTCGTTCAACAGCAGATGGAGTAAAAGCGGCAAAGCAGGGGAGAAACTGAGGGCACATCTCTGGGCCGTGGAGAGCTGCCTCCTGCTAGTCTGTTTGTTTATAGCATGGGGTCAGTCCGGGGAACTTAAAAATGCATATGCCCTTTTCTTTTGTAAAGGAAAATAGCATTTTCGTGCATCCTGTCTTAAAAAATTATATATAAGTCTTTTTTAGAATTAATATTACCTAGATCACTGAGGTCATAGATGCTTCCAAAATAAATTTATTGAACAGAAGACTATCAGTGAGAACGTTGGCCTTGCCCTTCGGTCACTCAAATCTTAATCTGCATAAGTGAGAAGTAGCAACCCAGAGGCACTATCAGATGCTTCAGACAAATTAGATTCAGGCCCACTGGTTGCTGTTATCGGGAGAGTGTTCAGGTTACCCACGCACAGCGTATAATCTCGCAAAAACATTCATGCCAACAAGATTTGCGTTGTTTAATTTTATCAGCTCATCAGCCGGGCAGATGTGGCTCTGTGTTTTGCCTTTGTCAGGTAGTTCAGTCTCCAGCGTGAAAAGGAAGACCGTTGTAGGGAGGGGAGTTTATTCAAGACCCTCCTGTGAGTTCAGTTTAAAACCTGTTTTGATTTACGTCCAGCTCTCTGGGGGTCACGTCTGTCGTACAGGAAGGGACAGCTGCATCTCTCTCTTTTTTCCCTGCAGTGATCTTGCCGTTAGGTCATCAAGTCTTATCTCCTCATAAGTCATTTCTTTTCCTGTGAATTGATATTGCCTGTGGCCATTTTGACAAATCATGTTCTGCAGAGAGGTCAGAGAGGGTAGATATTTATCATATCCTGATAGAAATCCTCCCAAAAATTTCTTTAGAAATCTGATTGCAGCATAATAACATTGCAGTAGGTTGCTCATAGCGGTAGACATCTGCTGCACTTTGAGGGAAGTGGTCATTTCCCCCAGTATTTCTGGTAGTTTTGCTTAGATTTTCTTCATGTCGTTCTATACCCAGACTAATGCAAGTATGTTATTTACTGGATGAACTTGAAATAGATATTGACAAATTGTTTCTCAGGATGACCCCCAGTTTTATGTATATAGGCAAGGAAAACATTTCTGGATCTAATATTCTCAAGGTGGTTGTAAAATTGCTAAAATTGTCCAGATGTGAGGCTACTATACATCTCTCCTATGGTAAACAGATTAAAACAAAAGGTCAAGTAAAAAGCTGCTTTAATTCTCTATCCTTGTGTTAACAAGCTGTAAGCTGGACTATTAAAACAATAAACAATTCTGTTCAGTTTCTAGTAAAACTTATTTTTTTAAGTATGATGACTTATTTAAAAGAAATTCTACTTAATTCAACATGGTTTTAAATAAGGGTTGCCTTCGATTTTCTGAACCCCAGAGGAATTTAAAAATCTTACGCAGAATTGGAATAGCTCTTAGATTGTACATTATAATGTCACTGATTCACCTTTTATGTGGGATAAAGAATAGCACAGAGATTTTTCCATTCAACCTACTTATGGGGGAAGGAAACGTTTTTCAGATTACCTATAGGCTTTCAAGCCATTTTCCTTGATTTATATTGAAAATCCAGATTGTTTTATAAGTTGGAAGGTAATACTTGAAGGCTCATCTTTCTGCTTTCTTACTAAGACGTACTTAAATCCGTATTTCATTTAAAAAGAATCCATGCCGAAGGAATTTTGACTGCCTCAGAGTTTTCTTTCTCCCCCAACATGTTGTGAAGTTCATCCTGTTTTTTAATGTTCTGTATTTAATACAGTCAAGCAGAAGGGAAAGACCCACCTAGGTAGATATTTCAAAAAGAATGTAGTTTCTTAGTTGCTGCTTCAGGGCAGTTCATTTCCAGCTTAAACAGTGATCCATCATTCAGCACAGGTGCTAGTCTGCTTTGTAAATAAAACCATAGTCTGGGCATTTTTTTTTTTCTTCTTGTGATAAGACAAATCACTGTACCCTTTAACAGTTACCTCATCTTTGGAGAAGGTGAGAGGAAGATCCTGAAGAAAACGCAGTTTTTCCATCTCAAAGTGGAGGGCATATGTTGGGACTTTTTAGTGGTAACGAGACTATTCCATTGATGGGCTTTAGAATCAGAATATTAATAGCCATGTCATGTGCTATCTAAAGAAGCATGCCTGTTTACACATGTCAGGAGAGATCTTCTAGTATGTTTCTCAAAAACCAAAGGAAGGGGCACCTGGGTGGTGCGGTGGCTTAAGCGTCCAACTCTTGGTTTCAGTTCAGGCCCTGAACTCAGGGTTGTGAGTTCGAGCCATGAGTTAGGCTCCTTCCTCACCAGAAAGTCTGCTTGAGACACTCTCTTCTCCCTCTGCCTTCCCACTGCTCCAGCCCTATCCGTCCCCCTCTCTCTCTCTCTCTAATAAATAAGTCTTAAACAAAAAAAACCCCCAAAAACAAGAGTCACTCTTATCTTTTTTCAAATATTTTAAATTCACTTTATATTTGGGAGATAAAGTGATCAAATAACATTATTTTTCTCCTTCCTTTACCACTCTACCGTAGGCCCTCTAACTCCTCCGGTCTACCCACTGAGCAGTGTTTTTAATCAGTACCTTACCAAACACTGGCTGTAGATGTGCATTTTAGTTAACTTCTCAGTGTCTGTGTTGCTTGAAATGTAGTAACCTTCAGTACGGAGATGTATACTTGGCAAGATAGATTGAGGAGAAAATTGCTAGATTTATGAAGCTAGAACAACATAAAAGTGCTGTGTTAGTGTCTCACATTTTCAGTATAGTTTTTTCCTCCTGTTGAACTCTTTAAGATATTTCCTTGAAAATAACTCCCATTGCACATCTTTTAGAATAAAATAAAGCTTCAAAATTAGTTTTTTTTTTTTAGAGAACTGAATCCAATAACTGCTCTTTCCTAAAGGGTGGGTGTGGACAGAGACTTTCAAAACCAACTTTCTATAAAAGCAAAGACCTTTTGTAGGGTTGTCTAAACATTGATCATTCATATTTGAATGATACCAGTGTGAAAATACTAGTAACGATTTCTCTTTACTGAATGCCTGTTTTTGTAAATGTGCGTGTGTGCACACATCTATTCTCTCTCTGTCCCTGTGTCTCTCTGATTGTTAAAACAACCCTAAAAATTACACATTATGATCCGTATTGTGCTGAGGAAATGGACAGCTGGCAAGGTTGAACAGCTAAGAAATGAGAGAGGCAGGATCTGAGCCCCACTCCGAGGCGTCTCCTGTCTGTCCTCCCTCCGGCCGGCCAACTCTGCGTCTCATGCTACCTCTGTGCCCTGCAGTTTAGATGTAGATGCTGAGAAAAGACATAGGGTGGCATGGTCCCTGTTCATAGGGAGTGGAGAATCTATCAGATTTCCTTAAGAATGTTCTCCTTTTCTAAAAGGAAAGAATACAAAAGAACTGCGAAATAGAAACAACAGGAAGATAAAGGTTCAAAGTCAACTGACTAGTTTAGCTGCTTCCACCTTGAGAAGAGTGTAGTTTGCAACCGGTTCCTCTTCCCCGCTTTCATTGTCATTGCCTGGGTTAGGTCTGTGGTGTTCACCTCTCTGCCTGCCTCATGGTGCCTTCCACGCTGCCCTTCCTTCTGGTATCTTCCCTCTCTGTCTGCATACCCTAGGGCCTCCAAAGTTACCATCCCAACACACAGATCAGTCCCTCTCCTTCTCAGAAACAAGTTCCTTAACTTGCTATAAGTTACTTTATAGTCTGATTTAAATTGATCTTTCCAGTTCATTTTGCTAGAGCCAAAACTCCATCATTCTGGGGGAGAAAAGCACCCCAAGTGACCATGCTTCCTGATTCCCAGGGTGGGGAGATGATGTGGGTTCGAGCTCCGGAGCTGGTAGAGTCAGCAGTTCCTGAGCTTGGCTATTTAATCCAACCAGTGAACTTTGCAAAGAAAAATGTAAAAATGGTCTCATAAAGAGAATATTCAATTTGAGACCTAGTAGCTTATTAGGGATTTTCTGTGTGCTAAGAAGGGCTTTTGATACTGTTCTCCATTAGCGAATTTAACGCAGTTCATTGTTTATTTCTAGGACCTTTTTTAAAAAAAGGCTGAAATAGAAATTTTTAAATGTTTTTTCCTGCTTAGTCCGGTAGGTGCTGATATTTTATTGTGTCGTGCAAGAGTACAAAGTCTACAAAGTGGGTAAAATGTTTCATCTGAAAGAACTAATGAGAAGATAGTAATAGGGATATTCTAATTTTGCTTTTTAATAGAATAGGTTTGGGGCTTTTCTCTTTTGAGTAGAAGGGAATTGATTTTGATGCTTGATTCCAGGAGTTGGCAAGCTTTTTCTGGAAAGGGCCAGATAGTAAGTGGTTGGCTTTGTGGCGTGCAGCTCCTTAGCTCTGCCATTATAGCCTGAAAGCAGTGACAGTATGTAAAGGAATGAAATGTGGCTTTGTGCCAGTAAAACACAAAAGCCTATTTTCTCCTGCCTGTTAGGTTTTATTATTTACAAAAATAGCAAGCCAACTAAATGTGGCCTGTGGGCTATAGCTCGCCGACCCCTTCTTTAATCATTGTGTCTGTTTTATCAGTTGCTTCAATTTTTCCTCTTAGGACCGATTTGGGTTACTGTTTATTTATTTTTTTGTAAATCTGCGTTCAAACCTCTTCAACATGGCATTCACTAGCGGGTGTGTCCCCTCTGTGCAGAAAGTGCATAGTGTAAATGTGTCTGTCATGTGTGTAGGTGTGCACATGGTGTGTTGTCACAGAGGGAACCTAAAAAGGAGTGCTGCAGAGAAGCCTCTGGGTGATTGAAGCAGGAGCTTTTTTGAGAGCATATGTCTTTCTGAAAGGCTGGGCCACAGCCTTCAGGCCCATCGTGATATATGGAATCACCTTTGCTCTGATGGGGCAGTAGAAGCCAGGTTCAGTGGTGAGAGCTGGGTCTCATCTCACACTGTGGCTGGCTGCCCTGTCAAAACTGTTGGACCCCCCCCCCCCCAAAAAAAAAAACATGTGTTTGTTCACATGTGAAGAGAAATTGTTGCTCCCTTTCTTTGGATTACAGTCAAAGCGAAATGATACCTTTCCTGGAAGACAAAATGCACCGAACAAGGAGGGAGATGATTTTATTCAGGCCGTTGCAGTAGGTAGAAAGTTCATTAATGAGAAACTGCTCAAAGAAGAGGGAGCAAACCTGGCGTTTCAGAGAGCAGGCAAACAAGACCCACCCTCCAGCCTTCCTCAGAACTCTCCTATCTCTGAGAGCACAGGGCGGGGTGCCTGCCTTCTCTGTGCTCCCAGCACCTGGGCAGTGCGCTCTCTGGCACTCTGCATTTGATTTTCACGCTCCTGTCCCACTACTGACACCATGTTACTTATCTTTGCATCCCCACCACCAGATACAGTGCCTGCTTTACCTCGGCTAAGTACTCAGTGTTTCTTCCGACTGCCTGACTGCCTTTTCTACTCCTATGGGAGGGATAGGTGGTGATGTCTGACCTTTGATCCCTGAGATGTGGGGGAGGAAATGGAGTGCCAGCAGCACGAGAAGGCTTCCTTGTGCGGGATTCAGTCATCCCGAAACCCCAGGGTCCCCCCCCACCAAGTGGTTGGTGAGGAGGAGATGTAATTCAGTGCAAAATGATTATTGCTGAATGACCCACTTTCCAAGGGCAGATGGGTATGTTTATAGTGTTTGTGGATTTTATCAAGACTATTTGGAATTTGTGTGTCAGCAGTTATTATTTTCTCCTGGTCTCTAACATGTTGGGCCCAATTAAAATACTTAATTTTGGGGGTGCCTGGGTGGCTCAGTCAGTTAAGTGTCCGACTCTTGATTTCGGCTCTGGACATGATCTCAGGGTCCTGGGATTGAGTCCTGCTCAGGACAGAGTCTGTTTCTTCTCCCTGTGCTCCTCCCCCTGCTTGTGTGTGTGCTCGTCTGTTCTCTCTCTCTGTCAAATAAATAATAAAATCTCTAAAAAAAAAACAAAACTAAATTTTGAGGTAGAGCATTCATGAGTACAATGAAATTCCAAATATAAAAGCTATAAAATATTTTGTGATTTATTACTATTTTAGAATTTTAAAGCAGACCCTTGCTAATGTCTAAATCTGGGAAATACCACTTAAGAATGAATAGATTAAGGTTTTGTTAATAATTGTGGGGAATAGATGATAATTTGGAGTAGGCCCATATTGCAGGTGTGCACACCTCAAATGCGGTAAAATCTTCCGTTATGAAAGGTGAGCCTCATGAAATCCAAGCGTGTGTCCCCGGCCGTGGCTGCAATGGCTTTGGTACTCTTACAACAAATGGCAGCCTCGACCCTACAGTTGTAGTCGGAAACTTAGATGTGAAGTTTGATGTTTGTTCTGTGTGTTGTTCTCATTAGCTGGTGTATGTTTAGATGTATCCACGTCAGGAAGTCATTGGAAAGTCATATTTCTCAAAAATACTCTGTGAAAAATGTTTTGATTTTACTTTTTGAAATAGCTTATTATGTCTTCCTACTCATTTCATAAGAATTACTGAAATACACTCAGCATCCTTCATGTAATAATTCTGTAGATTTTTCTATTTCATGCTTAATAGTCTTGTTGAATGTTCATTCAACTCTATAGTGTTTTTTTGAAAAGTATGCTTTAGAATATGAGTCTGCTTACCTATGCAGGTGACATTTTTGGCAGCAAAGGGAAAACAATATCATTTAAAGTCTTACTGGGTTTTTAAGAAGAGGCTTGAAAAACAATCATGACTTTTTAAAAATTTTAATCTGTCAGCAGTTTGTTTGAAATCAATAAAAAAGAATGATCATTTTAGGAGTATTTACATTTACTTTGTGCATAGGCCTTACATGGTATTATTATATCTTTCAATCCTACAACAACCCTCTGACGTAGTTACTATTATCATTATACTGTTTGGGAGATGAGAAAAATGAGGCCCAGAAAACGTGGTCTCCCTGCTTGGTAAGTGGCAAAAAGTCAGAACTCAAACCTGTATTTCAATGGAATTTAAAATTTCTGCATAAGAAAAATACTATTTTATTTCCATGCTTCAAGATTTTCTTTGAAATATAATTTATTACAGTTTCATGCACATAGTGTAGTTTTTTATACAGAAACACAGGCTGTTCTGTTGCTTCGACACTTTTTCTTGAACTGTAACAGACCACATTTGAGTAGTTGGAATTGGTTAGAACGATGTTCCCTTCTGGCCAGTATCAGTTCATTTGTTTACGGTTCCTGCCATGTTAAAATGAAATCCCAAAGAGAATTTCTCAACCTTTGTCTGACTCAAATCAGAGAAGTTTTGTTTTTCTCAAATAAAAGTTGATCAAACTATTGATTGACGATCAACTATAATAGGGAGAGGCAGTTAATAACTCAGACTGGAGTTTATAAGTCTAGGATAATTCATCCATCCAGAGGCAGTGTGTGGCTGCTTACCCATGTGTCAGGCACTGTGCTAGGTGCTGGGATATAGGATTTTACAAGGATAATGGCTGACATTTGTTGGGCACTTCTTATGTGCCAAATACTGTGTGTCTAACCAGTGTAATTCTCACAGCAACAGAGGTACATGTTATTAGGATCCCCGTTTCACAAATGGAGAAACAGACTCAGGGGGACCACAGAGCAGTGGGGTTGTGTAGACACAGTGATAGAGGGAATCAGTATTCTTAATCAGATCCCATAGCTGGTAAGTGGCAGAGCCAGGATTTGATGTAAGTAATGGTCTCTTAACCACTATCCTCTACAGCCCTTCATACTGAACAAAATGAATGAGGTCTTTATTCAGAAGGAGCTTACTTCTAGCTAAAAGAGACAGCCACTAACTAAATAAAGCACTGTCAGCTACTGTCAATAAAATTGAAATTATTCTGGGGAGAAATAAAGGGGATTGTTCTAGGATGGGTGGTCACAAAAATGACTCACAGATAAGGGCAGGCAACAGTGGGGTTGTGTAGACACAGTGATAGGGAATCGGTATTCCTAAAATTCTTATTAAATCATATATAGTGTTCAGTAATGTTAGCTGTTATTATACTGATATAGCCCTGAAAATACACAAAGTAAGGGTACTGATTAAGAATGCAGTTTTCAGGGTGGCTCAGTCGGCTGGGCATCCCACTCTTGTCCCGGCTCAGATGATGATCTCAGGGCCGTGGGATGGAGCGCCATGGCGGGCTCCACGTTCAGCAGGGAGTCTTTGAGGATTCTTTCTCTCCCTCTGCCCCTCACCCTGCTCGTGCTCACTTGTGTGCACGCACACTTGCTCCCTCTTGTCTCTCCCTCAAATAAATAAATCTCTAAAACAAATGCAGTTTTCATGGGCTTCAGTAGTATCAGTGATGGTTGTCTCTCAAGTGATATATTTTTATTTCTTTTAATGATGGCTTTAAGCAACGAAGAGTATTTAGTCAATCCAAAGGCTTTTAAGAAAGAGAGAACGGTTTGTGTACTACATTTCATTATTCAAAACCTACCATCTCCCTTGAAAACATGAAAGAAGTGAGTTTAGGACCTACAGTCATTTTCCAAAAGGAGGCAAATAGATTTAATACTTATATCACAAAATATGGTTAATGAAAAGATATATAGTGTCCAAATTCTTACTGACTTCTGTGAAGAAATGGTGACTCTTTTACTTAGTTTACTATTACCTGTGTATTTTAAAATTTGGAAAGTTGGTAAAATTATAACACGATCTATGGTAAGTGACAAACTTGTGTATATCCATTGACCACAAAATTTTTATTACATCCATTAATTTATTCATTTAACAAAAATCAGGCACTTACCAAATGCCAGACTCCATTCTGACTGCTACTTTTATAGCCGTTCCCACAGACTCTGCCTTCGTGTATCTACATGTGGTGAGAGAACAGACACTAAAGGAATATATAACACACCAAGGAGCGGTGAGTGTGATGGGGAATGGTAAAGTGATGGGGGAAGGAGAGTGTTAGGTGCCTGGGAACCTTAGAAAGGTAAGGAGTGGCCACTTTGATGAAGAGGCTTCTGACCAAACCTGAGGAAGTGAGGGAGTGGGTCATGCACATGTCTCACTTAAGGGGTACAGGAGGGGGACCAGCGGGGAGAAGATCCCCGGGGTGAGGCTGTACTTGGTATGTTTGAAGACAGTGCTGCTGGCGTGGAATGAAGGAGGGGAAAATAGAAGGAAACGAGTTTTGAAACAGGTGGTTGAAGGGCAAGTCATGGAGATGGTCTATATTATTTAAATCATTATTCATCTTAATATACCCAGAGCCTAGGTTAAGTGTCAGGAGCTCACTAGTTATTTGAATGAGGAGTTTAATTTTAGGAGACTAACCATTAATCAGGGCACTTTGGGATTATATTTTGGAAGCACAGCTCAAAGCTTGAAGTTAAAAATGAGGGACAGGGTAGCTTATGTAAGTTATATAGGCTTTCTTCTGGTCTGTGTGTATGAATATGTAGGCTTTATTCTCAGCTTGGCTCTCCCTGTATATTAGCAAAAGTGGCTATTAGATGTCTAGTTTTGTGTTAAATTTTATTACTTGGGAACACTAATGGCACTACAGTACTCCTTTCCTGATGGCTTCCACAGACATTTCAGAGAAGGCTCTTACTGGCCTGTCTGCTTTATGTGCTGACCCCGGAGCCAGACCGGGTGACCAGGGTTTATGGTGGCTTGTCAGTCATACCCATTCCAGACAATGTGGACTGAGAATTGGGGAGTGGTAGTTCTCCACACAGGTGCTGACAGGTAAAAATATGTGCCAGTGGTAGAAGAGGAGGAAATAGAATCCTGGATGATATGGAACTCAGAATTATGGTTGCCTTTTGTTTTAGTCTAAGGGCAAATCAGTATCTAGCAGCTCCGCCCGCCAAGTGAAATAGTAAGCTGTCCGGGGCCACTGGCCAGAAACCTCATTATTGAGAAGATCTTGGTGTTCATGACTTGCTCTTATAAGAGACTCCACGAGATAGAAGGATTGGGGGTATTTTACAACAAAACTAGGAACAACTTTTATAAAAGTAGTATTTTCAACATTAGAATTACCTCTGACAAAAAGGAAAGGTGAAGACTGTAAACCACATGAGGACAGGCTTTCTGATTTCTGTCTTGTTTTTCATTATTTTTCTAGCAGCTTAGCACTACCCTTGAAAATATATTAATATCTACTAAATGATAAAAATCTGTGATAGACAACAACTAGGGAGTCAAACCGGAGGGTAACACTCACATTGGGTTGAAGTGTTCTCTTCCTTTTAAATCTTAATACAAATCTTTGTTCAGCTCATGCACTAATTAACCATGTTACCTTATTTATATGACATACGGATTTGGGGCTTTGGTTTCTCCAACCATAAATTAAAAGATGGTAAGTGTTAATGGCACAGTGTTGGGATCTCTCGCTCTCTCTCTCTTTTTTTTAATGCCTGTCCATTCCTCTTGTCCTGTCATCTATCACATACATGCATGTACACACACACGTATACATTCTCTGTAAATCTACCAGGACAGGCACTATGTTCTATATATCTTTCCTAGTGCTGGCTTCTCAATGCATATTTCTGGAACTGTTAAATGGAACTTTTCCAGCTCTGAAAATCTTAGGACTTTTAGTATTTGTGTCTTTTCATAAAGGATAATTTATAGATAATTCTTTAAATAAAAAGTTTGGTTTTATTGACATATTTTAAATAAAGGGTTAGGTGTTAGCCCCTTCTTAAGTGTCAGATTTTTTTTAAAAAGATTTTATATATTTCTGTGAAAGAGAAGGCATGAGAGGAGGAGCAGAGGGAGAGAGACAAGCAGTTGACTCCATGCTGAGCATGGAGCCTGATGTGAGGCTCGATCCCAGACCCTGAGATCATGACCCAAGCTGAAACCAAGAGTCGGTTGCTTAAGTGACAGAGCCACCCAGGTACCCTTAAGTGTCAGATCTTAATGATAAAGAAGTATAAGGCTTGTACATTGAAAGCAAAATATTGTTGAAAGAAATTAAAGTATACCTAAATAAATGGAAAGACACCCCAATGTTCATGGCATCATTAAGATGCCATCATTACGATGGCAGTACTTCTCAGTTGGTCTATAAATTCAGTGCAGTCCTCATGAAAATCATAGGTGCTTTTTTCTGAGAAATTAACAAGCTGACCCTAAATGTCATGTTGAAGTGCAAAGGACCCAGAGTAGCCAAAACAGTCTTGAAAAAGAAAAACAAAGCTGGAGGACTTAACACTTCCTGATCTGAAAAAGTATTGCAAAGCTACAGTAATTAAAAACATTGTGGTAACTGGCATTAAGCTAGACCTGTAGATCAGTGGAATGGAAATGAGAGTCCGGAAATAAACCCATAAACCTACAGTCAGTTGATTTTTAACAAGGGTGTCAGGATCATTCAAGGGGGAAAAGAATAGTCTTTTCGAGAAATGGTGCTGGGACAACTGGATAATCTACATACCAAAGAATGAAATTGGACCCTTACTTTATACCATATTCAAAATTTAGTTTAAGAAAAGGATTAAAGACCTTTAAGAGCTAAAACTGTTAAACTTCTAGAAGAAAACATAGGGGAAAATCTTACAGATACTAGATTTGGCAGCAATTTCTTAGAAATGATACCAAAAGCAGAGGCATCAAAAGAAAAAGATGAATTGGGCTTCATCAGAATTTAAAACTGTCATGTCTCAAAAGATACTAGCCCTAGAATGTCATGGCATCCTACAAAATGGGAGAAAATATTTCCAAATCATATATCTGATAAGGGTCTAATATCCAGAATGCATACAGAATGCTTACAGCTAGATAATAAAAAGAAAATAAACTCAAAAAATGGGCAGAAGATTTAAATAGACATTTTTCCAACTAAGATATACAAATGGCCAGTAAGCACAGGACAAGATTTTCAGTGTCATTAATCAGTAGAGAAATGCAAATCAGAATCACAATGAGATAACCATTTCACCAGCAGGATGGCTAGAAGATAGTGTTGGTGGGGATGTGGAGAAAATGGTTCATTTGCTATGGAAACCAGTTTGGTCATTTCTCAAAAAGTGAAACATCAGTTACCATAGGCATACCATAGACAGTCCCAATACATACCAAGGGAATTAAAACCAGATACTCGTACAAACTTGTATGCAAATATTCATAGCATTATTATTCATAGTTCAAAAAATGGAAATAACCCAGACATTCATCACCTGATGAATGGATAAATTAAATGTGGCATATCGATACAATAAACTATTTTTCAGTCATCAAAAGGAATGAAATACTGATAAGTGGTTCAACATGTATGAACCATGAAAAGATTATGCTAGATGGAAAGAAACCAGGCACAAAAGGGCTCTGTGTTGTAGGATGCCATTTAGAGCCAGAATAAGCCGCTCAGTAGAGACAGGCAGGTAGATCTGTGGTTAGCTGGGGCTTGAGTGGGGAGTGGTAACTAAGGGGTGTGGGATTTCTGTTTTGGATAATGAAAATATTCTGTCATTAGTGGTGATTTTGCACAACCTTGTGAATATACTAAAACCACTGAGTTGTGTACTTTCAGATGGAGAATTTTATGGCCTATGAATTATATCTCAGTAATTAAGAAAAAGTATGCTTATCCACTTGGGTGGTAGCACATTAGGGTCTAAAAGAAAGTAGTCCACGGCAATACTTTATTTAGCCTAATTGTTTTACCGAAGATACGTTTCTCAGCTTTTAAAACAGTCTAATTATCTGATGTCAGGTGTATGAAAGTATTGAGTAAGATAAAGGTTGTTCCTGGTGGTGAGGAACTTACCATTTCACTAGTGAGTCAGAAATATAAATAGGTGTACTATTTATAAAGTAGTCATATTGATTTATCTCTGATTTTACATGGACTGTAGACATCATTATGTGTTTTTATCTGTTCCTGGGAGATCATTTTATTCAATTTATAATTTTATTAAAGAGATGAGATTCTAAAGTTGTGAATGAACAGATTGAATTTAACCATTTAAATAATGCCAGGATTAACTTTTTTTTTTTTTTTTTTAGGACAATCTGTGAGTTGTATTGGAAACTGTTTACTCTCTTGAGTGGGACAAGTGTAGTTTTTGTTCTAATATTCCGAAGTACCCAGATAAGAATAAATTATAGGTATTAAATAGACTTACAAATAATGTGAGAAATATCCCTTTTATAGATTCTCTTGTGTGCTTCATTACTTGTTAATTTATACCAGCAGCAATTCAGACATTTGCCTATGTTTACTTAGAATTTTGGAGTTTTTGTCAAGTACTTAATTCAATTATCTTAGAAAATCAGTCTTCCCCAGTCATTTGCATCAGACTTTTTATTATTATAATCTCTGAAAAAGTAATTGGCTGGATCTAGTATAGTTTTATGATAATAATTTTATATAGGAAGGTGGTAATTCAGGAATATCTTTTGTAAACTGGGATGAGCCTAACACTTGATTTTCAAGTTATTCAAATGCAGTATTTTCTTTTTTAAAGATTTTATTTATTTATTTGACAGAGACAGAGACAGCCAGCGAGAGAGGGAACACAAGCAGGGGGAGTGGGAGAGGAAGAAGCAGGCTCCTAACAGAGGAGCCTGATGTGGGGCTCGATCCTGTAACGCCAGAATCACGCCCTGAGCCGAAGGCAGACGCTTAACTGCTGTGCCACCCAGGCGCCCCTCAAATGCAGTATTTTTATGGAATTCTTAGATTTACTCTCAACTTGATGTGTTGGTGTGTTACAGTTTACTGAGTTGTAGAATCTTCCCCTTTTACAAAAGAGAGAAATGGTTTCCCTACTTAGGTAAATTTATGGGAGCTAGAGATTGCCATAGAGGTTAGCGTTTTGTTCTTGGCACTTAATTGGCAGATACTCACATTAGGTGAGTTTTTGCTTTGGTGAATTTTGCTTATCTCTGGGCCAGACATGCGTATTCATCCATTATTTGACATACGTTTATCAGGAGTTTACTACTTGGATGTTACAGTATTAAATGCCATGTAATACATACAAAGTTGGGTTTTTTTTTTTTTTAAGATATTTTAATTTATTTGAGAGAGAGCGAGAGAGCACAAATGGGCAGAGGCAGAGGCAGAGGGAGACGCTGACTCCCCGTAGAGCAGGGAGCCCTATGCTTGGGATCATGACCTGAGCCAAAGGCAGATGCTTAACTGACTGAGCCACCCAGGTGCCCCTAAATGAAGTTTTTTTTTTTTTTTTTTTTTTAAAGATTTTATTTATTTATTTGACAGAGACAGCCAGTGAGAGAGGGAACACAAGCAGGGGAGTGGGAGAGGAAGAAGCAGGCTCACAGCAGAGGATCCTGATGTGGGGCTTGATCTCACAACGCCGGGATCACGCCCTGAGCCGAAGGCAGACGCTTAACGACTGCGCCACCCAGGCACCCCCCTAAATGAAGTTTTTAAGAACAAAGTTTCCTGTCTCCAGGAGCTTTTATAATCTAGACAGATATAATCAAACACCTGAATAATAGGGGCGCCTGGGTGGCACAGCGGTTAAGCTCAAGGCGTGATCCCGGCGTTCTGGGATCGAGCCCCACATCGGGCTCCTCCGCTATGAGCCGGCTTCTTCCTCTCCCACTCCCCCTGCTTGTGTTCCCTCTCTTGCTGACTGTCTCTATCTCTGTCAAATAAAAAAAAAAAAAAAAATAAATAAATAAATAAATAAATAAATAAATAAAATCTTTAAAAGAAACAAAAAACAAACAAATAAAAAAAACCACCTGAATAATAAAACAGGAAATTGGCGTTATATAATGTTTGAGTATAGATATGTTCTAGATATATATGTTGTATGTCTCAGTAGACTGCATTTTCTCTCGAAATTATTTGTGTCTGTTTAAATACAAGCCTGATTAATTGCTATCTGTGTAATCATGAGCAAGTTATTCAATTTTCTGACTAAGTTTTAAGTCTCTGGCTGTGAAGTCAGGTCCTGAAGTCTGTCCCACACCATCATTATGAGGCATGAATGGGACAGAGTATGTACAATGTCTGGTGCTTTGGGGCTACAGACAATAAGAGCTCGTTAAAAGTGAATTCCTCATCTTTTGTTTCATAGATGAGTGAAATAAGCCCCGAAGAACATGCCCATAGTCAAATGATATTTTCATTTTAAAATTTTCATTATGTAATTATATGTATATTTGTATGAATAAAATGTCTGAGTGGCTTACTGTTATGGGTTTAGGATAATGAGTTTTTACATAATACAGTGCGATCAGCTTTGCAAAAAGACAGCCTTGAGTGGGTTCAAAGCCAGGCTGTGATGCTGTGGGCCTTTAGGTAAGTCACTTAACATAGCTGACCTCAGTATTCTCTCTAAGAAGGAGATAATGCTGTCTTGGAAGGTAGTTGTAAGATGTAACGGTTTCTGGTAACTTTTTGTAATTATTCATTGTTGGATTACCATCTTTATCTGTAACCTCCTAGTCAGTCTCTTAAGGTTTATACTTTGCAAGTTGCACAGATTTACAGGGTTTCTGACGTAGGTGTTGGCTATAAATTCAGCATTTTAGTCTAGAGAGCTGCCTGCTTTAATTTCTGTGGGAATCGATGGTGGCTTTAAGGACACAGGTCGCAATTATGAAGAGAGAAATTTTGGTGGCCACAGCTACCCTTGTAGCTATTTCAGGAAGACTCTCACCGGTTTTCTTAATTTTATAAGGGTTAAACATAAAACATGAAGATATTTCCTTTGAACACCGTATTTCCGTATAATATTCTCTTTTGTTAGGCACTCTGAATGTGTCAGCAGTTCCCCGGAGACCAGGCAGGCTGAGCGGGAGGAGAGACCGACTGTCTCAGCTGATGTACTTGGGAAGTTCCACAGGGTTCTGTTTTTGCCTCAGTGTCTGTTTACAGCGGCCACTTTCAGAGAAGAAGCTGCAGTGCAAAATGGTCTCCATGAATTAGGGCTGAGGATAAAACGCACATGTTTTTGCTATAATTCCTTTTAGGGGAGTTTGGGAAAGACTGTTGAAAAGGTGTGAAAAGAAGAAAAAGAAGTCACAGACAATAATAAAAAACAAAAAGATCTTTAACCCTTCCCCTATATGGCAAAAACAAACCATTCATTCATCTGTTTTGCTTTACGTTGGGCAAAGGACAACCTTATATTGTATTGGCAGCATAAAAAAAGAGTTTAATTTTCCCTAGATTTGTGAAATTATGACATACTCGTTACGAGTAAGAATAGGAAGGTGGTACTTTTCATCATACAGTTTTTTATCCTGTCGTTTTCTTTCTGCGTGTGACATAGTAAAGAGGTTAAGACCATGGACTCTAGAAACAGATTCTCTGGGTTTTAATCACAGCTTGTGCAACTTTAGGCAATTGAGTTGACCTCTTTGTGCTTCACTCTCCTCTCTTGTAACATGCAGATACTTATAACTATAGTCTGTCTCAAAGAATTATTTGGAAGATTGAATGAGTTAATGTGTAAAGCTACGAGAAGAGTGTCTGGCACATTATAAGCTCTGTAAAAGTATTAATTATTATCACGGTTAGCCTACCAACAAAATAACCAAGGGTGTGCTAAAAGTAATTAACTTGCACACTGTCTGCTATTTTAAAAGTAGATTTCATATAAGGAATGAGAAATCAGATTCTAATCCACTATGTGTCAGTTTATTCTATATTTCTTAAAAAGCATCTTCTTTTCCCTCACATTATTTGAGGTGTTAACTGATTTCATTCACTCAGTAAATGTTTCTTGATTGTCTACGACATTCTAAGCATGGCGAAGAGGGTGAGAAACGGGATTCTCTGCTCCAAAAAGCATTAATCCGTCCCTTTCCACTCTGTTGTGAAGTTCAGACCTCACTCAGCCTTTATAGGTAACGGTTTATTTTACTCACATTTGTTTCCCCATTATTTAGTAAAAACACTTGATGATTTGGGCTACCCTCTTTACAAACAGTTTCTTAGAAGCTATCCTTTGTCGGGGCGCCTGGGTGGCACAGCAGTTGAGCGTCTGCCTTTGGCTCAGGGCGTGATCCCGGCGTTATGGGATCGAGCCCCACATCAGGCTCCTCCGCTATGAGCCTGCTTCTTCCTCTCCCACTCCCCCTGCTTGTGTTCCCTCTCTCGCTGGCCGTCTCTATCCTGTCGAATAAATAAATAAAATCTTAAAAAAAAAAAAAAGCTATCCTTTGTCTATTTCTTTTGATTTATATAAGTTTTAAAAACTTTTTTTTTTTAACTGTAGCTGCCATTCCATATTTTGGTAGTGTCTCCTTATGTCTGAGGGATCATGGAAATCTCTTTAGAGGGAATTTTTCTTATCAACACCTTTGAACTTAGAAACTGGAAAGCACAGAATTAGAAGCGACATCTGTCAGACGTTCCCCAGCAAGTGCTCCTAATAGCATTGTCATTCAGCCTCCGTTTCAGAGGTGCACTGTCTTCCACTGGTGAAGAGGGATGTCCTGGGGCACTCTCTGTTCTGGGATCGTGAAATTGGATTCCAAACGCTTGTTGGGAAGCTTGTGATTTGTTCCTTTGAACATGACTGAACCGAAGTACTAACCAGCTACTTGTGTTTGGAAGCAGCCTTATCTGTCACGTTATCTTGTTTGTTTACATTTGGAAGAATGTTATAACAGGCAAAGGAAAAGAAATAAGAGAGTCAAGGGTGCCGGAGTGATCTTTAGCAGGTAAGACCAAACCATGATAGTAGAGCTAGATTTTAGGTTCATGGTGGTCACACACCTGCAGTAGAAAAATATAAACATCACTTCAAGCCACACACATTCTGACATTTTATACTAAGTGGTTATATCTCCCTTGATCATACTATAAACACAATGCTAATTTCCACACCTGGAGTCAAAAAAAGAGTTGGCAAATGGCAAGGATAATTTAAAGAATCCATTGCCAAAGCTAATTTTTGAGGAGAGAGTGTCTGTTCCCAAATGGCAAAAGAACATCATTAATGTCTTCTTTAGCATTCAAGACGGGAGACAGATGCTACTAATAAAACATAATAAACTCCTCATGGTTTTGTTTTTAATAAAGCGCAAATGATTTCATGGTCCTGTAATTTGAACTGTCAATCTAATTTAGTAGGTTTGTGTTGAAAGTCTGATTTTTTAAAAATTGAGGTGAAAAGTTAATTCATTATTATGTGCAACATTTTTTTCTATGTATTGGTACTATTAGTGACAAGAAAAATGTGATGAAGAATAACTAGAGACCAGAAATACTAAAACCTCTTGACTCATTGAGATGTAATAGGTATTAAAGTGACTCTGAATTTAGTAGAAAGAGCACCTGGAATTTCAGGTTATTAGTACTCCTGCCCTGCCTATGGCTGGTACCATTGGCAGGGTGGCTTACTGGGTGTGTACCTTCTGCAGTAGCCCATGGCCCTGTGCTTGGCTTAATGCTTTGCGGTCACGGTCTTGAAATTCTTAGAGATTTTTGAATGAGGGGCCCACATTCTCATTATGTCCTTCACTATGGCCCGATGAATCATGTAGCCAGTTCTGGCCATTCACAGGTTACTTCTGAATTTCAAACAAGGCAACCAATGTGTTGATGGATCCAAACATACGAAATTCTCTTGAGTTCCGACGAAGTTTACTAGGTGCTGAAAGCTCCTGCTCCAGCCTCACTCAGTGGTTCTCAATCAGGAGCAATTGTGCCCCCTAGTGGACATTTACCAATGTCCAAAGACTGTTCGTTGTCCCAGCTCAGGGGAAGGTGCTACCAGCATCTAGAGGGTAATAGGATGTTTAATCCTACAAAGGCACAGGATAGTCCCCACAACAAAGAATTTGGGGGCCCTAAATTTCAACACTGCTGTTGTTGAGAAATCCTGCATAACCCATTATTTGTGTCTCCAACACTTGGTACTGGCCAAGGGAAGTTACTCAGTGTTTGTTGAACCAGCGGGTGCAGCCTGGATCTTAGGTTGTTGTATTCCTTATCGTATGCAGACTAAAGAACAGATCTGGTGATTAATAAATGTAATCTAACATTTGCACGAGGTGCAATGCAAAGATGCTTTCCTAAGGCACTTCTACTTCTCACTCTTACCCAATTAACTGGCAGCCGCCTTACCCTCTTAAAACCTTCTCTAAAGCAGACCACACTCACAGGTGATGGATGACTTTCCATGATGCCCTTGTACGTCTGACACCTGTTGTGCTGTCTGTGTTCCCAGGTCTGTTGATGCCGTTGTGCTGGTTGCTGTAATTATGCAATATAATCAACTACTACAGAACCTTAGGAAAAGAAAAATACTAAAAACGAGAAAGATTTCAGTGAAAATCTAAGTTGCGTGCTTCGAAAAGATTCACTAAAGGTGTCACTGAAGAAGGTTGCTCTTGAATTAACTGTAGGCAAGGTGATTCTGAAGGATTTGGGAGAGAATCATTAAAGTTTAGATTCTGTGCTGAATTTGCATAACTCTCAAGTTTTCACTGTTCTTTATGGAGATTATAGACAATTACATCTGTGGTTTTTGCAAGAAAGACAATATTTTAGCTAGCTGATTCATGCTCCGAGGAAAGGTTGTGTCTTACATTACAGTATTGCAGAGTGGAAGCTCTTCATATATTTTAGGATGATACAAATTGTTGGATTCAGGAGTGTAACTTTAGAGGACTTTCCCAATAATCAGTGGATTGGACAGCAGTGCTTCTACTGTATTTTCCTTATAAGAAACTAAGAAGGACATAATTAGATATTCTGTTTTTATCACTGTGGAGCCAAACAGCTCAGTGAAGCCTATGAATAATTTTCCTGGCTTAACACCACCTTGTATCTTAAGAAGATACTCCTTTAGTTCTCAATTCCACAAACACCAACATAAGGTCGGTCTCTTGCCAGATTCAGTACTGAAGTGTTGAAGAGTAATTTGCTTCCTTTTTAGTTCATGTATTTTCTCCCTTGAATTTTCCATGTGGCTATATAGATTAGAGGTAATGTGTCACAGTGTTTCAGAATTAAATAAGTATAAATAGAAAATTCAGAAGTGTAGCTAAGTCACTTAACTTCACAATTCTGTGAGAGCTGAAGTGAGAGACATTTGTCAGTCTGCATGATTTCAGGATGGCTTTTTAGCATGGTATTATCTTGTCCCTGAGTCAGACCTGAGAGCTGACTTCTGGAGGTTTCAATCCCGACGTTGTTTAAAAAAAAAAAGAAGAAAAGAAAGAAAAGTAGATCCCCCTTTAATATAAATTAACCCTTTCCATTTTTTGTTAACATTCATAAATACTCTGTATTTTCCATTTTCTATCACATTTTTGCAGATAGTATCCCAGCAATTTATAGCCATAAACATCTTGCTTGGCTAGTAAAAGAAAGGATTCAACATTTATGATGGAAGACATCATCATTTCTTTTTGGAGTAGCTCAGCAAGTTATATATAAGTCCTGCCTCCCTTTAAAAGGTGAGAACATTACAGATAAAGCTAAATTCCTCTTGGTCCGTGTCAGATGGACTTGGAATGTATCCTTCCAGACACACACACACACACACACACACACACACACACACAACTAGACAGATTTTCTCTAGTTGTGGTATCGTACTTCATGTATTATTTAGTTACTTGTTTGCTTTCTGTAGTCAGGTTGAGTCATTTGAATCAGATCTTATATAAGTCTAGTTCATCCTTTTAGCTGCTATGTGATATTCCAGATACGAATATGTCGCATTTTATTGATCTGCTTCTCTGTCAGGGGGCATTAAGTTTTTTGCCCTCAGTGTGTAATGACTCTTGTACCTATGTTTCTCCTTTAAGGTCCTAGAAGTAGAATTGCAGGCCATCCATATCCTAGCATTGCAGGATTTGCATGGATTTGTTTCCATGGTAGGTTCTTTCTAAACTACATAGTATATAGGACAGAAGTCATAGAATCAATCAAACCTTTTTGACATTGAAGGTATCTTAGATGTCAGTCTATGATGGGAAGGATTCTTTTCTCTATACTCTTAATATTTAGTATTTTTCCCCTAGAGCTTCCTCTGCAACCTCTCCTGCTTCTGCTATTTTAGTAAAATCCTTTTGGATCCTCTATTGCTTTTACTTTTATAACAAAGTTTCAAAGAACAGAATGTGTTATCTTCATAAGGAATTATTTTAGCAGGTGTGTTAGTATATTCTAAAATTTTTAAAAAATTTATTAAAATACTTTATTAAATGTTTTGGGTGACTGCTTCTTTTAGAATTATAACTATATTGGTATAACACCTTAGGTCTTTGGATACTATTTGATTCCTGACAAGTGGAAGAGGCTTAGATTTAAAATCTTAAGTTTTCCTGTAAATCCCACTGTGTGTGATAAATGTAAAGTAAGTAAGTCTCACTTGTATAGTAGAAAACTTTAGGGCTGATCACTTCCCGCCTATCTTCCTTATTTAGACAAGGTTTCTTTGCTTGAATAATTATACCACTCTCATTTAATGGCTTCTGAATGTGAGGAGCTGTACCCGTATTTTTTCCCTTTAGTTTTTTTTTTTTTTAAGTAAGCTCCCCGCCCAACATGGAGCACAATACAGGGCTTGAACTCATGACACTGAGATCAAGAGTCGGATGCTTAACCTACTGAGCTACCCAGGGACCCTTCCTTTAATTCTTACAGCAAGCTTAAGAAATTGATATTCTCATTTTTTATAGTTGTAAAAATTGATAGAGAAGTTAAGTAACATTTCCCATTACCCTCTTAGGCTGCAGTGGAATTAAGAATTCAAAATACAGCTTACCTCTTTAGAACCATGTGTACTCTTTAACATACTATGTTAAGGTGATCTCTTTCCCACCATCTAAAAATCATGTCAGTCTCCTTTCTAGAGTTATGCTTAATTTTAATAATGCTTTAAAAAAAAAACCTCCAATTGCTTTCAGGCTTAATTGTAGATAAATTAGTTTTGTGGTAGATAATCACAGTTAATTTTGTATGCTTTTATTTTTTTTAAGTAGTCAAAAGAACTTAGCAAGCTTCAGGGCATTTATTCTTTTATTTTCATTTATTCATGAACTGTTGACTTTTTGTTATCAAGTAACGCCCTATGCTTAAAATTTTCACATTTTGAAAGTAATACATGCTTATTTTGGAAAGTATGAAGAAAAACCTAAATTATTAAGAAAGTGAAAATTATCAGTAATTCTATCAGCTGTTTCTAATAGCAAGTGAACAAATGACTTCCCCCTGTCCCCCCACCCCTGCCCCCAGCATGTTCTTGTGAACCTGCACACTGGCCACTTCTCAGCCACATGGGGGGGGGGTGGGAGTGGGTTCAGTAGTTTCAAAAAATTCTTATATTGAGTCAGGTTTAGCAAAAAGGAAAGTAAATGAATAGTGGGATACACATGTCCATTTGCTCATTAGAAGATTTGGCTCATCTTCCTTATGAATAAGTAAACTGATTCATGACCCACTGCCGCAGACTTGAAAAATCAGAAGTAGGTGTGCATCTGCTAACATTACAGATACTCCGATGGGAATTTCTTTTCATTATTAGTGATTAACTTAATGAAGACATTAAGAATATGATCTTGGCATCTAAGAGAATAAGAGTCTGTTATCCACATTCGAGTGCTGTCTAGCAGACAAGATGGGCATGGGTTATAACTCATGCGAAGTACTTTTCTAAAGAGCCTGAACCGCTGATTGCTTCCACAGACAGGGTAAGGGGCGGGTGAAGTGTCTATACCTAACTGTATTTGCTTCCTACACATAAGCTCTGGAGAACTTCCCCCTCCATTCACAGTATTTTATTGTCTTAATACTTTCTTTTTTCTTAGCTTAGAATATCAGAAAGACATTTTACCAGACTCCTAGAATGTATTCATTGTTCTGTTACTATATTTTCATTTTAATATGATTTTCTTAGTAAAAAGTCTACACTTACGGAGCATAAGCTGTGTGCCATTTACTGTGCTGAGTGCTTTACATGCTTCGTTTCATCCTTCCACCTCTTTCATGTGGCTCATAATATTGACTGTTTTACAAAGGAGAAATGGAGACTTAGGAAAGAAAAAAGAAATTAATGAAAATGTTAGAGCTGATAGATGACAGAGCCAAAAACTCTCACGGAGTTGCAAAGTCCGTTTTCTTACCACTCTGTTACAACTTCTATATTTCAGAATTTCTTTATGGCAACATAATTTTTTATCCTGTTTCTTCCATTAGGCTTGTCTAACCCTTGTCGTTTTACTGTAGTCCTGTGTTATTAATTTCAATTTTAAATTTTCCTTAAGTATTAGCTAACTCTAAGGGTTGTTTTAGTTATTAATATATGTTTATTGGGCAAGAAGGTATTTTTAGACTTAAAACATTCATACAGTGTTTTTCTTTCCTAAATTGTTAGCCCTGTTTGAGTGAGATTATAAAATCATTTAAAGACATAACATTGACCTAACATTGGAATACTAGGAATCTAAACCAACAAATAAGCAAAATCTATTAAGTAAGACTCTTTGAGGGGACACCTGGGTGGCTCAGTCACTTAAGGGTCTGCCTTGAGCTCAGGTCATGATCCCAGGATCTCTGGGCTCCTTGCTCAGTGGGAGTCTCCTTATCCCTCTCCCTCTGCTCACTGCCCCTGCGCCTGCATATTCTCCCTCTCTCTCTCTCTCTCTCTCTCTCTCTCTCTCTCTCTCTCAAATAAATAAATAAAATCTTTAAATCAGCCTCTATGAGCTGGGACCCAACCTCAGAAGTTTCTAGTGATGCTAATGTGTGCAGCCAGTGTAGAGAACTGGAGACTTAAAATACAGCTTTTGGTGGTAACATGTCAGTGTAGTTTAGAGCAGTGGCTCTTACTTAGGGTGCATCAGAATCACGTGCAAGAATCACCTGTACCCCTGAAATAAATAATATATGTTCATTAATTGAATTTAAATTAAAAAATTAAAAAATTAAAAAAAAAAGAATCACGTGAAGGGAGAGCTTGTTAAAACACAGATTGAGGCGCCTGAGTGGCTCAGTCAGTTAAGTGTCTGCCTTCAGCTCAGGTCATGATCTCGAGGTCCTAGGATCGAACCCCACATTGGGCTCTCTGCTCAGCGGGGAGTCGGCTTCTCCCTCTCCTCCTCCCGGCTCATGCTCTCAAATAAATAAATAATATTTTTTAAAAAAGAAGGAAAGAAAAATACAGATCGCTGGGCCCAGTGTCCTAAGGTCTGAGGCGGGTCCAGGGGTTTGTGTTTCTAACAAGTTTTCCGTGATGCTGACACTGCTCTTTCAGGCTGTCCTTTGAGAACCATTTCAGGTCTAGGTGTTACTCTTTGAGAATCACTAATTTAGGGTCTCACTTTCTGAGTTTTTTTTTTTTTTTTTTTTGAGATGCTCCCCATATCCACCACCTTTCCAGCTACATACCCACATAGACTTTGCAAACTATCCTTCAGGATTACTAGGAGCCCTCAGATGCCCATTATCAGTGTTGAAGTGCAGTCATATCTCCAGATGAAGAATTTGTTGTTGTCCACATGGAAAAACCTCAAATGAATTTGACTCTTCCCTTCATCTATTCTTTAGACTATAAAGCAATCAATTACTTCTATTTAGAGATTTTTTTCATACCAGAGCCATAGGCTTTTTTTTCTTTAGTCCTTCAGCGATTTTTTAAAATGCCAAAAGGTAAACATATTTTCCACTAATTTCTGATTCTAATTTATTTCTAGCAAAAGGGTGATTCTGAACTATGGTAAGTGATTACAGATAAATTAGGGTTAACCAGTATTTACTAAAGGATCACTTAACTTGGAAAGTTGGAATTAAAATTTTTTTTTCAATTATGGTAAAAGAGACAACATGAAATTTACATTTCAAATGTTACCGTTCAGTAGTATTAAGTACCTTCGTAACATCGTGCTATCTTCACCACCATCTCTCCAGAACTCTTTTCATGTTGCATAACGGAAACTCTACCCATTAAATAATAACGTCCCATTCATTCCCCCTGACCCCCCAACCCCTGGTAACCACTGTTCACTTTCTGTCTCTATGAATTTGACTAGTCTAGGTACCGCATATATATGAAATTATAGCGTATTTGTCTTTTGTGAGTGGTTTATTTCAGTTAGCATAGTGCTCTTGAGGTTCATATATGATGTAGTATATATCAGAATTTGTGTTTTAAGGCTGAATAATACTCTGTTTTATGTGCATGTATGTATTATGTACACATACTGCATTTTGCTTATCTATTCATCTTTCAGTCAGCCCTTGTGTTGCTTCTACCTTTTAGCTATTGTGAATAATGCTACTGTGAAAATGGGTGTAGAAATATCTGAGTCCCTAGTTTTAGCTCTTTTGGGTATATTCCCAGAAGTGACATTTCTGGGTCATGTGGTAATTCTGTTTAATTTTTGATGAACTGTAAATGGAAGAGAAAAGAACAGATAAAACCTTGTTACTCAGCTTCTAAGTTGTCAGTAATAAATGTATAAACTACAGATTGCTTGTATAAGATAGATTTGGGCAGAGATGATTTCCATTTTCAAATTGAAATTAACAATTCCATGCTCAATCTGTTGTTTAATAAAATTAGCTACAAGATTTTCTTTGAGAGAAGATAATTTAGATGTGTACTGTGTCAACTACACACATTTCTAGAGTAGTTGACATAAGTCCTATAAAATAACATCAAAAATCTCAAATTCATTCCTTTATGGGTGGTCCTCCATACCAGTAACTTCATCAGTTAATTAATGGTCTTCTTTATGTTGACATTTAACTGGGGAAAAAAATAGGTGGAAGGTAGAAGAGTTAAGAGTAACTGATTCCTTTTCAGCAAGAAGTTCTTCAAATAAAAGAAAATTTACATCAGCATTTAGTTATAACAATACGTACAGTTCACTAATTGTTTCCTATAGCACAGTGATACTATTTTATCTACTCAGCCACATGAAAAAGTTTAGCAAAGTCAAGCCCATGGGCTTGGACTGATGCAGAATGGTTTCTATCTCTGATTCTGCTAATAGCAAATTATTTAATCTTACTGTAAGTCGCAAATCAATTTGCTCAAGTCATTTTTTTCTTTTTCTTTTTAAAATTTTTAACTTTAAAAATTATGAAAGCAACAGATGCCCAAAGTTTTTTTTTTGTTTTGTTTTTTTTTAAATAAATCAAGTAGTCTGAAAGGTTTCTAATACAAAAAGTACAGTGTCCAAGCTATCTTACCTATATTATCTTGTTCCACAGAGCAAACACTTTACTCTCTTAGGAGATTTTCACCTTCAAATATAGTGTAATATGTTTATGTGGTTATTTCTTACTGATTTTAGACAGTATCTGTTATGGATATGGAAAATGAGGATTTAGCTGATAAATATGGATTTATTTTTTGATGCTTTACTATAAGCTTCATATACCTATTTCCTCCCTCACAATATAGATCTTTTACTTATGAATTTTATAATCTCTATTTACATGATTGTGACTCTGTAAATTTGGTTTACTACAGAAATATAAGCAGCATACTGTAATTACATTTCTGATAAAGCCTTTTAGGAGTTACCAGTTGTCTTTTTTAAAAAAAATATTTTTCTAGAATACTTTTAGATATATAGAAAAATTGCAAAGATAGTGCAGAGAATTCTATATGCCCCACACCCAGTTTTACCTATCCTTTGTTAGTATGGTGCTTTTGCTGAATTAATGAACTAGAATTTATACATTATTGTTAACAAAACCTCATACTTTATCCAAATTTCAGTAGTTTTACCTAATGACCTTTTTGCTCTTCCAGGGTCCTACTTAAGATACTGCATTACATTTAATCATCGTGTTACCTAGGCTCCCCTAGACCATGACAGTTTCTCAGACCTTCCTTGAATCTGACGACTCTCACAGATGTGAAGAACAACTGGTCAGATACTTTGTAGGAAGTCCCTCAATTGGGATTTATCTGATGTTTTTCTCATGAACTGGGGTTATGATTTTTTGGGAGGAAGACCGTAAGGACCATTTTCATTACATATGTCAGAGGTGCCTACTGTCCACACAACTTATCACTGCTCACGTTGACTTTGATCCTGACTGTTCGGTTTCTCCGCGGTCAAGTCGCTCTTCCATCACCCCTGTTCTATGCTCTACTTTTTGGAAACGAGTCTCAGTGCGGCCCTTACTTATGGTGTGGAAGTAATGCTCCACCACTTTGAGGATAAGTAGCTACACAAATTATTTGTAATTGTTCTGCATGAGAGATATTTCTGTTCTCTTCCATTTATTTATTCTATCACATATTTACATCTGTATGACTCATGGATACTTACTTTATACATTGGGCTGTAATCCAGTGTTGCATAAGTTGTTTAGGGTTGAACACTGGAAGCTCTTTTAGTTGACCCTTATGTTCTTTTGACATTCTTCCATCATTGTGGGTTTTTTTTTTTTTAAGCATTTCCTTACTTTCTGGCACTGCAAAATACTCTAGAGTTATCTTTTATATATCCTGCCCCAATTCTAGAATTAGCCATTTCTCCAACTTCCTTTTATTTTATGTATTCATTGCTATTTGGGTGTTATTGCTTATTCAAAGTGCCCTCTGAACTGAGAGCAAGGAAATGTGTGTGTGTATACAATTTCATGTTGATACAAATGTCTGTAAATACTTCCATATGTAACCATTTGTACCTTAATTAAGCTAAACATGAGTTTATTCTGATATCTCTGAATAGTGCTGGTGATGTACGTGCAGTAAGGACAAGAGAGAAGAGACAGGACAGCTGAGAAAGAAGAGAGGAAGAGGATGGTAGTACAGACTACTGGATTTAAGGATTTAACCTAATTTCTGTTTTTCTCTTTCTTTCTAAAAGGCAGTTTTGAGAATACATTCATTTAAGAAGATTTAAAAAACATGCATCATCTAATCAAAAGATAATAAAAGAAAGAATGCCAGTTTTTGTGATGAATTGTTCTTTTTTTTTTTTTAAAGGATTTAAGCAATTCTTTTTTTTTTTTTTTTTTTAAGATTTTATTTATTCGACAGAGATAGAGACAGCCAGCGAGAGAGGGAACACAAGCAGGGGGAGTGGGAGAGGAAGAAGCAGGCTCACAGCGGAGGAGCCTGACGTGGGGCTCGATTCCAGGACCCTGGGATCACGCCCTGAGCCGAAGGCAGACGCTTAACCGCTGTGCCACCCAGGCGCCCCTGTGATGAATTGTTCTGAACATGGCGTATCAATATTAACAAAAGCATTTTTACTTTTCTAAAATATTTTTTTTTCTTTTCTTATGGGACTATATATTGAAATCCAGTGAGAGACACACAGGCCGTGCAGTGAAAAGGAGAAAGGATGGCAGAAAGACAGGTGAATCAATTGATGGAATAGTATTGCCACCTCATACATAGCCTTTCAGGATTTCTACTAAAGTACTTTGCATATGAATGAGGATGAGGCACCTCAGGGAGATGGACCAGGTTTTGAGTAAGAGCTCTGTCCCCTATTACCTGGGTCACCTTGGGCAGATTTCTTAACTTCTCTTAATCTTAATGTTTTAATTGCAAAAATGGGAATAGCGATACCTGTCTTGCTGAATTGTGAGGATTAAGTGAGATGAAGTTTATAGAGGACCAAGCACAGTGATTGGTATAAAATAGATTTGTGTGCTGAATGCCACGGAAAGGTCTGGAGTTTTTCACCATTTTCTTGTATGTCAATGGGAGGCTGGATTAATGCTAAGACTTCTCAAAGTTTGGATGTGACTCAGGTCGAGCCAGCATAGCTGCTTCAAAGTTACTGCCCAATTGAAAAAAAAAATTAGGTATTTGATTCGATGTTTAGTTTTACCCCATTTTAAGTTAAGTTTTATGTATGAGAAACTGAATTTATAGACATTTCAACAGCAGAGTTGTTTTAATGAGGAGTTCCCATTACACGTTTAAAATTATTTGACTTGCTTTACAATCTCCTTATTACAAACCCATTCACATTATTAAAAGAAAAATTTTTTTTGTATATAAGTTTTTTTATTTGTCACCATTAAAAGTCTGAATTTTAAGCAGATTCTTGACTGGCATATCATATCCTTTAGCTCATTCAACTTTAACACCTATCCTATCCCCAGTAGCTTTTCCAGAACTGTTACTTTCACTGGAAAGCTCCCTGAGTTTTCCTAGTTCAAGCAGGGCTTCTTCAGCGTTTTTGCCTTTATAATGACAGTGTAGTGGAGAAGACAGATTGGCATGCCTTTTCTGTATCTTTCCCAGTGCTGTCCGGAATCAAGTCATTTGTCTGCATCTCTCCAGTCATGATTTCCAGCTTCTGGAGTTGGTGCTGAGCATAAGAGGTCTTCTGAATCTGATTGTGGTGTTTTTTAAGTAAAACCAACCCCAGTTTAAATAAGTAGCCATCTGTAGTCTTGATACCAACATGAGCTTTAGTCATGATCTGCCATTTTTTTGACCATGGAGCACCTTTTGTCATGATCCATGCCATGAGACTTAGGTAGTTTTTGCCTCGAACATCGTAATTTTCTAAATTCATCTTCTGCAGATTAGCAAGGCTAGTTCAAAAACCCTGAAGGCCATCGCATCAATTTTGGTTTCCTGAGACCTGTGACTAGTAGTTTTCCAAAATTTTTATATTGACAAAGGTGGTGCTTTCACATCATTCCACTCTTTCTTAGAAAATGGTTCTAACTTTATTCTTGGTTCCGATTCTGATACTTATCATAGGGTGCTTTTATTTTTCTTCCCCAACTGCCATGGTGCTGCTCAGAGAGCAAAAAGGGCCCATGGTTTGAATTTATTCTTTAGGTCGAGTCACTTAAACCCTTACTTGTCTGTGTATCACCACTTTGGGAATTATCCCTGACCTTCACCTCTGTGTGTCAGTTAACATTAAATTCAATTAAATTTTCCAGGGAATTTGGGGCTATACTCAAACTGTAAAGTGGGGGTGAGATGAAAACTGGCATCATATTGGCCGACTACCATGGTGGAATTCATTGCCAGTGCAGTGGACTTTCTGATTCCTGTCCAGTTTGCAAAGGTTGTTTCACCTGGCTACTGATATATATTAGTTTCCTATGGCTGCCGTAACGAATTACTACAAATTTACAATGGCTCGGTTCTGTAGGTTGGGACTTTAGATTGTCTTGGCTGATTTCTTTGCTTATGTCCAAAAGGCCAACAAGATCAAGGTGTTTGCCAGCTTGGGCTCTTTTCTGGAGCTTCGGGGGGGCGGCGGGGAATGTGCTTCCAGGTTCATTCAGGTTGTTGGCAGAATTCATTTCTATGTAGTTTTAGATTGAGGTCCCCCTTTCCTTGCTGTAGTTCATCCTCTTCTAGATGGTCTAGCGGTCACCCGCATTCCATGGTTTGGGTTCCCCTTCTTCAGAGGCAGCAAAAGCAGGCTGATTCCTGCTCACCCTTCCAGTCTGTCTGACCCTCATTTCTGCCTCATCTCTCTTGCTTATCTTCTGCCACGTCTCTCAGACACTTCTGCCTTCCTCTACTTTTAAGGGCTCAGATGATTAGATTGAATCTACCTAGCTACTGCAAGATAATCTCTGTATTTTAGGATCCCAAACCTTAATCACATCTGGAAGGCTCTTTAGCCATGCAATATAACAAAAAGATGATAGATAATAAGATAAAGAAGGCCATATGTGTGAAGGTTCCAGAGATCAGGGAGTAGAAATTGGGGGGGGGGGGTTTGGAGTGGTGGTGGGAGATACCTGCCTTTGCCTACAGATTACAGCTCTTTTTTTGGTTCATAAACGTAGACTCCGCTATGGGTCCCTAAAGTACAGCAGCTGGTCCAGAGGCACACCCTGCAATAGTTATATGTTCTGTTGTTTTGAGCTTTCTTTCTCCACAAGCCCTCAGATCCTGGTGTGGGGCACAGGTCATCAGCCTGGATGCTTTCTTTCCTCAGTGTATATATTTTATTTAGTCCATTTACATTTAAAGTAATTTTTGATAGTATATACTTATTGCCATTTTGCTCATTGTTTACTTCCTGTTTTTGTAGTTTTTCTCCTTTTTTTCTTCTCTTGCTCTCTTCCCTTGTGGTTTGATGATTTCCTTAGTGGTATATTTATGTTCTTTTCTCTTTATTGAGAAATCGTTACAGATTTTTGCTTTATGGTTACCATGAGGCTTATATATAACAACTTGTATCTCTAACAGTCTATTATCAGTTAATAACAACTTAAGATTGATCCCATTCTAAAACTCAATGTTTTTATTCTCCCTCCTCCATATTTTATATTTTTGATGTCGCATTTTACTTGTGTATCCCAAGTGATTAATCTACTACATTTACCGTGTATTTACTTTTGTAGTGAGATCTATTGTTTTGTATGTTTTCTTGTTTCTAATCAGTGCCCTTCTTTTCAGCCTAAAGATGTCCCTTTAACATTTCTTGTAAAGGCTGTTTAGTGGTGGTGAACTCCTTTAGCTTTCACTTGTCTGGAAGTCTCTCTTCAGTTCTGAATGATAACTTCTGGGTAGAGTATTTTTGATTGGAATTTTTTTCTCTCATCACTTTGAATATATCATGCCACTCCTTTCTGGTCTGCAAAGTTTCTGCTGAAAAATCTGATATTCTTATGGGAATTCCTTGTACATAATAAGTTCTTCTCCCTTACTGCTTTCAGTATTCTCTCCTTCTCTTTAAACTTTGACGTTTTAATTATAATATGTCTTGGTATAAGTCTCTTTGGGTTCATCTTGTTTGGAACTTCCTGGGCTTCCTGCAAGTGGAGGTTAGTTTCCTTCCCCAGGTTAGGGAAAATTTCAGCCATTATGTCTTCAAACAAGATTTCTGCACCTTTTCCTCTCTCTCCTTCTGGAACCTCTATAATGCAAATGTTAGTCCATGTAATGTTGTCCTATAAATCCCTTCAGCTGTCTTCACATTTTTTCTTTTTACCACCCTAATTGAACGAGTTCACTACCTCATCTTTCAATTGACTGATCCTTTCTTCTGCTTCATCTAGTCTGCTACTGAACCCCTCTAGTGTGTTTTTCAGTTCAATTACTATATTCTTTAGCTCTGACTTCTGTTTGGTACTTCATTTTTGCATCTCTTTGTTCAAGTTTTCACTACGTTCATCTATTCTTCTCCCCAGTTTGCTGAGCAGCTTTATGACAATTACTTTGAAGTCTTTAGGTAAATTATCTGTTTCATTCAGGTTTTTTCTGAAAATTTTTTTTTTTAAGATTTTATTTATTTATTCGACAGAGATAGAGACAGCCAGCGAGAGAGGGAACACAAGCAGGGGGAGTGGGAGAGGAAGAAGCAGGCTCGTAGCGGAAGAGCCTGATGTGGGGCTCGATCCCATAACGCCGGGATCACGCCCTGAGCCAAAGGCAGACGCTTAACTGCTGTGCCACCCAGGCGCCCCTTTTCTGAAGTTTTATCTTGATCTTTCATTTAGAACATATTCCTCTGGGTTTTTGTTTTTGTTTTCAATTTGCGTGACTCTCTGACGATTTCAATAGAGTAGATAAAACAACCACTTCTCCTCAGTCTTGAAGAAGTGGCCTTGTATAGGGGATGAACCTTGTCTTTCAAGCCTGCCCCAAATCTTTGATCTCAAGCCTTTGTGCTTGTTCAAGCAACCTATTATATTTTTAATAGCTCCCAGTAGTTAAGGCTATGCCAAGACCTGTCAGTGTTCCTCAGGGGAAATTTTTAGCACCTAGATTCAGGCTGAGTAGAAACCAGATCCTCAGGTAGCAGCTTTTAAAGTTGCTTGATACATACATTCCTGTGGGACTTCAAGCTTAATAAGCCCTGTTAGCCAGGTGATCTGGCAGTGCTCCCCAGCTGACAGTTGCCAAAATTGAGCAGAAATTGAGGTTCTAGACAAGGGTATAAGCTCTTTTATGGATGGTACTGGTGAGCTGGAGGAAGACTGAGGGAGAGCATTAAAATGGCATCCCTAGCCGGCATGCCTTAGGAGTAGCTCTGTAGTCCACCAGGTGTATGCCAAACCTGAAGGCGATCCCTCCGGCCAAAGCTCCAGAACAAGCTGAGGCCTCCTGCACAGAAAGACAGGGGGTGTGCCTTGTTCTGCTGTCTGTGCAGTGCCCTGGGGGTGGCAGCCTGCCAACAGCCATTTTTCCGATTGCTGTAATCCCATAGGACCCAGAAATGCAAGCCTCGCTGGCCACCAGAGCCTGGTAGTCAAGGGGTGTCCCCTGGGCAGTGGCTGCAAAAACCATGGCACCGGACGTAAAAACCAGGACACTAGCCCTGTGTAAAGCTCTCCCCCCCTCCCAAGAAGACACTGGTCCTCTGGAGCACAGCAGACCTAGATTACAAAGAAAGCTCCTGCCCTCCAGGGTTCCTGGAAAGGATTAGAGTAAGCACTTAGGTGCTGCATGTTTAATTAGAAGGCTGCCCCTTAAGCCACAGCCATAACATTTACCCAATAGGCAGGAAGACTAAGCTCCTGGGTCTGTTGCTTCCTGCTGTGCCCTGGGAAAGGTAACTGATTAAGAATTCTTTCTCTGTTGGTTAAAGTCCTGTGGGACTTACAGTCGTAAGCCGGTGTACATATGCTGCCCACAGCCGACTCACTTTAGTTGTAAGGACACACACAGACTGAAAGGGAAGGCATAGAGAAAAGATACTCCATGTCAATGGAAACCAACAGAAAGTTGAAGTAGTTATATCAGATGAATTAAATTTTAAAACAAAGACTGTACTAGACAAATATGGGTGGTACATAATGATAAAGGACTCAATCCAACAAGAAGATATAACATTTATAAATATTTAGGTACCCAACATAGGAACACCTAAATATACAGAAACAAATATTAATAGACTTAAAGGGAGGAATAGACAGCAATACAATACTAGTAGGGGGTTTTAGTACCCCACTGACATCAGTGGATATATCATCCAGACAGAAAAGCAACAAGAAAACATTGCCCTGATACCAAAACCAGACAGGGACACCAAAGGAAAAGAAAATACAAGCCAATATGCCTGAAGAACATAGAGGCAAAGATCCTCAAGAAAATAATAGCCAACTGAATTCAACAGTGCATTAAAAAGGATTATGTACCATGATCCAGTGGGATATTTAATTCCAGGGATGCAAGGATTGTTCAACATCTGCAAATCAGTCAATGTGTTACACCACATTAACGAATTAAAGGATAAAAATTATATGATCATCTCAAAAATGCAGAAAAAATCATTTGACAGAATTTACCTTCCATTTATGATTAAAAACTCTTAGGGGTATGGAGGAAATGTACCTCCATACAGTAAGGGCGTATATGACAAGGCCACAGCTAATTTCATACTCAGTAATGAAAAGCTAAAAGCCTTTTCTCTAAGATCAGGAACAAGACAAGGATGCCTACTCTTGTCACTTCTGTTCAACATAGTATTGAAAGTCCTCGACAGAACAATTAGTCAAGAAAAGGAAATAAAAGGCATCACAATGGAAAAAGAATTAGCAAAACTGTCCTTCTTTGCAGATAATATGATATATTTAGAAAAGCCTGAAGACGCCATCAGAAAACTGTGAGAACTAATAAACAAATGGAGTAAAATTTCAGGTTACAAACTTAGTGCACAAAAATCTGTTGTTTCTATACATTGATAAGAAACTATCAGAAAGATAAAATAATCCCATTTACAGTTGCATCAAAAGTAATAAAATTCCTTGGAATAAATTTAGCCAAGGATCGGTGAAAGACCTGAATGCTGAAAACTCTACGACATTAATAAAAGAAATTGAAGAAGACGCAAATAAATGGAAAGACTTTGCTTATAGATTGGAAAAGTCAATATTGGTAAAATGTCCATACTACTCAAAGCAATCTGTAGATTCTGTGCAACTCCTATCAAAATTCCAATGGCATTTTTCAAGGAAATAGAACAAATAATCCTAAAATTTGTGCGGAACCACACACACACACACACACACACACACACACACACAAATCCCAAATAGCCAAAGCAGTTTTGAAATAGAACAAAACTGGAGGCATCATGCTCCCTGATTTCAAACTACTTGACAAAGTTATAGTAATTAAAACTGTGTGTTATTGGCATAAAAACAGACACATAGAAGGAACAGAACAGGGAACTCAGAAATAAACTCACTAATATATGGTAAATAACATTTTAATAAAATCTTACTAGAAGTGCTAGTTAGATTGATATGTATTAATAGCTGTCAGAATTTAGAGGTCTTTGAACTAGTATCAGAGGTTCACTCACTTTAAAAGCAAATTTACTGGGTTTTAACATGTAATATTTCCTTTGCTTGATTTCCAGATAAAATACTGTCCTATATAAAGTGATGGAATAAACAAATATTTAATTTATTTCCAAGCCAGAAACATGTTAATTGCTTTAATGTTTTTGAGTAAATGTAGAGATAATAACAAAAAGAAACTATAATAATACTTGCTACAAATAATAAAAAATTTCTTTCTTTGCTTAGTAGCCTCCAGACATTTCACTCTTGAAATTGTAAGAACATGTTTACTTTTCAATGATGTCACTCTACAGTAAGAATTACTATGATTTGTAAGATTGACTACCTCATCAAAATGTCAATTCTTTATTTATATTTGACAGAGATTTCAAGTATTCCAACTCAAAATAAATTTAATAGGGGAGACTCATCCGACAATCTTGGGGTTTATTTAATGTGAAATGGATATTTCTGAGTGTTGGTTAATAAAATGAAGGCAAATAAATATTATCCTGTGTATTATTTCATGTTGAAATGTTTCAGTGTTTAGATTGCTCAACATATTTTTTCCCCTGAAAATAACTTATTTTGATGGAAGAGCATGAACTGAAAGTAGGTGAGTGAGTAGATGTGAACAAGATGATTTTAAACTAGGTAGTTTCAATTATCTATGAAAAATTTGATTTTTCTTGTTTTCCGTTGCTTTTTATTTTAAAATATCAGTTATTTAAAAATGTAGCATTCAGGCAGTGGAATACATAAATCTTGGAAATAATTTTATTTCTGTTTATATATCGTAGTTTATACAGAATTTAAATCCTATATAAAGATATGAATCTGCAGATAGTGCCTCAGTAGACAGAAAAATGCAAAAATATTGAGCATCACTAACAAATACACATGTTGCGTTTCTGTTCTCAGTAACAGTACTTGCTCAGAAAAACGTAATAGAATTTTATTTTAATAAAACCATTTTAATGAACTGTGGACACTGAAACATTCCTTTGGGTTACATCAGTGCTGCATATAACATTTTGTTTTGCCCCAGAATTTATATTCATTCATTCATTAAAAAAAATAAAAGTATGATAGGTGTCTGTCCCTGAACCTTCTCACCTTCTGGGTCCTCCCACAGTTGCACCCTGGCTGGGCCCAACAGCCTCCTCAAATGAGGTTAGCAACGTCAAGGGGCATGTCCTCAATGATTGTGCCGTAGACGGTTTCCATGTCCCAAGAGGTCCTCCTGTCTTCTGTCACTATGTTGATAACCATACCCTTAGGGCTAGAACGTCTGTTGTGACTAACTCTGTGGTGATAGCTTTCCCTGTTGGTGGGGAAGTCATGGTTGATGGCTGAAGCAGCCCGCTGCACATCAGTGTCTGGTCCGTATCAGGAAAGATGACACCTTCAGTAAGAGGATGGGGAGACAGAAGGACTTAGGCATATATGTAGGCAGTCAGAGGTCAAAAGGAAACATCACCTTACCTTCCCAGACCTTGGGTATGCCAGATTTTATCCAGTGGCTCTGTTTCTGGGGGTTGGGGGTCACTAGTTGGCCCTTGTAGAGGGGCTTACCTTGGAAGAACGTACTATATAACATCTATGAGTGATCAAATGGGTATTTTGTGTAAGAGGACAGTAATGTCCTTGCATGGGCATTATTGGATGGTCACTGACGTTCTATCTGACATACTCGATAAGCTTATCTGCAAGCTTATGTAATTCTTTTAGAAGCTCTTACCCGTTTCATTTTTTCTTCTATGTGTATCACTAACTTGCTGAGTCACTTAGCCATGAGACTTGAAGAGCCAGGGTCTCTAACTCATGTTTCAACACTTACTATTTTTGGGGGATTATTTGTGTTTTCTTTCTGTATTTCTAAAAGCCTCTTTCAATTCTTGTATGTATGTGTGTAATGGGGTAGATGTAAATTAATTAAAGTGTCAACTTTATAAAAAAAAATGCTAATAGCCAGGGGGAAAGGGGCAACATGGTCACTTACTACATTTATGATGCTCTTTTGATAAAAGTTTACCAGTTGTTTGCAAGAAGTGCTGCTTTTCTTGGTATTGGAAGATGAGATGCAGTTTGCTCCCTGGGTTCTTAGAGAACAGACATTGTGATGTAGCAGCCTGCTCGTCAACAGATTCTATAAAATAGTATAACTTGATTTCTTTCTTTCATATTATGATTAAAGGTCAGTTTCAAAAAGGTGTTTTGAGTAAAATTCTGAAGGATATGCAAGTCATTCTTTAAAATTTTTTGGAAATATAACTCCCCATAAAATTGACATTCACTTTTTATTTGGATAGTATAAATTTTATCCTCGGATCAAGGCTGACTGTCAGAAAGTTATGTATTCTACGTAACTTTGGCCCATCAGCAATTTGCCTTTTCTCAACTAACATAATGTTATTATGTCACTTGCTTGCAAGAAGAGTGAAAAATGGCTTTGTGAAACCCCTTCCTAAGGTAGTTATGTAATCCTAGTCTATGCCATAACCGTTATTAATGCCTTCTAAAATCTCTCCTATATGTTTATCTTCCTTGGGAAGCTTTGAGCCCTTCAAGCAAGGGGTTGTGTTGTTGTGATACTCTAGAAGTTTTGAGAACCTAGGAGAGTGCCTGATTTGTGGCATGTGCTCAACAATTTTGTTGTATAAAAGAATGAATTAATGAAGATAATTTTTTTTAAGACTTTTAAAGGAAATTGCACTCATTTTATGTTTCGTAGTGCATGCTCTTTGGAAATTGTACTTACATTTGTTACTCTGTTGGCCCATTTCTTCACCTGTTTTCAGCTGTGATAAGCAGTATTTTGTTCTTTATGGTCGAGATCAATGCAGTAGAGTAATAGGTCAAGCTTTGGAGTCAGAGCTGGGTGTGAATTGCAGCTCTGCCATATTTTCAATATGGGTTATTGGGTATATTAACCTTACTTTTATCTCTTCATTTGTAAAATGCATGTGAAGTAGAACCCAGTTCGTAGAGTGGTTTGTGAGGATTGGGACAATGCACATGAAGTACTTAGCCTGGCATATAGTAAGCACTCGATAAAACACATTTTATCATACCCGATATTCAAATAGTTGACTTTCCCTTCATGCTAAATAAGCTTAGCTTCTTGTGGCACCTGGGTAGCTCAGTCGGTTAAGCGTCCGACTCTTAACTTCAGCTCAGGTAAGGGTCTCAGGATTGTGGGATCGAGCCCTCCCATGCGGCTCCACATTTAGCAGAGAGTCAGCTTGAGATTCTCTCCCTTGCCCTCTGCCCCTCCCCCATCTCACAGGCTCATGTGCCTGCTCTCTCTCTAAAATAAATAAATCTTAAAAAAAAAAAATAAGCCTAGTTTCTTTAACATGATTAATTAAAGTCTAGTTATCCAGTAGTTCTCCTTAATTTCAGTTAGCTGAAGAAATATTTATAGCCTAGGGAAAATACATGTGGTAGATTAAACATTATCTAGTTAATAATATCATCTAGCTACTAGGTTAAATTTTGCCTCGTATAATTAATTATGGGAATCTTTTTTCTTGCGTTGAACTTCTGTTGTATTACCTAGTTATTTGGCCTCAACAAAAACCTTGCTTCTAAAATTTAAGATGATTGATATCTTAAAAATGTTAAATTTGTTCAAGAAACCAGAATCTTTTTTACTTCAGACTAAATTCTTTTTGTGATTATGTACAGAATTGCAGCAAATCTAATTTTATTTATAGACTTTTATGTCCCAGTGGTGCTAAAATAAATAAAGTGAATTTTGTAAGATTATAGTTTCAATAACCCCGAATGTCATTAAGTCCCAAGAATAGAGTGCTGAGTTAGATGTCAGAAGACTTTCATTCTTATTTTGATTCCTTTGGTTATTAATTTGTGACCTTGGGCAAGTCATTTAACTTCACTTTTTCATGTTCCTCATCTTTTCCTGCTATCTCCATCTCACCGAATCATTATGAGAGTAAAACAAGAAAATATTTAGGGATGGTAAATACTGTAGAAATCTAAGATTTTTTTTGTGTGTTAATGGCAGTGTTCTGTGATGTTACTTTTTAGACAAGATCACAGCATGGGCTGAGGCAATGAAAATGTGTCTGTTCACCGACTTTATTATAGATCAATGTCAGAAAGACCCAGGAACTGCTTTTAATGATTTTTTAATAGTTCCCTTTGAAAGAAAATTTGCAGAGTCATCACATAATAGCTTGTTATCTGTTCCCCTCCCCAGTATTTGCGGCCACTTTAGCACTGTGGTTCTTTTAGTTGAAGGCCCAGGTTAAGTAAATGCCAAAGTCAGCAGAAAGTTGCAGAAACTTTCTGGAAATAACTGAACATACCAGTGTTTGTCCTTTTGGTTTGTGAGTCCAAGACACTTCTCAGTCATGTTGGTATTTATATGCATGTTAACATAATTTCTCCTAAATGTCTATGCCTTCCTGCATTATTTCCTTTCTTGATGAGGACCTGGAGCTTTTGAACCTTGAGGAATGCATTTCAGCCTGCAATTGGAGCTTGTTCCCCTTTTAGCATTTCCTGGTTTTCAGTGGTCCAGAGACTGAGTGAAAATGGAATGTTATGGGATAAATTGTATCCCTCCAAAATTCATACCTTGAAGTCTTAACCTCTTAACCTCTACTACCTGAGAATATGATTACATTTGGAGGTAGGGTAGAGGTAATTAAGGTTAAAAGGGGTCATGCAGGGGGCTCCTGGGTGGCTCAGTTGGTTAAGCATCCGACTCTTGATTTTGGCTGAGGTCATGATCTCAGCATCATGGGATCGAGCCCTGCATCAGGCTCTACGCTCGGTGTGGAGTCTGCTTGTCCCTCTCCCTCTGCTCTCCACCTGTGCATGCATGTTCTTCTCTCTCTCTCTCTTGGCCTCTCTCAGCCTCTCTTGGCCTCTCTCTTTCTCAAATAAATAAAATCTTAAGGGAAAAAAAAAGGTCATGTGGGTGGGCCCTACTCCACTATGACTGGTGTCCCGGGAAGAAGAGGAAGAGACCCAGGGATGAGCGTACATAGATGAAAGACCGTGTGAGGACAAGAAGAGACACCAGGATGTGCTTGCAGAGGAAGACCATGTGAAGACACAGAGGGAAGGCAGCCTCCACAAGCCAAGGAGAGAGGCTTCCAGAGAAGCTACAGCTGCGGACACCTTGATCAGAACTGTGAGAAAATAAATTTCTGTTGTTTAAGGCTCCCAGTCTGTGGGATTTTGTTGTGGCAGCCCTAGCAAGCAAATACCGAGTCTCCCAGATCCGGGGTGCTGGGCGAAGTTCTCCATGTGTGTTCACCACTGGGATTGTAAATATCGCCTTAAAAGACTCCGTAATCCACACGTAAAATACGGCTTCAATTTGGATTTAGTAGAGGCTCGCAGATTTTATAGCTTGTAAATTCATGTTTTTTTGAAGGTAGAAGTGGTGGCAAAGCTACTTTTAGGCATGGAAAAGACAAAGACTGTATTTGAGATTAAAAGTTTACTTAAAAGCTTACTTTACATCTTTCATAGTTTGATGTACTTTTTAACCTTAAAATTATGGAGGAATTAATGCAAATGGCTTACAATTTCTTTAAGAAACATACACAAGGTAAGTGATCTTGGAGGTTTTTTGTTTATTTTAAAATCCCTGCATTCCCATATTAGTACCTCGCACCAAGTGTTTTGGTGTTAATATAAATGAAGCAGTGTAATTTATGTGTGAAATTTTTCTGGCGGGGGGAATCCTCCACCTCATCCATTATTGATTTTTACTTGGCTTACTTTTGATTTTCAAATATTGAATCCTGTTTATATGCCTATTCACAGAAATGACCATTTTATAAATAAGGTAATGATAACTGTCTTTTCACACAGTGCTGTACAATTTTAAAATGCTTGCACGTGCCTGATCTCTTCCCCTTCTCCAAAAACCTTTTGGGGCTAACATCACTCCCTTAATTTTCTAGGAAAGGATTCCCAGAGAGGTTAGGACACTTTCTTAGTGTCACATAGTGGATTCCTGGATCTCCTGTTTCCTGAGTCTCCATCCAGAGCTCTTTTTCTGTTTCTTAGACTCAGGGACACCAAGCCCCAAGGACTGAGAGAGATGCATTTGACATGTGTGTACGCATGTGCCGTGTGTGTGTGTGTGTGTGTGTGTGTGTGTGTGTGTGTGTATTTTCCCTTAACTTGTTTCTAGTTCTTCCCTTTTCTCTTTTGGTAACTTTGTGGCAAGTTTACTATGATAGTGGTGATGTGCATATTTTTCTTCTCTTTTGTGTGCTGCTGTGTGTACTTGCACACGTGTATGTATGTGCAACAATATCAAAATACAGCTTGGAGCAGTGAAAAGATTAGACTCACCATCTATAAGCTTGGATAGTAGGAGGAGTGCAACTTCTGGCTGAAAATAAAATTTTAAGATGTGCATAGCTGTTACTTCTTATTTCAGTGGATACCAGAATCTGTTTATAATAGCTAAAGGGGATAGGTCTTTAAAGGAAATGTGTTTCTCTGGAAACACATCACCTGTAATCTTCAGCTCCTAAGGTAGACACCCTCAGTGAGGGTTATGTGTTAGTATTCAGATAATTATTAAGCTAGCTCATTGTTCCCAGACCCAATACTAAATCCCTGTCTTTCACGTTTCCTAGCAACTGACTTACACGTGGAGGATGCAGAAGGAAAGCCATCAGGGACTTGCTCTGCATTTCTCAAACAGCATCTGAGAAGTGGTACCCAGACTACATTGTTTCTCTTCACGGTTTCTACTAAAAGCTTGCCTTTTATGTTTATTAGCTTCCAAAAGAGGATAGTCATAGAGGATGAACTTGAAAAATTAAGTCGTGATGATAAAACATCAAAGTCAAATTATTGGAAATTTTCATCAGTAGTAATATTTTTTATAGTCAGTGCTATCTATATATATCTTGAAATGATGTTTACTGGGCTAAGGAGAGGAAATCAGTTCTGTTCTATATTTGAGAATTAAGATCTTTATTACTATGAAGTAATTCCTCTTAGATGCCTAATAAGTCCTTGTTCATAATTGTAAAACAGGATGTGTCTTCAATGTTTCACTTTCTTAAAGGGAGAACAATGTACTATAAATACGTGACACGTGTGTGCATGTAACTCTTTGTACACACATCTGTGAATTTCAGACCTTTAGACTGACAAATTGAGAAATGCATTGTGAGCTAAATGATAAATTTCATTACATTTAAGCAAAGAAAAATAATAACCCAGTTTCAGTTTCTCTTTATGAGAAATTGATAGTAATTTGATGTTGTCAGTTTTAGCACATGTTGAAAACAGAAACTATGATTTTATACTTTTATGTATTTCTAATGTCATTTAATCTTTTTTTTTTAAGATTTTATTTATTTATTTGACAGAGATAGAGATAGCCAGCGAGAGAGGGAACACAAGCAGGGGGAGTGGGAGAGGAAGAAGCAGGCTCATAGCGGAGGAGCCTGATGTGGGGCCTGATCCCAGAACGCTGGGATCACGCCCTGAGCCAAAGGCAGATGCTTAACCGCTGTGCCACCCAGGCGCCCCTAATGTCATTTAATCTTACCACTTCATTTTGGTGGTCTAAAATGTAAAAATATAATGATATTTTACCTGTTATTAATACTACGGCATAGCTGTTAGAAAAAAAAGGGGCTTTTTGATGACAAGAATCCAAAGTGGTGTCTCTTCCCTTCTTAACCGCTGTTGTGCTGTTTGCCATAATTGACTCTAGGAAAGGGGATGGAAAGAAAAGAGTGATGGGGAAAGGGGAAAAGAAAGCAAGGGGAAAATGGAAGGAAAGATGAAGCATGAGTAAAACAAAACCATGGTTATGACTAGTAAAAGGTGGGGCAGTGGATTGAGTGGAGCTCCTACATGTTTCTCCCTACCACCTCTGTAAAAGTGATGTTCTGTTGCTCTCTGCCAGCATTGAGTGTGCTAACTAGCTAGCACCTGCCGGGTGCACTGGTGCCGTCCCTGCAATACCCGGTGCGAAAAAAGAAGAAAGGTAGAAAACATAATAATGTGTATCAATAAAGACTTGGACTAGACCAAGTCTTTCCCAAAAGCCACTCTGGGGGCCTGTGCTGATCCATAGGGTTTTCTTTCTTCGTTTCCTTTCCTCCCCTCCCCTCTCCTTTCCTTTCCTTTTCTTTCCAAGATTTTATTACTTAAGAGAGAATGAGAATGAGCAAGGGGAGTGGCAGAGGGAAAACGAGAAGCAGACTCCCCACTGAGCAGAGAGCCCAACTTGGGGCTTGATCCTAGGACCCTGGGACCACAACCTGAGCCAAAGGCAGACACTTAACCCACTGAGCCACCTAGGCGTCCCCATAGAGTTTTCTTTGGTTTTTAGCCAACTTAGAGAACTAAGTATTTTATAGCTGGTTCATTATATAGTTTTAACTTCATGGGGTTCAGACTTTTTAAATGTTTTTTTTTTTTTTTAATTTTTTTCCCTCTATTCACCGAGTCCAACTGTGCTTTGTAGGACTGTTCTTTCTCATAGGAAAGCAGAATTCTCGAATTCTGTTCCCCATTTTTTTGTCAGTCCATTTGATTTAAAACCATTTCCTATGTGAGTTACGGCTTTGTCCTTCATGCCTGGTGAGCTCGAAGTGGCATTGTTGCCGAATGCCAGTTCCTGCCACTTTGTTGCTGGGCTCTACCCTCACCCTCTCCCACTTCCCACCTATCACTCCTGCTGCCCGTGATGCGCCACTTCTCCCTGCTTCCTGCTTAAATAAACACAGGGGCAGGTTAATAAGGATGCCTCATAAATCCATGCCTAGCTAGGCAGTGAGGTGTTGGTCTTTCCCACTCGTGCAGGCGCCTCCTATCTTGAAAGGTGATTTTCTTGATCCCTGTCAATTGGCTTGGAATGTGAGGAGCACCCCTCTCTTTTCACATGTGCTTGTCTAGAATATATGCTACTTAATTGCCCCTTAGTCCACCATCGCTTTGGATCCAATTCAACGTGGGGGGAAAAGAAAGTCCTCACTATGCTATTATTTTTCACACATGAAAAAATTAGGCTGCTTAATATTCTTTCTTCGGACATACTGCTTCTTATCCTAAAACCATACTCTTACTACTTTATAAATTATTTTTTAAGCGAAATTGTGACAGTAGATGGTAGTTGGTTGATTTTTGTTTCTGATGGAAAAACTGAAAGCTGCCAGCGCCTTATAGCTCATGATCCTGATTTGGTAAGTCCAAATGGTTTCCGGGCATCCATTTTCCTCTTCTTTGATTTTGGGCATGCTTAAGGTCTGAGTATGGTGCATCCACTGTTACCTTAAAGGTGATTTTAAAAGGAAAGAGAAACAGCGATTGTAGCAGGGATTACAGCTTTATCCCAAATACTGACCCATCACTGAGGAAGCCTCAGCGGCATCTGTGACCTCGTTCAGGGCTGGCTGGTGTGGGGAGTGGAGCAGAGGGAGGGAGACGGGCCTTCCTGTGGGTGGGGAAGGCAGTGGTGAAGCACCCTTCCTTCACAACGCCGGTAAGGGAGCTGCCGCTGCCTGAGGGAACCTGAGCCTCAGGAGAGAGAGAGGGTTCCACCTCACAACTACCTGCAGGGATTAGCAGGGAATCAGCAGGGTTGTGGTTCCTTCCTTAGCCAATGAAATTATTTCGCAATGTTACAAACACAGAGAAAGTGTTTTAAATGATGCTAATGGCTGTTTATGAAACGTTTAAACAAATGCGCAAATTAATGAATGAGTGAATTTTGAGGGTGGGCAACGGAAGGGTAGGGGAGGAAAGGAGGGGTGGACAGATGTTGCAGTGTTACAAGCCTCGATGCCTGGATTTGTAAATTTAATACAGTTGAGACTAATCAGTGTGTGTGTGGGGAGGGTTGGATGTTTAAGAAGCACTAGTATTTGGCTTTTACTAAAGCTTTAATTATAAAGACAGTTGGCCCTGCTTAAGGTTTCTAAACTGTGATGATACAGTGTGTCCATTAAGTATAGATGGTAAGATATTGAAGTGTTCCTAGCACAGCTGCCACCAGGGGGCCACATAGAGCCCCAGTGTCACTTCTGTGAAGTGGGGACAACCTAGCTCTGTCCCTGAAAGGAGTTGCAGAAGTCTCTTTGCCTTCTTTAGCAGTGTTTCTACTAGCACTGTATCATCACAGCCACCGTTTCCCAAACTTCCTGCTTCTCTGACAGGTGCTGAGATACTCTTCCTAGAACATGGTAAAATCAGACATACAAGTATGGACACAATTCGACTCATACTTTTGATGGTGTTAAGAACTCAATCAGTGGGAAATGCCCTGCTAAAACAGGAGCTGGAAGTTAAAGTCTTAACCCTCTATGTAAAATACTCATTTCCTTATTATTTGAATTTTATGTATATATTCATTGAGCATTTATTGGGTGCTCTGCCTGCTTGGCACCTATCAGACCCTACGGATATTGTGAAGAAGAGAGGTAAGTCCCTGCTCTAGTACAAAGAATTCACTTTCTAATGGGAAGGTGAGAAATCTACAAGAAAATAAATATGTGTAAGACAGACTCACATAGTGAAAGGTAATATCTGAGAAATACGATTCCAGAATGGCCATAGATGTCTAGGATAGGTGTATGACAGTGGAACTCTGAAGTCCTGGATGGTGAAAACTATTTTCTTCTCTTTGGTTTTCTTTTTAAAATCAAAATCCTAGTCCCATCACATAGGGAGAACTCTAGGAGAATGAAATTGAACACTTGTAGCAGAAAAAAAAAAAGTTGAAGCAACAATAAACATTACTGAGAGCAAGTTTACGTTATTTAGAGCTTAATGTATTTTACAGTAAATTTTTATCTGTAAAATTTTATTAGGATTGTGGCAATTTTCTTATTGTTAATCCATACCCTGATCCTTTTCTGGATCATGGGGATCACTTTCTTTTTGGGGAATTCTCTCAGCTAAGAAGTTAATAGTCTTTCCTATAATGTATTCATGTGCTTCAAGATTTTTTTGAAAATGTGCATATGGCAATGATATTTTTAGCCCTTTTCATGTCAGACAATCTTGAATCTTCTTTCAGGACCTAGTTTCAGTTTCATCTGTTTTGTGTAAATTTGTCTCGGGCACTCCCCATAACCACCCAGAGCCGGACATTCATTTCGGATTATTCATTCATTCAGAAAATATTTGTGGTTGCCTATTACTTACCGGCACAGTTCTGGGTCCAGTATTCAAAAGGAAACCCTCTTAAAGTTTTCTTTCTAATGAGGAGAGGTGACCAATGAACACAAAAACTTATGAATGACAGGTGGTGATAAAGGTTAATGAATAACAGTGATAAAAGTTAATGAGCACAGAAAAGATGGTAGATGACAGTGGGGCAAAGGGGTTACATTTTTTTATAGATTGGTCTGGGAAAGTCAGAAAGGTGGCATGTGTCCAAAAAGCTAAAATAAGTGAGGAGAGTAAGCCATGCAGCATGGCTAACACAGAATTGCTCAGAGGGCTTCCGGGGTAAGGTCAGAAGAGCTGGTTATGTAGCAACTGTAGGGATTTTGGCTTTTATTCTGAATGAGAAGGGGAAGACACTGGAGGGTTATGAGCAAAGGACCTGGCAGACTTGGGTTTACAAAGGCTCATCTGGCTCCTGTGTTCAGAATAGACGGGCGTGAGACAGTGGTAGACTCAGGTCCCTTAATTGGAGGCTATTGGAGTAATTCAAGAACAAGAGGCCTACGCCTACGTGATTGCCATGGGGAGAAGTGAGAAGTGGTAGAATGGAGAGTTGACATATTTACTTATGCACTGGAAGTGAGGTATGTGAGAAATAGAGGAATTAAAGATGACCTGAGGTTTTTACCGTGAGCATCTTGAAGACAGCCGTTAATGAAGAGAGACTGTGGGAGAAGCAGGTTATGCTCTGGAAAAAGGGAGTTAGGAGTTTGCTTTGGACTTAGTTTGAGATGCCTTTGGACAATCAGGTGAAAAAATTGCAGACAGTTGGATGAGCAGATTTTTGGTTCAGGAGACAGGGTAAATTTAGAGATGCAAATTTGGGGATCATTGGTGTAGAGATGGTATTTGAGACCATGATCTTTTATACGTGTCTCAATTACAGCACTTACGTCATTGTTTTGTCATTGTTTGTTGATGGATCTGCCTGTCTGGGAAGATCCTTCAGGACAGAGACTGAATTTTACTTGACATTTTAGTATTTTGTTCATGGCAGCCTGGCTGTGGTGTGAAACTGTAGGTTTTCTTTGTGGGTGTGAGCAACAGGGTTCACTTACAGCTTCATGCAGGGAAAGCCATTTCTCTTAGAACTAAAAAGTTACAGTTTAAAAGCTACCAAAGGGGGAAATCAGGTTGTTAAATGTACAGTTTATGGCCAGAACTGAAGATTTTATCATCTCTAAGTATTTAAATCTTCCTCCCAACTGCTGTTACCCTTGTACCTCTAAGAAATACGTTCCTTTGTGTAGCCCAACTCAGTACAGTCATAATGTGGGTATAAGTGACAGCTCTAATCCACACTAATGCCCTGGGGGAAATTAACCTCATGGAAACTCAGACCTGTACCTGTTGGCTAGTGTGCCTGAGATTTATGCTCTTTGGAATTGGTTGTCTTCTTGACCTGACCTGGTGCCTGTCTGTAAATACTACCTCCCTTTCCTTTATTTTTTAAAATGTATTTTTATTTATTTTTTTGTCTGCTCTGGGTTAAATAAAGAAAGTGAGAGTAGGTATTTAGAAATCTGTATAGCCATGGACAGTATAATTTTATGTCTGTTGAATCTACTAAAACAAGTGCTTGTATTTTGTGTCTTTTTTTCCATTTCATTTTTCTAGTAATTTGTTTTTGTTGTATTTAACAAAATACCAATCTGCAACAAATTGGAAAATTTTTAAAAATTGATCCATCAGAGATAGTTTGAGAAACAGTGTGCTGGTTCGTTGTATCAGAAGGCACTTCACTGATTGAGGACTCCGCTAAATCAGTAATTCTCACAAGAGGTAGAGTGGATCAAAATGTAGCCAGCAGGCATGGTCAGTATTTCCAGAAAATGTGTGTACTTTGAAAAAAATTCTTCACTCTGTTTTTCCTGTCGTGACTTATTGATGGGGGTGTGACATGGCAGCGTGAAAAGAGGTAAAGAACCACCCTAGTGCAAGGAACATAAAAGAATTAGGGATTTGTTTAATATTTTGTTGATCTCAATTCTGACATTTTGGTGGGTAGATTATAAGATAAACAAAATCCACTGCTGGGTTTTGTACATATTTCCTTTTAGCGTCTAAACTCTAGGTGTGGCTTCGTATGTGTCAGTATGTCGTTTTATGGTTTTCTAAAAGCAATCTGATCTGCTGTGCATCTGTGCACCAGATACTTAACCTTGTTTCCTAGCTTCTGGAACATTTTTACTCCTTTCATTTATCTTTTTGACACTTCAAAAGAAAGTTATTAGGAGACACACTGTGAATTAATAATCATTTTGGTCTGTTCCTTAATACCTTTCTTAACCATTATTACCTCCCATGAATAAGTTTATTTCGTTTTTATTAAATAAGCGAAGATAATATGCCTCACCGAATGCCATTAATGGTTAACATGGTGATTTCAGAAATAGAAAATGAACGGACGTAAGGAATACAAGTAAAGGGAGCTTTGGGAATTGTAGCAAACCCTATGACACTAAGGAACAGCAGGATGGACATAGACACAGACGCAGTAAAGCACTGAAAAGGCCACAGTAGCCGTGGTTTCCTCTAGGCTATGAATTCCGAGATGGTCTTCCCTTGTTGTTCACTATCTTGGAACTTCCTAGATTACCAGCATTAACTGCATATTGTTACTACTGTTATAGGAATTTGTTTACATATGACCCTACCCTAAACAGGTAAGTACCTAACTGTAGGTTAGAAAAGTAAATTGGTAGATTCGGTATTCTAATTTGGATGTTCTTGCTTTTGAAAAGTTTAAAAATTACTGCCAAACTCTTTCCTCTTGGTGATTTCCCCAGTGACTGCCTATAGATTCCTACTTTGGTTTTTGTAAAGCTATATGACAGCCAATCTCTACCGGTTAATGAGCACATGAAAAGCTATTGGTCTAAGGACTGTTTGTTTTGCTACTTACAAAGCCGTAAAGATGTTGACAAAAATCTCTCGATCCCTGTAGAATACTCTCAATTTTAGTGAGCAAGGGCATTAGCCACCTAAAAAATTAAGTGAGAGAAACTACTGGCTACCTTTTACGAAGCATTGCCAAAAAAGTAAGTGATTTTGATTAAAAAATAATCACCTAAAAAACAATGAATGGAATATATTCACTGGATGTTAATAGTCCAGAATTTTTGCATTAAACCTTCATAATTACTGGTAGTAATGATTTTCTAATAATTTCCTTTCTCTCTATATAATATAGCATATTGTATACCAGTTTCAGTACCAGAAATTTACATTTGAACTCTGTAAAAACAAAAGGTAAATAAAAAAATTATTTCTGTATCTTTTTTCTTCATAAAACCCCTTGTTTATAAAAAGATTACATTTATTATTGCTCTATTATCCTATTTCGTAAACAGCTTATTAAACACTGAGTGTGAGTACTTTTAAAGTACCAACCAACCAAGAAGAATTTACCTTTTCCCTCATTTGGGGAAGAGGCACTGTATTTTAGAGATGCTGCCATTTGTGGCTCAGAAGACTTCTAATTTTATTAGAATTGCCTTGAGAGCCAGTTCTTGAGTCACAAAACAATATGTTCCATTCACTCACTCAGCAAACGTTTATTGAATGCTTGCTTGTATCAGTTCTCTCTAATGAGAGAGAGACAAACATGTGGTGACAAAACCACATGTTTAGAGCTTACAGTGGTGTAGGGGAGACAACAGTAATGAAAACACACGTTAAATATTCTTACTAGTAGTAATAGGACCTCTAAAGAAAAGAAATGTGCTTATGAAAGATAATGATTTAGAAAGGAAGGAAGTGGAAGTTTAAGGAAGGCAAAGGGTGAGCAATAGGTTGGCATAGCTCATGAATTTATAGATATTTCTTTTCATCTCAGATGCTTTTATTCAACTAAAAAGTCCTTTATCAGTAAGGCTTGCCTCTGAAAGACTCTACTCCCTAAGGCCAAATTTTTTTTTTTTTTGCAAAGGATGAAGATTTGTGATTACTGAGTACATTCAGCACATTCAGCGTATGCCGCTGGTTCTGAAGATGGCTCTAAAAGATGCCAGAAATATTTTGACCTGTAACACCGTCAGTAAAATAATTCCATAACCTTCTTCCCAAGGTGACTTTGAAGGAAACAGGTTTATAAGTTTTGATCTGTTTCTTCAAAAATCAGCCATATTTGGGGTAGCTGGGTGGCTAAGTCAGTTAAGCATCTGACTCACGATTCCAGGGTCGTGAGATGGAGCCCGGCCAGGATGGGCATCTTCATCGGCACCAGGCTCTGCACTTGGTGAGGAGTCTGTTCGAGATTCTCCCTCTCCCTCTGCCCCTCCCCTCAAGTGTGTGTGCACACTCGCACTCTCTCTCTCTCTCTCTCTCAAATAAGTAAATATTAAAAAAAAACAAAAACAAAAAACAACTGCATTACTTCATGGTCATTCTTAATGTAATGTGAATAGAAAAAGCCTGTATCTCTTTTTAGTAAAGCCCACTTCACTGCTTTTTCTTCTAGAGAAAGTGAAGACTGAGACAAAGTAATCTCTGTAATCACGAATGAAGTTCTGTCTGGCTCAGTTACTTGTTCAATGTCTAAAAGAAAGAGAAACAGTTTGTTGTGTGGAAAGATGAGGGACTTTTATGGGCTTTGAAGTCAGATAAGCATTGACCTTAGTAGCATGTACTAACTTTTCGAATTTTGAAAAGTTACTTGGCCTCTCTGAACCTTTGTTTTCTAATCTGCCAAATGAGATTAACACTACCAATTTCTTAGGTCATAGTGCAGATTAATTTACATAGAGCTTGGGTCTAGCTCATGCCAGCTTCCTCTCTTCCATCCCTTCAAACCCACTTTTACCACAAATGTCAAACCCAGTGAAATCCAGTCATGAGCTTAAAATACGTATGTTTTCATGCTTTCCTTTCTGGTTTTTAAATTTTAATTTTGGGTGGGAAAACGTGTTAGAGTATTACACAAGAGGACAGTGGAAGAATTAAGGGCAGAATAAGACAACATATCTGAGGTTTTCTAGGAGAAGGAGATTTTATTCCCCATGTAACGAGAAGGCCAAAAAGCTTCAAGAGATCCTAGTGTCTAGAAGGTGGGAGTTTTGGTCTTGGTAGCTGGAAAGTATTCAATGAAAAAGTCTTACATAAATATTTCACAAGGTAAGTCTGCTTGATTTCTCTCATTCAAATGATATATTTCTCATCAAAAGTTAAAATGTTATTATAAGTAGAAACACCAGAAATAACATTTATGAATTAAGCATTGTTACTTGGAATGAATCATGGAACTAATAAATCTGTTCAGATATATTCTACTTCGGCTAGACTATACCTTTCCTGTTCTCCACTCTCAGGTCATTAATTCACCCTTTGGGGCTCTTACCATTGCCTACCATGATAAGTGCCATCTACAGTGTAAGCTTCGTGAGGGCAAGGACCGTGTCTCATTTATCTTTGGACCTGCTGGTTAGTACAGAGTTCTGGTGATGACAATAAATTGCATTTGATGGTAGCTAGAAAGAATTTGCTTTAGTGTTGTCATAATAGGTATCTAAGATGATTAAGGGAGCAGCTATCTTAAGGTTTGGTTTTAGCCTCATTAGAAGACAAGAAGATGAAATCCTGAACAAGGCTTGACACCCAATGACAGCAGTGCTTTTTTCTGTGAGTCACATTTCTGAATGGTGGTGTCATTGTTGCGATGTATGAGTTGTTATATTTGGGCACTTAGCTTAGAAGGGAGTGCTACTAGTCTCTTAGTGTACATAATTATTTAGAGCGTTCAAATTTAAGAATATGGTTTGACATTTATTTATGACTTGGGATTTATAAACAAATATGCATTATTGAACATTTAGATGTTTTGACTCCTTATAGTTGCTCTATCCATTTGTGATGCACGCTAACAGAAAGTGAAATAAAAACAGTTGCACTTAAAGATCTGCATCTGTTCTGTGCATGGGTTGTTTGAAGTTTGGAAAGCTATTCTGATCAAATGAATAAATCTTCAGACAGGTGACTTACTTGTACTTATAACTTATTTTCAGATGCCCCCCTGGGAAATCTTACATTTGGCTGCAATCTCTAAACTGTTTTATCTGCCAAGGATAGGCTGGGAATGGGAAACTTCAATTAGAATTAATGGGACTTGTCATGGAGAAATTTAGAGAATTTCCACTACTCTTCAGTGGCACTAGTATAGTAGAAATGTAGACATTGTCCGAGTAGTCATGTGAATAAAGCTATTTTATGGACTTATCTTTGTATGGGAATTCAGAATGCAAATAGATCATCTTTGAAAGGGTGTATATTGTTGAAATTATTGTGTTGGTTTAATAGTAGGGAGTACAGAATTTTGTCAGTCCCTTCCCTCAGCATTATCTTCTTCCTATTCCGTAGCAGATTAACAAAATAAAAGATAAGCAGGTGGAGGAAGGTGATTTTGTTTTTCTCCCCCTCGATTTTCTAAAATCATTATTTAACAAAAGGTATACGGTCTGCCTAAGTGAAATTTGCTCTCCAAATCTGTCTGTTAAATATTTGGCTCTCTAAACCAGAGGCATTTGTTAAAAAGGATTGCTATAGTGAGTAGCAGTTTAGCCCTTTCCAGGCACAGCAAAGAATTTTGGTCACGTGACCCAATAGATAAATCTTGGAGAGAGAGTGCATGCTCTTTGATGCTAGTATGAGTTTTAAGATTTCTGAATTGCAAAGTAAAATTGAGCTTTCAGTTATAACACATAGGCGTGTCTGAACGTAAAACATTTGATTATTTCAACATTTAGGAAATGTTGACAAAAGAAATGAATTTTGCCTCTTAAGTGTTCTGTGAAAAATTATGTAAAACTTTACGAAGAAAATTATAGTGTAATCACTTTATAAGGGGAGTAGGAATTATTTCTCAAAATTCATAATGTAAAACTTCTCAGTTTATAGGCAGTGATATTCAGTGATAGTCATTGCTCCATGCCATTTTTCTAAAATTGTACAAATTGCTATATAATGATACCTTAATAAATTTAAACATGTCTTGAAAAAAAATTCTGTAGTATTTACATTTAGATTCTCAATGAAGAAGTGCCTCAAAAATACTGGAAGATGTTACAGAGACTAGAGAAAACTTTTGGAAGCAACGTGAAGCTTTTTAAAATGCAGCCACACGCACGTGAGTGTCAGACCTCAGGCCAGGGAGCTGGAAGCTGTTGAGTACACACATCATCTCATTTTGTGTCGTCATCACCCTGCTTTATAGATCAGCATAGTTAATAAGAACATGAGTTGAGGTCAGATCTGGCTTTGAGTCCTCTTTGTGCCATTCATAGCTCCGTGGGAGACCTTGGACAAATTATGGAACTGGGGCTGCAGGAGAAAATATTGGCTAAGAGGAGAGGCTTTGGAAGCTGGTCCTCAGCTAAGTCCTAGTGCTATGAGCTGGCAGTTCTGTGATCCATGAAACAGGGATGATAACACTTGCCCCGTGTATTTGCTGTTAGAATTCAATGATGTGTATATAAAGAAGTTGATGTGGTTTGTGGAATATACTAAGTGCTGAATAAATGATGTCAATGATGAGGATAATGCTGCTGGCAGGGTGAGGATAGTGGGGCAGAGCTCATAAAGAAACCCAGGCACGTCTAATTCCAGAGCACATGCTTTTTCCACTGACTCTGATTCTGAAAGAGATCAGAAAGAATGGTATGGAAATGTGCCTTGAATCAAAAGCAGTTGTAGATTTTGAAGCAGAAGAATTCTTTTAACATATATGCAGGGCACGGACTGTCCTGGGGATAGGCATTAGAGTCTAGGACCCCAGCCATATAGAAATTATCTAGTGAGGGAGATAAATAGTAAGCAAGAAAACAAATAAATACATAACCGACTTCTGATAGTTACATGTGCTATAAAGAAAAGGCAGCCTAAGTGGATAGATTTAACTGACAAGATGAGAGGGAAAGAGGGCTCTGGTTGCTGAAGCAGCTGGGTAAATGGAGATTTTATTTTGTGCAAAGAGGAATGCTGAAGGAGAAGTGAATTGCTGGGTAGTCAAGAGTACTGTTTTGGCTAGCACAATTTGAGATGTAGATTAGATATTCAGGTGCAGATGTGAAGTAAGAAATTGGGTTTGTGAGTCTGGAATTCAGGGGTGAGGTTGGCTTGGCAATGTCATGGGAGTCATGGGGTTGGAGGAGATCAACGGGGTATGCACATATGGAGAGAAAAGGAGCGAGCTGGGCCCCCACAGCATTCCAAAGTTGGGAGGTCACACAGAGGAGCACAAAGGATCTAGCAAAGGAGATGGAGCAGGGACATCTAGTGATGTAGGAGTGAGACCAGGAGAAAGTGGTTTCCGGAAGCTAGCGATGAAAGTGTTTCAAGAAGGAAGGATGGAAGGAAGGAAAAAGCAACTATTTCCTAATGTTGCTGATAGTTTACCATTGAATTTGCAAAGTGGAGATAGTTAGAAACCTTTACAAGAGCAATTTCAATGGGTTGGTAGAGATGAAATCCTGCTTAGAATGGGACTGAGGAGAGAAGAGGAGGTAAGGAAGTGAAGATAAAAGGTACAGATGATTCTTGAGATTTTCTGTAAACTAGAATGGAAAAATTAGGTATGAGGTGGAAGGTGATGTGGTTTTTTTTTAAAGTTGATTTTTCAGTTTTATTTTACTATGGATGGTACTATATCCCAAGGTTGTAGGCTAATGGGAAGGATCCAATAGATAAGGGAAACTGACATTGGGATAGAGGGAGGGATAATTACAGCAGCAATGTTCTCCCCAGGCTGAAAGGGCTAGGATGCAGATCAAAAGTAGAGAGGGTAGCCTTGTACCAGGGGCTGTGGCAGAGCATGTGGGACAAGATACAGGGAGATTGCTGTTGCGGTGAGAAGATAAATTAGTTCTCTTCCAATTGTTTCTGTTTTCTCAGTGAAATAAGAACTGAGGTCATTAGCAAGTGCGATATAATGGGTGAGTCATGTTAATTAACCTGAATTTGCATAAACTGCATTCTTGGGCAGCAGACTCTTGGGAGATACATTTCCCAACAGAAGGTGTTTGGGTTTTGTGGGCTATGTTCCCTGCCCTACTTGAGCCATAAATGCTATTCCTGTGTTTTTACCGTGTGATTCTTAAGGATTTCAGTTGAGCAGTAAAGTGTGAATGAAAGGGCCCCAATGAGCCTACTTATACCTTAAGTTTTTCGCTATTTTTTTTTTTTGTCAGATAGTTTCCTAAGAAGCAGGGCATCACAGTCTTTATGCATACTGTGTTTTCATTTTTCATTGTAAGCGTGTATTTTGCTCCAAGCTCCAATATAAATTATAATGATTTATAACTATAAATAGTATTTATAGTGAGTCAGAAGGTCATGAGAGGAATTACCTATTAATTTATTCACTGCTTTAAAGAAAATACAGCATTAAGAAAATATATAGCATAAAGAAAATAAAGCATAATATGGCATATATAAATATAGCATAATAAAATATTAATTTATTCACTGCCATAAAGAAAATATAGCATAGGGATTTTCATACACCTAGGGATGCTGACACAACCCAAGCCAGTTCTGAAATGATGGAAATAAGTATAGTTAATTAACTTCTTGTACCATTTGACAAAGATGGTAACATTTCAAATTATTTGTTAATATCAGATCTTAAAAGTATAAATATTAGATGAAAAACATTTAAAGGAAATATTTTGTATAAACCAAATTATCTTTTGATGCAGTTCGATAATCAATGAGCACTTACTGTAAGTTACAGCGAGGAAACAAATGTATGCATAACACATGGACTCAGCTGTTAAGAGGCTTAAACACCTAGTGGTAGATACGGAAATGTATAAAAATGTATAAAAATAGCCAAAAATGTGTAAAAAATGTATAAAAAATAGGATTTTGGAGGAGGCGATTTGGGACTGGTTTAAACATTCCAGGAACATGACAAACTTGAAATAGGGCATAGAGGTATGGCAGTATGTGTGTTCTCTGAGTGGTGATAAGTTCATTGCAACTGTGTTATTATGGGAGTTAGATTTGAAACCCGATACCATACTACTTTGAGCACCATGATAAGAAGTCTTTAGGTATTAAGGAAACACTGAAGTTATGTCTTGAAGAAAGGAGTGAAATGATTATGGCTGCTTATTAGTTTGATAAAGCTAAGCATGGGATGGAACTAGGGGGTAATCCGAGGACATTTGACAAGTGTATTTGTTGATCCACTGAAAGTAGGATATAAGGAGCAAAGAGAAACCAAAAATGAACTGGTATTTCTTTTTTTTTTTTTTTAAATAATTTATCTGTCAGAGAGAGAGCGAGCGCGTGTGCGCACAAGCAGAGGGAGTAGGAGGCAGAGGGAGAGGCAGACGCCCCACTGAGCAGGGAGCCCGATGCAGAACTCGATCTCAGGACCCTAGGATCATGACCTGAATCGAAGGCAGATGCTTAACTGACTGAGCCACCTAGGCGTCCCTGAGCTGGTATTTCTAGAAGGAATTTTTCTATACCTTTTCCAGAGAAGAGCAGGGCTATCATATTTATTTTTGTGTGTATAACTGTGATTTAATGATTTGATTCTCAATTTGTTGAGTTCCTACAGTTCTGCATTGTTTGTTTGTTTGGTTATATCTTGACTTATTTCCTAAGTTACCTTAGGAAGCTTACAGAAAATATGTTCAGGAAAGTGAACTAAAATAAAAATAAAAACATAGTACTGTGGGAAATTAAGAATTAGAAGAGAAAATCAACACCAGGGAGAACTACATGTAGATATATCTTATTAACCATAGAGGCAAACACACTTGGCAACAAGTGGTTATATATTTGATTCTGAGCCCCCGTAACTGCAAGGATAATGCAATCAGTTACATGATTCTCACTGTCCATGAGGGGAAAAAATGAAATAATAATACTTTCGCTGGCATTTACATATTTTCTTTCATGAGACTTCCTGTAGGGGATACCCAGTGTGGGTAGTGAAAAATGTCCTGCGTGATAGCAGATGCAATAATATGGTTTATAAAGTTAGTTGCTGAAGCATCAGGACACTACGTCGATGATCAAGAAGGGAGGACAGGATTTTAGGTAAAAATTGTGTGTATGCATGCTTGGTTTTGTTGTTGCATTTTTTTAAATGGAAAGATAGAATTTTGGAAGTAAAAGAGACTGTCTACAAGAGAATTTAAAGGACGTGGGGTAAAATCTTAGAGAATGCCTACACTAAGGATAACTGAAGAAGAGGATCCAGCAAAGGCCACTGAAATGGAATAAAATGTTAGAGGAGACACAAAATTCTGTAATATCAGAGAAGGCAGAGTATGAGAGAGATTTATAAAAGAGTTGGCCATAGCATGAAATGTAAGGAGATAAAGAGAATGACTACCTCACTGTTGGTAGTAGCAATTAGAGTTTCATCAATGACATTTTGAGAGAGTAGTTTCAATAGAGTGGTGGAGAAAATGGCAAAAATCAAGAAAGTATATGTAGACCTATTCTTCCAGAAGTGTAGAGATGATGAAATTGTAGTTTGGTATAATTGGGATCGAGGTATTGCTTGAAAGGACAGATCCCAGGGAAGGAAGGGAGGGAGTAGACAGGGCACAGAAATGGGGGCTCAGAGAGGAAGGGATTACTCTCACTGAGCTAGAAGAGGGTAAGTTACAGGAACTAACATCAGATGGCTTCTGAATTGGTTTAAGATTTGAGGTAATTTGCAGAGTGAGGTGAAAGTATGTGTGGATAGAGACTCTATTTAGGTCATCACTTGTTAGGTCAAAATACCATTTTGGAACAGATATTTTTGAGGTTATTTAAATGCCATTTTCTGGTTTTTAAATATGCCATTTCTTTGTCTTATTAGAAATAATTTAGCTTGCCTTGCCCTTTTACAACCATTCAACTCCCACACAGATGTATTTCTTTTTCATTAAAAGACCAAATGGCTATATAACAACGAAGTGAAAGAGCTTTATACCAACTTCCCAAATAGAATATTTATGAATAGTACTTTTTAGAAAAGTGCTGGAAAAATGGCTTTCACTATTTTCCTAAAACATTTATAGTAACTTGATGAATAATGAATGGGAATAATTTATAAAAGCTATATACCTCACTCAAATAGAACATTTGTTTATACTCCTACATAACAGTTACATCATGGCTATATTTCACATAAAGAGCCATATATTTTTAACGTAAATGTTGCTAAATTAGTTTCATTCAACATCAACCTTGGTGTTTTAAGGGACCCCAGAGGACAGGATGTTCTAGAACATCCCCGAGAAGCATTCAGCTGCACATTGCTTCACTTCTATTTAAATTGTGCATTCAAATGATCATGAGCCTTACTAGAATATAGTCTAAGCCATGAACAAGTTGAGTACCAGGATTAGAACCATTTCCACATCTCAGCGTGCTTTTTATGTATGCATAACCAAGAATGTGTAGAAATGAATTCTATTTTGTAATTGAATTTTGCACTACAGAGGGCAGATTGCATTTTTCAAAGACTAAACTTCAGGGTTCAGAAAAAGTAGATGGATGAAAGCATTTCTAAGTAGAAACTCAAGTTTCAGTCAGTATTTTAAATAGACACATCCTGACTCCCTTCACAGATTGCCACTGACCATATGGTAACTGCAGACATGCCTCAAAATAAAACAGCCATATGTAGATTTTCAAATACTGACCTCATCCCTAGAGAGCCATATTTATCTAGAAGAGCATCTCAAACTGTATCAAGTGAAATTATGGTTTGTGTCATGTTAGAAGATTAGAAGAATCTGCCTAATGAAAAACAATCACAAATTAAAAACAAAGATGCCCAGGAAATAAGGTTAGATACCCACAGACATCTAAAAGCTAAGGCATCTGGAGAACTGTCTTTCGAATTCTCCTTGCCCAGTGGTTATAGGCAGTAGGATCACACGCACGGGGAGCATTAAAAGCTCTCTGTCTCTGGTTGTGAACATGGATTGAGTGAAATCACTTAGACGATGATTAGTTGGAGTGCTGTTCCAGGCTTGCAGGCACCAAATGCAAATATCGGTCTGCTGCATGTGCTAATTGAATACCAGTATTTTTCGGGTTCCTGCCATACAATTTCTAGAGTGAGGCATGTGGAACTCATTCTCCATTTCCTCTGCCAATTGTTCTCTCTTGAAATTCTGCCATAGTTTCTCAGAACTTTTGGACTTGTAGGCCTGTGCCTGTGCATTACATAGAAACATGGAAGTAGGAACAGAGTTGTTGCAGCAATTCACAATAAATGTTTTTATATCTTCAGTGATACCTCATTTTCTTCAAGTAGGCATGGGGAAGAGGTCAAAAAGGGGGATCAGGAAGTGAAGGTCTGCAAGTGATAAAAGAGGTTCTGTAATGGTGATCATTGTAACTACAAAACCTCGCTTTCTGTGTGTGTGTATGTGTGTGTGTATACATGCACATATGTACCCATATATTTTTATAGATAGACATGCGTATGTGCATATGCATAAGAGAAAACGGAAGATGTTATCACCCTCATAATGTACAAGCAAGCCCAGTTTCCCACAGGCATTGTGTTATACTAGCAGATTTCTCCTGTCCAAGTTTTTTTTTTTAAGTCTGGGGGCTCAGGATTATGCTATGTGCACAAAGTTAATAAAATAATATTAATTACTCCTAAATATTGAGAGATTTACTCTTCCTTTGCTTTCCTTTTGATGTAATAGTATTTTATTGGATTTTATTGAGTGCTGAATTGTGTTTCAGGTATAGTGCTGTATATTAGGTTTGTCTTAAATTAAAATTGTGATCTTGAAGGAAATTACCCTCATAGGCCAAGAACTCTGAAAGTTGCACTTTGCCATAAAAAGGTCACTGACATTTCTGAACCGATCTTTATAATGCATGAGTAAACCTAAAGTACGTCTTTTATAAAGCTGAGCCCCGCACTTATGTGTCACTGAATATGTGAGTAGATATTTGTGAACATTTATTTTGTAGTCATATTTTTATTTTTGGGAAGTTAGAAGATTACTTTAAGCCAGATTTATAAGTAGTTTTTGAAAGTTATTTGAACTTAATGCAGATTTATCAATCTTTCCCACTTTTGCAAGTTACTTCACTTTGTTCTTTTCATTTTGCTACAAGTAACAAGATGAGCCTTTAAAAGAAAAGCTTAAACTTTATCTTCAATAAAAATGATCAATTCCTTATAGGAATCCAATGGCTTTTTTAAAAATTAAAACTAATGTACCAGCTGTTAATGCATATAAATTTCCATTTTAGTATTTATTTTAGTTATTGATCTCATAAGGATGGGGTGTTCAGTTAACCACTTTAGGCCATAAAGTATTTTGGAGAAAAGAAAATAAAGGGTTTATTGTGGTACTGTATTGTTCCTGGCACATTTTTCTGGAATATATGATGCTGTGTTCATGCCAGTTAACTAGTCTTCCTGTCACTTAAGTTATGTTTGATTTGGGAAGTACAGTGAATATATTTTGTCATTTGTGTTTTACATGTTATTGGTGATTGGTGCATATTTTCTTCTGAATTTTATAAGTTAAGAAGACTGAATGACCTCTCTAGTGAAGTTGTTTTTTTTTTTTCTGTTGAAACCCATGTTTTTATTCATACTTATTAATGTAGATCACCTTTCTACCAGGGTCTACAGAAGTAACTGGTGTGTTGTTGGTGTTTTTTTTTTTTTTTTTTTAACTCAAAGCAAGCTCAGCAGCCATGCAAAACTTTGGTGGAAAGACCTTAATTAGCAAGAAAGCCAGTGTATTGAGCAGCCCTAAGAGATTTTATATATGTGCTGATATGGGATACTTTTGGTTTGCTGCTGTGAGCAAAATAGATTCTCGAATCCGTCATCCACCCTGAGGCCTCCAGGGTTGTGTGCAGCAACTCTTGTGGATTTAGCAAACGAACACTTACGGAGCTCCTTTGCAAGCTTTGTCTGTTGTATTCATGACTTAGTATGACATTTTAAATCTCACATGTCCTAGTGTACCTGAACAAATGGAAGATGCAGTTATTGCCCTATTCCTTTTTCATTAGCATTTACATTCTGCCATAAGTGTTATTTATTTTTGGAGTTAAACCTTGGTAAGTGAAAGGTGAAATTGCTGGAGAATCCATATTTTGAATCAACTCTTCATTTCCACGAACTCAATGCTCCATCTATTTCCTACCCTATTTTGGAGAACTTAGTACTAAGTTCTTTCTGTAGAACATCTTTATTTCTTATTCTATAATTAATGACAAACATTGATATTTTCTAACATGTAGGAGACCAAGGTTTTCCCCCTCTTTTTTTGTTGTTGTTGGTGGTGGTGAAGATGTAATTGGAGAGTAGGCAAAGAGAGGAGTGTGGGGGCAGAACTACTTTAGAATTAGTGAATATATTTATAGCCTCATATATTTGGTTCACTTTTATATCTAGTTCTTGGCTATTTTGGGAGTAATTATGATTTTCTGAAAATCATGCTGAGAGAAAACAGCCTTTTTTCTTTAAGATATTATATTTCAAGGTACCACATATGTTTGTAGCAGTCATGCTTCCGAAATGTGGCAGGACAATCATGATTTTTAAATATTCTGCCCTACCATAAAATTATGAGCCATTTAATTCGGCCTGATTCTTATCTTTTTGGTATTTTTATTCATGGTAACGGTCATGTATAAAACCAAACATAAAAAGAAAGAACAGTAGAAAATGTATGAATCCAGGTTAGATTTTCATCTTCATTCTCCATGGTACTTATTTATTGAATGCCTGAATCTAATAAAGGAACATGCTAATAGAATGTTATTCAAATAGTCATGTAAAATTTAAATATCCATATGAATACACAGTGTTTTTAAACCAAAAAAATTATACTTCATATATCTTAAAATGTTCTAATCTGATAGGTATAAGAATATTTAAATTCTTAGGAGTCTACATATGATCTAAAATGAAGGTAGGAAGACACCTGGGTGGCTCTGTCGGTTAAGTGTCTACCTTGGGCTCAGGTCCTGATCCCTGGGTCCTGGGATCGAGCCCCACATTGGGCTCCTGGCTCAGCAGGGAGCCTGCTTCTCCCTCCCCCTCTGCTGCTCCCCCTGCTTGTGCGTGCTTGCTCTCTCTCTCTCTCTCCGATAAATAAACCAACCAACCGACCAACCAAATAAATAAATAAATAATAAAATGAAGGCAGAGGATGGGTTAATTCCGATTTCTCTGTGGTTGTATGAATAGTTTGATATAGCATACATCATTGAATTTGATAGAACTGCCATTTATTACAGGTGCCTGTGGCATAGGTATTACTGAGTGGTTTATTAGTAATCTGTGTAGGAATATTAATTATAAAAGAAATAGAAATTATAAGTATAGAATCATTTATTTTTTATGTTAATGGAGCTCTTTGAATTATTTTGTGGAATCTTAAAAGTAAATACTCTTATTTGTTTAGCTAGAAGGAAAGCCCATGTGATTTATTGACAGTTTTCCATTTAAAACTTTCTAATTCTATTCATCCACAGAGAAATTCTACTAGAAAGCTGATGGATGAAATCATAGCTTCATTATTTGAGTTGTGTTGCAATATTTCACTTGCATTACCACCTTTAATCATCACAATATACCTATGAAGTACCTGTTGTCACCTATGAGGCATGCGAGGTCCAGAGAGGGTAAGGAACCTTCCCAAGTTCACACAGCTTCTACATAGTTGAGCTAGATTCAGATCTAGCTGATTTGATTCCCTAATTTGGAGACTCTTGGTCTCTGCACTGTTCAGCATTGCATGTGGTTGTAATAGCCATTCACAGATGCAAGTCTATATCTTACTGTGTGGTATCTACTGAAAAACTGGGTAGGTGAGAGACTTTTTATAACACTTAAATGACAACTTGTTATGAAAATACTGCAGAAGACCATTAGGTTGAGTTATATATTCTTTCACTTAAAAATTGCTTTGTCCAAAGACAGTATTAATTTTAAGACTATAGTTGTTCAAGAAGACTGTCCATTTACTTTAAAAAAGGATACCTCCCTTTGCTCAAGAAAGATTGTCTAAAGTAGTCATGTTTCCTGTTTTTGTTTTTGTTTTCCCTCGGCATCACACCACACTCCCATAGCTGTCAGAAAGTTCAAAGGTTTTGTTTGAGGATTGCTGGGCTAGATTTAGGATTGCCATTATTTATGTAGATAACTTTAATAAAAGAAATATTTTGGAATTAAGATAATAACAAAGCAAGGTTTTTGAAAAAAACAAACAGCATTTTAGTAGCACAGAGCCCTCTCAGCATCTCTCCTTATAAGTAGAAAAAAGTCTTTGCTTTAGCAACCTGGAATAATAATGACCGGATTAACACAGTCATTGCATACAGGCCTTAATGTACCTTGACCAGCTCAGGAGCACGCATCTGTAGACAACCGGCACAACACAACATCTTGGCAAATTGGTTGCCTTAGAAGGATTTCAGAATGTATTGGCATAAATGCCAGACTGTGAAGGAATGATTGACCCACATGGGGTAGAATTTATCAGTAGCAGCAGTCCATCCTTCCAAACAGAGCATGTGCCAAGCACCAGCTTGTAATCACAAACATCATCTGCCGCATACTGAAGAGGAAAACAGCATAGATACGTTCAGGATCTTCGTGGTCGTTTATAATTAATCACAACATTGTTTAGCAACTTGCCGTGTATTCAGATTGCTTTATTCTTGACTTCTCAGTAACCATTATTTGCTCTGGTGTTCCTTTCTCCCTCCTCCACCTCCCTCCTTTTCCCTCATATTCATTAAACAAATATTTATTGAATTTCTTCTGTTTGCATGACCCTAGGCTAAGTACAATGGGAAGGAAATGATAAAGCAGAGATGGAACCTGAGCCATACACCCCACGTAATTCAGTATGGAAGAGACATCAGCTGCCTCACCTGCAAAACAAATTAGCCAGCAGTGAGAGCATAAGGGAGGTATAAAACTGACAGCATGATTCAGATGACAGAACATCCTCTTTTGGGAACAGGGGTGACCTCATAGAGCAGGAACATTGTAAGAGACAGAGACGTAACAATATGAAGCTTTTTTGTGTAAATCAGATTACCCAAAAATTGTTGAAGCATAGCATATTAGAGGAGAAGTATCGTGAGATAAGTCTAGAAAGATAGGCTGGGGCAGGTGTGTGCCCTTCATCAGACAGGCCCTGGTGGGTTTGTTCCGAAGGTTTTGAACAGGTAAGGGAAGGAAGTGATTGGTGGCATGCTTTAGCAGATAGGATGGCAGCAATGTGGAGAGCCTGGATTGACCGGGTGGAGACCATATACGAGGCTTTGTCACTGAATACAGGATGTATTAGCGCTAGGGGTCTCCACAGAGCAGCCAGTAGGAGAGCCGTGTGTGTGTGTGTGTGTGTGTGTGTGTGTGTGTGTGTGTGTGTGTGTGTGTGAGAGAGAGAGAGAGAGAGAGAGAGAGAGAGAGAGAGGGAGGAAGATCAATTTATTATGAGGAATGGGCTCACATGGTTATGGGGGCTGAGAAGAGAGCATAATCTGCCATCTGCACGCTGCACGCCCAGGGGAGTGATGATGGAAGACCCAGCCTGGGGGCAGGAGAAGACCAATGTCCCAAGTCAAATAGGTGGGCTGAGAGAACAAACTCTTTGTCCTCTTTTTGTTCTGTTCAGACCCTCAGTGGATGGGATGATGCCCTCCTACTCTGGGGAGGGCAGTCTGCTTTACTCAGTCTGCTGATTCAGATGTTCATCTTATTCAGAAACACCCTTATAGACACACCCAGAAATAATGTTTACTAAATATCTGGTCACCCTGTGACCCAGTCAAGCTGACACATCAAATGAGCCATCACACCTACTGTATGCCGGGAAGTTTGTTATCTCTGATCCTCATAATGGCAAGGGCTACTAGTATACTCACTTAGAGGCTTAATGGGGTTGAATACCCTGCTGAAAAACTCCCAGGGGTCAAGGGCTGGAGCTGGAATTTCATCCCTGGTCTGTGTGCAGTCTCACTCACAAGTTGGCTGAGAGTCCAGAGGGACAGCAGAGAGCTGGGGAGCCACATAGGGTGCAGATGCAAAAATAAAAGTTTCTGATGTTTTGTGGAAAGAAGACAGGCATACATACATTAATTTTCATTACAACTCAGCAACTCGCTGGGTATGGAAAGGAGGAAGAGGAAGTGAATAGCCAAGTGCCATGTTTTTGATCCTAATTAACTGCAAAAAATTAGGTAACGCAGGGTGAAGAGCAAGTTTGAAGTGAGGAATGGTGACTTCTGTTTTATATGTACCTGAGCTGGCATGCCTTTTCTGGGTCCTTCCCGAGGCCAGAATCTCGTAGTTTACGTGTACCTGTTAGAGCACTGAAGCTACTGTGCAGTAGCTTACTTCTGTGCATGACTCCCTCCCCAGCCCAATATCAGGAGCTCCTCCCGGGCAGGGCCTCCTGGGGTTTGTTCCTAGCACAGTGCAGGCTCCCAGTAGGGGCTTCAGGCATAATACATAGGCTAGAGAGTACTTGGTCAGAGAGGCAGGAGGGAACAGAAGTCCAAGGAAGAAGACTGCTTGAAATGGGCGTTGTGAGACTATAATTTGGAGCCAACTGGAAATGCACGAAGGGCTCCCCCCAGGAGCACGAAGGGCCTGCTCCTCCAACACACTGAAATTGTCATGAAACCAGTGTGGTCCGTTTTCCTAAGTATTTGTAAATGCTGCTCAACTCCCTGGAGATGGGTATGGTGAAATTTCTGAGTAGAGTGAAATGAATGTTCTGAAACCAATAACTCTGGAATTAAGGCTGGGGACAGTGGCAAGTGAGGCCCTAAAAGAGAGAGAAAGAGGAGTCTGAGGGATTAGTGTAATGAGCACAGTGTGTCTATAATTGTAGTTTGAAAGTGCATGTTTTGTGTTTTGTGATGCTGTTCACAGTTATTTTTTTATGCCGAGAAAAATCCACTGAATTCTGCATATACAATGTCTTGTCCTTTATGGCATGAACGAGAAGGTAGCTCGAGTCCCAGTTCTACATGCTTGTTAGTTTGTGACCTTGGGAAAGTCATCTGATCCCTCTGTGTTTCCTTTACTCATTAACACCAAATGCACTTACCTACTTAGGACTCCTTTGATGGTGAAAATCGGTTCCTAAGGCATGAAGAGCTATTGAAATATTAGAAAATCCATTGAGATTTGAGCAGATGCCTTGAAATCCTCATTGATCTATTGGTGTCACTGTGGCTGACACACCTCTCCTTCCTGAAGGCCCGTGGGGCATGAGAACTGCGTCCTCCAGCGCGTGAGGACAGGACGGAGGACTGTGCTATTGGGTCCTTGCTCAGCTTGATTGTAGCCCAGTCGTAGGCCCCAAACTGGGGAGCAGCGAGGGTAATATTTGAAGCTGAGCAGTGATTATCCTGCTCCCAGTGAGGGACCTGCTTTTCTCCGCAGAACATCTTTTCTTATAACAAAGAATTTGGTCTGTGAAGACTGTCAACAGTGAGGAAGCCGCCTACAGTTTACCTCTTGTAATTCATTAGTCATAATATGTTCTACGGCTTCTTCCTTATGTTTTCTTTGGTACATGGTAAAATCCATAAATAAGTAAAACAGAAAGAAAGGGGAGAATGAACGCAAGGAAAGCCTCGTAGAGACTCCAAGGGTCCTGCATGCTTGCCGGTCCTCACATGGTCATCTTGCTGCTGACCTTATCAGCCCAGTGTAATCAGATAGAATCGTTGCTTCTAACTAGTAACTCCTTTGTGCCCTTCACTTAAGTGAAGGTTATGGTCTTCAAATATTGGAATTTTTTCCTTACCAACTATTTCACCATGTCAGCCCTATTGACACCTAGAGTTTCTTTATTTGCGAAGATATGTGTGTGTGTGTGTGTGTGTGTGTGTGTGTGTGTGTGTGTGTGTTAGTAGCTCTGGTGAGGTACAGTTTACATACAATAAATGGTACATAGTTAAGGGTTATAATTTGGTATGTTTGTTGACAGTTGTGTACGCTGTGAAGCTTTCACCCCAGTCAAGATAGTGAACATATATATCTGTACCCCTCAAAAACTTTGTGTTGTGCCACTCCATAACTCTTCCCTCTACAGGCAACTGCCACTCTGCTTTCTGTCAAACCGTTGAGACTTGGGAGAAAATTTTTAATTACAAACTTCGTATTTTTAATAGGTTATAGTATGTTCAGGCTATTTGTTGAGTTAGCTTTGAAAGATTCTGTCTTTTAGGGGATTGCGTATTGTATCTAAAATGTTGAATTTAATGCCATAAAGTTGTTCATAATACTCCTTTTTTATTTTTTAAAATGTCTGTAGAATCTATATCAATTTCACTTCTCTTACTCGTGATATTGGTAACTTTTTTTTTTTTTTTCCTGATCGAACTGTGTATTAATTTGCTATGGCTGCTGTAAAAAATCCTACAAACTCGGTAGCTTAAAAAAACAGTAGAAATTTATTCTCACAGTCTGGTGGCCACACATTTGAAATTCGTTTCACTGGGTTGAAACCAAGGTGTTGGCAGAGCCATGCTCCCTCCAGAGGCTCTCAGGGGACAATAAGCTTTTTGCTTTTCCCAGCTCTGGTGGGAGCTGGTATTTCTTGGCATATGGCTACGTTGGTCCAGTCTTTGCATTCGTAGTCATGTTGCCTTCTATTCTCTCCTGAATCTCCCTTTGCCTTCCTCATAGGAATATATGTGATTGCATTTAGGGCCAAATCCAAAATAATCCAGGATAATCTTTCCATGTCAGAATCCTTAATTTAATTATATCTGCGAAGTCCTTTTATGCCATCTAAGGTAATATTAACAAGTTTTAAGGATTAGTACATATGCGTATCTATTGAGGGGCTGTTACCCAGCCTACCACAGTGTGGCTCAAAGTTTATTGATATTTTCAAAGAACTGGCTTTTGGTTTCATTGATTTTTTTTTCCCCTCAACTGTCTTTTTTATCTATGTCATGGATTTCCATTCTGCTTTTTATTCTTTTTATCTTGTTTATTTTGGGTTTCATTTGTCCCTCTTTTTCTGGTTTTGTAAAGTGGAATCCAAGATCATTGCTATAAATTTTCCTCTGTTTCGTTTTAGCTCCTTTCCACAAATTTTCATATGCTGTGTTTTCATACTCTTTCAGTTCAAATACTTTCTAATTTCCCATTATTTCTTTGACCCATGGAAATGTGGTATTTAGTTTCCAAATTGGAGGGAATTTTTCAGTTATCTTCCAGTTGTTGAATTCTATATTAATTTCATGATGGTCGGAGAACATTCTTTGTATGACTTAAATCTTTCTAAAATAATTGAGACTGGTTTTAGAGCTGAGAATATAATCTAACTTGGTAAATATTACAAGATATTTACCCTTCATTTACTGTTAAAAAGAATTCTGTATTCTGCTCTTGGTCAGTAGAGTGATATTTAAATGTCAGGTCAAGCTTGTTGACTGTGTTGTTGAAGTCTTCTCTACCTTTGCTGATTTTCAGCCTACATATTCTATGAGTTATGGAAAAGGAGGTGATGGAACATTTGTGTAAAATTATGGGTTTTTCTATTTCCCCTTGCAGTAATATCAATTTTTGTTTCATATATTTTGAAGCTCTTATTAGGTGCAAGACATTTAGGTTTGTTATGTCCTCTTGACAAATTAATCTCTTTATTGTCACAAGTCTTATTTTCCTGCCTTTTTTGCATGCCTGATAATTTTTTATTGTGTGTTAGACATTATACATTTTATCTTACTGCTGAACTTTTTTCTGGGATGCTATTCAATTACTTGGAAGCAGTGGGGTCTTGATTTTTAAGCTGTTTTAGATGGTACCCAAGCAGTGTTCAATCTAGGACAAAATTTATACCATTACTGAGGTAAGACCCTTTTGTTTATTCCTCCTTATCCTTTCAAGTTTTTCCCTCTGGTTGGTACAAACAGGTCCCAGATTGATTTCTTTAATCTCCTTCTGTGGCTCTTTCTCCTGCCTTGAGTAGTTTCCTCACACATATCCACTCAGTGGAATACCCAAGAAGGACTGCAGATCTCTCTGTCCTCTCTGTCCACTCTGGCACTCTGCCTCAGCTCTAGCCACCTTGGTGTCCCTGGATCCTGAGCTCTATCTTTTCAATTCAAGTAGACCACCAGAGTGTGCCTAGCTTCCCCTCCTTGTATTGCCCCCTGGAAACTTTTTTTGAAGCAACTTGGACAGTTGTTGTAGGGTTCACCTCTTTCGTTTCCTGAATCTCAGATTCATTTTATCCTTCATTGCCTGTTATCCATTGTCATGAGAACTATTGTCTCCTACATTTTTCATGGCTTTATAGTTGGTTTCATACTGGAGGTAAATCTGGTAACTATTACTCCATCTTGGCTGGAAATAGAAATCAAGAGCTGGGATTTTATATAAAGTGTGTTCTAGTGCATTTTTAATTGTACCCGGAGAAATGTCTCTAGGCTTAGCTCACAGACAGCTATTAACAGGAATGGCTGAACTTGTAGGACTGTCCTTTGCATCCCTGCCACTAGAGTACCCGCCACACTTGGACAACCATTGTGAAAGTTATTTAGTATGAGGTGTTTGGAATGAAGGAAAAGATGAAACCATTTTTGGTTCTTGCATCTATTGTTTTAGTACATGTTATATTTTGAGCCCCATATTTCTTATCTACTTAGGTTGTTTAAAGGCTTTATGTTTTATTTTGTGGGAATTTGTGTCTCAAAGACATAAATATCTTTTTAAAAATTACGTGTGAAATGTTTGTATACACTAAATGTTTTTAATTACAGAAATCAAAAGAAATGTAATAAGTAGAGCATGACATTTTAAATTTTCACTTAGAAACATTCAGCCAATTAATATATTTGTTATTTTTCTTCTGCTTCATAGCTTCTGTGAAATAAAAATTAATGATAGTTTGCATTTGTTAAAGTCAGTTTTACTGCCTAATAAAGCTAAGTTTATGATTTTAATGAAAGGATGTTCTTTCATTTTATTTATGCATAATCAGATGTGCAGCTACTGTGACCGAAATTTATCTGTATATTTTTAAAAAGCCAGTCCAATAACAGAACTGCTATTGTTTGTTTTTAATAGGAAATCAAAACCAAGAGAAGGTTAAAAACTCGGAATTTTAAAAACCAGGATGTATATATGTGATGTTTATACAATAGTATATCTCTTGGTATTTTAGCAAGTCAAACTTTAATCCTAATTTGTTTTCATTTTCTCTTTATTTTTCTGCCCTCCAAAATCATTATTAGGTAATCTGTCCATCAAATCATGGAACAGATGAAAATAGATGCAGCTGCCCACAGATTGTAATAGATTCTTTGCGGAAGGCCAATTTCTTATCTGTGGAGGTTACTAAAAGCTTTTTGAAGAAGGTGTTTTATTTGTTTTTGTTTTGTTGTCATTGTTCTTCTAAATTTTCCATGGTACACAAAGTAAATGATAATCGTTCTCATTTAGATTTTTTGATTTATGGAAATCAGTAGATCTTTTTATGATGCTGTGTATGTTTTTTATGTTGTGGCTCACTTACAGATAGCTGCCTATTTTACACAGCATTTCTGATGGACTGGGTTTTAATACTGCTTTACTTGAATCTAAAACAGTTGGCATTTACAGTACTCTCTCCCTGCTTTCTAAATGGGTTGTCACTGCATTAAGCTTTAAATGACCATAAATGCTTCTCTATCCGTGTCCCTGTCTTTACCAATTCAGAACAGAATCATTTGCAGTAAATCAAGTCTTCATATGATTTTAATCATACCCATGTAGAGATGTATATTCTCATTCCTATAATTTTCAGTTCTAATTAACACCCTGGCTCGATGTTAACTTTTATTGCCGAGACAATAGCATATTTTATTCCATTTTTGTGAACTAGAATATTAGATTTCTAAAAGGTTCCTGAAATGGTAAAATGTCCTTGGATTTTAAACTTGACTTGGTTTAGGGTTCACTAATGAAACTTAGCCTCCAGGAAGAATGCCTCTAATTAAGCAGTTAACATCCCAGTGATCCCAGGCCATCTCTTCTAACAGCAGGAATGCCATAGGTCCAGGGGAGTCACCTCTGGCCCCATCAAGGACACTGCATAGAATGCCTCTTAAAACTAAGGTAAAGGTGTAATTGAAGCACTTCTGAGAACCTAAGGGGCACTTTACTTAAGGCCTCAGTGGTTCATACCTACAGCTGTCCAGAATTGATCTAGAGTTCTGATATAGAGACCAAGGCATCTGTGCCATTTTGAAAGCCCATTTATATTTTGAAATGATCATTGAATGCCACTTAGGGAACTATTCAAAATCTAGAAATAACAATATGTATATGTGCGTTGTGTGTACGTGTGTCTGTGTATATGTATGTGTATACACCCCTATATAAAATAGACTTCTTTTGTTATCTTTTTGGATAACATCTATGAATAATATAAACCATAACCAAGTCCTAGATCATGCCCAAATTCCTTAACTTTAATTGAATAGATTGGAGTGAATTTTGTTACCTAAGTCAAATAAATTGGAATGAATTCTGTTCCTTGTTTAATTGTTTTTAATGAATGCCATTCTTTTGGTCGATTAAAGCAATTTGCCAGTGACTTTGTAGGTAGTCCCACATTGAGTGGATTTTGAATAATAATTAATTGCCAAGGAAGTGGGAAAAGAAGAGTAGTTAATGCAGTTTGTAGGGATATAAGGAAGAATAATTTCTGACGGTTCCACTTGTGTAGGTCTTCCAGTACCCGTAAATTGCTTTAACTTGAATTGTTTCTCGTTGCTTTTACAGTTTGAACTCTAATGTATACTAATCTGCTTTAGAAAATAGATTGTGCCCAGATTTCTGTAAACGTTTATGTGTTCCGTTTTACAATGCCCTGTCATGTTGATTTCACAGAGATTTGGGGAAATTGATCCTAATGGGAATAATTACTATGGGAGCTGAAAATAATAGATGTGTCCTTCTTTTTCTTTCTTTTTTTAAAAAAGCTGGACCTGTGATCTGCAGAATGCTGAGTTATCCCCCAACTCGCCGAGCTTTAATTGTGGGTTGTGGTCTACAAATGTTCCAACAGCTCTCAGGCATTAACACCATCATGTATGTATTTCTTTCTGGCTTTTTACTGAAAAGATTGTGAAGGAATTATTTTACATGGCAAAAAAGAATAGGAGTTTTGGTGATTTGTTATATTAATTGCGTAGGATCCTCCTTTTGGAAGATACTTTACAATTTTTAATCCTACCAATGTGTGACTTAGGAGGAGATGATTTATTTTGTTATACTTTATTGGCTTTACTTGATTTCATAAAATTTTTTTTGTATGCCGTCCAGTACTTCCTTATATTCTGAGCTAATGAATGTATCATTTTCATAAGCTATTTCTTGATGCTGGTCAGAAAGTTGAAACAAGGGAATCACCTGGCATTGTCAGAGATAAATGGGCACACAGATAACCAGTGTGTGGGGCAGTCACTTACAATGCAATGCGATAAGAACATTAATAGCAGGTGTTTATTACCACCAGAATACAGTGGGCCAGAAATAGAGTGGGAACAGCGCAGTGGGGAAGACACAAAAGTTTCCTGCTTTCTAGTTGTCAGACTAATTTCCAAAGTTGTATGGGGGTTGGGGGTGAGAAGGATGGATAGTAGGGGTTGTACTGTGTTTCATTCATTCAACATTAAACCCATTTTTGATGGCCTATTTTATAAACAAGACCCACAGAAGTGAATAAAGTAGACATGCTTCTTGGCCTCACAGCGTATATAGGCTGGTGGGAGAAACGCATTAAATAAATTCACAGTTTAATGTAGAATTTCAGATTGTGATAAGGGCTATGTAGGATTATTCCAGTGCTCCACAGAATAGACTTTTAAGATCCTAGGTAATAGAATGTGGGTTGTTAGAGAAAAGTTGTGAGTTTTGCTGATAGTCATGAGTTGTTGGGTGAAAGTCTGCTAAATCTTAGAAGTTTCTTCCTGCTATCTATTGGTTAAAATTATTCATCAAAAAATATAAATTATGTAAAATTCAATTTTACTTGGTAAAGCATTTGTGTCTAGGACTCTTGATATTTTCCTTTGAAGTTATTTGGGCTCTGATAACTTAGTGATCATTTGAGAAGTGTGAATCAGTTAAAATAATTATTAGAAATAGTGATTAGGGGCGCCTGGGTAGCGCAGTCGTTCAAGCGTCTGCCTTCCGCTCAGGGCGTGATCCCGGCGTTCTGGGATCGAGTCCCACATCGGGCTCCTCTGCTGGGAGCCTGCTTCTTCCTCTCTCACTCGTCTGCTCTGTTCCCTCTCTCGCTGGCTGTCTCTCTGTCACATAAATAAATAAAATCTTTAAAAAAAAAAAAAAAAGAAATAGTGATTAGTGCCCAGTGATCCATTAGATTAAATCAGGATTTGTTTTTGTTTTGTTTTTTTTAATTTATGTGACAGAGAGAGACAGCCAGCGAGAGAGGGAACCAAGCAAGGGGAGTGGGAGAGGAAGAAGCAGGCTCCCAGCAGAGGAGCCCGATGTGGGACTCGATACCGGAACCCCGGGATCACGCCCTGAGCCGAAGGCAGACGCTTAATGACTGCGCTACCCAGGCGCCCCCTAAATCAGGATTTGTTAAGAAACTCCACTTTAAAGATTTATTTATTTACTTGAGACAGAGAGAGAGCTTGTGAGCGTGCATGTGTGAGCCAGTGGAAGGGCAGAGGGAGAGACAGAGTCTCCAACAGACTCCTCGCTGAGCGTGGAGCCCAATGCAGGTCTTGATCTCACAAGCCTGAGGTCATGACGTGAGCTGAAATCAAGAGTCAGACGCTTAACCCACTGAGCCACCCAGGCACCCTTGTGAATTTGATTTTTAATCATCGACTTTAACTTCCTGGATTACATTTTTAATATTTGGTCCTCTCCTCCTTCCCTCTAATAAGTACTTTCATTTTTCATCACCTTCATCAGCTCTATAAAGGCCTGTCAGTGGAGTACGTAGCATGTTTGTTTGGTTTCTGGATGTGGATACCATGACTGTTCTGTGTCCACCATCCTAAGTGTGGTGATGGAACAGAATTGTAAGAAGGCTAACACCATGTTTTCAAATAATGCAATGCAGTAATACCCTATGTGAATATCTGTTTTATCAACCTAATTTAAAATAATTTCTCCGTTTCTGGAAATCTTTTTTTGTTTGTTCTGCCCTTTTCTAGGCATTTAAATTTGACAAAATGAATTTTTCTTGTACTTTTTGCATTCCTATAGAACATCACAAACAGAACCAACTGCCATTGATGGGTAGTGCATAGGGCCAGTGTGTCCTAGTGGAAATCACTGTCATAGTCCATTTATAGGTATCTCATGTAAGCTGTGCTGATGAAGGTTTCCAAATTTTAATAAGGCGTTCATTTGTCCAAATAGTCTTCTCACAGTGAGATCAAGGGGTATGGGCATAAGAATTTGGATATTCCTAAGATTTATGGTAGTTAATATGTGCTTTGCTTATTAACACAAACTGTACATAATATAGGTAGTGTTGTCCTACAGCTTTTGCTTGCAGTTGAGTATTAACCTGGAAAGCAGGAAGAATAAAACAAGGTAAATGATGGCTAGATTTAGATTGCTTCTACATGATGCAAAACAGCTGGGCAGCTCCCTAAGGAAATTAATGTGACACCTTAATGTCTGAAGGTTAGAGGGTTAGACGCTTAAGTGATTCAATACCTCTGACAAATAACTGTTGGTTATTCATAATACCCAATTTCAAACATTCATATTTTAAGCCCATGAAATTTAGTACAAGTCTTTCATTATAATAGCCTGCACTGCTGTCATCATCTGGATGGAGATGACTGATCTGGGGCTCATATATGATGTATTTTCTTCTACTCGCTCTAGTCTGTACCATTGGTGTGTGCGCATTTATTTTTTTCCATTCTTAAGATTCAGTAAATATTATCATACATTTTCTAATTTAAAATAATTAGAGTCTAATAGTTTATTTTTTGTTGTTTTTGGTAGATATAAATTGCATTTTTTTCTTATTTTAAAAATGTCATTTTGTTAATTTGGAGTTCTGTTTTTATGGTTATTCCATTGTGTGTATTTCTTTACTCTTACTCTTTCTTTCCAGCTTCTACCTGGCTAAGTGGGAAATAAAGTAGGCAGTGCTCTTCTGTATTCACAGCCGAAACCTAATAATCTGTAGAAGTTGAAATCTTTTTGCAAAACCCATCTTTCACCCCAAAGTTTGTGTGAGCATGAAATATGAGGTATTTTGAATTCTATTTCTTACCAAGAAAAGTTCATAGAAAGATCATATGGAAAAATATTGAAAGATAAATCATCCTTACAATTGCATTAGATGATCTTACCATGTTTAGGTTTCTTTCTTTTCCCTCATAGGATTTTTGTTTCTGTGTCCTTGACCTATTTAGTATCCTATCTTAGTCAAGGAAATAGATTTTCTTCTTGGAATATTTAATTTTCACATCCTCTACCATGAGAAAAATATTGCATGTGTGTGTATGTCTAAGTATTTTTGTTTGTATGATAACTTAGATTTATATCCTAAGCTCCTAACCAGAGGACTTCTAAGATTGTGAAAGTATAACATACTTTAGACACCACATTTAACTCTTAGAAGAAGCAATTTTCTAATGACTTTAATCACTTTATAATTTCAGACATGCTGAATAGTTTATTCTCTTTTCACAGGAGAGAGAGAACAGAGCAAATGGAGTACTAGCTTTCCTGATATAAAAGTGTTGATACTATGGGACTGTATGTCACGGACCAATAAAATATTTCCACGTGTGATTAAAGAGGAGAGGGGTGATAGATGAGATTGATGATGAAGTGATGGACACTCTCTTAAGAAATTCTCATTGTGATCTATTCTAAACTCTACTCATAAAGTCAAAAACTTTCCATTTTCCATCTAACAAATTGTATCTGATGACTACTAATCCTGGAACCCTTCCCACATTATCATTACCACAGCCAAGATGTGTTTATATGTGAGCGGGAGGGAGAAAGGGAGAGGAAGTAAGAAAAACAAGATAAACACGTGTTTCTGTGGAGGTCTGATAGCATCTTTCTTCTTTTGAGGAACTTATAATAAGCTGTATCTTGATACATTCTGGTGAACATGTATCAGTCCATCTTGGACAGATGGAAGTTAATCAGATTTTTACCAGAGAAGACTAAGTGGTTAAATGGCTCACTTTAAGGTTACACAGAAGATCAGTAGTAAAGAGGAGAAGGAAATTCAGAAATTTAAGCTTCTGAATCAGCTTCAGGTAAAAAGGATTGTGAGGATTCGAACAAATTTCTTTAGGGTACTCTGTGCCAGTCGTCTACTTTTAAGCTGTTCCTCTCTTAGATTAGGGTTCCCAGATGTATCTCTTCCTACTCTTCCCTTTTCTATTAACTTAAAGTAGGGGTGGGAGATAGGCATTTATATTGGACAGGCAGTCACTCTTACTTCCGTAACTGCATTACCTTAATCTCCAGGTGATCCCTTCTTCTGTCCTATTTACAAGAGATAATAAAGACCTTTGGAAAATATGTCCTTATAATAATAATGTTAATGACCTCAATAATGTTACTGAACATTAAATACCGGATACTACTGTAACATGTATTAACTCACTTAAATATTAACAGAAAAGAAAAAAAAAAAAAAAAGGGACAAAACCGTTAGCCCCTCTAGTGGTGTAATTATGCATTACGGTCATGATAACAAACCTTTTTACTGCTTTATGTATGTAACACTATAAAGTATTTTTATAGACATTATCTTTCTTGATCTTTGTTAAAATCCTGTCAAATAGGCATGGCAGTTCTTCTGTTTATTCTCTAGCTAAGGAAGCTAAGACTTAACAAGTGTAGTGACTTGTCTCTTGTCGTTTAATAAGTTTTAGCACTGACGATGGAATCCCGGTTTATGACTCCTTATCACATGAACTGCTCTAGTTGTAGAACACCTGAAATGCCCAGAGTTGACTGTTTAAAGCTTGTTTGGGGGTGATGTAAGGTAAGAAATCTGAGTTAGTGGAACTCAATACCATCCAAGGATTAAAAAAAAAAAAAAGTGAAATGATTGTGTGCTAGTAAGTGGCATCCATCTCAAGAATCATAAAGCTCATCAGATTCTGTAATCTGTTGGTACCCAGTTAAGGCCTTTGTTTCATACCCTGATCTAGAGTTCCTGGACAAGCCAGCCTGATGGTTGGATGAGTCGTTGATGTTTGTTAATCGTATTTAATTAATTTCATAAGGGCAGTATTTCCAAATGTGTTCCATTCTCATATTTTAGCCTCAAGAAGTTCTCCTAGGATAAAAAAGTTTTCATGCAGTCAGGAAACATGGCACAACAAGCAGACATGGCCAGATGGTGGTAAATGTAGAGAAAAATAAAAGTGACAAGAAATAAGAAGAAAACAATAAGGATTGATGCATTCTCCTGCTGTAAATCTGAACCAGAGGTGAGGGTTTGCTCTCTGCGATCTTCAGCAGGCAGGATGAATGAACCAAAGCATCTGTTCCCTAATGTGAGCCTTCTCCTCCCTCTGCCTCCTCAGTAGGACTCCACACATAATCCAGAAAAGTTGTTGAATGATAGTATGCTTACCTCGTTGGAGTTTCAGGATGTGTGTATTTGTAGTCATTTGTGTTCATTGGATGAAAGGGATTGAGTCGATGAGAATATAGTTAAGGTTCATGGTTCACTCCTTCGAAAGATGAGTTTAATGTGTTGGGAAACATATTGACCCAGGAATCAAGAGAGAATTGGTTTTAAAATCTGTCTCCATGGTGGGAGTTTAGGCGTGCCAGTTACTCGCCTTCATTCTAATTACCTATCAAGTGAAGTAGATGAAAGTGAACTATAATGTACATTTGAATGAGAAAAAAAATGGAGTTTTAAGTAAAGTGGAAGCTAAAACATTTGTGTTTGAAATCCTTCAAAACTTTCTTGGATGAAAAGTTATCAGACTGCAGGAGATCAGTTTTAGTCTAAAAAGAAAAATGTATTTTGTTGACATAACTTTTGGAAGATTGATTAATGCTTACCACATGCCAGTCATTGTCCTGGATGCTTAGCTTCTTATATATTAAGACCACGTATTTATTTGCACAGTATATATTTTTTTTTAGAAGGACAATCTTGGTTATAGTTGACAGTACTTCTTTGCCCCAAGATTGTGTAGCAAACCTACAACCTGATGTGAGAGAACTTTCTATGGCTTCCATAATGTTGTAAGGGTAGGCTCATGCCCAGTGAACTTCACTGGGCTCTGAAATCCTATACAAGGGAAAGGATGCAACTTCGACCTCTGGAGTCTAAGGCCATTTTTGGTGACAGATCACTATCTTACCGTATACAGCAAAGCATTCTCATCAGGTGACGCTCTAAACAGAATGGCTTTCTAGTGTTCCTCATTGCTTTCCATTTCCCTGTGTATATGTTGCACACCTATCTTTGTTTGAGTTCCCCAAAACAGGCCCCAAGACAAAGAATTGGATGCAGGGGATTTGGGGGGATGAAACCAAGAAGCATGAATAAGAGAGCAGGGAAAGTGTGGTAGGGTCAGAGATGCTGTGAAGGCTGTGCTGGTTAAGCAGCTGATCTCAGTCAGCAGTTAGAGCTCAGTCCTGCTGAGGAATAGTATAGAATGTGCTTCAGAACTATTCCAAGAGTATTTCTTCACCATCCCCAGTCCCTCAGTATAAGCATCATGCCTGCAGTCATTCTGGGGTTCCCTGAGCAATCTCTCCTGGGGCCAGAGCTCCTGGGACTGAAGTAGAGAGACACAGGGAGTTTAACTAGAAACTTTAGGATTGTACGGTGAGTTTCCATGATAACAACAGGGGAATTCAGAGAGGGGCCAAGAGCCTAAAGGGCAGGACATGAGGAGCATCTGTTTAAAATCTTTCTCTGTCTTCAAATATGTGTAAAAATAGGTTTATGGAGTATGGTTATGGACTTTCTTGGTATCTTTCCATGGTTATAGCAAAGTAATGTTTAGTGAAAAAAGGTCACTAACCATACAAAATGTAAGTAATAAAATGAGAGTTTCGTAAGAAGTGATGAGAGTATATCTCCTTGAATATTATGTTTTGGAGGTATTTTTAGTATAATTCACAAGTATTTTTGTCCTGTCACAGGAAATCTTAAAACTACGTCTGCTAAAGTATTCCTTTATTCCTTCAACCAACATTTACTATATTGTTGATAGAGCTTCAAATATTTGGAAACTGTAATTCTTGTCATTGAGAAGTCTGTATTCTACTGAGCAGTTAGACATGAATACTTACAATGCAGCATAAAAGCCAAATTAATATGTTGTAGGAACACAGAAAATAGATTAGTTTTACCTGGAACATGAAGAGAGCATATATATAAATGACTTTTTGTTATATTATTAAAATTTCTTTATATGGAGTTGTTTTCTGGCCAGAAAGGTGGTATACCAAATATTAACACAACATTTGATGTTAGATCTGAATTTGAATCCAAACCTAGCACACTTGCTGTGTAAACTCCCCATGCTGCTTTAACTTCTGAGTCTCAGTGATCTGGAAACCAGGAAAATGCCTCCTGCAGTTCTTACAGTGGTTAGACGAGAATAGTGTATATGGTTCAGACCCATGGGAGGAACGGAGTCCATGCTAGCTTCGTTTCTGCTCATTGTGTGTGTTGCATTTTGTGAATTCCAGGGAATCTGTGGAAAGCAGGGACATTCCACAGTTAACGCATCCTCTTTGGCCCTCACCCATTAATCCAGGATTTGAGAAATCCTCTGTAGATAGAAAATTGTTATAATATCCTTCTTTCATACATTTCTCTATTTTCAGAATATAGAAAGGAATCATAATAGTGTTTTTCTTCTAATTCATAGATGTGGTCGGAGTGTTGTCCACTTCAGTATTATATATGTTCTTTTTATCTTAAGTCAGGGAGAAAAGACCTCGATGACCTTTGAATGATCAGAGCTAATAATGCCTCCTTCAGAGGTGGGAGAATCTGTGGCTAAGTATACCCCATGTGGCATGACTTGTGGTTTACATCAAAAGATTGTCATATCCTTTTGCATCCTTTCTGAATCAGATGTGAATTTAAGGTTCTGTGGCAATTAATGGAGATTAATCTCCATGGTTTGCTAAAGTATCAACAACTAAGGTTCTGGGTTCCCCAGGACATCTTTGGTAATGTAAAAACATGAGTTCCTTGCCTCCCCTTTCTCTGACTCATGTTTTGCTGAAAGGTAAATAGAAGAAATAGAGATGCTGTGAATGAGTTGAAACAGCAACGTGAAATCTGGGGCTGTGCCCTGGGAAATAGGCTTGCTGTGTCCATAAAGCAAAACCTCGTCCCCCAAATCACACGTGAATTTGAGAATAACCAATCTGGTTAATTCCATGTAGACTATTTTAAAATTGTAGAAATGTTCACTTTATTCGTTTTTTAAGCAAATCAGTGGGGGGCACTCTGCCAGGGACTAGAGATAACACAATATGACTTAGCCCATCCTCAGGGAACTTTGGTCTTTTCCCTTCATCTTTAAAAGGATATGCTGTTACCTGTCTTGAAAAGTTGCTTTGAAGAAGAAATGAGGCAGCAAAATGCCTGCCATATACAAGGTGGTCAGATGATGTTAGCCGACTCGATTCTTCTTTCCCCACTCACGTTTGTCATCCTGTCAGCAAGGCAGGTGTCCAGGCTCTCGTCACGTGGCCATGGTTCTTTTAAAAATTTTTCCTTTCTTTACACATCACAACATTTCATCTCGACTCTCCTTCCTGACTTTGCGTACTCCTTTTGCCCCTTAATGTCAGTCCTCCCTAGACCTTGGCTTACAGCTCTCCTGGAGATTTTATCCACTCTCATGGTTTTGATGACCATCTGTGTGAGAGATGACCTCATCTACATTTCCAGATTGGAACTGCTCTGAGATACACAATTGTATCCAACTGCTGGACGTTTTTACTTGGATATCCTACTCTCACCAGTCTCTTCATGTACAAGATGAATGCCCGTCATTTCCCTTCATGTACAAGATGAATGCCTACCACTTCCCAGTCCTGCCTCTCTTATCATCCCCATTGCAATGAAGAGTATGACCAGTGGGTGCCCAAGACTATATATGGAAACCAACCCTTCCAAATTCAACCATTGCAACTTCCTCCATTTTACTTCCTTAATATCTTTTATATCTTTTCTATTGTCTTTTTCTTTTTTTTTAAAGAGTTTATTTATTTATTTATTTATTTATTTATTTATTTATTTATTTATTTAATAGAGAGGGAGGGAGGGAGAGAGCACAATCCAGGGGGAGGGGCAGAGGGAGAAACAAGCTCCCCACTGAGCCTGACATGGGGCTCGATCCAGGAACTCTGTGATCATGACCTGAGCTGAAGGTAGACACTTAACCAGCTGAGCCACCCAGGTGCCCCTCTCTTTATCTTCATTATGTGTTTGAGTTCAGGCCCTGCTTCAGACAGGGTTCATTGTATTTGCAAGTGACAGAATCCCACTTAAATCTTGCTGAAGGAAAATAAAGGGCTTTGTAGTAAGGGCATCGGGACTGAAGGCAGGAAATAGAGCTGGGCCTAGCAAGGGGCTGAAACCAGAAATTAGAGACTCACTTGCTCAGCCTCTGTATCCACATCGTATCTTGTCCTTGCCTCTCTCTGGCTATATGCACCCTCTTCCTTCTTTCTCTTTGAGATCTTCCTCTGGTTTTTTGTTGTTGTTCATACCTGGCCACACTCTGCCACATAACCTTAAACGTACCTCTGAGTTCGAGCACCCACAATTAATTGACTGGAGTTGTCTCAATTCTTAATTCCTAAGAGGGAAAAATCAAGGTGGACCTACTGTGGCCCAAGTCTGTGAGGCTGGGGGCTGGGCAACACTGTAGGAAGAGACTCAGAGGACTTTTCTGCGTTAAGTCTCACCTCCCTCAGTCTACCCTTATCTCTGCCTGTGACCTTTCTGACATAGAGTCAAATCATTTCACTTCTTGACTTAAAATCATTAGTGGTTCCTACAGCTTTCAGCAGAGCTCAAAGTCTTGATCCCCTCGTGTACTGACTTTGTCCACTATGCACTGCCCTACGTCCAGCCACTTTGCACACGTTCTGCCTCATGCTATACAGAACACCCTGTACTTCTGCGATGATTAAAACTAATCCAGCTCTCAGTGCCTTCAAACATATCATTCTCCCAAGCCCAACTAGCCACTTACCCTAAAAGACCTGCAGACTCAGGTCACATGCCGTCACCCCGCATCCCCAGGCTAATTGATGTGATCCTCTGTAGCACTCTGAGTAGATATTTGTCATAACAGTTGTTAGGCTTTGTTACAACTGCAGATTTATTTTTCCCCCCAAGGAGCATACGAATAGTAAAATTGCTCTACTCCCCAGGAAGAGCCAGCTAGATTTTAAGTACTACTAGTTTTGTTTTGCTTTCATTCTGTTTGTAGTCAGGGTCATAGCCTGGTGTTATAACTGGAACTGTCTTGGTTTGACTATGTGAGTGTCTTTCATAACTATTTTGCAGTTATAGCCTTAGGAAAACAAAAGCTACAGCATTCAAGGTTTGAGAACAGGATCTTTCAAAACCGCTGCCAAATAAGTCGTGACCTTTAGTCTTAGTGACAATCGATAACAGCATTTCTAATAATTTATAATACTAGATAGATACTCTTTTAAGTTTAGTTTGAGTTTCAACACTGAAGATCCGTGACAACAATTCTGCTAGTCAGATCTCTTGGTTCCTTCTTTCTCAGGGCAACTGAAGAGCTGTTAGTGACTTCTATCCAAGTTTGTGATTCTGCTTCCTGTGACTGATAGAATTGCAGGATTTCAAATGCTATTAAGCTGCTCAATGCGGAGACAAATAGTCTGATGACATGTCATTCATGGCAGGGAGAAAAATGAACACTGTCTCTTGCTGGAACATCTTCATTTATTTTGATAAGATTACTTTGTACTGGGCAGATTAAAATATACAGAACTAAATATAAGGTGCACCTATTTCCACTTCTGGAAAAACACACAGTTCCAGAAAATATAAAATGTATAAAGTAGATTGAACTGTACAGTTTCAACTTCAGTTTCCTCCACAGAATTAATAGCCCCCTCCTGGATTCTTCTAATAATCTTCTTCAACTTCCTTAGGCTCTCTCCTTAGCCACTTACCACTAATACGTTTGAGAAATTTAATCATGTATCTAAGACTATTTGCAAGGACTAAATTTAGCCCCTAGGCATGTTTTCTTCAGAAAGTGGAGAATTTTCGCATTTGTTCAATTTTACATTATGATCCAGATTTCAAGGGGACCGTATTACCTCTTGGAGTCCTCTCTAGTTCCCCACATTCCCTGCTACTGTCTGTGGCTGGGCTGCATCCTTTTGAGGTTGTGCCCCCTGCCCTAGGAAATCCACTTTCAAATAATATTCTACTTAGAACTGTCCCCATATATATCCTGTTTAGGGCTGGGTCAAGATGAGGATAGACAAATAGAAATATAGGGCAGTCATTATAAGAATAGCTGTGGACATTTGTAAAATGTTCAGTTTCATTTTTTTACCTCCAAGACCTTTATTTCACATTATAAATAAATAAGTAAATGTGTGTGTGTGTGTGTGTGTGTGTGTATTTTTTTTTTTTTTGAGGCTAAGTGGATGAGGCTGCCATTTGCCAATACGTTACTATCACTTTTATCAGCTAAGAGGGGAGTATGTGGTAGCTGACTTTGGAATCAGACAGACCTATTTAATAATGTGGTTAGGATTAAATGAGATACCACATTTAATATACTCTCGTGTGACTAACTCATAGCAGCGTATTATTTATTACATTGCTATTTTATTTGGCATCAGACAGACCCAGAATAAGATTTTGTTGTTTCCTGACCAGTTGTGCTGCCTTCATGACTTCTGAGCACTCTGAATCCCAGCTGCTTTAGATAAAGTGGGCCATAACCTGCCTTTTAGGTGACTGTGGTTTCCCTCCTTCTTACGCATCTCATGAGTGGCACTGCCATCTGTCCAGGTTGTCCCAAAGTACAAGAATCCTCTCTGATTTTCTTTCTTCTTACTCCCCACATCCTGTTCTCTAGTAAGTAAGCTCCAGAACTATGATTCCCAAACTGTAACCGGCGTGAGACACTTCTCACATGTAGAGGTGTGCGATGTTTTAAATTTGTGAGGGAAACCCTGACATGCTCAGACTGCTAGTCTTCTGTAGTCTGTACCTAAAGAGGCTGAACCATTAGGTATTTCTTTCAGCTGAGGGGTGAAAAAAATTGCTGAGACACAAAGGGCTTCACGAGGCAAGAAAGTCTGAGTACTTCAGCTCTGTCCTATATCCTTCCCCTTACCTTCATTTTCCCCCACTACCTGCCATCCTGGCCATCATTGCCTCTTGCTTATTATTGCAGTAGCTAGTCTCCTCGTTGGTCTTCCTGTTGCCATGTTTACCCTCCATAAGCCAGTTTCCACAGAGCAGTCAGAATGGCATTTGAAAAACATAAAAGATCTTAACTCTCCATTACTCAAAATCTTCTAGTAGCTTTCCACCACACTTAAAGTCAACCTGGCTCTTTGCCATGGCCCATAGACTCTGCGCATCTGGCCCCCATTTTGTCCACCATCCTCATCTCCTGCCCGTCTCCCCACCATTCACTAGGTCTCAGCCACACCAGCTTTTTTTTCTTTTCTTTCATCTGTTTCTGTGACTCTCCAAGTTTGTTACCATTGTAGAGACTTTGCGGTTGCTTTTCTTTCTGGCTGGAAAGATCTTCCTCCAGATCTCCCCTGTGTCTGGTTCCTTGCTGCATGTGTCCAAATTTAAATGTCAACACCTCAGATAGGCCTTGACCCTATTTGAAAATAGCCACCTCCTTCCATTCATATCACTGCATTTATTTTCTTCATAGTGTTTATGGCTGCCTAAAATTATCCTCTTTTACTTGTTTATTAAGCTCTATGAGAGGAGAGCCCTCATCTGCCTTGTTCCTTTTGAAGTGTGCCCAGCACACAATAGGCACTCAGAAAATATTGGTTGCATTGGAAATGCGGACAAATGCTTCTTCTGTTTCCCTTCTTCAGAACCAGATGATGTCATTGATGATTATTTGCACATTGCTGCTTGCCTTTTTTTTTTTTTTTTTTTTAAATCATAAAGTCCTGCTGAAATTTTGAAAGATGGGCAACTAAGTATTTGGGAGGTTATTTTAAGCATTGGATCATTTGTTCATCTTCAACAGTCAGGAAAAGAAATGTAGTCATACTGGACTTCACGTTTATCTGAAGTGCCTGACTTTTCCAAATCCTTAGTAAACTGATGAAAACAATGGAGAGAGAAAAAAAATCCCTTTTCTTCCGTCTTAACCCGAGTCTCTGTAGATTGGCAAGCCTCACAGTTGGAGAAGTACTGGAGTAATACACAATAAAATCAGAATCACCCTTGTATGCCACTCATTTCATTAAAACTCAGAACTGAAACCAGCATGGAAGAAAGAAGTCGATCTAGCCTTCGGGTTTATCCTGTCACCTGTTCTAGGAAATGCATGAACTCGATTGCCAAATTATATTGTGCAAGGTCTGTTTGTAGTTCAGCGAGAGGAAGCTTCTTCAGTAAAGAAAAGAATAGCTGCATGAGTAACAAAATGAGGTCTCTAATTAACCTCAGTAGAATGACAATATCATAATAAGATAGTATTCTATACAACAAACTGAAACTATTGATATTTTCATAATTAGGACAAAATGCAAACAAGTAAGTTTGGATAAGCATTTATAATTGTAGGTATATTTTGGCTGTTTGTTTTATGGGAGAGTATTTCTTTCACTGGTCTTTACAGAGTTCACTTCTAACTTACTAATTGTTTGCTAAGAATTTAAAGTTCAGTTGGAAATTGTGAATCATTTCCTAACAGAAACTGTATGTGAAGTTGGTACACAAATTTCTTTATGCTTTATCCTATCTGAAATATTGAAACAATCTTATCATTGCTGTTACAGGAAAACTTCCAAGCTATAACTCAAGATTCCAAGTGTATTTTTCCCTCAACCCCAGAATTCCCAGGTGGGAGTGGAATAAAAAAGCGTAGATGCTCCGGGGACCCAGGGGTCTCAAGTTGCAGGTGTGGGTGTAGGTAGGTGCCAGACCTTGCTGATAGGTGAATGGGCTCAGGAGAGATGGAGTGGCCACAGCAAAAATCATCTGCAAGGGCAGTTGCAGTGATGGGAACTAGTCATAGTAGGGTGTTCCTTTTGCCCCTGGGAAAATAGGAAGGAAGTGTAGATGATGCTTATGGTGCTTGTGACGGTGACTTAGAGACATCATTCCTATATATCCGTTGTTTGTGAGTTGTATGTTTGTACATAAATGATTATTCCTAATATGGATATATTAATTGATAATTCAGATGATTTCTAAAATCAGAAGACCTCAAATGACTGGGGCTTCTCAGCATGAATCATATAGCAAGACAGTATTTGTTTCCACATGTTCATTAGAAGCCAACTTGTGCACTCATTTGGTTATTAAAATATATTGTTAACTTATGTTGCATGCGTGTAATGGTTCAACTGGTCAGCTGGTTATTTTGATGGTAGAATATGAATCAAATGGCTTGCCAGATGAAGATTGATCTCTCAAAGCACAGGAAAGCAGATTTTCCTATTTTGCTATTTTTAAGGTTTTTTTCCTTCAATAAATGATAGACTATACCTTTGAAGTTGAGTCAGTCATGTAGTGGGTTAAAAAAGTCGCAAACTTATTTTAACGTTATTGATATTTTTCATTTTAATTTTCATCACAGTATCATGTATACAGAAGTCAAGGTGGTATAAAGTTTAACATGAAAAGCAGTTGTCCCTGACCCGCTCTTCCTCTACCTTAAGTTTTACTCTCCAGAGGCAATTACTTGTACTTCTTTTAGGTATTTCCTTCTGTAATAGAATCTGTATTCCTAAATAAATAATATTTATATAATTTGCATTGACTTTGATTTGTGAAATTCTGAACTGACTTTCCGTTATGGGAGATGAAAAACTTCTTCCAACCACCAGCCCCCTATTCACAACCCCCCTTATGATTGTATCTCAAGTTTTTGGATTAACTAATATTTACAGTTTTCATCATTATGACTACAGAAGTACTGTTTCCAACCGACTGGCTTTGCATGCTGTGATTACCTGTACCTCTGAGCTGCACATCCTCCCCTTGCTGCTCTCGCGACAGGCTCCGTGCTTCTCCACCCTACCCTGTGCCCTGGAGCTTGACCTGTGGGCTAATGTTTGTACCAACATTTTTTTCTCCTCTATAGTAAATAATTGCCTCCTTCTTTAATTTGCTCAGTCTTCAGTGTACCCCTCACTGATCTGCTCCACACACTCTTCAGTGGAACTGTAAGACCCTATCTTTACGGTTAAGCCTAAGGAGAAGCCTCAGGAAATCCATCCTTGTGATTCTGCTTCCCCTCCCTCGCCTTTCTTGCAGACCTTCCTCCTGGAGCCTCCATTGTGCTGCTCCGCTCTGATCTGGATGCTCTCCACTTCTCTTCTGCTTAACTTCCCTGTTTCCTGGGTCCCCTGTCCTCTTTTTAGTCTAACTCCTTCTTTTTGGTGGTTCTTATTCTGTAGTCGTTGCCTGTGAAAAGCTCAATGGGAAGTAAAAAAATTTGAGACCACGAAATCTTTTTTCTGTCCTCAGACTTGATTGTTGCTCTCCCTCCGAAGGTTTAAGGCCATAGACTTTCATTTTCAGACCGTGCTTTCCCGCTGGCCTTCATTGTGCCTGCTGTCCTCAAACCAGCATGCTTGCTTGTTCACTGTCTCTGGACAATAAATGCCCTCTCCCCTCCAGGTGTGGGTGGGGTAAGAGCGCTGGGAGGGAGACAGGGGTTCTGACTGATTGATGCAGAGATTTTCCACCAGTCTTCTAGTTTTTAGTGCCTGTCGGAAATATCTGGTACCTCCAATTCTTGAACCTTTCCAGAGTTTTGCCATGCCAATTATCTTGCTTCTGGCCGGCTTCCTCCATACGTTCTGCTGTTTTAAGCAAGTCACCCCTTGTCTATCCTCTTTCCATTGTTCGAAACTTCCAGTCTAGTGTTCTTTATCCTTGCATACTTTAAAGAAACTTTAATTATTTTACAGTAATTTCGGTGGAGAGGGTGAGAAAATTAAAGCTGCTGAGTTTAACTGGGCATCTTTCATAAGTTATTTAAAAATACTAAGGGGCAAAATATGGTCAAATTCATAATTGAAATGCTCCTCTGAAATAAAAAATAGTTTTTTAAAGAAATTAATTCTACACTTAATATGTTCACATTTTTTTAAATTTAATTTTTAAATTGCATCTGTATAGAAGAGAATCTACCATTTTGGCTCTGTTTTATCTAGTCCCGGCTGATTAAAAGAAGCACTCTTGGTCCCACCACTCACACAGAATAATGCAAGCAGAGCCTGAATGGAGGACTGACAGGCTCTCAAATTAAACCACTAAATTTACATATTAGAAGTAACATGGGCTTACTGTATAGACTCCTCTAATAGGATTAAGAGTAAGATTTTTTAACCCAATCTAGCAAGCCCAAATTGGGTCCAAGCATGCCAAATACTAGTGCTCTGAAATTAAAGTTTTTTTCTGATATATGAAATATCTAGCATTTTTTAATTTTTGAAATAGGAAAAAGATTTTATTTGGGCGGAACATTTTTTGCCTTTTAGAGATATGTTGCTAAGGAAAGAATCCAAATGAAGTGACGTTAATAACAAACTCCTATAAATATCTACCAGGTTCTTGTTACGAGAAATTTAATTCATTTTCAACAACACATGCTTTTGATACTAAGCCTACAATTACACATATGATTTCATTTCTACTTTTATTTAATGTTTATGTGTCCAATTTACTCAAAGTTAACTCACTTAATTATTTGTGTTTCAGGGACTCCAAGGGTATGTTTATCTCTGTATTCCACACTTCTATAGAAGCTCAATAAATGTTGAACTAAAGTAATCACATTTTATATATCTAGCATAGTGCTTTGAACATACTGAAGCTTCATAAATTTGTCAAATTAATCAAAGAATATCCTTAGCTTTTCTAAATGTCCCTTTAAGTCTTTTTTTTTTTTTTTAAGATTTTATTTATTTATTTGACAGAGACAGCCAGCGAGACAGGGAACGCAAGCAGGGGGAGTGGGAGAGGAAGAAGCAGGCTCCTAGCGGAGGAGCCTGATGTGGGGCTCGATCCCATAACGCCGGGATCACGCCCTGAGCCGAAGGCAGACGCTTAACGACTGCGCCACCCAGGGGCCCCACCCCTTAAAGTCTTCGAATATGAAATAGACCAGATTTAGCCAAGTTACTACTATAGCATTGCATAAACACTTCTTGATTTTGAAAAGCAGTTTTTAGGGTAACGATAGCAAATGAAATGTTTCCTTATTTGATATTTTACTGTTTTAAAAAAGGTAAATTCTAGCTAAATGTAGATTACATATAATGTAGTCTATTTGAAGTATAAACATTTTATTAACTTTAATGGAGCATGAAATTTTGAACTAACTTGTACTGTTACATATACAGGGTTTTGTATTTTAAATGACATAAGGGGAAGCCAGGGGTATGCTTTGATTAATATGTTTATGCTCTTCCAGGAAACATTTTAATTCATATGACTCACCAATTTCCTATTAGTTTACTTTGCATTTGCTTGTTATTCTGTAGCTACATGAAAACCTTTAACTCTGCAAGTGTTTTGGGCTTAGGGATCAAAGGTAGCAGTAAACTTTTGAGATTTAGGATTTTAAAAATTCTGTAAAATGCACAAAATGTGGTGGACTATTTCATAAAGACAGTGGGAGGGAAACATTATTACAGGACTCACCAGGCCATTTCATTATGATACATGAACTAAAGACTTTTGGCCGACAAGAATCTTATCTGTTTAAAATACTTAATACAGAGTCTATTACTGTTCCATTTATGTGTGAACAAACTAAATGCTTTGGTTCTGAAGGCACTATTAATTATGTAATGACACCTTGATGGCTGTATCAGCCGAGCAGCGTCTCTCCATTAGATAATATCAGGAAGAGATTTTTCTCTATAAATGAAACCTCTAAAAATCTTCACATTTCAAGTTAGAGCTATATTCAGTTTCTAAGACGGTAAAGATAGTTTTATTATCTATTGAAGTAATGACTTGGCTGTTAAAATACCAGTGAGAGAGATGCCAAAATACTAAAAGCAGTTTATAGAACAATGTTACATGTCTTATTCACTGTAGGATGCTGACCACGCAATTCATACTTCTGCTCCCATTTCTGTAAACGTCAGAACCATATAAATCTGTTTGGATTTTAAAAATACCTTGTAATGAGGTTTTCTACGGTGTTTCCTGAGAGCGCTGGTTATAACATATGCCTGTGAATCTCAAGCCTGTAAACCTGGGTCTTCTCTGTAGGATGTTCTTAAAAACCGACGAAAGGAATGGTAATCACTTTCTCAGAGTAGTTATCAGTTACTCTCTCATAAGATATTATTATTAAATACAAATTTAGTATTTATAAAAGTAAAAATGTGAAATGTTAAATACTAAAAGAAATTATTTAAATACAAAGGATTACTGTTATTTACGTATTTTAATAATTGAGGTAATATTTATCGTGCTTTAAGGGACATTTTCTTTCTTGCTGTTTTAATGTTCTGAACATTATTTGAGTTCTCTTCAATAAATTCCAATTAGCATTCACTTCAGTATTATAAGTATTTAATCAAGCAAATGAAGTTCAGCAAATCTGTGCCCAGGTCAAGCAACAGGCTTCATATTTGTTTTGGAATCTGTCCTTTTCATGAAGGACTGCATAGGCAAGCCCCACAATTGGGTGAGAGCCACTAAGGAAATTAATATGGATAACTTAAATAAAACAGGAAAGTTATTTTATATTAAACTCTGTACTAGGAAAGATTGGGAAATATTGATGCGACTTAAATGTGATATTAGCTGATTTGGTTTTAAATGCTTTAAACAGACTTCTCATATTCAGATTTTACCATTCATCTTTCCATGTAATAAAACTGAAGCATTTTATGAGAATAAACATGTATCTGACTTTATTTAATCATCAAGCCCTCCATGGTAAGAATCTAATTAAAATGCAGCTTTTCTAAAGTAATAGTTTTTATTTTGTTTTGATTAGTTAATATTTTATAGGCAACCCCAGAATGACCCACATGTTGGAACCATTATATAACAGTTTTAAAGCACCTGTTATAACTATGTCTAGAGAGATATAAGATATCTCTTGTAATGAACGTAATTGTAATGAACGAAAAGACTGGGAATCTCAAGAAAAAAAAATATTTTACAGCTGAAAAATATAGTACCAGAAGTAAAAAATTTACTGGCTGGCCATAAGCAGCCAGTAATGAATAGCAGAATGAAGACAATAAAAATCATCTACTCGGAAGAAGATAGAGAAAAAAATATATATATTTTTTTAAGGGAAGAGAGCTTCAAATCATGGGATATAATTGCAAAACATCCAACACATGGGTCAGTGGAATCCTAGGTGGAAAAGAAAATGAAGAAATAATGGCAGAAAACCTATCAAATTTGGTAGAAGATACAAATTTACAGACTAAAAAGTCTCAACAACCTGTTTGGTTTTTTTGTTACTGAGTTTTAAGAGTACTGTGTATATTCTGGATATTGATCTCTTATCAGATATGTAATTTGCAAATATTTTCTTGCATTCTGTGGGTTATCTTTTTACTTTGTTAATATAGTCTTGATACACAAAATTTTAAACTTTTCGTGGAGTCCAGTTTATTTACTTTTGTTGCTTGTGCCTTTGGTGTCATATCTAAGAAGTCACTGCCAGATCCAGTGTCATGAAACTTTTACCTTCTTTTCTTCTAAGAGTTTTATAGTTTTGGGTCTTACATTTAGGTCATGGATCCTTTTTGAAAAAATTTTTTCATATGGTATTAAGAATTCAGATTCATTCTTTTACCGATTTTTCCAGCACTATTTGTTGAAAAGACTGTCAGAGTTCCATAATGAGTTTTAGGATGAGTTTCTAGTTCTGCAAAATACATCATTGAGATTTTGATAGGGATTTCATTGAATCTGTAGATCACCGTGGGTAGTACTGACATCTTAACAATATTAAGCCTTCCAGTCCATGAACGTGTGATGTGTTTCCATGCATTTATGTCTTCTTTAATTTCTTTCAGAAAAAAATGTAGTTTCCATGTACAAGTCTTTGGTTAATTCCTAAATATTTTATTCTTTTTAATGTTGTACATGGAATTATTTTTGTAATTTCCCTTTTAGATTATTCGTTGTCAGTTTGTAGAAATGAAATGATTTTTATTTATTGGCTTTATATCCTGCTATTTAGCTGAATTCATTTGTTCTAAAAGAATTTTTGTGAAATCTGTAGGTTTTTTTTTTTTTTAAGGTTTTATTTATTTATTTGACAGAGATAGAGACAGCCGGCGAGAGAGGGAACACAAGCAGGGGGAGTGGGAGAGGAAGAAGCAGGCTCATAGCGGAAGAGCCTGATGTGGGACTCGATCCCATAACGCCGGGATCACACCCTGAGCCGAAGGCAGACGCTTAACCGCTGTGCCACCCAGGCGCCCCCTGTAGGGTTTTCTACATAAAAGACCATGTCATCTGTGAAGAGAGATCATTTTACCTCTTCCTTTCCAATTTGGATGTGTTTATTTCTTTTTCTTGTTTAATTGCTCTGACTAGAATGTTGAATAGAAGCAGAAAGGCAGGCATCCTTGCCTTATTCCTTATAGGAAAAGCTTTTAGTCTTTTCCTGTTGAATATGAATTCCATGTTGAATATGAATATTCAACAGAAAAAATAGGTTTTTCTTATGTGGCTTTTATTATTTTAAGGTAGTTTCCTTCTAGTTTTTTGTGTATATTTATAGGTTTTTCTTATGTGGCTTTTATTATTTTAAGGTAGTTTCCTTCTAGTTTTTTGTGTATATTTATACTGAAATGGTGGTGAATTTTCTCAAATGCTTTTTTTTCTTCATTTGTTGAGATGATCATTTTTTTTTCTTTTCATTTTGTACATATGTCATACAACATTGATTATCATATATTGAACCATTCTTACCTTTCAATAATAAATCTTACTTGTTCATGGGATATAATCCTTTTAGTATGCTGCTGGTTTTGGTTTGCTAGTATTTTGTTGAGGATTTTTACATCTATGTTCATAAGGAATGTTAGTCTTTTCTTACAGTTTTTGTCTGGCATTAGTGTATCTGTAATGCTGGCCTTACAGGATGAGTTAGAAAATGTTCCTTCCTTTTCAATTTATGGTGAACTTGGAGATGGATTGATAATGGTTTCTTAAATTTTGGTAAAATTTACCAGTGAAGCCATTGGGTCTAGGGCTTGTCTTTGTCAAGAGATTTTTTTTTTTTTTTTTTTTTTTTTTTTACTGATTCAATCATCTTGCTAGTTACAGGTCTATTCAGATGTACTATTTCTTCATGATTTAGTCTTCATAGGTTTGCTGGTATAGAACTGTTCGTGGTACTCTTCTAATCCTTTTTACTTCTGTAGTATTGGTAGTAACATCCCCACTTTTGTTTCTGATTTTAGTTAATTTGAGTCTTGTCTTCTCTTTTTCTCAGTCCATCTAGTTAAAGGTTTGGCAATTTTGTTGATCATTTCAGAGAACTAACTTTTCATTTCACTGATTTTTCTCTTTTCCTTTTCTGTTCTCCACTATTTCTTTCTGTTGTAATCTTACTTCGCTCCTTCTGATAGCTTTGGATTTAGTTCTTTCTCTAGTTCCTTAAGTTGTAAAGTTAGACTGTTAACTTTGAATTTTGTTTTTTACTGAAAGTATTTATAGCTATAAATTTCCTTCTTAACACTGCTTTCACTGTGTCCCATAAGTTTGGGTATGTATATTTTATATTCTTTTTTATTTGTCTTTAAGTATTTTCCAATTTCCCGTGTGGTTTCTTCATTGATCTATTGGTTGTTTAAGAGTGCATTGTTTCATTTCTACAGATTTGTGAATTTTCCTGTTTTATTTCTGTTATTGATTTTTAACTTCATCCTGGTGTGCTCAGAGAAGATATCTAGTATGATAACTATTTTTTAATCTATTGAGACTTAATTTGTGGCCTGTCATATGGTCTGTCCTGGAAAACGTCCTATGTGCACATGAGAAGAGTGTGTATTCCATGTTGGATAAGCTGTTTTGTATATGTCTGTTAGGTCCAGTTGGTTTATTGTGTTAGGTTGTCTGTTTCCTTACTTATCTTCTGTCTGATTGTTTCATTATTAAAGGAAAGCACTGAAGTCTCCAGATCGAGGTAAAACGGTGTCCATGAAGAGTCAGTCTTGAGAAAGATGAAAATAATGAAATTCTTGATGAGTGAAGGTTATGATTTTAGATGATTGGCAAAGAATTTGAGGCTGAGTTAGTGACAGGTACATAAGAAAGTAAGTGAACAAAAAAAAAGCAGTCATTCTGTGAGTGGGGGTGATTATGCAGGCAAGGGATGGTAATAATAGTGTAATACAGGGCTCAGCTGCCAATAGCTTTGACGTGTTTGAAGTATTGGAAACTGACTAGTGATACAACTGAAATTACAATATAACAGTTTTGGGAGGACTAGCAGGGTGCTTGTGTGGGTGGTGGGAAGGGACAGTGAGCTAAATCCCTATCTTTAAAGGGTAGTAACTAATAGGAATAGCTGAAAGCTTTTTATCAAAAAGCATCAACATATAGACAGGTATAGAAATAAATACCAAATGAAGGTAAAGTGGTGATGACCATAGAACTGGGTGAGAAGTGACATAGAAGACTAGTATTAGATATTTATATGGCTTTTTTAATAATAAAAACCACAATAATTTGTATAAAAGTGATTAAGCCATAAAAAACTATCAATTTCTGACCCATAATTCTTGTATTTAATATTTTTAAAGATAATCAGATGAAAAAGTATAGATATATTGTCATTATATATGCTCAGCTGCTGTAAGTAAATGCAGTCATTGAGACATGTTACTATAGCTACTTTTTTAAATAAAAATGACATTCAGTGATAAAATATAAGTGACAGAGGTTAAGAGATTTAATTAAAATGCATTCATTCAGTTCATCTTACTACTTTCTGACTCATTTCAGGTAGATATTATAAATGCCTTATAACTTACCTGTATGTATATAGGACAGCTGACCTGTTCATTCATATGATCTATATTATGTTCCTACTATGCATGGTGATAATAACAAATTTTAAAGAATTTTTTAAAAACATTTTTTTACTATTTTTTTTGGAGCTCATCAAACAGTACATTTAAAAAATTTTTTTATTTAAGTTCAATTTAGTTAACATGTAGTGTACTGTTAGTTTCAGGGGTAGAATTTAATGATTGATCAGTTGCATATAACATCCAGTGCTCATTATGTCAAGTGCCCTCCTTAATGCCTTTCACCCAGTTACCCCATTCCTCCACCCACCCCCCTCCAGTAACCCTCAGTTGGTTTCCTATATTAAGAGTCTCTTATGGTTTGTCCTACTCTCTGTTTTTCTTACTTTATTTTTCCCTCCTTTCCTCTATGTTCATCTGTTTTATTTCTTAAATTCCACATCTGAGTGAAATCATATGAAATCTGTCTTTCTCTGACTTATTTCACTTACCATCATACCGTCTAGTTCTAACCACATCATTGCAAATGGCAAGATTTCACTCTTTTTGATGGCTGAGTAATATTCCAGTGTGTGTGTGTGTGTGTGTGTGTGTGTGTGTGTGTGTGTATTATCCATTGATCTGTCGATGGACATCTGGGCTTTTTCCATATTTTGGCTATTGTGGACATTGCTATAAACAATGGGGTGAGGTGCCCTTCGAATCACTGTTTTTGTGTCCTTTAGATAAATACCTAGTAGTGCAATTGCTGGGTCATAGGGTAGTTCTATTTTTAACTTTTTGAGAAACCTCTGTACTGTTTTCTAGAGTGTTTCCACCAGTTTACATTCCCACCAACAGTGTAAGAGGGTTCCCCTTTCTCCGAATCCTCACCAACATCTGTTATTTCCTGAGTTGTTAATTTTAGCCATTCTGAACAGTATGAGGTGGTATCTCATTGTGATTTTGATTTGTATTTCTCTGATGCCAAGTGATATAGACATTTTTTCATGTGTCAGCCATTTGTACGTCTTCTTTGAAGAAATGACTGTTCACATCTTCCATTTCTTGACTGGATTTTTTGTTCTTTGGGTGTTGAGTTTGGTAAGTTCTTTATAGATTTTGGATAGTAGCCCTTTATCTGTTATGTCATTTGCAAATATCTTCTCCCATTCTGTAGGTTGCCTTTTAGTCTTGTTGATTGCTTCCTGTGCTATGCAAAAGCTTTTTATCCTGATGAAGTCTCAGCAGTTCATTTTTGTTTTTGTCTCCCTTGCCTCTGGAGACATGTCTAGCAAGAAGTTGCTGCAGCCAAGGTCACAGAGGTTGCTGCCTGTGTTCTCCTCTAGGGTTTTGATGGATTCCTGTCTCACATTTAGATCTTTTTCCATTTTGAATTTATTTTTGTGTATGGTATAAAAAAAGTCATCCAGTTTCATTGTGAAGAATGGTTTTAGAGTAACAGTCCTTAGCAGATTTCCTACAACATATTAACATAGACAAACAAAGAAACTTGTTCTTCATAATTAGTATCTATGTAGAGTCAGAAAAAGGTGAAGGCCTTTTAACTTGCTAAATGGCTAATCTAGCTTCCCATATATTTTCCTGACAATAAATAAATAAGTAAATAATCTCTTAAACTTGCATTTGGTAAAGGTATTCATTTTAGTGAGTTTAGTAATTTTCTCTTCAAGAATGTTTTAGGTTTTGTGACAGTCAAAATTGTAGGTATTTTGCACAAGCATTTATATTTGTGTAAGAGTGCACATTATTGTGTTCAGAAGAAAAATGAAAGTCATTTAACATAACGTCTGTTCATTTTCTTTTGTTTTTGCTATTTGCCTTGATAACCTATATTCAATACAAGTAATTTTGGAGCTTGAATAAAAGCCTTCAAGAAAGATAGAATTATTAGAACTTTAGTGGAGAAATGAAAAGCAATAGCATGGTTTGTTTTTAGTTGTTCTCCCACATTCGTAAAATAGTTTATATGTCGTACGTTTTTATAAAAAAGGACGTGGATGTGCGTGTTTTACCTCCTAACAGTGCTTTTGTGAAGCAGAATAGATGGTGATTTGCTAAGAAACTTGCCAAGGTTTTGATTTGTAGTTTTTCTGTTTTTTTCTTCTTTTATTACTTTTTTTTTTTTAAAGATTTTATTTATTTATTCGACAGAGAGAGAGAGACAGCCAGCGAGAGAGGGAACACAAGCAGGGGGATTGGGAGAGGAAGAAGCAGGCTCCCAGTGGAGGAGCCTGATGTGGGGCTCGATCCCATAACGCCGGGATCACGCCCTGAGCTGAAGGCAGACGCTTAACCGCTGTGCCACCCAGGCGCCCCTATTACTTTTTTTAACTGGAAAATATATGTCACAAAATTTGACATTTTTACTGTTTTAAATGTACAGTTCAGTGGCTTTAATTACGCTTACAGTGTCATACAACCATCACTACCATCTATTTCCAGAACTTTCCTTCACCCCAAACAGAAACTCTGTACCCATGAAGGAGTGACTCCCATTCACTCCTTCCTGTCAGCCCCTGACATGTCTAATTTATTTCCTCTTTTTATGAATTTGCATATTCTAAGTATTTCATATAAACGGAATCATACAGTATTTGTCCTTCTGTCTGACTGATTTGACTTAATATTATGTTTTCAAGGTTCATCCTTATTGTAGCAAGTATCAAAACTTCATTCCTTTTTTTTTTTTTTAACTTGCACTCTGCACCCAACATGGGGCCTGAATTCATGACCCCAAGATCAAGAGCCACACACTCCACTGACTGAGCCAGCCCAGTGCCCCTAGAACTTCATTCCTTTTTTATGGCTGAATAGTATTCTTCTGATTATTGTGAATAATGTTGTGGTGAACTTTGGTGTACAAATATCTGTTTGAGCCTCTATTTTCAATTCTTCCTTTTTTTTAAATTTTTTTAATTTTTTTTTTTTTTTTTTTTTGAGGATGACAAGACTTACTAGTCTAGAATAGAGGGAACTATCTGGGGGGAAAATACTGGAGAAAAAAGATTGGCAGTGTAAGATGCAATAGGCTTGACTATTTCACGTGACAGAAAGCTAACCCAAGGAAAAACCAAAAGAAATTTATTATCCTGTATTTAAGTGAAAAGACCTAGAATATCTTGATTCTCTAGGACTCTGTTTTTCCATTTCTGTGCTGTCCTTCCTTTACATTATCTCAGAAAGAATACCTTAAGAGGACAGCTACTCTTCCCCAGTAGTTAGAGCAACAAATCTTTTCCTGAAACTAGTACAGATCTATTGGACCAGGGACACAGGCCAACACCAGAGACCCATCTCTTTTTTCAGGGAGATGTGGTACTCCTGATTGATGTGACTTGAGCCATATCCCTACCCCAGGAGGCAGGGTAGGGGGAGGTCAGCCCTAGTGGAACCACACAGGACAGGAGTGAGAAATAATAGAGGCTCTGTCAGTGAAGATTGCACTACACAATGAAAAATTCTTCCCGTCAAAATCAATAGATTGAAAAGATTCTGTTAAATATGGCTATCTGGGATTCTCTTTGCTTTTCATTTTCTTTCTTTTCTTTTCTTTTTTTTTTTTTTAAGATTTTATTTATTCAACAGAGAGACAGCCAGAGAGAGAGAGAACACAAGCAGGGGAGTGGGAGAGGAAGAAGCAGGCTCCCAGCGGAGGAGCCCGATGTGGGGCTCGATCCCAGAAGGCTGGGATCATGCCCTGAGCTCAACGACTGCACCACCCCGGCGCCCCTGCTTTTCATTTTCAATTCAGCTAATATGGAGAATAATAGGGTTTTAAAAGTATTTGTAAACCTTAACAATATCTGACTTACAGACATGTAAGACTTGTTCCTGATCTTAAAAGTTCTCATCACAAGAAAAAAAAATGTAACTGTGTGTGATAATGGATGTTAATTAGACATTGTGGTGATCACCTCAAAATAGAAATATCAAATGATTGTGTTGTACATCTAAAACTTAATGTAATGCTATGTCAGTTATACCTCAATTTTTAAAAAAAGAGAAAATAGTTTCCAAATTACTCTTTAAAAAAAAAAAGATTGCACAGCTGCTAATGATCAAAACTAAAATTAAATCCCAGATCTCTGTGACTCCAGACCATGTATTTGTAACTGCTGTGATCTAATTTACTCTGAGACACAATAAACTCTGTACGTCTTCACTAGAACAATCAGAAGAATGGCTAATTTCATACCCATTTCTAGGAAGGGCACGCAGGTAACTTGCCCAGCAAATTCCTGGCCTGGACTGCACCCAGGCCTCAGTCAGTCCTTACCGCTGCAGCTCTGTCACCTCACAGCGGGGTGCATTTTGTGTGGAGGAAGAAGCTGATCCTTCAAGGGTATCCCTGTGCCTTTGAAATCTCAATAAAGAACAGTGTGTGGGGAAAAAGAAAAGACAGGTTCCTATGATAAACTCTCAGGAGGCATGGTAATTTTGCGAAGTATCTGTTATCCTTTTAACTATCGGTCAATCAGGCTAGCATCAGACCCCAAAGTACAGTTGACCCTTCAACAACATGGGTTTGAACTGCGCCGGTCCACTTACATGTGGATTTTCTTTTTTAGTAAATACAGCACTATAGATGTAGTTTCTCTTCCTTATCATTTCTTAATAACATTCTCTTTTCTCCAGCTTCCTTTATTGTGAGAATACAGTATGTAGTATGCGTAACATGCAGAACAGGTGTTAGTTGACTGTTTTTGTTTTCGGGGAGGCTTCTGATCAACTGTAGGCTATTAGTGGGGTGCCTGGATGGCTCAGTCGGTTAAGTGTCTGCCTTCAGCTCAGGTCATGACCCCAGGGTCCTCGGTTCAAGCCCCACATTAGGCTCCTTGCTTAACAGGGAGCCTGCTTCTCCCTCTCCCTCTGTCTGCTACTTCCCCTGCTTGTGCTTTCTCTCCCTCTTTCTCTCTTCAAATAAATAATTCTTTTTTAAAAACCCAGTAGGCTATGGGTGATTGAGCTTTTGGGGGTGTCAGAGGTTGTACATAGATTTTTCAACTGGGTGGGGGTCAGTGCCCCTAAATTTTGTGTTATTCAAGGATCAACTGTAGTTGTTACTGTCCCTGCATACCTTGATTCTTCTGAGTTGATCTTTTGTTAGCACTTTTGTTTCATTTATATGCAGTGCTTATTGTCATTTAAGTGGCTTTATCCTATTGAAATGTTGATTTCACCATTGTTTTAGCTGTTACTTGAATGAGTCTTATTGGCATATCAACTCTCACCTGAATTATGTAGTAATTTAACTTTAATTTTCCTTTCTCCTTATCTAGAATGTTTTAAAACACACATGCAAGGATTACTAACATACTCAATATGCTCAGTGAAGCTTACTTTAATGCAGGTGTTTAACTCTTAAATGTGGCCTCCTGGCTAAATCAGAATTGTGAATTATCAAATTAAAATAGAAGAATATGGTAATACTTATGCCCCGCACTGACGCCCTTTGGAGAATGTTTTGTAGTTCCATCAATCATGGACTGTATAAACAGTAATCTCCATCACTTGAAAACAGTTTACTCATACGCAGGCAATTAGAAGTGTTGGAAGCCACAATGGCTTTCAGCACAAGCATGGCTGGAGCACATTCCTGCATACGTAAACACACTGAAGGCTCCTGAAGTGGAGAGAGTAAGACAGTCAAGGCAGGAGACAGCTGCCATTCTTTGTCAGTGGCTTCTTTGAACTAAGGGGAAATTCTGGCTTCAGAAAGATTCTCCAAACTGTTACTGGTAACTGAAGATCATCAGTTTTTAGGAACAGAGAGAGGGAAGTTCGTGCACCTGAAACCAAGCTAGTCTCTCAAGGCAAATACCAGAGATCATGCACACAAGTCAATTCTTACCCTTGAAAATAACCCCCTTTGCAGCTCTCTGTAGGCAATCCCAGGGCTAGATATCCCAATTAGAAACTCTCTGCATAAACCCAAAATTGATTAGTTGTGTTTTAAATTTTGTTTTACATTTCAGAATCACCTTTTGTTTTCTCTCAGGCTTGTGGTTTTCTGTATTTGAACTATTCTTTGTCTGTTTGCAAAAAATTTCATACAAAGCACTGAAGTGTTTCATACTAAGGTTTTTTAGGCCTGCTTATTAGTTACGCCATCTAATGAGAGCAGGACCAGGTTTCCTTTAATTATTTGTCACTTAGTGACAAATAATTTGGCTTAGTGCCTGGCATTTAGTAGGCATTCTATCTAATGATAGCCAAGGTCTACTCGGTTGGGTTTGTGTGCCAGAATGCTGTGCACAGGTGACTTATTTAATCCTTACAATATCTTTATGTGATTGATTTGATTCCTGTGTTGATTTTAGAGATAAGGAAGTTGAGCTTAGTGAAGTATTTTGCCTGAGGTCTTAAAGCAGTGATCAGTATATTTGGGACTTAGAGCCCAGACCTCACCCCGGAGCTCTTCACTCCTGCCCTGTACCGTGTTTATAAATGGTTCAGTAAAGGAAGGAGCCAGGATTTATTCTGCTCTGCTGCTTGGCTCAGCTTTCAGCCTTGTACTCCAGTTTTCATGAGGATGGAGGTTTAAGAAGTACAGCGATACTTCTGGTACAGTTCTCTCTACCGCTGGCTAACCCTTCTGTCCTAACTTGCCTCTTTCCATAATGTAAGCCAGTAACCGGTCAGAGGAATTAAGTGAATTCAACACTTGGTTAAGCATGTACACTGTTCAGAGCAATGTGCTGGGTCTTCTGGAAGATGATTAATATGTGGAAATTCTCCGGCTTTGTTCCCTACATATATACATGTAGGGTGTGGCTGATTCTAGTTAAGTAGAGAAAAAAAAGTTAAAAATGTGAATATGCTCTGAGTATTGGAAGAGTTTAAAGTCTGGTGGGGTGGGAGCTTCTCAGACGACGTCTTGGATGATGCGGAATGAGCACAGGCGAGACAGGACTCTGTACCAGGATTAGTTTGTGAATATTTCACAGCTGTACCCTTCAGTAACAGTGCTCGTTAAAATAATAACAAAGATAAATCTATCCAGGTGCCATGTTTGGTGTAGGAAAAATCACTTAAAATTTAATACAGTAACTTTGGGGAATGTGAAAGAATACTGAGGTGAGCAGCGTGGACCTTTCCACATATAATCATCATCACAAAATATACGTATGTGAAGAATTCTCCTTAAATAAGTAAAATCTTACTAAAGCAGTAATGAACTTCATTAACAGTTAACCATCAGAAAAATTAAAAATTTGCTATTTTTTAATGAATTTCTTAAAGCGTTATGTACTTGCAGATTTTCTTTATTATATGTTATATGAATGTGTGTTTCCTTTTAAGCCTTTCTGCAGTCGTCTAAAACCTCATTATTTATATTGATTAAGTAGTTTTCTCAGAACACATTAAGGTAACTATACTTCAAAACCTATGGGCTGGCAGATTTTTTTAAGTTACTATGTTAGTTATATACCACAAAGAAATTTTAGACTCCTATGAGTAAACATTGCTGAAAAATAAAGGGAAAAAAAGGAAAAATAAATCAACATTTTTAAAAAGGAGTCATATATTATAAAAGTATCATTTCATCTTGATTATTTCTACTTTATAAGTTATCTTTCTGTACCTTAGCATAAAACAAGATAGAAAAGACTTCAGAATTATTTTGCCCTCTGTAATGTGGTTATCCATAATCATAGTTATCTTTTAATATTGACATACTAAGATTTCTTTTTAATAATGACATTTTACTTAAGCATTAACTGCAATGACTGCTTACCACTTTATATACTTATATGTAAAGAATATAAGTATATAAGTATATCTTTATGTTAAAAGCTTATTATATTCTTTATGTTAAAATATTCATAATCTCCAGACATCTAGAAACTTCAAGTCTGGTTAGAACTAACAGATTGTTCTTTTACTCCTCCCGAAACTGTGCCCATGAGTAAGTACTCAGCATCCATCCTATATAGCAGGTACATATAAAATATGGTAAAAATAATTGAATATTTCTTTCTGACAAATGATGACTGCACCGTGGAGTCAGCTTTCTGATATTTGCAATCATAGCTCAGTATGAAGAAGGTGTCAGAGGTTGAATGGAGTCTTCTCTTGACTTTGTTTAGGACTGACTATAAAGGGGCGCCTGGGTGGCACAGTGGTTAAGCATCTGCCTTCGGCTCAGGGCATGATCCTGGCGTTATGGGATCAAGCCCCACGTCAGGCTCCTCCTCTATGAGTCTGCTTCTTCCTCTCCCACTCCCCCTGCTTGTGTTCCCTCTCTCGCTGGCTGTCTCTATCTCTGTCGAATAAATAATAAAAGTCTTTAAAAAAAAAAAAAAGACTAACTATAAAATTTGCAGGGATGGGGGGATTAATGTCTGATACAAAATTATTTTATTAGAATTGAACTCTCTGTTTTAGAAGTTAAGATGTGAAAATAAAAATTGCACTAATTAGGAAAGGTTCTAATCAGGTAATTTTTATGTAGGAAAGCCAGGGGGAAACCAATGGTAACTATGTAAAGTGATAGATACATTAATTAGCTTGATTGTGATGATGATTTCACGATGTATACATATATCAAAATATCAAGTTTTACATCTTAAGTACAAATTTTATTTGTTAATTATAGCTCCATAAAGCTGTTTTTAAAAAGAAAAAAAGGAATGAAAAATGAATGAATGAGTGAATGAACGAACGAACAGAAAGCCAGAAGTGGTTCAGAGTATGGCATCTGAGGTAAACTATGTGAGTTAAATACCATTAAAATAATTTTCATCCAGTGTTTTCATTTTATTGAATAACTTAATTCTACTCAAATATAATTAGTGCATACAACATATATAGTATCCTAGAAGTACAGCAAAATATAGTAGATATTTCTCATTAGAGTGCATCATATATTTTTGAGCACCTACCATGTGTTAGGTAGTGTTCTAGGCACTGGAGATTTCTCGGGAACAAAACAAAAATTTTGCCTTCATGGAATTGAAATTCTTTTTTTTTAAACAATTTTTTTTTTAAAGATTTTATTTATTTATTTGACAGAGAGAGAGACAGCCAGCGAGAGAGGGAACACAAGCAGGGGGAGTGGGAGAGGAAGAAGCAGGCTCCCAGCGGAGGAGCCTGATGTGGGACTCGATCCCACAACGCCGGGATCACGCCCTGAGCCGAAGGCAGACACTTAACAACTGCGCCACCCAGGCGCCCCTGGAATTGAAATTCTAGTGGAAGACAAACAATAAGCAATATAAAGAAATAATATATTTTAGAAGGCAATAAATGTTGTAGAGAAACATAAAACAAGGTAGAGATTATAGAAGGGGCTAGAATTTTATAGAAGGGGTTGAATTTTAGTGTTCAGGGGAGGCCTCACTGTGAAGACTACATTTGAAAATAAGTCCTGAATGAATTTAGAGACTAGACCATAAGTGTGTCTGGGGAATGAGCATTCCATGTGGAAGAGCAAGAACATGTCAAGGCTCTAAGAAGGGCCTGGTGTGTTCACACCAAGGAGGCCAGTAAGACTGGCAGTGAGTGAGGGACGACAGGAAGTCAGATAAAGGGGATTGGGACATAAGAGCTAAAAGGTAGAAGACTGGATGGAGTTGGGTTGGAGAAGAGAGTTCAGTTTTGCATACATTAAGTTTGAGTAACCTATATATTAACGTATAAATGGGGGGAGGAGTTTAGGAAAGCCGTGACTGAGGATATGAACCCAGAGGTCAGCTATGGGTAGATGATGGTATTTAATGCCATGAGACTGAGTGGAATTAGCAAGGCAATTGAGAGAACTTAAGAGATCCAAGGATGTCCTTGAGGCACTTGGCATGAGATGGTTCCAGCCAAGAAGGAGCAGCCTAGAAAGAGCCCTGTCATGCAAGCTAGCTGGGAAAATAGCTGATTTCAGGAAGGAGGGAATGATTGGCTGTGTCAGATGTTGCTGATAAGCCAAGTGATAGGCAGGACTAAATTGTCCATTACATTTAACAATGTGGAGGACATTGGTGACCTTGAGATACAGTGGTGCAATCAAAAACCTAATTAGAAGAATAAGAGAAACAGTGAGTACAGCCAAGTCTTTTGAGTTGCCTTTTTTTTTTTTTTTTTAAGGGGAAATGGGTCAATAAAGTTGTGTGTGTTTTAAATTTTTGTTGGTTGTTAGGCATGTTCCAGTGGAAAGGAAACAAATGATGCAGGGGAAAGAAGGAAGATAGCCGGAGTGGTACCCTTGAGTAGGTGAAGTGTTTTCATTTGAGCAGAAGAGCATGAGTGAAGCTTCAGACAGAAACATATTTTGTTCAAGAGAGAGTGAAGACTGCAAAGTTCTTGCGAGAATTTAGTATCACAAATAGGTTGTGGAGTGCCTGGAGTATGATACAAAAGAGAACTGAACTTTATTTTGTAGGTGGTGGGGTTGCTGTTACAGGGTTCTGAGTAAGAGATGACCAAATATTTGTTTGAGACAATTGGCCTGGCACAAGTGGACAAGATAAAGAGGAAGTGGAGAGACTGTATAAGGAGACAAAGTAGAAGGGCGCTGCAGTTGTAAAGTCTGGGTGATGAGACATAGCGAAAATGCTGAGGGCCTTGAGGGGTATAAAGACTGTATCAAAAAAAAAAAATCTGTAAATATATGGACTCTTGAGGTAAAAACAAGCCAGGTATGCCTGAGTTTCCATCCTGGTAATTGACAAATGTGGATTGGTCACAGGTAAAGAATGTTTACGATAAAGAATAACAACTGAAGCTTTCTTATTGGGTTTTTTGGTGTATATTCTCGTTATCTATATTCTAGTTATCGAGGCTGATTAAGAATATAAAATATTCATTAGCTGTTATGTCAGTAAACACTTAAGGCCTACTTAACAGTTAAGATCTGCCCTAGTCTCCTTTGACCCCTCTTGATTATCATTATTATACATCATTATTCTTTAACTGTAATTGGGCTTATGATCTCACTCTACTGTATTTCTTTATGTCTTTTAACTAAGGGCAATGTTGGCTTCTTATTCATCTTTCTATATGAACAGGGTAGGTAGTAATGTTAAAAGAATGATAAATGGCTTTTTTAAGTTTCTTTAAACAATTAGCCTTTGAGATAATTGGGGATACTTGAGTATGGACAGTGTATTGGATTATATTATGACATTATTTTTCTTTGGTATGATAAAGGTTGTTGGGGTATATATGTGTGTGGATGTTTATGTTATGGATTGAATTATGTCCTTCTCAAAAATATTGAAACCCCAACACTCAACATGACTGTACTTGGAAAAAGGACCTTTAGGAAGTACTTAAGGGGTAGATGAGCTTATACAGGTAGGACCTAATCTGATAGCACTCCTATTCTTGTAAGAAAGGGAAGAGACTCCACAGGGCTTTCTCTGCGCCCGTGTGCAGAGGAAAGGTTATGTAAGGACACAGTGAGCAGTTGGCTATCTGCAACCCCGGAGGAGCAATCTCACCAGACACCAACCCTGCTGACTTGGCTTTGGATTTCCAGCCTCCGGAACTGTGAGAAAATAAATGTCTGTTGTTCAAGCCACCTAGCCCATGATATCTTGTTATGGCAGCTCAAGCAGACTAGTGGGTTGGTGGGGGAGGGCTGTTCGTTTCCTTATGGGGTTTTTTTGTTTTGTTTTGTTTTATTTTTAAGTGGTGACTCTAGGTGAAGAGTTGGCCAGCTTTTTCTATAAGAGCCAGATAGCAAATATTTTAGGTTTTGCAGGCCTTATGATCTTTGTCACAACTACTAAATCTGACCATTTTAACATCAAAATAGACACATGTGTAAACAAATGGAATGGTTGTGTTCCAGTAACCCTTACTAATGGAAATTTGAATTTCATATAAGTTTCACATATCAAGAAATTTTATATTTTTATTGTTTTTAACATTTGAAAAATATAAAAGCCATATGGGCTAAGTAAAAACATGCAGCAGACCAGATCAGCCCCTGGGCCATAATTCGTAACCCCTGATCTAGTTGAAGAGTGAACACATGTTCATTGTGCTATAACTTTAAACTCTTCTGTGGAATTATGAAAATTCTCATAACAGAAAGGTGGGGTGGTAAGTGAATAGTCTTAAGAAAAAAAGTAAAACCCAAAGGCCAGTTTGAAATTTGTTAATTTGTCTTCACTGCTGGAACAAAGGATAATAAATTTCTCAAGAGAATACATTTCTTTAATAAACTTGGCTTTAGTGAAGAGAGCAGTGGTTATGTAACGGATGAGTGGGATAACCATAATTTGTCATCCAATTGGGAATACTTTTGAGAATGGAAACAGTATCAGTGGTAATTTGGCCAGGACATAAGGTACAAATCAAGGTGTGTGGTTATCCTAAATGGGAGATTAAGAAGGTTGTACTCATTTTCTAGGACTGCCAAAACAAAGTACCATAAAGAAGGTAGTTTAAAACAATAGAAAAAAACAGTAGAAACTTACTGTCTCACAGTCCTGAAGTCTAGAAGCCTGAAATCAAGGTGTCTCCGGGATCATGCTCCCTCTGAAAGAGTCTTTCCTTGCCTCTTCCAACTTCTCCTGGTCACCATCCATCCTTGGCATTTCTAAGCTTCTAGACACTCCAGTTCCTCGCTCCGTTGTCATGTGCCCTCATTTCCTATGTGTTTCTCTGTGTCTAAATCCCCCTTTAATTTTTTTCTAAAGCCACCAGTTATTGGATTTAGAGCCCACCAGTATGACCTCATCTTAACTAAGTACATCTATTTCCAGATAGAGACCTATTTCCAAATAAGGTCACATTCTGAGATTCTGTGAGGACACTATTCAACCCAATACAAAGTTTCATTTGGTTGGTGGTATAGCTGTTTTTGTTGGAAAATAGGAGAGCCATTGGTATGTTTAAAGAATGAGGGAAAGGAGCTAATATCATGAAGGAGGTACAGATGTGTTTTCCAGGCACGTCTCTGATTTGTATTGAACAAAAAGTCACTTAAACTAGGTCAAGTAAAAAAGTCATCAAAAGGCTACAACAAAATTTTATAGCGTGCATGCACTGGGGATGATGTGTGTCTTGTTGAGCTGGGAGGGTAATTCGGAGGGGGTGGCCCTAGAACTTGAAATCAGAGCTGAGATACTGCCTCTCTTTTCAGCTGCCTGTGTGATCTTCCCCGTTCAACCCCTTCATTTTCTGGCTTCTCTCTGCGGAAAGAGGAGGGAGGGATTAGTGTGTAAATGTTGATAGCAGTGGGAAAGTGGAGAGAGTGCAGGCCTCAGTCAAATAGGAACTGAGATTATTTACTCAGAGAGAGTGGATTGGATATGGAATAGTTTTACCTCGCTGGTATTTATTATGATTTCAACATGTAACATGTTTTATTGTCCTCCCCACATGTCAAGAAGATGCTTCCGTGCTTTTCCACAGAAGATAATGTCACTGTAGAGTCATGAATGTCCTGGGGATCTGGCCTGAAGTAGTTCTCCATGTATACCCCACAAAGAGAAAAACCTGAGATCTCATATTCTGTGCTGTTACATATGCATGTTTAATTGTTTCCCTTCCCCCAGAAACTTGAGCTACGTAAGGCTCAAGTAAGATGTGCTGTATTAACTGTTGGAGTTTTATACTGCCCAGGGCAGGGTTGTTATCCTGGGGCGGGGGGTGGCATCCTTACGCCCTGGAGATGTGAATATCATAATGTGGGAAGCATGGCTGTGATCTATGTCGTACTTATTTACATGCACAAGGACAGTGACAGTGAGGTTTCTGAATCCTAAGGGCTTTGCACGGTAAGTACTCAGTGAGTGTTTAAGTTGATTTTTTTATGCGCATTTCCTCATTGACATGGAGGTGAGGCATTTATTTTTTTGTACTCACACTATTTTTTTTTAAACTTTGGAATAATTGAAAAATGGGAAGCTGAAATTAGGGAAGAAGGAAATTGAGATAAACTGAGTAATTGAAAACGAGGAGAGGAAGAGGAGAAGGCTGCTTTGCTTTTGTCCTGGTTCTAAGCACATACTTCTTTCTACCACTGACCTTTGCACATAACTTCTGAATAAATATTCTTCCTTTCCCTTTCTTTCTGAGCTGACTCTTAAAAACTCTATTTAATCATCCTTTCATCAGGAAAGACTCTACTGACCATCCTGATTAGATCGTATTCTCAAAGCTCCATATGCTTCTCTGGTTTCTTTATTACATTCTAATTTTAGATTTAGTTGTACCTATTTGATTGATGTGTGCATTTTGCCCCATAGCAGAACTTCTAAGAAGAGAGGCCCCATGTTTGGTTTTGCTACCAGCGTCATGGATGACCCATAGCAGGTGCTCAGTAACTGTTTGTTAAAATGAATATGTGACATATGAGACACTTCACTGGTATAATTAGAGGAGAGAATTCTTGTAATCTCATGAGATCATCCAAGGTGGAGAAGGAATAAAGCTCTGTTTTTCTGTGCTCTGTGTTAAGGAAGATAATGGAATTGTTATTACCTGTGCATACCCCAGTGAGAAGAACAACACACGGTCTCCTGTTTCCACCTCGATTATCTAAATTATACTTTTCCCCCAGGACCATGACTACTGAATTGGGAAGCAAGAGGTTCTAAGTTCATTAATTACTTTAAACACAAGAACTTATATTTTTTGTAGAGGTCAGGTTATTGCTGTACTCTTGATTAGTGTTTTTTAATATAAAATGATGGTTTGGGCCAAAGCTGACCCAGCTGCCTGGTGAGGTATGGTCTGTTTTCCAAGGGTTATTAGTTTTAAAAGTGCTTTGCTCCTCACATGAAAAAAGAAAATAATTGTCCTTTTTTTTTTTTTGGAAAATAATTATCCTTTATTGTTAATACCATTTAGTTTTAGAATGCCAGTGTGTATGAAATTGGGATGCATGTATATATAATTAAGCTAGCAGCTAGGTTTCCATTCTCAGAATTAAGATTTCAGCAGTAGCAGGAAGAAATGAAGTTTTGACTCTTACTTTCACTTTCCTTAGCAGTGAACAGGGAGATCTATGTTTTTGATTGTTAAAAAGGAAAGCACTGCTGGTCTTAACTTCTCAGAAAATTTCCTCCAGACAACCAAAAGCAAAGAAAAACCTCCAGTACATTTTGGCAACTGATTACGTTCAGTTATATTCTTTATTATGTACTGTCCTGCTTCAGGTGTGTCTGTGCCGTCCTGGAACTTAAAAATCATACATAACTCACACTTCTTCAGTGAACGCTGCCTCTTCAGAGTAGTCACTTGAGGAATCTAGGCACATTCTGAGGATGGTGGTTTTTAAAATTTCCCTTTTTAATTTGCTTTTCAATTCCTAAGGCAAGTTCTTTTGAATATTCTCCATTGTAGTAGATCTGTGTCCTTTGAAGATGAGAAGATTCTTGGGAACAGGCAGGAATAAAAGGCATTTAGGAGGCATTCTATGTCTTTGGAATTAAGGTGCATGATCAAGCTTTCCTGATTACTTTCTTTTTTTAACTTTTTCGTAGAAAATATGCTGTGAATCAGAGATTTGTCATGATGCAGTCAATCATTGAGCTCTTTATGTTACGTATACTATTAAATTTCAGACTTTATGACGACTCTGATTAATGTTTGTACTCATGGAATTTGGCAGGCTACAGTTATTTTTAAGTCAGCAATGTCCTCAGTTGTCATTTTGATGAACCAATCCAGTCTTGATATTTTTAACCCTAGAATTTTATGTTTTCTTTCTATGTCATACTCAAAAATCCTGTTTCATCACTGGCTATTTTTAAGTTCTCTGAAAGATGACAATAAATGTCATGTCGTTTACTCACTGAAAATTGATGGAATAATTTTTTTTTTAAAGATTTTATTTATTTATTTGACAGAGAGAGAGAGACAGCCAGCGAGAGAGGGAACACAAGCAGGGGGAGTGGGAGAGGAAGAAGCAGGCTCCCAGTGGAGGAGCCTGATGTGGGGCTCGATCCCAGGACTCTGGGATCACGCCCTGAGCCGAAGGCAGACGCTTAACGACTAAGCCACCCAGGCGCCCCAGAATAATTTTTTTTTTTTTTTTAAGTTTATGTGCAAGTTTGCTTTTAGAGGGAGTCTCTATACTTCTAACTCCTCTGCCATGATTTCTTTCTGGAACTGAACCAGTTATCTGACCCTGGCCTGTGAATATTTTACTTCCCCTTGAGGGTGTGTGGGTGACTGTCTTACGCATCATCATCGTCTGCCCAGTTAAGACCTTGCTCTTGACTTTGCTTCACTGTTTTCCTCTTACTGTGAATTTGTCAATTTTAACTTTACTGAAAATTTCATATTAGCTCTTACTCATTTTTTCTGCCAATATGAAACATAACTAAGGTCCTGTCCTACTTTTTCTGTATTTTCGTTGCCATTCCATACATGACTCTTCTTGCCCCCAATCTTCCCTTCTTCAAAGGACTTCAGTGTATCTATGTATTTAATATTCAGTGTCCTTAAAGTATATTCTTCCAATATACTGATATTTATATAACATATTTAATGTATTCATTTTCCTACTGATGGTGAATCTAGGTGCCTCCGACTCTTAGCTTTTATAGGCAGTTGTATAATGAACATCCTCTTACATATTTCCATATATGTGAGGATATTTCTGGGGTATGTACCCAGGGATGGGATTTCAGTGTTCTAGGATATTATATAATATTTTAATATTTGACCAGGTCTTTACAGATTATTCTCAGAAGTGGCTTCATCCATTTTCATTCTAAGCATTTGTATACTGTGAGGGTTTCTATTCCCAACCCCCCCCCCACCCCATCACTTTCTATTATACAGCTTTATACAGTTTGACCATCTGGTGGGTGTATGTTGTTATCTAGTATTTTAGATTTACGCAACTCTAATTATTAAACATATTAGTTTTTGAGAATTATGTTTCCATTTATGACTCTCTGTATGCTTTACCCATTTCTCTCTCTTAGTTTTCCTGGCTTTTTCTGGCTGATTTGAATGTATATCTTATATATTACATATATCAATTCCTCAGTCTTCACTCCTGAAAATATCTAACCCTGTAATATCTTACACCTGTAATAACTCCTGTAAATATCTTACACATTTAAGGTTTACATTATTTTGGATTTTTTATGATGTAAAGTAGGGAATCCAGTTCCCTTATATTGAGCTGGTTTTTCATTCACCAATTAAAATATATTTTATCATTTTCTACTGGTTTGTTATGCTGTCTATACCATATGATAAGTACATACATATGTGTATCCATGGGTATGTTTATAACGTGGAACTTTATTCTTAACCTTTAATAGGGTTTTTAAACTTTCCCCATAAAGGCCCAGTGCATTCACTGTTCATTGTTTATAGGTCATTGTTAGGTATTGTTCTTAATGTTATCTCATTTTCTATCACACGTTCAACTTGTTTGTTTTGGGTATAGAAAAAATGTTAATAAAATTTATAGGCTGATTTGATTAACCAGGACTGTGATCCTGCTGAATATTAATGGAAGCAGGCATCCTTGCCCCAGTCTAGAACAGTAATGTCTAAAGTCGCTTTACTAAGTATGGTGTTTGCTATAGGATTTGTTGTCTACTTTTTACTGAACCATCAAAGTTCTTTTTGATATCTACTTGTCTGAATTTTTTTTAATACTTAGGTGTTTGGTAATACACATTTACAGAGTAGTCCCAAAAATGGTCTGGTCATGAAACAGTTTTTTTTGGGGGGAGGATCGAGAGATGATGACCATATAAGGTTTTAGATACTGTTTCAACTTCTTAAATAATTATTGAACAGATAATATTTTCCATTTCATTTGTTCCATTTTTTTTCCAGAATGGATCTATTCCATCAAGGTATTCAAGTCATTGGCTTATAGTTGTTCGTTAATATTTATTCATCTGTTTTGTGCTTAATCTGAGTGATAGTTCATGATAGAGGTTACCCACATTTCACTCTGTGTTAATTTATATATCCTCTATCTTCCTTTTTGATCAGTCTTGCCAGAGGTTTATCTGTATGTATTAGAAGTCTTTTCAAAGAGTCAGTTTTTGTTAATCATTCTGTTTGGAAAGGGGCTATTCAACTCTAGTGAGGTATGGCTTATATAAATAAATTCTCCACTTTTTTTTTTCTTAGTTTTTATTTAAGTTCTAGTTAGTTAAAAGTGCAATAGTGATTTCAGGAGTAGAATTCAGTGATTCATCACTTACAACACCCAGTGCTCATCACAACCAGTGCCCTTCTTAATCCCCATCACCTATCTAGCCCATTCCCCACCCACCACCCTCCATCAACCCTTAGTTTCTTTTTTATTGTTAAGAGTCTCTTATAGTTTGTTTCTCTCTATTTTTCCCTCCCACAAGTCCATCTGTTTTCTTTCTTAAATTCCACATATGAGTGAAATAATATGGTATTCTTCTTTCTCTGACTGACTTATTTTGCTCTGCATAATACACTCTAGCTCCATCCATGTCATTGCAATTGGTAAGATTTCATTCTTTTTGATGGCTGAATAATATTCCAGTGTGTATGTATATACACACACACCACACCTTCTTTATCCATTCATCATGGCCATTTGGGCTTTTTCCATAGTTTGGCTCTTGTTGATAATGCTGCTATAACATTGGGGTGCATGTACCCCTTCAAATCTATATTTTTGTATCCTTTTGTTTACCAAACTACCTAGTAGTTTAATTGCTGGATTGTAGGATAGTTCTATTTTTAACTTCTTGAGGAACTTCCATACTATTTCCCAGAGTGGCTGTGCCAGTTTGCATTTCCAGCAACAGTGCAATGGGGGGTTCCCCTTTTTCTACATCCTCACCAACACGTATGGTTTCTTGTGTTGATTTTAGCCATTCTTCTTCTGCCCATTTCTTAACTGGATTATTTGTTTTTTGGGTGTTGAGTTCGATAAGTTCTTTACAGATTTTGGATACTAACCCTTTGTCGGATATGTCATTTGCAAATATCTTCTCCCTAAAATTCACCACTTTTAAGTGAAAGGTATGAGTTTTGAGTTTTGACAAATGTATATACAGTCATATTAGAGCATAGCTTTCTCATGACGAGAGCTGTCTCATGACACTTTATAGTCAATCTATTCCTCCCACCCCTGGCTCCTGACAACTACTCATCTGCTTTTGTACTAAACATTTACCTTCTTCAGAATTTCATATAGTATGGAATCTTTTGTGTATGGTTCTTTTAACTTGTATAACTTTTGAGACTCACCCACGTTGTGTATATCAGTCATTCTTCCCTCTCTTTTGCTAAGTAATGTTACGTCATAGATACTAATTCTTCAGTTCATGAGCACAGAATATCTTTCCATTTGTTTGTTTCATTTTCAGTTTTTTTATCAGTGTTTTATACTTTTCAGTGTACAGATTTTTCACCTCCTTGATTAAATTTATTGCTAAGTATTATTTTTGTTGCTGTTTTATATGGGATTGTTTTCTTAATTTCTTTCTCCAGTAGTTAATTGTTGGCATATAGAAACACAACTGATTTTTGCATACTTTGTACCCTGCAACTTTCCTGAATTACTAGTTTTAGCATTTTTTAAAAACTGGAGTCTGATGGTTTTCTGTGTATACTATGTCAGCTGCAAATGGAACGGTTTTCTTCCTTTCCAATTTGGTTGCCTTTTATTTCTTTTTCTTGCGTAATGCTCTGGCTAGGGTTTCCAGTGCTATTTTAAATAAAAGTGGCGAGAGGGAGCGTTCTTCTTGTCTTGTAACTGATCTTAGAGGAAAAGCTTTTACCTTTTCACTGTTTAATATGATGTTAGCTGTGGGCTTGTCGTATATGATCTTAATTATGTTGAGGTACATTCCTTCTATACCCACTTTGTTGAGTTTTTATCATGAAAGGATGTTGAATCTCATCAGATGCTTTTTCTGCATCTATTGAGATGAACATATGATTTTTATCCTTCATTTTATGAATGTGGTGTATCACATTGATTTTGCATGTGTATCCATCCTTGCATCCGTGAAATAAATACCACTCGATTAATTTTGTGTGAGTCTTATGAGGTACTCTTGAATTAGGTTTGCTCATATTTCACTGAAAATTTTTACATCTATGCTTTCAGGGATATTGGCTTATAATTTTCCTGTAGGGTCCTTGTGTGTATTTGGTATTGGGGTTACGCTAGCCTCATAAAATGAATTTGGAAGCATTCCCTCCTCTTCTATTTTTTTTGGAAGAGTTTGGGAAAGGTGAGCATTAATTCTTTAAATATTTTGTACAAATATTTCTCCATTCAAGCCTTCTTGTCCTGGACTTGCCTTTGTTGGGAGATTTTTGATTACTGACTCAATTACCTTATTAGTGTTTTGTCTGTTCATATGTTCTGTTTCTTCATGATACAGTCCCAGAAGGTTTTATGTTTCTAGGAGTTTGTCCATGTCTCCCAGGTCATCTTAATTGTTGGTGTATAATTATTCATAGTAGTCTGTTGTGATCTTTAGTACTTTTGTGTTGTCAGTTGTGATGCCTCCTCTATCATTTCTGATTTTGAGTCTCCTTTCCTCATAGTCTAGCAATTTTAGGTATCTTTTCCAGAAAAAAAAAACAGCCCTAGTTTCATTGATCTTTTCGATTATCTTTCTAGTCTTTGTTTCATGTATTTCTGCTCAGATCTTTGTCATTTCCTTCCTTCTGCTAACTTTGGTTTTAGTTTGTTCTTTTTCTAGTCCTTGAAATGTAAAGTTAGGTTGTTTATTTGAGATTATTTTTCCTTCATAAACTTCCCTCTTAGAGCTGCTTTTGATACATCCTATAAGTTTTGGTATGCTGTGCTTCCACTTTCATTTGTCTCAAGATATTGATTTCTTCTTTGAACCACTGGCTGTTTAGGAACATGTTGTTTAATCATCCTGTAGGGACACCTGCATGGCTCAGTCAATTAAGCGTCCAACTCTCGGTTTTGGCTCAGGTCATGATCTCATGGGTTGTGGAACCAAGCCCCACATTGGGCTCCACACTCAGCACAGAGTGGGCTTGGGATTCTCTTTCTCCTCTCCTTCTGCCCCTCCCCCTGCGTGCGTGCTAGCTCTCTCTCAAATAAATAAATAAATCTTTTTAAAAAATCATCCTGTATTTGAGAATTTTCTAGTTTCCCTTTTGTAACTGATTTCAAGTTTCGTATCATCGTCAAAAAAAAAAATGGTTGATAGGATTTCAATTCTCTTAAACATATAAAGCTTATTTTAAAAACCTTACATATGGATCTATCCTGAATGTACACTTGAGAAGAATGTGTATTCTGCTACTGTTGGATGGACTATTCTGCATATATCTGTTAAGTCCGTCTGGTCTAACATGCCCTCTAAGTCCTATGTTTCCTAGTTGATTTTCTGTCTGAATGATCTGTCCATTTTTGAGAGTGGGGCGATGAAGTCCCCTACTATTACTGTATTGATATCTATTTCTCCCTTCAGATCTGGTAATATCTGCTTTGTATGTTTAGATGCTCCTATGTTGAGTCAAATATAATAGATGTTATATCCTCTTTATGAGTTGACCCCTTTATCATTATATAATGACCTCTGCTTCTTGTTACAGTCTTTGACCTACACTCTGTTTTGTCTGATATAAATATAGCCACCTCTGTTTACTTTTGGTTTTTATTTGCATGGATATCTTTCTCCATACCCTCACTTTCAGTCTAAATGTGTTCCTAAAACTGAGATGAGTCTCTTACAGGCAGCATATGGTTGGGTCTACTTTTTTTTTTTTTAACCCATTCAGCTACTTTAGGTCTTTTGATTGGAGAATTTAGTTCATTTACATTTAAAGTAATTACCAATAGGTTCGGACTTACTGTTGCCATTTTGTTAATTGTTTTCAGGCTGTTTTATAGTTCCTTTGTTCCTCTCTTCCTCTGTGATTTGATGATTTTCTGTAATGGTACACTTTTATTCTTTTCTAATCTTTCATGTATCTACTGTAGGTTTTTACTTTGGGATTACCAAGAGGCTTACATAAAACATCTACAGTCAAAACAGTCTATTTTAAGCTGGTACAACTTCACTTCAAATGAGTACTAACGCACTACAATTTTACATTTTGGCTCCCATGTTTTATGTTTTTGATGTCACAGTTTACATCCTTTTATATTATGTATCTATAACAAATTGTTACAGGTAGAGTTATATTTAATAATTTTGCCTTTTAGCCTTTATACTAGAGTTATAAGTGATTCACCTACCACCATTACACTATGAGAGTATCCTGGATTTAGTTATATATTTACCTTTATTAGTGAGTTTTATATTTTTATAAAGCTATCCTGTTATTAATTAGCATCCTTTCATTTCTGCCTGAAGAATTATTTTTAACATTTCTTGTAAGATTGGTCTAGTGGCAGTGAACTCTTTCAGCTTTTGTTTGTCTAGAAAACTCCTTATTTCCCTTTCATTTATGAGGACAACTTTGCCACATATAGTATTCTTGGTTGGCAGTTTTTTCTTTCAATACTTTGAGTGTATCATCCCATTTCTTTCTGGCTGCAAATTGTCTGTTTAAAAACCCACTGATAGTCTTATGGGAATTCCCATCTGTAACCAGTTGCCTTTCTCCTTTTGCTTTTAAAATTCTGTCCTTATACTTCTGACAATTTATTTATGATGTCTATCTCTCTGTGCATCTCTTTAAATTTGTTTTATTTAGATCTCTTTAGGCTTCCTGGAGCTAATCTTTTTGTCCCTTCCCTTCCCTTCCCCCCCATGATACATATATTGATACACTTAATGGTGTCCTGTAAGTCCCTTAAGCTATCCTCACTTTTTTTTCCTTTTTGCTCCTAATTTCATAAAGTCTGTTGTCCTGTCTTTCAGTTCTCTGATCCTTTCTTCCACTTAATCTAGTTTGTTTTTGAATCCCTCTTTGAATTTTTCAGTTTACTTACCGTGTTCTTCAGCTCTCTTGTTTCTGTTTGGTACTTATGTTTTCTCTATCTTGTTGACATTCTCACTTTGTTCATACATTGCTTTCCTGACCTCAGTGAACCTGTTTATGACCATTATTTTGAAATCTCTATTGGGAAATCACTTTTCTCCATTTCATTAATATCAGTTTCTGGAGCTATATCTTGTTCTTTTGTTTGGAATATGTTTCTGTTCCTTCATTTTCCTTGACACTCTGTATTGGTTTTGCACATTGGATAAAACAGTCACATCTTCTAGTCTTGACATCTTCTGAATTGTGTGAGAGACAAAACTCACTGATGACCCAACATGAGCTCCTTGTTTCCTCTCAAATCTTTATGACTGTCCAAACCGCCATCTTTGTTCTTAGTGTCTCCCGGCAGTTGAAGGTGTACCAAGACTTGTCAGTGTCCCAAAAAGAGGATTGCATTAAGCACCTCAGTGCAGGCTGATTAGAAGCTAGGCCCTGAAGCAGCAGCTGATAAGGTATTTTGTTAAACTCCTTACAGGGAAAGACTGGGAGTGGGCATTTTTGGCCTGCTCCTTTTGTACTGAGCCCTGGGGGGGATAGCCAAGGCGAATACTCATGCACCCATTAACAACTGATTCTTTGTTTGCTGTGGTCATGGGGGACTCATGAATGCAAGCCCATTGGCTTTCAGAGCTAGGTTATTTGGAGGTCTGTCGCTTGGGTGGCAGCCTTAAAAGTTGGGGCACTAGATGTGTGGTTCGAAAGCTTGGCTTCTCAGGGAGAAATACGTTTCTTGTGTCAAGGCTGGGGTTTATGGCAAGAATGTTTCTCAGCCTTTCCTATCCATTTTAATGTTGGTATTTTCCCAGTCACCTGATGTGTAGGAGACACTCAACTTGTTTCTGGATTTTTCTCAAAGGAAATTGCTCTTTGTGGCTATATATTTGGTGTGTCCGTGGGAGGAGGGCAATTCAGAAGCCTCCTGTGTCTTGGTCTGGACTTCTGTACTATGACATCCTTGTCCTAGAGTGTTGGTTCTGCTATCCATATATCTTTTTTAGGTGAAAATTTGTGTGAGTGTTATGCCTTCTTTTATTGTATGAGTTATTTTAATTTAGTTGTAACACGTTTTATATATTCTTTACCAGTGATAAGGCCAAGAAGGTGTTTGCAGCAAACAATCTTGAGAGATAGGTAACACTTTTCCCACAGAGGTAAAGCAAGCTTGTTCCCATTTGCTGTAAAAGTCATATTATCTCCTTCAATGTAACCCACTGCATGTGCAGGCATCCATATAGATGCTTGTGTTACCCCGACATACTTCGAGGTCAGGGGAGAGCCATTGCCAACCTATATGATATTTATGCTACTTGCTCTGCCTTCAGTAAAGTCCTATATCTCTGACCCAGGTGTCTGTGTCTTCTGCTGTGGCATCCATGAAACAGTAACAGGCTAATTTTTAGCATACAAGTAGGGTAAAATCGTAGACCCTTCACAGATCCTGACAGGATATTAATACAGTTACTTGGAACTGGTGGTCCTTTCCGGGCTTGCTTTTAAACTTTGTCAGGACAGTTCTGGAGCCAGTTTCAGTCTTGTTCCATGACTGAGGCTATACCTTGCTAAGGACTTTATTCAGTGCTCTTGTGTGTCCCCTCTTTTGGGTGGGTACACCAACTATTCTTGGCTCCATTTGAGCTTTGGGAGCTCACCTGCTCATTGGGTGGTTCTTTCTCTGGCTTCAGTGCTGAGTGCATTACTCACCAAAGACCCCAGGAGAACAGATGCAAACCTCTGGAGTACTCTCCCTCTGTGTCCCTCTCCTCTTTAGTACTCTGAGTTCCCTTTCGCCGTGCTGCAGTCTGAAAACTAGCTTGGCGCTTGTGCAGCATACCTCATTTTATCCCCTTCCCTGAGTTCTCTAACCTGTGCTGTCTATTGTCCAAAGTCTGAGAAACGCTGTTTCATATATTTCACCCGATTTTCTGATTGTTTAAGGTAGTCGGGTAAATTCAGTACCTGTTATTCCACCATTGTTATAAACAGACATTCCATTTCTTAATTTCTCACATAGACCGCTTAGCTCGTGTCTTTTCATTCTTTCATTTAACGTGGAAAATCTAGAGCTCTGCGGTTCACCTTGCTGCTTCAAATGCATCTCACACAGCCTTTTGACATGTAGAATTTTCACGGTCATTCAGCTCTTAGTGTTCTTTAATTTGTCTTGTTACTTCCACTTCATTTAACTGTGAATTCATTTGGGTGATGGACATTAAGGAGGGTATGTGATGTAATGAGCTCTGGGTATTATATAAGACTGATGAATCACAGACCTGTACCTCTGAAACCAGTAATACATTGTATGTTAATTAATTGAATTTAAATTTTAAAAAAACTATGAATTCATTTAACTGTTTAGCTTCCTGACCTTTTTGTTTTTATTATTGCTGTGAAGTTTTATTGCATTTCATGAAGAGATTATGGTGATTAGGTTGATTTTTTGGAATTTGTTGAGATGTCCTTTGTAGTCTAATACATAAAACATTCATATATTCTTGAAAAAAATGAGCATTATATGTCAGGTAGAGTTTATACAGTATATATTTAGACTGTAGTTGTTAATGGTGTAATTCACATTTACTGTGTATTTGTTTATTTTTCGATTCCCTTTCTAAAGGAGTTGTATTAAAATTTCCAATGAAAAATTATACCTGTTTCTCATCATGGTTCTATCAGTTAGTGGTTATGTATTAGGTGGATATATATTTATGAGCATTATATCTTACTAATATACATTATTATGTCACCTATATTGATATATTGCTTTTTATATGCAAATTATATCTTTTTAAATTGCTCTAATATTAAATATTTAATTTTTCATTTGGTTAACATTTATCTTATATATATATATGTTTTTGTTTTTTTTTTTCCATCTCCTCCACTAGTCTTTCTTTGTCTTTTGTGGACAGTTTAATGCTAGATATTTTGTAAATCTTATCTGAGTCAGTCTTTGATCACTGAATTTGACAAATGTATTCTTATCATATTTATTGTATGAGGGCTTTATTTCTGCCATTTTTTTAAATTGAAGTATAGCTGATACACAATGTTCCGTTAGTTTCAGGTGCAAAACATAGTGATTCGACAACTCTTTACATTCTGCTGTGCTCACCACAAGGATAGCTGCCATCTGTCATCATACAATACCATTGACTACATTCCTCATGCTGTTCCTTTGACCTCATGACTTAGTCGTCATCAGTTATTTCTGCCATCTTGTTTCATGTTGTTGTTCACCATGTTTTCTTGTTTTCCCCTCCTTCTCTACATTCTGTTGTTTACAACTCAGGCTTTATTCTTTTTGTTTGAAAATTAGAAATTCTATTTTTTTTCTTCTAACCATTATCTCTAACTTAAGATTGATTTTGTTTTTCCCTTCTAATGTGTAAAACTTAATGTCTTCCCCCCTCAATAAGAATGTCATCAGTCTTTGAACTACCTCTGTACTATGACCTCTCTTCTTTTCATGTTAGCATCATATGGAGTTTTTGTTCTATATATGTACTTTTTTTTTAAGTAGACTCCATGCTTAGCATGGGGCCCAACACAGGGCTTAACCGCATGACCCTGAGATCAAGACCTGAGCTGAGATCAAGAGTCAGATGTTTAGCCAACTGAGCCACCCAGGCACCCCTATTCTATATATTTTATTCTTATTCATGTAACAATAAATTTACTAAGTTGTTTCTTGCCATTGATTCCCTCGTTGTTTGATCTGGAATTCATTCAGATGTAACACATTCTGCAAGATATTTTTCAGAGAGGATCTGTCATTGTGTGGTACATTTTGTGAGACTGGTACCTCTTCCTAAGTTAGGCATCTGTGGACACATCCAAAATCAGTTCCATTTTGCTTCACTCTTTCATTCATCAGCTGTTTAGTGGTTACCTATTATGTATCAGGTGTTACCTTCGGTCTGAGGAAGGAAAACCAACAAAAATCTCTGCCCTCTGGAGCTTACATAGTTGCAGAAGAGAGGGGTAGAGAACACTTGAGCCTGCAATCTTTGGTAGAGGCTCCACACTCCAGCAGAACTCCAGAGCGGCCATGATGTTACCTTGTTATTTCTGAATGGTACTTAGCAGGAGGGACTGTTTTTTTGTCACATCATGATGACTAGGTAAGTGGTATTCAGGGAACTCTGGAAGAGAAAAAGGGCCAGACTGAGCCCTTCCCAGTCCATCTCCATTCTGTGGCTATTGACTCTGCCTCTTTAGAGTTTACTTTTGCCATCCGTAGTAGGACAGCTTCTTCCTGCTCCCAGGACCCTGGAATCATGACCTGAGCTGAAGGCAGGTGCTTAACCGACTGAGCCACCCAGGCACCCCTCTCCTGGGGTTTCTTGTCTATTGGTATTTTTGTTGTTATAGTTGTTTTCTTTGCTAAGTAAGTTTCTGAAAACCACCAAGATTCAGTATTATCTGTAATATCTTTGGGATTCGGTTGCAAAAGGAGTCCAGCAGCCTGTGGTAGTTCTCCATCTTGTCCAAAATTGGTAGTCCTAGTAGAGCTAAATGTTGTTTTTTATTATTAATTACTGTTAGCATGGGATGAAGATGGAAATGAGAGTCAATGCTAAGAGAGTTTTCACAAATGATTATCAAATACATCCTTAATTTGAGAGGGAAAAGACGTGCAACTTAATTATGTATGCTGTCCCTAAGCCTAGAAGTTACCAGAATCTTAGGGAAGTTTTATCGACTGAACTCCTAGGGGAGTTAACCACTGTGGGGAGAAACAGGCTCACTGAGTGCCCCTGTCTACATGGTTGCAGGCTGGGCCAGCTCCGGCTTCCAGCTCATCACAAGAGTCAGGACTGCATGAGCACCCTCTGGTCAGAGTGTCGGAAGCAGCCCTGAATTTCTGCAGAAGCAGAGGCAGGAAGCTCCCATAAAGAGCAGCTGCAAACCATGTTGTCCATCTGCCAGCAACCTGGCAGCGTGCCTTACATACCTTTGATCCTAAACTATTTCCTACTCCTGTCTGTGCAGTCCTAATTTTTGGACACACCCCTACTGCCCCTGACTCTTTTTTTTTTTTTAATTTTTAGGTAAAAGACTTTAATTTTGGATCTTAGTTTATTGCTTAGTTTATTGCTCAGTCATTTCCTTGATACTCAGAAACTTCTCAAACCTATTTCTGGGAAGGATGCCAGCACTGCAGAAGGCAGTGGAAGTGGACGTTTGTCTAGAAGTAACCAGAAAAAAAAGAAAAAAAAAAAGTAAATTTTGGGTACAGATTTTACATTGAAAAATAATATAAGCTGGAGGGTAGAGCAAATGCCAAGAAAGGGCAAAGGCTGTATAAAAACCCCTTTTTATAATTCCTCTTGCACTTTTTCTTTTGCTCCCTAATTTGTATTAAATCTAGTCATAACCAAGGAGACACGATGAGGTAGCAGTATCATAAAACAACAACAAAACAGGTTGTATACCTAAAACGGTATTCATATTTAGTGACCAAACAAAACCATTCACCTGAAAATAATGTCAGTAAGTGAAAGAGAGCATCAGGACAGTGGTGACGTTCTAATGTAAAGAAAAAGTGGGCATTAATAAAAAACACAGTTTTATTGTTATTTAAGCTAAATTTAGTCAAGATGAGGATGTTCTGGCCAGGGCAAGATTTTGAGCATAGTCAGTCTGCCATGTGCTCCGGGGTGTCGTAGGAGCACGTAACAGAATACAGTGCTGCCTCAGGCTCGGGAGAGAGCAATGAAATACCAGTTGTGATGAAGATAAAAAACTGGGGGCATGTTCTTCTTCCTTTAGCTAAACTGATTAAACCACACACGTAACACACACACACTCACACTCAGGCTCACACACACTAACACGTAGCCCTGCTAGGTTGTAGCAGAGAATGTTTTTCCTGTCAGAGAGTCTTGGTGAATCACAATTTGTTGAACTGAGAATCTGAGTCCTGCAGCTGTCAGACGTGTTCTGTGGGTTCCCAAGGTTGTTGATTTCCTCTGCCATAACAGATGGAGTGCAAGAGAACAGAAGAGAATATCCATCTAACAGGAGGCAGGCATATTAGTATTCCAAATGCATTCATGTATTAAAGCCAGGCAATGGTTACGTCTGAAAAAAATTACCTTAGCGTTACCAAAATATCACCTATAATACATTGGTAGCTTGACAGTGGTTATATCCTTTTAAAAGAATCACCGAAGTTTACCCTAGGATTAACTATACCATAGAGGTGGGAAAGCATAAATCTGTAGTTCACCATCCATGAGTACAGACGAAAGACATTTGCATCAGAGAAATGGTTAAATTATAAAAATATAGTTATGTTTATTACAGTGTAGCAATTATTAAAAATTGACGTATTTGCATGATATCACTTTGTAGGATTGCGAATATGTTTGAACTCTATTCAAGCAGGGACTATATTTGCCTATGAAATAGTAGACAGTACTGCACAGGGAGGCAGGTAACCAGGTCCGGGTCCTTCTAAGGGCTCTGAAGCATCCTTCTTATAAAGGGGGACATAGTAGTACCTTAACTACTCCAGATAGAAGAGTGGGCCAGAACTCCTTCCTTCCCTTTCCCCCAATTTTTTTTATTGTGGTAAAATATCAGAGCTCGTTTTAACTTGCCTTTTATTTCAAACACCTGTTATTTGTTACTGAAACATGGGGATATGGAAAGGCAAAGAGGAAAGAACTAAACATTTATGGATTCCCTGTGTATCTACGGAGCCACTTTCTATGTTACTTACCCTCATTCTCTCTCCCCCACCAAAAAAAATGAAAGAAGAGAAATAAGAGAACTGATATTCATTGAGTACCCACATCGTTACATTACCTACATTTTCTCATTTACTTCCCAATGAAATTTGTAAGTGTATTTTATTACCACCATTTAAACACCTTAGACTCAGATTAAATAAATTGTCCAACATAACAGTTAAAAATGGGGCTGAATTTAGGGGCGCCTGGGTGGCTCAGTCGGTGAAGCGTCTGCCTTCAGCTCAGGTCATGATCCCAGGGTCCTGGGATCCAGCCCCGCATCAGGCTCCTTGCTCAGCGGGGAGCCTGCTTCTCCCTCTGCCTGCCACTCCCCCTGCTCGATCTCTCTCTCTCTCTCTCTCTCAGACAAATAAATAAATAAATAATTTTTTAAAAATGGGGCTGAATTTAAAATTAAGCCTCTTAGCACCTTGACTTCACAGCTAAACAACTTCAAATTTGCCTTCTAAATAGTCATTCCTTCTGTATCTTCAAATCTTTATACAAAGACTTGCATTTATTCATAGAGTCAACTTTGTGTTTTGATTTTTTTTTTTTGTTTTGGGTTTGTTTTTTTTTTTGGCCGCTTTGAATATGTTTATAAGTAGTATGTCATGAGCATTCAGCAATATCTCTAAGTATGTTGTGAGTATTCAGCAATATCATGGCGATAAATTAAAGATGAACACTTTCTTCTGAAATATTCATGGTAGACAAAACAGTATGGAATCCAAAAAATTGGTGATTTTTTTTTTTTGCCGCATTATTGACAGATACAAGCTGTTCATATTTTGTTATTGGGTGAATTTGTTAGTCATATTGTAAATGCCTTCCTTCTCATCTTGTAAAACTAATTTTAGAAAAGACAAGCATATTTAAAATAGAATTTGGTAATTAGAAGAAGTGACTTATCAAGGAATTACATGATTGGAAAATTTATATATTTAGATCTCACAGCAGTGTATGATAGATTTTAGTATAATCTATTTTTATTTGAAAATGGATGAGTACACAATATTTTCTTCTGTTATTCTCTATCATAGAAGTTTCTAAACATGAAAAATATATGTATGCCAGATGCCTTGTGAGCACTACTTATCTCTCTCCTTGTGGATTTATACCCCTTCTAAAATATAATAAAATAAATTTTTTTTTTTTAGTTTTTAGAAAGTTGGTTGGAAATGTAGACTGTCAGGCTCCATTCTCTTTCCAGTATCCAAGGAAGGAGAGAGCACCTGGGCTGATCTAGATGCAGAATCTTGGAGAAGGAAGCAGGTAGGCCAGTTCCAATGGCATGTAAAAGAGAAATTACTCCCAGCACAAGTATCCAATCTACATACTTTTCAGACATTTAGAGATTTCTGTTTCATAGGCCAGAGGGCTTTCTACAGAAGGGTGATTAGTGAGATAGGTCTGATTCTATTTCCAAGATAATGTGTAGGGGATAGATAGTCATAGTACTCAAAACTGATCATTTAAGACACTTTCCCATTAAAACATCACTCCACATTGTGGATAGGTTCTATATCCACATTGGTAGTCTATATCAGATACATTATGGATTTAATAGAGTTTTGTGAGAGCCCTGGGCCTCTAGCTTCTCTTTTTCTATGGGAAAACTCATACTGAGTGCCACAATTAAATTTTTGGAATCTTGTAAACTAGAGATCAGCTTGTAAAGACAATGAACATATATTTCATTTCTCAATTGAGAAAATTGAATAAGGAAATCAGCATAAACAATTTGAATTTGCCCACTAGGTCTATAAATAATACAGGTATGTTCTCTTTCATCACTGTGTCTATTGATGAATTTTTTGAATATATAAATATTTGAAAGACTAAATACATACCCTTATGTATAAAAGCCAATAAAATAGAATGGCTTTCCTATTTAGAAGGTTTATGTATTACTTTAATTACAAAAAAAGATTGTAGAGGATTATAAAAATGCAATAAAAACAACTAAGCATTAATATGATAGCATATAAATATAGTAAACCTCTGTTCATTAACCTTGATTTATGTGTTAATTTGCTCAGTTTCTTCCTATAAATAGCTCATTATATAAAATGAAAGACGTCTAAATGAGAGACAAAAATCAAGGCGACTATTTATAAAAAGATCAAGTGTACGTTTTTACTCCCTAATAGACATTGCAAAACAAATTTTATCTACGTTGTCTTCCCTCATAATCATTTCACCTACTTTCATACTTTAACGGGAAATGGGGGGAAAAACGTTACTGTAGTCATCTCTACATTATCAACCTTTAATTTAAAATAATCACAGAACACATAGGAACTCCCTACATTTTAGTAGTGCTCACTTTAATAAGAATTTTAGTAAGTGATTTAATATTTACTTGGCCTGGATAATGCCACTGAAATTCTTTGCCAGCACCCCATCCTCATCCTCTTGGTTGCTCGGCAACATAGAGCAAAGCAGAGACCCAGTGGAATAAAAAAGCAGGTTTAACTATCATGAAATGAAACTGTTTCTTTCAAATTAGATGAAACACCAGGGAGAGTTATCTTTTGATTTATATATCTAATATATGTGAGTATGCATGTATGTACATAAAAATTTAATTCCCATAAGCAGTAGGGACAGTTAGCTCTGATGAAATTTAGTTAACAAGCTTGCTTAGTTATTCAAATAGAGATTCAGCAGTAATTAAGGTGGTAATTTGCCCCGTAGCCTGGATTTCTTTCCTTAAGATAGGAAATGAGAAGTGGAGTTAACTGCCTGCAGGGATTGAGGACTGGGAGGGTATAAAAGCCAGTAGAAAGCTGTGCCTTATCAAGTAATTGCAGTTGAAAACAGCTGTTCTTTATATGCAAGAATTAGAGCCTATCTAATGTAGGTGAATTTAATCACAAACAAGTTTGTCTGTAATGATAAAGTTGAAGTGTTTTCAGAATTTACGATGCCTTAAAGATGATAAGAATCCTTTTAATCAGATGTTTGATTTCACTTGACAAGTAAAATTGTAAGTATACTGCTTAAGCCAGATATATCTTAACAGAAATGATTATTCATCACTGCCAAAGAGATTTTGATTAAAAATTCCAAAGGATATCTCATCTATGAGAGGCTGTGGAATGAGTCACAAATGAAAGTATGGAAAAAAATTTTTTTCTAGGCATTTAAATAAAAGCCTAGGGCCGTATCAGCATCTGTTTGAATTTGTAGCAGGACTTTTTTCTTTAGGTTACAAGGATATGCATGATAGCTTCCTGAGATTTCTCTTGGTGTGTGATTCTGCAGTGTGCTTTAAAGAATTTTGATATTTATAGTAATTAGATGTCTTAACGAGTAGCATTCCATATTAAAACTAGCAACATTTGTAAGACTTAAATAGAGGAAGCTTTACTCATACACATCTACTGTACTTTTATTCAGAATAGCTTATTTACTAAATGTCCTTATTCACTAAAGAGAGCACAGTTGACCCTTGAACAACATAAGAGTCAGGGGCAGCAGCCCCCGGCACAGCTGAAAAGTCTGTATATAACTTCCGACTCCCCCAAAACTTAACTATTAATAGCCTACTGTTGACTAGAACTTTACCAATTAGTAATTACTAATTACTAATTGTCAAACATTTAACACATACTTTGTTATATGTATTGTATACTCTATTTTTACAATAAAGTTAGAGAAAAAAATCATAAGAAAATACATTTGTGGTCCTGTAATTATTGAAAAAGCCCACATGGTTCAAACCTAAGTTGTTCAAGGGTCACTGTATTCTTAGACTGTATTTGTAAATATGAGGGGGGGAGAAATATGCCGCAAAATGAAGCAGTTCTTCCAGACACTTAATTTAAATCATGGTGATATATTCAGCCTGGAGTTTAGTTTTATTTTCAGCTAGTCATCTGCAGCCATGCTTCCCACGGAGGGAGGTTTCCGTACTCACAGCGCACTGTGCACCTTGGATGAACCGCATTACTGGCTACTTCTGAGCATATTACATCTGGGATCTGTGGGCAGCAGCCAGAGCATTAAGACAGAGTGCTGATTGCAGGCTGTTCTCTACGGAGCTCTCCTACCTGCCTGATGCTCACCACTTGCCTTCAGTACAGTGCTGGGAATATAGTAAAGAAAAATATAGTAAAGAATATAGTAAAGAAAGTATATATATATACATACATATATATATATACACACACACACATTTCAATAAATATATATTATATAATATATTTCAATATATATTTTTATATTATATATATTTCAATAAATATATATATATAAAATATTGTTTTTCTAATAAGCCCAGCAACTGATTTTCTGATTTTACAATTATTTATACGGACAATAGTTCTATTTTCTAGGCATATTTGTGTTCTTCAGGTTAATTTAGGGACTTGTAGCTGAAGCAGTCAAGTGAAGTAGCCTTTGTAATGCTGATACTTGGCTAGTTTGCCTACTTGTGCCCCGAGCAGCATGCCTTTTGTGTGTGTGTAAGTTTGTATTCATACGTCCGAAGGAGCAAGGATACAACAAAAAAGCAATGCAGACAGTCCACTAGTATGGGAGCATGGCAGGTTTACATCTTAGAATGTATCTATCCAACAGATGTATATTAAGCCAGATGCACTAAGAACTGGGGATACAAAAATAGTAGAACATTGCCTTGTCCTCCGGTGGCTTGTAGTCTAGTTTGCTGGGCTGTGGCAGAGGGGCACGTAAAGACAGACTGGAGCTTGAAATGGGGTCCATCTTTCTATCAGAAGGGGACAGATGGCAGGACATTGAATTCATCTACAGAATTTGTGATGTCCAGTCTAATAAACAAGAACATTGTCCACAGAATGTGGTGGGCGGCAGTTAGAAGAGAGACGGCCCTAACTCGAAGTCCTGAAGTTTCCCCGAGAAGGAAAGGGAGTGTGTAAAGAAAAGTTAGCATGCCAGCCCTGAGATTGATATCCTTAGAAAGGCTGGTTTGGAAGGTCGGCCTTTGGCTGGTGTTGGGGAACTTGAATAATAAACAGTTGCCTACAGTGATTTAAAACTTTTTATAAATGGCAGGAGTGGCTCATAGCGTACTGTGGCTGAACTGTTTTTACAAACAATGTGGTTTATACTGAACGTTTATTTTCCCTCCAGAAGACTGAATTTTTATATGTTCTAGGCAGAGAATGCATATGTGACTAGCCCCCCCATAAAACACTAGGCACTGATTCCTTAATGAACTTCTCAGGTAGACAACATTTCACAGGTGTTGTCACAACTCTGTGCGGAAGAAATTAAGCACATCCTATGTAACTCCCCTGGTAGACTCTTGGAAGCGCATGCATGGTTTCTTACAACTTCACACTAAGAGCCTTTTCCCTTACTGATTTTACTTTGAGTCCTTTTGTTGTAATATATAACAGTCATAAATAAAACAACTTCTGGGTCCTGTGAGACCCTCTAGCGAATCACTGAGCCTGCGGGTGGTCGTGGGCACTCCCAACAAAGGCAGAATCTGAATTATGATCCAGTAGGTAGCAACGGGGAGTATGAAGGAGAGCAGTAGCTCATCTATTGTTAAGTACACCTATGAGACTCCAAGAGATTTTGGTCTAGTATGAAATGTCTCTTCTTGACTTCTCCTGACAGTTACGAGACATGCAATCTACTCTGCTTTTCCCATCTCCTAACCCATTACTTTGAGTGATGGAAAACTCAAGCTAAATGGGAATTTATTGATTCTCCTGGCTGAACAGTCTTGGAATAGAGCCTGCTTCAGTTTCATGCTCACCTCGAATGATGCATTCATTTCAGGGTTCTGCTGCTGCTTTGCTGATCACTTTCTCCAGCAGGGTCTTCCCTTACGGTCACAAGAAGGCTGTTGCAGCGCCAGCATCATATTCTTTCTTACAACAAGGAAAAGCCAAAGTTGAAAATTAGAGCTCATACGTTCAGTTTTTGCTGTGTGCCCTCATGAACCACATACTGAGCACTACCCCCCATTTACCCACCAAAGGAATTGGCATGAGCCTCCCCTACCCCTAAAAAAAATCGGGACTAAGAATATTTTCCAGAAATGGAGTAGTGAGAGGCCACCATTATAGCCGGTGTTTACTACCCTCACCATCCCCACCACTTAAGGATCATTGATCATCTCAGTAGATGCAGAAAAAGCATTTGATAAAATTCAACATTTATTCATGATTAAAAACTAGCAATAGGAGGGTATAGAAGGAATGTGTTCAATATAATAAATGCCATGTATGACAAGCCTGCTGCTGATACAATCAGTGGTGAAAGGTTGAAAGCTTTTCCTCTAAAATCAGGAAGAAAAGCGCCTGCTCTCACCACTACTATTCAACATGATACTAGAAGTCCTAGCCAGAGCAGTCAGGCAAAAAAAGAAATAAAAAGCATCCAGATCGGAAATAAGAAGTAAAATGTCTCTGTTTACAGATGGCATACTGTTGTTTGTTTTTTTTTTTAAGATTTTATTTATTTATTTGACAGAGAGACAGCCAGCGAGAGAGGGAACACAAGCAGGGGGAGTGGGAGAGGAAGAAGCAGGCTCCCAGTGGAGGAGCCTGATGTGGGGCTCGATCCCAGAACGCCAGGATCACGCCCTGAGCTGAAGGCAGACGCTTAACAACTGCGCTACCCCGGCGTCCCACAGATGGCATACTGTTATATATAAAAAATCCTAAAGACTCCACCAAAAAAGAGAACTAGTAAGTGAATTCAATAAAATTGTGGAATACAAAATGAATATACAAAAATCAGTTTCATTTCTATACAATGACAGTGAATTATCTGAAAAAGAAAGAAAATCTCATTTATAATAGCATCAGAAAGAAGAAAATGCTTAGAAATAAATTTAACCAAGGAAGTGAAAGATCTGTATACTAAAAACTCTTAAGACAACAATGAAAGAAATTGTAATGAAAAGGTATGTGACGTTCACAGATTAGAAGAATTAATATTATTAAAATAGCTATACTATCCAAATCCATCTATAGATTCAGTGCATTCCCTATCAGGATTCCAATGGTATTTTTTACAGAAAAAAAGAAAACCCTAAAATTCATATGGAACAACAAAAGACCCTGAATAGCCAAAGCAATCTGGAGAAAGCAAACAAAACTGTCACCCCTCCTGATTTCAAAGTATATTACAAAGCTGTAATAAAACAATATGTGACTGGCATTAAAAATACACATAGATAAATGAAACAGAATCAAGAGCCCAGAATAAACCCATACATATATGGTCAGTGAATGTATGACAGGGGAGCCTGGAATACTGAATGGAGAGAAGTAGTCTCTTTAATGAGTGCTGCTGGAAAACTGGATATCCACATGCAATAATGAAAGTGGACCCCTACCTTACACTACTCACCAAAATCCTCTCATGAGACATTAAAGATTACTTAAGTGTAAGACATGAAACCATACAACTCTTAGAAGAAAACACAGGGGGAAAGCTCTTTGACATTGGTCTTGGAATGATTTTCTGGGTATGACACCAGAATCACAACAATAAAAGCAAAAAGAAACAAGTGGGACTGCATCAAAATGAAAAGCTCCTATATAGCAAAAGAAACAATCAGCACAATGAAAAGGCAGCCTACAGAATGGGAAAAAATACTTGCAAACTATACATCTGATAAGACATTAATATCTAAAATATATAAAGAACTCCTACAACCCAAGAGCAAACAAAACAAATAATGTGACTTAAAAATTGGTTAAGGACCTTCAATAGACATTTTTCCCAAGAGGATATACAAATGGCCAACAGAAACATGGAAGTGTGCTCCACATCACTTATCATCATCAAAATGCAAATGGAAACCACAATGTGATATCATTCACACGTATTAGAATGGCTACTATCAAAAAGACAAAAGATAAGTGCTGGTGAGGATATAGAGAAAAGGGAGCCCTTCTGTGTTCTCGGTGCAGCCACTATGGAAACAGTATGGAGATTCCTCAAAGAATTGGTGATAAAACTACCATACATTCTAGCAATTTCACTTCTGGATATATTTCCAAAGGAAATGAAATCATTATCTGAAATAGATAATATTCATTGCAACATTGTTTACAATAGCCAAGACATGGAAATAGCCTGTCATTTATATAACATGAATGACCTTTAAGGGCATTATGCTAAGTGAAATAAGTCAGAGAAAGACAATTACTGTATGATCTCACTTATATGTGGAACCAAAAAAAAAAAAAAAATCATAGAAACTGAGCAGATTGGTGGTTGCCAAGGGTGAAGGAAACCAGTGAAGGTGGTCAAAGGGTGTAAACTTCCAGTTATATATAATGTACAACGTGGTAACCATGGTTAATACTGTGGTGTATATTTGAAATTTGCTAACAGTAGATCTTTAAAGTTCTCACACCACACACATATACACAATTATAATTATGTGAGGTGATAGATGTGTTAACAGTATCTCTCTCTCTATATATATAAAATATATAGATAGATATATATCAGATTTTAAAAATCACTGTCCTACCTGGTGACTTTTATAGCTTTGTTTTCAGTACCATTGTGCCTTTTGGGGAAGTTCTGCCAAAAGTAACTAATGTAGGATGCCTGGATGGCTCAGTCAGTTAAGCGTCTGTCTTCAGCTCAGGTCATGATCTCAGGGTCCTGGGATGGAGTCCCATATTCTGCTCCCTGCTCAGTGGGGAGTCTGCTTCTCCCTTTGCCATTCCTTGTGCTCTCTCTCTCTTTCTCTCTCTGTCTCAAATAAATAAAATCTTAAAAGACAAAAAGTAATCTATCCTGTACAGTATTTTGATTAAAGGACTGATCACATAGTTTAGCGCCCACTTCTGGAATCTTTTTGTATTTCAGTTAAGTCCTATACCTTAATTAATGGGATAAATTTCACATTCAGGTTCCGAATATTATTCAGACTTTGTCTTTCTGTAAGTAGTTGAGCCTATGCCTATCAGATCAATTTAGATTTTCACCTTATTTTTCCATCTAGATTTGCTAATTGGACTCTACATTATTACTGTATTCCTGTGGCCTTTTAATTCTGTCTCTTCCCCTTATTACTTGTCTCATAAGCACAGTAATTTAACTTTCCATTGCCTTGAAGAAAGGAAATGAGCTTTTTATGAACAAATGTTTCCTGGAATGTAGTCAGTCTTTTATATGCAACACAATAGGGAATAAGATGCAGAAAAAGACCTTGAATTCTTAAGAGAATGTATTTCCCAGTTGCTTATTTCTTTTGAGTTTGGGCCTGAAACTGCTGGGCCATCGACCTCATTCAGAGTAAATAACTAAAATGATACAAATTATGTAAATACTTAAATCCCATTTATATCCCATTACATTTAAATCCCATTCTATCTTTTTCTGTTAGCCAATAGGGTAAATGAAGATGACTCAAGAAGGACACAGGAGTTCCAAGGCAATGCAAGAAGATGCCAACCTCTTCCTCTAAAATGTTTAGCTTACCTTAGACATAACTTTTTCTAGATTTCAGTTGGGTAAAGAAAAGGAGTATTCCTTCTCATTTGTGGTTTTAAGTATACCTGACAGAGCTTGAAAACAACCTTCCATGGTGTGTTCTGGGGGTGAACCACTGTTTACTACAAGCAGTGTGAACAGAGCATTGAAATAATACTGCACATTGGCAGCAGAAGAGGACACACTTCAGGTTTAAAAATAGTTCTCTCTTATGTACATACACACATTTTTTTCATTCTTCAGTTCTTTTCCTCCGTCCTTTTTCTTCCATCTTTCCCTTTAACACACAAAAATATGGAATGTGTTAAACATCCTAAAAGTCACACCATTTGCACATTTAATTTGTTTATGCTGAAAGAATAATCCAGAGAGAGATCAATAGTGTGGGTGGCTATGGTTCCATTCCATGAACATATGCCCTAGACTGAGCAGGAAAGTGGGAAATTGCAATCTGCTGTTTTCTCGTGAGGTCTCAGTTCCGTGTATGTCTCATCATGTGATAGAATGTTGACTTGAGTGTGATTCCTTAATTTCAAGATAAATACGTTATATATAAAATAGCCCTAGAGACAAACCAGCTGCTTTGCCTGGTGTTTAACTGGAGAATAGTGATCTGTTCAGTGATAGAGGGAAAGAACCTGCCCCCATGGGGCTCTCGAGTGGCAGAATGTGGCATGCCAGTCTCTGAAAGGACTCATAAATACTGCTCACGGTAATTTAAGGATAAACCGAAGGATTTTCTTAGGGTAACTGTGAGATCTTCGTAAACTAATCTGCACGATACCATCATCATCACCATCATCTCTTTTCCCTAATGATATGGGTAGAGGGGTTGGTAAGGTTTATATTTTCAAAGGAGTTTTGTCTTTTCATTGGTTCTTTTCTGTGTAGTGATTTGATCATGGTTCTTCACAGTCTGAAAAAGAGACATTTGACCCATCAAATTCAGTTCTACAAATGTATTCTAAAGGAATATTCCTACAAAGAGAACAAAGAGATATACAAATATGTTCACTGCAGGGCTTTTTATAAGAACAAAAATAGGAACAAAAACCTAAATTCCCAACGGTGACGGACTGTTTCATAATGCCACCTTAGTATAATGTTATACTATGTAGTCAGTCATATTGGCTGATATCTACCAAGGGTTTATTGTATTAATGTAGAATAATTCTTAACAGCCATAGAATTTTGTAGATCTGCTTAAAAATGTCTAATATGCACTTGTATGTGTTTAGTTTACGTACACATGTATACATATTGAATATATTCAGCGTATCAGGAAAAAATCTAGGAGAATATAACAAATGTAAATAATGATAGCCAAAGGAGGAAAAAGTGATTTTTTAAAAATACCTTGTATTTTCAAATTTTTCCAAATTGAAGATAATACTTCATTTGGGTCATTAGTTACAGATTCTCTAACTGTGCTATCAGTAGAGTAACCATGGACCATGTGACTTTTAATGAAAATTGATTGAGATTAAATAAAATTTAAAATTCACTTTCTCGGTAGGACTTGCTACCTTTCAGCTCTCATATCGGACAGAGCAGATACAAAATACTTTTGTCATCCCACAAAGTTCTGTTGGACAAGGGCTGCCTGACTTGAATTAAAGCTTGTAGTCCAGCTGCAGTTCCTTGTAGAAACATTAAAACATCTCCACCCTACTACATACAGCGATGTAATTGCTACATCTCTAGTCCTCTCTGCTTGCATCAGGCAGCTGGGAATTGTTACAGCAGCTGTTAAGCAAAGGTGGTGAGATTGTGAAATTGGAAGCTTTACTTGGGTTTACCTTACAGGCTGTGCTGGCTGGCAGCAGCGCAACTGTGTTCTTCCAGAGTGTTTGGTCTGTTCTAACATCTGCTAGTAGTTGTATGCATATCAGCTGTCAGCATTCTCTTTTGCAATGGATGGAAAAATTGAGTCTCAGAAAGACTGACCAAAAAGCATAATCTGCCTCTTACTCCAGAGGTTTCTTAATTCAGAGGAATACTGATGAGGAAATAACTATTAAGATCAGTTGCTTGCCCTCAGGAAAATAAGCATTGAACTAAGGGTTACAACTTGTCTGACTCGCTTCAATGGGGTAGGGGTGAGGGGTTCTGTTTTTGTTTGTTTTTTTCCTACACCTCCAGCTTTGTAGTAAAAATTAGAAAAGTGAGGACATATCATTACATTTCCCTCCACCATCTCCCAAGTTGAAATTCCAGTCAATGAGAAAAGGGCATTTTTTCCCCATGCATCTAACTTGATTTCTGTAACTATGAAAACTGTAAATATTTTTAGCTCACTATTGGCAAAATAATTTGTTTTTCAGTAGAAGTATATATAACTTTATAAGCTTTGATTATGTGAAAAATTGTAATAAATATGAAGGGGAAGATGTTTTACCAGGATATACTGTAAAATACTTGAAGTCTTTTTTTTTTAAGTTTTAATTTTAATTCCAGTTAACCTGATATCTTGATTTCTGAGAAAACTTGGAATGTACTTAAACCCCATTGAGCATTGTTTCTTCCTTCTAGAAATTATAGTTTTCTTTGAAAACTAACTTCTCCATTTCATTCACATCCTGACGTACATCCCGGAGTGGTAGACTTATTGCCTTTTACTTAGGGCTCTGGTGCTGCTGGTTGTAGTTGCTTCTCCCTCCTGCAGGATTTAGGTACGTCCTAGAGTACTTCGTTTCTTTTTTTTAAGATTTTTTAAATTTATTTTGAAGGAGAGAAACAGGGCATGAGTGGGCACAAGTAGATGTAGGGCAGAGGGGAAGGAAGAGAGAGAATCAGAAGCAAACTCCTTGCTAGGTGCAGAGCCGGATACAGGGCTTGATCTCAAGACCCTGTGATCAGGACCTGAGTGAGATCAAGAATCGGATGCTTACTTGACTCAGCCACCCGGCACCCCTCCTAGGTTACGTAAGCTCTGGCATAATCTGTTCTGCTCCTCAGCTTTCCTTGTGGTGGTAGTTAGGACAGTTCTTGTTAGTACTCTGGTTTCATCTCAGTTTCTTTTCTCTCTTTTCCTCTCTCCCTTTTGCTTCCCTCTCCTTATCTTTGTTGCATTGTTCCCTAACCTCCACATCTGCTTTATTCATACTTTTTATTTCCACCCAAGGCCAGCATTCTCCCGTGAGCTCCGCTAGCCCTTTAGATTCACCTTGGACGTAATGATTGTTAATGTCTGTTTTCGTTGTTTGCCCTTACTTTAAAAGGTATACATTTTGGGGTAGCCTGAAAAAATAATTTTCCCTATTAATCACTTAAGTGTTAGAATTTTTAATCTGTCTCAAATATGGTCTGGGTTTATCCACTTCAGTATCCAAGCTAAATCATTTCATTAGGACAAATTATTTTTGTAGACTTGAAGGTTAATTTTATCCTTTCTTGACATTCTTTTCTTATATCAGGTAAATCTTTTCTTTAAAGATTTAGTAGCTTACTTGTCTGAATATTGATTATGGATCGGAAAAAAAAATGCAACCAAAAATATTACTGCCGTGATCTACTTTTATTCATCGTGTTTGTGAATGTTCTGCTAGTCAGAGTCAACATGGCGATAAAGAGTATTTGGTGAATTGGAATTAAACAAAGTAAAGCAAAATAAAAATTAACTCCGAAGCTCCGATGGCCATATTTCTTACCGATGACAACTGAAGGCACTTACTTCATGGCTTTCAGAGTCCTTCATCTTCAGTTTGGTTAACAGAGCCGCTGCTGTGTGCAAAGACCTAGGACTATAGCTAGCAGAATGCTGGTGTGACTGTGTTTACTAAATGTTTGTGAAAACATTTATTGAAATGTACTAAATATTTAATGTACTAACTGCCTACCAAACATACTAAAACTTTTAAAAATAGATTACTTTTTGAAATACTGTACGTTTCATTGGGGTTTTTTTTTCAATATTTATTACTCCCTACTAACACATTAATTTGTTGTAAAAATTAATTTGTTTAACAAAAGGAATGGATTTACTTTTTCGATCCCATGTTGATTGTGAGTTTAAAAATTGAAACTTTAAGGGGCGCCTGGGTGGCTTAGTTCTTAAGCGTCTGCCTTTGGCTCAGGTCGTGATTCCTGGGATCCAGCCCCGCATCGCATCAGGCTCCCTGCTTGGTGGGGAGCCTGCTTCTCCCTCTCCCTCTGCCTGCTGCTCCCCCTACTTGTGCTCAGTCTCTGTTTGTCAAATAAATAAATAAAATCTTAAAAAACAAAAGCAAAAAAACCCATCGATCTTTAAAAAAATACAAAAAAAATTGAAACTTAAGTTATTAACAAAATCTGAAGATATGATTTTGTGGGCTTAAATAAATTACAGAAAATATATTTCCTTTCAACTTAGTTAATAAATAACTTGAAAATGAAGACTTTAAAACCAAGTCTAGGATTCTTTCCACAAATACTCCCCACCCCAAGAAAAGTGCATATTAGTTTACTGCACAAAAGTTCAGTTTTTCTAATTGAAATGGACTTATTTTATTTTTTTGTTTTTTTGAGAGAGAGCATTGGCAGAGGCTGGGGGGCGGGCGGGGGGCTAGCAGGGGGCAAAGAGAGAATCTTAAGCAGACTTCAAGCTCCGTGTAGTGCCCGATGTGAGACTGAGTCCCACAACCCTGAGATCATGACCTGAGCCAAAATCAAGAGTGAGCCACTCAACTGACTAAGCTTCCCAAGCGCCCTTGACTTCTTACTTTTAAATCAACCCCAAATTTTCTTTTTCTTAGGAAAGAGTGGAAAAATGTCAAATTAATGTTTTATTTTCTGTAAAATAGACATGGATAAATTATTGGAAAAAAGCTCTCTACTTCAAATTGCACTAAACATTTTTGTAGAAAACTGGCCAACCTAATTTAAATGAGTGAATATGGTTTTACATTCTCATTCTTGATATCCGTGATTGGTTTCTTTCATATAATATTTGTGGACTGTCTTTCTCAGTAGAAGACATGCAAAGGCTATATTATGGTTTTCATCTCAATAATATGGACATATCTTAATTGAATTTAGAGTAACTTGAATCAGATTGTAGTATCACAATTAGAATCTTAATTAAAATTTTTGATTTTATATTTTGATTTTAAGGTTTGTTAAATTATGAGTGTAAATGTCAGGGTTTGCATTCCTTTTTCTTTGCTAAAGTGACACTGTTGCTGTATGACTTTGGATGATTTTACCTCTCTCCTTTTCTTCTTATAACTGTAGCCTCATTTTGGAGAGAAATTTTTATCCCCTCCACTGCAGAGAGCTTTTCTGTCACTAGTTTGGAACAAATGACTTCTTTGTTTTAAAAGAAAATTAGGTCTGTATTAATTGGCCAGACTGCTATTTATATTTATTAATTGCTGTTTTCTGTGGTAGAGATGAAAGGCAGATTCATGAGAAATAGGTTTATTGTTTAATGCACCCAGTTTATCAGTAAAAAACAAGAAAGCAATGAAAATTAAAATTAGGATAGCAATAGTAAGAAACAATAATAGTAATAGCTATCTTTACGGAAGTTTAAGTTTCGACAGTTCTACAGATCAGGTGAGAATGATAAAGTCATAGGCAGTTCAGAGCTCATCCAGTGAAATCTGTTATACTAGGACGCAACAGAGGTCATGTGGCGGAACCCAGCTGTTCCATAGGTCTCCTCGGGAAGAAGTAAAGGCATGCATGAGCCAGCGTATCCGTCCTGTGACTCAAACAAGCGAAAGGATGAATAATGGTGGCCTTGCCAACCTGCTGCAAAACATGCGGATTTATGAAATAGACAGTGGTAAGAGACAGCCTTATTAATTACAGAAGGGCAACCATGGCTTTCTGTCAGTTCAGGCTCTTTTTATTACTTACAGTATAAATTGTATACTCTGTGGAGTACAAGTGGAAATGTAAACCACAACAGAGTGCATGGTCTTTGGTGATGTGCCAGCTTTTGAGGACAGAATTTACCTAATGGGTATCCTCTTCTCCACAGGAGAGTAGAATTAATGTCTGAATTAACGGGCTTGAATAATCTAACAAAGCCATATTCATTATTGAGATAAACATATTTCCGAAGATAAGATTATTTTCCTCCTATGGTATCTACAAACTTATTTAAAACAAAACAAAACAAGAAAGAGCCATAGATAGCTAATGATGTTGATGAGACCACTTATAAAAATGGTAATTTCACAGTAAAGGAGAGAGATGTTCTCAGTTGAATATCTAGAAAGTCTGTAGATAAATGTTAAGCCCATATATATTCATTCAGCAGTGTGATTTAGGGAATGAGCCCTTATCTGAGCCCATACCTACCACTAACGTCAGGCAAGTTCTTAACCTCTTTGAGCCTCCAGGTTTCTAATATGTAGACTTGCTATAACACTGCTTCCCTTAAAGATAGTTGGCAGTGAAATAGGCCTGTAGAAAATGACGTCCATTATTTCCAAGTTCTTGTCTTAATCCTCACTATAGAACTCATGAAGCAAGCCACATACTTTCATTGTTCCTGTAATTCATTAACTGAAGAAGCAGTAAGTAGGTTTGAGTAATACAGAGGTGTTCATATGCTTTCTGAAAATAAGTTATAAACCTCCCATCTTCTTAGGCCAAAACTATTCATGATTTTACTTGTGAACTGAGATGTATGAATTAGAAGTATGTAGCGATGAGCAGAATAGAGTGGCCTTCCTCAAGTTCAGTGAGAGTTCAGTGGAGGGGTCCGTGCAGAGGCGCTCTGGGAATGGTAGTCCCAGAGCACAGGTGGGAGCTCAGCAGTCTGGGTGCAATGACTGAGGGGCCTGGGAATGACTGGTAAAGGTTTCCCGAAGAAGCAGCATCTTAAATGCATCTTCAGAATTAGATCTAAGGCAGGTACCTTTGCAAGTTGAAGAGACTCCTAGTAATTTAGGTGCCCAGTGTTTTTCTATTGTTTTCTATTCTATTTCTATTCTATAACATACAAAAAAAGTATAAAGAAACAAAACTATTCATAATCCCACCTTCCGGAGATGACATTTCACTTTTCATGTATTTTACTTTTCATGTATTAATACTTTGATTTACAGAAATTAAAACCATGTAGTGTATACCCATTTACAAGTTTTTTACTTAATAGTAAAATGTTAGTATTTTCCATGTTATTATTTTAAAACATGTTTTTAATAGCTTTGTGGAATTCTTTATATGGCCAGGCTATAATTTGTTTAACCAGAACCACAGTGTAGGCTATCAATGTATGTATTAGTCTTCTGTTGCTGCTGCAAATATCCTAAATTTGTAGCTTAAACACACACACACACAACTTTTTTTTTTTAATCTTACAATCCTGTATGTCAGAAATCCGACAGGTGTGTCATTGGGCTAAAATCAAGATGTCAGCAAGACTGCATTCCAGTCTGTAGTCTCTAAGGGAGAGTTTATTGCCTTGCCAGTTCTGGCTTCTAAAGGCATTCCTTGGCTCATGCCCCCTCCCCCAAATACATCTTCCAAGTCAGCGATGGTGAGCTGAGTCCTCACATCACGTCGCTGACCTCCTTCATAGTCACATCTCCCTCTGACTCCCATCTCCGTTTTGTAAGACTCTTTTGAGTATGTTGGGCCCACCCGAATAATCCACACTCATCTCCCTGTCTCAGTCAACCTTAACTCTCTCTGCAACCTTGACTTTCCTTTGCCGTGTAAAATAACATATTCACAGTGTCAGGGACTAGGACGTGGGCATCTGGGGAAGCCATTACTCTGCTAGCCACAGTGTGTTTTATTTGTTTTCAGTTTTATAAATAATATAAATTGTATAATAGTGATGACGCTCTAGTGAACTTTCTACTACATGAATCTTTAGTTACATCTCTGTTTTTTAAAGGTATGCGGATGGCCACCTTTTTCCTGTACGTTGAATAATCTGCTTTTTTATTACATAGAACTCCAGATTTTATACACTACTTAATACTTGCCTGCTGAGGACTAAAAGAGTGATTACTTAATATTAGTGACTGGGGTTATTTTTCAGATTAGTGAGTTCCTACTCACCTGGAGCAATTTAAAGTTAAGGTGACTATGTGGAAATACAAAATACTGGCCAGAGACCAATGAGAAGTGGAAGCTGATAACTATATGAAGTATGATATTTATTTCTTAGCTGAAATAATCATGTGGGATTTTTGTAAAGTGTTGAATAAGAACAAATGAGGCTTTCGACAAAGTAAAAGCTCATTCACCACTAAAGTATAAACTCTGTCTGAACTCACTTCAGATGTGTAGTAGTGTATGAGAACCCTATATACATTCACACTCTGATAATTAAAAAATATAGAGTAACTTGTTAGAGCGTAAGACACTACTTACTTGTATTAATGTACCTTACAATTTTCCATTTAATGTAAAAACACCAGAATCTGCAAATACATTAAATGCTGAGAGAACTAGATCACATCCTGAGAGAATAAAGTAATTATTTAGAAATACATAGTGAAAAATTTAGCAACAAATATGAAACTGATAATTCAAATGTGGGTTTTGAATCAGTGATACATAAATGATCTGCAGAGAGATAGACTAGGCCTAACATACTTTAGAATGAAGTGGTAGGTATAACATGAGCTGGCGTCTGGTTTGCTTTTAGGAAAAATAAGAACATTCCCTTCCTCTGGTTTATGTTTGTAAATATTTCTAAAACCACGGTAACATGGCTAGGTTATATTGTTCAATGTAGGGAGAGTTTTCATTTTAATTAATCCCTATTTGTGTTTTTGAAAAAACACTTTATTTAGAAAAAAATAGGTCAGTATTTATGTCTATTTGAAATCCTAAATAATTTAAATTTTTTTTTTTCAGACATAAGCAGATCATGGCCGTATGAGTCAGGATGTAAAGTTAAATCCCATCATGTATTAGTTTCATAAAATTTTGATTCTAGGAATTCTTAATAGAAGAAAAATACTGTATTTTCAAAAGGTTCTCTATGGTGACTAACTTCTGTGCTGAGGAGTTCTGTAAACATATGCTAAGTATGAGCGAAGAATGATCCCCAAGTTAGTTCAGTGCTAATTCACAGCAATTCTGTGCTGTCTGGTAAAGGTTGAATATTCAGAGGCATTAAGTTTTGCATGTTTTCCTGAATTGTAAGTACCTTAGTAAGTTGTATGTTTTAAGTTAAAAAAAACCTGGAATAGTTAAATATGTCAGCATTTTCTCCCATGAACAAGACAAGCAGCGGAACTTGGGCCTTTGAGGCAGCCTGGCTGGATGGCATTGCCACTTCCCACCAGGGGTTTCGGCTACATCAATCCAATCAGTTCATCATTGGGGACCCCCCCCCCAGATCAGGCCAAAAGAGTTTCTAAGCATTCCATCCCAAGACTGAGAGTGGGGCACAGAGTACAAAAAGTACCAAAAAACCCCCCAAAACAAAAAAAAACTAATTTGGGGAAGTTCCTGGAATTAGAAGGAATAGAGTTGTTGATCACTGATTTGTTCACACCACGCTTTGCCAACTTCTGCCTTATTTAATTGGTAAGGGGAAGGAGCACAGAAAAAGGGCCTCAGGAAAAAGAACAAGAACTATTTCCTGGCTCCAAATTTGTGCTCTTTCCTCTCTGAACCTGTGTGTCTTCTTCTATACTTCTGTGTCTTCCTTGAAAAGAAAAGATTTCGCTTAAAATCCAACAGTTTTAGGAATTCGACCAGCTCATGCATATTGTACGTGTAGCCTGAGGGAGGCAGCACTGTCAGGCAGGAGATGGACGAGGGGTGGGGTACGCCAGACCAGAACCCCACCCCACCCCTTCTTGTGATGGAGGAGGTGATCAAGATGAGATAGCCAGTGTGGACCCACCTCCTCCCCAGGGCTTGGAATGTGCGTTCCATTTGCCCTCACCACTCCCAGAAGCTACCCCAAGGATACACCCTTGAGATAAAAAAAGTGGCGTTGAAGCTGTTTGGACTGGGTCCACGACTGAACCCAGTTAAGACCTCTGTATAAAATTTTAAGATTCTAGTAGGCAGGTGTGGAAAACTAGTCATCTCGCAGCCACCCAAGACAGGCCTCTTAAGTTCCCCTGTTCATTAAAACTGCCATTTACCAATCCGGAATGATCTGCCTCTTTTGACTCTCCGGCCCTCCACAAATGGGGACCAGTTTCAGATACACCCAGGAAGCCCAGAGGAGGTCGCAAACCATCAATTTCTAAAGGTGCTCTTTTTGTTATTTATATTCCCCTGTGAGTCTGCTCTTTAAATTTATTTTAATCCATTCTAGAGCTCTCAGTGGAGAGCTGAGTTGGCTTTGAGACAGGCGCGTGCTGTATATCCCCTTTAAGAAACAGCACACTTCCAAGATAGCTCTTGCAACAGGCGGGGTGCCTTTCCGTCAGCCCGTCTCTGGAGGTTTCTTTTTAACTAACTGCAGTTTTTGATTTTTATTTTTTGTGAATTTCACTATTACTAACAACTTATTTAGCAGCAAAAGTGCTACACTAAACAAAAGGCTTTTGCTTATAGACAATGAAAATACTTTTATGCAGAGAAAAAAAAATGTAGTGTGGTAAATGTGAGTAAGGGTTTATGTGTTGCCCTGTACACAGAGTGAAAACACGGAGTAAGAATTTCCCTAATGGCTTATTTCGGATCCTGAGTATGTGTGAGAATGGAATGTAGAGCTTTTATGTTGAGTTAATTACACTCTGAAAATGCTTAACACTGACTTTTATCGGGTTTGCATTTTCATAAGGTGTTTGTGATGATTAACACGAACAAAGCGTATCTGGACCCTGCTTAGCGTAGAGTAATTATTGTATAGATGGTATTTCTGCTGTTGCTCTTTTATCAGATGAGAGTTCTGCCATCAATTCCCACTTTCAAATTGAGTTTCACAGACTCAGAAAATGTTCAATAAATGTTAGCCATCACTCTTGTTGTTTTTCCATCCTGTATTTTCTTATAAAGCAGCCTTAGGTTTTCATCATAAGAAGCAAGAAGCGAAAGGGGCATTTTAGGAATATAATACGACACACGTAAAGGAAAGTAGAGAATTAAGACAGGGCAGTCAATTCAAACAAAAATGTTTAACTGAAAATACTTTCCTAATTCTGGTTTTTCAGAATTAGCAAGATGACTCAGTGCTTCTCTGGAGTATCTGAGAATTAACGTGAATGTCTCTCATGTAGTGTTCCCTCAGTAAATGTATGCTGATTCATTATAATTGCTTTCCTTCTGCAGGTCCTATTTCGTGTGTATACATAGGCAGAATCTTTCTTTGTCATGTGTGAAAGGTCCGGCAGTTACACTGAAAGCGGAGCAGGTGTGTCCTGGTGCTGCATACGTGCACTGGGACCCAGTGCAGTTTCAGGGGTTTCCATTTGAACCTCAGAGGACTTGGTCCTGCCACTGTGCCTGTATCGAGGCAGAGCCTCACTTACTGTTTAATAATACATTCGCGGGGCAGGCCTCTCTTTGCAGTCTTTTCTGCTCAGGGCTGTTACAGCTCAACTAGTTCCTCAGCTGTTAAAAAATTGATTAGCTTTCTTTCCCTGATATTTGGAAAAGGAAAAATAAGATTTATTCACACTACTTTGAAAGACTGTATTCACTTCAGTCCTTCCTTCCTGCAGAAACAGTTTGAGGGCTTCATTAAACAGAGAGAGAAGCAATAGATACAGTAAGCTTTAAAGTTAGTGATTTAGGCAAAAGCACGGAATAGGAAAAGATAAGATGATTCACACACAAGGGCCTTGCTGTATAGTAGTGTCTGTATGAACTAGGCCACAAAGCCTGTCTTGTGACCTTCAGAGTGGTCTGGGAACACCCCCCCCCCATCAGTATCTCTTGAAATGACTCAGAATCCTGGCTGGGGGTGGCTGGATGGAGCCGAGTAGGCCGGGATGACCCGAGAGCGTGGACCAGTGGGAATCTTGCATTTGTTACCATCTCCTGATGATTCTTAGTCACACTAAAATTTGAGAATCCTGTTGCTCTTAATGTTTTAGCAGCCGATAAAAAAAAGAGGCAGCCACGTCTTATCACATGATTGAGTGTCCCTAAAATAGAAAGCAATCAGTTGCCTTCGGGAAGCTCAAGAATTTCTCTCTGGGTGCTTTGGTGGTAATACAATACCCATTCATATTTATCTACCATTTCACAGAAAGGTTGTTGTAATCGTCTGAACTCCTGGGTATTGGTCTTGATATCTCCACCAGTTAAGTCGTGCCATACAACTGCTTCATCCATCGTCCAGCAGGGGAGAGAGGGAGATAGGAATCACCTCTATAGTTCTTCTCTGTTGGATGATGCAATCAAGGATTACTTTGACACCTTTCTCAGAGTATTGCCTGCTACTTCCCGGCTTATTCTTGTTACTTCAGGAGATGAAATCATCCCGTAGAGTCGGAAGAACGTCAACCATCGGTCAGTGTGTTGTTCTCAGTGTCTGAGACCTGAGCGATTCTGTTGACCTTTACAAGCATCCTGTCTCTCCCGTGTGTCTAGTGCCCACTCGCGTCTTTGTCCTCACGTGCGCCGCTGGATGGCGCTCCTTCTCCACTGATCAGGGATCCCCTGCGTCAAAGGCTGACCTGAATGCAGTCACTCCTATGAAATCAACATCTAGAATTTCCTTCCTGGCCATAACATCCATCTCTGCCGTTGCAGGTTTTTCTAGTCAGTGAACCGAACAGGTAGTTGTCATCCTCGTTATGGCTGACAGTCCCTCGAGTCCTTTCCAGTTCTTTTTGTGCCTGATCCGTGAGCTGGTTTTGAATGCTCTCCCTGACTAACCCCTGTGGTGACCAGCATCCTAAAGTCCTTGCCCCTTTGTATTTTTTCAATCCTGGAATATGAGAAGTAGTAATATGGTTAATTGGAATCACTGATTAATTATTTAGACTGTTAAGTGGAGTTAATCACTACCTTTATGCTCCATTAGCACTTTACTGTTACTACTCTCTACTAACTTGGTCCATCGAGGTATTAAGTTTTATGGGGATGGTGGTTCCCGTCCGTGGAAGTAGAGACGCTGCCCTCCCAGACAGTCCCAGACACCACTGGTATTTTTATCTTTTAGTGTATCTGGCATATAAGAAGCCCCGAATAAATGTATTTTAACTGCATACAATTGAGACCATTAGATACTTACTTTCCATTAAAACATCTATTACTGTTACCATGTTTAAGTATTTTTTTAATTGAGAGAGTAAGCTAGGTACTTATTAGTGGTGCATTATTTGTACTGTTTTGGGCACCCAGAGGTAAAAAATATGGATAATTTCATTTAAGAAAATATTAAGTTTGGCAAAGAAAAAAAAAGCATCTTTCTCTGAAGACAAACACATAGATTAGTTGTTCATGATTATTCTTTCATGTTTGTTTTACTTAAAATAATACTGGATTTAGTTCATAGAGTTGGAGGCTTATTGTGCCTGAATACAATGTATGACATGTTCAATATACCAAAATTTAACACCTTAAACAAAACCTTTAAATAACATGTGCTTGGTTGCCCGGGTGGCTCAGTTGGTTAAGTGACTACCTTCGGCTCAGGTCATGATCCTGGAGTCCCAGGGTCGAGTCCTGCATCGGGCTCCCTGCTCAGCAGGGAGTCTGCGTCTCCCTCTTACCCGCCCCCTCTCATGCTCGAGCTCTCTCCCTCATTCTGTCTCTCTCAAATAAATAAATAAAATCTTTAAAAAAAATAACATCTGCTTATTATAGAAAATTGGAAACATATAAAGAAGAACAGGCACCTGAAATCTCACCACCTAGATATAGTATGTCTTTACATTTTGATGTATTCATTTCTCTTATTTTTCTGTGATTAATTTTAATAGCTGAGTTTCTACCCTCTAAATAATTTTGCATTTTGCTTTTTCACTTCATCTTGTATGCCCTTGATCTATTTTCCCAGTCTGATTCCACAGAGATTCAGAATCATAAATAATGTGCATAAAACTACATATTTTTGCATAATCCCAGTTTTGTGTGACCATGCTTTAAAATGTTGCTTTTATATAGATTACAAGTTTTTGCAAACTTTTGCTTACAAACTTTGGACTCCATTGCAGCTTAAGGTAAAGCACTGCTTGGGGGCACCTGGGTGGCACAGCAGTTAAGCGTCTGCCTTCGGCTCAGGGCGTGATCTCGGCGTTATGAGATAGAGCCCCACATCAGGCTCCTCCGCTATGAGCCTACTTCTTCCTCTCCCACTCCCCCTGCTTGTGTTCCCTCTCTCGCTGGCTGTCTCTATCTCTGTCGAATAAATAAATAAAATCTTTAAAAAAAAAAAAGGTAAAGCCCTGTTTTATTTCTTTTTGATAGTGTTTTTCATAAAGTAAATGCTATGACCTGCCCTTTTTTCACACTCAGGCTCTTAAGCCTCCTGAGAGAAATTTAAATAGTCTATTTCCTTTTCTCCTTGTGTTGCTTTAATGAGGTGTTAGATGAACACAATTTGGAACTAGAGAGATAAGAAATGATGGGGGAAAAAAGACTAGTTTGTATCATTGTTTGAAAAAGCTTACAGGTCATATACAGTCAATTTTTAATGTTCTCTTCCCCAGCCATGAGAGTACCTGGGAACTCAGGACTGGCCTGTAAAGCAGAAAGGATTGTAGCTAAATCCAGAAAGCATGAGGAATATGTTAAAGCTAAACCCTTCAAGGCACACCCTTCTACCCTTCGGTCTTACCTTACCCCCAAGAACTTTATTTCTTTAAACCCTCTGGATTTTTTTAAATACCTTATTATGAACATTTATTAAAATTAAGAGATTAAAATTTAGTTGTCGATATACTAAAAACCACTGCATTATATGCTTTTTAAAGTTGTGTTTTTTGGTATATGAATTATATCTCAATACGAATAAGGCAAAAAAAAAAAAAAAAAGACAATAGAAGGCCCCTGCGTCCATTCATTCATTTAAGTAAGCATTTTCTGAGTGTCTAAAGAAATTATTGTAAGATAGCTTTGTCAGTTTCAAAAGTAAATCACATGCAGACTGTTTTTTGGGGAGTTTATGGTCTAATAGAGGAAATATATATTGAAGTAAGTCTAATATCAGAAAGAGGAGTGGTGTGTAAGAGAAGTGCTGACAAATCGCTAAGGAAAAGCAAAAGATTGAAAATTTCAGCAGAAATGTCGAAGAGGAATCTAGAAATGTTTGAGTGCTAATCACGTTTTCATGGATTAATGTAAAATTGATCAGGTAGGTTGGTAGATTTGATGGTGGTGAAAGAAGTAGCTGGTTGCTCACACTTCCTCGGTGAATATCAGGCAAGATTTCACCTGAGGCTGGGTAGATTGGGACACTAGAAGGAAAGGAGGTTGGGGCACCTGGGTGGCTCAGTTGGTTAAGCGTCTGACTTCGTTCGGCCCAGGTCATGGTCCCAGCATCCTGGCATGGAGCCCTGCAGCGGGCTCTCTCCTCTTCCCCTCCCCCTCCCGCCTCTGTCTCCCTCCCTCCCAAATAAATAAATAAAATCTTAAAAAAAAAAAAAAGAAGAAAGGAGGTGCCATGAAGTCATCCTTTGCAGAGCTGTAGTGGGTGCATCCTAGGGAACTCCCAGGTTCACAAACTGAGTTCAGTTTGCATGTTCGTCTAGAGCCTTTCAGCTGCTAGGAATAAATGCGGAGTAGAATAACTGGGTATAAGTAAGCACAGTTGGTGTTTATGGCACAGATATGATCAAGGGGGAACAGACCAGGGAATTGGAGAGTGGTGAAAAGAACGTGATTGTAATAATGGTTTGGGGAACTATATCTTCAAGGCAGTGTCAGCATTACTTGGAAACTTGGTGGAAATGCAGATTCTTGGTCCTAGACCTACTGGATCAGAAACTCATGGTGGGGTCCAGCGCTCTGTTTTGACAGGCCTTCCAGGTGATTCTGTAGCACATATGTACCTGAGAAGCACTGGTTCGGGAAATCTAAATAGATGGAGACAGTAAGTACAATTATGGGAAAGGAGCAGAAATGGGTGATGACGGATAGCTAAACAGAGGAAAGTGTGTGTGGCTCAGCATCTCCAGGAAAGCAGAAGTCAAGTGAGCTGTGAGGGTGGGCTGTGCTGGTGAGAAACTAGGATACTTAAAGGATTTCAGAAGTGGAGCAGTTAGGAAACTCGGGTGATGTCCGGGTGGTCCACTGAGGCTCCTCTCACCAGGAATCATGACACAGAGGTAGAAGTGGAGAAGAAAGCTGTCAGGCAGCTGCAGAAGTCACCATGGAATGAGGAGTGACCATTAAGTGGGCGGCGTTAAAGAAGGAAGGTTAGGGGATAGTCTAGCTCACCCCTTTGCTCCCATCATCCTCTGCAGCTCCTCAGGCCCCCTCATGTATGTAGGATGTAAGAGAAGAACAGCCTGGACTCGTCATCCAGGGTGTAAGAAGGTGGTGCCCTCATGTCCAGACTTAGTTTGTAGGGCACAGGGAGAGCATGGGAGGGCAGGGACGGGAGGAAGATTGAGTCAGATCAGTGAATGTACAGGTTAGTGTCGAAGTAAATGACCAGGTGGAAACGGGTGACCTGAAACTCTTGGACTCTTGCTTGTTGCTGGAATAAGCTGGTGTGTGAGACATGACGGAGCCAGGTGAAAGCTCTGGCGTCTAACAGGGTGAGGGCCGGCGCTTAAACAAGTTACCTGAGAAAGACGGCTGTGGGGAAATGATGCATATATACCTCCTTCAACATTTTATTTTAGTTGTACAATATTTACTTATAGCCACTGCTTGAACTTCAGATCGTTTCTCTTGCATAAATCACACTTAATATTGTTACCTATGGAATCCAGCTGTAGGTCCTTTCAAATAGAACAAGAACTGAAAGATACTTGAGAAGAAACCAAAGAGCAAAATCTTCTACACTTTTACATTTTATCCCCAACTGTTTACAGTTGTGTTGCCCACACAATTGTTTTTTTTTAACTCACCTTTATTCACTCTTTACAAAGTATACAGTTTTGTTTTTAATACTTTTTTTAAAGCATCTTATGATCCATTGCTTTTTGTATTATTTGATTACATAATTATGCTAGGCATAAACAGGATTGGGGAAAAACACACCTGATTTGATTTACATACAGTTCAACAGATGGAGACGCATGCCTGCACGAAGTCCCACATGTTCATTTTCCTGTTGGCATATGTTTCATAGAAAGAATAGGTTAATCTGGCAAATTGGTGAATTACAAGTCAGATTGGAGAGTTTCTATCATTATTCTATCATATATCTTACTTAGAGCAAGGTCATTGATCTGCCTGAGTTGGGTGGATGAGACATGAGGACATCTCTCCTGAGGTTTCCAGCGGTTTGAAGCTGGGGTGAAGGAATTGGTGGTCTCTGAGACGGAGAGTAGGTCACAGTGGGAACACCGAGGGTCTGTAGAATCCCTTTTAACTTCCTTCGACACATTTTTACTTTGTTCTTCTCCAAACACCCATGACATAATTTAAATTATGAAAAATACTTTGTAAAATATTAAATGTGATTAATAACTACACTTTCTGAGGATCATTATGATTTTTGGATTATTATTTGATTTAAGCATAGTATGGTATAGTTAATGTGTTAGCTCAAAATACATGCATGATATACATGAAATCCTAATTTCTACTCTTCTAACTTCTATTTTTTGCTTTATGACTTACACCTAATCAAATAGAAAGCTAATTTTTTACTGTACAAAGTACATAAGATAGGTTTGAAGATCCTCATCATTTTTTAAAGTTTTTAAGATATTTGTATTTAGGTGAAACATTTTTTTCTTAAAGCTAGCAATGTGTTTTCCATAGTTATCCATGGTTTTCACTGTATAAACACCATCCCAGTAGGAAAAATAAAATTTTTTCAGTTAAAAGAACATCTTTTATTAGAACAGCATTTTAAATTCTATAGTCCGTGTACTTTGCCATGTGATACAAATAAATATTTTTATAATACGGAACAACCCACAAGTTTGTTGAGTAAGACAAGGTTCATAGACACCCAAATTTGGAAGCTACGTGCAGCACTGCTAAGACACGCTGGAAAGAATATATTCCATATCTGTTTTATTCGGGAAGTTGAAGTCTTTATGGTTTTATACCAGAAAAAGTTTGTCTTTATTACGAACTGATATATTTTGTTTTGTCAGAGGGTTAAAACTATTACTTACTCTTCTGCTTTGGCTGCAGGGCATCTTGAGGCTAGCTTGTCATTACTATGTGGTCACAGTTTTTATATAATCATCTTCATCTTCTACTCTCTTACCAGTCTTTTTGTTTTAGGGATTCTGTCATGTGTTTTATATTATAAATATTCTTAATTCCTTTTTGAAAGTTGGTGGTAGACAATTTCAATAAACTCAACAACTATTGAGTACTTACTTTTTACGTTAAGTTCAATCTGTTCACCTGGCAATAGTGAAACAGACAGGTATGGCTTCAAGGATTTGGAAAAATACCTTTTTCAGAAATACCTAGGAAATGCTTTGTTCAAATATAGAATAAAGGAAAATAATATATGTCTTTTGCTAAGCATGTAAAGTGCACGTTTATTTTTTTATTGCTAATTTAAAGTCCTCATTAGAATAGATTGCCATTATCAAAGCCTAGATGTTCTCTAGAGCTATTTTGTTTTATTCAGATTTAAAATCCAGGACTAGAAGCTGGGTCTCGAATAATCTCTGAGGTAGCAGTGCACATCCAGTCCAGCCGTTTCTGTGCTTAGATGTCGACAGAGTGGGGAAGCTGGTCTTCTGTGAGAACACACTGCCCTCAGGCCTTTCAGCTTCCCTCTGGGGATGAGCTGACATGTGTGAGATGACCAAGGACCCAGGGAGTCTTTGAAAAAGATGATAGTTTGTCTGATAGGTACTATAAAATGATTTTGAAAAGAGAAGGCATCCCTACTTTAGTCTAAAAGGAAAGAAAGCCGTTTTCGGTTGTTCATATTGTTCTTTTATGAACAAGACTCTGATGCTTCGTGCAACTTTTAAACAAACACCGAGTCCCTCGAACATTCGAACTACTACATAAAGGCTTAGAGAACGTTGTGTAAATACAGTGGTAGTCCGTTCCATAAATGGTTGGCCGATAGCACCATTTACAGAAACATTGGAATTCACACATTTTAAAATGTAAATTCAATGTATCTTTTCACCATGACCTGACTAAAAAACTAGGTTCGTGAATTATTCTGTCCTAGATATGTCATCCCCTGCCCTATGAGAGGGAATACAGTTATTGCAGGAATTTTTCTGGAACCGATTGCCCTTTAATTGAATGTCCTTGTCTTTTCCTTCTAATTGATGGCCTTTTGGTTATTTTACTGCTTATTAACATTTTTATTGTGTGTGATACGCAGAATAATGCCCTCCCCTCCCACACACCAAAGATGTACATATCCTAATCCCCACAGCCTATGAATATGTTACATTACATGGCAAAGGGAAATTAGATTGCAGATTGAATTAAATCTGTTAATCATTTTACTTTAAAATGGGAAGATTATCCTGGATTATCTGAGTTGCCCTGGTGTCTTCACAGAGGTCCTTAAATATAGAAGAAGAGGGATGTGACATGACGGACACTTGACCACTTTCCCTGGCTTTGAGGTTGAGGAACCCCCCCCCCCCCCACTTCGAGCCTGGGAACGTGGAGACTTCTAAAGCCTGGGAAAGACAAAGAAACCTGTTTTCCCTTGAGCTTCTAGAAAGGAATGCCCTCCTGACACCTTTGATTTTTGACACCCAGTGCAATTCATGTTAGATTTCTGACCTACAGAGCTGTTAGTGTGTTTTGTTGATTTAAGTCACTAGCCCTGTGGTCATTTGTTATGGCGACAATAAGAACGAATACATTTACCAATGTTCCAAGAAAGGAAAGTGAAGATCAAACTTGAGGTACTCCATCCAGGAAAAGAGTTGGTGTATGTTGAAGTTGCAGTGCTTGCTGGCAAGAAGATAAAAGGCTGTCAGTGAATTTCAGCACCCTGCCCTCATTGCTTCCCGTTAATGCAGAAAATGTACAGGTGCCTGTTGCCAGTGTAATGACCTGAAGTACACTTCCAAACAATATGCCTTTGTTTCAGTCAGCCTCCAGGCTGCCTAACTTAGCTATTATTGGAGTGAGCTTTTCAAGGAACAGATTTAATTATGTTATTTCTCTTTATTTTTTTTTTTAAGAATTTATTTGTTTGACAGAGAGTGAGGCAGCGAGATGGGGAGCACAAGCAGGGGGAGTAGGAGAGGAAGAAGCAGGCTTCCCGCTGAGCAGGGAGCCAGATGTGGGCTCGATCCCAGCATTCTGGGATCACGCCCTGAGCCAAAGGCAGATGCTTAACTACTGAGCCACCCAGGCGCCCCTATGTTATTTCTCTTTAAAGTCCATTTTATGATTTTCCATTGTCTAGAGAAAAAAGCCCACACATACAGCTTGGCAGTTAAGGTCCCTCAACAACAGAAGCTTTTGCTGCAGCCTATGTCATACTTCTCTCTGTCTTATGAACCTTGTGTGAACCAAGGTAAAGCACTTAACATTCTGTGAGTCTGGCTTAGTGTTTTGCACTTTTTTCTTCTTACATTTCATTTTCTCTACCACCAGTGTCCTCCCAGATCTTCACACCTGAGGGCAATCCCCTATGAGTTCTTTGAGACTCAAATGAAACATTAAACTCCCTGGAAAATCAAACAACATACCACATCAAATAAAATTGTTTGGTCTATCCTTTATGCCACATTATGACTTGTATACTTTGTGATTTTAAAATTATTTCCATTTCATTCTGTTTCATTCTGTGAGTTTCTTGAAGATAGCAAATAGGTCTAATAATATATTTGTGGGATCTTAGTAACTCACATAGCTTACACAGTAGGTACTCAGTAAATAAATATGAACTGAACAAATGATTATGTTTTCTGACCTGGCCAGTCTACCACAGAGATCATCATTAGAAGCAGATTTCTGATTCCCAGGCCAGTCTTTTGTTATATTCTGCCAATAAAACTTAAGTACTATAAAAAAATTTTTTTTAATACTTAGGGAACATATTCATTTTAAGTAAAATTTTGACACTGACCAGCTTACTTTGATACAATTTCCCCTTTTTTATCCCTTAATTTAACACTTGGAATTTCATGATTTTATTGTATCAAAATGATAATAGTTTCTCTGTCTTGTTTAGATTTTTTTCATGGGTCTATTTGCAAGAATTATTTTGAGTGTTGGGGCGCCTGAGGGGCTCAGTCAGTTAAGCATCTGCCTTTGGCTCAGGTCATAATCTCAGGGTCCTGGGATCGAGCCCTGCATCGGGCTCCCTGCTCAGCAGAGAGTCTGCTTGTCCCTCTCCTTCCCCCTCTGCTCCTCTCCCCACTCACATGCTCGCTCTCTCTCTCAGTCTTCAAAAAAAATGTATAATTTTGTGTGATGGATCCATATTTATTTATTTATTTATGTAAATATTATGAAAATATTGAGAAGACTGAAATGTAATCGAATAGCATGGCAAGTATCAGATTCCTTTGACTTTAAATACTTGAATTTTTCTCTCAGCGCTTCTATTTTCTGCCTTTTTAAATTTGTTACTGATGTTTATTTCTCAGTGGTTACATGTAGGTCTGACCTTGCTGCACAAGTCTTTATGAAACTGAAAATGTATATGGTAGAACTTGGAAACTGTAAACACTGTTCAGATGGAATGAATTATTTTCATAACTTTTATTATCACTTTACAGTGTGACTGCAGAATGTTCACAATTTTCATGATGATGGGAGTCATTCCACTGGGAATTTCTCTTTTTTACAACTGCTGTCAGAATTCAGAATCTTAAAATGGTTGGCATAATTTTTAGTGTGATCAGTAAAACATATCCTTCCTGTTGCATAATAATTTATAAGTTTGGTTTACTACTTTTAAAAAGGAAAACACTTTTTATTAAGATGAATGAGTGCTTTGGTGTTAATACTTTATGTAAGAAGATCATCATCAAATTAGTAAATAGAGGGCATTGATGAATCATTGAAACATAAATGTATTTAAAACATTTTATTTTGAAATACTATGAAAATGTTGATAAATATTTGGAAACCGTAGATTGTAACTGTAGAAAGATCCAGCTTGATTGAACATTGCTTGGATGCCCAGCAGCAGATTTGGATAAGCTAACATGTTTTAGAATGGCTCAGAAGCTAGGCAAAGCCATGGTTCAGAATGTGTCTTCAGGATTTGAATTTTGTCACATTTCATAGGTGATTCACCAGGGGTATTTTGCTTCCTTTGTTTTAAGGACAGCTTTAAAGTAATCTTCTGATTTAGCTGCTGATATTATCATCAGAAAAGAAATGTCCTGTAAGAAACCTGTCTTCTTTAAATGTATCAGGGGTCTCTCCTACTGCGCATCCACAAATTGGCATTAGGGTTTTCTAGAGCTAGTCTCCAGTGAATTCATTTAGAACAAAAATGAGTCTGTGGAGCCTAATCATGTAGACTGTGCTAGAGACTTACCTCTCCAAAGATTATACTTTTCTAGAAAACACAAAACCATTCTCATGTACAGCAGGTCAGTTTCTCCTCTCCTTACAAAATGCCAAATAAATAGACATTCCAACTCCTCTTCAAAGAGATTCCCTCTACCCGATTTCTGCCGTTATATCACACTTTCCTTCTTATGTGCAACAAGGCTGTTTATTCTTTTAAGTACATAAATTTACAATGTATGATGACTTCTGATTCATTGCGTGGACTCGGAGCTTATCCTTGATTAGTATAGTAGTCTTAGTGAAACATCCGGTTGTCCCTAGTGGTGGAGTACCTTTCACTTTTAAAGCCTTCAACTCTCTATGCACTTGCTCGAGTATCTTTTCTTGATGATACAAAGTTCAAAATAAATGTATCTGAGCGGAGTCTCTGTATTGTGATCCTTTGAACACTTGGCATGAATTCCCATGCTAACTTGATGCTGTTGCTGTAGCTGCTTGTGGTCTTTTTAGGTTTACTGTATTTTGCTACACGAACAATTCTGTTTCTTTGAGTAACTATCAGCAACAGTTGTTTTATTCTTTGCCCACAGGTACTATAGTGCTACCATTCTGCAGATGTCTGGTGTTGAAGATGATAGACTTGCGATATGGCTGGCTTCCGTGACAGCCTTCACGAATTTCATTTTCACGCTCGTGGGAGTCTGGCTTGTCGAGAAAGTGGGCCGCAGGAAGCTTACCTTTGGGAGCTTAGCAGGTAGGTGACTGGATGAAGAAGTCAATTATAAACTTTACTCTAATGATGACAAGTTCACCTTCCCAAATACAATACCAGTACCACTTATGATATTGTTCCCTTAGCCAAATAATAGAGTTCTTTAGACAAAAAGTTTTTTTAAAAAGAACTGAATGTTATGTAACTAGAATGTGACTAGAAACTGGAGTTGTAAGAACAGTTTGAATCTACTGAGGGTAACATTCTGCTGCTGTTCTTTTTGAATTCTGCTCAAAGGTACAAAAGTGAAAAGAATAATTGGTTTTTGTTCTTCTTTGAAAATTTTGATATTCATAAACTCACTTTTTAACATGTTTTATTTTTAAGTTTGATACAATATGGAGGTAAATTTGGAGCATTTTTTTCCAAAGCTCTTTCAACAGTAGAATATGAGAACTATATAATTTCTTCACAAAGCAGTGAACAGACTTTTCTTGTGTCTGAACCAGGCTCAAATTCTAAGGTAAATTCCGGGTGGTTAGTGTGTTTTCTATAACAGCTAAATAAGACAAAACTTTTCTCACTTTCAAGTATCTTTTGTCTTTAAATTCTGACGTTTCATTATCTATTTCTCTGTTTCACCTGACAGAATGAGACCCACCTTTGCCACTGTCTTCACATGTTGCATCATGTAATTTTCTTATCTTTTTCATATATACAGATTTCTAATTATCAATTAGCTGTCCTCTAATAGCTCCTTTATAAGTTTAATTAGAGTAAGAATACATTTTTCTATTAAACTGTGAAGTTTCCAGGCTGGCATGAACTAAATTCTATTTTAACCAAATTATACCTTAAAATACTGGTCTAATAGCGCTCCTTCAGGCACTTGTCCCAGATTTTAATGAGAAAATACATTCTGAGTTCCAAACTCAGTTATTTGGAACACACAGTCTCTCCCATCCCTCCCTCCAGAAGGAAGAGTGGAATGCTTCCACGCTCTGTTCTTGCCTAAGCAGTGGAGGACTTGCACCTTGTAAGGTGAACTGAGGGGAGGCGAGCAAAGATTGTCTGATTAAGAGGCACAGGTACTTGCAACAGCCAAGGTACGCAGGGAAGCAGGAGGGTAAGTGAGGAAAGGTGAAGGACAAGGAGGCTAAAAACCATTCATTCATAAACTTGCTGAAGAAACCAGAAGGTTTAGTCTGGAAAAAAAGACTAAAGGGTTACCCAGTAGATACCTTAATCTAGCAGATGGTAGATGTTATGAGGGCATAATTTTTATTTAATGTGGGAATTAATTCTTAATACTCAGAGCTATCCAGCAGTGACTTGGGTTGCCTTAGTAAGATGATGAACTCTCAACAAAAGGTTAGAGGACCATCAGGTAGTGAGGTACCAAAGATGAATTCCTGTAGTTGGCTAGAATCTGGGTTTGCTGATTCCTGCGGTTCAGGTCAACCCTAAGAAGAGGTTAGAGCTGCTTTAAACCTTTTTAAATGGATGCCTAACCTTCCTTTTGAACAGGGCCTCTGTATATTGCTACCGTAAGAGGTCTATTATAGAATATCGGGTCTTCTTAAATTTGGGATTTGGCTTTCGAAGAAAGCATTTTTTTCCTGGTAGTCTAGTGCCTTTATTCATTGTATCCCAGAGACTCTTTCTCAGCAGTTCTGAAGGTTTGGAAGGCATGGTAGATCTAGAGCCATACTGCTTGGGTTTGAATTCTGTGACTTTAGGCAAGTTTCCATTTTCTCATTAGTAAAAAAAACCCATTCATTCTAGTCCCTACTTCATAGGGTTATAAAGAGGCCTGAACACATTTATACACACAGAGCATTTAAAACTCTTCCTGACACAGATAATAAGGTTCCCAGCGCCTCTTAGCTGTCACAGCAGTATTACTGACAGAGTGGTTCTTTGTCGTTTTAACCATAATGTGAAATCAACTTGCATCCCCAGAATCCGGGAGCTTTCCTGAGCTCTTCTAGCCGATGCCATGTTTCACCTCTCAGTGTAGGTGCTCTGCTCCAAGGTTTCCAGGGCCCATCCCTGGCTATTAAGAGAAAGTAGTAAGATAATTACCTGGGAGGACAGTACCCGTAGATTTCAGGGACTGCTTTTTATGAGCAACTGGAGGCACTTTTCCTTCTGGCTTTGTTTTCTTTTCAGCCAGAACCACCAACACCCCAGCTGTGCACATTGCTAAAACCATGCAGGGATTGCTCTAGCATGAAAGAGATTTTCCATCATGTAGACACCTCAGTTCCTTGTTATGTGGCCAATTACAGTGGTGATGTAGATATTACAGTGGGTTAGGAGGGAAAAGGCCTAGTTTCTTGTCACGGGTCCCCTCTTTTACATGTACGTATAGATGTAAACAGAGCTCTTTATGCAGTTCTGGTTTTTAACTGATTTAATAGGTCCCAGTAGACCATATGACCAATGGAAGTTTACACATTCGGTAGCAAACGTGCTGTTCAACAGCCTTGCTAGTGGATTAGTATTACCCTTCCAGGAGATGTTCATTTCACTTTCTGATACCAATTGATTCTGGCTTAATTATATATTTATTTCAGTGTTTTTGGTTTTGTGTAGGTATCAATATTATGATAGTGCTGTAAGTATTAGAATACTGTTCTATTTAAAACTTCTTAAAAGCTTTTGATCCAGTTTTGTCCCCTTTTTAATATTTTTATTATGATTTATTTTATGATACTGGGTTAAATTACTGGGAAAAGTCATATCAAAATAATTTTTCAATAGGTATTCATTCTTTAAAAATTACTACAAATAAACTATGCATATCTCTAGACCTGGACAAAAGAACTCTTTATACAAAGAAATATAAAATATATAGTTCATGAATAATTTTAAATGGAGGACATTTTGTGGTATTCTGACTTTTAATAGTTTTTTTAAGGATTTATTTATTTATTTGAGAGAGCACACATAGAGAGAGCAGGAGGAGGGGCAGAGGGAGAGGGAGAGAGTCTCAGCAGGCTCCCGACTGAGCAGAACGCCCAACACAGGGCTCAGTCCCATGACCCTGAGACCACGAACTGAGCCAAAGTCAAGAGTCAGATGCTTAACCATCTGAACCACCCAGGCACCCCAGTGACTTTTAAGATTTTTAAAGCTTGCTCAGAGAACTGATCTTTCTTGTAAATATGGCACATTTAAAGACAACCTCTTGATTCTTTTAATAGAAGAAGATCTATACTTACATAGGTTTCCTGTAACTAATCAGAAAGCCAGAACACTCTGTTATTTTTCCCCAAATATCTTGGTAGTAGAATATTACTGGAAACATCACCCATAGGCTGTCTCCATCAGAATTACCAGAGGGTACTTATTTTGAAATCTGTTTTCATGGACTTTACCCCAGATGTGCTAAATTGTGATCTCTGAAGGTGGAGTCTGGAGCGTGTATGCTTTAAACAGGTTCCCCAGCTGATGCTTATTTACTATAAAGTGTGCTTTATTAGAATCATGGGAAGGGGAATTACTATTTTTTTCTAAGTATTTACTAATAATTCAGCCCTGCACCAAGGAGTTATAGAAACTTATTGCATCAGATTTTTTTTTAAAGATTTTATTTATTTATTTGACAGAGAGAGACAGACGGCGAGAAAGGGAACACAAGCAGGGGGAGTGGGAGAGGAAGAAGCAGGCTCCCGCAGAGCTCCGGGGAGCCTGATGCAGGGCTCAATCCCAGGACCCTGGGATCATGCCCTGGGCTGAAGGCAGACGCTTAACGACTGAGCCACCCAGGCGCCCCAGCATCAGATATTTTTGAGCATGTGATTTATCCAACACACTTCACTTCCTGTAAAGAACATCTTTATTAAGAAAATTATATCAGAATCTCAAAATGTCACAGTATACTTAGTTAGAAGAGATTCTTCTCTTAAAATATAAAGAATGTGCCCAAACTGCACAGAGCACTGGGGAAGATCCAAGGCCTTCCTCTGTTGGACTCAAATCTGGGTTAGAGTAATGCTCAATCCAACAGTAACTATAATAATTTGAATACTAACAAGTGGCTGATAAAACATCTGTAACCTGTTAAAGGAAATAAGTAATTCAATTTTAAGCTTTAAAGGTATGAGTATATGACAGGACTAGGTGATCATTTTTAAATTTATTCCATAAATAAAGTCATTTAAGATACCATTCCTTTCCCTTTAGGAGTTTATCATCTTAAAAGTTTATTTTACAAGTTATATTGGGGCACCTGGGTGGCACAGTCAGTTAAGCGTCCAACTGTCGGTTTCAGCTTAGGTCATGATCTTGGGGTCGTGAGATGGAGCCCCGTGTCAGGCTCCATGCTCAGCAAGGAATCTGCTTAAGACTCAACTCTTCCTCTGCTGCTATCTACCCCACCGCACGTGCTCTCACACTCTCTCTCTCAAATAATAAATCATTTTTAAAAAGTTTATTTTATGAATTATATATATCCTATATCATACATATATATATATATATATATATATATGTGTTTGTGTGTGTGTATAAAATAAGTTATGCCCCCGCATATGTGATGCCCCATAACCTGGGGAGCTGTTTGAAACTCAGATATCTGATCCCCATTTTCTGGACACTCTGATTCAGAGGTTTATGTACATCCCAAGCATTTGCTTCCAATAGGAAATCAGGACTGAGAAACACTGCTATGTATAATAAAGAATGTAAAGGTGTAATACTGACTTTTAAAGGATTGTCATTCAAAATGCATTAAGGGTTAAGGGAAAATACTTCAGAAGGATTAAATCATCAGCTTTTCTGAAATTTTGTGTATCCAGAATGGTCAGTTCACCATATTTTGCAGGTAAGTAGGACCTTTTTGGAGATGGATGCCAGAGATACGTTTGTATGTAGCGCAGAGCTCTGGGCTAGACTATGTAGCATATTAACCCTATGACCCCAATTGGATAGTCTTAAGATTTTGTCGTGGTTTTTTTTCCCAAATACTCAATATTACAAAAATCTGTGGCACTGTGGTCCATTCATTAATACAACCAGTGCTTCTAGGGATCTACTGTACGACAGGCATTAGAACTGGACGTACGTGAGTATGTGCTAGGCATCCCATCTTAGAGTTTATGTTTTATCATGAAGACAGGTTATTTAATAAGCATTATGAAAGAAGCGTATCTTGTTTCTTTCATATCTTAAAGTATCAAAATTTCCTGATTGAAAAAAAAGTCTTCCACAACAATAGGCCATGGAAGTTATTTGGGAAAAACATTAAGGACCCAGGTTCTTTGATAGACAGATTTACAGTAAGATTAAATGTTTGTTTTGTTTGAAGAGACAGGGATGATTTTCATAATAGACCAATATATCTCCTGTCTTTCTAAAAGTCCTCTTTTCAGTTTCCCAGTTCAGGGCTCTGACAGTCTTTTCAGAAAAGAAATGCCTCAAACTATTCCTAGTTCTGGTTTGAGTTTGAAGCCAGCAAGGGGCAAACAAGCTGTGATTTTAGGTTCATGGTTTTTTGACCCAGGATGGCAAAAATAGGCTGCTTATCTCCCCTTCAGGCCTTCCCTTCCTTCAACGTTTCTCTACAATTTTGAAAGTATGCTGCTGCTTCTTATGACTATGATAGTACAGTAGCGTTTTATAACATTACCAGAATCCTTCAACTACATTAGGATATTTAAAATTCACTGCAGTTCTGCAAGGGGAGTATTTTCACTAAGCCCCGTTTTATGGAAGACAAAATTGTTCTTTGGAAAGGTCCTGTGCCTTGCCCAAGATCAAAGAAGTAAGAAATAGCAGACGTGGAACTTAACCACAGCGTCTGCCTGGATGCATCCCCTGTATCTTAAACACGTGCACCTCAGCCATTATTTAATCCCACTGCACTTCCATAGTGCTTCCCAAAGTTCTTCTTTTATCCATTCAGTTAATAATATTTTTGGTCATATCTTAAATTTACCTCCCAGCTTAATCAATAAAAACTTTGCTGCTATGTAAATGCCCGCCCTAAATTCCCTATTTTAAACACATTGCCCCATTCAAATTAATTGTACAAATTACTACAATCCTAGTTTCTTTCTTCTCTCTTCCTGTGACTCTTTTTGTGTTTCCTCTCAACAGCTGGAACAATAGTCAGAAAATGGAAAACTTTCTTTTTTACTGTCAGGATGTCTCTCAGGGACTCAAAAGTGAGCCTTTTAAGTGATACACTTAATCACTCTTTCTATAATTGAAAGATCTACTTCCTGACACCAGCAGGAAAGACAAATGAGTACATGTGCCAGATCCTTTCTGGCACCTTCAAGTCATGAGAAAAGAATGCTGCTCCTCTTCAATAAGAAACGTTCCCTCAGCTGCTTTTGAAATGTTCAGTTTGTTTTTAGTTTACTGATTTGGGACCTTAAACAATGCCGTTAGAACAATTTTCTTGGCAACGTGAGCAACACTTGGTGGGAGTCTGTCGCCTTTCATACTTCTGACGTCTTGGGCACTCAGTCATGTTGGTTGCATGAGTTGATTGTGAGACTGTCAGCAAGCCAAGGTTTTTTGGTTTTTGGTTTTTTTTTTTTTAAGATTTTGTTTATTTGTCAGAGAGAAAAGGAGAGAGAGTGGGCACAAGCAGGAGGAGCAGCAGGCAGAGGGAAAAGCAGATTCCCCCCAGAGCAAGGAGTCTGATGCAGGACTCGATCCCAGGACTCTGAGATCGTGACCTGAGCTGAAGGCAGATCCTTAACCAACCAAGCCACCCAGGCATCCCTGGTTTTTTTTGTTTGTTTGTTAAGAAAATCATTACCAGTCTACTGCTTGGCTAGCAAATGTATTTGTTTTGAATTTTACTCTTGTCATGTTTCACAGTGAATGTGCTAGTGAGTTTTTTCTAATAATCTGTGTATATATTAGGAACACTTTTTTTTTTTTAATAATCCAATGAAGGTGAAGATACTTTTTCAGAGATATGTCTTGCCAAACCCAGTCTGCTTTGAAAGAATGTTGCCAACTATTCTCTGATGTAAAACTTCATTTTAATTTATTTTTTTAATTTTTATTTTTTTAGGTACCACTGTAGCACTCCTTGTTCTTGCTTTGGGATTTCTGCTGTCAGCGCAGGTTTCTCCACGCATCACTTTTAAGCCAGTAGCTCCATCAGGACAGAACAGTACTTGCACAAGATACAGGTGAGATTTCATCCTGGTCCCCTGCCTTAACCTAACTCTAATAACTTTTTTGTTTGCTTTTAACTTTTCTAAAATTTGAGAGGTAAATAGGAGCTTGCTTATGAAGGAAGGTAAGATGATGGGAAAGGTGGTGGGAGGGCCCACCAGGAGAAGGAACAGCATGTGCAAAGACACAAGGGTAAAAGAGCTTAAGGAAAAGCGAGTATTAGACACAATACTGTCATTTTTGTGGAAATTAAAAGTTGGGATTGATAATCAAAGCAGGAATACCGTGAAACCATTTTAGATCACATGTGTATGACTCAGTGGCATCTAAATTCCAGGTAAAATAAGTAACTTTAATCAGTAATTAAACTTTTCCATGATGTACATGTCTGATAAGTAGATTATCCTCTGTATATTCTAACAGTCTTCACAGAGTTCAAGTATCCTCTCATTCATGTAAGCAGAAAAGGAAGTTTTCTTTCACTGCCGGGGTTCTTCCAGAGCATTAAAAAGTGGAAAGAGATGGTGGAAGAGTGAAATACATTCTGATGGCCAGTTGCAGATGTAGGAGCTCTAATGTTAAGTCTAATGGCATACACACTATGTGATTAGATGGCTGGAGAAGTGGATGGATGGATAGACAGATAAACTCAAGAATGCACAATTGAATTAGAGATTGAATGAACAGATTGATTAATGTATCTGGCAGCAGAGTGTCAAAGTTTATAACTTCATTTTAGTGGTTGAAAAGGCTACCAGCTCCTTTAAAATATATGGCTAGAACAAGACCTAGCTTGCTTACTTGCTTTCTTTAGAGCGAATGAGCAAGTGAGCAGGAGTGGGGTAGAGGCAGAGGCAGAGGCAGAGGGAAAGAGAGAATCTTAAGCAGGCTCCACACCCAGCATGGAGCCCTACACAGGCCTCGATCTCATGACCCTGAGATCTCACAACCCTGAGATCATGAACTGTGTTGAAATCAAAAGTCAGATGCTTAACTGACTAAGCCATCCAGGTGCCTCAAGACTTAGCTTTAAAACAAAAATGATAGTCCTTTAGCCTCCACTAGATGGACTCAAGTCTCAAGTCAATGGGTAAATGATTTATTACTTTATTAACTTTTAGTCATATACTCCTATATGAAATTAAAACATTCCATTGATTTACTAAATTCCACTTGAAGGCCCCTCGGAACTTCATATTGAGCGGCTATTGTATTTATGGTGGGTTCCCATGACAACAATGAGAGGATATATATCGTTATGCCTTCCAGGTCCCAAATTCTGATATTCACTTTCCTTTAGAAGTAAATGGTTGTGCTCCTTCTTCCTCTTACTAATAAGTTTACTTATATATTGGCCTACTGATTTTTTAATAGTCTTTATCTTGTTCTAAAGAAGACTTAAAGATGTCTTCATAAAAGAAGTTAACTTAAGACTGTTCCTAGATGTAGTGATGTTTACTGTCTTTGACCATCTCACATTAGCTGCTAGATGATAGAGCCATTACCAGAATTCTGCGTGCTCTGCTTTTGATTTTTCTTGATAGATATTTTTAAATAAAATGTTTTTAACATTGTTACTTCTGACAAATTATTTAAAATACTACTGTTGTTGGGACGTCTGGGTGGCTCAGTCACTTAAACATCTGCCTTCGACTCACGTCATGATCCTGGCGTCCTGCAATTGAGTCCCGCATTGGGCTCCTTGCTCAGCAGGGAACCTGCTTCTCCCTCTGTCTGCCGCTCCCCCTACTTGTACGGTCTCTCTCTCTCTCTCTGACAAATAAATAAATAAATAAATAAATAAATAAATAAATAAATAGTCTTTTAAAAAAAATTATTGTTGTTTGAGCAACAACTCCGATATCTGATGTCTGATTTAGATGGAGTAATTTAGATTCAGAGTAAGACTGATACACTCATTGTCAGGCCACCTAAAGGCAGAAAGTTAACCAGAGAATGGAAAAAGTTTTATGAATGTCTGATACAGGAAAAGAATGACAAACTTTTGAATAATTGGCATAATAAAGTGGTTTTCTTGACATCAACTTTTAAAATAAATAAAAATATTTATTGCCCTAGTTAGTTTGCATAGCAGTTTATAATTATCAACCTATTAATCCTTCTGATCCTTCTAAGTTGTCTTCTAACTACTATTTCAATACCAAAGTAGAATGGAATAGGAGAAGTGATACAGCTTAATTTTATTCTCATCATAAAAATGGGCAGCAGTTTTTGAAACAGAATCAAATTTTAAATGTCCTTTGGGAGTCAGTGAATATGAAAAACAGTTATATATTTTGTGCTTTCTCTCCATGTAACATATTAGGCTTTGTGAGAATTTGATAGTAGGTACATATATTCTGAGTGCTTTTATAAAATAGGCCTGCATTCCCCATACTGATTTTGTTCTAGTCTCCTGATTGTGTTCTTGTTTTTGTTAAAATTGTGAATATACTTTCCCCTTTCTTTAAGATAAACACGGAAGTCTTGTTTGCAGTACAGCACTGCAGGGTGAGTAAGGTTTAAGCTGTAAATGTAGGTACTATGCTTTCCTCATGGAATGATCCATATAGGAAAATTGAGCAAGTAAAATAGATTTTAAAGGGAAATTGATTTAATATCTATCTTAAAAATGTTGTATACTATTGATTAGATTATAAATTTCTCTCCATTTTGGAGGGAATACAATTCTGCCTAATAAGAGTTAAATGCCTACACCCACTGACTCAGCACTTCCACTTGTAGAAGTCTAGGGACTGTAGCGATGAGTATGTATTCATTCCAATTACGGTCAAGTATTGTTTATCCGATAAAACATAGTTTCTTATGAGAGCTCTCAAAGCTTTGAGGATTCATACCTTTCCTAAGTAACACTTCCCTCAAATTTTTGACACTTTATTATCTTTTAGAGTGATCTCAGTATATGCAAATCACTATCATAAAACCCTTCAAAGTAGGCAGATATTTCCTAAAATATATGTGAAATTTCAGGGTTTTAATCTCATCTCATTCATACATCATGTGTTCATGCATGTACTTAAAAATATTTATGGAACACCTACTTACAGGATTATAGTAAGGATAAATTAATATAAGGAAACAGTGGCTAGCACATAATACACGTTCAGTAAATATTGCAGCCATTGCTATAATTAATAAAGCTTATAGTGGGAGATGTGCTTGGGTGGTGGGTAGTCTCTCAGAGAAGATTACCCTGAGCATTGAATGTTTGAACTGAGCTCTGAAAGGGAGAGAGGAGCATGCCAGGCAGAAGAAACAGCAGGTGCAGAGGCTGCGCAAGGCTCATGGAGCTTGGCAAGTGCACGGAACTGAAAGATCACTGCTGCAGTTAGAGAAGCATAAGAGAACACTGGTAAGGTAGGCGGAGCCAGATTCATGCAGGACCTCAGAGGTCATGTGAACGATTCTGATCTTCAGTCTGGGAACATGAACCCATTGAGAAGTTCTAAGCAGGGTAGTGGCTTGACCAAATTTTTAATTCTAAACTTTCTCTCTGGGGGTGGGGTGCACAGGGGGCATATGCTGATGTCGGGAGACTGGTTATTAGACTTGTCTGTGAGAGAGATGATAATTGCCTGGACTATGGGGGCTATATTGAAGGTAAACAGGTAGGCAAATTCTAGATATATTTAGGAGAGTAAAATCAACAGAGATTAAAAATAAGTAATTGATTAACTATGAGCAACCAGGTAGAAGAGACCATGAAAATGAAATGGGGTAATTGGGTGAGGCAGTCACTATATTTTATAGGAATTGGCAAAATGGGCTGTGTCTCTAGTTCATTTTTATTCTCCATTTTAAAATTTCTCTATTGAGGGTCTTACTTAGAATCACCGGAGGAAGTGTTTAAAGCTACCCATGGATTCAAAGTCTGCCCATGGTTGTGCCTCTCACCAGAATGGTGGAGGGTATGTTAGAAGTACTCCCTCGGCTGATTCCAGTACATCTTCTATTAAGAACCACATACCACAATGCTTCAGTTTTTTGTTTTAACTGCCGGCTTCCTTTTATTTCTTTTTTATTTTTTTCCTTGAACGTTGTTAAAACAAGAATACAAAAATAATCAATGTGGTTCTTTTTATGTTGAGTAATATTTTCGAGTTTTCCTCTCCAGATAAAGTTTATAAGCATTGAAATTTCCAAACTGTTGCTTCATTATAGGCCTCCCTATGGTGATGATACTAGTTTTGAGAAACCGTATATGCCTAACTAATTAGCTCCTCAAAGTTTAGTTACAGTAACAATATTTTTATGGTCACTATATTTTCCTTCTCCTTTTGCCAACCTTGTGTGATTTAGTACACATTGTTGGCATGACACTGTAAAACTGTTAAATTCAGTTATAAAACTTAGAATCTGCAGAAACCCTGTTAACCCCTAATTTTATTTTTCCAGTATTTGGCATGCTGGTGATGATCTGTTTGTATCCAGTAATTCTTAGCAACTTGACAGTGAATATAGTATTAGACTATGAATTGAAACTTTCCATTTTTGTGAAATTTTGTCTTCTGTCTAGTAATTTCCTTTAAAATTAACTTATTTTAATTTTTTTGGCCTGTTGTATAGACTAATATGCTTTGAGGCTGCAGAGGAAGATATGTCTGTTGAATAATATCCACAGACCTACTTCAGATGCAGATAAATGTACATAAAGGGAAAATGAGAGTTGGAACAAAAAGCCCACCTGACCTCGTTATGCACACTTACCTACAAATAGTTATACATGTCTTTTGCTAGCATTTAAATGCCCAGGCCTGAATTTGATGCCTGGATGAGAGAATTGTGCAAGAGATTTTTGGAGGAAGTTGGCCATTTATGGGACATTTTCATCTTCTTCATGACCTTTTTATCTTCATGCCTTGGCATTTGGCCAAGCACCTGCAGAGACCCCACAGTAGCAGGATCCCCTATTCAAACTTGAGTTTTCCACCGTCAAGAAGTGCTTCTTGGGAAGCCAGGAAGGCAAAAGGGAGGACTCTAGTTTAGCTGTGCAGAGAAGGGAAAGACCATGCTGGGAAGAAGACGCATCCTGTAGACAGGCTCTATGCAGGGAGCGTGGCTTCTTCAAGGATTGCACTAGTGAGGCTGGGTCTAGCGGGCAAGCAGGAGAATGCCACAGAGAGAAACTGGATAACAGACCTCAGAAACCGTGAGAAATCAGGACATCCTCTCAGATTACTGAGAAGCCTCTAAAGGGTGATGAAATGAAATGACATAATCAGATTTGTGTTCTTAAAAGATGACTCTGAAAAAATAATTAATTTAAAAACATCAACAATCACTCCGGCTGCAGAGTGGAGAGTTGATAGAGGGACAGCAAAGGGTGCTAGAGGGAGATGAGGTAAGAGAGCTCAGGAGCCTAGGACGGACGTAATGCGGCATTGACGTTGGCCATGGAAACACAGCCTCGACTCAATAGTTTGAAAGGGAGTGACAGGGCTGGGTGGATGCGTACAAGGACAGGTGCTTTAGGCAGGGTTAGAATCATACTCGGGTGAGAGGAGCCCAGGGATCTGAAACTTCACTGTTGTCCACTTCTCGGAAACACTCTTCCAGGGGTGTAAGTCTGCAGACCTTTTCTCTGCTTTCCAGTTAAATATAGCATCACATAGTAAGAACAGTACTTAATATTTGCTGTCACTTATAGCCTTCTTGAAACATCAGTTTCATTCCTTCTGGACCTCAGAAGACTTTGAGAAAAGCGCTTATGAACTTGTCTGTTTAGGTTTGAAGTAACACAAAAAGGCAAAGGGGAAAACGTGTATCGCTGATAACCCGTAAGGACCTTTTGTCTCATTCAAGAGCTTTGGTCATTGTAGTGAATAAATAAAATCAGCCTGGAGGAGTTCTGCTCACATTTCAAGCCAGCCCACTTTAGAATATCATCCCCGCTTTGTTCCATGTAAACAAAAAGAATACACTGTCCAGTACTATGACAGCGACAGGCTGCAGCCGTTACCACTCAGGTGTTTCCTTACAGTAAAGACCAAGGAAACTATAAAGAAAATGAGTACTAAATGGAGTTTTTTCTTTTTAAGACATTATTTATTCATTTGAGAGAGAGAGACAGCACGAGCAACGGAGATGAGCAGAGGGAGAAACAGGCTCCCTGCTGAGCAGGGAGCGTGACCCTGAGATCATGACCTGAACCGAAGTCAGACACTTAACTCACTGAACCCCCCCCCCCACCGCCGGCACTCCTAAGTGGAGTTTCTAAAAAACTTAACTATTCTCTAATTAAGTTTAAATAAAAGAAGATTACCTTCTTATAAATTATGGTATCAAATGAGTGATGAAAACAGTTCAGGTATCGAACACTTACACATTCTGTTAAATTGAAGCATTTCCATCGCCATGTAGAAGCGGGTTACACGGCCCCTCTGTGTTTGCCCTACCTCTTGCTGTGGACCATCCTTCCTAAAAAAATAATATTTTAATACAAAGCATAGCAATGTGGTGAAAAGACTCTCTGTAGTGAGTGTGACTTTGGAATGGGTGGGCGGACGGGTGGTCGGTTGCATGAGGCGGGCTGGCGGGCTGGAGTCCAGAGAAGGCAGGTGGTGTACTGACGGAAGGAAGTTGTTAGTATAATTTCGTGGTCCTGGGCCTTAGGTACATTTGCTAGAAAACTTGGCGACACTTTGTTGCTATAAATAGTTGCCAGTGTTGGAAGCTTCCAAACCTTTGTTTCTTTCAAAGTGCTTGGCCTTTACCGCTAGTCATGTCTCCGGCAGGGTGAGTGATTCACTTCGTGGGCCTGCTAGCAGACTCGGCAGTTCAGCCGGAAAGCTCTCTGGGCACGCAGCGAGTCACACGCTGTGCAGGAGAAGCTTCGGTGAATTTTTCGGGTTGCTGCTTGGTAGTAACAAGACAATGTTTCCCTGGTATTAATAAGCAAATAGCAAAACAAGATAGTATGACGCGTGCCTCTTGGACTAGAACATCCAGGCTATATGGTGAATAAATTAGAAGACTAGAAAAATGAAATCATGTATCTGGAACAGCCTGGTTTTAGAAGCAGACACCCAGCAATTGGTTGCCGTATGATTCTACACACTGTACCACGTCAAAGGGTACGGCACTTTAGGAAAACTGTTTATAAGCATTTGTAGTCTGTTCATTGTTTAATAAACATTTCTGAGAGTGACAGTAGGTCAGGGGATATTGAGATCAAAGGGACAAAAGGAAGCCTTCCTCCACATTCGCAGCTAGGAGGGAGGAAGATGCAATAATAACTGTAAAGTAGTGTGAGCCAGGCTGACGGGGTATCAGAGCGCGCCCTGGCTTGATTCGCCTCTCCTGGGGCCATCACAGAAGGCTTCGCACAGGAGAGTTCTTAACCTTAACATTCTTCTAGACGCCTTCTGAGAGTAATGTTCTCAGCTGCATAAAATAAATTATAGGACTCCAAGGGAAATCAATTATATTGAAATAACGGCTGCCAAATATTTTTTAAATAAACCTGTTACATGGTAGTGTATATAGTTCGTCCCTAACATTGAGTAATAGGTCTGGCCGTAGAGCTAAGCAGTTTCAAAACCACGCTGAATGTAAATGGTTTCTGAGATTTCTGCAACTACTATAATGGGAAATGAAAATATATGTGATTTCTACTGTCAGTAGTTTATTGCCTACATTCATAACGGAAGGAAATGCTGAATTTTAGTAAAAGGCAAATGAAATAGAGGTGTCATGTTTTTCTCATCCGAGTTTACAGGCCCTGTATTTAAGTCCTCACACAGGAGTGAGCCTGATCTAATTCTTCAAAGGTAGGAGTTTCCCAGACCAGTGAAAGTGGAGATGGCCCCCAGGGCATGTGTCAAACACAGAGCTCTTCAGGGAATTCTAAAGTTGGATAATGTTGGAGAAAGGGACACCAGTCATGAGATGAGGTGGAAGGAAGGGCTGGGCTTTATACAAGTCAAAATGTGCAGTAACTGAAAAGCATTCAACAGCATCGGGCAAGGAACTAACATGACCAAACTTGAGCTTTAGAAAGAGTTTTCTGCTTGAATATTAGGGGACTTACTGAGAAGAAAGGACAGAGACCTCCAGAAAGAAGTAACAGGAGTCTGAAGCTATTGCCTGATGGCAAGCTTGAGGGCAAAGGTGTCTTTGGAGATATGATTGGAAGTGGACTGGTTGGAGGGAAAGAAACTGTGTTTGGATAGTTCAATTCAATGGGTATTCAGTGAGGTTTAAGTGACCCCAGGTGATATGCCTAGGAAGATAGATGGACCATAGTTGCAGGCATGCTTTTTATTTTAAAATAATAATAGTTTATTTTAATTCTTACCATGTGCGGGTATCATTCCACATTCTTTTTGAATATAATCTCATATTACCCTTAAGTTTCCCTAAGTGGAAGTTGCTATCATTATTTAATTTTATGGGTCAGAAGATAAGGCTCAGAGGCTCAGAGAGCTTGCTGAGAGTGAGGGAACCAGTAAATTGCAGAGCCACCTTGTTCTCTCCACCACCCTCTTTAGTCAAACTAATGGCCTTTCTTTGGATATGGGTTCATACTCCCCAAATCTCTGAGAATTCTAAAGACACTCTTGAGTATCTGCTACGCAAGAAGCAAAGGGGGGAAGGGTTTTAAGTTCTGCACAATAAGTGCCAGGTACTTAAATACTAAGTTTTTATTTAACAAAATACTTCCCTAAAAACAAGTATCAAGTGATGAAAATTGTTAAAACCAGAAGCAACCTAATTAAATTTTGTCCTCACTAAGGGTGCCGTTTAAGTGAACTAATATTAAAACTCTTTAAAATCATTGTCAATCATTTCACCCTTTCAGCAGCTCTGATCCTAGCAGAATAAGAGATACCTTGATCAAAACCACACCCTCATGGCCCGAACAAAGCCCTTACTGACTTGTAGGAGACTCATTCATGGAGAGAAAATGATGGCCAGCTTAGAAGTGTTAAGGAGTAGCTTTATAAATCCCTGCCTTGGGACCGCATCAAAATTAGAGATGACTCCCTTCATTCTCCTAAACTTGCTTTTGATTCTTTTTAAAAAGAAAGAGATTAGACCATGGAAGTGAGGACTGTGAAGTTTAAGCTTCATTCACGGATCGTATGCCTCTGCCCTCCTACACATGCAAATAATTAACATCATTTTAGATTGTACGAATAAAAGATTATAAATTTAAAAAAGAGTTTAGAAATTTTGGGACACTGACCAAGAAACCAGTCATAGAGACCGTGTACCATAAGCACTGTTCTCTTTCCAAAAGAATGCCGAACAACATTTAGATATCCCCCACACTGGTTCAGCTTCTTCCAGTGAGCTGAGATTTCTTTATTTTCCTGGAAGTATATCTAATTCTGGACCCCCACAGAGGAGCATAGGAGACGCAGAGGCAGTTGCTTATAATTCAACTCAATTCTTTGTGTGAACAACTAGGCAGTTGCTTCAGGTGGGCAAGATAGACCCTTTTTCTTACCTCCTACTGGAAAATGATTGGCAGTGGTGTTGGTCAGCCATAAGTTTCTTTTCTTCTTTGAGGTTCATTAAATGGACAAGTGCCCTTTTTTCTCTAAAGCAGCACTGAAATAGAGCAGGCTGATAATTTCTTGCCACGGATTAGTCACAGGAATTGTATAGCATGTTAAGTTCTGTTTGTTGCACTATAGAAAGTACATGTGAATTTTGATCTTACTCAGGAGCAATCGATTATAGTCACAGTTTGTACTGCCGCGATAACAGGGCTTTAGGTCCATAAAGAGAAATTTGACCACAATATCCCAGAACAGTTCCAGAAACTAATTCATTATTATTTCTTCCCAGTGGAGTGTTATTTCTCATGAAAAATACTAACCCTTGTGAATGAATATCTGATGAAAGCACTATGACTTACCAAGCTACTTATTTTATGCAAAATTTGTAACAAGTAGTATTAGAATCATTAATAACCTCCTTATGTATCTTAACACACCCAAAACCACACACCTGAGTTGTGGTCCTTTATAAACCACACTGTCCCTTGTAATTGAAAACAGATTCCATAACATCTTTGAATACTCTGTTGTTCTGAGATGACAGAAGACAAAAGATATATTGAGACATTGTTCCTATCCTCATGGAAATTTTGGGTTTGTAGAAGAGAAAGATGCTTTTACACAATTGCCTATAATCTATATTTTAACACATGCTGATTCTCAGCATAGTGAAGTAAATAATTCTATCATTTTTGGAAGGTAAGCTCTGAAAATTTACTGAGTACTTAATTTGCAGGGTTAAACTCAAAGCTCATCATGGCTTGAGTATTCTGTATTATTAGGTAGCTGATGAGACAAATCCGTTTTTCTTTCTACTGCTTTTTACTTGATACATCTAGTGTAGCTGGTATTTTTCTCCCCATGCATCCGTATTGCATAGGTACCCATTTTTGTAGAAACCTGTTTCTCTTTGGCATTCACATTGGTGATTATGTCAGTTCTGTGGTAATTTCATCTTAGAACAAATTTTTTTGAAATGATGATGTACGTTAGGACCAGCTTGTTGTTAGATTAATAAAGTCTCCAACCTCCACAGAGGCTTAAAAAATACACTGCTCATTTTTATACTTTATCAGTGTCATGAACTCATTGTCAGTAGCCTAGTTCAAAGTCAGAATTTAACTTTTTTAAGCTTATTATCTTTTCTTTGTTTGCTTTTAACTTCTCTATCCTAAATCCATGCTGATTAGTCTTGGCAAATCAGGAATAAAAGTTGTTTCATAGAACTTATTAGCATTTTCTAATTTTATCAATTCTGAAAGCAAAGGAAATCTTTATGCTAATTGATTGGTATTTATATGAACATTTAACTGTGGGGCCTGAATATTTAACTCTTCCTGACTTCTCGTTTTTATCTTTCTATGATTAATATGTGACTGTCATACATATCTTCACAAAAGTTTAGTGTAAGATAATAAACATTTGAAATTGAAGATACTAATTCAAACAACAAATATTGGTTAACGTAATCAAATTTGGCAAGAATGTGTATTATCCTCATTCATATGCTATACAATTATGTGTTGTGCTGTGGGTCAGCAAATACTTAAAATTCAATGAATGTATAAATTCCTGGCAATTAGCATGTACTAATGTTGACACAGATGTAATTCTTTGTGAATGTTCTTTTCATTTCTCATATTGGATGTGGATGTTGATTTACTATGTAGGATAAGAATAAACCAGAAAACTAAACATGCTAAATTAATATTCCTGCTTTTTGTACTTGGAATTCCAGTGTGTATACCAAAGTGGTCTTTTATTCTTATGTGAACTGACATTGTCATGTCAGTCAACTGCGGAAGAATTATAAGAGGAGTTAGTATTGTACTTGTTTTATATCTATTCTGTTAATATCTCTAGGCTACCTTATTTTACTTAATACCCAGATTGTTGAGAAATATATCCATGCAGCAGAGAAGCTCAGTATTTTAAAGAATCATTCATCTAATTATGTTTTATAATACTAACTTTTTTTGGTTCTAGTCACTACCCATTGCCAAATCCACTGACTTTTAGGATAGTATGGAAGGTTTCCCAAAGCTGGGCAGACAGCATTCCAGATAGAGGGAGTAGCATGGGTGCAGAAACAAGAGAAAACTTAGTATTTTCCAGACACTACAAGTACAGGATATTTTCAGTTTCAGATGCTCACTTTCACAGAGTCCAGTTTTTCTTTCATTAAATTATGTGCCTTATATACCTAATTTTTTGGAGGTGACCCAAGAGCAGTAATTTTGAGCTTTGTCATGGCAGACAGGGCACTGGCATGAAAAATGTATAGGCCATTGAAGGGGCCTGAGAGTTAACAATGCTTATGCTGTGCTTAGCGGGGCTGCACTGGTTCTCCCAACTCTGATGGTCTAAAACTGTCTCCTATCCCTTCCCTTTCTCCCTTTTCCAAGCAGAGGGGGCTTCCTTGCAAATCAGGGTCAGCATCATCAGTGACCATGCTTTGCCATGGCCTGACCCAATCACCTTCCCATCCGCTGCTTCCATTAGACAGATGAACATGTGGCCAGCTTTACCAGGAGTCACCTGAGTTTGTGGAGGAGAGCAGCTAAGGCCCTGCCCCTGCTGTGTGGCCTTTGCTGTGGTGTCTGGGGAGGATCGTGACTCTCCCCACCCCACCCCCCAGCCCTCCAGTACCCTTCCCATAGTCCTGTTTCAGGTGTCTGTCATGGGAGTTCAGAAATTTAAAGAGCTGGAGTTTTTCAGTCGTCTTTCCGATTCCTTTCCTCTGGAAAGAAGACACTGTCAGTGCCCCTGGATCCCAGGGAAGGCTCCAATGGTGGTTCCTCTGTTAGTAGATGTCTCGCACACTTTCAAGCATTGAATTTCAGGCAAATTTTCAGAAGATAGATGATGCCTATAATTCTATTCAGGAAACATGAAGTGGACTCTAAACAAAAGTAGGAGATGGTGAGAAATATACCTGACAAGCCTTTTGGGAACTTAAATTATAAGAAGTCATATGTACTGGAAAAAGGGTTTTGAACTCCCACATAAAAAAAGAAAATGTGGCGGGCGTTTGGGAGACACAGTCAATTAAGCATCTGACTCTTGGTTTCGACTCAGGTCATGATCTCAGGGTCATGGGATTGAGCCTCATGTTGGGCTCCAAGCTCAGCATGAGTCTGCTTGAGACTCTCTCTACCTCTCTCCCTCTGCCCCGCCCCCTGCTCTCTCTCTAAAATAAATAAATAAATAAAAAATCTTTTTTTAGAAAAGAAAAATACGTGAAGCTACAATAATGCTATTATCAGATTTGTATTTTACAAAGATCTTCTCGGCAGCAAAGTAGAAATGGCAAAAGAACAAACCTTTAAGATTCTAAATTAAGACCTAAAGTGAAGGGATGAGATGTTGTCAGGTCTTGGTGACTGGAATGACTTGTAATGTTATTTGTTAATGTAGTTTAATGCCCAGTTTTTATGACTTGCCTTCCCAACTAGACATTTGTAACTTGAAAGGAGAAATGATGTTTCTTCTCTTTTTTCTCCCACACTTTACTTCCTTTCTTAAAAATAACCTTGCAGCGGGGCACCTGGGTGGCTCAGTTGGTTAAGTGTCTACCTCAGGCTCAGGTCCTAGTTCCAGGGTCTTGGGATCGAGCCCCATGTCGAGAAGCGGGGAGCCTTCTTCTCCTGCTCCTCCCCAGCTCATGCTCTCTGTTGCTGTCTCTGTCTCTTTCAAATAAATAAATAAATAAATAAATTCTTTAAAAAAACAAAACCTCGCAACTAACATCATAAGGTACTTGTTTACTGATCTGACCAAGTAGTGAGACCTGATGTGTGCATGACTGTAGTGTTAACTTGCATGTTTTCCTCTGTAACTACACTGATTACATAAACTGATTTGTAAATACAGTAAGAGATTTTTCTGTCAATCTTATACCTACCTCAGCAAATTGAAGGTTCTCAGACAAGTTCTTTGTAGTACCCTGAAAACTGCTCTTCAAGCCTGGATATGCTACTGATAGTCCTTCATTTCCATTTGATTAGATGCTTGCATTTGGCTTTCAGCACTGGTCTGTTTTGTTCTGATAAAGTCAGTTTGAGCTGAGTTATCAAGGAAGATGTGGAAAGACACAGGTATCTAAAGATTTTAAACTGCAAGAGTAAAGTAAAATCATGTATACTAGTAATAAAAAGAGAAGGAAAAAATACTTCTCGGAGAGAATATTTTTCTTAAAAAATCAACAGAGACTTGAAATCTATCCAGGAAAACAAAAAAAGGGGGAATGGCTATGTAATTCTGAAAGTAACTTAGAATCTACAAGGTCTTTGAAGATTAAAGACTTAAAATATAGACAGAAAGCAGCAAATTGAACATATACTAGAAAAATTTACCCATAAATGAAACTCAGATAAACATGAATCTCTGAGACTCCAAGAGAGACAAACTTAGTAATTATCCTGTCAGAGAGAAATTGGAGCAACAGAAATTGTAGCACTAAAAAAAGAAGCTTAACTGCTCCTTTACCCTGTAAGGAAGAGTCACAAAGGAACAATTTACCACCTCAATCAGAGAAGTGCTGAGGTAAGACAGATAGTCATGAGCACCTCAAAAAACAGTATCACAAAGAAAAATAACCTTGACAAGCTGGAGCGTTCACCATCATCGTCATTACCAAGCTCAAGCCTCACACGTAAGAGGAGTGCCCAGCCGTGGAGGGGGTTCAGCCATTCGTAGGTAGGTGAGATTAATGGAGTGAGGCATCAACTCTGAGACTTTTTAGGTCACCTTTCGTAGTGGTCAAGCAGCTGGAAAGAACCAGCTTGCTTACTAAATGCCCTACTCACCATTAGACATTAATTGAGATGGTGGGGAAAAATCAGCGTTACCAGTTTACAGTCATATGCACACACACACTTTCCCATATTTTGTTTTCATTTGGCCTGTGTTGCTGAATACCAGCCATTTACCAGTTATTATGCCAACTCTTAAGGAAACAAAGCCCTTTGTTGGGAGTTGACAATATCTTACCTTGGTTTCTATTTACACTTTGAACCCATATTTGGGTATCATGTTTTTAGAGAGATGTTGGTACTTGAGCAGAAGCTGATATTTCAGAGTATATTTAGAAGTGAGTAAAAATTTACATTTAAGCACTGAAAAAATACTCTTGTAACATTAGGAATTGTTTTTGGCTATATATAACAGAAGAACCCAAAATAATAGGCTTAAACAAGAAAGGAGTGTAAAATAAATTGTGTAAAATAAATTCAAAGGTAGGGAGTTTGGAGAAAATATACTAGACCTAGTATCATCAGGGATCCAGGCTCCTGTCTTTTCACTTTACCCACACAAGTATTCCTCACAGGTTCTAAAGAATGGTCCAAGATGGCTGCAGGAGCTCCACCATCGTGTCTGAAACAGGCCAAAAGGAGAAAATGTAGAAGGAATAATACTTCCCAGCTGAATCAGCTCCCTTTGAAGTCTTCCTGAAAATCCCACACAGTATCTCTCACAGGCCAGAATTAGTCCCATTTCTATTAGTAATGGAGACTGGGAAATGTATTCTTTTATTCAGCAGTTGGAAGAGGAAGGGGGACCACAGTGTTCCGGTTAAGAATCAGATTCTTTTACAAAGGAGGAAACAAAGAATGGATATAAGGATAGACTACTAGCAGTTTTTGATATAGCAATAGAGAGAGACATCATATTTATGAGTGGTTCTGTTTGACAGCAGATAGGATGGATTAATTTACCAAATAGGACTCTCTCCATTTTCGTGGTTTAGTTCTCTTTATACTGATTAGAAATCTTAAGGTCAATTTTTCAGCTGTCAAGAAATATGGCCCTCTTCAATAATTTACCTCCAGCTTTGCAAGAGAGAAAGAATCGTTAAAATCTCTCATTTGTTTTATTTCTTTGGCCTCATAAGCCAGTGAAATAGCTGCCCTTGGTCATGTTTGTTCAAAATGAGTGATTAGAGTAAGTATTTTGCTCATTTATCCAAAAGCAATAGTCATGGCAGCCACTATTTATATGTGGTCATCATCATGCTGACCACTGTGCTAAGAGCTTTACATGGAATCTCTTTTCTATCCTTTAGCAAAACAGAGGCAGATGCTATTATTTTCCCCATTTTACCAATGACACTGAGGCTTGAAGAAATTAAGTGAATGTTAGAAGATCATATGGCTTAGCAGACACTAGAACTGGGCTTTAAGAACACAGCTCTTAACCATTACACTCTTCATTCTGAAATTTACCAATTAAGCAGTGGAATGCTCCTGCCTGGAGGATGTCACATACCTTTGGAAAGTGAATAGTAATTCCTTATGATCAAAGGCCAGTAGTAGGTCTAAAAATTGCTGTGTTTTTACTCATACACTGAAATTGAGATACTTCTGAGAAATCTTTTTTTGTGAGCTGTAGTCTAGTTGGGACTTAGGGAAGTTGATTTTTTGTTTTTTTGTTTTTTTTTAATTTTGCTCATTTATTTCATTTACCTATATTCAGCTCAGAAAATTCTTTTTCTGCTATTTTAAGGATCATCATAGAACATCTTTGGTATACAAGCAAGTGCTTAAGATAAAGTAAAATCATTCTAAAATATTTTAAAGAATTCACCCCCTTGGGTTCCCTTAGAGCAGCAGAATGATCTGAACTGCAAAGTTTTAAATGTGAGTATCTGATCCAAGATAAATTACAGTTTTTATTTTGTTTGAGTGTCTTGTTGTTTTTAAGCTTCTGTTATACAAATAGGTAAATATGGAAAAAGTAACTTAGAAGCAAATATAGATGAGATGCACTTACAAAGATCCTTTAGGTAAATTAGACCATCTGTACGCTCAGATGAGAAAATGAAGACCACGAATGCTGTTCTCTTCCTTGCTTCTTCATCTAGTTACGGAGATGAATTACACAAGAGAACCCGAATATGTTTCTTTTTTTTTTTTTTAAAGATTTTATTTATTTATTCGACAGAGATAGAGACAGCCAGCGAGAGAGGGAACACAAGCAGGGGGAGTGGGAGAGGAAGAAGCAGGTTCATAGTAGAAGAGCCTGATGTGGGGCTCGATCCCAGAACTCCGGGATCACGCCCTGAGCCGAAGGCAGACGCTTAACCGCTGTGCCACCCAGGCGCCCCCCAAATATGTTTCTTAAAGTGAAGAATCATTGTGTGCTGATATTATTATTTTTACCCCTTACCCCCAGCATCACTTTCCTGATAACTATGGGTTTCATCAACCTTCAATTCTTTATAATTTTGTGAAATTCTGTCAGCATGACAGGCTCCACCCTAAATGGAGTTGCAGACATCAGAAGACATGATGATATCCAGGGAGATGGCTTCCGTGCTATCTCAGTTCATCTCTGTCACACAGCACAGCTTTCAAATCAAACATCATTCTGGGGCTCCAGGAGCTGATTGTTTCTCTCACTATGCAAGCAAAACTCACCTTGTCCTTGACATTCAAATATATCATTTCCTATAAAATAAGAAAAGTGCTCCCAAGTAACCATGGAAGAACTGATAAGCAAGTCCATATAAGCCAAAATACATTTATCCTTTTGATTTTGTTGTCTCTGTATGAAGCACTTAACGGTATGATAAGCATAGTGCCAGGTGGTGTAGTAGTTGATGAAAAATATAAAACAGACTTGGTTACCACGTTTCTTTCTTGGTGCATAAAGAAAGATACTCGGGCAGTACTTAAACACAGAACCATCAATTATCAAAGCAAACAAATGAACAAAAATGTGTCCCCAAAAGAGATGCAGTTTTAAGATGTGTTTCCACAGATAGGTTTAAAAAAAAAAAGTGCTCACTATAAAACAACTTTTTTTTGTGTGTTCATAAAAAGAAAATATATTAAAGTCAGTGTGATCATGCATTCACAAAGAATGCAGATACTATATACTGTAATTTCATTTTGTGATACTTAATAAAAGTTACTTAGTTCAGAATAAAAATTGATTCCCTTTTCTAAACATATAATCTAGAAATCATTTGTAACTATCAGGTATGTTTAATTTTTCTTTTTGGATTTTAGAAGTCATGAATTCATGTAAGTGCATATGAAAAACCAGCATTGTTGGAAGACCATCCAAGATGGTAGCATAGCAAGACCTTGAACTCACCTCCCCCCATGGACACACCAAATCTACACCTTTATGTAGAGCGATTCCTTCTGAAGAACTCAGGGCTGATTGAACAGCTTCTGCACAACAAATGATAAAGGGACCATATAAAGAAATGTAGGAGTCGTGGAGACACAGTAATGACAGGAACTCTACGCCAACACTACAAACTGTAACAGGGAGGAATGTCACTGAGTGGCCCATGTGCAGACTTACGGGCCTGGGAGCACAGAAAAAAAAAATGTGGTTTAAAAGGCAACGAAACTGTAAGTGAAGAAAAACCATGTACTAACCATAGAGCATTCATCAAATGGGTAGGGAAGTGCTGGAACTCTCTCCTGGTTTGGAGGTGCTGGTGAGAGCTGTTTATTATATTTCCCTTCTATCTGAAGAGCTTGCAGAAGGGTCCAGGCCCTCTAGCTGACCTGCTAGGTCTTCCTCATCACACCCTAGCCCACACCAGCTCATCATCCCACCAAGGCAGTCCCTGTGTGGTATACTTGGGCATGCCCCCTGGCCTGCGCTTGATCCACTCATCCCACCAAGGTGGCCCTGGGTGGCACACTTTAGGACCCACGCTTGGTTTGTACCTATGCCAGTCCCAGCTGTCCCACCAAGACAGCTCTGGCAAAGTGCATCCCAGGATCCCTACCCCCCCTCCAATTCCCCTTGTCCCATCACGGCAGTCCCAGCATGGCATACCTCAGGATCCCCAGCTCTTGCTCATTTGAGCTCCAGCCGGCCTGCCAGACTACACACAGTCTATACAGAGGACACTACTACACCAGGCATTTTTCAGGACTGGGAGAGGTAGGTGTTGTGCCTCATAGAAACACGGAAAGTCACAAAAAATGAGGAGACAGAGGAATGTGTTCCAAACAAAAGAGCAAGGTAAAACCCCAGGAGAGGGGAAAAATCCTAATGAGATGGAAATAAGTAATTTACCTGACAAAGAATTCAAGGTAATGGTCACGAAGATGCTCACCAAACTTTGGAAAAGGACAGTGAGAACTTCAATAAAGGATTAGAAAATATAAGAACCAACCAAAGCTAAAGAATATAATAACTGAAATGAAAAACTCTGCTAGAGGGACTCAACAGCAGATTAGATGATATAGAAGAACGGATCAGGGATCTGGAAGACAGAATAATGGTAATCACCTATTCAAATAGCACAAAGAAAAACTTTTAAAAAGTAAGATAGGTTAAAGGACTTTTGGGACAGCATCAGGCCTACTAACATTCATGTTATAGGGGTCCCAGAAGGAGAAGAGAAGGGGCAGAAAATTTATGTGAAGAAATAATGGCTGAAAACTTCCCTAACCTGGGAAGGAAACAGGCATCAAGGTTCAGGAAGCCCAGGGAGTCCCAAACAAGGTGAACCCAAAGAAATCCATACCAAAACTTATTATAATTAAAATGGCGAAAGAGAATCTTAATGGCTGCAGAAGAAGAACAAATAGTCACATACAGGGAAAATGCCATAAGCTATCAGCTGAGTTTTCAGCAAGAACTTGGTAGGCCAGAGGAAGTAGTAGGATATATTTGAAGTACTGAAAGAAAAAAACTCATAACCAAGAATATTCTACCAGTAAGGTTATCATTCAGAATTGAAGGTAGAGTTTTTTAGACAAGCAAAACCTAAAGGAGTTTATCACCACTAAATCAGCCTTATAAGAAATGTTAAAGGGTTTTCTTTAGGTGGAAGAGAAAAGGCCATAACTAAAAATAAGAAAATATATGAAAGAAAGAAATCTCACTGGTAAAGGCTAATCTATATACTAAAAGCAGAGGATTAGCCACTTAAAAATCTAGAATTAAGGTTAAAAGACAAAAATAGTAAAAATCAGCTATAACTGCAATAAATAATTGATACACAAAAAGATCTATAATATGATATAAAAAGCATAAAATGTGAGGGAGAGTAGAAGTGTAGTACTTTAATTAATTAATTAATTTATTTTAAGTAGGCTCCATGCCCAGTGTGGGGCTTGAACTCACAACCCTGAGATCGAGAGTTAGATGCTCTACCTGCTGAGCCAGCCAGGTGCCCTGTACTGTAGTGCTTTTAGAATGCATTTGAAGTTGCACAACTATAAGCTTAAAACAGACTGGCATATGTACATATATATGTTGGTGTATATGAATCGCATGGTAACAACAAAGCAAAACCTACAATAGATACACAAAAAAATGAAAAGAAAGGAGTCCAAAGATAACAATAAAGGAAAAATCAAACCACAGGGGCAGAGAGTGCGAGAAGAAGAAAGGAACAAAGAAGAACTACAAAAACAACCAGAAAACAGCAAAATGGCAATAAGTACATACCTATCAACTTTTACTTTAAATTGGATTAAATGCTCCAATCCAAAGACATAGGGTGGCTGAATGGATTTAAAAAACAAACAAAACCCAGATAACCCCCAAAACAATATCCATTTATATGTTGTCTATAAGTGACTCACTTCAGATCCAGAGACACAGACTGAAGGTGAAGGGCTGAAAAAAAGTATCCCATGCATATGGAAATGAAAGCTGAAGTAACAATACTCATATTAGACAAAAAATTTTTTTTTAAGTTTTATTTATTCATCTGACAGGGAGAGTGGAAGAAGGAGAAGCAGGCTCCCCGCCAAGCAGGGAGCCAGACACAGGGCTTGATCCCAGGACCCTGGGACCATGACCCAAGCCAAAGGCAGGTGCTCAACCCACTGAGCCACCAAGGCGTCCCAACAAAATAGACTTTAACACAAGGACTGTAACAAAAACAAAGAAGGGCAGTACATAGTGATGAAGGGATTAATCTGAGAAGATACAACATTTGTCAATATTTATGCACCCAACATAGGAGCACCTAAATGTGCAACACAAAAAAATAGCAGACATAAAGGGAGAAATTGATAATAATACAACAATGGTAGGGGACTTTAATACCCCACTTACATCAACGGATAGATTATCCGGACAGAAAATCAATAAGGAAACACTGGCTTTAAACACCACTTTAAACCAGAATGACTTACTAGATACAGAACATTTCATCTAAAATCTGCAGAATACACATTCTTTTGTTTTTTAAATTAAGTTTATTTTTTAATTCCAGTTTGTTAATATACAATGTTATATTAGTTTTCTGGTGTACAATGTAGTGATTCAACAGTTCTTTACATTATTCGGTGCTCATCATGATAAGTGTACTCTTAATCCCCATCATCCTTTTCACCCTTCTCCCCGGCCCCCCACTTCCCCTCTGGTAGCCATGAGTTCTCTGTAGTTAGGAGTCTGTTCCTTGATTTCTTTCTTTCTCTGTCTTTTTTTCCTTTGCTCATTTGCTTTGTTTCTTAAATTCCACATATGAGGGAATCATATGGTATTTGTCTTTCTCTGACTTATTTCACTTAATATAATATACTCTAGCTCCGTCCATATTGTTATAGATGGCAAGATTAATTCTTTTTGATGGCTGAGTAATATTCCATTACATATCTATACCACATCTTCTTTATCCATTCATCAGTTGACGGACATTTAGGCTCTCTCCATAGTTTGACTGTTGTTGATCATGCTGCTATAAACATCGGGGTGCATGTGTCCCTTCAGTATTTTTGTATCCGGTGCAATTGCTGGATTGTAGGATAGCTCTATTTTTAACTTTGTGAGGGACCTCCATACTGTTTTCCACTGTGGCTGGACAAGTTTGCATTCCCACCAGCAGTGTAAGAGGGTTCCCCTTTCTCTTCATCCTCACCAACACCTGTTGTTTCCTGTGTTGTTAATTTTAACCATTCTGACAGGTGTGAGGTGGTATCTCATCATGGTTTTGATTTGCATTTCCATGCTGATGAGTGACATTGAGCATCATTTCCTGGGTCTGTTAGCCATCTGGATGTCTTTGGAAAAGTGTCTATTCCTGTGTTTTGCCCATTTCTTAACTGGGTTTTTTGTTTTTTGGGTGTTGAGTTTGATAAATTCTTTATTGATTTTGGAAACTAACCCTTTATCAGATATATCATTAGCAAATACCTTCTCCCATTCCAATGGCTGCCTTTTAGTTTTGTTGATCGTTTCCTTTGCTCCGCAGAAGATTTTTTATCTTAATGAAGCCCCAATAGTTCATTTTTACTTTTGTTTCCCTTGCCTCTGGAAACGTAGGTAGTAAGAAGTTGCTAGGGCTGATGTTGAAAAGTTTGCTCTCTGTGTTCTCTTCTGTATTTGATGGTTTCCTGTCTCACGTTTAGGACTTTCATCCATTTTGGATTTATTTTTGTGTATGGTATAAGAAAGTAGTTCGGTTTCATTCTTTTGCGTGTTGCTGTCCAGTTTTCCCAACAGCATTTGTTGGAGACACTGTCTTTTTTTCCATTGGATATTCTTTCCTGCTTTGTCGAAGATTAGTTGACCATATAGTTGTGGATCTTGATACACTAATCTTAAAGCATCTTAGCCCCCTGTTTTCTAATAGTCTATGCACTTCCGCTTAACTTTGTCACATCCTGGAAATTGTCATAATCTAGAACAGGGGTCAGGAAACTACAGCCCCTGAGACAAATCAGACCACCATCTGTTTTTGCAAATAAAGTTTTACTGGAACACAAACATGCCCATTTGTTTACTTACTGTTTATGATGGCTCTCCAGCTTCAACGGCAGAGCCAAGAGGTTTTAACAGGAACCGTATGGCCTGCAAAGCCACAAATATTTACTATCTAATCCTTTACAGGAAGTTTGCTGATCCTTAATCAACAACACATACTCTGATCCCATGTGCATATTTCTCACTCTTTCCCTTCAAGGTCTCACTTCCTTATCCTAGGACAACTGCTTTTCTACCTCAGAGACCTTTCACATCCTTTTTTCCTGATCTTTCAGTCACTCCATGGCTTTTCATCCTTTTCTGTCAGACTTTCATGGTCAAATCTCCTTAACCATTCTCACCAGGCCCTCCAAATCTTTGTATTTTGGTACTTCTATATGTCACCTATAAACTTTTATGCTTGACACTTTCCAACTATCCTTCTTCTTTTCTTTCTGCATCTAGGTTGCTCTGTACTGGTGGAGAGTTAACACAACCAGGCACACTGATAAATTATGTACACATTCACAGTATTCAGCCACAGCTGGATCCTCACTGCTAGTCTGGGAACTTTTACCTGTCCCTGGTCAGTGCCTTTCCTCAGCCCACAACTGATGTCCCAAACACCCACAACTCTCCTCTAACCCAATCCTATTCCCCTCACATCTCTTAGAAGATAGCATTGTCTTGCTTGCGGCGAAAACTGAAGAGACTAGGTAGGAATGTTCTCAGCTTTAAACTCAGACATGAACAAAGATCTCAGTAGCCAGATCTGTCTTCACCTCTTTTCTTCCAGGCTCTGCAGAAGGTCATCCCTCCACCAGGGCTTTTAATCTTGACCCTCTGGTCTTCACCTGCACCAACACCTTGTCCCATTGGTTATTTTCTTTTCTTTCTGCTTTGCAACCTCTCCTAGAATATGCCACAGAGAATGTGTAGGCTCAAGCCTTTCCCTTCTTGAAGAAACTTGAGAAGCTGTCCTCTCTACCACTCCGTACCGGTTCACGTGGGTCACTCAGTAAAAAGAGGCCAAGTATGAAGCACTATTCCATTTCCTTGCCACCACAGAGAGTCATTTGGACTTAGAGTCACTCAGGCTTCCAAAAGCAAGATAAAATTTCCTAGCACATTCTTGACCTGAAATTCTTTTCATCATATAGACTATTTTGTGGCAAATTCTCCCAAATGTAACAATATTTCTAACTTCAACTTGACATTTAGAAGGTAACACAAAACTTTAAATATCCTGGGGAATCTGCTAATTGACCTTTTACAGAGAGCATGTATCATAACTGTGGCTCTAACAAATGGCATGAAAAATGAATAACATCTAGAAATGGCTATTTGTTATTCATGATTTACTCTTTAAGGCTTTCTTGAACATGACCTGATGAATTTATGTCACGTTTTATACATATAAAGGCTGAGAACTTAAATATAGTGGCACTAGGTCAATGCTCCTAAGAATATTCTAAGCATAGATCAAAACATTTTTTTGTGAAAACAAACTGGCAAATTAGGCCCCATTTATCCTCTTTCACACCGTGACCTGGGGTGAGTTCTAAATTCTAGACTTCAGGTTTTCCATTTCAAGAGCACATGATCTCTAAGAAACTACCCAGTTGCAAGACTCTACATTCTTCAAAGAAAAAAAAATACATATATGCTAACTTTTAATTCTCACAAACTTTAACGATGTAAAACATACTACAGTGCTGTGACATCTCACAAATATTTACTCTTGCATGCTCATTTCAAGGGCAGAAATTATAAGTGTGCTGTACTTTAAGAAACTAAATCTATAAAAGAAATGAATTAAGTTATTTACAAAAGGACTGTGTTTTATAAAAGGAATTGCTGAATGAATTAAAATGAGTATACCTCCCTATTGATACGAAATATTTTAAATTTCAGTCAAATCAGTATGTAGTACCGTTGGTAGAGACGGCCCTCCTCTTTGCTTTGTACGTACCTCCATGAGCGATTCCAACGTCCTTTACTGACTGGTTTGCAGAATCAACTGTGAGGTCTGTATCCCAAGGGAAAAGACCATGTTTATCAACTATTATCTGCAACCCCATTGTAGACTGGTTCCTTAAAATATGTTTATCGAATGAATCAAAGCATGACAGCTCTATAAATCAGAGCATTACTGCAGTTCATTAGCCTGTTCTGCCCATTTATGGAGAATAATTTTGGGGGGGAGGGTTGAAGTAAAATCAGAGTCATTTTTAGAATGAAATAGAAAGAAGGTCAATCTAATTGCCAGAAGGTTCCTTAACCTGAGCTTGGTTTTTAAACTGCTAGAGACTAAAGCAGACAATTGGCAAACATTCAGTCCACAACCCAAACGAAACTGGTTAGTAATTGTGATAACTCACTTCCGGAAACACCAGATAGAAGGGCTAATTTCCTTGAAGCCTGAAGAAGAAAGCCACATTAAGAGAGGGCCCTCTTTTAAATCACATCCTGTGAAATTTCGTAGTAACAGGATATTATGATATTTAGAGAGAATTTGTGGTAGATAAGTGTGCCCAGAATTCATGCTATTGTTCTCGATTGTGGATACTTTCACTGGGGGAGGTTCTATAAGGGCCAGCGATGCTGCTGTTTTAGAAATTGCTAGGGAACTGAACGCAGAGCGCACTAGACACTCTAAACAGATGGGGAAACATAAAATCTAGATAATAATTGCAATTAGAACCACATAGTTCATTTCTTACTAGTTGAAGGGAAGGAAGATGTAAGTTTTCAATCTCTGACCTTTTTAGAAAGGGAGAGAAATAAGTGTTCACGTATTTAGAAAACTAGTCCTGAAACTTTAAAATGCTTCCAATTAAAGTAAAAAAGAGCCGAATAAGAGGCAGCTTAGTGTCTGAGGGCGAGAAAGGACGGCCCGTTTTCATTTCATCAGTTGTTGACGTGTTTCACACGGGCACCAGGGGCTTAACCGGACGTGCCCTCTTCTCTCTCCTCGGCACATCTTTAAAAAATTGATTTGGGTTCATTTAGAACATTTTTAGTTTCTACTCTGTGAAGTCGAGTGTGAAGTCAGCCCTCCAGAAAACGGTCCATTTGTTTTTAAGTATATGTCATTCAACCCAGTGAGCTGGAGCGTCAGGGGCTGAAAATGCCTGTCTGGCGGGCCGAGCGTGCAGTCCGCGGTGGCGAGTGCAGCCGTGAGAGCCAGCCCCTGGCTCAGGCCCATGTCCATTCCCTGTGAGGAACTGTGTTCACTCGCTCGTTCCTCGTGCATGGATTTCACACCTGACTTTGTGCGATAATGGCACTCCGTGGCCCATGACAGCTGCTCTTTCCCTACCACCCCCTCCTCGCTCCTAACTGCCCTGCTGCTCTCGGCAGGTGACTTGGAGCCAAATCTAACCGGAAACCACCCTTGGGGGGTGGGGGGGATGGAGGGGGTTTTTTGAGGGCCTGACAGCCCACCTTGCTTGTAGCCCGCTGCAGGACTGGGGCTCTCTGTGAGTACTTCGAACAGAACCTGCCTCCTTTCTTGGCCAGCGTGTGGATGTCAGGTGACCCCTCTCCCTTATTTGGACTGTTAAGTAGGGAACTTGTGAGAATTAAAAAAAAAAAAAAAAAAAAAAAAAAATCTGGGGAACTTAAGTAATTGCTTGGAAATTATTTTAAAATCTGGAGAGCTACTGGCACTGACTTCGTGAAGCGAGTCGTGGCTCACCCCTCCATGAAAGCTGCTCTGAGATTGCCAGGGTCTTTGCGTTGTTAACTCTGGGCACTTTTCTACTCTCAATTTATTATTCTGTGATAAATTTTCCTACAGTGGTTCCCTTGTTCCTAGCTTTTCCTTACCCCTTAACACTACTCCCTTTATGTTTCCTCCTTTCCTCAGACTGCTGCTTCTTAGTGTTTTCTGTCCCCTCTTGGTCCTTTCTGCTTTGCTTTTGCTCTTTGCAGTGTCCCTTCCCTCTGTACACTTGTGCTGGGAAGCATCACCCTTGTGTGACTTTACTATCACTGACACGCTGAGACTCCATGACCTTTTTCTCCAGTTTATTTCCCTTCCCTAAGTGCCAGGCCCATATTTCCAACCGCCTAGCTCTCTGGATATTTCATAAGTACCTCAAACTCAACACCCCTAGAACTCGATCTTTGGGTTTCCTGTGAAACTGACTGTTCTTTTGTGTCTCACAATTTAAAAACCTGAGTGTGATCCAGAACACCCACATTTAAATAGCCCCAAGTCCCCCAAGTCTGTCCCCAAAGTGCATGTAGTTCCTCCGCTCTCCATCCTTACTACTTCTCATCTTAACTCTTCCAACCATCTTCTAACATGTCCTCCTGCCCCCAGACAAGTTCCACTCCATCTTCTCTACTGCCTTAAATCTCACCTGATCAGATCTCTCCCCTCTTTAAACTCTGTAGCAGCATCCCACTGTATGATGAAGATAAAAATCCTTGCTATGGGACAAGCCCCCTCTCTTATCATGGCAGTCTTTTCTTGCTATTTCTCCCCAGGTGCCATGGGCTCCAGCCCGTCCCTATGACCAGCAGGAGTCAGAGGAGGACATACTCTTATGTCCTTTTCCCATATCGTTTTCTCTGTCTGGACTATTACTTTCCACCTTTATTTTCCTGCACATTTGCTTCAAGACGCACATTTGGCGTCACCTCCTCTGTGAAAGTTCTTGACCCTAGCAAAGTTAGGTCTATCACTATGCTGTCAGAGGCTCACAAAAGTCTACCGTTATTACTGCCCATCGCATTATATCTCTAAGGGTTCAGGGTATGTTTGCCTTCTCTCACTGCACGGTGACCTTCTGAAGGGAGAAATTTTTGTCTTGGACATCTTTTATTCCTAGTGGTTTCCATGTTACCTGACAGACAGGTGTTCAAGAAATACCTGCTGAGTAAGTAAAGTGAAGAGTAAGTGTCGCTTACGTTGACAGCAGGTTTGCTGGTTTTCTCTGCGGTGTCGTCACACAAGTTACACCGTGTCCCCCATGTGTTGGTCCAGGAGATCACAGGGTTGAGGCTTGAATCAAGCTGTGAGTTAGTCCTTATAATTCATGGCTCTCTGATCGAATCTATATACAAATGGTCTTTTTTCCAAATATCTGGAACATAGTCCTATTTCTCATCTCTTCCCCTTAGAAAGTGAAGCTAAGATTCCCGAGTCAGATGCAGAAGATTCACAGCAGTAAAGCCTGCGGATTAAAAGCAATTACAAGCTCTTGCTCTTCGGTCTGCTCGTAAAGGGGGTAAACTTAACCTGTTTCTCAGAGTAGGTTTCTTTCCTTCCATTCCTTTTTAACATTTACGGGTACTGTAGGCTCTAATTTCTTGTAACTGTCTAATCTTTTATGCATTCTTGGACTGGTTCTCCCATTTTATCTCAGAAAAGTTCACAACAAACTCTCTAAAGGGGAGGTAAAAAGAAGAGAGCTCAGTCTGCCAAGCCTGTCTCTTCCAGTAGGGCTAAGTATTTTCCTATTATGCTACATGGACCTTTGGTTAACATAGTTAAAAACACAAATCTCAACTTCAGCTTTGCAATTATAAAATGGCATGTATGTGCATATGTTTGCATATGTACATGTGTGTATTTAGGTAAGGAAATGTATGTATCATACACACAAACACACATTTATATGCAACTTTTTCAGTCAATAAATTGAGAGTAAGTACACAGTTTTACATGTTATTTTATTTATTACCACCATTTGAAAACTCTTTTATATTAAAAGAGCCTATTTTATGTCCTTGTGATTGTATTTGTATAAACACTGATGTGTCCCTAAAAAGCTCTGTAACACACATTCCTGTTATGCATTTCACTAGGTACACTTACCTGATAGGGGCTGCTGATATCTGCGTAGTGCTCCTACCATTACCACTTTTTTTATTGAGAGCTTGCTGATATTTCAAGGCATAGGGTGGGTAGGGAGTTCCTCATTAATGTCACAATTTGGATCACAGTGACAACTGTAAGAGCATGACACTGAGGCATACTTTCTTTGATTAGCATTGTACTATTTTTAAATATAATGGCAAATTCTTAAGAGTGAGCACCTCATAAATATCTTTCCATTCATGGAAACCATAATCATAAATATTGCCTCTTCTGAAACTTTCTAGAATTAGAAAATAAAAATTTAAAAGCAAGTCAGGGTATCCCTTTTAGAAGACATAACATTCTTTGATTTCTCTTCCTGCTGCTTCATTACTGGTATATAGAAATGCAACAGATTTCTCTGCATTGATTTTGTATCCTGCTACTCAAAACAGTCTACACATTCAGTGCAATCCCTATGAAAATACCACCAGCATTTTTCACATAGGTTGAACAAAAAAATCCTAAAATTTGTATGGAACCACAAAAGACCACAAATATCCAAAGCAGTCTTGAAAAGGAAAAGCAAAGCTGGAGGCATCACTATTCCAGACTTCAAACTATATTACAAAGCTGTAGTCATCAAGACAGCATCATATTGGCAGCACAAACACAGACACAGATCAGTGGAATAGAATAGAAAGCCCAGAAATGGACCCACAACTATATGGTCAACTAATTTTTGACAAAGCAGGAAAGAATATCCAATGGAAAAAAGACAGTGTCTCCAACAAATCATGTTGGGAAAACTGGACAACAACACACAAAAGAATGAAACTGAACTACTTTCTTACACCATACATGAAAATAAATTCAAAATGGGTGAAAGTCCTAAATGTGAGACAGGAAACCATCAGAATCCCGGAGGAATACACAGGCAATAGCTTCTTTGGCTTCAGCCATAGCAACTTCTTGCTAGACACGTTACCACAGGCAAGGGAAACAAAAGCAAAAATGAAATATCAGGACTAAATCAAGATAAAAAGCTGCACAGAGAAGAAAACAACAAAACTAGAAGGCAGCCTATGGAATGGAAGAACATATTTGCAAACAACATATCTGATAAAGGTTTAGTTTCCAAAATCTAAAGAACTTATCAAACTCAACACCCAAAAACCAAATAATCCAGTTAAGAAATGGGCAAAACACAGGAATAGACACTTTTCCAAAGAAGACATCCAGATGGCTACCAGACCCAGGAAATGATGCTCACATCACTTGTCATCAGGGAAACACAAATCAAAACCATGATGAGATACCACCTCATGCTTGTCAGGGTGGCTAAAATTAACAACACAGGAAATAACAGATGTTGGTGAGGACGAGGAGAAAGGGGAAACCCTCTTACACTGCTGGTGGGAATGCAAACTTGTCTAGCCACTGTGGAAAACAGTATGGAGGTCCCTCACAAAGTTAAAAATAGAGCTATGCTACAATCTGGCAATTGCACCGGATACAAAAATACTGATCTGAAGGGGCACATGCACCCCGATGTTCATAGCAACATTATTAACAATAGCCAGACTTTGGAGAGAGCCTAAATGTCCACTGACTGATGAATGGATAAAGATGTGGAGATGTGGTGTATGTGTGTGTGTATCTGTGTGTGTGTGTATACATAGATACATACACACATGTATACACATACACACATATGTATATGTAATGAAATATTACTCAGCTATCAAAAAGAATGAAATCTTACCATTCACTATGATGTGGATGGAGCTAGAGTGTATTATGCTAAGTGAAATAAGTCAGAGAAAGACAAATACCATATGATATTCCACTCATGTGCAATTTAAGAAAGAAAATAGATGGGGTGCAGTCTGTTAGCATCTGATTCTTGGTTTTGGCTCAGGTCATGATCTCAGGGGTCCTGGGATCGAGCCGTGTGTCAGGCTCCATGGTCAGTGTGGAGTCTGCTTGAGATTTTCTCTCTCCCTCTGCCCCTCACGTTTGTGCTGTCTCTAAATAAATAAATAAAATATTTTTTAAAAAAGAAAATAGATGAACATATGGGGGGCGGGGAACAAACCATAAGAGACTCTTAAAAATAGAGAACAAACTAAGGGTTGATGGAGGGAGGTGGGTGATGGGTATTAAGGAGGGCACTTGTGATGAGCACTTGGTGTTGTACGTAAGTGATGAATTACTGAATTCTCCTGAAACCAGTATTGCACAGTATGTTAACTAACTGAAATTTAAATAAAAAAAAAGAGGATCTAAAACATCCTGCCCCCCCAAAATTAGTATATCAACTACAAATCATCCAGATCTAGCAGATGTTTCACAAATACTCCACTTCCAACAGAATATACATTCCTTAAGTACACAAGGAACATTGTCCAGGATAGATCACATGCCAGGCCACAGAACAAGCCTCAATAAACTTAACAGATCTGAAATCATACTAATTAGGTATGTGTTTTCCCATAACAGTGAAGTGAGCCTGGAAATCACTAACAGAAAAAAATTGGGGAAATTCATGAATATGTGAAAATTAAATCACATGTCTTAATCCAGTAGGTCAAAGGAGTCACAAGGAAAATTAGAAAATTCCTTGAGATGAATGAAAATGAAGACCAAACATAGCAAATAGGGGATGCACGTTCAGCAGTGTTCAGAGGGAAATTCATAGCTCAACTTCCTGCAGTAAAAAGGAAGAGAGATATCCAATCAAAAAGCTAACCTTCCACCTTAAGACAGGAGATGTGTAAAAGAAAGAAGGAGCAGTAATCAAAAGGGTCTGAAATGGGCTAAGGAGATGGAATGGAATGAAAGCCCAGATAGAGAAGAAAAACAACTTCTCTTTGTAACTGGAGCAGAGGAAAGTATGATTGCTTCTGGGTTTGCAATAGGAGTATAAAGTTACCATCTTTACCACTTCTGTTTTCTGTGTGAAGGTGGACTTGCGGTGCAGCTGGCTATGAAGTGGCTCGAAGGACAGAGCATTGGAGATTTGAAGAATAGTCCCTGTGTAATGTGGTTGGAAAAGTCCTTGTATGGAGTTGACCAGAGAAAATTAGGAGGCACGTCAGGCCGTGAGGCTGCTTTGGAGGCTGGTAGCTGGTACTAGAGAGAACTGCTGGTCTGCCTGTGGTGTGATTCCCTCAGCTGCATTTGGGTCTGTGGGGAAGGCATAGAAAAGGCAAACGTTTACACTCACACATGGCTAGGATTTTTGCTAGGCGGGTGAGATGGAAAGATAAATTGGCAGGGAAATTTAGAATGTTGAAATGCTAGGCCACCATCAGTAAGCTAGAGAAGGATGGAACTAAAGAAAGTAAAAAGCCAGTGAGTAGGGAACAAGTAGAGGCATGAGCCCCAGTCGCCAGGAGGTCTGACAGCTCCTCGAGCACAGGGAATCTGTTCCGTTTACTGCTGTGGCCCAACCCCCAGCATAGTGCCTGGCGCATGGTAAGTGGAAAATACCTGCCCTGAGCCAGTCGCCAGGGCAGAGCCGGGATCGTGGGTCAGCAGCTGGAAGAGCGGGAGGTTGTTGTCAGCGTCGGGTGAGTGCGTGATGACGGAGGACGCAGAGCCCGAGCAGTGCCACCTCGTGAGGTCTGACCCGCACGTGTCATAGGTTCTCGGTAACTGTGAGCCTTCAACATTACTTTTTTTTTTTTTTTTTTTTGGCCTGTTATAGGAATTACGTATTTTTAAAGATATAGAGTCATTTCTCTAGCATTGGATGAGTCAGCCTTTCCCAAATAAGTATCCTTTGAAGCCACTGGAAAAATGAGGGTTAGATTCCTCCTCACGTGGGGGGAAGAAACCAACAAAGTCCTGGTAGGAGCTCCTTTCTTTCCGGATTAGCCCGTGGAGTCGTGAAAGCCGGAAGCTCACAGGACTTCTAACGCTCCTGTTCTGTTTAGTTTGCTTAGCACAGGTGTGGACCTTTTTATATTTGCAATGCTGTATCACCTCTCTAAAGTATGTTGACCTTTCAGTCGGCTGTCAAAGGCTCTCTTTTGCTTTTAGTACAGACATACCTCGTTTTCCCGTGCTTCGCTTTACTGCATCTCACAGAATCTTGTGTTCTGTACAAATTGTATTTTTGCAGCAACCGCGCATCAAGCGAGTCTCTCGGCACTATTTTTCCAGCAGTGTTTGCTCACTTCGTATCTGTCATCTTTTAGTAAATCTCACAAGAGTTCAAACTTTTTCATTACTATTTGTTAGGGTGATCTGTGATCAGTGATTATGACTTGCTGGAAGCTCGGGTGATGGTAGCATTTTTTAGCAATAAAGTATTTTTAAGTTAAGATATGCACATTGGTTTTTTTAGATATAATGCTGTTGCATCCACAAGAGACCATAGTATAGAGTAAACATGACTTTTGTATGCACTGGGAAACCAAAAAATTCATTTATTGTGGTATTTGCTTCATTGCATTGGTCTGGAACCGAATCCGCAGTATCTCCAAGCTATGCCTCCCGGGGTCTGGTCTCATTTAAAATTAAGGATGGCTGTTTGCAAAGGAAAAGTTTACAGAAGGAGACTGAAATGATAATCTTGTTTTTAAACAATGCCAGTGTTTTCCCATTCAGCTAAATTAATCAAAGACTTATTTTGATTTTGAGGATTCGCATCTTTTTTTGGATGACTGGCAGTAGTACTTACCCTGTTTCTCCCCCACACCCCATCGCATAATTACTTGTACACAGTCAATAATAAGTCTGTGCTGACTGATCTCTAATTGTAAAATAAGCAGTCCTCTGAAATGCCCTTCCCTCTACCTCTTTGCCTGGTAAATTTCTTTTATGATCTACTTCAAGTATCTCCTCCCAAACTATCCCCACCTCTTACAGGCAAATGAACAGGCCTCTGTCCTTAGAGTAGTTCACCCTGATTTCTGTTACACTGCCTTTATCTATTTGTGTATCTGTTCCTGTCCTTGCCTTTTATCTACCCAGGAGCAGGGACTTTGTCCTATTCATCTTGGTGCCTGCAGTGCCCTGAGTGTGCCTGCCATGTTTGAGGTTCTCCAGAATTGTCTGGCAAATGAGTTTGACAGCAAGAAAACACATTTACCAGTGCTTTGTAAACTTAGGTTGGAAAACCCTGCCCTCTAAAGGATTTTGCCTCTTTACAATTTTCTGCAGTTAGGACAGTGCTGTTAATGTGAGCCATTGCTCACATAATTGATTATGGCTCTGTGATCCAACCAGTAGATGTAATTAACTTAGAGAAAAGTTAGCCTTTTTTCCTTTACCAACTTATTTTAAATTAAGCACAGCACATAGTTGATACTCAGTGTAGATTTGTTAAGAGTACAGATGTCCTACCAAGACGTTAACAGTGACCATTGTTGGGGTGGTGGTATTTTTGTTTTTAACTTTTTTCATCAGATGTAATGTTTTTCATTCTTTGAATTTTCTATTTCATTATATATATTGGGAAATGTATTTCCTACTTTTAAGAGATAGGGTACATAATGGAGACAGTTAAGAGAAATAAATGCTTTGGTACAATTTGGAACCACTCAGCTGGGTTACATTGGGCCAGTCCATGCTTTGATAACAAATTTCAGTGGCTTAGAAAAGCAAATGTTGATTTGCTGAGGGACAGCTGGGGATCTTTTACACCCAGTGTCTCAGATCCAAGCCTCCTCCATCTCAAAGCGGCTTCCACAGTTGCTGTAGCTAAGGGAGGGACAGGTGGGGGAGACCTGCCAGCTCCCAGCAGCCCCAGCACATGTCCCTTTGCCATGGCTAAAGTGAGTACCATGGCCCCAAGCTCCCTGCAAAGTATAGTGGAAAATGCAGAAGAACGCCAGTTGTCTCTAACGTGACGTAACTCTTTATTTTACAGTTACTGTAATGACTGTATGTTGGATCCAGACTGTGGTTTCTGCTACAGGATGAACAAATCAACTGTCATTGACTCCTCCTGTGTTCCAGTTAATAAAGCGTCTACGAATGAGGCAGCCTGGGGCAGGTATGTCACCTCTCATATACCATAAGAGCATAAAATACAATTTCAGAGTGAGACCTTTTTTGTTATTGATCATATTCCCTATGCTATACATTTCATCTGTGTGACTTATTTATTTTGTAACTGGAAGTTTATACCTTTTAATCCCATTTACCTATTTCCTCCATCCCCCAGCCAACATCCCCGCAGGCAACCTCCAGTTTATTCTCTGTACTGAAGAATCTGGTTTTTTGTCAGTTTGTTCATGTATTGGTTTTTAGATTCTGCGTATAAGTGAAATCATGTGGTATTTGTTTCTCTGACTCATATCACTTAGTATAATACCCATGAGGTCCACCCATGTTGTTGAGTAGTATTCCGTTGTGCGTACACCACATCTTCATCCAGGCATCTGTTGGACACTTGGGCTGCTTCCGTATCTTGACTATTGTAAATAATGCTGCAGTAAACATATGGGTACATGTATCTGTCTTTTCAAATTGGTGTTTTTGCTTTCTTTGGGTAATTACCTCATAGAGGAATAACTGGATCACATGGTAGTTCTATTTTTAGTTTTTTGAGGAACCTCTGTGTTTCCCCATAGTGTGCTGCACCAATTTACATTCCCACCAACAGTGTACGATGGTTCCCTTTTCTCCATGTCTTCATCAGTACTTGTTATATCTTATTTTCTCATACTAGCCACTCTGACAGGTGTGAGGTGCTATCCCGTTATGGTTCTGATTTGCATTTGCCTGATGATTATCGATATTGAGCATCTTCTCGTGCGTCTGTTGGCCATCTGGATGTCTTCTTTGGAAAAATGTCTGCTTAGGTGCTCTGCCCATTTTTTTTTTTTCAACTTCAGATTGGTTTTTGGTATTGAGTTGTGTAAGTTCTTTATATATCTTGGATGTGGACCCTTTATCAGGTATATCATTTGCAGATATCTGCCCCCATTCACTAGGTTGTCTATTTGTTTTGTTGATGCTTTCCTTTGCTGTGCAAAAGCTTTGATCGCAGGGATGCAAGCGTGGCTCAATATTCATAAACCATTCGTTGTGATACGTCACATTAACAAGAGGAAGGATAAAAACCATATGGTTATTTCCATAGATGCAGAAAAAGATCTGACAAAATGCATATGTTCATGATAAAAACTTTAAACAAAAGTGGGTTTAGAGGGAACATACCTCAAACTAATAAAGTCTACATATGAAAAACCGAGAGGTAATATCATACTCAATGGTGAAAACTGGAAGCTTTTCCTCTAAGATCAGGAACAAGGCAAGGATGTCCACTCCCACTACTTTTATTCAACACAGTACTAGAACTCCTAATTGCAGCAGGCAGACAAGAAAAGGAATTAAAAGGCATTCAAATTGGTAAGGAAGAAAACTGCCATTATTTACAGATGACGTGATACTATATATATAGAAACCCTAGAGACTCCACCAAAAAAAGCTCTTAAAACTGATAAATGAATTCAGTAAAGTTGCAGGATACATAATCAATATGCTGGAATCTGTTGCATTTTTATACACTATTAACCAAGTAGCAGAAAGAGAAGCTATTTACAGTTGCATCAAAAAGAATAAAAAAACCTTAAAATAAATGTAACCAAGGAAATGAAAGACCCGTACTCTGAAAACTGAGACAATGGTGAAAGAACTCAAAGATGACATAGACACACAGAAGGTTATATCATGCTCATGGATTGAAAGAATTAATCTCATTAAAATGTCCATACTATCCAAACAATCTACAGATTCAGTGCAATCCCTATCAAAATACCAATTGTATTTTTCACAGAACTAGAACAAATAATTCCTAAAATCACAAAAGACTTCTAAGAGTCCAGGCAATCTTGAGAAAAAGGAACATAGCTGGAAGCATCACAATCCCAGATTTCAAGGTATATTAGAAAGCTGTAGTAATCAAAACAGTATGGCACAGAACTAGACATACAGATCAATGGAACAGAGTAGAGTCCAGAAATAAACCCCTGCTTTTATGGTCGATTAATGTATGACAGAGGAGGCAAGAATATACAATGGGGAAAAGAGTCTCTTCAATGAATGGTGTTGGGAAAACTGGACAGCTACATGCAAAAGAATGAAATGGGACCACTTTCATATACCACACACAAAAATAAACTCAAAATGGATTAAAGACCTGAACGTGAGACCTGAAACCATAAAATAACTAGAAGAAAACATAGGCCATAATCTGACATCAGCCTTAGCAATATTTATGGATATGTCTCCTAAAGCAAGGGAAACAAAAGCAAAGATAAACTATTGGGACTACACCAAAATAATAAGCTTTTGCACAGCAAAAGAGTAAGTCTTATTTTTAAACTTAGTGAGTGCATTTATAGTCAATGACTGCAGTTCTTTTAAACTAGTCTTTTAAACTGATTTTCACAACTATATTGCTTTGCAGCATATACTGATAAAGGCAACACTGATAACATTGCAACTGTGTGTTTCACAAACTTAGAGTAGAAAGCACTCAAGCCTAGACTTTAGGAAATCCAGATGCAGACCCAGTTCTGTCCTAGGCTTTAGAAGGTTGGCTCTTGAGACAGATATTCCTGTATATTTCCAAGGCAGTTTCTCCCATTGCATATTGTTTAACTACACCAGTAATTTTCAAACTCTGAAACTTAAAATTCTCAAGTCAAAATGAATTAATATCTCTTTAAATTCTTTCATGCAACTATTGTTTTTTTTTTAGTACATTCCTGGAATTTAGTAAAATTAAGCAAAGTAATGATAAAAGTTGGTAATCATTAGCATGTAACCAGTCTGGGAAGCTATAAACTCTTATCTTTTTGACAGATTACATTGGTTTGTAGTAGGCACATAAATGAAATATTGTATAGAATAAATATTCCCCACATTTATGAACTATTCATATCCATGGACACAGGAAATATGTAAATATTATTTGATATGGCCTTAACCTCTTATGTATTCTAAATTCCCATAAAAAGAAAAATAATGCTCTCATTCTGTCTACCTCACAGAACTGATGAAGGCAATGAAATCTGTTAATTACTTATATCTCCTAGAAGGTATAAAGTATAATGTATCATTATTAATCATTATGCTGTTGTCATTAATCATTTTATTAGGGAATTACTGCAAAGAAGTAGAAGTAAATTCTATGGTATTTGACTGAAAATCTAGACTACATTTTAAATATACTAATTACAAAGAAATATCTAAAGGAAATGCAATTATTACTTAAAATGAAAACTTGAGCTTCTTTTAAAAACACCCAGTGTATAATTTTCATCAGCCAAGCTTCATTAGTGAGTTAATTGATTAAATATTTCTGGATGTAATGCTTTACAGTTTTAACCCTTATGATTCTTTTTTCAATAGATAAATACTGAAAGTTTGCTTTTTAGAATTATGAATATGTCATGAAATCTGTATATGTACTTTCCTGTACTTCACAGAATTAACTTAAAAACATATTAGAAATGTACACTAGTGATAAGGGGACACTAAAATTAGGCATTTCTCTCATCCTCAGTAGAAGGTCTAGAGGTCAGCGGCCTCAAAATAGGAGTTTTGTTCTTACTGTTTGCAAATAACAGATAGTACAACTTTTTAATAGAAATGTATATTACTTCTTTTATGTTAACTTATTCTTACATTTTATTTATATGTTTAGAGCATTATTCCTTGAGTATACTCACTACTAGAGAAAAGTGAGGCACAGATTACCTAGGGAAAAACATGAAGAACTAACAAAATATGCAGAGAACTTTTATGTTTGTAGAATATTCTTAGAATAATTTCAAATTCTTTACCACTCCCCTTCAAAAAAAGACAGTTTTCGTCACTTTTCTCTGTCCCGAGTGACAGGCCTCCTCTGACTTAGCCACTGTGGTTGACTGCTTCAATCTGTGTTAGAAAGAAGGCAAAAAAAGGCAGAATAGATTCTAATTTCAGCCTTTATCATTTAGCTTGTTTGTCAATGGCACCTGGACAGTCTGGGCCTCCCTCAGCCCCACTTCTCATCTGTACAATGGGAATAATACACTTGTTGTGTTGAACAATATGGTTTTTATGAAGATTATGTAAGAGTGTATCCGAAGACACTTTTAAATGTAATACCTTGTGTAAATGTTAGTGGTAAGTATCCTGTACTAATTGTTTTTCTTAGATTTGTCAATAACACATTTTCTAGATTAGAATAAGCTCCTAACAGGTGCGCATTAAAATACCTTCCATTCATTTGTCTGCCTCTTCATCCACCTCCCTTTCTCCTGGCTCTCTCTACACACAAAACCATAAATAATCTATTCTGGAGCTTCAAACATCCTGACTCTTTAAAAGTATTGCTAATGAGGCAAACTTTCTTAATGTGCTGATTCAGTATTTGTTTCCTATAATAACAACATTTTCACTCTGTAATTAGCACACTAAAATAGCTAGATAGAGGCCCTATTTGGCAGTTCATTGTTCTAACTCACACTGAATGCCTGGTTTATTGTATTCATTCAGCAGAGATATTTTTCTCAAAGCTGCACTCTGATGCAACACCCAGACTGTCTTCCCGGCATCCCACTCCTCTCCCACACGGAAGTCCTGCCCATCTAAATCCCTTGCTGTCTACCCTAATACCCATTGTGATTTCCCACCTCTATGCCTTTCCTCACACTGTGCTTTCGGTCTCGAATTTACCCTCCTTCTTCCGCCTTCTGCCTGACATTTTTTGCCTAGATCACATGTCACTTTTTCCTTGCAGTCTCTCTGATTAGCCCCAGGAAACGATCCTTACGAAATCCCATGTTTGCCCTTTAGCACTTGCATGCTACCTTATACGATAGTGATACTGTCTTCTGTGATAGTGACTTGGGTTTGGATGTATGTTTGCTTCTATATTATAAATTCCGATGTCTGTATCGTGCACTGTTTTTAAAGATTTGCATTTATTTATTTATTTGAGCGAGCACAAGTTGGGTGGGGAGGTAGAGGCAAAGGGAAGCATACTCCCCACCGAGCAGGGAGCCTGAGATCATGACCTAAGCCAAAGACAGACGCTGAACGAACTGAGCCACCCACACGTCCTCATGCTGTTTTTAATCCGCTGGTGCCTTGTACATTCAGACATTCAACAGTAATTGTTAAATGACAAAATGGAAAGGTTGCCATCACTGGAAAATAAGGGTTTGAAAGTACTGCAGTTCCAAATGGGAGGTGTTCCAACTTGAGTGAAATCTTCTACGTTGATACTTATTTCCAGGAAAGAGAATCTCTAAAAGAAAAATGGGTGATGCAGTTTTAATTAACAATGTTAAATGTTTACCTGGTACTAATTAACACGCTAAAAAAATTTTAAAAATAAAACTTAACCATGTCCTTCAAGTACATGCATGCTATATATTGCATGTAGTTGTGCTACATGAAAAATACTCTTTAAAAATTATTTTAAAATAATATTCAGAATTTTCACTGGTATGCAAGGGAAGCAACGTATTTATGGTGACAGTGTAAGATCAAGTTTATTATGAAATCAGGCCAAATGGCTGAAAACAGGATTTTACCTTCATCACCTTTTTTTTTTTAACTGTTAAAGGTATATATCCATTTTGCATTTAGAAAAAGAAATTTATTTTGTAATTAACAAACTATATCAGTATCTTAATATATTCACAAATGGGATTGTTGTTTTTATTATTCATATTAAGAATTTAAAATCCACAAGCTATGCTTCTAAATTAATAATAATATAGTTCAAAATTAATTTTTGCTAGCACACATTTTAGAGAAGTAGAGAGAGAATCTAATACAGGATATTTTAATCCATTTTGGTTTTTAAATTACACTTTCCTTCATGTCTTTACTTGAATAGAAGTCCTCAGGCTAGATAATCTCTTCGAGGTCTACAGCTCTACAGTATGTATTTATAAGTTTCATGTATCCGTAAGTAATTCACATGCCTCTGGATTCTTCTTTTTTCAAGCCCAGAAACTTAGCCTAACTCTTGGATTTAATGACTTTATTACAGAATGATGCTGTTTATGTTGCAAAAAACATTTCTGAATAATTTACCTCCCTCCTCCATGTTAATGTGTCCAATTTCTTAGTCGACATTGAATTGTAATAATAAACACATTTTACCAGTTTTATCCAAGTAGTAATACTCATAATGTGTTTGACTACGCTTCATCTTAGGCCCCAACTGTACATTTCTAGTCAGTCCTTGTTCCTTTTATGTTTTTAAAATTATTCTTTAGTTCATATTTCATTTGAAAAGGAGTCTGTCAGTTATTTTTCAGTAAAAAAGACTAAAGAAGACTATGAGACATTTTTAGGGTAAGGACAGGGCCAAGGCCAAGGCTTGAATTGCATGTGCTTGGTAAGTAGAAAATAACATTGCCAAGTCTCAGTTCCTCAAATAATGGTGCATTTAAGCAGAAGATGTGCTGTGGCAGAGATGGAGTCTGGGGAGGTTGGGATTTATCAAAAAGGGGGTCGAGGGAATGATGAGGAAGGAAAATGCATGACTGGAGCTGATACTGGAAATGTGAGTTTAAATCCAGCTGTCAGCTTGATTTAGGAATTTTAATTTGATATTTATAGGTATGTTTTATAGGTATGGAAAGCATACTGCCAATGATTTTAGGTGAATGACTTTATGTGATACCTGGTTGTGGATAAGACATGGTATCACATGGTGAGATACAGTTCTCTTCCAAATATTCCTAATATATTAAGAAAATCAAAGCAAATTATGTTGAGTGAAGCAAGTTATATTGAGTGAAATAAACCCAGTCTCTAAAGGTGAAAGAAAGAAAGAAAGAAAGAAAGAAAGAAAGAAAGAAAGAAAGAAAGAAAGAAAGAAAGAAAGAAAAGAAAAGAAAAGAAAGAGAAAGAAAGAAAGATCAGTTGGCACTAGTGTGATTTTAACACTTGGCAGGAAACATTATCTAACTAGAAATTATTAGCATTGTGTTTTCTTTACATAACTATCTTCTATTCTTGGCAAGTGTGGTTGATTGTATTATTGTTCAAAATATCTGCAGCACTAGCCAGGGAAGGACTAGGTTTTTCCACATGACTTGCTCTGGCCAAAGAAATGGGAGTGGAACCAATCCACGCCACTTTTAAGCCGAAGCTTTAAGAGTAAGGATTTGTCATGTCCTCTTTTTCTTCTGGAGTAAAGTTGGCAATGTCCCAGAATAGAAGGTGTTCCATTAGCTTTGGTCACAGAATAAAGAAAATGTGGAGTAGAACTGTACCTGACCTCATATGGATCTGTGTGAGCATATGACATGGTAGCCCTACATGGCACTGGGATTTGGGGCTCTTTTGTTAACTCTGCATAACCTCTTCTCTTCTGACTGAGAAAGCAAGATAAGCTGTATTCCACAGTGGAATTTTCTTTATGTAAGTTTTAAAAGGAAGCTCATTTTTAAAAACTATTAAGTAACAATACAGGAAAACAAAAAATATGGTAAACGGTCGCAAAGGGGGTTACTCAGTGCCTTGGTCTGGGGAATACTACTATAGGGGTAGAGGGCTGTTAAGATTTTTAAGTAGGGACTAATGTGAATGGCTTTGGATTTAAAAGATAAAATCCTGGTCGAAAAAAGAAGGAAGAATTTTTAAAAGAACAGGTAGAAGGAGGGTAAGGCAAGGCATTTGGAAATCTAATACAAGGAATGTGGATGGCTGATATCTGCATTTTAACATGTTATAGGGGTGCCTGGTGGTGCAGTCGGTTAGGCATCTGATTCTTGGTTTTGGCTCTGGTCATGATCTCATGGGTCCAGCTCTGCGCTCAGAGGGGAGTCTGCTGGAAATTCTCTCTCCCTCTCCCTCTGCCCCTCCTCCCTGCACGTGTGCTTGCTCTCTCACTCGCGCTCTCTCTCTCTAAAATAAGTAAATCTTTAAAAAAATAAAGTAAAATACTCTTACATATTTTATTAAAGACATTTAAAGGAAAGATTACTCATGTTGCTGTGGATACAGAAAGAACAGCATTCGAAATCCAAATACTCTCAGAAAGTCTCCTGCTAGAGAGCATGTGTGAACCTAAACTCCAGTTGTGCCAGTCAGACTTGCTGCCTCAGTACCCATCATTAAGGTCCTTCCTACTCTCATGGTTTCCGTGATAGCTTTAAAAAAAAATCATCAAAATAGTTTAAACCCCTTAAATCTAGATTTACGACACGTACCGTTTTTACAGTAACAACCATGTTGTATCATTTGGAATTTTCATGGACCTGCATGAACCAGTACCCATCGGAATTCCTGTTGTTTCCAAACAGTGCTAAAGTGGCTGCCTGAAAACCATCGAAACTTAGTTGTTCTGTCCTGGGATTTCGAGGAAGAGTTCATTGTAACACCCTTGACTGTATTATCACTTGTCCTCTTATGATGAGTGCTGTCTTATTTTATCCAAGAATGTTATTTTTAAAATAAACAGTCCCAAGTGTTAGCCAACTTTATTTTCATTTCAGAGGTGCCTGTGCCCTAGAACCCTCTGAAAAATACAACAAAAAAATGTATTTTAACTTTCTGTCGTTTATTTGATATATGAGTTTTGGGGAAAAGGTTGGATATAGAGCTGTTCTGCATGAACAAACCCATAAATATTAATATTCTTATGCTTAATTATTGGTATGTTGAATTTTATAACAGAATTTAAATTCAGTTCACACTAGTAAGGCATCTGTAGCTAGAAATACAAAGAGGCTTTTTGTACTTTCATTTTAAACATTAGTATTTGATATTCTGCTATGTGCTGTTAGAAATATATTAAAAATACACAGACATTACTTCAAGATTGATAATCTAGGACAGATAGGTAGCAACATTTATACAAGTATACTTTAAAGTTACTCTAAAGAAATTGAAATTCCTTTTACAAGTACATAAAGAAAAATATTTGCCAAATATACTGCTTAGGGTCAAGGACATTTAGAAGAGAAAGTTTGCGAAAATAAGTTTTAGAATGTGCAACATTTAAAAAATCAGCCCTAGCTTTTAGGAATCTCAATTAATGGAAGGCTTGAGGAATAAAAGTTTGTGGCAAACTGTAGGACAGAGTATTTCAGATACAAAATATGGACTGTAGGTATTTGCAAAATTATGTATTCCTACCTTAGAAAATATTTTTAAATGTGTTGAATTCCTTCTATCACAATGGCTTACTTGAACTGCCTGTGACATAACTGAGGAAAAAGTGTCCAAAGTATAAAGTCACTTATAAATCATTAATTTATTTTATGAGCTTTTAAAGCTCCTGAAAATTTATTAACTTTTTCAGCTTTATTGAGATTTGAATGACAAAATTATATGTATTGAGTATGTACATCATGATGTTTTTAGATGTACAACCTGATGATTTAATACATGTATGTATTGTAAAATGCTTACCACGATCCAGTTAACACGTCCAGCACCTCACATAGTTACTGTGTGTCCAGTAAGAACATAGACTTACTCTCAGCAAATTCCAAGTATTCAGTACAGTAGTACTCATTGTAATCACCATGCTGTACGTGACATCCTGGAATTTGTTCATGTTGTAACTGGAAGTTTGTGCCCTTTGATCAGCCTCTCATTTCCCCACCTCCCAGCTGCTGGAACTACCATTCCATTCTCTGGTTCTGTGAGCTTGACTCACGAGCAGATCACAGTCTTTCTGCATCTGATTTATGTCACTTAGCATAATGCCCTCCTGGTTCATCCACGTTGTCACAAATGGTAGGATTTCCTCCTTTTTTATGGCTGAATACTATGCCATTGTGTACACACGTGTATGCATGCACGCATATACACACGTGATATTTTTTTATCCATCTGCCTGTGGACACTTCAGTTGTCTCCATATCTTGGTTCTTGTGAATAATGTTTCAAGGAGCATTATTTTTCTTGACAAAAATTTCATTGGAAGCTTAAAAATGAGATTGCTGTGTGATGCATGGACACCCATTTATTAAAGCACTCAGGCTGTCAAAACTTCTAAAGCATCAGGGATGTGAAACTATTGTTCCTGTAACTATACTGTTTTTTGTTTGTTTTTCCTGTGGGTACAGCCTGGTTGATTGGTAATGGGAAATCAGCTTATTTGTTTTAACATTGAACTTTTAGGAAATTCTTGATTATGCAGGCCTATTGTTATTTTTTAATTATTTGGCTTAGGAAACAGGTGATCACAATTCTGCTCAGGAGAATCAAGGGATGAGAGAAACGGACAGTGCAAAGTCAGCATTTTATATGTTAAAAACATCTGAAACTTTTCTACGTCTGTGTCAAGCTATAGTTACCATCTGAGGGAAAATGTGTATGAAACTTAATTTCTACATTTTTCTGCCGATTTAATTATTCAACAAACATTGACTGAGCTCTTAATGACCTAAAATAGGATTGCAGAGCTTGATATTCCTAAAAAATTGGAGGAGATCAACCAAGTCAAACACATGCAAAAACGAATTTCAGAGGTGTTTACAAAGCAGAAAAATACCCTTGCCCTGCGCAGTGTCACAGAGCTACTTTTAGTAACACCAGAGTTAGTAACACAAAGGATGTATTTGCCCAGAACATCTCCTTCCCTGTAATCGAGCTATTATTGTCAGTTCTTTATCGATTCATAAGATATCTAATACTTGGGAGCAAATACTTCTTGGTCTGTGGTTACAACTCTGCTCCTTTAAATAGGGATTCAGAAGGTACATTGAAATATTTCATGTCTTTTATAGTTAAACCAGGAAACATATTTAGGACTGCTGTTCAATTAAGTCTGAGGAGGTTTTTTCTTTCTTTCTTTCTTTCTTTTTTTTTTTTAGTTCCAGAGGTAGAATATAGTGATTCATCAGTTGCATAAAACACCCAGTGCTCATTACATCAAGTGCCCTCCTTAATGCCCATCACCCAGTTACTCCAGCCCCCACCCATCTGCCCTCCAGCAACCTTCAGTGTCTGTCCTGTGATTAAGAGTCTCTCATGGTTTAGGAGGGCACATATTGCATAGTGCACTGGGTGTTATACGCGAATAATGAACCATGGAACTTTACATCAAAAACTAGGAATGTACTGTATGGTGACTAACATAATATAATAAAAAATTATTATAAAAAAAAAGTCTCTCTTGGTTTGCCTCCCTCTCAATTTTCATCTTATTTTTCCTTCCTTTCCCTTACATTCATCTGTTTTGCTTTTTAAATTCAACATATGAGTGAAATCATACGTTTTTCATGTTTCTCTGACTCCAAGTCTGAGGACTTTTACGTGATTATTTCTGTCTGCCCTGAGCCAGAAAGGAGGCAAGCTCTGGGATACCACGTTAGCGTAAAGGAGGAATGTTTTTCTCTACCCATCTTAGGTTCTGGGCTGGGCTCTGTAATAAGACAGATTAACAAGAGAAACAGGTAAACTAGACATATTCTGCTTTCCTTTATTTGGCCAGGAAAGGAAAGGGGATCACAAACCCAAGGATGTCACTTGGGTCAGAGGAGTGACCCAAGGAAGCTCTCCAGCAGAGTAGGGGTGCACAGTCAACTAGGAAGCATGGGTAGATGATAAAGAGCTGGACAATGTTATCACAAAGGTATCCACATTGGAAAGACAGAAGAAACTAGAGGAAAATATAATGAAGATAAAATGAGACAAGCCTAGAGAAGTTCAAGGAAGACACATCTTGAAGCCAGCTCAGCAAACATTCTGGGACCATAGTCAGCCTTTGCTGGAGTGTCCTCAGTTGTCCATCTCTCCATTTCTCCGGGCTGGGCAAGGAACTGCCTTTGAAGTAAACAGAATTGCCCCAGGTATATTGGTAAGGTCCTGATTACACTGACAGCTTTGAGCTTTTCTTACAGACTTGGTGTTTGGTGTCTCTATACCCTAGATATAGATATTTTTTAAATTTACCTATTTAAAATATTTATAAAAAGCTGAAGACGAAATAGTCTATATATTTTTTTTGATGGATTCCTGTCTTATGTCGAGGTCTTTCATCCATTTGGAGTTTATCTTTGTGTATGGAGTGAGAGAGTGGTCAAGTTTCATGCTTTTGCATGTAGCTGTCCAATTTTCCCAGCACCATTTATTGAAGAGACTGTCTTTTTTCCACTGGATTTTTTTTCCTGCTTTGTCAAAGATTAGTTGCCCAAGGAGCCGAGGGTCCATTTCTGGGTTCTGTATTCTGTTCCGTTGGTCTGTGTGTCTGTTTTTGAGCCAGTACCATGCTGTCTTGATGATCACAGCTTTGTAGTACAGCTCGAAATCCGGCATTGTGATGCCCCCAGCTTTGTTTTTCCTTTTCAGCAATTCCTTGGCGATTCGGGGCCTTTTCTGGTTCCACACAAATTTAAGGGTTGTTTGTTCCAGTTCTTTGAAAAATGTCATTGGTATTTTGATCGGGATGGCATTGAAAGTGTAGATTGCTCTGGGTAGCATAGACATTTTAACTATGTTTATTCTTCCGATCCATGAGCATGGAATATTTTTCCATCTTTTTGTGTCTTCTTCAATGTCTTTCAAGAATGATCTGTAGTTTCTAGAATATAGATCCTTTACATCTCTGGTTAAGTTAATTCCGAGTAACGTATGATTTTTGGTGCCATTATAAATGGAATGGATTCCCTAATTTCTCTTTCTTCAGTCTCATTGTTCGTGTATAGAAATGCAACTGATTTCTGAGCATTGGTTTTGTATCCCACCACATTACTGAATTGCTCTATAACTTCTAGTAGTTTGGGGGTGGCTTCTTTTGGGTTTTCCATATAAAGTATCATGTCATCTGTGAAGAAAGACAGTTTGACTTCTTCTTTGCCAATTTGGATACCCTTTATCCCTTTTTCTTGTCTGATTGCTGTTGCAGGGACTTCTAGTACTATGTTGAATAATAATGGTGAGAGTGGGCATCCTTGTCGTGTTCTTGATCTTAAGGGAAAGGCATTCAGCTTTTCCCCATTGAGAATGACATTTGCTGTAGGCTTTTCATAGATGGTTTTTATGAAATTGAGGAATGTTCCCTCTGTCCCTACACTCTGAAGGGTTTTAATCAGGAAAGGGTGCTGTATTTTGTCAAATGCTTTTTCTGCATCAATTGAGAGGATTATATGGTTCTTGACTCTTTTCTTGTTGATATGATCTATCACACTGATCTATTTGCAAATGTTGAACCACCCTTGCATCCCAGGTATGAATCCCACGTGGTCATGATGGATAATCCTTTTAATGTACTGTTGGATCCTATCAGCTAGGATCTCGTTGAGAATTTTGGCGTCCATATTCATCAGGGAAATCGGTCTGTAATTCTCCTTTTTGATGGGGTCTTTGCCTGGTTTGGGGATCAAGGTAATACTGGCCTCATAGAATGAGTTTGGTAGTTTTCCTTCTGTTTCTATTTTTTGAAACAGCTTTAGGAGAATAGGTATTATTTCTTCTTTGAATGTTTGGTAGAATTCCCCAGGGAATCCATCTTGTTTTTCGGGAGGTTTTTGATCACTACTTCAATCTCTTCATAATTAATCGATCAAAATCATAGAGGAGAACATAGGCTGCAACCTCTTTGATATTGGCCACAGCAACTTTTTTCATGACACATCTCCAAAGGCAAGAGAAACAAAAGATGAAGTCCCACAAGTTCGTTTTTTCAAGATAAAAAGCTTCTGCACAGCCAAGGAAACCATCAAAAAAACTAAGAGGCAGCCAATGGAATGAGAGAAGGTATTTGCAAATGACACTACAGATAAAAGACTAGTATCCAAGATCTACAAAGAATTTCTCAAACTCAATACATGGGAAACAAATAATCAAATAAAAAAATGGGCAGAAGATATGAACAGACAGTTTTCCAATGAAGACATACAAATGGCTAACAGACACATGAAAAAAATGTTCAAAATCATTAGCCATCAGGGAAATTCAAATCAAAACCACATTGAGATACCACCTTATGCCAGTTAGAATGGCAAAAATTGACACGGCAGGAAACAAATGTTGAAGAGGATGTGGACAAAGGGTATCCCTCTTACACTGTTCGTGGGAATGCAAGTTGGTACAGCCACTTTGGAAAACAGTGTGGAGGTCCCTTAGAAAGTTAAAAATTGAACTACCCTATAATCCAGCAATTGCACTACTGGGTATTTACCCCAAAGATACAGACGTAGTGAAGAGAAGGGCCATATGCATCCCAATGTTCATAGCAGCATTGTCTACAATAGCTAAATCGTGGAAGGAGTCGAGATGCCCTTCAACAGATGACTGGATTAAGAAGTTGTGGTCCATATATACAATGGAATATTACTCAGCTATCAGAAAGAACGAGTTCTCAACATTTGCTACAACATGGACGGCACTGGAGGAGATAATGCGAAGTGAAATAAGTCAAGCAGAGAAAGACAACTATCATATGATTTCTCTCATCTATGGAACATAGGAACTGGGATGGTCGGTGGGGTAAGAGGGGGATGAAGAAGGGGGGGTGATCAGAAGGGGGAATGAAACATGAGAGACTATGGACTATGAGAAACAAACTGAGGGCCTCAGAGGGGAGGGGGGTGGGGGAATGGGATAGGCTGGTGATGGGTAGTAAGGAGGGCACGTATTGCATGGTGCACTGGGTGTTATACACAACTAATGAATCATCGAGCCTTACATCGGAAACTGGGGATGTACTGTATGGTGACTAACATAATATAATAAAAAATCATTAAAAAAAAAAGAAGATGTGATCCATATATACAATGGAGTATTACTCAGCCATCAAAAAGAACGATTTCACAACATTTGCAGCAACATGGACGGGACTGGAGGAGATTATGCTAAGTGAAATAAGTCAAGCAGAGAAAGACAATTATCACATGGTTTCACTCATTTATGGAACATAAGAAATAGCAGGAAGATCGGTAGGAGAAGGACGGGAAGAATGAAGGGGGGGGTAAACAGAAGGGGGAGTGAACCATGAGAGACTGTGGACTCTGGGAAACAGACTGAGGACTTCAGAGGGGAGGGGGTGGGGGATTGGGATAGGCTGGTGATGGGTATTAAGGAGGGCACATATTGCATGGTGCACTGGGTGTTATGCACTAGTAATGAATCTTAGAACACTACATCAAAAACTAGGGATGTACTGTATGGTGATTAACATAATAAAAAATTATTATAAAAAAATTTAAAATTCAAAAAAAATAGTCTACATAGCCTTAAATATTATTATCTACTGTGTAGAGATCATTCCTTTATGAATGTGCATGCAAAGTGCTGTGTCTTTGTGTGATGAAACCCCTGGGCAGTCATCAGTTACTTTCCTCAATTGGCTTCTAGAAACATTTCATGTCCTATAGTACAGCATCTTCATTTCAGGCAAGACCTTGTTTCCTGCATTAAGTGAGGAGCTAATAGAATATAAATGACTGGGTGTTACATATCTGTGGGGCAGATGATCCACAGTCAAAAGCTGGCAGAGCCCCTCCTCAACAGGAGGAGGCACGGAGCTGACCGTCCCGTGGCTTTACCTCTGACCTGCCTCAGCGGGCAGCCTCCTCATCCTGCCCCCACACACAGACACCACCCCCAGTATAAGCAACACACAATTCACTGGTTGTAAGGGGTATGATTCTTTAAAAAGCGACTCTCTAGCCCTTCTGAATTTGTTCTGAGTACTCCTGAGATGTTCAAGGAAGTTTGTGTTTTCCCAAATACAAGGAACTCTTTTACAGATTAGAGATTGAATGAGATGGTCTGTGTGTGCAGCTGTTTTAAAACAAGAAGGATAAAGTCACTCACTACCTACATATTCTTTTATTACATTTTTTTTCCCTCAAGGTGTTTGTGGGTCTTGGCATTCTGAAATTGGAAATGGGCCAAACCATACTGAAATAGAACTATGTTCGCAATGGATAAAATAAATGATCAGGCGTCCCTAGTGCATTCGTTATAAAACAAGTTCAAAGCACCTGATCCTCTAAGCACTTTTATTAATGTCTTTCAAACTCTTAAATATAGTAATACTCAGAATTCTTTGAATTCAGTAGAGTGTTGCTTTTCACCAATTTATCCCCCAGAGCTAAGTAGAATAGAGGTGAATGGGTAGAAGTTCTGTCCGTTTAGCCCAGAGAGACCCATGAAAGAGCAGGTTTTGTTTGTTTGTTTTAATGTAGTATTTTTAAAAATTTGTATGAATTTTTCTTTGTATTCTAAATACAACCATGGTCAGTTTAATATTATAATTGTTTTTATTATTTTTTTTTTTTCCTGGGCAGCCCCATCACCATTACCTCTCATTTCATCCTTCATATTTTACATGGGAAAAGGAAGACTTTTTTTTAACTGAAGTATAATTAACATCCAATTCTATTATTTTCAGGTGCATAACATATTGATCTGACAATTTTCTACATTACTCAGTGCTCACCACAGTTAGTCACCATCTGTTACCATACGATGTTCCGCCAGGATTATTGACTATGTTTCCTGTGCTGTACTCTTCACCTCTGTGACTTACTTTATCGCAACTGGAAGTTCGTACCTCTTAATTGCCTTCATCTACTTCACCCATGCATTCCACCCACCTCCCCTCTTGCAACCACCAGTTTGTTCTCTGTATTTAAATGTTTGGAGTTTGGGGTTTGTAAGCATTAGTTTGTTTTGTTTCTTAGATTCCACATATTAATGAAATCTTATGGTATTAGTCTATCTGACTTATTTCACTTAGCATTATACCTTCTAAGTCCATCCACATTGTCACAGATGGCAAAACTCATATTATTTATGGCTGAGTAATATTTCTGGGCAGACACACATACACAGAGAGCACATCTTCTTTATCCGTTCATCTGTCAATGGACACTTGGGTTGTTTCCATATATTGGCCATTGTAAATGATGTTTCAGTAAACATAGAGGTGCGTATTTTTGAATTCGTGTTTTTGTTTTCTTTGGGTACATACCCAGTAGTAGAATTACTGTTTCACATGGTATTTCTTTTTTTTTTTTAACATGGTATTTCTATTTTTAATTTTTTGAGGAACTTTGATAACTGTTTTCCACGGTGGCTGCACCAATTTACATTCCCCCCAGTACTGTGTGAGTGTTCCCTTTTCTCCATATCCTCGCCAACACTTATTTCTTGTCTTTTTGATTCTAGCCATTCTAACTGGTGTGAAGTGATCTCTCATTGTGGTTTTGACTTGCATTTTCCTGATGGTCAGTGACATTGAGCATCTTTCCATGTGCCCATTGGCCATCTATATGTCTTTTTTGGAAAAAATGTCTATTCAGTCCTCTGCCCATTTTTTAATCAAACTGTTTGGGGGATTTTTGGTGTTGAGTTGTAGAAGTTCTTTTATAGATTTTGGGTATTAACTCCTTATCAGACATATCATATCCAAATAACTTCTCCCATTCACTAGGTTGCCTTTTAAAGGTTTTGTGGATGTGTCCTTTGCTGTGCAAAAGGTTTTTATTTTGGCATATTCCCATATTTTGTTTCCCTTGCATGAGAAGACATATCCATTAATTGGCTGCTAAAGATGATGTCCAAGAGATTACTGCCTGTGCTGTCTCCTAGGACTTTTATGGTTTCAGGTCTCACATTTAGGTCTTTAATCCCTTTTGAGGTGTTTGTTTGTTTGTTTGTTGTATATGGTGTGAGAAAGTGGTCCAGTTTCATTGTTTTGCATTTAGCTGCCCAGTTTTTTCAACATAATTTATTGAAAAGAATGTCTTTTGCCCATTATATATTCTTGAATCCATTATAGCAGATTAATTGACCATATAGGTGTGGGTCTGTTTCTGGGCTCTCTTACCCTGTTTCATGTGTCTGTTTTCATGCCAGTACCATGCTGCTTTGATTACTATAGCTTTGTAGCATATTGAGTAGCATATAGTAGCATTGAGTCTGTAGATTGCTTTGGGTGATATAAACATTTTAATGAGACACTTCCAATCCATGAGAAAGGAATATTTTCCCCTTTGTTTGAGTCATCTGCTATTTCTTTCATCAGCATCTTACCATTTGCAGAGTATAGGTCTTTCACCTCCTTAGTTAAATTTATTTCTAGGTATTTTATTCTTTTTGTGTGTAATTGTAAATGGAATTGTTTTCTTAATTTCTCTTTCTGCTACTTTGTTATTAGTGTAGAAAATCAACAGATTTTAGTATATTACTTTTGTACCCTGCAACTTTTCTGCATTTATTTATCAGTTCTTATAGGTTTTTTTGGTGGAGTTTTCTATATATATTTTCTATATATATTATCATGTCTTCTGCAAAAATGGCAATTTTACTTATCCTTGACCAATTCGGATGCCTTTTCTTTTTCCCCTGATTGCTTCAGCTAGCACTTCCAGTACTGTATTGAATAAAAGCGGTGAGTGTGGACATCACTGTCTTATTCTTGATCTTAGAGGAAAAGCTTTCAGTTCTTCACCATTAAGTATGATCTTAGCTGTGAGTCTTTCATATATGGTCTTTATAATCTATGTTGCCTCTAAATCCACATCATCAAAAGTTTTTACCATTAATGAACATTGTATTTTTTCAAATGCTTTTTCTGCATCTATTGAGATGATCATATGGTTTTTATCCTCCCTCTTATTAATATGATGTATCACATTGCTTTATTTGTGAATATTGTACCATCTGTGCATCCTCAGAATAAATCCCACCTGATTATGGTGAATAATTCTTTTAATGTATTGTTCAATTCCATTTGCTAATATTTATTGGGGATTTTTGCTTCTGTGTTCATCAGATATAGTGGCCTGTAGTTTTCATTGCTTATAGTGTTTTTGTCTGCTCAAAGAATTTGGAAGTTTTCCTCCCGCTTCTATTTTTCAGAATAGTTTGGGAATAGGTATTAACTGTTCTTTAAACGTTTGGGGAGAATACACTTGTGAAGTCATCTGGTTCTGGCCTTTTGTTTGTTGTGAGTTTTTTGATTACTGATTTGGTTTCATTACTAGTTATCGTAAGTCTGTTCAGATTTTCTATTTCTTCCTGATTCAGTTTTGGAAGATTGTATGTTTCTAGCAATTAATCCATTTCTTCTAGTGTGCCCAATTCTTTGGTATATATTTTCTCATAATATTCTCTTATAATCTTTTGTATTTCTGTGATGTCAGTTTTTTCTCCTCTTTCATTTCTAACTTTATTTGCATCTTCTTTTTTTCTTAATGAGTCTGGCTAAAGGTTTATCAATTTTATCTTTTCAAAAACCAGCTCTTGTTTTCATTTATCTTTTCTATCGTTCTTTTACTCTATCTTGTTTATGTCTGCTCTAATCTTTTATTATTTCCCTCCTTCATCTAGCTTTGGGATTTGTTCTTTTTCTAGCTCCTTTAGGTGTAAGGTTAGGCTGTTTTGGAGGGATTTTCTTATTTTTTTAGGTAGCACTGTATCCCCATAAACCTCCCTCATAAAGTTGCTATTGTTCTGTCCCAAGGATTTTTTGACCATTGTGTTTTTATTTTTATTTGTCTCTGTGAATTTTTTTATTTCCCCTTTGTTTGACACACTCATTGTTGAGTAGCATGTTGTTTAGCCTTCATGTTTTTGTGTTTTTCCACATTTTTTGTTAACTCATTTCTAGATTCATATCATTGTAGTCAGAAAAGATGATTGATATGATTTCCATCTTCTTTAATGTATTAACACTTGTTTTAATGCCTAACATGTGGTCTATCCTATAGAATATCCCATGTGTACTTGAAAAAGTGTGTATCCTGCTGCACTTGTATGGAATGTTCTGTATGTATCTGTTAGGTCCATCTCATCTAATGTGTTGTTTAAAGCCACTGTTTTCTTGATTTTCTGTCTGCATGATCTATCCATTGGTATAAGTGAGGTGTTAAAATTCCCTACTATTATTATTCTACTGTAAATTTTTCCCTTTATGTCTGTTAATATTTGCTTTATGTATTTAGGTACCCCAATTTTGGGTGCATAGATATTTATAATTGTTATATCCTCTTACTGGATTGATCCTTTTATCATTATGTAGTGCCCTCTGTCTCTTGCTACAGTGTTTGATTTAAAGTCTGTTTTGTCTGATACAAGTATTGGTACCCTGGCTTCCTTTTTTACTTCCATTTGCATGGTGTATGTTTTTCCATCCCTTCACTTTCAGTCTGTGTCTCTTTAGGTCTGAGGTGAGTCTTAGGTAGGCAGCATATAGATGGGTCTTGTCTTTTATCCATTCAGTCATCCTCTGTCTTTTGATTTGATCATTTAGTCCACTTATATTTAAAGTAATTATTGATAGGTATACATTTACTGTGACTTTAATTGTTTTCCAGTTGATTGTGGTTCTCTGTTCCTTTCTTCTTCTTGGTCTCTTCCCTTGTAGTTTGATAGCTTTCTTTAATGCTATGCTTACATTCCTTTCTCTTTATTTTTTCTGTAACTGTTAAAGGTTTTTGATTTGTTCTTACCATTGGGTTCATAAGTAACATCTGATGTGTATAGCAGTCCAAATTAAGTTGATGGACACTTAAGTTCTAACACATTCTAAAAATACTAAATGTTTATTCACCCATGCATGTTTTACATATATGATGTCATATTTTACATCTTTCTGATTTGTGTATCCTTTGAGTAATTTTTATAAATGTATTGATTTTACTACTTTTGTGTTTGAACCTCCATGCTAGCTTTGTAAGTGATTAATCTAGTACTTCTAATATGTTGGCTTTTCTGTGAAATTTTTTCTTTTTGTAATGTTCTTCTCATTATGGCCCTTTCTTTCCACTTAAGGAATTCCCTTTTGTGTTTCTCGTAACGCTGGTTTAGTGGTAATGAACTCTTCTCACTTTTGTTTGGGGAGCTTTTTAGCTGTCCTTCTATTCTGAGTGATAACCCTGACAGGTGGAATATTCTTGGTGTAGTTTGTCTCCGCCACCCCTCCTTTGAGTACTTTGAATATATCATGTACGACTCTTCTTGCCTGCAAAATTTCTGCTTGAAAAATCAGCTGATAGCCTTTATGGGGTTTCCCTTGTATGTAATTATTTTCTTTTTCCTTGTTGCTTATAAAATTCTCTCTTTGCCATTACTCTCTGTCATTTTAATTATTATGTGTCTTGGTGTGGACCTCCATAGATTCACCTTGTTAGGTGTTCTCTGTGTCTCCTGTATTTGGATGTCTGTTTCCTTACTGAGATTAGGGAGGTTTTCTGCTATTACTTCTTCAAATAAGTTTTTTGCCCCATCATCTCTGTTCTTCTGCAATCCCTATAATGTGAATGTTATTACACTTGATGTCACTGAATTCAGTTTTTATTATTTTTTCTTTTTGATGTCCAACTTTGTTGCTTTCCATCACCCTGTCTTCCAGATTGCCAGTTTGTTCTTCTACATTCTGTAATCTGCTGTTGTCTCCCTCCCGTTATTCAGTTACTGAATTATTCAGGTCTGGCTATTTCTTTTGTTATATTTTTCTATCTCTTTGCTGAAGTTCTCACTGAGATCATTCACTCTTTTCTCAAGTGAGTATCTTTATGACTATTACTTTGAATTCTTTATCACGTATATTGCTTATTTCTGCTTCATTTAGCTCTTTTACTGTAATGTTTTCTGTTTTTTTCATTTGGAACATATTCCTTTGTCTCCTCATATTCCTTTGTCTACGTCTCTGTTTTTGTTTTTATATATTAGATAGGTCAGCTACCTCTCTTGGTCTTGAAAGCACTGGCCTTGTGTCAGAGAGTTCCTTTGGTGCCCTGTAGCACATTCCCCCTAGTTACCAGAACCCCACATGCTCCAGAGGTATCCCCTGTGTGGGCTACATGGGCTGTCCTCTTTTGGCTGAGCTGTGATTGCTTTCAGCCCAGTTGGCTGCAATGACCTCTTTTGCCTACAGTGGGCACCCTGAGCAGGTTTGGTCTCTGTGCTGTTGGGAGGCTTGTCTGAGGCTGCCAGGGGCTCGTTGATGGGCAGGGCTGGCAATCAGGCTTACTGTGTGCAGTGATTCTCTCTGCCATAGTTGGGGATGCATTGTAGGGCAGGTCTTGCTCCCTTGGGAAGCCTGCTAAGAGGTTGGGCTGCTAGAAATGACAGTGCACTGGTGTGTGAGGTTATCTCCCACATCGCTAGGGTAGGAGTTACTTTGGCATGATGCCAGTCCCTGCCAAGGCTTCCTGCAATCTGTGGTGAGGCAGGAGTCACTTTGGAGGGATGCTTGCCAAAGTGGGTGGGTTGAATGTGGCACACTTGCAGGGGAATGTGCGGTTGGGACGCATCGTTTAGCAAGGTATGATGGAGAGTGTTAGCACTGCCTTCTACAGGTGCCTGGTTATCTAGGCCAGAGCAGGGGGTGAGAAATGGCACCTACCAGCACTTTTGTCTCCAGACAAATCTGAAGATCCCTGCTCCTCCAATACACTTTCTAAGATTAGTGAATAAATCTCCTTCACATGTCCCCTAGCCACTTTCCAAACTACTACTTCTATGCTACGTCGAGGCCAAGTTACTTATTATGCTGCCTCTTTAAGGGTGGAGATTCAGTTTACTTTCACTCTCCCAGAGTTATGCCCTGCTGATTTTAAAGCTCCTGAAGTTAAGCCTTGTTGGTTTTCAAAGCCAGGTGTTATGGGGACTTGTCTTATCAGTATGTGTCCCCAGTGTCAAGGGTGCCTGGTGTGGGGTCTGCTTCTCTGGGCTTGTGGTGTCCCTCCCCTTTGTGGTTAGTCCTGCTGGGGGGTTGGTTCTTAACCATGTCTCTGCTGGGCTCCTCTCTACAATTAATTATGGAAGGTTTTTTCCTAGCAGTTTTAGGTCATTTTCAGAGTTGGATGCATAGACATAGCTGTTATTTCAGTGTGTCCATGGGACAAGGTTAGCTTAGAATCCTCTTACTCCACCGTCTCACCCCATCCCCCAGAAAAACTTCTACTCCTAGAAAATATGCTATTCTATTTTGTAGCACATCAGTACATATTCTGGGAAGTATGACAATAAAGCATGGACCCAGAAACAAACACCTAGTTCACAAAAATTAAAAAGAAGTACAGAAATTCTAGTGAAACCGATTCAGACCTCAGTTCAGTATCAGTCTAAGATACATTATATGCCTCATGGATTTAAATGTTACAGTTAGGATTTTACAAACACTGTAGGGTCTGTAGTATAGCTAATTGAATAACACTTGAACATCAAATTGAATTTCTTTTACAAAAAATAGGCTCAGAACTGAAGGGAGAATAGAAATCCATGTTTTCATATCAGTAAGTGATTCTGAAACATAAACATTAACAGATTATTTTACTTCTGCAGTTTTAATGCTACAATTACTTGGCATTGGCTCTTTTTTCTAGAATGGTGGGCTGTGATATAACTTAGCTAAAATATGGTTAGTTATTTTTCCCAGACTAGAAATATAAGAAGTTATGTCATTGTAGCTAGCATATATTAAGATACTTTTCAATTAAGAATCTCTCAGTTTTATTCTTCTGGATGATTCTGTGTCATTGGAGAAGGCCTTATATTTTTGAGAAACTTGTAGTGGAAATGGCAGTAGTGAACAATAAAGGCCACACCATCACCATACCCAGCATAGTTCACAGTTTTTTCTGCCTTATTCTGTTTCCTCTTTTTATATTTCTGACTTATAGTTGGGTGTATGGTTTGAAGGAAGTTTCTTTCAGAAGGTCTAAAAATCAATGTGCAGCTTAGCTCTTTTGTATAACAAAGAGTCAGAAGACTTTGATATGTGTCTGGACTCACTAACTGACCAGATTATCACCTTGAGTCATGTAGTTTACCTCTCTGAACTTCAGCTTGCTGATTTTTAAAATAGAAGTAATAGCATTTGCTTGCCATCCATGATCATTAAGGAAGTAAAATGAAAATTATGTGGAAAGAATTTTTACATTGACTAAATAGAAAACCCATCTGATTATAAATCTTATTTCCCCAATCTGTTATATCTTCCTAACTAACTGTATAAATTGACTGGAATTGCATATCTAATTGGCAAAGGTAAAATTAAAAATTAAATTAAAAGTTCCTTTCTTTTTTTTTTATTATGTAGTCACTATACAGTACATCCCTAGTTTTTGATGTAAAGTTTCATGATTCATTACTTGCATATAACACCCAGTGCACCATGCAATACCTGCCCTCCTTTCTACCTATCACCAGCTTATCCCATTCCCCCACCCCTCTCCCCTCTGAAACCCTCAGTTTGTTTCCCAGAGTCCATAGTCTCTCATGGTTCATTCCCCCTTCTGTTTACCCCCCCCTTTCTTCTTCCCTTTCTTCTACTGATCTTCGGTAAAAGTTCCTTTCTTAAGCATGCTAGTATTTAAGGATAAAAGAAGAGTTCATTTTCCTACAAATGCATTGTTAAGTTTGTACAAAATTTCATCAGTACATTATCATTAAATGTTATACAATTATAAATATTAATACTATCAGAATTCTGATTTAATTTCTTTAGTGAATCAGTATGTTTTTTGACATAAAAAAATTCAGCTCAAGCATTCTTGTGTTTTTCTTGAATAGATGTTTCCACTTTTTCCTCCATTTGTAAAAAGTTTAGGCTAGTTACAAAAACTATGATGAGGAAATTATGAATAATTCATTAAATGTCTTTGATAAGCTAATTCCTTATAAACTATCAATTGCTATTTACATCTGTAGCTCTTTTCCTTGGGAGATAAAATAATGACATTAAAATTCCAATAGTATTAACTACATCAAAATGGTGATTGATTTTTTTAAAGTCTCATGCCTAGTCTTCCAATTGAAGTTAATTTAACTCTTGTCATAATAAATAACACAGTGCAGACAGAATTTAAGAAAATGTTCATGTACACTTTTCCTCCTCTTGGAAGATAGGACTTTAAAGAATTTGACAAAATAATATTGATGAAGCAATAGGAAACTGCTCATGTTGGAAATTGTCCAAATTGAAGCTTTCAAAACATGGAGATGTGGCATTGTAGGGTTCAGATACTTTCCAAGAGTGACGTTCTTCAATATAAAATGGAAACTCCATGGAGTGCCTGGGTGGTTCAGTCAGTTAAGCATCCCACTCTTGATCTCGGCTCAGGTCTTGATCTCAGGGTCATGAGTTCAAGCCCCACATTGGGCTCCACACTGGCTGTGGAGCCTACTTAAAAAAAGGGTGGGGACTCCAATTTAAAAATGAAAGTAGTATAGGAGCTCTGCTTAATCTAGCAAATTGAATATTTTTTCATATTTTAAAATTTAAGTAAAACTTGGCTTAGGAATAGGTAGTGGCAATAGCATTGTTTTAAAATTTCCCTGACTCTCTTTCAACCTCACTCCCCCCCCCCAACAAAACCAAACAATTGGCAAAGAATGATCTTATTTGAATATTAATTCAAACAAACTGTGAAAAAATCCTTAAAAAATACAACCAGGAAAATCTGAACAATTATTCACTATTTAATGTTCTGAAGAAAGTAGAGCATTGTTAATTATTAATTTCTATTGTTACTTTCTTAGAGGAAATAATTGCTTTTATATTTTTAAAAAGTTCTTACGGAGGTATATACTGAAATAGTTACAGATGACATAATATATTTGGAATTTGCATCAAAACCATTTAGGAGAGATGAGAGTTAGTGAGAGTTTAGATGGAACAGAAATGGCCATGTTTTTATAGTTGTTGAAGATTTGTTAAGGGTATGGGTTGTCTTTTTAATATACTTGAACATATCTGTAATAAAAGAAAGTTTTAATGTTATATCAAAATAAATGCTGGCCTACATCTATGACTAAAAATCAAAACAAAAAAATGATAGCTAAGAAACAAGTAGAAGAGATAAAATGGAACGTGAAAATATATGCAGTTAAGGCAACAGAAATCTTAAAAAAAAATAACAAATGTCAGATGGAATAAATGTAAAAGAAACAGATGGTAGATTTAAACCACTATACTGATAAATTACATTAAATGTAAATCATCTAGAAACTCCAAATAAAAAGCAGAAATTGTCCAAGTGGATTTTTAAAAAGCAAAACTTATTTGCCATCGGGTTAGGAGAAAACAATTTAATTATAAAGACACGTATGGGCTAGAATTAAAAAGATGGAAACAGACATACGATGAAAAACATAAATCATATGAAAGCTGGAGTGGTTTTGTTAATATTAGGTAAAGAAGACTGAAGAATAAGGAATATTATCAGAGATAAAGAAGGACAAATCATAATACTGAAGGGGCCAGTTCATCAAGAAGTCAGGAAGTCATAAATGTCTATTTCTCTAATAGCAGAGCTTCAAAATAATAAAGCAAAACCTAAGTCCACAATTATCTTTGGAGAGTTTTTCACTACTCTCTCACTAGCTGAAGAACAAACAGACAAAAATGTAAAGACACAGAAGACTTGAACAGTACTCTCTGCAGAATACATATTCTTTTAAAATGAACATGGAACATTACTAAGATCTACAAAAAGTCTCAACAAAAGTTAAATAATTGAATTCATACAAAATGCATTGTCTGACCACAATAAAATTAACTTAGAAACAATTTCTAAAAACTTGCACAAAAATTCCCAAATATTTAGAAATTAAATAGCATACTTCCAAGCAACCAATGGTGCCAAGAAGAAATTACAAGGTGAATTAGGAAATATTTTGAACCCAATGAAAATGAAAGTATATCAAAAATGTTGAAACTTAGCTGAGAGTGAAAGTAATGCTCAGGGCAAATATATAGTTTAGTATAAGTATATTAGAAAATAAGGAAGGCCTAAAATCAGTGATCTAAACTTCCATTTATGAATCTAGAAAATGAAGAGCAAATAAAACCCAAAGTAAGCAAAGAAAAGAAGTATTCAAAGTAGAAAGCAATAAAATAGAAATGGAAATGCAAAAACTTTTTTTTAAAGAGATGAACAGAGTTAAGTTATATCTAGACATATTAAGGGGAAAAAAAGAGAAGACATGGTTTACCATTATTAGAATTAGAGGACTTAGATGTGATGGACAAAATCTTTGAAGACACAAATTTTCTAAAACTGACACACAAAAAATAGAAAACCTAAATTACCTGTATCTATTTTTAAAACGAAAATTTAAATTAAAAACCTCCCTCCCCACAAAGCAAACCCCAGAGACCCAGGTGGCTTCATTGGTGAATGACACCACATGTTTAAGAAAGAAGTAATGCCAATCCTATATAAACCTTTTCAGAAAATAGCAGAGAGGGGAACTTCCCAGTTCATAAGATTAGTACCACCTTAGTACCAAAACCATACAAAAGCTATAGGAAAGAAAAATTATAAACTGACATCCCACTGTTCTTCATATATTCAGACAGAAACTCTCAAATCCAGCAATATAAAGAATGCAAGTATGATTTAACATTTAAAGTCAATTGCTATAACTCATTATATTAATAGAATAAAGAAGAAAAACCATATGATCATCTCAGTAGATGCAGAAACCATTTTTGACAAAATTCAACGTCCATTTAATGTAAAAACTCTTGAAAGGTTAGTACTGGAAGGAAACTTCTTCAACCTGATAAAAGACATCTGTGGAAAAGCCTATACCTAACATCATACTTAATGGTGAAAAGCTAAATATTTTCCCTCTAAGATTATGAATAAGGTAAGAATGCCCACTCTTCCACTTCAGTGCAGTATTTTACTGGAGAAGCTAGCCAGTGTAATAAGACAAGAAAAGGCCTACAGGTTGGAAAGAAAGATGTCCTCTATTTTCAGATAACATTAAGTGCAGTTAGCAAGGTCTCAAAAAAGATCAATGAACAAGAATAATTTTATTTCTATTATTTAACAATTAGCAAATGACAAAGCTACTTATAACATCAATACCTATAAATTCTTAAAGACAAATTTAACAAGAAATATCAAGATCACTATACTAAACACTAAAATATTCCTGTGAATGAAATTGAAAATATAACTAAATAGAGAGATATACCAAACTAATGAATTAGAATACTCAATACTGTTAAGATGTCAGTTTTCCCCAAATTGATCTATATATTCAGATAATCCCAGTCAAAATCCTAATAAGTTATTCTGTAAAAAAAAAAAAAAGTCAATCTGGTTCTAAGATTTATAAGGAAATGCTTGGGGTACCTGGATGGCTCAGTCAGTTAAGCGTCCAACTCTTGATTTCAGCTCAGGTCATGATCTCAGGGGTCATGAGATCTACCCTGTGTTGGGCTCCAAGCTCAGCAGGGAGTCTGCTTGAGATTCTCTCCCTCTGCCCCTCTTCCTGTGCTTGTTCATGCTCTCTGTCTCTCAAATAAATAAATCTTTTTAGGAAAAGGCTTATATAGAAATGCAGAAGAGCTGGAGTGGCCAAAACGTTTTTTAAAAAGAAAAACAAGGAAGATTTGACTTAAACAATTTCTATAAAGTTACAGTAATCAAGACAATGTGGTATTGGTAGAATGGACATATACATAATGAAACAGAACAGAGTCCACAAATAGATACATACAGATAGGGCCAATTGATTTTTAACAAAAATGCAAAGTTAATATAATGAGGAAAGTAAATTCTTTTCCACAAACAGTGCTAGAACAATTGGCTGTCTACATGAAGGGGAAATGGACCACAATCCTTATCTCCATAAATAAAAGATAACTTAAAATAGATCATAGACCTAAATGTAAAAGCTAAAATCAGAAAACTCTAAGAAAACATAGAAGGAAATCTTTGTGACTTCAGGGTAGGGCAAACCAGTTTTAGGTAGGACTCAAAAAGCATAAACAATAAAAGAAAAAAATGGATATATTGGAGTTCATCAAAATTAAAATCATCTACTCTTTGAAAAACACCGTAAGAGAACGAAAAGCCTTCAGAGTAGAAGTAAATATTTGCAGACCAGAAGATATATGTATTTGCAATACATACATCTAACAAAGAATTTTATGAATAAAGAATTTTTACAACTTAACAATAAATGAGGCAACAACTTATTCCCTACCCCTGGCCCCCCAAAAAGAAACAGGCCAAAGGATTTGAACAGGCACTTAATAAAACACAATGTAGAGATGGCAATTAAGCACATAAAAGATGTTCAACATCATTAGTCATAGTCATCAGAGAGATGCAAATAAAAAATCACAGGGACATGCCACAGCATACCCACTAGAATAGCTAAAATGAAAAACACTGACAAATGCTGTGTTAGTGAGGTTGTGAAGCATGATGTTGGGAATGCAAATTGGTACAATTTAGAAATCAGTTTTGAAGTTTCTTATAAAACTTCTTGTGCATTTTCTGTACAACCCAGCAATTTAGTACATATTTGCTCAGGAGAAATAAAACAGGCGTCTAACAAAGATTTATATGCTTTTGTTAGTAGCAGCCTTATTTCCAATAGACAAAACTGAAAACTCCAAATGCTGCTTCAATAGTGAATAAACAAATTAACATACAGTTAAATACCACCCAAAAATGAACGAAATAAATGACTGATATGTCCACTAGCCTGAAACAATTTCAGAAACATGCTGAACAGAAGAATCTAGAAACAAAAGAATATATACTGTAAAGTTGTCTTTATGTGAAATTCTAGAAAAGCATAACTAATTGCTAGTGACCAAAAGGAGATCACTTATTGATGAGGGCAATAAGGAATTTTTTGGAGTTACGGAAATATATAATATTTTATTTGTAGTGGTGGTGGTTACATGGGTCTATCTATGCATTCTGAAAACTCATTGATTTACATATTTTAAATGACTTTTTATTATGTATATTATGCATCAATAGATAGTTGAATTTCAAGATTGCTTGACTTCTATGAATTACTCCTAACATACAAAATTATAATTTTCTAGCTATTTTCAAAGGGTAAAATAGTTCTGTTTTTAGCAGGCAGCATTTGGTGACACCATTAGCCACTGCAAGATTCTCCTGGTACTGGTATTAAAAGTCAAATTCTGAAAAGTTTTATCAGTTCATCTTTGAAAGTGAACAAGGAGCCAAGCTGATATGCTTACCAAGTCTTCTAGCTACCCTTTACTTTTTTTTAATTAATTTTTTTGTTTTTAAATAATTCTAGATTTATATGCAATTTTAAGAAATAATAGAGATCCCGTGTACTCTTTGCTCAGTTTCGATGAGAACGTCTTGCATAACCATACTACAGTATCACATTATGTATCCACCAGCACAGTCTAGACACATTTCCATCATCACGAGGATCCCTGATGTGGCTGTGTTACAACCAGTCTCCTTCTCCCATTCCACTTCCCCCAAACCACTCCACCCCTTTCCTTAACCCCTGACAACCACTAAGATGTTTTCCATTTCAGTAATTTTGTCATTTCAGGAATGCTTAATAAATGGAATTCTGCAGTAGATAACCTTTGGAGATTGGCGTTTTTCTCAGCATAATTCTGGAGATTCATGTTGATATATCAATAGTTTGTTTCTTTTTATTACTGACTAGTATCTCATAGTATCGGATGTCCTACTGTTTAACCATTCACCCATTGAAGGACATCTGGGCTGTCTCCAGTTTTAACTTCTAAAAAATATTTCCAAACATCTTGATTTTATTACTACATGATAAAACTTACAACGGTTAAATTATGTTTCCTATATATAATTTAAGCACTTTGGGGAATTCTCAAATATTAAAATATTAACTTTTTGTATGTATCTAGAGAACCTTGTTTTTTTTTCCCCCTGAGTCTCTAACTATAAGGAAGTTTGGTTGAAGCAGTTATATCTTTTCATTGGCGTTTCATTTACATAGCACCTAGGTCTGTCTTGGATTAGATTTTATCACAACTGAGAACATGCCTTTTTGTGGACCTTTTATAATTTACAGGTGATTGTAAATGCAGTCAGCATCCTGGGCAGCTTCTAATGAGAGCCTAGGGAAAATGTTTCCAGCAGCATTTAGGAGAAAGGGACAGAATACGATTTTAACCTGGGAAAGGGTATTCATCAGGCACCTAGAGTCACTTAGACATGCCCCTTAACAGGACCTTACAGTTTGTTGGGCAAAGGTTTGGTTCTGACATATCCTTCATTCCTTTTTCAAGTGGATTGAAAGCTTTTGGTCTGATTTTTCAGCTTCAGAGGTTCTAGGCAAGATCAAGGAGTCAACTCTGAAATATGAACTTGTCAGTTTTTTTCTGAATGTTTAATTTGTGAAATCATTCTCGAGAGCTTTGTGAGACTGTCACACACTTACACGTGAATTGGTCTGTGATTCTGAATAATCTGTTCTGCTCTAGCTATGACTTTGCCAGGAGAAGCTTTCTCAGACAGCACTCGGTATCAGAAAGACGGCTGGAAACATTGCTGGGAAGCTGCTGTTGGTGAGGAAGGGGTTTGCTGAAGACACCAGCCATTCATTGTTTCTTGTTGGTTCATCCAGCTACCCTGAAACTAGGCAAATCATGCCCACAGCTTTCTGCTCTCTGCGCGTGTTTTGAAAATAGCCATCCTTCCTTCTTCCATTCAGCAAGCAAGAATGGAGAAAGGCCCGTTAAACTCCTCTTTCTCTGTCATTTGTCTAAGACCTTGACTCTGCCTTGCCCACTGGGATCCGGTTTCCTTGGTGCCCGAGTTACTGAGAGGTGCCACCCCCACCCTCAACCCTCTTCACTTCCCTTTGTCTCTTAATGAACAGTTTACTTATGCAGAACTTTTTTTTTTTAAGGAGAGCTCTGAGCAGTATTTACAACTTCAGAGCTATTTTTTAAAGCACATTACAATAGATCCGTTTTTAAATATAGTTGTTTCAGATCGATAGCCTGTGGGAATTAAGGACTCTTTGAAAAGAAAAACGAACCAGAAGTATTAGGAACCCTCAAGAAAGAGTATAAGTGGTGGCTGCTGCTGCTCGTAAAGACTCATCATTTATGCTGTGGGCCTTCCTCCCCATGGACAGAATCCCACCTCTTCACACCCCCTCCTAGTGACTGTGCAGCTTCCCTGCCGCGGTTTCTCTCCCGGGATTACAACGGAGGCATCCGAACCGGTCCCCCTGCTTCAGCCCTGGCCCCTGCGCCCTCCCGCAGTAACACTTTAAAACTGGAAGCCGCGTCACACCGATCGTCTGCTCAGGATTCTGTGATGGCTTCCCACATCACGTCACTTTGAAGGAAACCACACCCTACAAAGTCCTGCTCACCTCTAACCTGGCCTCCCAGGGCCGTCTTCCTTGCTCCTTCCTGGGCAGTTTCTGTTCTCGCAGCCACCCAGCAGGCTTCCATCCTGGGCGTTGGTTGACACTTGTGTGGAAAGTTCTCCCTTCCGATACCTGCAGGGAGTGCTGGCTTCCTTCTCCTGTGTCCTCACTGTAGCCTGGAGCCCTTACCTGAAAGCCCCATGAACACAGCCAACTGCCCCCACCCGACTCTGTGTCCTACTCACTCTGCTTTATTTTTCTTTTTAGGATTTATAATATGTCTGTATTTAACATGTAGCATAAACATCTTTGTACATCTATCCGTTTTATTTGTGCCCATGGAGAATGCAAGTTCCATGAGAGCCCCTTAGTGTTGAGAACTATGACAGTCCAGTCTAGAGCGGAGCCTGGAGCCTGGGAGTCATGGAGTAAATATTTGTGGACGGAATGCATTAATTAACCAATCTGTGTCCCCGTGGATTCACACTGCATTACCAAAAAGGACAGATCAGTATTTAGTAGTAGTAGTAGTCACCTAGCAGTTTCTGAGAGTGAACGTTTAATTCTACCTTCATGATTTTGAAGGTGTTGCCTTCCATAGCACGGTGCTCATGCGGTGCTGCCTGACGTAGCTCGAAGTATATTGAATCAAGTGTTTACAAGATTAGAGCTATTAGATTTTTTTGGTGAAATGAACCTTTTATTATGTATATATATCATTGATCGTTGATAACTGTCTTTGCCTTAAAATCCATTGTGTTCCTTACTGTGTAGTTTTGCCAGCTTTCTTGTTAGTATTTGTTTCATAAATATTTCAGCCGTCTGTGTCCGTCTGTTTACAGGGCTTGTGTCTTCTCAATATAGCATTTCTCCCACCATTCTAACCAACTGTCTTCTCATCAGTTCACAGCTTGTTTATATTTATTCACATGCACACCAGTTTTTTTATTCATATTTCTTCTTTCTCTTCTGTATCCTTTAGAAGCTTTTTCTGCAAGAGAATTAGTAGAATTAGACTCTCCCAAGCTTTGTCTGAAATTTTAGTTGTTTTTCCATCACTCAGGATAGTCAGCTGAACATAGAGTCTAGATTCACAGTCCTTTTCTCTCAGTACTTTGGAAGTGAGAGTGGAGTATGCCAAGCAGTCCACCACCAGGCTACTTCTCCTTTCTGAGTAGTCTTTGCTTTCTTTGGATGCTTACGCCCTTGTCTTCGTCTTTAGTGTTTTACAGTCACAAGTTGGGCCTCGATGTGAATTTAACTTTATTTCCTTTGCTAAAGGATCATTGTTCTTTCTGAATTATTTTTCATGAGTTGTGAAAAAATGCTTTAAATATCGTCCCCCCCAAATTCTCTGTCCTTCTGGAATTCTCACGAGATGCACGTTGGCCATCACATGCTGCCCTCTGTCTAATTTCCTCTCTTTCCCAGCGCCATGTCCTGGGGAATTTGCTCAGATCACTCATGCAGTTCTCTCACTTTCTTCACTGTGGTCTCATCTGCTGGTTAGCACATCTGTTGAAGGATTTTTTCCTGTGACAGTATTTTTTTTTAAGAAGTTATATTTGATTCTTTTTCAAATCTGAATATTTTATAGTGTTTTATTTTATCATATTTTAGATAGCTCTTTGAAATCATTTAATCATGCCTGGTTTGTTTGTTGTGCTTCTAAATGAGTTTTACAGTCTAAACTTTTGGCTGCTGTGATTCTGCTGTTTGTCGTTGTCTCCTGTTACCTACTGGGGATTGGTCACAGTAGACTCTTCCCTTATGTGTTCTACAGAATTGTAGCATGAGTTCCTTTTCAGCATGGTTTTGTCTGTGGCAGTCCTAGATAGCCTGAGTTACCAGCTTGTCCTTCCAGAGATTTTTTTTTTTTTTTTTTTTTTTGCATTTGCTTCCGTTAGGTACTGCAAGGCTGTCACCGGACTACAGGCTGGTCCCTTAAAAGGGCACCTAAAATGGCTGCCCTGTGCCCTGCTCTTAGATGACTGTGCGTCGGTGGCTGCACCTCACTCCTCTTCTCTGAACATTATTACAAATACATTTAGAAATTTCTGTCTTCCTCATATCCCAGGGGGCTCAGGGAAAATTCCTAGAGTGAGATTTCTTTCTTTTTTTTTTTTTTTAAGATTTTTTATTTTATTTATTTGATGGAGAGAGAGACAGCCAGCGAGAGAGGGAACACAAGCAGGGGGAGTGGGAGAGGAAGAAGCAAGCTCCCAGTGGAGAAGCCTGATTTGGGGCTCGATCCCAGGACTCCGGGATCACGCCCTGGGCCGAAGGCAGACGCTTAACGACTGAGCCACCCCGGCGCCCCTAGAGTGAGGTTTCTTTTCAAACGTCATATCTTGGATGACTCCACACTTGCTGAATTGCCCTTCTAGGGGCTTTATTGTCCCGAGGCACATTTTTACATTTTTTTTTCCTCTAATTAAGAAATTCGTAGATTATTCAGTATACAATAAAAATCTCAATCTAATATGATATTTGGCCTATGGATATACCTTCTCAGGATAGAGATATAAGCACATAGTTATGTGTGTACATGGGTGTCTGTATATGCATATGTAGTCGCAAGACACACAATGTATATTGTTTCAACCTGAGTTTATACCAGCACACAGGTTTTCTTGTGTCCCTCTGAGCTTTACTTATGCACTTAAGCAGGTTTTACTACCTTGAAACTGTCAGCGATACTGAAATTTATCATTAACATATTCTCTTGCTGCTAGATTTCACCATACCCTTGATCCAAGGACAGTCAGTCCACTATGGTCAGAAAGCTCAGTGCCAAGCCTCATAAGAGAAAATGCATTTGAATTCGTCAATTTCTGTGGTTTCTCTTTACTTATATCAATTTCATCAGAAAGTATTTTAAAATATTTTTAATGCATGTGTAAAGTCTTCTAGACTAACATTACTTAAATCATTTCTAATTTGTTATTTGCTTAATGTTCATTTAATCAAAGTTTTTAATTCACAGCAGTTGGGAAATAAGTTAATGCTCTCTCCAGTAACATAGCAGCAATGCTACTGATTCAAAATATGGCAGTTGCTAGCTCTATTTCTTACTGCATTTTCTTTTTAAATTTAAGTTGTTTTTCAAATGCTGCTTTAGCTGTTTTGAATTTCACAATGATGCGACAGGCAAAGTACAAGGAGTTTTAATGAAGAACTTGGTATTATACATGTAGCAGTTAATATTGCTTCAGGCCTCTGAACTGCAAAGCCATGTTCTCGTCATGATCTGGGGTTTTAGCTATGCAACTTAGTGCCTACCATTATATGTATTTTATTTTTTAATTGAATATAGCCATTGTTACTTATTCAAATTAACAGCCTTTAACAATAAAGAATTTTCTTTCCGTTCATTACTAGTTCTTTATATTTCCTAAATGTGTAGTTTTGTCGAAATACCCCATCAGTGGGTTTTCTGGTTAGTTGTGTTCAATGAGAAATGATAGAATGTTACAGTTGTAAGTGACCTTAAAGATGATTGAGTCCAGAGGCACTTAGGTGGCTCAGTCAGTTAAGCGACTGACTTTAGCTCAGGTCATGATCTCAGGGTCCTGGGATCGAACCCTGCGTCAGGGCTCCCCCTGAGCAGCAGGAAGTCTGCTTGTCCCTCTACCCCTCCCCCCACTAGTGCTCTCTCTCTCTCTTTTTTTTTTTTAATTTTTTTTATTATATTATGTTAGTCACCATACAGTACATCCCCGGTTTCAGATGTAAAGTTCAATGATTCATTAGTTGCATATAACACCCAGTGCACCATGCAATACGTGCCCTCCTTACTACCCACCACCAGTCTGTCCCATTCCCCCACACCCCTCCCCTCTGAGGCCCCCAGTTTGTTTCTCATAGTCCATAGTCTCTCATGTTTCATTCCCCCTTCTGATTACCCCCCTTTCTTTATCCCTTTCTTCCCCTACTGATCATCCTAGTTCTTATGTTCCATAGATGAGAAAAATCATATGATAATTGTCTTTCTCTGCTTGACTTATTTCACTTAGCATTATCTCCTCCAGTCCCGTCCATGTTGCAGCAAATGTTGAGAACTTGTTCTTTCTGGTAGCTGAGTAATATTCCATTGTATATATGGACCACAACTTCTTAATCCAGTCATCTGTTGAAGGGCATCTCGGTTCCTTCCACGATTTGGCTATTGTGGACAATGCTGCTATGAACATTGGGGTGCATATGGCCCTTCTCTTTACCACGTCTGTATCTTTGGGGTAAATACCCAGTAGAGCAATGGCTGGATCATAGGGTAGCTCAATTTTTAACTTTTTAAGGGACCTCCACACTGTTTTCCAGAGTGGCTGTACCAACTTGCATTCCCACCAACAATGTAGGAGGGATCCCCTTTCTCCACATCCTCTCCAGCAATTGTTGTTTTTTGCCTTGTCAATTTTTGCCATTCTAACTGGCGTAAGGTGATATCTTAGTGTGGTTTTGATTTCAGTTTCCCTGATGACTAGTGATTTTGAACATTTTTTCATGTGTCTGTTAGCCATTTGTATGTCATCATTGGAAAAGTGTCTGTTCATATCTTCTGCCCATTTTATGATTTATTTGTTTCTCATGTACTGAGTTTGAGAAGTTCTTTATAGATCTTGGATACCAGTCTTTTATCTGTAGCATCATTTGCAAATATATTCTCCCATTCCGTGGGCTGCCTCTTAGTTTTTTTGACTGTTTCCTTGACCTTCCTTGGCAGAAGCTTTTTATCTTGATGAAGTCCCACAAGTTCAATTTATCTTTTGTTTCTCTTGCCTTTGGAGATGTGTCATGAAAAAGGTTGCTTTGGCCGATGTCAAAGAGGTTGCTGCCTATGTTCTCCTCTAGGATTTTGATGGATTCCTGTCTCACATCGAGGTCTTTCATCCATTTGGAGTTTATTTTTGTGTATGGTGTGAGAGAGTAGTCAAGTTTCATTCTTTTGCATGTAGCTGTCCAATTTTCCCAGCACCATTTATTGAAGAGACTGTCTTTTTTCCACTGGATGTTTTTCCTGCTTTATCAAATATTAGTTGCCCAAAGAGCTGAGGGTCCATTTCTGGGTTCTCTATTCTGTTCCATTGGTCTGTGTGTCTGTTTTTGTGCCAGTACCATGCTGTCTTTGTTATCACAGCTTTGTAGTACAGCTCGAAATCCGGCATTGTGATGCCCCCAGCTTTGTTTTTCCTTTTCAACAGTTCCTTGGTGATTCGGGGCCTTTTCTGGTTCCACACAAATTTAAGGACTATTTGTTCCAGTTCTTTGAAAAATGTCATCGGTACTTTGATCAGGATAGCGTTGAAAGTGTGGATTGCTCTGGGTAGCATGGACATTTTAACTATGTTAATTCTTCCGATCCATGAGCATGGAATATTTTTCCATCTTTTTGTGTCTTCCTCAATGTCTTTCAAGAGTGATTTATAGTTTCTAGAATATAGGTCCTTTACGTCTCTGGTTAATTCCAAGGTAACGTATGGTTTTTGGTGCTATTGTAAATGGAATGGATTCCCTAATTTCTCTTTCTTCAGTCTCATTATTGGTGTATAGAAATGCAACTGATTTCTGAGCATTGATTTTGTATCCCGCCACATTACTGAATTGCTCTATAACTTCTAATCGTTTGGGAGTGGATTCTTTTGGGTTTTCCATATAGAGTATATGTCATCTGTGAAGAGAGTTTGACTTCTTTGCCGATTTGGATACCTTTTATCCCTTTTTGTTGTCTGATTGCTGTTGCAAGGACTTCTAGTACTATGTTGAATAATAGTGGCGAGAGTGGGCATCCTTGTCGTGTTCCTGATCTTAAGGGAAAGGCTTCCAGCTTTTCCCCGTTGAGAACAATATTTGCTGTAGGCTTTTCATAGATGGCTTTTATGAGATTGAGAAATGTACCCTCTATTCCTACACTCTGAAGGGTTTTAACCAGGAAACGATGCTGTATTTGTCAAATGCTTTTTCTGCATCAGTTGAGAGGATCATATGGTTCTTGACTCTTTTCTTGTTGATATGATGTATCACGCTGATTGATTTGCGAATGTTGAACCACGCTTGCATCCCAGGTATGAATCCCACTTTGTCATGATGGATAATCCTTTTAAGGTACTGTTGGATTCTATTAGCTAGGATCTTGTTGAGGATTTTGGCGTCCATATTCATTAGGGAAATCAGTCTGTAATTCTCCTTTTTGATGGGGTCTTTGCCTGGTTTGGGGATCAAGGTAATATTGGCCTCATAGAATGAGTTTGGTAGCTTTCCTTCTGTTTCTATTTTTTGAAATAGCTTTAGGAGAATAGGTATTATTTCTTCTTTGAATGTTTGGTAGAATTCCCCAGGAAAACCATCCAGGCCTGGAGTTTTGTTATTTGGAAGGTTGTTTATCACTGACTCAATCTCTTCATAATTAATTGGCCTGTTTAAAAAATCAATTTCTTCCTGTTTCAGACTTGGTAGTTTATAGGTTTCCAGGAAGGCCTCCATCTCTTCCAGATTGCTAAATTTATTGGCATATAGCTGTTGATAAAAGTTTCTAATAATCCTTCCAATTTCATTGGTGTTGGTCGTGACCTCTTCTTTTTCATTCATAATCTTATTAATTCGGGTCCTTTCTCTATTCTTTTGGATAAGTCTTGCCAGTGGTTTGTCAATTTTATTGATTCTCTCAAAGAACCAGCTTCTAGTCCTGTTGATCTGCTCTACTGTACTTCTGGTTTCTAATTCATTGATTTCTGCTCTAATCTTGGTCAACTGCTTCCTCTTGAGTGGATTAGGCCTGTCCCTCTGTTGCTGTTCCAGCTTCTTGAGGTGAGAATATAAAAACTGCATTTTAGATTTTTCTATTCTTATGAGTGAGGCTTGGATGGCTATGTATTTCCCCCTTAGGACTGCCTTTGCAGTATCCCATAGGTTTTGGACCGTTGTGTTTTCATTCTCGTTGGTCTCCATAAATTTTTTAAATTGATTTTTGATTTCCTGGTTTATCAAGTCATTCCTGAGCAGGATGGTTCTTAGTCTCCAAGTGTTTGAGTTTCTTCCAAATTTTTCCTTGTGGTTGAGTTCCAATTTCAGAGCATTGTGGTCTGAGAATATGCAGGGGATAATTTCAGTCTTTTGGTATCGGTTGAGACCTGTTTTGTGTCCGAGAACATGGTCTATTCTTGAGAATGTTCCATGGGCATTAGAATAGAATGAGTATTCTTTGGTTCTGGGGTGTAGTGTTCTATATATATCTATGAGGTCCAACTCGTCGGGTATGTCATTCAAAGCTCTTGTTTCTATGTTGGTTTTCTGCTCTAGTGCTCTGTCTATTGCTGATAGTGGAGTGTTGAGGTCCCCTACTATTAACGTATTTTTATCTGTATGTCTCTTTATTCTGGTTAAGAGTTGGCTTGTGTATCTTGCTGTTCCCCACTAGTGCTCTGTCTTGTCTCACACACTCTGTCTCTCAAATAAAAAAATAAATCTTAAGAAAAAAAAAAAAAAGGATTGAGTCCAAGGATAGCAACTATGCACTTCTGCCATTCCTCCACCATGACTTGCCCTAGCAGACATTATTAATTGAAGATCATCTCCTATCTTCATGGGTCTCCAAGTGGCCTGAAAACCTTCCTCAACATAATACTGATTTTGCACAAAGTAGGAAATCCTAGATTATAGTCCAGTCCTTTCATTATACAGATGAGGAAACTGAACCCCAGACATTTAAACTGACTGGCTAAACCTCACAAAACCAATATATTAATAGCTGGTCTAGGACAAGAAAATAACTCTGCTGACCCCAAATTAAATCTTGTTTCTTTCAGCACTAGTACCTTTGATGAATTTTCCTGCTTCAGTAATCTTTTTATGCAATTATCTGACTTTTTAAACCGTCTTAAAATGGAATATTGCCAATTCTGAATCTTACGTTTATGCCAAGGGAAATTAGATGAGGCAAAAAGCCCTCTCAAGTGGATCACCGCCATCTGTGGGGGGATGTCAGTTGTCTATGACTCCACTACCCTCAGCAGCACCAGTTCTTGCAAGCCCCCGCTTGGAAATGGCCCTGCTGAATCTTAACTCAGTATTAAGTTGCATTCCTATTTTTAGCATTCTCAGATTTTAGCCACCAATTTTTCTTCTGCTTACAATTTTCAAAGTACTAATTACCTTTCTACAGAAATCCCAAGAATTTGAAGATGTATTACTGGTTTAGGAAGCTCAGTGGCAGTTTTAGAGTGGCCCTGATTTTCCCATGAGCTAAGATTAGAATAGGACCAACGAAATAACATGGCACATATTGTATGTAAGCTTTTTCAGCCGAGATTGGTTTTCCATGGAACCGCAGAGAAAGCTGGGCACCAGTCCTCATTATGCATTTTGTGCATGTCAGCTGCTCCACTATAGATCAGGAGCGAATTCTTATTCGAAGGATTCGGAAGGTTATAAATGATGCTGTTAAAAATTTGATTCTTTCTCAACCCATGAGCTGAAAGTTCTACCCGGTTTCTTTCTGAGTCCATGTGAACTCATGGTCTAACCAACCCTCCACAATTGTCAGATTTGGGTAATGTGAAGGTATTCTCTCTCTCTCTGAACATGTGTTTGTGTAATAGGCCTTATTTTAAAAAACACTCAGTTGCTGCATTTTGATGACATGCATTCTTCACCTTTTAAATTGCTCTTCGTTGAACAGACCAGTTTGTAACCTTGATTTTTCCAATCTTTTTTTTTTTTTAAGCTGTCACATGTTTCTTTATTTGGTTTACTCTGCCAGTGGCAGTGGAAACGAAGCTTATTTTTGATGTTATTTTGAAGATTACTCTGGGTAGGTCCGTATAAAAGTATAGCTTGAGGGCGCTAATGTTCAAAATTAAAGAACAATAGTGATTCACCAGGTGGTTGTACCTTTCCCAAAGCTGGAGGGTGGTGGGATTGTGTATAGTTTGAAGGCAGGCGGTGCATACATTTCATTATCTGACTTAGTTGAGGGACTACTCATAAAGTATTTAGCTTCATTTAGTACTTAAAGGAATGTGAGAGATTTTTATGATTCTGCAGAGGTGTCATGGGACATGTCCTGAAGTTTAGGAAAGCCTGGAATGGAGGTGGTATGTTCCCCGAGTCTCTCCTTTGCCCCAGCACTAGCCTGGAGCCATCCTGGGAGGTGTCCATACAAGCCTTGCAGGGAGGCTGGAACAGGAGGCTGGAAGGCCTGTTCAGGAGAGAAGCACTGGCTTTACAATTAGAAAAAAAAGTTAAAGGGCTCTTCTTTTACATAAAAGGTGTGTTCATTTTTGATGAGTTAAAGATTACTTGGAAATAAAGACTTTTTTTAACATATAATGTATTATTTGTTTCAGGGAGACAGGTCTGTGATTCATACGTAGTACCGAGTGCTCATTACAACACATACCCTCCCCAATGTCCATCACCCAGTTAATTGACTGTTAAGGTATCTTCTTTTGCTTACAGTTCTATTCAAGTTAACTGATTTTCATTGAATATTCAGAAACCCTGTATTAGTAATCTATTTCTACATAACAAATAACCTCAAAATTTAGCAGCTTCAAACAATTAACATTTATTGTGCTATACAGTTTCTATGGGTCAGGAATCTAGAAACAGCTTAGTTGAGAGGTTCTGTCTCGGTGTCGCTCATGGATTGCTATCATCCAAAGGCTTGACTGGAGCTGGGGGATCTGTTTCCAAGGTGGTTCCCTCATGTGCCTGGCAAGCTAATACTGGTTGTTGTCAGTCAGGCCTCGGTGTCTCTTAATGTGGAGCTCTCCGTTGGGCTGCTTGATTGTCTTCACGATAATAGCCGCTGGCTGCCCCCAGCACAAGTGGTCCAAGAGAGAAGCAGGCGAAGTCAGAGTAGCTTACATTAACTAGCTTTGGAAGTCCTACTTCAGCATTCCATGATAATCGTTATACAGGTTAACCCTATTCAGTGGCAGCTACAGAAGGGCGTGAATACTAGGAGATGGCATCACTGGGGGACATCTTGCAAGCTGACTCCCACAGCCCTGAAGAAAAATCATGTTTGAAGTAGATTTAATCAAAACAATAGCTTTTATATTCAAGTGGATGGAGTGTGTAGGTTGAGTCATGGCTGGTTTTCATTATGTCTGTGTATGTCTGTGTTTACCATAACTGGTACATAACATGTAGCCATTAGCATTTCTTTTTTAAAGTACATAATGTCTTGGACTGTGATTAGATTATCCAATGTATATTTATCATTTTCACAGCATAAAAGCTACCAATATGAGACAACAAAAATTAGGGATGCAGTTGTCCTCATCACTTAGGTGAAATCAATTGAAATATTAAGCTACTTTAGAAGAGATGGATTATTGGATTAGCTCATTTTGTATTAAATCTCCACTTACGTATTTTTCACCTAATTACTGATGTTTGTGAAAACAGAAAACTATTTTCTGTTCCAGAACCACAATATAAATGAGAAAATACTGAGCTGAAATGGGAAAATAACATTATAATTATAGCTCAGGAAATGCAAGTCAGAAATCCAAAATAAGTTAAATATATGCTGAAAATGTTAGCATTTTTTAATGTACTTAAATAATATTATATTGCAAACATAATACAGTTTTTATCTTTGTTTCCCAGTTGAAGGGCAGAGGAATGCTTGCATGATTACTTTAAGTCATTCAAAGAGACGCTTTGTTTTCTTAGCATCAGAACTTATACAAACAATAAAATGAAGTTTCACAATTGGTTACTATTATTTACCTTAGGCAAGTTACAAAACAAACACTTTTTAGGTTATTTTCTAGGTTTTTGAAACTGAGCAAAAAGCACTCTTCTGCACTGATGTCAACAGGAAAACATCTAAGTGGAAATTTGCCAATGTGTATTAAGAGGCTTCATAATATCCACAGCCTATAACTAGCAACCACACCTCTAAAAATGTGTTATAGTAATTGGAGAAGCCAGAAACAGATAGGTTAGTAACAACATTATTACTATTAAAAATATGAAATAAAATCCAGTAGGCAAATGATAAAATAAATGAGGCTATAGTCTGTCTTAGCATCCAGGCTAAACTGCTATCAAAAGGCCTAATGTTCATCTAAACAAAGATGTTTATTTCAGTAAATTTCAGTAAATTTTACCTCTTCCAGAGATACCAGCCCTTGTGGCTGTGCACCACCAAATGGGAAGGGACCTGGGTCTCCACTTCCTTGCTCTGTTAATTTGAAGAATTATACTTTCTACAGAGTTTTAGCCAACTCAGCATCACCAAGACCTTGTGCCAGTCCATGCAGATGGGAAAGAGGAGAAAATGGGCAAGCAACTTCCTATTTTAAAAATTACGTGGAAGTCCTATACCTTATTTCTGCTCACGTTCCAGTGGCCCCACTCAGGTCAAATTAAAAAGGGCTACACCCTGCATTGTGAGAGTCAATGAAATATGAAAGTTGCCATGAATAACCTTGAAAATATTAATATGTTAAGTGAAAGAAGCCATGTATACAAGGCCACATACTATACGATTCCATATATATGAAATGTCCAGAATCGGCAAATCCATAGAGACCTAAGTAGATTAGTGGTTGGCAGAGGCTGGGCGGAGGAAGGGTGAGGGAATGGCTGCTGATGGGGATGGAGTTTCTTTTCGGAGTGATGAAAATGTCCTAAAATTAGACACATCAATTTATAATTCAATGCCCAGTGAAAATCTCCTGCAAGAATGAGAGAGTAAAAGGCTCTCAGTTTCTCAGAAATTCTTTAAACCTTAAAGGGAACAGAAAGAAGTACTTTACTCAAGCAGTTGCAGTAAGAAGAGCCACAGGAAGTGTTCCTCTGAAAACCAAGGAGATTTTGTAGAGGAAGGAGACGAAGGCTGCTGACCTCAAGGGTGGTGGGCGTTGGTCAGGCAGGTGTTGAGATCTCGCAGAAGGTTCCTGTTTTCCTTGCAGTTTGGCTGTCCCAGGCCATTACATCCTGTTCTAGGAGTTGTTGGCTCAAAAGAGGAATTTAGAGGGAGTGGGTTAGTCTCTCTGTTCGAGAGAACAGGGGAGTTGGTGTTAAGTTCAGAACAGAAAATGTTTACAGCCCTCCACAGCATCTTCTCTTGAATAAGCAGACAGAATCCAGCGCCTGCCAACCTTAATGGATCTATTGAGATAAAAGGAAAATCCTGATAATGGGGATCAGTGTTAGGGGTTAAATTTTCCTTTTGCTTCTGTTCTGAGATAATGTTCTAGAACATTTGTTCTGAAAGTGTGTTGCTGCTTAGCTGAATGACCCTAGAAACTACGCATTTAATGAGAGGGATTCCTACCAAGAGGAAAAGCAGGTGAATGAACAGCTTTTGCAGGAATGTTGAGAGCCAAGACTGGATTTCTATCAGGAATATCCAAAAGAAAATAGAGGATATTTTGGTTGGCTTCACATCAGAAGGGTTGTGAGGGATGTGCATGCAGCAGTCATCTGTACAAGAACCCCCTACCCCCACCCCAGAGGCTAAAAGGTGGAGGCAAAGTAGTCTCAGCTCTTTGGCTCCCTTGTAACTGCGTGTGAATTTTAGAATCCGCTTGTCAATTACTGCCCCCCCCCAACCTGCTGGGACTCTGATTGGCTTTGGGTTGACTCTATAGATCAGTTTGGAAAGAACTGATATTTTTAACAGTAAACCCATAAATAAGGTATATCTGCATTTATTTTTATTGCTTTTTCTGGAGTATTTTATAGGTTTTAGATTACAGATCTTGCACATATTCTTTATTCCTAAATATTTCATATTTTTGATGCTCTTGTTAATAGAATTTTTCTTAATTTCTGATGGTTTACTTTAGCATGTAAAAATATAGGAAGTTTTTATATATTGATCTTGAAAAAAGCAATCCTGCCAAATTCACTTGTTTCAGTAACTGTTGTTGGTTTCATTGGATTTTCTACATATATGAGCACGTTATTTGCAAACTGTGAAGCTTTTCACAGACAATATAGCTGTATATCTGTATGACCCAGGAAAAGTGAAGGATTTTTTTAAATCAGTCAGAGAACATGAAGAGCATACAGGAAATTCTGAATATATCTGACTACTTAAATTTCAGAATTTTGTGAATTTCTGAAAAGATAGCTAACCTTAAAAAAATTGAAAAAAAAAAAAAGCGCCCCACATTGAGAGAAGATATTTATAACACGTATACCTGGCAAATGCTTAGTACCTAGAATTATGCTGCCCACTGATGTAGCCACAAGCCACTGTGGCTTTTGAGCAGTTGAAATGTGGCTTGTCTCAAATGAAATGTACCGTAAGTGTAAAATACACACCAGACTTCAGAGACTTAATATTAAAACAAAGTACAGTATTTTCTTTATTTTTATATTGGACACATGTTCAAATCAAAATATTTTTTATATATTGAGTTAAAATATATTACTAAAATTGATTTCACTCGTTTCATTTTCTGAATGTGGATACTAGAAAAGTTTTACTTATGTATGTGGCTCACATTATATTTCTGTTGAACAGTCCCGATGTACAGTATATCTCAATGTTTCTGTGAGCCAGTCAGAAAAAGAAACAATCCAGTTGGACGATGCAGAAGAGCAGACACTTTATAAACGCAGATATTCGAATGGCCAATACCCATATAAAAAAGAGGCTCAAGAAAATACAAATTAGAACTACAGTGGAGGACCATCTTCATCTACCAGATTAGCAGATCTTAAAAAATTAAATAAAGCTGGCAAGGTTGCAGTGCAGAGTTCTCTCTTATCTACTGATGGTGAGAGTCTAAATGGACCCAAGTCCTTAGGACAGTTTCTGTTGTTGATAAAGTTGGCCATGAACATAACCTATGATCCAACAGTTCCACTTCTCTATATTTAACAGAGAAACCCTTACACACATACACCAGGAGACATGTTAAAAATATGTTCATAGCAGCAATATATATGAGTTTTAAAAATTGTAAACAATAAACTGGTATATTTATTAAAGTATATAGCATAGCACACTGAAAATGAAATATAGCTAAAGGTTAGCAGCATGGATGAATCTCAGAAGCATAATTTTCAGGAATGAAGCAAGTCCTGAAAGAAAGCATACAGTATTCCATTACGTCAAATTCAGTATCAGTCATCATAAAGCTACCCATATTTTAGGAATGCATATATAAGTAGCATCACAATAGAGAAAGACAAGGGCATAATTAACACAATTAATGATGATGATTGTCTGTGGGACCAAGAGAGGCATGCAATCAGAAAGTGACCTGTAAACAGCTTCTAAAGTCTAATAATAATGTGGTTTTTAAACTGGTTGGTAAGTATACAGGTGGTTGTCTTCTTATTGTAGTTTATAGTTTATACATACAAATTCTTTATATGTATGACAAATTTTAACAAAACAGACTCTCAGACAACTATGGCATGAACCTAATTTTATTTGCACACACACATGCAAACTAGGTTTTTAAATATGTGTGGGGAAGGAACTCTAAAATAGTACACTAATATAATGTATTTCATGATGATAGGGTACGTGCGGATGAGGGGTCGGAATTTGGAAACTTAGACTGCAGGACAGCTTTGACCTTCAGCTACTTAGCATCGGTGTTCTGTTAATTGTGCTTATCCAAGAGAAAAAAGCAGCACGTATCACTATCATAACTTGAGAAGTAAGTTACCATTAAAAAACTGGGTTTGTGTGGGAATAACAGAGAATTGCAATTCAGGGCATACAAACTATGGCAAAACCACAGGCAAACCTAACAAGTGAGGAATGTTATTTTAAAGAGGAATTTGGGACGGGTTATTTGAATGCAAGTCCATTGGAGATTGAGAAAAGCAAGAGTTCAGGGTGATTTATGACAGTTTCTCCCTGGGTGACTTGTCACGGCTGATTTCTTGTAGATTTATGTGCATCTTTTCCCGTTGGGGCCTGTAATTGATGTTGAATGGTATGGCTCCCTTCTAGCCCCTTAAGTCCACTTTAGTGCAATCTCCCTTTATTAAACAGGCAAGTTTGAGTATTTTTAGGGAAGTTTCAGATGGTTCCTAATTCTTTTGCACATACAGAAAATCATAATTCTTCTATTTCAATGTACACAAGTCTCCTAGGAGTAGAATATTTTTGTATATGTACTTCAGCAAATATGGGTAATCAAATATTATTTTTATTACTATGTAGTTGTTCTTATTACTTTGTAGATTCTCATACTTGGTCCAGATTTCTGTGATAGAATTAAGAGTATCATGTGTGTTATCTTACCACCAGTAAAACTTGTAATGTGCCTTTCGTAAGTGCTCATTGCCTTCCTCTCTTGATGGATTCATGGCTAACAAATAGCAGTTTACCATCCACAAACTTCGTGCATTTGCCCTTTTTGATTTTTAGACAGTAAGGAAATCTAAGTCTCCCAACTATTTCCATTCACCTTGCATCGTGATTTATTCATTTATTCACAGGACACCTTCTCTTGTCTCTTACCCTTGCTGTTTTTTCATTTTCATCCTAAAATTTATAATGTTCCAAAAGATAATGCTTCTATATTACTGTATAAAAAGAATAAGTGTATTCATGATTACATGAAGAGAAAACTTGTTTCAGTAAAGACTAAAGAGGAAGGAAGTATACCGAAGTACAGTAGGATATCAAAATGCTATAAAAGATTTAACAAAAAAACCTGTGGGATAAATAAATGAGCTGGGAAGGAAAAAAGATATCCTAGGAATCCAGATTATTTCCTTCTTCTATCGGAAACACATCATATCCGCAAGGGAATGTTGTCATGTATAGAATTTTGTACAAGAAAAAAAATTCCTGTCTTGGTGGAAGCTAGTAAGTGGTTGACCAGAATTCAAACCTAGATCTGTTCTCCTGCAAAGCTTGTGCTGTGAACCTCTGTACAAAACTGGCCCTCTACCCAGTCCAACTCCTTTTCTTCTGAAACTTAACCAGATTGAGTAACTCCTGATATCCGAATCAGAGGCTCACCTTAACATCACTGTTTTACTACATTACAATTTTATCTTTTTTGAAAAAGAAAACAGTCGCAGAAAATTTATTTGTGGCTATGATTTGAGTCATATAAAAATGTTCTAGCTATTACAGGCACCATGCCAAGAACAAAGGCAAGTGGGGGACCAAAAAAGCTCAAAGTAGGCCATTTACTGAAATCTCAAATTTGATCAGCACTTTCTTCTGGGGAAAATACTCTACATATTATCAGAGAGAGAGGATTTAGATAAAGTATTTAATCCTTGGAGCCATCCCCCCACTCCACATAGGGTAAAGAGAGTACAAAGAACGATGACTCACCAAGGTTGAGTCCAGATTTAATACTCTCTGTCTGAAGTTTTCCCAGCTCCTAAAATTGCATGACTCTGGGTTTTCTCTGTTGCGATTAGGGCAGCCAGACTGATCTTACCATCCCCGAGGACCGACCTCTGAATTTTGTATTCTCTCTGTATATGCCAGTATCTGCCTAGGATGTGCATTTCAGATGCTTCAGGACCCCCTTTCCTTTAAGGGGTAGAACTTTGAGGCATATTGCCAACTTCAGGGACCCTCTGGGAAAACTTCTACCCAAGGTGAACATAAGGTTTTTTCAATGTACTTTATAATAAAAGTATAGCAAGCCTTCCTTAGAGTATGTGCTTTTCCCTAAGATTTCTCTTCATTTCCTAAGACCTTGACCTTGTTCGAGGCACAATTCCAGGACCATGGTTATCTTAACTCCACAGAATACAAGTTCATCTAGAATCCAAGACAGAGCCCAAATATTGAAACACCCATAATCTAAGATTGCCCATCTCTTGCTCACGGGCTCTGAATAATCTTCATCACTCGGTGTTAGAGCCAGTCTCCTGGATAACTAAACCACAGGCAAAAGTGCCAAGTTCCCTCCCTCGGGATAGGTCAGGGTCTAACAGCAGCCTACCCACCCACTTTGTCCATTGCTACGGTCCCTTTTCTCTCTGTGTGAAGAAAAATACCACAGATCCCCACTAATCTTCTCTTCTGTGTGTGTGTGTGTGTGTGTGTGTGTGTGTGTGTGTGTGTGTTCGGAAATATGAAAACTTCTCACCTGCTAATTTCTTTTTGGCTAGTTTCTTTTTGGTTCATGTAATAATTTAATTGGCACTTAGCTTGTAGTAAATGACTGTTAAGTGATGGAATGAATGAATATTTAAAGTCATCTATTCTAAGGCTTATTCTCATGCCTAGAATACAACAAACATTTGTTGAAATAATTAAAGGAATGATAACTTGGGAGGTAAAAATATATGTAACTTTAAATACCTGCTGTAAACTAACAAAATCATAAAAATTCATATGAAGAAAGAACATATTATACTAATTCATTCTCTCCTTACATAAAATTGCTTTGGAAATAAAAGAATTTCAGAATCGCGAGGCAGTATTTTCTTGTTACCCTGTCAAATGGTGAAAATGATTGATGCATGTGACAAATATTAACTGAGCACCAACTGTGTGCTTGTCACTGTGCTGGCCAGTGGGAGCAGGGTGACGGTAGTAGGTGAGGTGGAGGACAGGCCAGGTAAAGACTGGAGCAGGGGGCACACCTTGCAGGCATCCACCTGGTGTGAAGCCAGGGGTGCTTTTAGGGTGAGGAGCCTGAAGGTGGGTGTGACACGATTTGCTTTGCTCTAGTGCCAGGAACACAGTAGAAGGACAGACGGGTGGATGTTAAAGAACCTGTTAAGCTATACGTTCACACAAATGGCAGAAAACCCAGCTCTGATTTAGAATGATTGAGACACATTTCTGTTTTATAGGTTTGTTTCATTCCTGGTAATCAGTAAATTGTTTCAGAAGTCTCGATATAAAAGAGAAAGTGAGAAAAAAGGCAGTTGCCATCAAAGTGCGTAATTTATGAAATTTGTTTTCACTTTAGCAGTAATTTGAGATAAAATAATGTGAAACTGCCTTACAGTTTATAGTTCTATAATAATGACTCCATCTCCTCATCAATTACAAAATTCTTATGCCAATAACTTATGGCACAATTTCTTTTTTAAGTAATCTCTGAGACATTCCAAGCACATTTTCATCCTCTAAGCAACTTTCTGGGGACACTTTTTTTCTTACTTCCTCTACCACTCTATCAGAGAAAGTCATTATGTAGTTCTGTGTTTTAGAGTATGTATTATTTAGGGCTGCTTAACACTATACCATCTCGTTGTATTGGAGTGATTGTTCTCCTTGTAATACAATCGTAGGGTTGACGTCATTGCCCTCAAATGAGTTATCTAGTTATTGAGATTGTTTTGTGATACTTTTAGCTCCTAGCTCATATCAGCATCCTTCTGTTCTGATTATTGTTTTGTGCCTTGAGGCAAAATGAGAAGAGAATGTACAAGACACAGAGGCCCAAAGTTGCCAAGGTGCTACTCATTTTAATTCCTCATGCTTTTTGGGAAACGTTTTCTTCTACCCATTTTGAATAGAGATGGAGTGACTTCACTTCTGACATTAAGGAAGAACACTGATTTAGGAAAGATTTCAAGCAGAGTTTTCATCTCTTCTTTTTCCATTTATATTCCATAAAAAAATAAGACACCTCAGGAAAGAGGTTTATATATATATATATATATACACACACTAATAATTATACTAATTATACTAATAATATATATTTTATATATATATAATGTATATGAACTGGTAGGATGATTATGTTGAAGGAGAAAGAAACAGAGAAGACTGGGTTTCAAATGCTACCTCTTCTGTGTAATCTGGGAAAGCCACTGCAGTTTTTAAAGACTTGTCGCATACGCAAAATGAAACTATTGATGCTGTTGCTTTGGATTATTATGGGAATTAAATGAGTTAATGTATATTAAGGGGTTTTGTGTATGGTAAAACTCCATACAAATATTAGTCAACTTCCTCAAGTGAAGATTTACTGCTACCTAAGGACATTTCTGTTGGGAACACGGCTTTCAGAAAGAAGCCACAGAACTCACACTTGATGGAAGGCAGCTGTAGAATGGATTGAAAAGAATCCAAGAAACAAATTATACCATTGTTTGCATCAAGAAAGCCAACTGCAGTAAATCAGCTATATTCATTCCCATGCACCTGCAAATAAAAACGCATGCGGGGATACTGTGCAGGAACTCTTGCAGTGGAAAGAAAATAAGCGCAGAGCACTGTTGTGAAGTTCTCATAGCTTGGGATGATAGAGACAGATTTCATGATGGTTATGTAAGGAAATATGTCTGATATCACCACAGGCAATAACTTTTTAAATTCAGTAAATTCTTAGAATTTAAAAATTTCAGTGGCAAATATACATCTTCTCTAATACAGTATTGTAGCGAGATTGGTATCAGATGACCAAAGATCAACTTAATAAAAGTATTTTTATTGTTTTGTTTAAAAAACATGGAACGTTGTTTATGTGTAAAATGTATTAAGTATACTGGCCTATGAAGCCCTAGGGCAGGAAGGGGAAAGAGAAAGGTACTGTGTCCTTACTGGAGAAAGGTCCCCAAGAAATGTGGGAGAGTAAAAGAAGTCAGGGAGGAGAGCAAAGCCTGCAGGGTGGGGAAAACCTCAGGTCTCTGAATCGCATTTGAACTTGAGAGGGATGGTATAATCTGCCATCATGAGATCCTTATCATAGCATCATCATCACACAAGAGCCAATTCTAACCCTGCCTCATGATAAACTGTACTGTTAATTTTATTTACTAAAGTATTGTCTTTGAAAAAAATGTTTTTAATTATTAAATGGTTATTAAATTATACTAAATTAGGAAATCAGTAGCAGTCAGCAGAATCAACTCTATTGAATTAAGCCTTTTCTTCATTTAACAAGTATATACATCATGCAAGGTATTAGACATCATTTCAGATCTCACAAGTGGCTTTCAGTTTAAATACCGCTGATGGGAGCAGGGCGCCTGCAGCACGTTCAGCAGCGTGTTCAGCAGCGTCCCACGTTTCTCATGGCTCCAGAGCCCATGACAAACAAATGAACTTATTCTACTGGACTTGTTGCTGTTACTTCGATTACAGTTTCCCCACCTCCACCCCATTTGGTTCACTCTCTCCTTTTCACCCAATACTTCGGGGTTCCTTATAGGATTGGCTCATAATGGCAAGAAATAAAAGAAAGGAGGAAGGGAGCCCAAAGTAGAAAATGTAGAAAATGAAAAAAAAATGTTGGTTTTCTTGAGTGACAAGCAGATTCCGAATATGATTCCAAAAAGAATTCCAGAAAATATGTGAGCAACAGAGTATAGCTATAGTTGGAATAAGGGTAGCATCTCCCACAGTGACTATATGGGGAAAAGTTATCGTAGTATTTTGTACCATATTTTCAATATTTGAAAAAAACCTTGTTACAAGAATGGAACTATATGACCATTGTGATACATTCTTTTGAGGACCTGTGGGATTTCATAGATTCACAATCAGGATCAGTACACTTAGAACTTAGCCATTATTCTTTTAGAACTTTTCATGCAGAGAGGAACAAAGACACCAGATTTCCTGGTTAATGGAAGTTTTATGGTGAAGTTACAAAGAAAAGTAAGAGAACAAAATTAGAAGATCTAGAATACTACGCATCAGACTGGTGGCGGTCTGCCCTTCGCCTCTCTCTTCTGCACTCCCCTAGCACTATCAACTATATGATCCTTCTTGTGGCCTCTGTTTATCCTCTTCTCTGAGTCTTTCCACTTCTGTATTGCTCTTACCTGTTCAAATAGGTCATATTCTGACTTCCAGAGAGAGGGAATATAAACTATTCATCAAGTCATTCTCTGGCATAAAGCATCTACCATACGCCAAGGCTGCTGGTGTCAAACACAGAGCCTGGCAAGCCGTTCACGGGGCAGAGCGTTGCTACTTGCACGTGGGGGACTCTGGAGCTGTGAACAGAGAGGCAGGCACTGTCAGACTCCTGAGAAGGGAGGCCGTGTAGTGACAGCCAAGTATAAATACGGAAACCGGAGCTCTGAGGCCTTTGGGGCAATATGAAGGAACAGAATGATGGAGAAGGTTTGTAATTCAAAGGCAAGGTTTCCCTTTCTTTCAGTGCCAGTGGAAGCAGGAGAATAGCTAATAACTTTCACTCTAATGCTTGCCTTTACTATAGAAAAAATTTAGAGTGAAACAATAGAAAAAGAGGCGCAGGATTAGTTGCCTATGAGATGTTAAAGTTGCTCCTATCTTGTCAGAGTGACGTTATCAGAACTCTAAATTCAAAAGTGAAAACAATCATCATCATCAGAGATTTCCTCCCCCCCCCATTTTCCATATTTCCATTTACTCTGCTATAACCCTGTGTCATAGATATTTGTAGTTGATGTTCCGTGCACTGCCAAGTTCATGATATCTTCCATGTTTCCAGTTAATCTTTACAAAGCAGACCATAGCCAGGCTTGCTGCTGGTGTAATGATGCAGCAGGAAAAGGAATGATGAAGTATTTTCTTCTGAAGTAATAAAATAGGACATTTTTCTTAGAAATGGGGTTGAACTTTGAATGCTGACGTGGACCCTCCCCAAAGCAGACTTCAGGGCTCTTCTGACCTGGCAGATTCTTTACACTGACCCCAGAACTTCAGGGGACAAGTCTGGGAGGAGCCAGAGAGATGACAGGGAACCACTTACTTCTGTTGATTGTAAATTCATTGTACTGTTCGTTTGACACCAAAATGAAAGTTAGATCTAAGACTTAAATTTCAGACCTTTGTAGTTTAGCCCAACTTACTTTTAATAATTATTTTAATGGCTGCTTTATTCCCTACAGTTGTTGTGCCTTAATTCACTTAACTACCCTCCATTGCGGATATCTTTATTATTCTATTATTCTAATTATTCATCTGTGTTAAGCTTGTGATATATAAAAGTATAATGAAATACCTTTCAGCATATAATGTTTCCATTCAGATAATTTCCTAAGAATAAATTTTAGAAATGAGACTTTAGGTCATGAATATCTGGATATGAATACTCTTATGTCCAAATTGCCAGATTTCATTCTAACAGAAAATTATGCCAATTTAAATTCTTACCAGAATTAGAGACTATACCAAACTTACTGTATCTGTATGGCTTTAAATATTATTTTCATCTGGCTGCCTACTCATGTTCTATCTGTTTCCCATAGTCAAGATATATAAGCTAGCCAACATATTGGTAAATGGTTTAAATACCAAGATTTATATATAAATAAAACTTCATTCAAAGAGACCTTTAGCTCCAGATATCTAATGCTAATGAAATTTACCCATGTCTATGATTTGTTTCAATAATTTGAAATTTTCTTTTTACCATAAAATAATAATTAGCAAAAGATAATCGATGATTTTTTTCAACTTGCCTTTACGTGACAGTCCTCTGTAGGAAAACTGTAAAATGAAAAACAGGAAAAATAAAAGTCTAGACAATAAAAAAAACATCTGAAGATCTTCAGCCTGGTCTGCACACTGCAAGCTAGGCAGCCGTAGTTTTCTAAGATTATTCAGCTGTACATATGGTAGAATTTCGGTGCTGCGCTGGGGCGCCTGGGGGCTCAGTATGTGCAGCGTCCAACTCTTGATTTCAGCTCGGGTCGTGATCTCGGGGTCGTGAGACTGAGCCCATTTTGGGCTTCATGCTCAGCGGAGAGTCTGCTTTAGATTCTTTCCCTCTGCCCCTCCCTGTGCTCCTCCCCGTGCTCGCTCTCACTCTGTCTCTAAAATAAATCTTAAAAAAAGAATTTAAATGCTATGTTGCTACCCTTCACAAGTTTATTTCGTTAGATTATCATGTAGGAATTATGCTAGTGAACAGAAATTAAAGTGAAAAGTAATGAGTCAAGTTTCTAACAGTAACTTTTCCTGTTGCTTTGAGGGAATGTCCAAAAGTTGAAATTTCTCATGGCTTGGGTTTCTTATAAATTTACATCATCCTGGCCCTCTGAGTGATTGGCATTATGTTTATTTCTCTTCAGACAAGAGCGAAGGTGTCCTTCCCAGTGGAGATACTCTATCCTTTCTAGGTACTTCTCTACCACCATACTCAGACTATCACTGTGTAATCTGATCATAAATTCCTACAGATAAAAGACTATTAAAGTTCACCCTTAAGGATGTCCATTTTGTTTTGAGGTGGTAGCTTAATGATGTTCTCTAAAGAAATCACAGACCTACATCAGGAACTAGAGATGAACCGTGCTTCACTCCCACTTCCCAGGAATGAACTGGAAAAGTAAAGCATGTGCAGTAAACTCAGCAGAAGAATGGTAGATGTGGCAGGCAAACCCTAGTGAGCTCTCCCTTCCCTTCTCTAAAACCCTACATCTTTTTGTAAACGCTGGGATGGGGCAGAGTTCTCTTGGTTTCTCAATGATTAGGACTGGCTAAATAAAAATTTGAAGTTTTGCATTTTAAATATAGGTTGCACTTTCTCACATCCCCCACCTATGAACATGAAGTGGTTCATTTCATCGAGAATAAAGGAGCAATACAAAGAGCATGTGCTGTGTAGGAGGCACAGAACAAATTGCTTATGGTTAATTGGGGCAAGAGCAGTTGCAGCGCCTAGTTCCTTTGGTTATTTCTCTGGATATCTGATGGAGAGAGAGGTAACATACAACGCAGAAATAGCTCTACATCTGAACTGGTTTTAGAGTGGGTGTTAGTTAAGTAGGCAAGGGAGAATTGTTCCACCTTCAAAGAGAGCTGTTAATTTCGAGAAGCATTATTAAATGCAGCACTGTGGGTTCCGTGGCTGGAACAGCAAACTGATCATTTATGGTCTGCACGTCTGGTGTTCGTCCAGTTGTGCTCTCGGTCAAGTAGTCCTCTGTTTTGCCTGCTTGCACGATTCTGCTGCTTTGTCTGCTGCAGCCTCTCTGCACAGCGCCCATTACCGTCGTCCGTTTTCTGGTTGTGCTCTAGAAGGTGGTGAGGTGTCCCGTCAAAGAGCATGGCTTTTTCTGATCCCAACCCACACACTGATGTCAAAGTATTTTTGTTCTTTCTCTGGAGCATTATGTTCCTCCATCTGCAGTCCCTCAGCCAGGAACACACAAGGGTATTTTGCAATAACATTTGGAATATACATTTCTATCTTGTAGTTGGGATTTCTAGTGTTTATATTTTAAAGGTCAGATGATGTCACAGTCTTAGTCATTAGCTGTCCCCGCACTGCTGAGTGTGTGACTCTGCCAGGTCAGAGCCTGCGGCGCTTTCCTAAATCAGCACGGGGAGGACGAGGAGTCACTTGCCCGTCTACGCACATCAACATGCACGACCACACAGTGAAGAGCTACAGCAGACCAAGCACAGATCTCACCCTAAAATATGCTGCTTTCCACTGTTCCAGCAAGAGAGATCCTGCAAGTGATTTTGATAATAATGAATGAAAATAGCAAATAGAAGTTTTCAGTGAATTTTAGTGGTTTCAGTATTTGTAAGCCCTTCCCTCCCCAGGAACCTGCCTTTTTTCTCTCCTCTTTCCCTCTCCCTCCCTATCCCCTTATTTTCTCATTTTAAGATCTTCCTAACTCGACTGGTGAGGAATGAAGATGGAAGATTATTGATAAGGGGATTTCTAATGCTGTTTTCTACTCACAGTTCAGTGCAAAGGCTTCATTTATGTCCATAGAGAATATTGGTATGAACTAGAGGTTGAGATTTAGGAAAAGGCTGGTAGGGGATACAAAACTGGCTATCCTTATGGCAAACATTTAAATCACTTTCTTTGTGCCATATAATCACAACTGTATATGATCTTTGTAACAACTTTATTAGGGACATTTATTTTATAGATTAGAAAGCCAAGGTACAAAGAGGTTGACTAATTTCCCCAAAGTTACACAGCTAGTAAGTAATAGAACCAAGATACAAAACCGTGCAGCCTAACTCTAGACCTTACCCTTTGTGCTATGCTGCCTCGGATGAGCGTCCAGGACAGTAAAAGAGGGAGGATATGCAGATAAGACATTACAGAGCACTTATGTGAAAATGATATAAGTGAGGAAAATGAAAATCCATTGAGAGGAGAGAGTATTTCAGATAGGTGAATGGGCGGCACCTGTACTCACCTTGAAGGCCAAACTAGATTGTGACAGTGGAGATCAAGAGTGAGAGTTTGCCTTCAGTCAGAGGAAATGGCATGAGTAGAACATACTGGGTCTGGAAAGCTGGTTCAAAAAATTAGTAGTTTAATTCAGTTGGAGAAAAGGATTATATACAGGAGTATAAGATAAGGCAGGCTGCAGCCAAATTTTGCAGGCCCCATTCTATAGGCAGTGGGTTAAGCGGGCTGAAGGTTTTTGAACAGTGCGGTGGCCAGAGCAGTGCTTTCGAGAGCTCAACTTGGTGGGGTAGTAGTTTGAAGAAAGGAATGCTAGACGCAGGGAAAATCATTAGGAGACTGTATTTGTTTTCTACTGCTATGATTGGGGTGGTATTAATGCAAATAAAAAAGAAGAGTCAGATTCCAGAAACTCTGTGTAGGCAATGTATTTATGAATTCTTACCCGTATCATGGGAAGTTCTTTGCATACATCATCTCATGTAAGCCTGAAAATAACTATTTGAGGTAGGTGCCAGGAAAATCCTTATTTCACAGATGAGGACACCGGCTTTAAAAAGTTAAGTACCTAGGTCACAAATATCCCAGCTTCAAATCTGGGTGTCCCAACCTAGATTTGAACATAGGGTGTCAGTCCCAGAGATCATAGTCTTAGCCACTCTTCTTTAATTGGACTTAAAATTATAGAGGATTCAAAGAGAGATGGATAAGAAAATATTGACGATAACTGCAAGAGTTTAACCCATTTCAACTCAGGAAATGAATGGGTGGTGTTATGGAAAAAGAAACGTCATGAGAGGCACTGTTACAGGAGTACTTACTACGCATCCACCACACGCTGAGCAGTGTGCTAAGCACTCAGTGTGCATTACACAGTTACTGTTCCAACAGACCGTGGTAATAGTGGCTATTTAGCAGATACCTAAATGCCATCAATGGAGCAAGAGAAGAGTCAATGCTAGAATAAACTATCAGGGAGCATCCATGTGGAGATTATAGATCTCTAAAATTAGATGAGATGGGTGGGCGTGAGGGTGATCTGGCAGTGATAGGTCACTCCACTGATAGCCAGGGTGCATTTGGCTGATCTGGCTAGCTAGACAGGTGTCCCCTTCCTCCCCCTTCCATGTGCATCCCTCTCGTAGCTGTGCGCTCAAAGAGGATGACCTTCCCAGACATTGTTCTTCCATCAAGGATATATGAGAAGCTGCGCACCTGTTAGAACCTCCAAACAAGTTCTCAAGTTCAGTTTGTAGGAGAATGTAGGGTAGTGAAGATGCCAGGACTCCAGACACATCCGAATGAGGCACCGCATCTGCCTTTCTTTTAAAAAATTAATTAAAATTAGATGAGATGTTTAAGAGACCAGGGACAGATCCCACAATAGAACCATAGAACACACCTAGAGGTTGAGGGAAGGAAGAGACACTTTAAAAAGCAATTTAGACATATATATCAGAGAGAGAAGAGAGAGATGTAACTGTAAAAAGCAAAGGGAGAGAGAAGAAAAAAAGGTTGTCAGCAATATCAACCACCAGAAAGTAATCAAAGAACCTCAAGATCAAGGGAATGTTACGAGGTCTAATTTTTGGATGAGTAGATTCAGGAAAACAGCCTGAGTGACTCGGTCTGCTGGCCTATGGTTGGACGGCGAAGCCGGGCTATGAAGGAAAGAGTGGGTCATGAGGATGAAGAGTTCACCAATATAAACTTCTCGGTAATTACAGATGAACTAGTAGTGTAATACAAAAGGGGCTGAAGAGCTGAGTAGCAGCAGTCTTGTGTGTCATAAACAGAAGGAAAGGCTCATACCGGCAAAAACTGAAAATGGCAGAAAGAGACAGACTGCTGATGGAATGTGACCCCAGCAGAGACAGAAAGAGGAGGAGGTGCAGGTCCTTAGAAAAGGCAAGAGACATGGTACTAATGGAGGTGTAGAAGAGCCCTAAAAGAAAAGAAAATGCAGAAAAACAGAGGTTCAAGAGAGTAAAACTGAGGATGTTCAAATTGAACGTCCTCCATTTTCTTCTTAGTAGTGAGAAAGAGGGAAAGATTTCAGTACTAGAAGATAGTAACAAATATTTTAATTATGTGATGCAACAGTTGACCAAAGTTTAGCCCAGCGGTAATTGAAGGCAGTTAAATGGTACTGCACAGGGTTGGAAACTGACATTGTGAGGATGGCAGATAAGCATGGAGGAAGGAAAGATGGATTCTAGAGGCCAGCAAAGAGTACTGGCCTGGTCTACACTGAGTGATGAGGTTAAGTGAATACTGAGGGGAGTTTAGAATCTAAAGATTGTGATTTGGGTGTGGAGGAAATTATCAGAAAAGGAATGCAGAGACCTTGAAGTAAAATAGTTCCAAATCAAGCGAACTATACAGTTTCAGAGACTAAATAATGAACTGTGAAGCCAACGTATTATATAGGCCAGAAATAAAAATAAACAGCTGTGGCAGAGGATGTGAGGGGGTGGAGGATATGACTGACCAGGCATCCAACTCAGGAAGACAAGGTGGGGTGTTATGATGGAGGTCATAACCAGACCAGCAAGGACAGGGCTTAGATGTTAAGGTTCAAACATAGAGGTCAACAGAGGCAGAACACTAGTCTAAAAATGACAATGAGGGCATGAATGTTTTTGAAGCTGTGTCTTCATGGGCAATTCCCAGTTTCAATCAAGGTAAAAACAAAGTTCAACTTGAGAGTCAATCTAAGACCAGAGAAGACTTTGCCTCACAATAGAACTAGGAGGCAGAGTCACCAGGGAGTGACTGAGACGGAAGTACATACAGCAGGAAGGGAAAGTGTTAGCTGGGATCAGATACAAGCATTTTTCCCTCCCCACATCTACGCTGTCACCTCTTTACAAGGGACCCTTCTAATCCTTAAAATTACCTGTAAGGCATTATCCCCCTTTTAGAGATGAAAAAAAATCTGGTTTGGGAATTTGAATCTTGTCCTGACTGCAAATTCTAAGGTCTTTCTACCACAAGACTGATTCTTGATAGTCTTAAAGTGTTACCATAACTAGTCTTAAAGTGTTACTATGACTAACTGGTAATCATGTGTGACTTATATGCAGTGGGTATAAAACACAATGTTTTTTTTTAATTGAGGTATAATTAACCTATAACATTGTATTAGTTTCAGGTGGACAACTGGCATTAAAGGTCCATCACCGTACATTATTTACAAATGTTTCTTGTCATGAGACCTTTTAAGACCTACTCTCTTACCAACTTTCAAACATGCGATGCAGTATTATTAACTGTAGTTGCCATGACTTATTTTTTAACTGGAGGTTTGTACCTTTGGACCCATTTCAATTCTCAAAACTCCATGCCCCAGCAACCACAAATCTTTTCTCTGTGCTATGACATAGCTCAGTATTTTTGTTTAGATTGCACATACAAGATCATACGGTATTATTTCACGGACCATCATGCCCTCAAGGCCCATGCATATTATTACAAATGGCAAAAATTCCTTCTTTTTTAAGGCTGAATAATATTTGTGTGTGTACACACATTTTCTCTATTCATCCATCAGTGGACACTCAGGGTGCTTTCATGTCCTATTGTTAATAATGCTGCAGTGAACATGCAGGTGGATATATCTTTCAAGTTCGTGTTTTCGTTTTCTTCAGATAAATACCCAGAAGTTGGATTGCTGAATCATATGGTAGTTTTGTTTTTAATTTCTTGAGGAACCTCCATCCTGTTTTCCATAGTGGCTGCACCAATATACATTCTCATCAGTCGTGCACAAGGGCTCCTCATGCTCCACATCCCCACCAACACTTGTTCATCTTTTTGATGGTAGCCAAACAGGTGGGAGGTGATATTTCATTATGGTTTTGTATTTCCCTGATGATTAATGATGTTGAACGCCTTTTCATGTACCTGTCATCTATATGTCTCCCTTAGGAAAATATCTATTTAGATCCTCTGACCATTTTTTCAAAAGATTTTTTTTATTTTTACTGAGAGTGGGGAGGGGAGAGGAAGAGGGAGAGAGAATCTCCACTGAGCGCGGAGCCTGATTCTCAATCTCAGGACCCTGAGATCAGGTCCTGAGCCAGAACCAAGAATCAGATGCTCAATCAGGTGCACCCCCGGACCATTTTTTAATTAGATTGGGTTTTTTGCTGTTGAGTTGTACACATAGTGTATGTCTTTGTGTTCCTCTTGAGTTATATTTCTGTCTAAAATGTTCTATGTGAGCTTTATAGCTAATACTGTATATTTAAATCTTAAATTTTTTTCCCAAGAAAAACATCTTGGACCCTTTTCCTTAATGATATTAAGGAACTTTCAGATACATCCAAGATAAGCACATTGGATTTCTGCAACTATACCCTAAAACATTAATACTTGTATTGCATTATTTTTCAGGTGTGAGAATGAAACCAAATTTAAAACAGAAGAAGAATTTTGGGCTTACAATTTCTGCCCTACACCATACTCCTGGACCGCACTTCTGGGCCTTATTTTATATCTCATTTTCTTCGCACCTGGTAAACAAAGGCTTTGTGTTGTGTTAATTAAAGTGTCTCTTTTTAGAGGAGACAAACTACTCTTTTTCAAATTCCTTATAAACTACTTTACTGAAATTTTTAGTTTTATGTTCTTCTCAGGAATGGGACCAATGCCTTGGACTGTGAATTCTGAAATATATCCCCTTTGGGCAAGAAGTACAGGAAATGCATGTTCATCTGGAATAAATTGGATTTTCAACGTTTTGGTTTCACTGACATTTTTACACACAGCAGAGTATCTTACATACTATGGTAAGAGAATATTTTTCCCACCTGTAGTTTCATTTTTATGTTTCCTCCTCTTTTTATGCATGCTATCATTTGTGTTTAAAAGTTACAGATGGTTATATTTTTGCTATTAGAAGTAAGCTCTATGTGGTTTTCTCATTCCCCAAAGGCCTTGACAATGTACCTGGAAAAGATAAAAGGAATTCTCCTTTCCTCAGCAGCATTGCTTCTTGTCCCTCAGTGCTTTATAGCCTTTACCCACCTTCCAACCCAAACACCTCCCAGTTATCTCCCCCGTTGGAAATCTTCACAGCAGTGCTTTTAGTTTAATGAAGCAACATAAACAGCAGAGAATGGTAGAAAAGATGCAGGCAGGGAATCTAAGGGCTAATGCTTGAAGATGTCTCATGACGGAGATGGAAGTCATGTCCAAGTAGCTTCCCCAAAGATCATGCTGTGATTTATGCCTTCCACTGTATCATCTGTGCTGTTCAGGCCACAGCATGTTAATTTCAGCGCCCACTCAGAGCAGCACTTACCACTGCCTGAAGCATAAACCTGACACAGAAGTGTTTATGTGAAAATGTGTGGACCATAACTCAAAACAGTATTAGGAAGTGGCTGAGTCAGGAAAAAGCTTTGGGAAGCTACTTCAAGTCCATTTTTACTAAAATGAAAAGATTTTCTTTTTAGCAACAGAATTTCTTCATTATATGTATGAGTTTATAGTTTGTAACTGGATTCTAAATGATGAAATGTGAGGTTTTTATTCTAATCTCCCCATAAGTCTATGTATATGGAGGGTCTCTTTCTTATACTATTCTCTGATCCCTTCCCCATCACTCACCCCACCTCATCCCATGCTCTGGGCACTTATAATTCCTTTTTGCAAGAACGCACACACCCCCCTCACAGTTGGACCATAAATGTTTGGAGCTCAGGCGAGGACTTATGCCTTGTTCACCATTATCTTCCCAATGCCCTTCAGGGCATCCTGTTCACTTGATAAGCACTCAGAAGTGTCTGTCAAATGAATATGCAGAAGAATTTTAAATACGAGGAAACATATGAATCTATTCCTCCTCTCTCTTCTGAAACATCCTTGTATTGGTATTATCTTTATAAAACTCTTGTTTCTCCCAATGAACATTTAGAAAGTTTAAAGCTTTATACATAAATTCAGAAACTTATCTTTTTGATACAATAAATATTTACCCATATTTACTAATTCTTGAGAATGCTTAATTTTTTTTGTTTTAGAAAATTCTTAAATATTTAAAGACCTAAATATAAATTAACATCCTGAGTATTTTTTATTAAGTCATAGACCAAAAGTCTACAAGGCAAGACTTTAGTTACCAAAGCTCCTTTCTCTCAAATTTATGCTGCCCAAACAACATGAGGCAAAAGAAATCAAATTTAAATAGGGCTTAGCCAGGCTTTTTTCAGAAATATCCAGTTAGAGCAAACTGGTTGTTGCCAGAGGGGAGGGGGATGGGCAAAATGGTAGGAGGTACAGGGTTCCAGTAATGGAATGAGTAAGTCACGGAGATGAAAAGTACAGCATAGGGCATATGGTCAATGGTACTATAACAGCATTGTATGGTGACAGATGGTAGCTATACTTGTGAGCACAGCATAAGACCATAAGAGTTGTGGAATCACTATGTTGCACACCTGAAACTAATGTAAATTGTATCAACTGCACTTCCATTTAAATATATAATAAATATAAACACATTTTTACATGTAATAAAAAACTATATCCAGTTAGAAGCAGCTTTCTGCTCTGCATCAAGCCAAGCTTCTATTATGTCAGCACAGTAGTCCCTTTGGTCTACTGCTTGCTAGTAGTGGAACAAGATTTAAGTTCAGATGAAGTTGTTTTTCCCTGTTTTTGGATCGGAATTTTAATCTACATGTTACTGGTTTATGTAAGATACATGTTTCTGTTCCTGATTTACAAGCATATACCATATGTATTTCTCTTGAAATATGCCAGGTCTTTTATTTCCTCCTTTGTTATTTCATAAAACCTCAAATTTTGTTTCCTTTCTAAACTATACTTAGGTCTGCCTTGGACCCATTCACTAATGTTTATTACTAAAAACTGTCACCAGTATACCATTTTATGTATAGCACTTTGAGTACTGAATACTAAATCTGCTAGATAGATCCCTTGGAAAGCATTGTGTCAAAGTTCCTGTACTGAGATACTGAAATCCAGTTACACACAATCTTTGATTCCTCATTCTGTATAATTCAATTAAATAAATATTTGTTTAAATCTGAAACTTAATATAGGACTCTAATAAGATTTATTTCCTTCAGAATAAAGCTGAGAAATATCTGCACTTAACAATCCTGACAGACTCGTTACATGTTTTTTCACTTTTATCCCAAGGAGAAATAAGTAAGTTTACATAACTGACTTGGCCATTACTTGGAGCAGGTCACAGCCGCCCCCCCCCCCCCCCCGGCCCCTGCCTCTGGGGCTTAACCCCAGGTCTCACCAGTGGAATGCATTTCGGAGGTTTTGGTATTTGCCTGCTTTACGTTCTTCAGATTCTATGTCTTGTATTTTAATAGAGTTTTCTTGATGTTGTTTGGCTTGGGAATCTGGGTCACAAGCACGGAGCCATATGGCCTTTAAGAATCTTTAAGAATAGTAATCCATCTAATTGTTTTTAATTGTTAAGGGTTGAGCACTGACAGATTTATTTTTCTTTATGCCACTGTTCCTAAATTGTGAAACATGAATGTTTCCTCAATATTATATTGTATGAAGCCAAACCTAGTTTGCTCTGTTAAAGATTTTGGAGTTTAGCAGCCTGATTTAGTCTAAAATGTTTTACCATCTGCGTATTTTTTCTGTGTTATCATCATCATGATTACCATCCTTGTCCCTCCCTGCTAAAGATTCCATTTCTCTTCCCACAATTTTCACTTCTCTGTAATCGAACACACTTTATCTCCTTTCATTTTTTCCCCTAAATCCCCACATTATCCAAGACCTAGCTTGTCAGTATCACCTTTTTTCATGAAAACTTTCCCAATTTTTAAGTCCTACTAATATCATTCTATTCTAACAGCAACCCTTCTTCCCTAGTCATTTAGTTGAATTTAGTAATGCCATCCCTTTTTTGGGTAACCAACCTCCAGAATTCTAATAGGCATGTAACATACATTATTTCTATTCTTTGCAGTTGGGCAGGGCAGCAGTTATTTTCCCCATTAGACAGATGAGGAAGCCAGGGTCAAGAGAATTTAAGAAACTATCCCAGGAGTCTGCCTGTGTCACTTTGTGACTTTCAGATCCATACTCTACAGAGCCATGGTCCCCTCCTCTCACTGTAACACTCAGTCCTATATCCCATGTGACCTAGTACTTACTGTTTTCTGATTACTTACCAAGTATAAGACATAAAAAATATGTCTAACATGAACCAAACAAATGAAATAAAGGACCCCTACATTTGTAAATGGAGTTGTGTTTATAAACCAAGAATGTGATTTATACCAGTCCAGCTCCTTAAGAGTTGTATAGCTTCTGATGATTTAATCTAACAAACTATGTCATGATTTAGTCAACCCTTTCATATTTTTTCGAAATCTCATAATTTACCTCTTTTTGACTTCTACTTTCTCACGACGCCTCCTCATTCCAGAGCAGATTCTTTCAGGTGGCCAGTTCAGCAGCATTTTTCCTCCATAGTTTTTCTTGAGCCTTCCCAAGAAATGTTTCTGTGGATATTCCTGAAATGGCTGTTTACAGCCATGTCTTTAAGAAGGTAGTCTGGGGGGGCGCCTGGGTGACTTGGTTGGCTCAATGTCCCACTCTTGGTTTTGGCTCAGGTCATGATGTCAGGGTCATGAGATCGAGCCTGCATTGGGCTCCACACTCAGCGAGGATTCTTCTGGAGATTCTCTCCCTCACCGTCTGCCCCTCCTCACTCGCACATGTGCATGCTCTAAAAAAAAGAGAAAGTCTTAATAATGTCTTTCTTTCCCATTCTGTAATGATTCAGCAGAACTGAGAAATATTTTTCAGTTCTTTAACGGCTCTATTTTGCTTAAAGCTTAATTTTGAAATATGTCTTTATGTTGTCAAGTTTTGCCCTTTATTTCAGATCTGTTTACCCAATATATTCCATCTGGCAGTCAACAACATTTATTCCTAGACCCACTGGTGCGTCAGGTACCATTCTAGGCATTGGGAACCCAAATACAAACAAGCCATATAGACTCAGCCCTCGAGGAGATCAGTTTTGACACTGAAACAGAAGAGCACATCTCCCTCTCAAGCACCTCATAACCATCTCTCCCATACCTGCTCCTGATTTGGGTTGTAAAATTTATAGAATTATAAACCAAATAGGAGCTGAGAAACCATCTCTTCTTACCTGATATGGAAGCTGAGTCACAGAGAGGCAGTTCAATGACTGGAAGTCAGAAAGATTTAAACCCCCAACCTGACTGCCTTTCTGCAGCCATTTGTCACATTAGTTTGTCATCTTCCTTCACCAGGATGATCTGGATTGAAGGCCTCAAATTAGGCAGGAACTCCTTTGTAATTAGGTTCTTATATTTAAACTGAGAATTCGGTTATAAAGGAAAAGATCATCTTGGAAATATGTAGAGAATACACACAAGTCACATATATCTCATCCATCTAGGCTTGCTGTATTGACACTTAGAAAACACAACCAGGTACTACTTAGGTCTTTTTATTTATACTACATTGGCATGCATAGTGTGACAGCAAAACAAAATTCTCTGACCTCATGGAACTTCCATTCTACTCAAGGAAACAAATTAGTAAGCTTTTTATAGTAGGTCAGATGGTGAGAAGTGCTACAGACCAAAAAAAGTGGACCTTAGTGGTCTAACAAAAGGAACAAGGGGACTAGTTAAAAGACTCCTGCAGTAGTGCAGATGAGAAAGAATGGCCCTTAAACTAGAGATGCCAGTGGAATGGCGAAAAGTGGTCATTTTTGGTATTTTGAAGGTAGATCGAACAGGATCTCCTGACAGGATATTGGGCGGGAAAGTAAGAAAAATCAAGGTTGACTCCTAGACTTTGGGCATGAGAGACTGGAAAGATAACAGTTGCCATGTACTCCACTGAGTCATGAATTCAGCAATGGCATCGCTATATGTGGTTCTAGAAATACAAGATAAATGAGAAATTTCTCCCTCAAAGTGCCTTGCAGTCTAGTAGACAAGACAGACACAAATTCATGCACACAACTGTAATACTTGTTTATGAAGATGGGGGCCTCAGCAAAGTGCTGTAAAAGTACATAAGAGAGAACAATGATCTCCAGCCAGGGAAGTGAGGAGAGACTTCAAAGCAGAAGTTATAGCTGAACCCAGTTTATCATTCTTCTTGAGTTAGACATTACATGACCTGAGCTTAGAAAGGTAAATTGTATTATGCTCACAGAGCTAGAACAATAAGAGTAAAGCAGGCTGGTAGCTATTGTCTGCTTCCATGTCAGACCATAGTTACGCATGACTGACCAGAAAGAAAAGTCAAAATCAAGTACTCTTTCCAACCTAGGACTGTACATACAAATATGTATTATTTTCCATTGCAGGAGCCTTCTTCCTTTATGCTGGATTCGCTGGTGTGGGACTCCTTTTCATCTATGGCTGTCTTCCTGAGACCAAAGGGAAAAAATTAGAGGAAATTGAATCACTCTTTGACAACAGGCTATGTACATGTGGCGCTTCAGATTCTGATGAAGGGAGATATATTGAATATATTCGGGTGAAAGGAAGCAACTATCATCTTTCTGACAACGATGCTTCTGATGTGGAGTAATTTTCAGCTGCTGATACATTTAGGTATTTAAACAAACCTGGGGGACAAAAGCAGCAATTGGTGGCCTCACTGCCCTGCTTTTAATCTGGTTCTTTTAGTCTAGTTTTGAATGACCTCATATTCTAGAATATTTGATTAGAAGGAAGATATAACCATGATGACATTTTTTTTCACAAGCAAAATGTAAAACAATATTTAGAGATTTTAAACTAATAATTATTGAACAAATGTATGTAATTCCTTCCTGAGGTAGTCTAAAATGAATATGTATCCAGTGACTTCAGTGGTATCCTTTTTTCCTAAAACCATATATAATTATTAGTGGCAGTAGAGTCAGTGCTAATCTAGCTTAATCATATATGTATGATATCCTTATGAAGAAGGATTCTGGGAGAAGATCCAAGGGTGTTTTCTGTCAAAACATGGCCTATTGGCCCTAAATTTTCTAAGGACAAGTAGCTTACCTGTGATCAGCTATTAGAAGGTAAATTCTGTTTAAGCTTTCAACAAATTCAGAAGTGCCCCCTACGGAGACACGGCTGTCCTTCTCTCCTTTGGATTCCGCATTTTGCTCTCTCTCTCCAAGTCAGATCTTGAGAGTTCTTCAGAAACTGACCCTGCACAGGACCTTTTGAACATTATGAAAAGCAGGTCTTTTAGGGTTTATTTTCATACATATTTTTTTGCATTGGTGATAAGTATACATTTGCACAGATAAGCTAGCAAGTTTTGATAAGTATATTTTATTGCTAGAAAGAAAGAAAAAATTTTTATGGATCCCTGATTTGCATTAGTCACTTAGGTATGCACCTGTAAACACAAAATAGCACCAGATCTTTGACTGTATTTCAGGGTTTCTGTTCATGCCAAAATCACCTGATATTCACGCCTTCACTCATCACCTCTGGAGTCCTATTTGTGCCTTCGTTTGTGTTAATAGCTGCTAGCAGACTATTTTCCCCCTTCTTTTAATCAAATAATTCCCGAAACAAAAAAGAAAGGAAGAAAATCAGTGACAGATGATCCTGCTGTTATTGATATTTTGTTTAATTAAATAGTGGGACTTCTTATTTTTTCCTTAACTTTTTATTAACTCTTAAGGGAACTGTGACATTACTTAAAAGTACTAGTCTTTTTTTACTTTAAGAACATAAACTCATTTTTATTTTGCACACCCTTTTCTCATTTTCCCTCACAGTTTATCAAAAAAAGATACATAGATTTGTCTGTGGGTGTTTCCTTTTTCTCATACTTGGCTTGGATTTTTTCCTTCTTGTCTAAAAATAGGGATTTTCTATTGGAACAGATTAATGGTTCTAATACTTGCATACATTTCTACAATGTATTCTCAAAGTGTTCATTGGTATTTATGCTCATTCATCAAATGAACTCTAATTTTTGCTCTTAAGAACTATATAGAATATACAAAATTACTTGCTAGTTCCAGTGAAAATTATGAATGAATTGTTTGTGGCCAGATAGGAATACATAAGTTTGATGGATTTTAATATGGCTCTAAACATCTAATAAGGTACTCTTTGGAGTGAAAAGATGGCTATCCCTAAATTCAGTGTGTTTCTGTCAGTCTCCAAGATGTTTTGTTCTTCGCTTGAAGTCTGGCTTACTCCTATCACTATTACCAAACTCAATGTATCCAAGGAGGTTTGTTCTCATAGCCACCAAGGGTATGATAAGTGCTTGAACTGTCACTTCACCTGCCTAAAACTCCTTCAGCCAAAAAAAAAAAAAAAAAAAAGTTTTCTCCCTTTGACCATTTCATACAATAAAAAAATTTGAGAGAGTTTTTTCCCTGAACTAGGTGCTTTGACAATTGATTTCTAAGGGGATATTGATTTTTCCCCCAGAAAAGCAGATGTGATTTAATAGAAAAAATTATTGATATTTCTTATCCCATAAGAAATTTCTTCTCTGTGTAGTACTTCACACAGGTAAAGTGAGATGGAAAATGAGCTATTATGTGGTAAAATCAGAATATGATGGAAAGAAAAAAAATTTAGACCAATAAAGTGCTCTCTAAAAATGTATTTTTCTGATTTATCCAAATAATTGCCTCAATTCTTCTCTTTATTATATAATAGCCTTAACTATATGCTTATGTACTCAGCTGGGCTGAATGCACAGTAACTTTATTAAAGGAGCAACTGGACTTTTATTATTTCCTAAAGCAGAACATGGCCTGTTCTCCCTGATGTAAGCAAATGGTATATTCAACTTTATATCCATAAATGCACATAGTAACAGGGAAAATTAGCCACAGTTCTCCTCCCCTATTCTCCTCAACCTTTCCTTTAAAGGACTATTTGTTATTTATATAGTGATAAAGACAATATTCCGTATCTTTGAAGTACAAGACAGAGTGGCACAGTATAAAGATTATATTTTTTTTAAAAACAACTACTTAAAAAGAAACCTTATACAATTAGAGTATTATTTTTAGATTTGGTGAACCTTTATAGTATATTAAAAATTGTTTGACTTTGGCAGGTTTTTTTAATATTACGTATCTTTTAAGTTCTCAGCATCTTTGGCTACCACTATCAACTTGAAAACATTCCATTTGAAATATCATCAAATATATATTTTGTAGGACAATTTATAAATGGTATGATTTGACCTACTATATTAAAACAGATTAAGCATCATGCTTTCAACTGAAATTAAGGTTTTCTTCTAAGCATGCTGCAAATTCAATAGAGACATATTATGTTTGAGGAACACATAGTAAAGAAAGTCATAACCCCTATATGAGGCTTAGCTTGGTGGCTAATGAGATCTGCCATAAACTAAAGAGAATATAACCCTTCATCTGCATCTGAACACATAGGACTGAATGTGATGTCAGATAAATTTTAAAGATTTGGTATTAATAATTTTTCTTCAATACAAACATTTCTAATAATTTTAACTGTTGCACCTTAGTCATTAATTACCCAAAACATGATTTTTAATGTATTCATAAAGGATCTAAGTCAAAACTAAATTTAAAGGGTGATATTTATGTTTGAAATTTCGTTCCCAGCCATATGCAGTAATTAGTTCCCCGATGGAAAATGCTATGATGGTAATGCTGTCAAGTGCTTTTTCATAATTTTATTTTACCACTGAGCTATATTTTAGTATAGGAGACTCTATTATTTTTTGTTATTCACTCTAAAATGAGAATTCCATTAAAGTAAAAAATTTAGAAGTTGTTTACTATCAATCATTTCAAAATCCACTATGTAGAGGAAGAGTGAACAGAAAAAAAGTAAACTGACAACTTACCCTTTTGCTTTTATATGGGAAAGTAAAATTGAAATGTATTGTAATCATAGATTCTAGGGGAAGGATATTCTAAAAACTATCTCTTATCTAAGAAAGTCTCACAACTTAAAGACACTAATATAGTTTAGAAATATTGTATTACAGTGAGGGGGAGTGGAAGGATTGTTTTATCTCATTGGCACAGTAATTAACAACAATTAATGAGATTTTTGTTATAATCAGTTTTGGTTTTTTACCATTCTCCTGGTTAAAAAATCTCAAATTTTACTAAGCACCTAATAACTTTAATTTATACAGCTGCTGAAACAAGTTTTCAGTTTATATCTTGTTACTAACTGCAAATAAAACAATGACCTAGCAGGTCCATGGCAGAGAATTCATAACATGTGCTTTACAGCAAAATCTGTTACATAGTGGGTAAAATGTATAGCTGCTGCCTATGAAAAGACTTAGAATTCTTCTCTGGATTTTTAATGTCCTGTTTTCTGTCACTTTCTTATCAATTTTCTTAGCCTCATGTACAGAAATGTTAAGTTAATTTGATGAAGTGATCAGGTGGTAGCAACATATCAATTATCAGTACATTCAGTTCTTCTGGGTGAGAAACACTGTTGTTTTCTGGAAATAATAGCAATCATTTTAAAATGCCAAATAGCTAACTGCTACCAACTCTCTTTTACATTGTCTTTTAGAGAGGGAAATATTTGTGTGCCAATATTCATCAAAGAGATATTTTGTAAGAGTATTAATGATGTTCAGAAGTACATGAGGGAATTTTATCCTCTTAATTTGCCTGTGAGTGTAAAATGGTGTAATTCCTATAAATCTTTACTTTATATGTATAAAGCAGTCTTGCATTTGAGTGATTTGGTCTATGGTATGTTCAATAACTACTTTCATTTGGTAGTAATATCCATGTATTTATTTCACACAGTTAAGTTCGTGTGTTTGATTTTTGTCATATCAGTATGAGAAAAAGGAATGCAGCTTACAAGCACTTAAAAACCGATATTTTGTGAAGTTTTACAATTTTAGTAAATTTAACATCATTCCATCTCATTTGAAGGTTAAAAAAAAAATGAGACTTACCTCTAGCCAAAGTAGAACTTTATATTCTACATGTCCAAACTGGTTCCTAGAGGCTTTTGGACTATATCTCATTTGATGTTATAGTATCTTTATTTGTAATAAATGTTCAGATTTCTATTTAGAAGCTCTAATGTACATCTAGATTAAATCGTTTTATGCTTTTAAAATATGTATTTCAAAATGTATATTTTAATTTGAGTGCATGTTATATAGTATTTAATACTTCACATGTCTTGGAAAATTCAATATAAATATTTATTCTTACATGTGACATATGGGATATCTCTTAAAAATTATGAATATGTATCATTTCCTTCAAAGTCATTCTATCCTATAGCTGTATCAAAAGTATTGTATATTTTATGGAAATTTAGTGATGTATATGTAAATTTTTTAAGTTATTTTACTGAAGTTCAATCTTTACATAAAATTAAAATCTTTTTTTAAAAAAAAAGTGTCAGTGCCAGAACTGTAAATGAAAATAATCTAATAAAAGTTACGACAATTCATTAGTCATTTATCTCCTTTGCACTTTTGTATTTTCTCTAATTCCTTTGATTTTAGGATCTAGGTTACACAGAAAGGCATCGACAAAAATTAGTTATCTATAAATTTATGCAATCCTACTCATATTATCTCTTGATCATAGATAAACTCAACTATCTTTAAAAATAAATATATAATACCTAAAAATTGTTCCAGGGAATTATTCGAAATAGTAAATATAAAACTTTGAAATGAAATGCTTTAGGAACCCTTGAATAATATTTCTGGTTGCTGTCAAAACCAGATGTGACATAAGCCATTATGTTGGGTTGACAGAAACTATATTTACTTTGTAAATAAAAACAAAATACCTGCTGGATGACTAGTTGACAGTTCCTTTTGGACCTCCATTGCCATTTTGCCAGAACTATAGCCTTTATTAGCGAGAATTAGCTACTGTTTGATCTGGGCAGCTGTTAGACTTATCTCCATAGTTAGAATGTGCCATCCTGAGCCCAACTGTAGAAACAGCCTGAGGAGATCCCATAAAGACACTAGATCCACTTGTCCAAAGGCTTACAATAGAGGGGGTCTCATGTCTATGTAGCTTCTCCATGCACACAAAATTAATTAGATTTTCTCCTGTTTAAAAAAAAAAAAAAGAGTGGAGTTGCATTTAATCAAGGATTCTGATGCCAGCAGGTAAGGTAAAAATCCTACAGACAGAATGACCCAAGAAAATCCCATAAATTATGCATAAAGGGTCTACTCACCAGGACACCTAAATACTGTAGTACATATTTCTATCAGTGATCAAAGTCCTCATTTAACTATGCAGTCCTGTGGGGTAAACATTGTAGGTTTTTATGGGTACTAAACTTCAGAACATTGTGATGACTTGTCCAAGATCACACACTAGAAGTAGTACAGAACTTCTCTCTGTGTGGACTACACCAATAGTCTTCCTCTCTCTCTCTCTCTCGTCATTTGGAACATCTTCTGGTCAGACCCAGGCAGAAAGATTACAAAATAGACACTGTGGAATTCCTGTGTTATAACTTAAAAGGTATGCAGAGGAAGAATCCGATACCTCAGAATAGACAAAATTCTGAAAACCTTTGATTTGGAGATTTTTCTCCAAATATGAAGCACTACATAGTACATTGTTTAAGGAATAAGAATACAAATTGCCAGCTTTAAATCCCAGCTCTTCTACTTACTGCCTGGTAACCTCAATTATTTACTCTTTGCCTCAATTCCTTCCTATAAATTAGGGATGTTACTATCTACCTCATATATTTGTTATGGGGGTTACATTAATCATCTAAAGCACCTAGAACAATAGCACATAGTAAGTGCTGGATAACTGTCGGCTGTTCTTAGTGTCATCCTTCACATGCTATCCCTGATGCCGCTAAGGTCGCACTGTCCAAAGCACAAGCAATGTGTTTATAAATTCCTTTCCTGCGAACAACTACTAGGAACAGGAGCACAGGGCTTGATATATGTCATACAGGCTGTGTGACTGCAGCAGCCCAGCTCCTGCCGACCAGAATGGTTTGAGCTGATATGGCTGACTAGCCTGATGTTCCTCTCCCCTCTCCACCTCTTTCCCATGAGCATCCTCCCGAAGGGCACAATGAAAAGCACAACCTTCTAATAGTCTCCATATTAACAGGATTTAATGCACAAATTCTCTATGTAATCTCTGAATCAAGAAACAAAATAATTTTAGAATATCTCTTAGTAACCTATCATTTCAATTCCTTTCAGCATTTAAAAAATTTTTGAAATTCTCTCCAAATGCTTTAAGGGGGGTGGGAGGCACCTGGGTGGTTCAGTCAGTTAAGCGTCCAAGTCTTGGTTTTGGCTCAGGTCTTGATCTCATGGATCATAAGATGGAGCCCACATCAGGCTCTGAACTCAGCCAGGAGTCTGCTTGAAGATTCTCTCCCTCTGCCCCCCTCCTACTTGTGCACTCATATGCTCTAATAAATCTTAAAAAAAAAAAAAAATTCTCTCCAAATGAAAAATGACATTAACCCCTAAGTGGCTATATTGAAATTAAGCTATTATAAATGCTATGAATTCAATATGAAACACTGATACTGTTTTTTACCTTTAATACTTCATATACTTTTCCACTACACTTACAAAAACTGCATAATGAGTGGCATGCAGAGAAATTAATTTTTTACGTGAAAAAAAGATACTGACATGCTTTGCTTCTAGCAAATGGATACTAAACCCAAAACAGATTTGTTACAACAGTGGTTCTCAAAGTGAGTTTGTTACAAATGCAAATCTGTGGGCCTCACCTGACCTACTGAATCAGAATATCTGGGGATATAGCCCAGGAAACTATATATTTTTAATTGAAATATAATTGACATATAACACTATATAAGGTATACAATGCATTGATTTGATGCACATATTGCCAAGTGTTTACCATCACAGTGTTAGCTAATACCCCTACCACATCACATAATTATTTCTTTTTGTGATAAATAAGTAATCCAGTCTCGTAGCAACTCTGAAGTTTATTAATACACTACTATTCTATAATCACTATGCTGTGCATTAGCTCTCCAGGACCTATCTACTAGTTCCAAGTTTGTACCCCTAAACAACATCTCCCCAACCCCCACACCCCACCCCCCAGCCTCTGGTAATCACCATTCTACTGTCTGTTTTCACAAGATCAGCTTTTTTAGATCAGGGAACTGTACCTTAACAAACTCTCCAGATAATTCTTAAGTACACAATAGTGGAACCACTACATTTGTATTAAAAAGGAATCAGCTGCATTTTCTTTCAAATGGTGAGCTCATCTAGTGAATGATAAATTGAGTGGATTTATATGCAAGTTACTTAGGCATTCATAAAGCTAAGTCATTTCCACCTCAGGGGCTTTGCATGTGGCGTTACACCTGCCTGGCATGCTTGTTGCCCTATTCTTTGTGTCTCTTTCCTTCTTGTCATTCAGGTTTCAGCTCAAAATCATCTCCCCTGAGAGCCTGTCTTGACTACACAATTTAATCATTCCCTTCCTCCCCAATACATCACATAAACTTGTTTTATTTTCTTCCTAGCATTTATCACTATTTGAAAATTATTTTTTAGTTGTCTGTTTCTCCCATGAGAACATACACTGCATGAAAGCAAGGAATTCGCATTATTCACTACTGACTCTCCACCTCATACAGTGCCTAGCATATAGTATATGCTCAGTGAATATTTAAAGAATAAATGGATGCATGCATCTCAGATGCTCCTGTGGTCTACAAAGGAGCAGTGGGAAGTTTTAACTGGGTTAGAAAAAAATGATTCAAATGATACCATGGTACCAGGCCAATATCCAAGAGCATGTTTCATAAATCAATCTCTGTAGAGCAAAGCTGTTCTAGTCAAACAGCAAATTCCATATGGTATATGAAGGCATGGGTATTCACATAAACACATTTGGATGATTAAATTGGTTTCTTATTCTTAATAGAGGAGGAGAAAATCTAATTAGGATAGCAAGGTTGGGGTGAAATTTGCATCTTTTATAATACTCTATTTCTACTTTCTTTTTATGGAATAAAAACACACTTACATGCTATATACTTTATATACATAATTTCATCCTATCTTCATGAAAACCTGTATCAAAAGTAGCATTATTACCCTTCTTGTATGGATGAGGAAATAACTGAGTCACAGGAAGTAAAGTAACTTAAGTAGAAAGTTTGTGCCAAAGTCATTTTTAACAAGTACTATTTATTTTCTTTTTTACAATGAACTTTATCATGGAAAATTTTATAATTGCCCCTACCTGAAAATTTTTGTACTTTTTTTTTCCTGCAGGGTCACCAGTTATGGACTTAGAAACTAAAACATAACTACTGGATAAAACTGACAATAACATTTAGAGGTAAATGTGAAAGGGTTGGAATTTAAAGTCTAAAATGATCAGTAATTTCCAAAATATGCTCAAATTTACATTTATAAATTAACCCACAGAATCCTAATAAGCTTCCTTGCTCTGAAGTCTGCTCTGTCTGAAATTAATATAACTATTCCAACTTTCTTTTGATTAATGTTAGCATGGTATATCTTTCTCCATCCCTCTACTTTTAATCTGCATGTGTCTTTACATTTAAAGTGGGTTTCTTAAAGACAACATATAGTTGGGTCTTGTTTTTGATCCACTGACAATCTATTTTTTATTGGTATATTTAGACCACTGACATTTAGTGTGATGAAATATCTACCATATTTGTTACTATTTTCTATTTGTTCTATTTGTTTTCTATTCCTATTTTTGTTTTCTACTTTTTCCTTTTGTGGTTATCACTGAGCATATTTTATGATTTCATTCCTCTCTTTTCTTAGCATATCAACTATACTTTTTTCACTTTTTTTAGTGGTTGCCCTAGAGTCTGCAATGTACATATACAACTAATTCAAGTCCACTTTCAAATAATACTATACGCTTTCACAGATTAGAAGAGTCAGATATTCCTAGTCCCTCCTGTCCCTTATGTCACTGGTGTCATTTATTTCACTTGTACATAAGCTATACATCGCACACATTGTTGCTTTTGCTATTAGTTTACACACACTTATCCATTCAATCAACTAGGAAAAATGAAAGCTTTTCCTATACACTCATTCCTTCTCTAATGCTCTTCTGTCCTTTATGCAGATCCAAGTCTCTGACCTGACCACTTTATCTCTGAAGAACTTATTTTTAACATTGCCTGCAAGGCAAGTCTAACTGGCCACAAATTCCCTCAATTTTTGTCTGAGAACAATCTTTATCACTTTAGAAGGATAATTTTGCAGGATCCAGAATTCAAGGGTGGTAGGTTTTTTCTCTCAACATTTCAAATATTTCACTCCACTCTATTGCTTACTTGGGTTTCTGAGAAGTCAGACGTAATACTCATCTTTGCTCTTTAAATAAGGTGTTGTTTTCCTCCAGCTTCAAGAGTTTTCATCTCTCACTTTGCAGTTTGAATATGACATGCCTGGGTGTAGTTTTGTTGTTGTTGTTGTTGTTTGTTTTTTGTGGGGGTTTCTGGCATTTATCTGAGCTTCCTAGATCCTTGGTTTGTTACTGGACATCAATTTGGGGAAATTCTCAGTCCTTATGACTTGCAGTATTTCTTCTATTCCTTTCTCTGATCATTCTAATAGTCACTCCCCTTACATGTATAACTTTTGTACTCATACCACAGTTCTTGGATAGTCTGTGAAATTTTTTTAAATCTTTTTTCTCTTGGCTTTTTAGTTTTAAGAGTTTCTACTGACATACAATCAAGTTCAGAGACTATTTCCTGAGCTATGTCTGGTCTACGAATAAATCCATCAGAGGCATGTTTATCTCTAGCATATTTTATTCTTTCTTAGAATTTCCATCTCCCTGCTTACATTACCCATCTGTTCTTTCATGTTGTGTTTTTCCATTAGTCTTTTTTTAAAAAAATTTTTTTAATTTATTTATTTGACGAGCAGCGGGGGCAGCAGGCAGAGGGAGAGGGAGAAGCAGGCTCCCTGCAGAGCAGGAAGCCCAATGAGGGGCTCAATCCTAGGCCATGAGATCATGACCTGAGCTGAAGGCAGACAACTGACTGAACCACCCAGGTGCCCCCCCATTAGAGTCTTTAATATATTAGTCGTTGTTTGAAGTCTCAATCTGGTCATTTCAACAATCCTTGCTACATCTGAATATCGTTCTGGTGTTTGCTGTCTCCTCAAACTGTTTTTTTTTCCTTGTAGTATACTTTGTAATTTTTTGCGGAAACCTGGACATGCTATAGTAGATAAAAGGTAAATAGGCCAGTAAATAGGCCTTTAGTGATATAGTGGTAAGGTGTGGGAGGAGAGGAACTACTCCATAATCCTATCAGGTCTCAGTCTTAATGAGACTGTGCCCCTGGGATATAAACTTCTCAAAAAACATTCGATTTTTTCTTCCCCTTTGGTGGAAGAAAGGATGGCTAGAAGGAGCTGGAGTTAGGTAGTTCCTTTCCCCCAGGTCAATTAGACTCTGATAAAGCCCAATCAAGTTAGGCTCCTGTAACATATTTTCTCTTGAGGGCAGGAAGAATAGCCTGTTCTGGCCTATTTACAATTGATTCCTTTTCCCCTCCTCCTGCCAGGCGCCTCAGAGATCTTTCTCCAGTCTTCACTGTTAGAACCTGGTAGCGCTCTTAGAAATAAAACTCAAAAAAGTGTTTAGGACTCACTAAGACTGCACCCTTCCGGAATTTTTGGCTCTCAGACTGTCCACACTGAGCCTCCAGCAATCCATCAATTAGTTTAGGTTTCCCACCTTGGCACTGGTTCCCATGAACGTTTCTGCTCTTGACTTTCTGCTTAGTTAAGCTGTGATTCTCTGTGTCTTCCTCTCTGTCTCCAATTGTGGGGGCAGTGATTTGACCTGTGACCTCACTTTTCATGTGGAAGAGTTGTTTATTTTCAATTTGTTCACCTTTTTACTTGTCGTCAGGATGGAATATGACCTCCCAAGCCCCTTACATATCGGACTGGAAACCTAGTAAGCTTCCTCAACTTTGTAAAATACAATGTTAAAACTCTAGGTGAGGCAGACACAATACCTTTCTATGTGCTTTAAGAAGCCTTTTTCCTACCAGCAGGAATAACTGGGCGACTGAAGTCTTGTCAAGACACTGAAGTCTTGTCAGAGGTGTTCACCACAGGCATGGAAGTCCTGGAGTTCCAAGGCAGCTGTACGTTTAGAAACCAAAAATAAACAAATTGCCTTTATTTCTAAAGTTCAATCAGAAATCTCAGGGAACCTGCAGGTGCCAAAAGGAAAGCCCTCAAGCTGCTAGATAGTAGAGTTCATTTATCAACACACTTAATAAACATAACATGTATAACTTGCAGTTACATGACCTCTTCCTCACTCCATAAATGGCAGGGGGGGGGGTGTTTAACTGTAGAGAGAAACCTGACAAACTGGCCTTTCTAAAACAGCCATCCAGACTTCTGGAGAAGATGGTAGAGTAGGAGGGTCCTAAACTCACCTCATCCCACTGACACAACCGGATAGCACTCATATCAGTGTAAATAACCCAGAAAATGACAACAGAACTCTCCACAGCTAAATGTAGAGAAGAGGCCAATCAAAGAGGGTAGTAAGGACAGAGATACAGTCCAGAACTAAAGGGAACCGCCACACTGTCCACTGGAGGGAGGGACACCACAGGTGCAGAAAGGGGAGTGAAACAGATTCACACCAGGGATCCCACAGGGGAAAGAAGAATCCCCGTAACATCTGGCTTTGAAAACCAGAGGGGCTGAAGACTGAGTTCTTACAACCAGCAGGACTTAAAACCTGGAACTTTAAAAATCAGTGGGCTCAGCTCAGGGAGAGATGGGAGGGCACGAGGAAACTGAGTCCCTGTTCTTAAAGAGACAGCACAATAAACAGCCCCACAGAGATACAGCATAGAAGCAGCACCTTGAAAATCTCCTGGGGTATACAGGAGGGAGATTTGTTTACTAATTTCGGAGTATGTGCTGCAGAAGCAGCGATCCTTGGGAGACTTGGGGGGGGGGGGGTGACAAATGAGCCACTTCCCTCCCCCACCTCCCAACCTACCAACACTAGCTAACTAACTTGCTAAAAACGAGCCCCCCCCCCTGCATTCTCCTGCAGACAGGCCTCCACTCCAGGTCCCCTCCCACAGCAGACTGGCATAAACCTTGCAGACAGCTTGTGTGGATCTGCCCCTCTAATACACTCTTGGCCTGAGCCGCCCAAAGCAATGCCACAAGCCTGGCAGTGTGCAAGCAGCCCCAAGAGGGGCCCGTACCACTCCAGAGTGATTCCTGCCCCAGAGAGAGGGGAAGAGAACTACACACATAAGTCAGACTGTGGCTCCAGCAAAGAGTTGGGGGCAGACAGCTGGTCTAACTGCAGGCTCAATCCACCAACAAAAGCCTCTTGGGGGACAAAAGAGAAAGAGCCCTGCAGTTCAGTGCTACTGCATCCATGGCAAACACCTGGTCTGACAGAACTCAAGCCCAAGGGGGCCCAGACTGGCCCACAATAAGCAATGAGAGCCACTACAGATGGCTAAACTAAAGGCACCATCAGCTCAGCCACAACAGCAGGGCACACACAACACATATGGGAGACATCCCTGCAGTGCCAAGTTCTGGTGAACAGAAGACACTGCGTGGGCAGTACAAGAACTCTTCATGAGGCCAACACTTTCAAGAGCAGGAGACATAGCTGACTTGCGTAAAACACAGAAACAAGACAAGGATACTCAGATAAAATGAGGAAAGAGAGGAATATGTCCCAATGAAAGAACAGGAGAAAACCCCAGCAAGAAACCTAAGCAAAATATAGGTAAATAATATGCCTGATACGGAATTTAAAATAGTGATCATAAAGATATTCACTGGACTTAAGACAAGCGGAGGACCTCAGTGAGACTCTATAACAAGGCAGAAAACAAAAAAAGAAATAATCAGAGATGAAGAAATCAGTAACTGAAATTAAAAATACACTAAAGAGAATAGACAAGAGGAAGCAGAAAAACAGATCAGCGACCTGGAGGGCAGACTAATGAAAGCAATCGGACTGAACAGGTGAGAGGGAAAAAAATGATACAAAATGAAAATAGACTTCGGGAACTCAGAGACACTATCAAGCATAACAACATTCTCAGTACAGGGACCTCAGAAGGAGAAAAGAGAGAAAAGGGGGGCAGAAAATTTATTTGAAGAAATAGCTGACAACTTCCAAAATCTGGGGAAGGAAACAGAAATCCAGATCCAAGAGGCAGAGAGAGAGTCCCCAACAAAATCAACCCAAGGAGGTCCACGGCAAGATGCACAGTAAGTAAAATCATAAAAAGTAGTGATAAAGAAAGAATTTTAAAAGCAGCAAGAGAAAACAGTTTCTTGCAAGGGAAATCCCATAAGGTTATCAGCTAATATTTCAGCAGAAACTTCACAGGCCTGAAGGCAGTAGCATGATATATTCAAAGTGCTAAAAGAAAAAACACTCCAATCAAAAGACACAGGGTGACGAAACGGATAAAAAGCAAGACCCATCTATATGCTGCCTACAAGAGACTCATTTGAGGCCTAGAGACACATGCAGATTGAAAGTGAAGGGATGGAGAAGCATTTAACATGCAAACAGATGTGAAAAACGGCCCAAGTAGCAATACTTACATCAGATAAAATAGACTTAAAACCAAAGACTGTAACAAGAAGACACAAAGAAGGATAAGGGATAGTCCAAGGAGAAGATATAACAATTGTAAATATTTATGCACCAAACATGGGGGCACCCAAATACATAAAGCAGTTAATAACAAACATAAAGGAAGTAACTGATAGTAATACAATAATAGGAGGGGACTTTAACACCCCACTTACATCATTGGAAAGATCAAATGGAAATACAACAAGGAAACTGTGGCTTTGAATGAATGACACACTGGAAGAGATGTATCTAACATATATTCAGAACATTCCATCCTAAAACAGAATATATATTCCTTTCAAGTGCACATGGAACATTCTCCTTAAGAGAGCCCATGTTAGGCCACAAATCAAGTCTCAACAAATTCAAAGAGACTGAAGTCATACCATGCATCTTATCTAACCACAACACTATGAAAATAAAAATCAAACGCAACAAAAAATCTGGAAAGAATATAAATGCATGGAGATTAAATAACGTGTTACTTAACAATGAGTGGGTTAACCAAAAAATCAAAGAGGAAATCAAAAAAATATATGGAGACAAATGGAAAAACAACAGTCCAAAATCTTTGGGATGCAGCAAAAGCTGTTCTATGAAGGAAGGTTATATACTTCTTGAAGTATCAAGAAGAAAAATCTCCAGAACCTAACCATATACCTAAAGGAGTTAGAAAAAGAAGAACAAACGAAACCCAAAACTGGTAGAAGGAAGGCAATAATAAAGATTAGAGCAGAAGTAAACAAAATAGATACTTAAAAAACAATAAAACAGATTAATGAAACCAGGAGCTGCTTCTTTAAAAAGATCAACAACACTGACAAACCTTTAGCCAGACTCATCAAAAAAAAGAAAGAGAAACTACAAATAAACAAATTCAGAAATGAAAGAGGAGAAATAACAACCAACACCACAGAAATACAAAGGATTATAAGAGAATATCATGAAAGATTATATGACAACAAATTGAATAACCTAGAAGAAATAGATAAATTCCTGGAAACATACAACCTCCCCAAACTGAATCAGGAACAAACAGAAAATTTGAACAGACCAGTTACCAACAATGAAACTGAATCAGTAATCAAAACACTCACAACAAACGAAAGTCCAGGACCAGATGGCTTCACAGGTCAATTCTACCAAATATTTAAAGAAAACTTAATATCTGTTCTTCTCAAACAATTCCAAAAAAACAGAAGAGGAAGGAAAGCTTCCAAATTCATTCTCTGAGGCCAGCATTACCTTAATACCAACATCAACACTACCCCCCCCCCAAAAATAAAACTACAGGCCAATATCTCTGATGAACACAGTTAAAAAATCAACAAAATATTAGCAAACTTCAGCCAACAATACATTAAAAAAAAAATTCACCACAATGAAGTGGGATTTATTCCTGGGATGTAAGAATGTTTCAGTATTTGTAAATCAATCAACATGATAAATCACATCAACAAGTGAAAGAATAAAAAACCATATATATGATCATTTCAATAGATGCAGAAAAAGCATTTAAGTACAACATTCATTCAGGATAAAAACCCTCCAACAAAGGAGGTTTAGAGGGAACTATATCTCAACATAATAAAGGCCATATATGAAAAACTCTCAACTGACATCATCCTTAATGGTGAAAAACAGAGAGCTTTTCCCCTAAAGTCAGGAACAAGACAAGGATAAGGATGTCCACTCTCACCACTGTTCTTCAACATAGTCCTAGAAATCTTAGCCAGAGCAATCAGACAAGGAAAGGGAATAAAAGGCATCCAAACTGGTAAGGAAGAAATAAACTTTCACTATTTGCAGATGACATGATATTATATATAAAAACCTAAAAACTCCCCCCCAAATTACTAGAATTGATAAATGTATTTAGTAAGGTCACAAGATAAAAAATCAATACACAGGTATCTGCTGCATTTTTTTTTTTTTTAACGATTTTATCTAGGGATGCCTGGGTGGCTCAGTGCCTTTGGCTCAGGTCATAATCCCAGGGTCCTGGGATGGAGTCCTGCATCAGCCTCCTTGCTCAGCAGGAGTCTGCTTCTCCTCCCTCTGCCACTCTCCCTGCTTGTGTGCATGCACATGCACTATCTCTCTGACAAAATCTTTAAAAAGAATAATAAATAAAGATTTTATTTATTTGTCAGAGAGAGAGAGAGAGCACACACACACACAAGCAGGGGGCGTGGCAGGCAGAGGGAGAAGCAGGCTCCCTGCTAAGCAAGGAGGCTGATGTGGGACTCAATCCCAGGACCCTGGGATCATGATGTGAGCCGAAGGCAGAAGCTTCACCAACCGAGCCACCCAGGCGCCCCGATCTGTCGCATTAGTACAGACTAATAATGAAGCTGCAGGAAGAGAAATGAAGAAAACAATCCCACTTACAGTTGCGCGAAAAATAATAAAATACCTACGAATAAATTTAACCATAGAGGTGAAAGACCTGTACTCTGAAAACTATAAAACCCTGATGAAAGAAACTGAAGAAAATACAAACATATGGAAAGATATACCATACTCCTGGATTAGAAATATTGTTAAATATTGTTAAACTGTCCATACTACCCAAACCAATCTACAGATTTAATGCAATTCCTATCAAAATACCAACAGCATTTTTCACAGAACTAAAACAAACAATCCTAAAATTTGTATAGAACCAACAGAAAACCCCAAACAGCCAACGCAGTCTTGGAAAAAGAACACAGCTGCAGGTATCACAATTCCAGATTTCAAGTTATACTAGAAAGCTGTAGTAATCCAAAGAGAGCATGGTAGTGGCACAAAAACAGACACATAGGTCAATGAAACAAGATAAAGAGCCCAGAAATAAACCTACACAGATAAGATCAATTAATATCCAACAAAGGAAGGAAGAATATGCAATAGGAAAAAATGTTTCTTCAAAAAATGTTAGTTAAACTGAACAGCTAAATGCAAAAAGAATGAAACTGGACCACTTTCATACACCATATACAAAAATAAATTCAAAATAGATTAAAGACCTGAATGTGAGACCTGAAACCATAAAAATTCTCGCAGAGAACAGGCAGTAATCTCTCTGACACTGGACAAAGCAACATTTTTCTCGATGTGTCTCCTGGGGCAAGGGAAACAAATGCAAAATAAACTATTGGGACTACATCAAAATAAAAAGGTTCTGCACAACAAAGGAATCAAATTAACAAAACTAACAGACAACCTACTGAACAGGAGAAGGTATTTGCAATGACAAATCTAATAAAGGCTTAGTATCCAAAATATATAAAGAACTTATACAACTCAACACCAGAAAAAACAAATAATACAATTAAAATTGGGCAGAAGACATAAACAGGCATTTCTCTGAAGACGACATCCAGATGGCCAATAGATACATGAAAAGATGCTCAACATCACTCAGCATCAGGGAAACACAAATCAAAACCACAATAAGGTATCACCTCACACCAGTCAGAATGGCTAAAATAAAAAACACAAGAAACAACAAGTATTGACAAGTATGTGGAGAAAAGAACCCTCATGCCCTGTGCATAGGAATGCAAACTGGTGTAGCCATTGTGGAAAACTGTATGGAAGTTCCTCAAAAAAACTAAAAATAGAATTATCATATGATCCAATTATTGCACCACTTAGGTACTTACCACAAAAATACAAAACACTAATTCAAAAAGATATATACACCCCTATATTTGTTGCAGCATTACTTACAATAGCTAAATTATGGAAGCATCCCAAGTGTCCCAAGTATCCCTAGATGAATGGATAAAAAAGTAGTATATACATATAATGGAGTATTATTCAGCCATTAAAAAGAATGAAATCTTTTCCATTTCCAACAACATGGATGGACTTAAAGGGTATAATGCTAAGTGTAGTAAGTCAGTCAGAGAAAGACAAATACCGTATGATTTCACTCATATGTGGAATTTAAGAAATAAACAACAGCAAGACAAACCAAAAAACAGACTCTTAACTGCAGAGAACAAACTGACAGTTACCAGAGGGGAGGTGGGGGGTGTGGGAAAGGTGAAATAGGCAAAGAGAATTAAGTGTATGTTTACTTTGATGAGCGCTGAGTAATGTACAGAACTGCTGAATTATCTATTGTAATCCTGAAACTAATTTAACACTGCATGTTAACCATACTAGAATAAAAAATTATTGAAGTAAAATTTTAAAAAGCAATATGCCACATCTCAAAAATAGTTTCTATCATCAATAAGCAATTATAGAATATACACTGTATACAAATAAATTAACTAAACTATTAATTTAACAATCAAATTATTTTGTAACCCTTGGAAAAAAAAAAAGCCATCAAGCTAGCTCAAATCAGAAAACATTAGGAGCGCCTGAGTGGTTCAGTTGGTTGTCTGACTCCTGATTTCAACTCAGGTCATTGTCTCAGGGTCGTGGGATCGAGCCCCACATCAGGCTCCACTCAGTGCAGAGTCCGCTTGTCCCTCTCCCTCTGCTCCCCCCCAACACAGAGTCTCTCTCTCCAATAAATAAAATGTTAAAAAAAAGAAAAAGAAAACATTAATAATCACTGTACTGACACCACTATATCCAGCCATATCCCAAGCCCTGTTAAATTAATTATGTAATAAAATTCGAGTGCCAGTAACACTGATTCTCCTCAGCAAAAAACATTCTCATCATATTCCCTGGTAAGATGATGACCAGGCTACTTGAATTCTAACTGATGTGCTTGGATGTCCCCAGGATTATGGTAGGTCCTATGTAAGCTAATTTTAAAAAGGGAAGGACACTCATGAGAAGTTAAAAAGTCCACTTAGAATGCAGAATAAGAGATTTAAATGTAACAAAAATTCTAAAGGCATAAGAAAATATTTTTTCCAGAGATAAATATAGAAATCTTAAGAAAACCTGAAATCCTTTCTATAAATTAAAGATACATTTAAGAATTTAAAGGGATACTTTTGTTCATGAAATGACTACTTGAACTCAAGACACACTAGATTTAAAAATACAGTTTAGTCAGATAACAGAAACTGGACTTCCTTCGTGTGGCTTTCACTTCATTATAAAAAAAATAGCTGAATTTCAAACATTATCTCTTAGTTTTGGGGAAGAAAAAAGTTGAGAAAACATAATCTTCTTTAAAAAAATCAAGCAAATTATATTTTCTGAGCAAATATAGTTGCTTGGACTCCAAATCTCACATTCTTTCTTCCTCACTGTATTATTTAAATCTATAGGAAAGCAAGGACCTCACTGATTCCCTCTGGTGATTCATATTTCTGACCACAAATTATCTTTGTAAGTGATACCAAGATATAAACTGAAGAAAACCTTGATATCATTTTTACTTAGCAAAGTGGCCCCCCAAAATCAAAATATACAAGCAAAGACATTAAAAAATTACAACACGCTGTTTTAGTGAAAATGGATACCTATTTCCTATTGAATATTTGATATAAACTTTTTGGAAAGCAATATAATCCATGCAAATTGTAAATCCAAACTTCATGTTTGCCACAAGAAATCTGCCATAGGAATTCACCACAGGAAATAAAATTGGCTTGCTAAAAAAATTTCCAAGTGTATGTACACCATACAAATGGTATTGAGAGCCTGGTAATTAAAACATTCTTCCCTACATGCACTTTTACCTATTAACTATGCTACATCAGCTAATTATTACTACGTAAAAAACAACCCAAAATGCTGGGACTTCAAATCCACAAATATTTATTTAACTCACAATTTGGTGGGCTGACAATTCAGACTGTGCCCAGATGGGTGATTCCTAAGTTACTGCTGAGCACACTAATGCATAAGGTCAGCTACTGGGTGGGTGGGGTGACAGCTGTCCAAGAGGGCCTCAGCTGGGAGGCTCATCTCTCGTCTGTGTGGTCTCTCATCCTTCAGCTGGCTTGCCCAGAATTTTCAAACACAGCTGAGCATCCTTTTAAGAAAGCGTAAGTATGCAAGCCCTCTTGAGGTCTAGGCTCAGAACTGACACAAAGTACATCTGCTAGATTTTATAGGTAAAATCAACTCGTGACACCTACCCAAATTTCGAGGGTAGAGAAACAGATTCTACCTCTTAACTGAAGAACATGCAACATCATAATGTACCAGCTGTGAATATAGATCTGTTATAGTTTAATAGAATCTGTTAGCTTTAAATAAACAAGTCTAGTTTCTTTCTGCTACTTATGGGTTCCAATAACACAGAATTTGGAGGAACTCAGTATTTTCTCTCTTAGGCTACAAATGCTCACTTCAATCAATAATATTGTGGGGTGATTAGCCGAAGATGACATATGCCATGTAGAATATATATTGGTTATTGCTGTTAATGGTAATAAGCTGAGAAGGAAGTAGGCTTGGTGTGACAGCAAAGAAGGAACTTTGGCGATGTAAGGCATTGAATGTTAGAAGGCTTGTGAAACTCTACAAAGCCTAATTCCTGTTCGAGCCAGACGAAGTGTTAAGTAAAAACAAAGTCTGGGCCATCTTAAAAACATCCCCATTTCTGTCAGTCCAATGATTGCAGAGTGACCAAATCTACCCAAAATGAGTCTCATTCCTTCAACAAAAATTGAGTAAGCACCTATTAAGATACACTCTACTCTAGGCATTGTATAGAACATGGCGAAAACTATTCTACATTTTACAGTAGAATTCCAGAAAAGATTTCTAGATTAAGAAATAAACTGAAATATGTTACCTTCATGGGTACTGAATAAAGAAGTCATTAGAGCCATTATGAAGTAATTTAGAAAATGCCACCTAGCAATTTTTGGCGGAGGGGTCACATCATATAAAGTCAGATGAAGTTATTTCCACGTAAAAACAGATGTGGAAAATCATGATCCTTGGATCTGAAATTATATAAAATGAAGTAGTGCCCCATTATCAACTATTAAAGACAGATTAGAATTAACTAATATCAAACATAATAAAGTTTCAGTATGCAATGGATCCTTGAACAACATAGGTTTGAACTGCAGGGGTCCACTATACTTGGATTTTTTATAGTACTATTAATGTATTTTCCTCTTCTTTATGATTTTCTTAACATTTTTTCTCTAGCTTACTTAAGAATACAGTATATAATGCATATAACATATAAAAAATCTGTTAATTGACTATTGATGTTATCAGTAAGGCTTCCAGTCAATAGTAGGCTCTTAGTAATTAAGTTTTTAGGGGAGTCAAAAGTTGTATGTGGCTTTTCGACTGTATGAGGGTTGGCACCACTAACACTGTGTTGTTCAAGGGTCAACTGCAATTAAGTTATGATAAGATAAAGGTATCTTTGCACTTCACTGTACTTTGATTTTTCAAATGTTGCTAAATGCTCTCGTGTTCTACCTTGTAAATCACTCTCAATTTTTATACTTCACCTTTTACCTAACTCATAACACTTCGGTAAAAACCTTTAACACAACAAATAAGAGGCAACTATGGTTCACGCACAACACGTCCAATGACACCAAAAGTATTATTGAGAACCAAATAATTTGGCTGAGAACCCAATGATCAATAGCAGCCAAAAGAGTTAACTATTATGCCAATATGCAACAGAAAAATAGACTTTGTAATGTGAACAAATGATTTCACCTTAACAGGAAAAAAAAAAAAGAACTGGTATATGAGCAAGGCTTAAAATGTCTAATTCTAAAACTGAATTCTAATGTCAGAAAGAACTGCCATTAGTATTACCCATTCTTTCTTACAGATCTTATTTTTTCAAGCATGGAAATAGTTCAATGGCTCCAGTGAATATTAGGTTTTACAGATCTTCTATTAAAAAAAAAAACAAAACCAGAGCTATTCTCCATATTACTGAAATAGGTCTTGATTCTGATTTTTTTGTGTGTACTAATTACATTTTAAAATGGTAGATTCCTTCCATGGACCTCCAAACATGCACAAGAGGCTAGACTGTAGCAACATACAAATCAGAGACAAATAGGACATCAGTTCTGGAGAAGGCAAGGCTAAACTGCAAACCAAATAAAGGGTGTGGACAAAGTCGATGGTCAACAAGTAGAAACCTATGTTAACATCAAAATGAGGTAAAGCACAGTCATTAAAGCATAGGCTTTAGAGTTACATCTTTAATTCGAATCTTGTCTCTACTACTGACTAATGACCTGGGAAAGTCACTTCAACTTAAAGTTCAATTTCCTTATCTATAAAATGGGGATAATCTTCATAATGTTGTGAGGATTAAAGGAGGTAGTGTATGTAAATTACCTGTCTTTCACATAAATAAGGTCAATCCACAAATGACTACTAACTGTTTTATATAAGTGTATTAGGCACTATTTCCAGGGGATACGGTGGCTCTTGAGCTATAAAATTTACATATAGGTCAATACATTTTAGTAGTTATTATCATTATCAGGTCATGAGGCAAAAGTTAGGTTAAGGAGTCAAAATCAAGATTAAGTGAAAGATATTAAAGTTATGAACTACAGCCAAAGTCAGAAAGTAACTAAGGTAAACAAAGCAACAAGAACAAAGGTTTAAAGGAGAAACGTGAAGCTAGAATGAAGCTGCCTTAAAAGAGCTAGCTACATGTAGTCTGGTTGTGCTTCAATCCATGTTACAGCACCAACCGGATTTACTGAGTGCCCATTGTATGAAAAGCACTATTTTAGGCCATATACATTTTAAAAATATATTGCAAAACAGGGTTTTCGCTCTCATCAGTAAATGTAGCAGTGAGGAGAGTAAGACCTATAAACATGAACTGTCTCAGTTATCTAATGCTGTATAACAAATCACTTCAAAAATTTTAGTAGCTTAAAACAACATACATCGATCGCAAATACGCAACATGAGCATGGCTAGCAGGGACAGCTTATTTCTATACACTCTTGGCTGGGGCTGGAGCAGGGGGACAATTCATTTGCTCACACATCCGGTGTCCAGGCTGAGAAGACCTGAAAGACTGGGGCTCCTCAGTCATCTTACTCTATATGGTCTTTCCATATGGTCTTTCCAGCATGGAGGTTTAGCAGTAGCCAGACTTCTTAAATGGCAGTTCAGGGCAGCAAAGCTAGGTGTCCTGAAAGAGGAAAAAAAGAGAGCAGCAGCTGGAAACTGTATCACTTTTTATGATACAGTCTTGGAAGTCATGCAGCATCACTTCTACCTCATTCTGTTTGTTAGAAGTAAGTCATCAAGGCTCACCCATATCAAGAGGAGAGCAATTAGACCCCATTGTTCATGGAAGGGGAGTTAAAGTGCAAACATATCCTCTGGCCTCGAATTACTTACATTCCTTCTGCATGCAAATTACAGCCTCCACTTCCCAAGACAACCCCACCTCTGTAAAAGTCTCAGCTACTATGGCACCAGACATAGGTTCAAAGTCCAGAATCTCATCCAAGCGTGTGTGACACTCTCCAGATGCTATTTAGCAAGCACAGCTCCTCAAGTATAACAATTCTCAATCTGAAGACCTGGGAAACTACAGAGACAAATTACATATCCTCTGTACACCAAAATACAATGGTTTAAGAGGCATAAGTTAATTATTATAGACTTTTCTATTGAAAAGGAGTGAAATAGAGGTAAACAAGAGTTACCAGTCAATAACGATTCCGAAATCCAGTCAGGCATATACTGATGGTCCCTTGATGACGGCCTACTGCCTAGGAATGCAGCAACAAAACACATGTCTATATATCTTAACTCTACCCTCTTAAGCTCATGGTTCAACCCCCTTCATCATCCTTTTCCATAAAAAACTGCTTATGTTTGCAGCTAAGTAGTTTCATCAGCCTGCTTCCTGCAAGTAGTACTTTGGAAGTCCAAAGGCCTCTTTTTATGTTGTACCATCTCTGTCCCTTTTAGTCCAAGCAGGCAGTGTTTCTGCAAGTACACTTCTCTTAAAACTTTGTAGGTCTCTTAGGCGTGTCTGGGTGGCACAATCAGTTAAGCGTCCAAATCTTGGTTTCAGCTCAGGTCACGCATGATCTCAAGATCTGAGGTAGAGCTCTGCATCAGGCTCAGTGCTCAGAGGGGAGTCTGCTTCTCTAAAAAAAATAAATCTTTAAACAAAACAAAAAAATAAAATAAAACTCTGTAGGTCTCTTATGAATAGTACTGGGGTTCACCCCATTAGACAAAAGCTACACCACAAAATTCACCAAGATAAATCATTCTCAGGGCACTGGGGTGGCACAGTAAGTTGAGCATCCAACTCTTGATTTTGGCTCAGGTCCTATCTCAGGGTTGTGAGATCCAGCCCCGCATCCAGCTCTGGGCTGACGTGGAGCCTGCTTAAGATTCTCTCTCTCCCTCTACCTTTGCCCCTCTCCACTGCATGCTTTCTCGCTCTCTCATGTGAATAAATAAATCTTTAAAAAAACGGTAACTCATTATCTTTGGCTTCTTGTCCTTGATAGTCTTAAAGCCCTGTAGTTGAATAGAAACAATTTGCAGTTCATGTCCTTTAAGATCCTTAAAGATGTTTACCTGTTGAAGATAATACCTCAAATCTTTCTGAAGTCCTTGCAAAGAGTTGTACAATGACACCCTAGTCATCACCTTTATTCCCTATATTCCTGACATTGTCCTGCAATTGACCTTTGTTCAAAAGCCTTTTCATAATTTTAGCATTGTTTGCCATCTGAAGAAACTGGTATTAAAAAAGTCTTATTTTTGATTCCAGCAAGTCCTAGCTTCATTACATACAAAAGTATTTCTTTTGCTTAACACTCTCGTCTTGCATTTTATTACAGGCAGCTAGAAGAAGTCTCTTCAACACTTTGAAATCTCCTTAATTTTGTAGCTTTATTTTCTCATTAGTTCTATTTTCTGCATTCCTACAGGTGACAATGTTGCTTAAATTTCTGTCATTACATAATAAATGTCCCCATTCTTCCAACTTTCAATAACATTATCAATTTCCCTCAGTCCTCGCCGATGAACCACTAACACAAGGTTACCACCAGTCTCTACAAAGGCTACTATACATATTTAACCATTTTCTCAAGGTCCTTCCAGTTTTAGTCTGCCACTCCATCCCAAAGCCATGTTTTAGGTTTTTGTTGTGGCAGCACCTCACTTCCAGGTACTAAAATTATTCTAATTAGCTACTATTGGGCAGCAAATCCCAAAACTCAGTGGCTTAAAACAACATTTATTTTGCTCATGAAGCTGCAGCTAGACAGAAGACTGGTATAAAATAAAAATCTAAATAAGTGGATATAACATATTCATTAACTGCAAAACTCAAGATTATTAAGAAGTCAATTTTCCCAACATTAGTATAAAGATTCAACACAATCCCTATCAAAATATAACTAGATTTTTGTGTAGAATTGACAAGCTGAGACCAAACCTTATTTGGAAATGCACATAAAGCCAAAATAATCATTTTAAAAAACAGGCAGCAACACTGATTTCAAAACCTGCTATAAAGCTACATTAATCAAGACAATGTGTTCTTCACATAAGAGATACAGAAACATATCTATAATAAATAAATATTAAAACATAGATCATAATAAATAGGTAAAATAATAAAAACAGAACATAATAAAGAGTTCAAATCCACACATCATGGTCAAATGACTTTTAACAAAGGCATCAAGTTAATTCATTGGGTGCAAGAATTGTCTTTTCAACAAATGCTGCTGAAGCAATTCGATACCTATGTTTAAAAAAATTTTTTTTCACCTTATGTGGTACAAAACTAATAAAAGCTACAAATAAATCATAGACCTAAATGTAAGAACTAAAAATACAAAACTTCTAGAAGTAATCACAGAAGAAACTGTGACTACATCATTAATTTTTCTGAAAAGATAAATTAGGTTTGATCAAATTAGACCTTCTGTTCTTCAAAGACACCATTAAAAAACTGAAAAGACACTATGGTCTGAGGAAAAACAGTCAAGTTTTGCTATAACAACTGTTATGAAAAGGCAAATTTGTTTCCATATTATATATTAGGGAACAATTTAAGCATGATATAAACTTCAGAGATTGATGTGCGACCACGTCCACAAGAAACCTTAGGTGAATGCACAAAACTGTACCCGTCTGAACTGAGCCACATAGGTATACACAGAATGAACACACACATATTGAAAAACCTACCAGTTACTTTGATTCACAGTATTATTTTTCATGTTTTGCTATTCTTTTACATTTGTGGAAATTGTATATACAATGAATATATAAAATATGCATAATGAATACATGCGTGTGTGTGTGTGTGTGTTTATGTGTGTGTGAGAGAGAATATACATATATATTCAACATTCCAAACAAGTCTGAGTGTCCTGATTCAAAAATGCTGAGCAGTGTGGGGAGCCTGGGTGGCTCAGTCAGTTTAATGTCCGGCTCTTGATTTCAGCTCAGGTCTTGACGTCAGGGTCATAAATTCAAGGCGGGCATTAAGCCCCATGCATATACCAAGCTTTAAGTATTATAGAAGTCTGAAATAACAAAGCATTTTAAAAGAAAAGAGAGTGCTATCTCCTCAGCAACAGGCATAAAGAAATATACACTGCAGACCATCAGAAATACAATGAAAAAATACAAGAAATTCCTATGGCTTGAGGAACTTCCAAGTGTTACAAAGTCAAGAAGGCAGCCTAAAAGAAATAGAAATGGTAAAATTACTGAAAATATGGGTTGAAGACCAAACAGTGAAAAAAATCAGGAACTCTTCCCACAAAGAGAAAGCACCATCTATATACAAAAGCCTTAAATATAAATCACCAAATCCTGCAGAAATGGTCTCTTAATGCTAGTATTGGCTAGTTTGGTGGTTTCAAACAGTGCTGGAGCTATAGGGAAGGAAACAGAAGTCTAGAATGACAGCTTTTTTCTGTCAGGATTTGGAAGGTATAATTACACTGTATTTTGTCTTCCATTAATGCTATTAAAAATCATCTAATAGTGTAGCTGTCCTTGTTGGAAGGTAGTCTTTTTCCTCACCAGCTGCTTTCAAGATATTCTGTCTTTGAGGCTCTGCCATTTTATTATACTCGGTCTATACATGGATTTCATATTATGTTTCCTACTTGGAAATTGTTGGACTTCTTGAATTTGTTTGGACTTACTGTTTCACTCATATTTTCTATTTCTTTCCCTTGTGCATTCTGGACAACTTATTCTGATGTATATTTCATTTCAAAAATCTCTCTTCACGTGTGTCTAATATGCTGCTAGATGCACTTACTGAGTTTTCAGCAGATGGCAGAAATGGATGGAAAACTGGAACTAGAGAACTGTAAAACTAGAAAAAGTAGCAATGTCAGAATCTGAGTCACACCTACAAAGAGAATTCATGCGTCAATTTGTCATGGTCCCTGTCAATATGGATTCTCCCAGGAGAAAACTATAAGGCAAAACTGAATGCAACATTTAAGTGCATGTAGTTTTTTGGGGGTGTGATTTCAAGAAAGACTGGTAGGGAAGTAGGAAAGTGAGACAGGAAAGGAAGGAAGCTAATAAAGGGTTTATTATCATGCAAGTTACTATTGTAGGCAACTTAACCCTTTTGAGGAACTCCAGAAGAATAGTGTTTCTCCAACTTTAGAGTGCATAAATATCACCCATTTAAGCATATATTCTTGGTCCCCATTCCCAGAGATTCTGATTCAGTAGTTTGGGGGGGGGGTTCTAAGAATCTGCACCTCTAACTAAATCCTGTGCAATGGTATCATTAATGTTACAGGTCTGTGGATCACACCTTGAGTACAAAGCGGTGCGGAAAATGCTTTGAGGAAGTTATCCTGCACAAGAGGCAAGGGAACTGCAATATTTACTCACCAACTCCCATCATTCATTATTTTAGAAGACTTCTCTCAAACAGCAAACAGCATTAATTCCCTGGTACTTCCTGCCTGCCTGCACATAGGCAGAGCAGGTGTCTACAGCCAAGAGAAACCTCTCAGGAAGTAAGTCATAGGTGCTGTCAGCTGGAAACCAGGCTGGCATGTATTGAAATGGAAAGTGCCAAGGAAATGTGAGCAGAGCAAGGACAGCATTTGCTGCACTGCTATGTATGGTGTCATGGGGAAAAATAAACATTAACCAAGAAATTACACAAATAAATTACAATTATGGTTAATTGCTATAAAAGAAAATTACATGAGACTATCCCTGAAGATAGCTTCCTACTATTACAGATGGCAAGTTACTAGAGTAATTAATTCTGAGCAAAATAAAGCACTGTTCCACAAATCCGTTAAATACCAACTCCAGATCAGTTATCACACACATCAGCCGTTATTGACTGTACATTATCTTATTTGCAGTTACTGTGATTGATAGTTTACATTACAAATTGTGTGCATAAATATTAAGCTTTCCATTTTGTTTCATTTGGATAAACCCCAGCTAAAATTTATTTTGTTTTATACATCTTAAGTTGTGAATATGGAAAGAAAGCTGTTTAACTTCAGGGTTTTTTTCATTAAATGGATTCACCAAAGGAAAACCTAAACCATACTGCATTTTGAGAAGTATGCTACAATCTATTCTACTAGGTAAGAGATGTCTTTTTGATTTTGTAAATCTATACTCACTTTCCTCTCCACTATTTTTATCTTCTTAAAGTACCTAAAGAGTTAGCAACTGCAAAGTTAGGGAACAGTCCACAAAACTACCCTTATTTCAGGGGTTTCAAGAGCACCTTCAAATTTAATACTTTGCTTTATAAGGACTCAGAACTCACTGAAAGCTGTTATACTCACAATTATAGTTTATTACAGGAAAAGAATACAGATTAAAATCAGCCTAGGGAAGAAAGATACAGGACAGACTCGAGGAAAGTAATAAATGCGGAGCTTCCAGTAGTCCTCTTCTGTGGAGTCATGTTTCCTGGTATTAATGTGCAACAACACACAGAATATTGCCAACCATGGAAGCTCACCCAAACCTTAGTGTCCAGAGTCTCTACTGGGGCTCCATCATAGTGGCAAGGTTGACTGCCCACATGCTGACCTCAGTTTCTAAAAGCTTTAAGAAGTTGAGCTGATACAGCTTAACCCCAAGTTTCATTCTAAATCACATTATTACTATCTAGCTTGGCCCAAAGTCCCCAGGCTAACAAAGACATTTCTATCAGGCATGAACAACACTGCAACGATTTAGAGATTATATCCCAAAAGCCAAGGGCAAAGGGCAGATATCTTTTGGGGGAAGTTTACATTCTTTACTACACTGCACTTTATCCTGTGTGGTCACTGCACTAAAAAGCGCTGACATTCCTTTTACCTTACTGAGCTTAATTGCCACGTTATGATATTGATAAAAATATAATTACACGTAGATTTTTGTAATGAATGTGCTTTCAGTACTAGTAGGCTTTAATATTTGGAAAAAAAAATCCATTTATTTGATATTTGAAACCAACCTAAGCTTCACAGCTCACCAGTAAAGGGTCTTCTTTTTCTATATATTGATCTTCATTGCTATGTCACATTTTGCAAAATAATGCTCAGGACAGTCAATCCACGATGGAATACTGTTTAATATCACAATGAAAATCGAGCCTTTTGAAAAACTATCAATGTACATCAAATAATTATATTCCCTTTTCATGAGATGATTACTATACTTTCAGAAAATTACTTCAAAACTCTTTGAGCTTTCTGAGTCCAGAAAAATAACTTCCTAAAACTAGCTAAAAACTTAAGAGTGCTACTTTTTAAGCATCAGCTGTTGGTGTTTCTAAATCATTACGCTTCAGATCTCCCCTGCAGCACAAATTATTAAATGATATGTGTGCATGTAACAATGCAATATCTCATCATCCTTTTCTTTAAAGGCACAGAAACTCCTACCAACTATATTTTTGGTTCAATTATATGTCAGAATGCCCTCTGCTGTGCAATCTGTTATACATCCATACAAATAGTCAATTCCAGAGTATGAACATTTAAAATCTTGAAACAAAAAATAAATGTTATGTTGGAAACAAAGCCTATATTTTATAGATGAGAAACTAAAATTTTTGAAAAGAATCTTAGCAAGATTAAAATTAGTGAATATAAATCATTTTTTCCCATGCTGAACATCTTTTATAAAAGCATAGAAATATTTTTTTGTATCTTGAAGAGAAAAACATTTTCCTTTGAATTAATAGAAGCTCCAACAAAAAACACTATCCAAACAAAATAGAAAATATATTTTATCTAAAAATGCCAGAATTTTTTAATGAGGGTATAATATTTAATATAAGTGGCTAATAGTCCTCACTTTGGCAGCATATTAAAACTGGAACGATACAGAGATTAGCATGGCCCCTGCACCAAGATGACATGCAAATTCATAATATAAGTAACTAACAAAATTCTTATAAGATTATAAAACATACTTGGTATTATTTAGCATTATTTTCTGTCTTAAAATCATGGAAGAGAACATTTTTGGTAACAGATGCAGCTGCACTAAATTTTAAAATAAAGAAAACACGGAAGTAAGCAATTAAACATAACAGTAAATAAACAGTAAATTTACATATATATTTTCTAAAAACGTGAAGATATACTATGTATAGATCTTGAAGATATATCTATATATATGTTTAAAAAATCTATGTAAAATTAAATGTATACATTAATATTTAAATGTTTTAAAACAAGCCATAAATATATCCTGTAAATACTTTCACCTTGTGCTTAGCTACATATTCTTATTCCTTACTCTAATGAAATTTTGAACATTAAATGAAATGCTAAATCTTAGGCTGAGATTTTAGAATATTAGTTGTTCTTAAGGATTTCCTGCCCTCCAGTGGTATCTGCCTTAATATTTTCACTGCACCTTCCAACATTACAAAGAGAAGACACATCACTTCTACATTTACATTTTGAAATTATATCACACTGTATGGCAGCATCTGATTTTTCTTCCATTACAGGTTCATTGTCTGTTTGTACCCATGCATCACATCTTGCAACCTGTGGAATGTAGTTAGTACTGGTTTTGTTTTGTAATATGTATGCTGAATTACACTGACACTGTAGAAATTTATCTGTATTATTTTTCATTGAGAACTGGTGAAGATTCTCTTTTTGTTTATGAATTTTGGCATTGTTCTTAATAATCCTACCACATGGAAGTTTTGGCATCCTTTCTAGATAAAAAGTATTAGTTGTTTCTTTGATTCTGATGGATTTCCTATTTGATTCTTCAATTTGCTGCAATATTTGCTCTTCATCTTCAGATGGCTAAAAGAAATTTAGTACTTTTGCTGTAAATTTTTGCTTAAATTTACAAAAATCATTCCATCACTTCATAGCATTCTCAAAACTCATACTATAGAAAATTTCAAAATACAGAAGATACTTGGCAGGTTGCAATTCAAAACTGGTATACCAGCAAACAGTCTTCAAACAGTAATCTACTGCCTCTGGAGATTCCTCAAAAAATTAAAAATAGAACTACCATATGACCCAGTAGTTCCACTACTAGGCATTTAACCAAAGAATATAAAAGCACTAATTCAAAAAGTTATGTGCACCCCTATGTTTATTGCAGCATTATTTACAATAGCCAAATTATGGAAGCAGTCCAAGTGTCCACAGACAGATGAGTGCATAAAGATTATATACATATATATATATATAAAGGAATATTAGCCATAAAAATAATTAAACCTTGCCATTTACAACAACATGGACTGACCTAGAGACAATAATGGTAAGTAAAATAAATCACTCAGAAAAAGACAAATACCATATGATTTCACTTATATGTGAAATTTAGGAAACAAAAGAACAAAGAGAAGAGAAAAACCAAAAAACAGACTCTTAATTATAGAGGGGAGGTGGGTTGGGGAAATGGGTGAAATACGTGAAGGGGATTAAGAGTACAATTTTCATGATGAGCACTGAGTAAGGCACAGAATTACTGAATCACTATATTGTACCTCTGAAAATAATATAACACTATGTTAATTACACTGGAATAAAAAATTTTTAAAGTAATAATAATAATAATCTATCACTTCCAGGAGGTTTATGGACTTTTAAAATAGCAAGAACAATAATAATAATTCTTGTATTAAAAATGATAAAGAGGGGAGCCTGGATGGCACAGTCTGTTAAGTGTCTGCCTTCAGCTCAGGTCATGATCCCAGAGTCCTGGGACAGAGCCCCATGTAGGGTTCCCTGCTCAGTGGAGAGGCTGCTTTTCCCTCTCCCTCAGCAGCTCCCCCTGCTTATGAGCTCTCGCTCTGTCAAATAAAAAAAAAAAATCTTAAAAATGCAAACGAGCTAAAAAAGAAAGAAATTTTGTCTCTTATCAGTCCTAATAATAACAGGCCACATCATCTCCCTGCCCTTTCACAAAGGTATTAATAAACAAATTATTCACTCATTGACTTACTAAGTCAAAAAATACCTATACTGTAGCTTTTATGGGCCCAGTCTCATGAAAGGTATTAATTTAAGGAGAGTATCAGCTAACAGGAAATCAAACAGACAAAAGAAAAGTTAAATAAGAATAAATATCTCAGGGGACCTGGGTGGACTAGTCTGTTAAGCATCTGACTCTTGATCTCAGCTCAGGTCTTGATCTCAGGGTTGTGAGTTCAAGCTCTGTGTTCTGCCTACTTAAAAAAAAAAAAAAAGAGTAAGATTCAAAAAAAAGAATAAGTATCTCAACTGTTTTCTAAAAAGTCAAATTTTAAAAACTTTTAATAGGTGTAGATTTCAGTTTGCTAGCTTGAATGTTTCAACTTCATGAAAATTTATCGTTTAATTACTGAACTAACCAAAACATTTTTTAACAAAAATTCTATTTAGTACTGATTATTCCAGCTTAAAAAAAAAAAAGGGCCGAGTTAACATAAAAACCACAGAATGAGGTACAGGCCTCACTGGATTGGCACTAAAATAGTAAAAAGTAAGCCCAAGAAATAGCACTGAGACTGGCTGGGCACACATTAAAGAAAACAAGCTCACTATATTTATAAAGAAAATATTCCTTTAGCATCTGCAATGTGAGTGAAGCAGACATGGTTGGTGCCCTATTAAAGCACATTCTCACGGGTGGAAATGATATTAACTGAATAATCATATACATACATATAATTACAAATTGAGAAAAGCATTATAAAGAACAAGTATGAAACACTTTGTAAGTATAACTAAGAGACTTTATTTTTTTTAATTTTTATTTTATTTGAGAGAGAGAGAGAGAAGAGAAAGCAGCAGGGGGAGGGGCAGAGGGAGAAGCAGACTCCATGCTGAGCAGGGAGCCCAATGTGGGAATCAATCCCAGGACCCCAAAATCATGATCTGAGATGAAGGCAGACGCTTAACTGACTGAGCCACCCAGGTGGCCCATTAAGGGACCTAACTGAGGAGCCAAAGAGGGGCTTTTATTAGAAGTCACATATCTGAACTGAGACTTAGAGGATGAATAAGAGTACGGCAGAGGAAACAGGATATATAGAGGTCCTGAAACACAAAAGAGACTGATAAGCTAAGGAAAGCAAAAAAATAGTGCATGTGGAATGTGGTGTAAAAGAGAGAATACTAGAAGCTGGACATGTAGCCAAGTGCCAGGTTACACGCGGTCTATAGCCACCGTAAGTCGTTTAGATTCTAAAGTAAAACATACTTCCACTGAATAGTTGAACACAGAAATAACATGATTCAATTTAGGTTTTCAAAAGATCATGTTGACTGCAAACAAAAGAAAGTGGAGCAAGGGTGGAAGTAGAGAGATCTCCCAGGAGACAACCACAACAGTGCAAGAACAATATATCAGTACTTTAGACTAGTGTGCTGACAGCAGAAGTTGAGAGAAGTAGATGAATATGCAATTTATTTTGGAGGTAGAACTGACTGGATAAAGTGATGGAATGAATGTGTTTAAGAAAACTGATAAGCTAGAAAGAAATGGCAAAGTTAACTAAATTTCTGGCATGAGCAATTGAGTTTCGGAGAAAAAAGGTATCTACTAATACAGGAATTATCAGGAAACTGATTTGGGGCAAAGATCAGGGAGTGTTCAGTTTAATGTATGAAGAAAAGGAGATTTTTGTGAAATATCCAAGAAGATATATCAAACAGGAAACTGGACATCTAAATAAGAATGTAGGCTAATGTGATAAAGTTGAAAACTGTCCTGAGTCAGATAGCATATGTCAATGGGATATAGAACACCACCTAGAGTTTAGAGTGTAAGTTAAGAGAAGAAAAGAGTCCTGTAGCAAACCCTAAACACTACAACATTTATACAGGGGGAGGGATGGAAGAGAGTCAGCAAAGGCGTAAAGTAGAATTAAAAGAGGTATGAGGAAACCAAGATACTGTGCTATCACAAAAGCAAAAAGAAGAAAATAAATCACTTCTACCAGTATTGTTAGTTCTCATAAATAAAAACTGAAAAGTGACCCATGAATTTGGCAACATAGAGGTCACTGGTGTTCTTCCTTAGCAAGGGCAGTTTGGATGGTGAGCCAGAGACAAAAAAAAAAAAAAAAAAAGATGGGAGATTTAACGAAGAATTCCACTGAAACACGTGATTTATGAGAAATGCAGCACTCCTACTCAGGACATAACATGTCACTCCAATTATTCATATTACATTACTCAACATTTTATAGTTTTCTTCATATAAGTCTTCAGACTTTACTATATATTCTTAGTTGTTTTAGGTTTTAAACTATTGTGAGTAGGAACTTTTAAAAGGCATTTCAAAAGAAATACAACTTTATCACATACACACACATTATCTTGATAAGGGTGGCTTTTGTAAATAACAATGAACACATCGTTTTTATAAATGTGAATGAATGACACTCATTTACATTTCAATTTTACATTTCTGTTTATAAGTTTCTTACACTTTAAATATTTTCTTTACATTTATTTTCACCACTTATTGACAATTATTTTTTTCAGAATGTAAAGCAAAACTATGAGAAATACAAGTAATTCCAAATTAATAGAGCATAAATTAATAAGCGAAGAGAAAAGTAACTTACCATCTCTGAACTAGAACTGAAGCAACTATCTGTTGGCCTTGGAGAGTAACTGGTAGACTGACTACTCTGTGAAGAATCAAGATCTGAAAATAAAGGTTTAACTGATGAAGAATGGTATTTGTTAATGCTCCACAATGTATATATACACAGGCAGAAGATATTTGCTGGTAAAATAAATTTAGCTGACATTCTCTAGAGCACTTTGAAGTGTGCAAAAACTAGTTAAAATCTTGTATACTTGGCAGCTTGCATTTCTGACAGGGTATTATGGGTTTATTCTACACTTAAAACATTTGTATCTATAAGTAAAATAAGAGTATACAACATAAGGGAAGAAAGAATAAAGAAATTGGATTTTTTTTCCCAGTAGACAAACCATTTTTTAAGAACAAATAATTTAAAGTGTCAACTACAGGAAGGAGAAATAAGCCAAGTTTATTAAGTCACAAGGGGTGAGATATTTGCTAATCCAGTAAATGAAGATTCATTGTACAATCAAAATTGTATGAAAAAATCAGGACTAATGCTCTCTGTAACAGAATCTAACCATCAGTCAGCTGAGAGGCAGAGAGAACCTAGCTGAACTCCAATACCCTTAGTTCATCATTCTAGAAGGAAATATGCCTGTAGTTCAGGTTCTCCCTGATAGTAGAAAGCAGAGTACAGAAAAGTAAATGATAGGATTTTACTAACACCATAATCTAAGAGCGTTCCCCCTAGTAAGGTTTATTTACTTCATAGGTACAGTAAACCCAGAGTCATTAGAACAGAAGACAAATGCCTGTTGAATTAATATCTTACCTATAGCAGTGTAAGAAAAGATACGCAGATCGAAATGTCAATTCAGTTCAACACTAACCGAGTAATTAATTTATGTAAGGCACTGTAATAGTAGGGAAACATGACATGCCTACAATGCTCAAAGTGTTCAGAATCTTTTAATGGAGAAAGACATACTGTGTAAAAGAAAAAGTCACAAAATTAGGTGCAGCAACAGAAGTCACAGAAGGTACAAAAGTAACAGAGAACTAAGTGTGGTAAGCTCAGAGAAAGAGAGAGTTGGGAAGAGCTACTAAGAAAGCACAGCAGGGGCGCCTGGGTGGCACAGCGGTTAAGCATCTGCCTTCGGCTCAGGGCGTGATCCCGGCGTTCTGGGATCGAGTCCCACATCAGGCTCCTCCGCTATGAGCCTGCTTCTTCCTCTCCCACTCCCCCTGCTTGTGTTCCCTCTCTCACTGGCTGTCTCTCTCTCTGTCAAATAAATAAATAAAATCTTTAAAAAAAAAAAAAAGAAAGAAAGAAAGAAAGAAAGAAAGAAAGAAAGAAAGAAAGAAAGCAAGCACAGCATAGGGGTGGCCTGGATGGATCAGTTGGTTAGGCATCCAACTCTTGATTTCGGCTCAGGTCCTGGTCTCTCAGGGTCATGGGATCGAACCCCATGGCTCTGTGCTCAACATGGAGTCTGCTTGTCCCTCTCCCTCTGCTCGTCCCTTCACTCATGCTCTCTTTCTCTCTCAAATACATAAATAAATGAAAAAAAATTTAAAAAGAAAAGAAAAAGCACATATAAAGAATAGGTTTTGAAAGATGAATAAACATTTTGCAGAGAGAAAAGATGAAAAAGGGGTAGAAAAAAAAATGGGGTAGAAGAAAAAGAAAATGTAAGGATACATTTTAAAATTAAAGGAATTTGCCTTTGAGATTATCTACAAACACATCTAACTGAAGACAGATTAAAGAAGGGTGAGACTGGATAAAAGCAGGTCAGTTAGAAAATTAACTCAATAAACTCGTTATGAAGTGATGAGGATCTGCCATAAAGCAATGAAATTGGGGTGGAGAAGAGGCAAGGAATACAAATTTCAAGAAATCTTTCAAATAGCCTCAATTTTTACATTATACAGCTTTAAAATTCTTTATGAATCTGGTATATGACATTAATACCAAAACATCAGAAAGACTGCACAGACACATACCTACACACATACTCTAAAGGCAAACCTCACATTATCAATGTAAAAATCTTACATAAGTACTAAAATTACAAATTTTAAATTAAAACAGGATATGGTAAGATAGGATAGCAAGCAAAATTATAATACATCATAAATTGGTAGGATGTATTATAAAAACGCTAGGATGGTCCATATTACAAAGTCCATTAGTAAAATTCACCATTTTAAAAGATCTGTACCACCATGAGGTATCACACCTCACACCCATTAGAATGGCCAACCTATAAAAATTTAAAAACCCAAAAAACAGTAAGTGTTGGCAAGGACGTAGAGAAATTGAAACCCTTGTGCACTATTAGTGGGAACGTAAAATGATGTAGCTGCTACAGAAAACAGCATGAAAGTTCCTCAGAATGTTAAAACCAGAGGTAACATATGATCCAGCTATCCCATTTCTGGGTATATATCCAAAAGAACTGAAAACAGTAGCTTGAAGAGATACTTGTACACTCATGTTCATTGCAGTTATGATTCACAATAGCCAAAAGGTGGAAGCAACCTAGATGTCTCCATACAAATGAATACAGAAAATGTGGTTACACACATGGCATAATATTCAGCATTAAAAGAGAAGGAAATCCTGCCACATAGCATTACATGAATGAACCTTGAGGATATGCTAAGTGAAATAAGCCAGTCACAAAAAGACAAATATTGCCTAATTCCACTTATATATCTAAAATATTCAAATTCATAGGAACAGAAAGTTAAATGGTGGTTGCCAGGGGCTGTGGGGAAAGGGGAGGGAAGGTGTACTGTACACTTGAAAATTGCTGGGAAGGTGCATTTTATGTTATGTGGTTTTTTGCCACAATAAAAAAAAAAAAGACCTATGAAGAAAAGTTAATAATCATTTTTAGAGATGCCAAGAATTACTCTTTCCCAAATTACTTATTCCTCCCAAATCATTTCCTTAAAAAATTCTCAATAAAATAATCAACACACATATGCCTAAGCTCAAAATCCAAAATCCTACTTAATGCAAAGAAAATTGGATACATATTCACACTAAAACAGCAACAAAACAACAAAAGTACCTACAGATAAATCTAACAAGACACATGCAGAATCTACTTAAGAAAAATTTTAAAGTACTTAAACGTGGTTTAAACAAATATTAAAAATACAAAATTAGACTGAATTAATTGAAGAACATCCCTTGTTCTTAAGATAGGCTAATTAACATCCTTAGGTTGATGATTCACACTACGTTAATATATACACTTAACATTTTCCTAATAAAAATTAAAACATTTCTCTGGAGTTAAACAAGTTGATTTTAAAGTTTATATGAAAAAATAATTAAAAATAGCCAGAAAAACTTTTTTAAAAAGTGTAAAGGGAGGTGTAACTCTTCTAGAAATTAAACACACTATAAAATCATAATAAAAATAGTATGGTATTAGCCCATGAAGATTAAGAAAGAGAAATGAAAAGTACAGAAATCCCTGAAACAGACCCCAGTATACATAGAAAGTTACTATATAAAAAAGGTGGTATCACAAGTACTTAGGGAAAAGATGCATTTTAAAAACCTGAATAGATACGTATCTTGCACCTTAATTTAGGATAAATTCCAAATGGATTAAAGACCTAAATGTAAAAATATAAAATTGTGCTAATACTAGAAGAAAATATAAGTGAATTAATTTATAATCTGGGAGTGTAGTCTTTCTAATTAAATCCAAAAGTATAAAGGAAGCGATTGATAAAATTAAGTACATAAAAAAAGTTAAGCCTTTTGCAAAAGCAGAAAACACCATAAGCAAAGTAAAAACAACCCAAAAACCAATAATAAATTAGGAGAAAATATTTGTGATAATAGTTACCTCTAGAGGGCAGGATAGGAAATGCAATTGAGAAGAGCTTCAAAAGTACTGAGTATACATTATTTTTAAGCTACAAACTATATACAAAGGTATCAGTTTTATTATTCACTGAACTGTATATATACATTGTATATACTCATGTATATTTTATAAAGGGTAAGAGAAATTTTAAAGAGTCAGTTGCACTGCTATTATTTCTAAAATATCTATGAAATATTTGCTGGCAAAAATCTGAAAACAACAACAACAACAACAAAAACAACCCCACAAAACACGACTGATTTTCATTTAAATGTTAGGTTTTTGTTTTGTTTTGTTTTTTAAAGAATAAAATTCATTATAGTTACACTGGCAGATATTCTTAGCAGATGTTGGTCTGTCTTTTAAAGAACAGGTTCTTCCTTCTTCCATCAGAATCTAGAAGAAAAACAAAATTTTAACAACTTCCAAGTATAAACAGTTAATACCCATTAATATCTCCCTTTTAATCACACCAATTCATTTTATAGTACTTTTCCTTTATATTACTTTAATTCAACAAAGATGATCTTAAAACTACAAAGAAAAATTTGCCTGTGATGAATAAAATAAAATTTAAATATGTTTTGAAACAGCAAGCAACAGAATAGACACTTACTAAGAAAACTGATGGAAAGAAAAGGCTTGAGGTAAACACAGTAAATGAAGCTCAGAGGCAGAAATATGAGAGCAATCTGGAGGGTTATTCTGTTAAAGTTCGATATCTTAAGTTGGTTGTCAGTTTATACATTTTCAGGTTTTTTAAATAATAAAAGCCCACAAAGTATAAATTTTCTGTAGAACAAACCATTGGTTTTTGTTTTCATCAATTTCTATGTAATTTCTAATTCATTTTCATTTTCCTTTTTTTTTATCTTTTTCTTTTTAAAATCCAGAGTGTTTAATTTCCAGGAAGGTAAGGGAGGTTAAGCATCTTTAGTTGTTGTTTGATGATTTCCAACTTAATGAATTATTAGAGAATGTGACTATGAATCTCTTAGATAAATCTCAATCTTTCTTTACGGCTTACTACATGAATTATATTTGCAAATGTATCCTGGACATAGAAAAATATATATATTCTCTGTTGGTAAGATAGAGTGTTTTAATAAACACAGGTAGGATAAAGGAGAAACTGTCCAGCTGTTCACCAAACTATTTCCCTTTCCTCCTTAGGCATACAGCTAGACTACATATTCTAGCCTCCCTTGGAGTTGATTTGGACATGTGATTTAAGTTCTGGTCATAGGCAAAAGTGGTGTACACCACTACTACTCCTGGCCCATAAAAATGTTCTCCACAATCCTCTACTTCTGTTTCCCTTCTGCTATCTGATATCAACACATGTGGAAACCACCAGTTAAAGACAGCAAAGTCCTCGTCAGCTTGGGGTCCTGAATAACTTTATGGAGCACAGTCTCTTCTCTAATCTCACTATTCAATCATTTAAAAAGTATTATATGTTCAGCTCTTAAAACACTCAAGCCCTAAACTGGCACCACAACACACAAGTTGAGACAGCTATATAGACCCCAAAGCAAGCAATACCTACCTCAGATCTGTTTATAGAGGATAAATGACAGAGAAGATCATCCGTAAGAGAAGAAACGAAATTATTCAAAGAATTTCTCCCATACCCCAGGAGAACAAGCCTTCACAATGCCTGCCAAGCTGGATTTCATAATTGGTATGGATCAGTAGCTCTATATTTTCTCTTCTGTTTTCTGAATGAGTTTTCTATTGCATTTATATTTTTGCTCTGGTACTATATATGTTATGTGACAGGCTTCTAATTTACACCTAAAGGCCTACTGAAATACTCTCCAAAGACTGTAGAGCCCAGCAGGCACCATCCTCACACTCTCCTTCTGCTTTGTCTCAGGTCATGGGTACTGCCTGAAAACACTCCCGATGCACACATCTAGAATCCCAGTCTTTGCAGCTACCACCCATGGGATGTCCCTTGATCATCAGCTCTGATAGCCAACAGGGCTTTTTGTATGCAGGTCCCACAGGACTGCAACAAACAGAAAAAGAGTTCTTAACCAGCTACCCACCCAGGGAGCATCAATGAGGCAGCTGAGTGAAACACCCATTTTTTTTCTGTGAAAGAAACGTATATTAGCTTATCCTCATACCTCTGGCCAGAGGGGAAAGCTTCTAATGAAACACACATCTAGGGGCCACCTGAAATCCTCTCCAGATTCTGTGGAGGCCAGCAGGTACCACCTTCATACTCCCTCTGCCTTACCCCAGACTGGTGTCTCCAAGAAAGGAGCTTACACAAACACACAGCATCTCAGCTTTTGTAGTTGCTGCCCAGAGGACACCTTCTTTGGTAACCTGGTTCTGATGGCCAGCAAGGGCTTAGGTTCACAGATTCAACGGGATGACAGCAAACAAAGGAACACCTAACTGGCTATCACACCAGGGCTTAGTGCAGAGGGAACAGACAGATGCCCATCTCAAAGTCTGGCAATGAAAGAGGTACATTTGCATACTTTAAAAGCTCCCACCTGAGGGTGCAGCTTCCAATCAAACTGAATCTGAGTACTAACTGAGATCCTTCCCATTGGGACACTGGCAGGTTTTGGCATTCCCTCAACTACTTGGAACTACTAAAAATAAAGTAGGTTACTTGGAAAATCACAAAGGTTTGAGAGACAACCAAGAGATGGGGTGGGTTGAAACACAGGTTTTATTTCCTACTTAAGGCCCCTCCTTCAGGACTAAGAGAGGTGTCTGTTTTATCTAACAGTAGAGACCAACATAGAATCAAAGCAAATGAAGACACAGAACAATATGCTACAAAAAAAAGAACAAGATAAAGCTTCAGAAAAAGACCTTGGTGAAATGAAGATAAGTGATTTTCCCGATAAGCGTTCAAAATAACAGTCATAAAGATGCTCTCACTAAGGTCAGGAGAACAATCCAAGAACAAAGTGAGAATTTCAACAAAGAAACAGAAAATATAAGAAAGTACCAAACAGAAATCACAGAGCTGAAGAATACAGTAACTGAACTGGAAAATATAATGAAAGGATTAACAGAAAACTTGACGAAGTCAAAGAAAGGATCAGGAACTCAAAAAAAGGGCAGTGGAATGTGTCAAATCAGAGGAGCAACAACAAAAAGGAATTAAAAAAAAAGTGAAAATAGCATTAAGGGTCTTATGGGACAATATCAAACTAGTATGCATATTATAGAAGCCCCAAAAGGAAAAGGAGATGGGGACAGAAAACTTACTTGAAATTATGGCCAAAACCTTCCCTAACCTGGGGAAGGAAGCAGAGTTCCAAATAAGCTGAACCCAAAGAAACTACACCAAGACACATAATTAAATTATGTTTTTGTAATTAAATTACAAGAGGAGAATTTTAAAAGCAGCAAAAGAAAAACAACTTGTTATATACAGGTAATCCCCACAAAACTACCATCAGATTTTTCAATAGAAACTTTGCAGGCCAGAAGAAAGTGGCATGATATATTCAAAGTGCTGAAAGGAAAAACTACCAATCATGAATATTCTACCCAGCAAAGCTGTCCTTCAGAATAGGAGAGATAAAGAGTTTTCCAAAGAAGCAAAAAGCTAAAGGAATTCATCACTAGACTTCGCTTTACAAGAAATGTTAAAGGGATTTCTTGAAGCTGAAATAAAAGGTTATCAATTAGTAACAGGAAAACATATGAAAGTATAAACTTACTAGTAAAGGTAAATATATACTAAAATTCAAGATAATGTTGTAAAGGGGGTGGTTTAATCACTTACAAAGCTAGTATGAAAGTTAAAGACAGAATTAGTAAAACCAACTACAATAATATCTTAATAAATACATAAAACCAAAAGAAGTTGTGACATCAAAAACATACAATGTTCGGGGTGGGGGGATAGTAAAACTATAGGGCTTTAGAATACATTTGAACTTAAGTTTTTATCAAGTTAAAATGTACTGTTATCAATAGAAGTTGTTTTATATAAGCTTCATGGTAACCACAAAGCAAAAACCTATAGTAAATAAACAAGATTTTAAAAAAAGGAATCTAACACTACAGAAAATCATCAAATCACAAAAGAACAGAGCAAGAGAAGAAACAACAAAGGAATTACACAACAGCCAAAACATGATGAGCAAAATGGCAATTAGCCCATGTCTATCAATAACTCCTTTAAACATAAATAGACTAAATAAATTTCTCCAATCAAAAGATACAGAGTGGCCACATGCATTTTTTTTTTTAAAGATCCATTTATATGCTGCATTCCAAAGACTCATTTCACACATAAGGACACATACAGACTAAAAGTGAAAGGATAGAAAAAGATACTTCATGAAAATGGATACCAAAGGACAACTGCAGTAGGTAAACATAGACAAAACAGACTTTAAAACAAGACTGTAATTAAGAGACAAAAAGAGTCATTATCTAATGAAACAGGGATGAATCCAAGAAGAGGATGCAACATTTGAAAATATATAAGCACCCAACATAGTGAGTATCTAAATATATAAAGCAAGTATGAACAGACCTAAAGAGAGAAATAGCAACATAGTAGTAGTTGGGAACCTGAATACCCCCACTTTCATCAATGGATAAATCCTCCAGACAGAAAATCAATTAAGGAAACATTGGCCTTCAATGACACTTTAAACCAGATGTACTAAACAGATATATACAGAGCATTTCACCCAAAAGCAATAGCATACACATTCTTCCTAAGCACATACTGAATATCTTCCATGATAGATTGTATTTTAGGCCAAAAAACAAGTCTTAATGAATTTAAGAAGACTGAAATCACACTAGCCATGTTGTCAAACCATGACAGTATGAAAATAAAAATTACAAGAAGGAAACTGGAAAATTGATAAATCTATGGAAATTAAACAGCATGCTCCTAAACAACCAGTGGCTGAAAAAAAAAATCAAAAAATATTTTTAAGTATCTTGACACAAATAAAAATGGAAATACAAAAATACAAAAACTCTGGCATGCAGCAAAAACAGTTCTAAATGGGAAGTTTGTGGTGATAAGCACCTATATTAAGAAACAAGAAAGATCTCAAACAACCTAGCTTTATACCTCAAGAAACTAATCAACTGAACCTACAGTTAGTAGAAGTAAATAACAAAGATCAGAGTGGAAATAAATGAAACAGAAACTCAGTAGACAATACAAGATTAATGAAACTAAGAGCTGGTTATTTGAAAAGATAAAAATTACAAACTTTTAGCTATACCTCAAAAGGGAAAAAAAGAGGACTCAAAATCAGAAATGAAAGAGATGTTATAACTGATAACAGAAAAACCGATCATAAGAGACTACTGAGAACAATGATAAACAAACAAACTGAATGACCTAGAAGAAATTAGTAAAATTCCTAGAACATACAACCTGCCAAGACTGATTCATTAAGAAATTGAAAATATGAATATACCAGTTACTAGTAAAGAGATTGAATTAATAATCAAAAACTTCCCAATGAGCAAAAGTCTAGAACAATGGCTTCACTTGTGAGTTCTATCAAACTACCAAACATTTAAAAAAGAATTACTATCTTTCTCAAACCTTCCCAAAAAGTAGAGGAGAAAGGAACACTTCTGAACTCATTTTATGAAGCCAGCATTACCCTGATATGAAAACCAGAAAAGGACACCACAAGAAAAGAAATTATAGGACAATATCCCAATGAACACAGATTCAAAAATCCTTGAAAGTATTAGCAAACTGTATTTAACAATACATTAAAAGGATTACACACCACAATCAACTGGGATTTATTCTGTGATTGTAAAGATGGTTCAACACTAACAGATAAACATCAATCATCTCAAAAATGCAGAAAAGGCATTTGACAAAATTCAACATTCATTCATGATTAAAACTTGCAACAAAAGAGATAGAGGGATCATACCTCAACGGAATAAGAACCATATATGTTCAGCCTATAGCTAACATCATACTCAATAGTAAAATGTTGAAAGTTTTTCTTCTAAGATCAGGAACAACACAAGGATGTCTACTCTCACCACTTTTATTCAACATAATACTGGAAGTCCTAGTTGGAGCAATCAGGCAAGAAAAAAAAAAGGGCATCCAAAACAGAAAGGAACAATTAAAATTACCTACATTTCCAGATAATATGATACTATATATACAACACCCTAAACATTCCACCAAAAAACTGCTACAAATAATAAATTCAGTAAAATTGCAGGTTACATAATCAATATACAAAAGCAGTTGCATTTCTATACACTAATAATGAACTATCAGAGAAATTAAGGAAATAATCCCATTTACAATTGCATCAAAAAGGATAAAATACCTAGGAATAAATTCAACCAAAGAGGTAAAAGATCTGTACACAGAAAACTATAAGACACTGATGAAAGAAATTGCAGACACAAATAAATGGAAAGATAACCTGTGCTCATGAATTGGAAGAATTTATCTTGTTAAAATGTCCATACTACCCAAAACAGATCCAATACAATCCCTATGAAAATTCCAATGATATTTTTCACAGAAGTAGAAAAAATAATCCTAAAATTTATATGGAACCATACAAGACCATGAATAGCCAAGGCAATCTTGAGAAAGAAAAACAAAGCGGGAAGCATCACACTTCCTAATTTCAAACATTAGAAAGCTACAGTAATCTGGGGTGCCTGGGTGGCTCAGTCAGTTAAGCATCTGCCTTCGGCTCAGGTCATGATCTCAGGGTCCTGGGATCAAGCCCTGCATTGGACTCCCTGCTCAGCAGGGAGCCTGCTTCTCCCTCTGCCTCTCCCCTCTTGCTCGTGCTCTCTCTCTCTCTCAAATAAATAAATCTGAAAGAAAGAAAGAAAGAAAGAAAGAAAGAAAGAAAGAAAGAAAGAAAGAAAGAAAGAAAGAAAGAAAGAAAGAAAGAAAGAAGGAAAAAACTACAGTAATCAAAACAGTATGGTACTGGCATAAAAACAGGCACAGAGCAATGGAACATAATAGAAAGCTGAGAAGAAAATCATACATAATGGCCAATTAATTTACAAATGAGCCAAAGATGCACAATAAGGGAAGGAAAGTCTCTTCATTAATGGTGCTAGGAAAACTGGACAGCTACATGCAAAACAATGAAAGTGGACCCCTATCTTACACCATACACAAAAATTAACTTAAAATGGAATAAAAGAACGTAAGACCTGAAACCATAAAGCTGCTAGAAGAAAACATAGGGGGTGGTAAAGCTCTCTGACACTGATCTTGACAAAGATTTTTTTGGATTTACACCAAAAACAAATGCAATTGAAGTAAAACTAAACAAGTGAGACTACATCAAACTAAAAAATCCTCTGCACAGCAAAGGAAACAATCAACAAAATGAAAAGGCAACCTACAGAATGGGAGTACATACTGGTAAACCATTTATCTGATAAGGGGTTAATATCTAAAATGTGTAAAGAACTCCTACAACTCAAAGCAAAATACCAACAATCTAATTAAACAATGGGCAGGGGAACTGAACAGAATTTTAGCCAAAGAAGACATACAGATAGCCAACAGGTACACAAAAAGGTGCTTAATATCGTGAATCATCAAGAAAATGCAAATCAAAACCCCAATGAGATAGCACCGCACACTTGTTAAAATGGCTAATACCATAGAGATAAGAAATAACAAGTATTAGAGCAAGGACGTGGAAAAAAAGGAACCCTGTGTACTGCTGGAGGTAATGTAAATTGGTCAGCCATTATGGAAAACAGTACAGAGTATCCTGAAAAATTAAAAATGGAACTACCATATGATCCAGCAACTCCAATTCTAGTAATTTTCGCAAAGGAAATGAAGACAGTAACTCGAAGTGATTATCCCCACTGCCTTGTTCACTGCCATTATTTACAATAGCTAAGACATGGAAATGAACTAAGTGTCCATAGATGGAAAAATGTAAAGAAGATGTGGTATACATATGCAATGGAATATTAATCAGCTATATTAAAGAAGGAAATCCTGCCATTTGCAACAACATGAATGGAACTTGAGGGTATTATGCTAAGTGAAATAAGTTAGACAAAGAAAAACAAATACCATATGATCTCACATGTGCAATCTAAAAAAAAAATATTAAATTGAATACAAACTCATAGATTCAGAGAACAGACTGGTGGTTTCCAGAAGTGGGGTATAGGCAAAAGGGATGAAGGCTGCCAAAAAATACAAACTTCCAGTTATAAAATAAATAAGTCCTGGGGATGTAATGTACAGCATAGTGACTATAATTAGTAAAACTATTACATATTTGAAACTTGCTAAGAGAGTAGATCTTAAAAGATCACAAGAAAAAAAACAGGTTTTTAAGTGTGGTATGGTAATGGATGTTAACTAGACCCATTCTGGTGATTATTTCACAGTTTATACATATATCAAATCATTATGTTGTACACCTGGAAGTAATAAATTGTTATATGTAATTAAATCTTAATAAAAATATTATACTCCTCCAAGACCTTGTTCTTTCATATTCCCTTCCACATCCAACAAAAGGATCTTGGACCACCCCTACACTTTCCATTCCCTACTATCTGCCATCCAAGATGGATTTTTGTTTGTTTTTTCTCTGTGCTTCTGTTTCTTCATTAATTCTGCCTCAGGAGGAACTATCTGTTCTGATTTTACCCAGGCAGTGGGCAGGCAAAACACTGCCTTTCTTCTGTTCTTACCTCTTCTTCCTTTGCTGTTTTGACTCCTGCCTTGGTTGCTCTTGCAGAATTTAAGATTTTAGCCACTGTACCTTTGGAATAGGTATATATTCCTATACATATGTCTATACATCACAAATTAAAAATTCCATGCCTGGGGACGCCTGGGTGGCACAGCGGTTGGGCGTCTGCCTTCGGCTCAGGGCGTGATCCCGGCATTCTGGGATCGAGCCCCACATCAGGCTCTTCTGCTGGGAGCCTGCTTCTTCCTCTCCCACTCCCCCTGCTTGTGTTCCCCTCTCTCGCTGGCTGTCTCTATCTCTGTCAAATAAATAAATAAAATCTTAAAAAAAAAAAAATTCCATGCCTGGTCTACTGAAAGAACTCCTCATAGCACTGGATTCCCGTCGGGCTCCACCAATGGGCTTTTTTCTTTTCTGACTTGCTCTAGCCACATTTAAGCTGCCATAAATGTAGTTAAATAGAGTTGGTTTTTTTTTAAGTATTCTAACCTGCTGACAATTCCTTCTTTGAGGGAATATAGCTATATTATTCTTTTTTGGGAAAATAGAAGTTCTAGGAGTAACAGGACAGCATCTGATATTACTGACCATATTCCCCTCCTTGAAAATCTATTTTTCGGGGCGCCTGAGTGGTGCAGTCGTTAAGCATCTGCTTTAGGCTCAGGGCGTGATCCCAGCGTTCCGGGATTGAGCCCCACATCAGGCTCCTCTGCTGGGAGCCTGCTTCTTCCTCTCCCACTCCCCCTGCTTGTGTTCCCTCTCTTGCTGTCTCTCTCTGTGTCAAATAAATAAATAAAATCTTTAAAAAAAAATCTGTTTTTCTTTTCTAACATTCTTCTGGTAGAATTCCTCAAACCTGTCTAACAATTCATTCTGTCTCTTTTTCTGGCTTCTCTTCTACTGTGTGTCCTCCAACTTTAAATGTTGTGGCTTCACAGGACTCTTTACTCTTGTTCTATACATTTTCTCTTGGAAAGCACATATGTACACACAAATGTATTAAATTACCACCTACTCACTGAATACGAACTAAAAGCCTCTTCTGACCTCAAGCTCTGTATATATAAATGGCTATGACACATTTTCACGGATATCACAGATTTTTCAGAAGACCTCAATCAACCTCGACAGGTCAAAATTTAACTGATATTCTCTTAGAAATCTCTCCCTCTGAATTAGAGTAATGCTAGGTATTAAAAATAAATCACAAAATGTTTAACGTTTAAACACAATTATTTCTTTCTCATGTAATAATCTTTTTTTTTTTAAGCTTTTATTTATTTATTTGACAGAGAGAGACAGCCAGCGAGAGAGGGAACACAAGCAGGGCGAGCGGGAGAGGAAGATGCAGGCTCCCAGCAGAGGAGCCTGATGTGGGGCTCAATCCCAGAACGCCAGGATCAAGCCCTGAGCTGAAGGCAGCCGCTGAACGACTAAGCCACCCAGGCGCCCCTCATGTAATAATCTAAAACGAGTTTTCCTACTCAGTAGGTAATTTTCCTCCATCTAGTGATTTAGAGACTCAGTCCCTCCCATCTTGTGGCTGCAAACATTCCTTAGGGCTTCACTACCATCTAGCCCTCACAATAAGGATAACACAGAGAAGGAAATCCCCACTTTTTGTAGTGCATGAAAATAATGCACATCACTTCTGATAACATTCGATTACTGAGACCTAGCCACGTGGCCAAATTTAGATGGATGGAAGATAGGAAAAGGGCTCGTTGGCTGGGAAGCCCTTTACAGTAACAGGTCTATCTGTAAAAGAGGTTACATAAAATTTGGTGGAAAGTTAACCTTTTCTGCAGCCATTTCTCATGTTTTCAATCTTGGTGAATGGCATCATCCCATCAACTACCCATTTAACTCAAATCATAAATACAGGTCTTTAATTTTTTCCTTCTCACTTAACTAATCATCAATTTCTATCAAATCTAGATTTAAATCTTTGTTATAGCTCTTCCCTGTTTCCATCCTCACTGCCACTCCTCAACTTTTTAATACTGTGATGTTATCAATTCCTCTGCTAAAATTTTTTTAATGGCTGTTTGATGATAGAAAATTATACTGTTTATATGTCATACAAGGTCTTTTATGACCTGGTCCTTTATAACATCCAGAAATATTTCTTGCCATCCCTCCACCCCTTATAATTTATGCTACAGTAGTGTAGCAATAATAGTAAGTAGAATGAAACACATTTACTTAGAGTTTCTAAAACAAGCTATATTCCTTCGTCTCTTAGTTTCTATCTATATTGCTCCCTCTTCATAGGATGAAGGCAGTTTGTCCACTTGGTAAACTTACTGACACCCAGATCAAAAGTTTTCTCCTCAGGGGCGCCTGGGTGGCACAGCGGTTAAGCGTCTGCCTCCGGCTCAGGGCGTGATCCCAGCGTCATGGGATCGAGGCCCACATCAGGCTCTTCTGCTATGAGCCTGCTTCTTCCTCTCCCACTCCCCCTGCTTGTGTTCCCTCTCTTGCTGGCTGTCTCTATCTCGGTCAAATTAAAAAAAAAAAAAAAAGTGAGTTGCCTGACTCAAAAATTTAAAAAAAAAAAAAAAATTTTCTCCTCTATCACATCTTCCTCTGACTACCCATGAAACTTAGAACTGTCTTTTTATTACTTATTATTGAAGTATAACTGACATAAAAGGTGGTATTAGCTTCAGGTGAACAACATACTGATTTGAGAATTCTGTACATTACCCGATGCTCACTATAACTATAGCTACCATCTGTCATCATACATTATTACAATATTACTGACTATATTTCCTATGCTGTACTTTCCATTTCTGTGACTTATTTTATATCTTATTTATTTTATAATCCTCTTCACCTATTTTCCCCATCCCCCCCCCAACCTCCCTTCTGGCAACCACTAGTTTGTTCTCTGTATTTAAAAGTCTTGCTTTTTTTTCTTTATTCATTCATCTCACTTAGCATAATACACTCTAGGTCCATCCATGTTGTCACAAAAGGCAAGATCTCATTCTTTTTTTATGGCTGAGTAACATTCTACTCTGTGTGTGTGTGTGTACACACACACACACACACACATATATATATACATACCACAATTTCTTATTCATTCGTCTATTGATGGACACTTGGGTTGCTTCCATATCTTGGCCACTGTATGTAATGCTGCAGCAAACATTGGGGTGCATATATCTTTTCAAATTAGTATTTCTGTTTTTAAGACTTTTTTGTTTTTAGATTTTATTTATTTATTTGATAGAGTAAGCAAGAGAGAGAGCACAAACAGGGGGCAGAAGCAGAGGGAGAAGCAGGCTCCCCACTGAGCAAGGAGCCCAATGTGGGACTTGATCCCAGGACCCCGGGATCATGACCTCAGCCAAAGGCAGCCACTTAACTGACTAAGCCACCCAGGTGCCCCATATTTGTTTTCTTTGGGCAAATACCCAGCAATGGAATTACTGGATTGTAAAGTATTTCTATTTTTGCTTTTTTAAGGAACTTCAATACTGCTTTCCACAGAGGTTGCACCAATTTACATTCCTACCAACATGTTGGTGCCTGAAGCATACCAAAAAGGAGTCATTTAGAGGTCCCTGTCTTAAATTATAAACAGCAGCCTTTTCAAATTCGGTTGTATTTTGCTCAGAGTACATGACAGAATGTATAAGTAAACCAAACAGACAGCTAAATGATTGGGTATTTGGATGAATTTGTTATGTATTTTATGAAACTGAATTCTCTACAAAGCAGTAAAAAGTCGATCTTAGGTACCAGAAGAACCCAAGTATTGAGTAAATCAAAGAATGTAAGTTTGTAATTCAAGTTAATCTTTCAACAGCTAAAAACTGAAGAGCAGGAACTCTCATTGGCAACTTTTAAATTTCTTGCAGTTGAGGCTTTAGGGCAGAATACCAGAAGTTTTGCACATATAGCTCATAAAAAATATTTTTAGGGAGTATATTTTCAATATAAAAAATTAAAATTAATTCTCCACATCCTCGCCAACACTTGTTACTTTTTGTCTTTTGAATACTGGCCATTCTGATTGGTATGAAGTAATATCTCATTGTGGTTGTGATTTGCATTTCCCTGATGACTATTGATGTTGAGCATTTTGTCATGTGTTTGTTGGCCTTCTGTTTGTCTTCTTTGGAAAAAGGTTCATTCGGGTCCTCTGCTCATTTTTTAATCAGATCGTTTGCTTTCCTGGTGCTGAGGTGTATCAGTTCTTTATATATTTTGGACATTAACTCCTTATTAGATATATATAATTTGTAAATATTTTCTCCCACTAAGTAGGTTGCCTTTTTATTTTGTTGGTGGTTTCCTTTGCTGTGCAAAAGCCTTTTATTTGGGCGTAATTTAGTTCACTACTGCTTTTGTTTCCCTTGTCTGAGGAAACATAGCCATAAATATGTTGCTAAGGCTGAGAAGAACAAAACTGAAGGTATCACTATCCCAGATTTCAAGATATACTACAAAGCTATAGTAATCAAAACAGTATGGTACTGGCACAAAAAACAGACACATAGATCAATGGAACAGGATAGAGAGCCCAGAAATAAACCCACATCTATATGGTCAATTAATCTACAACAAAGGAGGTAAGAATATAGAATGGGGAAGAGTCTTTCCAATAAATTATATTGGAAAACTAGACAGCTACATGCCAAAGAATAAAACCAGACCATTTTTCCTACACCATATATAAAAATGAACTCAAAATGGATTAAAGACCCAAAACTGAGAACTGAAACCATAAAACTCCTAAAAGAAAACTTATAAGTATCTTTTACTAAATTCCAACTGCCTTCTGTAAAAACCCCAGCTGGGGCAATTGTATCTAAATGCATTAGGTTTTTTGTTTGTTTCGGTCTAGCTACTTGACTATATAGCTTCCTAAAGGTAAGTTCCATGTCCTTTCTTCTCTGTACCTTTCATCGTCACGTGCGTGATAGAATGTAAGCATCAGAAGAACAAAAACTTTGTTTTTTCACCACTGTAGCCACAGTGTCTAGCATATAAAAGACACTCAATAAATTCTATTAAATGAATTCATAATATGCATTCGATGAGTATTTATTGAAGATAAAAAGAGAAAACAGTATAGTAGAAAATATAGAGTCAAATAAGAGTCTCAAGGGGTGCCTGCGTGGCTCAGTCAGTTGAGCGTTGGACTCTTGATTTCAGCTCAGGGTCTTGGGATCAAGCCCTGCACCCGGCTTCCTGCTCAGTGAGGAGTCTGCTTGTCCCTCTACCTCTGCCCCTCCCGCCTGCTCGCTCGCTCTCTCTTTAAAATAAATTTTAAAATAATCAAATTTTAAAAAAATAGTAAGAGTCTAAATCCTGGTTTGAGTGTATTACCTTGAACAAGTTATTTAATCTCTCTGAACTGGAGTCTCCTTTGCACTGAAGAGCTTACAGAATCAGGCTCTTACACAGTAGAAATGAAGTACATAAAGCTTCTAGCACAAAGCCTGGACTGTTGTAACAATCACACACCCTTATAATGAGCAGCAGTTACAACTTACATAACCAATGTTTATAGTTCTTTCAGTATTCTTAAACATATAACTATGTTGACCATAGCACACTGAAACCTAAGTGTTTTCATTTTGGAAAAAATTTTATAGGACTTATAAAAACAATTTTTAAAACATCTAATTGGTTTGTCTTAAAGCATTCTGAAAGGTGTTAATTTTATTTCTAAATCCAAGCTATAATTTCCCCAGAATAAAAAAATATAACAAAAGAAAGTACTCAGAAAAAATTTTTTTTTGATAAAAGCTAAATTTAAGTCAAAGTAAACTGCCAATACTAAAATATGGCATAATAACAACTGACTTAATTGGAAAGACAATGGAAGATGTACTTTACCTCACCAAGTCCAAAGTCCCATGGTTGCTTCAAATGCAATACTTCCAAAGAGATATTACCCCTAAGGATCATAAATAAGATGCTTTTAAAGTGTGCTTTATTTCCTGCTGAAAATTATTATTCTAAATTTTGGTTTCCAAAGTTGGCTTCAGATCAGAATTATAAGGGAAGTTTTTTGAAAAACAAATATTCATAAGCTCCAACCTAAAGAGAGTATTCATTATGTGTGGATCAAACTTGGTATTTTTAATTTTAAAAAGTCATCCCCTCAAGTGATGTGGACATGCAGTCAGGCTGGGAACCATGTTCTAAATCACTTTCATAAAGTACATTTTAAAATTCAAGACCTACCATTCTGTTTTTCATTCACAAGTTTCTGAATATTTGGGGTTTTGACAATAAAGCAGCTAATTTATTGATTTTATTAAATAAGTTGTGAATCTATATTTTAATTAATTTGTTGTGCCAATCCCATTAAAATAGCATCTATACACTCTTTTTATAAATAGATATTTTAAATATTTCCATGAGAAAGTACTTTCAAAATTAAAATATATTCTAGTTCATGATTTTCAGTTACCAAGATCTGACTAAATCACAATTACTACCAAGAAAGTTTGGGCTATTCCAAAACCAGAAATTTTGTTTAATTCCCTATAGTAACAGTCCCATAAAATGTTAATATGCTTATGCCATTACAGTTGAATTCTATCAAACTCTTGTTCTGATTCTGTACTAACCAAGCAACCTTCCCATGGAAAGCTGAGCCAAAAGTTAGAAAATACGCTTACCATGCAAGTAAGCATTCCTATACATGTGACTCTTCTATTTCTTACTGTAAATTAATAAACTGACATTCTGGTAAGTATGTAAGTTTCTTGAACACATAAGTTAGTTTTCTCAAACCTAATTAATACTCAGCTTCCAGATATTTTTGCAATAGCAAATATGAGCACCATACTCTCAAATGAGGTGATATTACCAAGATTCTGACAGCTGAGAAGCCTTCCTAGAGGGTGGTCTACCCACCCCTAGAGAGCAATATGCCTATTCACTTTTCATCAGTTCAAACGTTCAACATGCATTATATTAGATCCTAATTTGTATTCCCCAGATTTACCTAAAAACTTACATATGATTCACTGGATATGTCTGGCTTCCATTCTGTGGTGTCTTCTCTTGGTAATCACTTTCAAATTTTCCTTTAATAATAAAAGTATTCGTTGAACTCAAAACCTTAACAGAGACTATTTGTTTTTTAATTTGAAGCTTACAACCCACATAGAAGAAAATTACTGATTCGAAAAGTCATATAATAGAATGTCATTCTATTTTTAATTTCCTATTCTTCCATGCGCGCGCATATGCACACACACACACACACACACACACACAAACTGAAAACAAAAATTCCCAATAGATTATGTTTTCCATGTGTAACACTCACCTTTTTTTTCAGAGCTGGCTGCATGACAATCCTTTTCAAAAGATGTACTAAGGGTATTTCTTTCGTTATTGTGGTACTCTTTTTGATACCTCTTGTTTGGCTGACACTTTTCTGGATAAATTGTTTTATTAAAAGTAGAATTACTATGAGTCAACTCTGGATATGTAAAAATACTTCTAATGCATCTATCAGTTGAATCATTTTTATCAGAACTTGTGATTGCACAAATATCTCCCATACTGTCATAACCACACTTGTCAAAGTTTTTCTTTATCCTCTGTTGATCAATGTTTAAAAAATTGACATTTTCACTAATAAAAGAGTTACAAGTCTCTGATATAAGGCTGGCTTCTGGTTGGTTCACATCTTCAAGAAAATTTGAAACTCTTCTATTTTCTCCCCAAACATGTTGTACTGACTGTTTTTCAGTAATGAAGTCTGACTGTCTTTGCTCATCCATGCTTCCACATTCTTCACCCATAACTACAACAGGTCTTCCAGTAAGGAAATTCCTATTGCCTGGACTTTGAGATAAATAAAAACATATTTAGCAAGAAAAACATACAGCATTTTCATTTCGAGACAATTAAATTCTTAGATAACATACTGAATAGCCACTAATATTTACCTAGACTATGTTTTAATTTTTTTAATTTAAATATACAATATTACTTTGGGTCCAAATTTGTCTAATGTACTCTTCTCATACCTTAGTATAAAAACAAGCTACACTTAGTTCAGGATTTCAACATGAAAAATTAGCATGGGTTCAATGTACTGTTATATTAACAAAACAAAAACCTTCAGTTTGTCTTGTCTTCTATAATAAGATCTAGTGAATAACCTAGACAATTACTGTGTATAGCTGCTGCATCATTTAACCAGAAAAAGATATTTAAAGATGGTGCAGAGGAAAATTATCCTGTTAAAACATAAAATCATATAGTCATGAGAATATTATAACAGATTTTTCTCAACCTAACAACTCTGAAGTTCCCACAACAGAAAAATGTAGATACAAATGCATATGTAAGTAATAAAGCCAAGATATATAAGACAGATTAGATAAAAATGTTAGACTAGATAATTTTTAAGTTCCTTTTTAATGCAGAAAACATAATTCTACTTTATGTCCAACTTGTATCAAATCAAAGCTATTGTAGGAAATAATTAGATATCAAGATATTTCAATTTTTTTTGTCACTGACTATCAACAAATTTACTTGGGGTTGGGTTGTTCCAGAGACTGGAGGTACCAAAGAAATTGAGAGAAGAAATATAGGCCACTAAAACTCTGACTGATATCCAATTTTATTTTTTAAGTTATTTATTAAATACCTAACAAGCAGGTACACCTGTTGTGTTCCAGACACTATACCGTAATGTGTTGTGGACAGAGAAATAAAAGAATTCAATCTGCTATTAAGGAGAGAGAGATGTTTTACCCAGGAATGTTCACAGATCACGATCCTGAACTGTTAATCAACATAGGTCTCTTTGGTGTTTTGGACTACATAACGCTATTATATTATATCAAAAGGCATAACCTATAGTATGCAATAATATACAACACTAACACCAGAGAAATTTTCATTACTCTAAATTTTTTTTAAATGTAAAGAAAGACTTATCTATGTATATTAAACAGATATTTAATATATGCCTATTATGTGGTAGGGAGACAATACAGCTTATATTCTAGTTAAGGAAAATAACAAATAATTAACCATTAACAAGTAGAAAGGATAAAAGAAATACAGAAATAAACAAATAAAAAAGATAATTACTGTGCCTTTATAGGTGCTACAAGATCATATGATGGAATAACTTGTGTTAGAAGTCCTATCTCAGAGAGTGTGGTCAGAAAAGTCCCTAGTAAGGAAGGGATAAGTAAATGAAAGACACAGAATGGTTAAACGTGTGAAGAAAGGAGTAAGCATACTCCAAGGGAATAGAATAATATGCACAAATGCAAAATCTGCCACACATTTGAGGAACAAAAAGAACAGGGGTGCCTGGGTGGCTCAGTCGGTTAAGTGTCTGCCTCCAGCTCACGTCATGGTTCCAGAGTCCTGGGATGGAGCCCCAAGTTGGGCTCTCTGCTCAGGGAGGAGTCTGCTTCTCCGTCTGCCCCTCCCCCAGCTTGTGCTCCCTTTTACTCTCTCTCTCAAATAAATAAATAAAATCTTACAAAAAAAAAAAAAAGAAAAGAAAGATTGAATAGAATCAGTGAAGGAAAACCTATGACGTAAGTCTTAAAAGGGCCCAGATTATACAGAACTTAGTATTTTTAATTCAAGCATAATTAATATACAGTATTATATTAATTTCAGGTATACAATATAATGATTCAATACTTCTATGCATTACTCAGTGCTCATCATGATAAGTGTACTCTTAATCCCCTTCACCTAGTTCACTCACCCCCTGCACCCACCTCCCCTCTGGTAACCACCAGTTCGTTCTCTAAATTTAAGTCTGATTTTTTGTCTCTTTTTTCTTTGTTCATCTGTTTTTAAATTCCACAAAAGTGAAATCATATGGTATTTGTCTTTCTCTGACTGACTTGTTTCACTTTGCATTATACTATCTAGATCCATTCATATTGTTGCAAATGGCAAGATTTCATTCTTTTTCATGGCTGAGTAATATTCCATTGTGTATATATACATCTTCTTTATCCACTATGGATGGGACACTTGGGTTGCTTCTATAATTTAGCCATTGTAAATAATGCTGCAATAAACATAGGGGTGCACACATCTTTTTGAATTAGTGTTTTAATTTTCTTCAGATACCCAGTAGTGGAATTACTTGGTCATACGAATAGAGCTTTATTTTTTAAAAGAACAATAAGAAACACTGAAAGTTTCTAAATACAAAAGTAAAACTGGCTTGCTTTTTGCCTTGAAAAATATCAGTTTGACTGCTAGGTGAACATAAGTTTCAAAACTTCCAACTAGCCAACATGAAGCAAGAGACACCCGACTTACCCTCCTGACTGGCACAGTTAAAAAACTGGACAAAATATATGAGATAAAAGTTTTCATACATGGACCATCAGGTAGAACAGGATAATGATTCTTGAGAGAGAAAGGAAGCAAATGAGATGAACCCTATGACTACTCCTAGCTTACTGCCTGCAGAAAGTATACAAGCCACAGAATACAAAGGGACAACCCCGTAAGAGCTCACAGATTCCCCTTGTTGAGAAAACAGAGCTGGGGGTTCAGAAAGAATACAGAGGATAGAGTTCACAAGGCAGAGTATCATTAGGAGAGTCCTTCAAAGAGAGAGCACTCTGGAGATCTACGGAGAGTTCTCAAATCTTCAGCTAAGTACTAATCAGCACATGCATATGAAGAAATAATACCCAAGGCTGCGGATGGGGAGGAGAATAAAATATCTAATAGGATAAGATGGAACAAGTCCAGGAATTCACATACAGATGGGAAAATTTGGTGTTCCCATCAGCCAGAGTGGAAAACCTCATAATTCAAAGGGAATCACAGAGTACTCAGAAGGGTATTGCCTCAGCAGGGCACAAAATTAACCACAGACTAAAGGCATATCTGGTCCTGCTTAACAAAGTTTAAACCAAACTTCAAAAACATCATAGTATTTCCAAATAACTACTGTATCTAGAACAAAGCTTAGGGTGATTTATAGGAATACAAAAATCTCCAGACACCAAAAATATGAAATTCAGAATTTATAGAATCCAAACAAAATTACCAGGAATACAGAGAAGCAGAAAGTACAGGCCATAATGAGAAGAAAAATCATTTATTAGAAACAGACCAAGAAATGACACAAATGACAGTATTCGTAGACAAAGGCGTTAAGAAAAGTTATCATGCCTATATCCATATATTCAAGAAGACAGAGGAAAGACAGCATGTTGAAATAAATGCATGGAAGATATAAAGAAAAGTTCAATCAAACTTACAGAGATGAAAAACATACTGAACAGGATTTATGAGTAGATGAGACCATCAAAGAAGATACACTAGTGATTTTGAAGATAAAATAATCTATATAACATGAAACACACAGAAAGAAAAAACACTGAAAATATATAAACAAAGCATCAGTAAACCGGGACACAACTTCAAGTGGACTAATTTAATGTAATGACATTTAATTTAATGTCCCCAAAGAGGAAAAAGAAATCAGAAAAAATGTGTTAAAAATTAATGGCTGAACTGTTTCCAAATTTGATAAAAACAGTAGGTCCACAGATTTAAGAAGCTCGACACAGCCAAAACACAAGAAATGGAAAGAAAATGAACATCCTAATTAACGGATAAAAATCCATGTTAGAAAGTGCATGACAGAGAGTCCAACAGAAAAATTATATATTGTATATACAGACATTAAGATAAAAATGACAGCAAATTTCTAGTTAGAAACAATGCAAGTCAAAAGACATCTTTCAAAAAGAGTAAAGACAGGTATACAAAAGATAAAAAGGATTAATCACTAGCAGACCCATATTAGAAGAAATGTTAAAGTGTTTAGAATTGAAGGAAAATGTCACCAGATGAAAATCTAGATCTACACAAAATCATCAAGACCATTTACCAAAAGTGGTAAATTTGTGCTTAAATATAAAAAATATGTTTTCTTATAGCTCTCTTTAAAAAGAGCAATAATGTATTACTGGATCTACAACATATATATATAAATAAGATATATGAATATACAGAGGCCAGAATGGAGAAAAGAAAGCGGACTATTATGTTATTATACTATATGTGAAGTTGTATAACTTGAAGATAAACTGTGATAAAATATATACTATAAGCTAAAGCAACCACTGGAAAAAAAATCAGATATAAGTTAATAAGCCAACAAAAGGGGTAAATTAAGTCATAAAAAACACTCAAACAAAATAAAGGCAGATAAAGACGAAAAGGAAACATATGGGACAAATAAAAAACAAGAGAACAGACTTAGGGGCACCCAGGTGGCTCAGTCGGTTAAGCGTCTGCCTTTGGCTCAGGTCATGATCCCAGGGTCCTGGGATCGAGTTCTGCATCGGGCTCCCTGCTCAGCATAGATTCTGCTTCTCCCTCTCCCTCTGCCCCTTCCGCATGCTCGTGCATGCTCTCTCTCTCTCTTCTCAAATAAATATCGTTAAAAAATTTAAAAAAACCAAGCGAATAGACTTAAACCCAACCATATAAACTGTCACATTAAATGTAAACCATACTCTTGACAGTAATACAAGTCTCGATAAATTTGAAAGGATTCAAATCATACAAAGGATGTTTCCTATCCACAATGGTATTAATTTAGAAAGGTACAGGAATGCCTTAGGATTTCTAGAAAGCAAACAACAAATTTCTAAATAACTCATGGATTGAAAAAGAAATCAAAAGAAAAATTAGGAAGACTTTCAACTGAATGAAAATTAAAACATCAAAATTTGTAGGATATAGCAATAGGAGCAGTTAATGGACAATTTAAAGTGTGAAAATACCTCTATTAGAAAAGAAAAATGACTTCAAATCAATGACCTCAGCTTTCACCCTAAGACAATAGAAAAAAACTAAATTAAATCCAAAAGTACAGGCAAAAGGAATTGAAGAGCAGAATTCAATGAAATAAAAAATAGAAGATAAATATGTGAAACTAAAAGATTATTCTGGAGAAGATAAAATTGGTTAGTCTCTTTATCAGAATGATCAGGGGGAAAAAAGTAAAAAGATATATGCACTCCAATGTTCACTGAAGCATTATTTATAATAGTCAAGATATGGAAACAACCTAAGTGTCCATAAATGATAAATAAATGGATAAAGAAGATGCGGGAGGGGTGCGTGTGTGTCTATGTAATTGAATACTACTATTAAAAAAGAATGAGAAGGGGAGGCAGAAGAGTAGGGACCTCATTTCATCTGGTCCCTCAAATTCACCTGGATACCTATCAAACCATTATGAACACTCAAGAAATCAGCCTGATATATAAGAAAATATATCTGGAACTCTAGAAGCAGAAAAGCGACTGTTTTTTGCAAGGTACGATGTGCAAAGTCATGAATCTGCAGGGAAGTATTGGAAGATAAATGGAAGAAGGTGGGAGCCTCCATAAGCTGGCTACTGGAAAGTTATATAACACCAGAGTGCAAAATCAGAACCCTCAGAAATCTGCTCCAGTGAGACACAACCCTTTCTTAAAGTGGCTTGGGGGATGAAAAGGGCAGAATTCTAGGTGGGTCATTGTGGTCTCAGGATCCCAAGAGACACAGAATGAACCGGGGTGCCTGAACCAGTAGAGTGCCCAAGCAGGGGAACGAGGAAACTGGTTATGGTCAGAGAGCCCAGGAGGGACTCTCAGCTCCAGTCATCATAAACCGCAAGCCCGGCCCGTGGGGAGACCACCCTTTGCCTGAGCACCCTGAAGAGGACTGGTACATGTGGGCCGTTTACCATCCCCTGGGAGGGGTGAAATGGCTGCACCCACAACTAGGCAAAAGCTCTCAGGGCCATGGAAAGGACAGTAGGGCAACATTCAGCCATGACCCGGGAGCAGCGGAGCAGGGGGCACGCATGATCTCACAAGCACTTACAGTCCCAAATACACAAAGAGCACTGGCACTGACGGTTCCCTGGGACTCCCCTCAGGAGGACCACAGTGCGTACATACCACAGGAGTCTGTGGAGTTTGGCACACACAGAAGTAGAGAATACTTGACCCAGGGTTTACTGAAGAGGGGCGATCGGGATCTTGCACCTCTGGGCCAGAGATCCAACACGGCCATTTTTGCTCTGACCCTCTGAAGAGGGCGGAAAGCCTCCAGGGAACAAAAGCCACACAGGCAACCAGCTTATGTTGAGCCCAACCCCCCGACAAGGAGCGGTGCAATTCCACCCAGGCAAAGACACCTGAGAAACAGCGCAACAGGCCCACCCACAGAAGAAGGACTGGAGGAACAGCTGAACTAAAACTGTATGGATTCCAGAAAACTGGAGAACTGCAGCTCCAGCAGAAAATAGTATATTGAGCTCCAGGTATTTCCTTATGACTCGTTTATCTTTCAGTCTAAAATTTTCTATTTCTTTTTTTTTTTTTTACCTTTTTCCCATTTCAACTAGATACTTAATTTACTAACCTATGGTTTTAAGTTGCTTTTTAACTTTTCTTTTTACATCTACATTTTATAGATATATGCTTCATTTTTGTCTTTTTTTTCCACTCTACTCAACTTTATTTTTAAATATATATATTTACTACTTATAATTTTTATAATTATATTTATATTCTATGTTTATAATTTATAATTATATACTTTATTGTGTGTGTGTGTGTGTGCATGTGTATGTGTGTATATATATATATATATACACACATACACATGCACACACACACACACACACACACACATACACACACGCTTTGCTTTCTTTGCAATTTTGGGATGTAACACACAGACCAAAGTTCAATCAAAAACAAGTGGATCACCCTCTTTTGTCTACCCTGGGGGATTAGAGTCTCTTCCCCAACCACCTTTTTTTGTTTATTTCATTTTGGTTTTGTTTGCTCTGTTGTGGCTTCTGATCACTTCAGATTTGTTTAGGGTGTATTTTGCTTGGGTCGCAGTTGATATTTTGGACTCTGCTCATCCGCTTACCCATCCTTCTCTGGGCAAAATGACTAGAAGGAGGAATTCACAACAAAAGAAAGAACCAGAGGCAATGTTCTCTGCTGCAGAGCTAATCAATATGGAATATAAGTGAGAGAGCAGAGATGGAATTCAGGATAACAATTATAAAGTTAATAGCTAGGCTTGAGAAAAGCATAAGTGACAGTACTGAATCACTAAGGGCAGAAATGAGATCTAATCAGGCTGAACTTAAAAATGCTATGAATGAGATGCAATCTAAATTGGACGCTCTAATAGCTAGGGTCAATGAGGCAGGAAAGAGAATAAGTGATCTAGAGGACAGGCTGATGGAAAGGAAAGAAGATGAGCAAAAGAGAGAAAGGCAACTCAAAGCCCATGAAGAAAGGCTTCGAGAATTTAATGATGCCTTGAAACAAACCAATGTCAGAATTCCTGGGGTCCCAGAGGGGTTGGAGAGACAGAAAGAGAGAGAGACAGAGAGAGAGAGTGCTAAAAGGTATATTTGAGCAAATAATGGCTGAGAATTTCCCTAACCTGGGGAAGGAAACAAACATTCATGTCCAAGAGGCAGAGAGGACCCCTCCCAAAATAAACAAAAATAGATCAACACCCCAACACATAATAGTGAAGCTTGCAAATCCTAGAGGGAAAAAAAAGCTATCCTGAGAATAGCTAGGAAGAGGACATTCCTTACATATGGAGGAAATAACATCAGACCTTCCCACAGAAACCTGGCAGGCCTGAAAGGGCTGGCAAGATATATTCAGGGTACTAAATGAGAAGAACATGCAGCCAGGAATACTTTCTCCAGCAAGACTATCATTCAGAATGGAAGGAGAGATAAAGAGCTTCCAGGACAGAGAGACACTGAAAGAGTATGTGACCACCAAGTCAGTCCCACAAGAAATATTAAGGGGGATACTGTAAATGAAGAGAGACCCCAAGAGTAATACAGACGAGAAAGAAACAGATAATCTACAGAAATAGGGACTTTACAGGCAACACAATGGCACCAAATTCATATCTTTCAATAGTTACTCTGAATGTAAATGGGCTAAAAGCTCCAACGAAAAGACACAGGGTATCAGATTGGATAAAAAAGGAAGAACCATCATATGCTTTCTACAAGAGACTCATTTTAGACCTAAAGACACCTCTAGACTGAAAGTGAGGGGGTAGAAAACAATTTACCACACTAATGGACCACAAAAGAAAGATTGAGTAGCAATCCTCATATCAGACAAATTAGATTTTAAACCAAAGACTGTAAAAGGGATGAAGAGTGACACTATATCATACTTCTTGTCTATCCAACAAGAATATCTAACAATTGTAAATATTTATGCCCCCAACATGGGAGCAGCCAATTATATAAACCAATTAATAACCAAAGTAAAGAAACATATTGATAATAATACATTAATAGTAGAAGATTTCAACACCTCACTCAAAACAATGGACAGCAGAAGACCAACAGAGAAACAAGGGCTTTATGACACACTGGACCAGATGGACTTCACAGATATATACAGAACACTTGATCCCAAAACAAGAGAATACCCATTCTTCTCAAATGCACATGAAACTTTCTCCAGAATAGATCACATATTGGGTCACAAATCAGGTCTCAACTGATACCAAAAGACTGAGATTATCCCCTGCATATATTCAGACCACGGTGCTTTCAAACTGGAACTCAATCACAAGAGGAAATTCAGAAGGAATGGAAAACAGGAAAATAAAATAATAGAGAAAACTGATGAAATCCAAAAACTTAGTTCTTTAAAAGTATCAATGAAATTAGCAAATCTTTAGCTATACTGACCAAGAAAAAAGGAGCAAAGACACAGATCTGGAATTAAAGAAGGGACATCAGGGATACCTAGGTGGCTCTGTCAGTTGACCCTCTGCCTTTGGCTCAGGTCATGATCCCAGAATCCTGGGATGGAGTCCTGCATCAGGCTCCCTACTCAGCAGAGAGCCTGCTTCTCCCTCTGCCTGCTGCTCCCCTGCTTCTTTCTCTGACAAATAAATAAAGTCTTAAAAAAATAAAGAAGGGACATCATTACTGACTTTAACGGAAATTTAAAGATTTTCAAGGAAATACTATAAACAAGTTTATGCTTCACACAACTTATATGAAATGGATAAATTTCTAGAAAAACATACATTACTACAACTGACTCAAGAAATTAGAAAATCTGAACAGACATAAGAAAAATTAGTAGTTAAAAGTTGTCCTGGGAAGAAAAGCCCAGATGCAAAAACACTTAAAGAAAAAATCATATCAATTCTCCACAAATTCTTCCATACCAAAATAGAGGAGGACACATTTTCCAACTTATTCTGTAAGGTTAGTATTACTTTGGCACCAAAGACACTACAAGAAAAAAAAAATTCATACCAATTTTCATGAATACAGACATAAAAATCATCAACAAAATAGTAACAAACCAAATCCTACAATATATGAAGAGGATTATATACCATGACCAAGCAGCTTTTATCCCAGGAACCCAAGGCAGTTTAACATTTGAAAATAAGGTAATACACGATATATTAATAGAATAAAGGGTTGAAAGAACTACATGATAATCTCAAGGGACACAGAAAGAACATCTGACAAAATCCATGATAAAAACTTTCAATGAACTAGGAATAGAAGGGAATTTCCTAAACCTGATAAAGGACACCTACAAAAAACCTACTGCTAACATAAGAGTGAAATGCTTTTCCTTTAAGACTGGGAACAATGCAAGCATGCCCACTCTTGCCTGCCTGCTTATTATTCAACACTGTGCTAGAGGTTCTAGTCACTGTAGTAAGAGAAGTAAAACGCATCCTGACTGAAAAAGAGAGGTATAAATACCTGTATTTATGGACAACATAATCCAGTATGGTAAAAAGCCTAAAGAATCCATAAAACCACTAGTAGTACTCATAATGAGTTCAGCAAGGTCACAGAAGACAAGATCAATATTAAAAAATTAATTATATTCCTATATTTTAGGAACGCACAATCCAAAAAAGAAATTAAGAAAATAATAAATACCATTCACGCCAGCATAAAAAGAAAAAAATATTTAGGAATAAATTCAGCCAAAGCAGCACAAGGTTTATTAACTGAAAGCACAATACATTACACTAAGAGAAGTTAAAGAAGATGAAATACAATGGAATATTGTTCAGCCATAAAAAAAAGAAATTATGCCATTTGTGCCAATATGGATGAACATAGATGACATTATGCTAAATGAAATAAGCAGACACAGAAAGACGAATGCCACATGATCTCACCTATATGTGGACTCTAAAAGGTGACATTCCAAGAAGCAAGGAGTAGAACTGCCAGGAGCTAGAAAATGGCAGAAATTTGGGGAAAATTTCCACCTTAAAATTAGTGATTCCTCCAATCCACGATCATGAAGTGTTTCTCCTATTAATTTTTTTTTAATGTCACAGCAGCTTTGTTCATAACAGTCCCAAATTTGAACTATCCCAGATGTCCATTAAGAACAGAACATATGTACACCTGCAACTAATGAAATACTGTATATCAACTATACTTCAACAAAACATAAAATATTATGTAATATTCATACAGTGGAACAACACACAGAAATGAAAAAGAATTAAGTACTGATACATGGAATAGCAAGCAACAGCATGGATGAATCTCCATACCAAAAGAAGACCACTGTATAATTCCTTTTATATGAAGTTCCAAGACAGGCTTAATTCATGTATGGTGACAGGAGTCAGAATGATGATTACTATTGGGAACTAACTTACTAGACTTACTGTGGTAAGTCTACTTAAGAGATACTGTATTAACAAATTTCAAGTATGTAAAGTAGTAGTATTAATTACAGTCACTATGTTGTATATTAGATCTCCAAAACTTATTTGTCTTAAAACTGGAAGTCTGTACACTTTGACTATTGTCTCCCCATTTCTGCAGAGAACATAACTATATGATGTCACACTCAAGTAAAACTCTAGAAAATACAGACTAATCAACAGTGACAGAAAGCGGATCAGCAGTTGCCTTGGGATGAGAGTAAGGGATGTAAAATGGCCAGAGGAAGAGACTACAAAGATGCCCAAAGAAACTACTGGTGATGATGAATATGTTCATTATATTTGACACAGGTCAAAACTTATCAAAGTGCACATTTTAGATAAATTCAGTTTGTTGCAAGCCGATTATACATTAATAGAGCTGTAAAAAAAAAAAAAAAACGGATCTCAGGAAAAGAGTTTAAAACAAAATGAACCATTATTTGATTATTACAATTCTCCAGGCAAGAGGCAGTAGTGGCTTAGACTGGGATGGAACCTATAGAGGTGGAAATGTGAGTAGGTAACTTTAAAACTTACTAGAACACAGAATTGTCAAAACTTTGTTGGTGAAATGGATATTGGGAGTTGAAGGAAAGGAAGCAATCAAGAACTTTTATTTTGGTGTCAGCTACTGAGTGAATAGTAGTGTCATTTACCAAAATGATGAAGTCTGGGATAGGATTACAGAGTCAAGGTTTCTCATCCTGATTACTAGGAGTGATTCATACTGGTTTTACAAGTTTAATGGATTTTAAAACAATGAACCAGGATTTATATACAAACAACTAGAAAATAAAAAGGGGCACTAATCGACTACCATAAATAAGAAAAATAAAATATGTTTATGATACAGAAAAAGAACTAGTAATTCATGGAGATTATAAAACAAATGCAAAGCACCTGCGCTTTTTAAATAAATGAAAGGTAGATGTGCACATTAGAAAATAATTACTTAAAACTATTTTAATTAAATGCTACATTTAACTTCTAGTATTTTTTTCCTATAAGTATTACTTAGGTTTGTCTATATTTCTAAAAAAATATTTGTTCATTAAAATTGAATTAATAACTCAAAGAAAGAATGCTGTCATTTCTTTATTTCCTTCAAAAGTCTTTGCTTGGGATGTCGGGTGGCTCAGTCAGTTAAGCGTCTGCCTTCAGCTCAGGTCATGATCCCAAGGTCCTGGGACCAAGTACTGTATGGAGCTCCTTGTTCAGCAGGGAGCCTACTTCTCCCTCTGCCTGCTGCTCCATCTCTCTCTCTCTCACTCACTCACTCACAAATAAATAAATAAATAAATAAAATCTTCGAAGATATTTGCTTACCTGCCTAATCTTTCGAATAATGACCCAAATTGTGCTGTTTTATGTGGTGGACTGAGAGCATCTTGATTTTCATTTAATTTGGAAACCAAGGAATTAGAATAATTACCTTTACTGAGCTGAAAAAAGAAAGAAGAACCTGCCAAAATGGTAAATGTACATACATGTATACAATTTAAATTACTTACCATAAAATGTAGATGTAAGTGGATATCTATATGCAAAGAAAATTAATTTTCTAGTTCAAAAGAAAGTAACTGTGTCCTTATTGAAAACAAAACTAATATTGTGCTAACAGTGAAAAGCAATACCAGTATTTAAATGATTGTTAAAATAACAGAATTGATACTATGATGAGCTAACCATTTCCTCAGAGGTTAAAATATATGTTATTAACTATAATTAATATTTTATAAATATAATTAAATAAAATTGAAAATATATTAATTATAATTAATATATTATAAATATTATTATAAACAATTAATATATATATGTGTGTGTGTATATAATACCCAGGACACCAGGATCCTGAGCAAATGATCTCTGAAAGAAAATAATTTTTCCCCCAAAAACAGCTATATTTACCTCAGTTTTATCCATTTACTGAGTAATTTTAGATTGCTCCTTTAATCTTTCTGAATATCAATATCATTGAGTGCAAAATGAGGAACGTATGGAAAGACTTGTGGAAAACAGTTTAGGTAATCCATTTGTTAATGTGGAAGTTACCACATAAATGTAAGATATTATAGGGACCCAACACTAATCTATCCAGCAATAATAATTTATATCTGTAGTATACTTTATTAGCCATGAAACACAGAAATGAGAAGTCCAAAAACAATCAATGACACAAAGTTGGAAAAAAAGAAAAGAAGACAAAAAGAGATACTGAAAGTCTTAGGAAAAAATGGGGGGGGGGTGTCCAAAGTCAGGGAGAGCTAGAAATAAAGTCTGGTAATACATCTCTTATCTCAGCCTCAGAGAAACAGTGATAGAGGTGCAAAGACAAAGTCATCCCATGAAGTGAGAAACACACAAACTAAAAAGAAGAGAATACTTAATGTTGGCTCAATTCTACTTCTCTAGGGTTCAGTGAGCCCCAGGCCACTTTTTCTTCTAAACTGTTGTTTCAATTTATTTTCCTTTGTATTTTATAGTTTTGTTTAATTCTTACTTTTCTTGAAATCCCTCCAAATAAGCAATTAAACACTTTTCTAATACTTCACAAAGTGCCACTACACTTTGGACAGGAACATCAGCCTCTCTTCTTTAGTTTTCTCTTCTGTATATTAAGTATAACATTACTGGCTGGGACTCCTGGGTGGCTCAGTCGGTAAAGCATCTGCCTTCGGCTCAGGTCATGATCCCGGGATTCTAGGATCAAGTCCCGCACTGGGCTCCCTGCTTAGCAGGGAGGCTGCTTCTCCCTCTGCTTACTGCTCCCCCTGCTTGTGCTCGCTCACATGCTCTCTCTCTCTCTGACAAAATAAATAAATAAAATCTTTAAAAAAACAAAACAAAACACTATTTACCCCTCTGAAGATAATCACTAACCTGCAGCCTAAAAGTAGGAGATTATTTAAGTAAGATTACAGAGAGTTACATTCCCTATCCTATAAACTATCTAGGTGCAAATTTTAGTCTTATAAAATACAAACTGAAAAACTAAATGCTTTTCATTGTATCATTCCAAAGTTAACGGGTCCTTAAATTAATAAGGCTAACATCTATTACTGGATTATAATACTTTATTTTCTCTTCTCTGAAAAACAGAAAACATACTTTAATACTTTCATAAAATTGAATCAATATCATTATATATAATGTACCATGTATAACTTATAAAATTAGAAATTTATAAATTATAAATTTGTTTATAAATGACAAATACATAATTATGGCATAAAACCAATGCATGCTAAAAAGGGAGAAATTCAAAACTGAATATTCCCATTAACAAGACATCATGTTTATATAACCATTTTTCCCACTACCATTATACACTAGTATAACAATCATAATTTTATTATTTATTTTTTAAACTCTATATAATCTGATAAATTGACTACTTTTTATAGTTTATTGCAGATATATTTCAGAACTTTAAAATCTGGATGTTTTTAGATTTTTAACTTTAGAGAATACAACGACTAAACAATATTTTAGCACTACACATCTCTATCCATATAAACACATTTGTATAGTTTTAATTCAAGTGCATATAACCAGTTGTCATCTGTCAAATCATAAAAAGAATCAAACCATCACAACTCATTCTTTAACAGACTACTGTGACATCACTGAGATTTTATACTGCAATTCACAGGGCCCTTTCCATATCATGACTATTGGGCAACCACGACATCAACAACTGGTTATTTACTGTGATTATAATCATCAACTATTATATAAACACACTCAACTATTTTCAATTTTACCACCAGTAATTTTATAAAAGGATGATGATTTCAAAGATTTTTAAAGAAGAGTGCATTTTTTGGATTCATAATCTTCTACAGAGCAGACAATTAAATTTTGACCACAGGAATTATTATACTTAACTGATACCCTAATTTGACTATATCTATAGCAATTCACAATGTTTTTAAATCCATAGGAACAGAAAAAAAGAGCATATCATAAAAATACAATGATATAAAATCCTAAGACTAGTGATTCAAATGTACCTGCTCATTCTGTTTTTCACATAAAACTTTCTGAGAACTAGGTGCTATTCTGAGAATGAAACTGTGTTTTGTAATATTCTTATTAGAAGATAATTCTGCTGAAAAAGATGGTTGAGAAAAAGTGTAATTTTCTATTCTGTTGAACTGAGGTTTAAACACTCTATATGAGTCCATGACTTGTGACAACTAGAGGAAAAGAAGATACAACCATTTGATCTGCTAAAATTTATAAACTTGAGAAGAGGAAAGTCAAAATAGGAGTGAAAAAGGTCACAGACTGCAGAAAAAGTTCCAAGGAAAAGCAAGTCATCAGTAATCCACAGGACTTATTAAGACAAGAGAGGTTATCAAGTAAAATCATACTGAAGAGCTTCTTTTCTATCTGACTTTCTCTGAAGAGCTCCTTTCTATCTGCCTTTCTCACTACTGGTCCCCTCAACCTCCAAGCTTCATACCATCTCCAAATGACAAGAAATCTGAGTTTCACTGATCCACAATTCAGGTAAAAAGATTTCCAAGAGATGTTAGTATCATTGTCATTCCCTGATGCAGTTTAATTTTGGCAATTCAAAGCAAAGAAAGGATAATTAATAATATAGTGTTGGACCCGAGGCGCCTGGGCGGCACAGTCAGTTAAGTATCTGACCCTTGTTTTCGGCTCAGGTCATGATCTCAGTATTGTAAGACTGAGCCCTGTGTTAGGCTCCACACTCATCACAGAGTCTGGTTAAGAGTCCCTCTCCCTCTGCCCCTCCCAGGCCCCTGTGCTATCTCTTTCTTTCTTTCTCTCTCAAATAAATAAATAAATCTTTTTAAAAATATATAATAATATAGCATTGGATCTTAAAATTTCAAGGTTTAATCACAATCTATATATTTTCCAATTGTTAAAATTTTATTTAGTAAAAAAATCATCTATGATACATTGAAAGAAAAATAATCTTGGAATCAGTGTAAATGGTGAAAATCACAATTTCATATAAAATTATATATACGGTCACTATGCTAGAAGAGATGAATTTCTCAATGATCACATGAACCCAAAGCAGGAATCCCCAAATGAATAATGTTATGTACACACAGGCCTAATCTACATTACCAGAATTCCAAAGAGTTTCTCATAAGCAATCAGTTATTTAAGGTATAAGTTCCATATACTAAAAACTTTAAAAATAGTTTCAAAGACTATGAAAAATTTTTTTAAAGAATAATTTTCCCTGATATTCCAAAAATTTCTATCATTTGGTAGCATGCCACAATTGTTAAAGTAACTTTAAAAAAAATTTTTTTTTAATCTTACCTGAACTGTGTCAAGTTCTTTCTTGCTGCCTAGTCTTGATAGTACATAAAAATGAAAAGAAAATTTTAAGGTTAAAAAAAAGCTGGTAATAAATTTGGCTATCTTTTTATATGTATTTAAAACTTACACTGTTCTATAGAAATACACGAAAACATACAGAACTCAATCATTCTCAAATGTTATAAAAATTGTATTATTACTAGAGAAACATTTTGAGGATAAGGAAAGTCAAACTATGTGTACAAAACACTTAGTATGGACATTAGCTTTTTTGATGAAAGTCTTAATACTTTAATAATACTGTTAACAGCCAAACAAAAACTACAGCTAGAAGAAAAGTCCTCTGTACATTTTCTAATGAATGAAACAGTACTGATGATGACCTGCTTAAATACCTAAATAATATACAACCTTGCTAAAATATACCTGTTGTCTCTATCATCAATGCAGAGGTTAGATGGTACACGGTGAGGTGACATTGGAAGTTCTAAATTATGCTTTCTTAGGGGCATTTTTACGTCTCTATGCATATTCACGTGGATTGGTTTTCTCACAGTTTCTATAATGAAAAAATAATTAAAAATATTTTAAAAGCAATATTTGATATACAATGTTCATTAAACAAGTGTACATCTTAGAAATTTCCTAAAACTACCTATATTCTATATATGCTAGAAGTCATTACAGTACTAAAAACTATCATAGATAATTCAAATCATCTCTTTTTCATTATCTTACATAGTCCTCATCAAAGGGGCTACACTGATTCAGTTCTATTTTTTTCCTTCCTCTAAGATTTCCTTGACCCCCAGACTATACCAGATGCTATGTTATACATGCCCATAGCAGTACGTATGTTCTCTATTATACCACTTACTATGGTTTATTGCACCTGATTAATTCTACCTCTCTTAGTAGATTTTTAAACTTTATGGGAACAGAAGCCTTTTCTCTCCTTAGACAAGATTCCACTATTTGGTCTGCTCAGTACTTTTTAACTACTCTCCTTTTCTGGGTAATGCTTTTGACACACATACCAACTACATATGGGTTTTTTTGTGTGTGTGCATGTACTTTTTAAAGATATTTATTTATTTATTTATTTATCTATCTATCTGTCTATCTGAGAGTGAGCAAGAGAGAGCAGGAGGGAAAGGGAGAAAGAATCTGAAGTAGACTTTGTGACGAGCACAGAGCCCAACGTGGAGCTTGATCCCATGACCACAGGATCATGATCTGAGCCAAAACCAAGAGTTGGATGCTTAACCAGCTGAGCCACCAAGACGCCCCAGCTATACAGTTCTAACAGAGAACTTCCTATCTTCTTATAAACCCTGTCCCTAGAAAAAATAATTGACTTAAGGGCAGCCATCTGACCCAAGATGAATCAATAGTAGGATTACATCTGTGTGGTTATAAATAATTGCTCCAGTGCTAGGACCTGGCACCAGTAGGGTAAGGTAATATGCTTCCAGTAAAATTTAAAAACTCAGAACCAAAGAAACAACTCTCAGTGTTTCCCTTGTGGCAAACCAGGAGAGATGAGCAATACTGGTTTTTAAGGTCACGTTTTAAGCCTGAACGTAAAAGACAATCTGAGAAAATAAAGTTAATTTTTTTCTCTAAAGTGAGAAAAAAATCTTGGTGGTATTCAAGTCCCCGATTCAAGCAGTGGGGGCCCAGCTCTACCACTGCCCTTTCCTTTTAGTAAAGTGTCTTAGTCCATTCAGGCTGCTGTAACACAATACCACAGACTGGGTAGTTATAAACAACAGAAATTTATTTCTCAGTCTGCAAGCCAAGCAGTCCAAGATCAAAGTGCTCTCAGATTCAGGGTCTAGTGAGAGCCTGAGTCCTGGTTCACAGACAGCTGTCTTCTCCCTCTGTCCTCACACAGTGAAAGGAGCAAAGAGAGCTCTCTGGGGTCTCTTTATAAAAGCACTAATAACATTCATGAGGGCTCCATCATCATGACCTAACCACCTCCTAAAGGCCCCACCTCCTAATACCATCACTAATAAACGTATGCTTTTGTAGGGAAGGAAAATATCTTTTTCCTCTATACCTTTCTAAATTCTCAAGTAGGGACTCTATAATAAAAGATTAATAAAGAGAAAAAAACATACCAATTTATTTAGTATAAATTTTAAATGGAAAACTTTATAAGGAAACTGGGACCCAAAGAAGTGGTTAAACTTGAGCAGTTTGATGGAGAATGAAAAGTAGTGATGATCAAACAAAAGGGGGTATGGACTAACTGTAGCCAACTGAAGGAAACAGCAAGGCTTATTAGTTTAGATTCTTCTCAGTGTCCCTCTGTCTTGGAGATAAAGATGTTCCTTTCCTCCAGGTACAGGGAGAACAATTCTCACATGAGGATCTTTCCTGCACATGCCACTTCTCAATTCCTTCTGCTTAAAATCTTTAGTATTCCAACATGCCTTATTTTTGGGACAGTGTGTCCTGACCCCATCATTTTCTATTCTATTCCCAGCATCCAATACACTACTTATGGAAGTACTCAATAATGGAGGTACTCAATAAACATGTTGACTGTATAAATGAAAAGAAAGTGAGGAAGAAAGGAAATATATAAAGGTAAATACATCATTGGAAAGCCTCATGAAAAAGAGTGAATCTGGTCTCCTATCTTACAACATACACAAAATTCAACTCAAAATGGATTAAAGAGTTGAATGTAAGACCTAAAACCATAAAACTAGAAGAAAACATAAGGGTAAGTTCCTTGACATCAGTCTAAGCAATGATATTTTTGGATTTGACACAAAAACAAAGGCAACAAAAGCAAAAACAAACATCTGGAACTACATCAAACTAAAAATCTACACAGCAAAGAAAATCATTACCAAAATGAAAAGACAAACTATGGAATGGGAAAAAATATTTGCAAATCGTATATCTGATAAGGGTTCAAACTGCAAAATATAAAATGAACATACAACTCCTGGCAAAAAATGAACAATCTAATTTTGTAAATGAGCAGTGGAAATGAACAGACATTTTTCCAAAGAAAACATACAAATGGCCAACAGACACATGAAAAGGTGCTCATCACTAATTTTCAGGGAAATACAAATCAAAACCACAAGGAGATATCACCTCCCACCTGTTAGAAAGACTATCATCAAAAAGGCAAGGGATAACAAATGTTGGGAAGGATGTGAAAAAAGGGAACCCTTGTGCAGAGTTGATAGGAATGCAAATGGATGGAGCAACTATGGAGAACATAATATATGTTCCTCAAAAAATTAAAACTACATGATTCAGCAATCCCACTTCTGCGTATATAGCCACAGGAAATGAAAACAGAATCATCTGGAGTATCTGTACTCCCATGTCCCATGTTCACAGCAGCATCATTCACAATGGGCAAGATATAAGATATGGAAACAAGCTCATGTCTGTCAATGGATGACTGGATAAAGAACATGTGAGATATATACATATGATGAAATATTCTTCAGCCATGAACATTAGGGAAATTCTGCCATTCATGACAGCTCGGATGAACCTTAAAGGCATTATGTTAACTGAAACAAGCTAGAGAAAGACAAACAATGCATGGTATCACTTACACGTGGAATCTGAAAAAAATCAAACTCACAGAAACAGTGTAGAAAAGTGGCTGTCAGAGGCAGGAGACTAGGGAGTAGGGGAAATACAGGTTGGTAACAGGTCAAACTTTTAGCTGTAAGATGAATAAGGTATGAGGAGCTAATGTAAAATGTCATGACTGTGGCTGATAACACCGTATTACATAAGTGAAGAAAAAGAAGGTAAATACATCAAATAGATTTACAACGAACCTTTTATTCCTAAAGTCCATAAATAATGTATTTATGTCTAAAGTATAACTAAATTTGCTTCTATAAACCGCCGTCTGCATTAAGGAATAAAAATGCCAGAGAAAGGAAGAGGAGATACTAACAGCACTTATGATCAATTTCTATCCCTCCTTTATGAGCTGTCTTATTTCTTAAGTTCTCATTTTCATACTTATTTTAAAAATTAAATATCAGACACGAGTTTCCCTGAGAAAAAAAATACTCTGACTAAACTTTTAATTCACTTGAAGGCTCAAAGTACAGGCAAAAATGAACTTTATTTTGAAGTATTAGTCTACTCTAGTTAAAATTCCAAGAATGCCTAAGAAATTATTCAAGTTGTGATATAGGAAACTAATTATTGAGGTAAAAATCTTTTCAGCACCTCCTTTCAAACAAATTCTCTAAATACTTTAAGACAGTAAAGACATTTATTTCCTGCTCTTTTAGCTAAACTTTGGTAACTATCTGCCTACACAGATTAATGTAGTAATTAAAACAACTGCAATATAATAACTTTGACCATGTCTTATAAAATTAATTTTATATAACACACAACTTAAAAATAGATAAGCAATAAAAGGATTTTAAGCAAAAAGTAACAAAGGTACTTTAAACAAAAAGTAATTTAAGAAGGCAACCAAGTTTTAAAATTAGTTTACTTTCCATATCCTTTGAGTTCTAAAATTATAAATTTATTAGAAAACAATGTTATGATCACATTAGAATCAAAACAAAATGCTAATGGAAAGACTTACCAGGTGTTTTCTTCTGGCAAGATATGTGATTTACCATATATAGGTTAAGGAGGTCTAAACTGACAGTGGAATTTTTGACAGGGGATGAAACCCCCAGTAATTTCATTTTTGATTTTAACCTTTTCTTTTCAAAATATTCCTAAAATAATTAAAAATAAAAGTTATTACAACAACCATATGGTTTTAGGCAGAATCATAAAAAATAAAAAAGTAATAATGCTATTTAGTAATTAATTGACTGGACATTTTTATATTTTTGACACCCCCTTTATATACTTACATATAAATTAAAATCAATCATGACAACATAGTTTGCTTAAAGACCCTTAATTTCACAGCCTCTTAAAATCTTTTTGGTATATGTAATGCCTTTAAAATAGAACTTTATAAAGGCATTACTAGGTATCAAAAGATTAAAAATTATCTGAAGTGTAAAGCTTTTTAAAATTTTGATTAAAAAAATCTGACAAGTTAAAAATTTGTTTTTCTACAGAGTAACTATCCCACAGATATTAAAAACCTTAAAGATATGCACAGTTTAGTACCATTAAAAGTCAACTGAAATAAGAGGACAAGGAAAAGCAGCTGTGTGAGACTAATCTCCAGCCAGAGTCAATTTAATTTCTTTCATTATCCTTCCATGACTGCTACTTTGCCATTAGCAAGAGCTGTACTGTTGAGTGGACTGAGAAGTGAATGAGAGATAAAAGTGAAGGGGCATAGCAAGAAAGGGAAAGGATCCAGAGAGGGCTTCACTTGTTTTAATAAGGGAAAATTGAGTATGTCTGAATATCAGTGGAAAGCCTCCAGTTGACAGTGACTGGTTGAGGATACAAGAAAGAGAAGAAGTAACTGATTCAGTGAAGTCCTTGAGAAAGATGGAATCCAGACTGCAAATAAACAGACCTTCCTTTGACTGAAGGAAACTACTTCCATTATCACAGAAGGGAAAGAGAGGATCAGTGAAGATGTAAGATAGTTTACAGAACTGATAGTAGATATATGAGATAATTCTCATCGGATAGCTTCTATTTCCTCTGAAATATAAGACAAAGTCATCTAATGAGTATGAAGAGATTAAAAATAGGGTTGGAGAAGAGTGGTTTAAGGGAGGCATGACATATTCAAGGGAAGGTATGACATTTTCAAAGAATAGGAAAGTGACATAACTAGAGATCAACATTTCTGGGAAGGGCCATATGTTTTTCCCTTTCTTATAAAAAAAATCTGGGGACAGATTATAGTTTATTTATTGAATGCCTATGTTATTGCTCAACACAATTCTAGGTATAGGAGACACAAAATGAACAAAAGTAATAAAATCCCTCTTCTGATGAATACATGCTGATGAAGGTGGGGGAGAACAGAGGAAACAAATTTATAAGAAAATACCAGATTATGAAAGAGAAAAGTGATAAAAAAAAAAATGGTCCTGGAGAGAAAGTAACTGGAGGGTAGGGAGCTACTTAGATGCTGTGATCAGAGAAAGCCGACCTAAGAGGAGATACTTTAGCTGAAACCTAAATGTTGACAAGCCAGATACACAAATATCTTGAGGAAGAATATTCCAGACAAAGATCAGAACGGCAGAAAGAAGGCCAGTATAGCTAAAATAAAATGAACAGGCCAAGTGGTAACAAAGTCAGAGAAGTTGGCAGGGTGAAGATCCTTCAGGTCCTTCTAGGCTATGGTTAAGTCAGATATTATTCTAAAAGCAATGAAAAACAATTGAAGCTTTTAAGCAGGGGAATGAAAATTCTGATTTGTGATCTTAAAAGATCATATTAACTGCTGTGTGAAGAACAGACTACAAAGGAATAAAAGATAAAGCAGAAAAACAATGATAAATTTGATTACATTAAAATTAAGAACCTTCCTTAAAAGACAGCATTAAGGATAAAAGCTATAGAGTACACATATAACCGAAGAATTCTAAATATATAAAGACAATAAGGAAAAGACAACACAAATTAAAAATGGAAAAAATACTTGGAAAAATACTTCACAAAAGAGGAAACATGGATGAAAATTTCAGATAACCTCATTAGTAATCAAGAAAATACAAGTTAAATTTACAATGAGACATCATTTCACTAAGTTAATAACTATCCTACTTTTGTAATAATACTCCCTTGCTTTTCTTTAAGTTTTATAAGCTTTGAACATATTTTGTTTTGGAACTTTTTATATATGGAATCTTACTGCTTACATTCTGAGTGCTTCATTTGTTCAACATTATATTTTGGGGATTCATCTACATTAATTACATGTGGTTAACACATTTTCACTGCTATATCATTACTTGGGTATGCCATGATTTGTTTAACCATTCTATCCCTAATGAACATTTGGGTGGTCCCCTTCCCTCCCCATTCCTCTGCCCCTCTTCTTCTTCTCTTTTGCCTTCTTCTCTTTCTTTTTTGCTACTTAACAACAATGATCCAAACAAGCTTGTACAGGTCTCAAAGTACACATGTGGAAGTTTCTCTTGAATATATACTGATCGGCTGTAAGATATATACATGCTCAACTTTATATAATAAAATTGATGTAAGAAAAAAATTTTTTAAAAAAAGTAGAAGATACATTATAAGGCCGTCATAATACTCTAGGCACTCAACGATGAGTTGAATCAGGGTACTCATAGCACAGGTATGCACAGGTAGCGAGAAGTGATCAGACTTTCCTTAAAATACTGGGATATATTTTGGAACTAGAATGACAACAAGAATTAGCAATGATCTTTAAGTCTCCACCTGAAAAAATGGTTGGCTAATCAAGCTATCTATAAGAACAGAGAAGACTGGATGGTCTTCCAGTTACTTAGGTGAATTTATTACCCTTTGAAAAACACCAAAAGATCACTGTTCTTATAAGGCTAATATAAATAAAAATATTTTTTCTTTACCTTTTGCTTTCTCCTTTCCTGCTTGATCAGAACCCTGGTACTGAAAAAGGAAGCAAGACAAAAGATATAATGATTAAATAGTCTCTAAAACAATTGACATTTTAGCTGAATTGACAACTTGAAATTAAAAATCTAGAAGTACAGTAAGAATTATTTTCTGAAAAGAAACTATAAAAATGTTCTTATTTACAGTTTATATTGTTTCAGACAATTTTCTTAGAAAATCCAAGAAATAGTAAAAAAGACTCTAGGCCTACGAAGAATAATAAAACACAGAATAAACCTGAATTATAAAATCAATATAAGCAAAGACAAAACAATGCATTGGAAGAGATGTATCCCTGAAACATTCTCATCTAATAGCAATATTCTTGGTCAAAACTGTTATTTTCTTGCCTCCCTTATATTTCAATATTCTACTAAAATCAAGAGGGAATAGAGAGAACATCAAAATCTATTTGGATCTAAGGAAATTTTAAGTTTATTATTAGAGAAACTTCAGTTATATTAATTATATTAATATATTAATTATATTAATATATTAATTATATGTGTACCTGACTTTTAAAAAATAGTCATTATGGATGTGCCTTATACCTGTGATCTTTGTGCTAAACACTGCACTGAATCCCAATGACAGTACAGTTTTTAACAGTTATAAAATATTTACTCTATTAGTAATAATGGAATGCTATAAAACATTCAACAATTTAAAAAGATCTGCACAATACAGCTTTTTTTTTTTAAGATTTTGTTTATTTATTTGACAGAGACAGACAGCCAGCGAGAGAGGGAACACAAGCAGGGCGAGTGGGAGAGGAAGAAGCAGGCTCCCAGCGGAGGAACCTGATGTGGGGCTCAATCCCAGAACGCCGGGATCACGCCCTGAGCCGAAGGCAGACGCTTAACGACTGAGCCACCCAGGCGCCCCAACAATACAGCTTTTGGATACACATGAAACTATAGTCTCAACAAGATTTGTGCAAGAATTATAAGTAAAATTATAAAATGTATCTTAACTACATGAGATTATATAACAACATGAAAATTAAAACTGCTAATAGCAAGTACCATACATCTTGCACCACCCTAAATGCTTTGGATACTCATATGTATAAATTCATTTAATCTTCACAGCAACTCCGTAAGGTGGGATCTATTTTTATCCTCATTTTACTGATGGAGAAACTAAGACACAGAGAGGTTAACTAATTTGCCCACAGTCACATTGCTGGTAAGTGTAAAATGGAGATTTAATTCCAAGAATTCTGATTTTAAAAACTTTAACCAGTGCATTACACTACTTTCCAAGTATGTCAACTGTGAATACACAAGCTATTCATTTTTCCAAATTTTCATAAACTACATGAGTAAGTTACTGAATACCCTCATACTTGCCACTTACTGAACTTGTTCTTTAACATACTTCCCAATAGCTCTGTCCTAATTGACCATTTTGAGCTCATTGAACAAAGAACCCAATCTATTCTGTTCTGTGCAGCATCATAAGTGTACTGCTGGCATTCAAACTTTAGAAAAGAAAAAGGAAATAAATTACATTTCATTGACACCTCAAATGTTAAGGCTGGAGTGGATCTTAGAGACTAGTTTATTCTCCGTCATATTAAAATTTACAAAAAACTTGCAAGTGACTTAGCCAAGTGACTTTTCAAAGTTCAGAAATATAAGAAGTATGACAGAGCCAGCAATATTAAGCATTTCAGTTTATAAACAGATAATAAGAAGAGATATCAATTCTACAAGCAGTTCCAACATCATAAAGATCAGCAAAATTAAGGACAAGTCAAAATCTAAATACAGTCTTTATATATGTAAATATCAAGTGCTTTCATTCCAGGCTGATTTTCCATTTTCCAGGACACGCTTATGGCTCTCACCAAATTCTCTGTACTACATAATCCCCATCACTCTGCCTAACAAAAGTCAATTAAGGACTCAAGGGGTGCTTGGGTGGCTCAGTCAGTTGAGCGTTTAGCTCAGGTCATGATCAGGGTCCTGGGATCGAGTCCCTTATCAGGCTCCCTGCTCAACAGCCTTCTCCCTCTTCCTCTGTCCCTCTGCCCAGCTTGTGCTCGCTCTTCCTTTCTTGCTTTATCTCAAATCAATAAAATCTTTAAAAAAAAAAAAAAAGAACTCAAGATCAGCTGCTAGATCAGCCTACTACCATAATAAAAGTGAAAAGGATCCTGATGTAGAAGTCAAAGGTAATTTCTCAAATAAAACATTTTAGATTGTTATTAAGGCAACTGATGCTACGAAACAGTGTCTCTCAATTAAATGCACTAAAGAAAAACACTGCATCAATTAGGATTCTTAGTTCCAAGAAACTGAAAGCACCTTTGGTTAATTTACAAAGAAAATAAATGCATTAAAAGGAAACTGGGTTGAGACACCTAGGTGGCTCAGTCGGTTAAGCATCTCTACCTTTGGCTCTCAGTTCAGGTCATGATCTCAGGGTCCTGGGATTGAGCACCCACACTGGCTCCCTGCTCAACAGGGAGTCTGCTTCTCCCTCTTCCTCTGCTCCCCTCCCCCCGGCTCATGCTCTCTCAAATAAATAATAAATAAAATCTTTTTTAAAAATTGTTAATAAATAAAAAATAAAAGGAAACTGGGTAGCCAACAAACCTGCCAAGAAGGCTGAGAAAGCAGATTTGGCAACCAGCAGGAACAAGATAGTCTAGGCTGTGAGGTCACAGTCAAAACCATGTCATAATTAGTTTCAATAAGGACATCACTGCTGACACAGGTCAACATTGGACACCACTGATTATACCACTGTTACAGAAAATCCAAGTTCAGCTGTTCTTTGCTTGAAAAGCCAATACTCACCTCGAGATGAGTTTTAGTTGGAAAGGAATTTGAGCTTTATTCAGGAGGTTGATCACCTGGGGAGAAGGTGGACTCCTGTGCAAAAACCAACTCTGAGGTTTCTCTGCCTGGCCAAAGATTTCCCCCCCCCCCAACCACCCAAAGAATTTTAAAGGAACTTTAGGGCAGTTATCACTAAAAGGGGAAACCCACAACTATATGGTCAATTAATCTTTGACAAAGTAGGAAAAGAATATACAATGGAAAAAAGACAGTCTCTGAAACGAACGGCGTTGGGAAAACTGGACAGTAACATGCAAAAGAAGGAAAGTGGAGGAGCCTGACTAGCTTAGTCAGTGGAGTATGCAACTCTTGATCTCAGAGTTGTGGGTTCAAGCCCCATGTTGAGTGTGGAGCCAACTTTAAAAAAAAAAGTTAAAAAAAACTAAACCGAGGATGCTTGGGTGGCTCAGTCAGTTAAGATCTGCCTTTGGCTCAGGTTATGATGTCCCACATCAGGCCCCTTACTCAGCGGGGAGTCTGCTTCTACCTCTGCTTGCTGCTCCCCCAGCTAGTGTGCATGTGCTCTCCCTGACAAATAAATAAATAAATAAAATCTAAAAAATAAATAAATAAATAAATAAATAAATAAATAAATAAACTGGACCATTTTCTTAAATTCCAAATGGATGAAAGACATAAATGTGAGACAGGAAACCATTAAAATCCTAGAAGACAACACCGGTAGTAACCTCTTTGACATCAGCCATAGCAACTTCTTACTAGATATGTCTCCAGGGACAAGGGAAACAAGCAAAAATAAACTACTGGGATTTTATCAAAATAAAAAGCTTCTGCACAGCAAAGGAAACAAACAACAAAACTGAAAGGCAACCTATAGAATAGGAGATTATCTGCAAATGACATATCTGATAAAGGATTAGTGTCCAAAACGTATAAAGAATTTATCAAGCTCAACACTCAAAAAAAAATCCAGTTAAAAAATGGGCAGAAGACATGAACAGACATTTTTCCAAAGAAGACATACAGATGGCCAACAGATACATGAAAAGATGCTCGACATCACTTTCATCAGGGAAATGCAAAGCAAAACTACAATGAGATACCACCTCACACCTGTCAGAATAGCTAAAATTAACAATACAGGAAACAACAGGTGTTGGTGAGGATGCAGAGAAAGGGGAACCCTCTTATACTGTTGCTGGGAATGCAAACTGGTACGGCTACTGAGGAAAATAATATGGAGGTTCCTCAAAAAGTTAAAAATAGAACTACCCTATTATTCAGCAATTCTACTAGTAGGTATTTACCCAAAGAATACAAAAATACTAATTCAAAGGAATACATGCACGGTGATGTTTATAGCAGCATTTTCAACGATAGCCAAATTATGGAAACAGCCCAAGTGTCCATCAACTGATGACTGGATAAAGAAGATGCGGTGTGTACATATACACACACACACACACACACACACACACACACACAGGAATACTACTCGGCCATCAGAAAGAATGAAATCTTGCCAACTGCAATGACACGGATGGAGCTAGAGAGTATTATGCTAAGCAAAATAAGTCAGTCAGTCAAAGAGAAATACCATATCATTTCACTCATACATGGAATATAAGAAACAAAACAAATGATCATAGGAGAAAAAAGAGAGAAGAAAACCAAAAACCAACTACAGAGAACTGATGGTTACCAGAGGGGAAGTAGGTCGGGGGATGGCTTAAAGAGGTGATGGGGGAATTAAGGAGCGTACTTTGTGAGGAGCACTGGATGTTTTACGGAAATGTAGAATGACTATATTGTACACCAGGAAATAACATTATACTTTGTTAACTAACTAGAATTTAAATAATTTTTTTTAATTTAAAATATTTTTTTAAATCGGTAAAAAGGGAGCATAGTGGTCTGCAACACTTCTTGATTGCGTGCCGACTCAATGGTACCAGCTACAGATGTTATCGTGGTACTCAGAGGTTGTGCAAGGGGGTTTGGCTCTGAGACTGTCTGGGAAACAATGCATGATCTATAGATATACAAAGAAAGGTTTGGTTAACCAATCATGTGGACGAAAGGCGCTTGCTAAAAGTTAAAGACTACTAAGTTGGCCAGAGGGGCCACGGTGGCGGCTTCACCATCTCCACTCCTGGACAGTAAAATACCTCCTCTGGCATCACTGACATTACTGTCCCTGAAAATTCAATCCTGCTACAGCTCCTACAACTGCCTGAAACTACAATAGATTCTCTGTATTCTCTCTCTGGCTCAGTAACTGCTGATTCAAAGTGTAGGACAAGCATATCAAAGTCCGAGCTTAGATCATATGCCCATTCCCTAGTGCAGAACAGCCTGAAACACATTATCTGGGTTTTGTTGTGGGGTTTTTTTTATGTGTGTTGGGTTTTGTGGGGGTTTTTCCCCCACATTCTTTAGAGGAAGGTGGCCTGTGCCTAGCACCAAAAGTCATAAGGTGGGAAGTATCCCCCCCCACACACACAAGGGGCTCAGATGCTGGGCTGCCAAAGAGTACAAATATCTACTTATACAATACAATTAAGATAGCTGATGATCCAAAAGTAATTTTTTATTTGACTATCAGATGTGTATGTGTGTGTGTGTGTGTGTGTGTGTGTGTGTATTCCTAAGAGTTGCATCTAATGGTTTTGCTTAGGTGAGGGCCAAAATAAGACAGTAATGTTCTTTTTGTTGTTCTACAAGGAAGGGTTGAGTAAGATGGCAATACAGAAGGCTCCTGAGGCCACCTCTTCCCACAGACACACCATATGTACAGCTACATTTGCAGCATTCCCTCTGAAAGAGGTTCGGAAATTAGCTGAATGACTCCTACATACTAGTTAATTGAGGAAATACCCTCACTGAAACAGGTAGGAAAAACTATGACACACTCTTACCATAAACACATCCCCCTCCCCCTTAGCACAATGCCATATAGTTGGGAGGGAACCTCCAACTCCTAGTTTTGACCTGAGGAGCAAATGGTTTGTACTGCCTATGCAGCACTCCCAATTTTCAGGGCCCTCACTAGATAGGTAAGTTCCCAAAAACCCAGCTCTGAAAGCCAACAGGGCCTGTGTCCAGGAGACCCACAAAACTATAGTAAACAAATACGCAAATTCTTAACAGGTGTGCAGCACTCACCACAGCTATCCCTCAGGGTTCAGCATAGAGTAGGTAAATCATCTCTCTTCCAGCCTTCCCTGGAAAAGGTTTATCTGCATACTTTAAAAGCTCCTTCCTGAGATACAGGCTTGTAATTCCAGCAGACATTAGGGGCTGGCTGCAAACCACTCCAGGAAGGGAGAATGCCAGAGGACACCTCTCCTGTCTTTTTCCAAACCACTCCAGCACATCAGTATCTCCCTAGAAGGAGATGGTGTGCCCCAGCTATTATAGCTGCCACCCAAAGAATGGGTCACTGGATGCCCTGGCACTGACATTTGTCAGTGGCTTCCTTTCAAAGAAACCGGTAGGACTTTAGTAAACAAACAATTCTTAACTGCCTGTCACCCCAGGGCTAAGCAAGGAGCAACCAGGCAAAATCTCTTAATCCCATTAGATCCCTGAAAAAGGTTCCCCGAAAAAGGTTTATCTGCTTACCTTAAAAGATACTGCTGTAGGGCAAGGCTTCTAATCTAGCAGGCATCAAGAGGCTGGCTGTGATCTTCCCGAGAGACCAGGCTTTCTCCCTCCAGCCCACTCCGGTAAAACCAAATACCAGTATCTCCCTGGAAGGAGCTTGTACAGCATATTTAATGCCACAACTTTTGTGACAGCCACCGGAAGAATAAGTCTTCAGATCACCTGGTTCTAACAGCCAATGGGGCTTGCATTCACAAGTCCCACAGAAATGCAGCAAACAAAGAAATAGTTCTTGACACAAAAAACATAACCCAGTGGCTAGCACAAAGGAACAGGCAAAAAAGCTCATCTCCCAATATCTTCCTGGAAGGGGCTTAAATACATATATACCCAGCTGCTGCCTGAGGGTTAGCAACCATGCGCTAACTGCAGTCCTACCCACTGGGGACACTGATGGGTCTTGGCACACCATCTACTACTAAGAAACACTAAGGAGACCTGGACAATCACAAAAGTTTGAGAGAGAACTAGGAGGTAGGTCCTAGCTAGCTGATACATTTCCTTCACAAGACCATTCTGTCAAAACTGGGAGAAGAGGGGGATTTAGGGTATTTCAAGGGGTAGGAAGATCCTGAACTTACCTCTTCCCACAGACACAGCGAGGCAACAACTACATATAACGCAACTGACTCTGAAAACGACTTGAAGGCTAGCAACAGATCCTCCACAGATAATGACATAAAGAAGCAGCCACCCTGAGACGGGTAGGAGGAGCAGAGATAGAGTCAAGAACCAAACCCTCAGGCGAGACGACTTACAAACAGGAAGGATATGATGAGGATAGAAGTCCTCATAAGAAGCAAGGGAATCAATCTCGATATCAGGCACCCCAGCCCTGGGAACCTGAACCAGAAGACAAGCCCTCACAATGTCAGGATTTCAAAGTCAGTGGGGCTTAACTCCAGAAGAGCCAGAGGACTATAGAAAACCGATACGCCACTCTTAAAGAGCCAGCATGCCATATCACTTGGTCCAAGACCCAGCACAAAAATAGCAGATTGAAAAGCACCAGGGTTATAAATAAAGGGAGATTTATTGACGAATTTTAGGGCATGTGCCAGACAGGCAGGGATCTGTAGAAGCTTTCTCTGGGAATGGAAATGCTGGCACAATTTTTCTTGCCCTCCTTCAACCTAATACTTACAAGAGCCAATTCTGACGCTATGTACTTGCTAGCAGTGCTAGTCCTGCCCTCGCATTCCCTTGCAATTATACACTACCTAACCCACCTGCCCAACAGGCACTCCTCCAAAGCAGGTCCCACTCCACTACACCCAGCAGGCAGCCCCAACCAGACCAGCACCACTCCAAAGCAGCTCCTTCCTCAGAGAAGGGAATGTCAGGTCAAGCCATCAGTATGCCCACAGCAGTTGCAGGTGGGCCTCTCAGCCAGCCATGCCAGGGGCCAGCCGTGCCCATCGGTGTGCCCATAGTAGTCAGGGCCAGTCATTGCAGACATTTGGGCTGAGAGCCAGCCCTAACTACCAGGGAGCCCACAGCAATCACAGCCCAATCACAACAGAAAGGTACATGAAGCCGACACAGGGGACACCCCTAGAGTGCCTGGTTCTTATGACCAGGGGCAACTGCACTACTGGGCCCTACAGGATCCTTCTACATAAGACCACTGCTTTTAAAACCAGGAACTGACCTATCTAATACATAGAAACAAACACAGAGTCAGGGAAAATGAATAGACAAAGGAATATGTTCCAAACAAAAGAACAAAATAAAACCACAGAAAACTAAACAAACCAGAAATAAGCCATCTACCCGACAGAGTTCAAACTAATGGTCATAAAGATGTTCACTGAATTTGAGAGAAGAGTGGATGAACTTCAATAAAGAGAAAATATAAAAAGAAACCATCAGAATTGAAAAATAATGGAAATGAAAAATAAACCACAGGGAATCAACAGCAGATTAGTGAGTGCAGAAGAGGAGACAGCAATCTGGAAGACAGAGTAGTGGAAAGGATCCAAAAACAAATGAAAAATGAACAACAACAAAAAATTAATGATGATAGCTTAAGGAATCCCTGGAAATAACATCAAAGGTAACACTGCTATTATAAGAGTTCCAGAGAAGAAGACAGAGACAGAATGAGGCAGAAAACTTACTTGAAGACATAATAACTGAAAACTTTCCTAACTGGGAGAAAGAAACAGACATCCAGGTCCAGGAGGAAAAGCAAGCTCCAAACAAGATGAACCCAAGGAGGGCCACAGCAAGAAATACAATAATTAAAATGTCAAAAAGTAAAGATAAAGAAAATCTTAAATCAAAGAGAAAAAGCAAATGGGTACATACAAGAGAAACCACATAAGACTATCAGCTGACTTTTCCTCCTTTCAGGAGAAACATCACAGGCCAGAAATAAGTACATGATATATTCAAAGTGCTAAAAGGAGAAAACTTACAACTAAGAATAATGTACCCTGCAAGGTTATCATTCAGAATTGAAAGAGAGGGGCGCCTGGGTGGCACAGCGGTTAATCGTCTGCCTTCGGCTCAGGGCGTGATCCCGGCGTTACGGGATCGAGTCCCACATCAGGCTCTTCCGCTATGAGCCTGCTTCTTCCTCTCCTACTCCCCCTGCTTGTGTTCCCTCTCTCGCTGGCTGTCTCTCTCTGTCGAATAAATAAATAAAATCTTTAAAAAAAAAAAAAAAAAAGAATTGAAAGAGAATGATTTTCCCCAAACAAAAAAGGAATTTATCACCACTAAGCCAGCCTTACAAGAAATACTAAAGAGACTTCTTCAAGTAGAAAAAAAACAGTCATAATAAAAAAAAATAATAATGAAGGGAAAAAAAATACACTGGCAAAAGCAAATATATAGGAAAGACACTAGATCAATCACTATAAAGCTAGTATGAAAGTCAAAAAACAAAAGCAGTAAAATCAATTATATCTACATATTAGGAAATACACAAAACATTTAAAATATGAAAAAATATACGTTTTAGGTATAAAATCTAAAAAAAACTAAAATAAACATAAAATGTGGAGAGGGCAATCGATGTGTTTTATGAATGTGTTCTAACTTAGGTCACACCCAAATTATCACAGACTACTATATACACAGGATATTATATATAACCTACTGGTGACCATAAACTAAAAATCTATAATAGATGCACAAAGAACAAAGAGAAAGAAATAAAAACACCACTGGGAAAGTCATCAAATCACAAATGAAGAGAACAAGAAAAGAAAAAAGTACAAAAACAACCAGAAAACAATGAATAACATGGCATAAGTACACACTAACCAATAATTACTTTAAATATAAATGGACTAAATAAATGCTCTAATAAAAAAACAGAGGCTGACTGAATGGATTAAAAACCCATCTATACACTGCTGACAAAAAGACTTCCTTCAAACCTAAAGACACATACAGACTGAAAGAGAAGAGATGGAAAAAGATATTCCATGCAAATGGAAGCAAAGAAATGAACAAAAAGCTGGGGCTGCAATACTTAGACTTAGGCAAAATAGACTAAAACAAAGACTGTAGGGGCGCCTGGGTGGCACAGTCGTTAAGCGTCTGCCTTCAGTTCAGGGTGTGATCCCAGAGTTGCGGGATTGAGCCCCACATCAGGCTCCTCAGCTATGAGCCTGCTTCTTCCTCTCCCACTCCTCCTGCTTGTGTTCCCTCTTTCACTGTCTCTATCTCTGTCAAATAAATAAATAAAATCTTTAAAAAACTGTAACAAGACACAAAGAAGGGTATTACATAATGATATCAGGATCAATCCAAAACCACAACATAACAATTTTAAGTATCTGAACCCAACATATGAGCATCTGGACACATAAAAGCAAATATTAACACACACACAAAGGGAGAAATTAACAGTAATACAATAAGAGTAGTGGATTTTAACATCCCACTTACATAAATGAAGATTATCCAGCCAGGGGGAATAAAAGTGAATTCGAACACATTAAACCACATGGGCTTAACATATATATACACAAAACATTCCAAAAACAGCAGATTACACATTCTTTACAAGTGCACATGGAATGTACAATATGAGCAATATGAACTAGAAATGAATTACAAGAAAACACCTGGAAAAAAACACAAACACATGGAGGCTAAAACACCATTCTACTTAAAAACCAATGGATCAATGAAGAAATCAAAGAGGAAACCAAAAAATATCTGCAGACAAATGAAAATGGAAACACAACAGTTCAAATTCTATGGGATATAGGAAACGCAGTAGTAAGAGGGAATTTTATACCAATATAGGTCTACCTCAAGAAACAAGAAAAATCTCAAATAAACAATATAGCTTTAAACCTTTAAAGGAACCAGAAAAAAGAACAAAGCCGTAAGTTAGAAGAAAGGGAATAATAGAGCTTAAAACGGAAATAAATAAAATAGAGACTATAAAAAAAATCAATGAACTAAGACCTGGTTCTTTGAAAAGTAAAGCAAAAATTAAAATTAAAAAAAAAAAACACCTTAAACTAGATTCATTAAAAAAAAACAAAGAATGGGGCTCAAAAAAGAAAAACCAGAAATGAATAAGTAACAACTGATACCACAGAAATACAAAGGATTGTAAGAGACTACTACAAAAAATTATACGGCAACAAATTAAAAGCCTAGAAGAAATGAATAAATTCCTAGAAACATACAATAACAACCTTCTAAGACTCAACAGGAAGAAATAGAAATTCTGAACAGACCAAAACTAGTAATGAATAAAATCAGTAATCACAGGGGCACCTGGGTGGCTCAGTCGTTAAGCGTCTGCCTTTGGCTCACGGCATGATCCCAGAGTCCTGGGATCAAGCCCCACATCAGGCTCCTCCACTGGGAGCCTGCTTCTTCCTCTCCCACTCCCCCTGCCTGTGTTCCCTCTCTCGCTGGCTGTCTCTCTCTGTGTCAAATAAATAAATAAAATCTTAAAAAAAAAAATCAGTAATCACAAAACACAACAAAAGTCCAGGACAGGATGATTTCAGAGGTAAATACTACCAAACATTTTTAAATAAGAGTTAACACCTATCCTTTTCAAACTATTCAAAAAAAAAAAAAAAAAACAGAAGAGGAAGAGATGCCTCCAAATTTGTTCTAAGAGGCCAACATTACCCTAACACCAAAACGCAACAAAAAAAACCTTTTAAACATTCATTAGAAAGATCATTCACCAAGATCAACTGCATTTCATCTCAGGGATGCAAAGACTATTCAATATATGCAAATTAACACAATACGTCACATTAACAAAATGAATGATAAAAATCACATGATCATCTCAGTAGTGCAGAAAAAATTTGACAAAATTCAATCTCCTTTCATCATAGAAACTCAGAACAAAATGGGTTTAGAGGGAACATACCTCAACATAATAAAGGCCATATATGACAAACCCACAGCAAACAACATAGTCAATGGTGAAAATCTGAAAGCTATTCACTAAAATGAAGAACAAGACAAGGATAGCCACTCTCACCACTTTTATTCAACCAAGTATTAGGAAGTTCTGGCTGTTGTAATCAAACAAGAAAAAGACATCCAAATCGGTAAGGAAGAACTCAACCTGTCACTATTTGCAGATGACATGATACTATAATAGAAAACTCTAAAGGCTCCACCAAAAAACTATTAGAATAAATGAATTCAGTAAAGTTGCAGGATACAAAATTAATGTGCAGAAATATGCTGTGTTTCTATACACTAAAAATGAAATAGCAGAAAGAGAAATTAAGGAAACAATTCCATTTACAATTGCATCAAAATAAAAATAAAATAGAGGCATCTAGGTGGCTCGGTCAGGTAAGTGTCTGACTCCATTTCAGCTCCAGTCATAATCTCATGGGTTGTGGGATCCAGCCCCACATTGGGCTCTGCCTTCAGCAGGCAATCTGCTTCTCTACTTCTCCCTCTGCCCCTACCTCTGCTTGCAGTCTCTGTCTCTAATAAATAAGTCTTTAAAAAAAAAAAAAAAAAGAACAAAATAAAATACCTAGGAATAAATTTAACCAAAAAGGTAAAAGACCTGTACTCTGAAAATGATTAAGACCTTAATGAAAGAAACTGAAGACACACAAATAAATGGAAAAATACTCTGTGCTCATGGACTGGAAGAATTGGACATATTGGACATATTGTAAAAATGTCCTTACTGGGATGCCTGGGTGGCTCAGTCGGTTAAGTGTCTGCCTTCGGCTCAGGTCATGATCCTGGGGTCCTGATATGGAGCCCTGCATCGGGCTCCCTGCTCAGTGGGGAGTCTGCTTCTCCCTCTGCCTCTGCCCCCGGCTTGTGCTCACTCTCTCTCTCTCTATTAAAAAAAAAAAAAAAGTCCTTACTACCCAAAGCAACCTACATATTCAATGCAAACTCTTATCAAAATACCAACTGTATTTTTCACAGAATTAGAACAAATAATCCTAAAATTTGGATAGCACCACAAGACACTGACTGAATAGCCAAAGCAATGCTGAGAAAGGAAAACGAAGCTGAAGGTGTCACAATCCCAGATTTCAAAGTATAGTACAAAACTATAGTAATCAAGACAATCTGGTATTGATACAAAAATACATCACCAAGACCAGAGAGCCCTCAAAAAACCCACTTTTATATGGTCAACTAATCTACAACAAGGGAGGCAAAAACATACAATAGGAAAGACAGTCTTTTCGATAAGTAGTATCGGGAATACTGGACAGTACATGGAAAAGAATAAAATTGGACCATTTTCTTATACTACACGCAAAAATAAACTCAAAATGGATTAAAGATGGAGATATAAGTCCTGATACCATAAAACTCCTAGAAGAAAACATAAGCAGTAAATGCTTAGACATCGACCTTAGCAATATCTTTCTGGATCTGTCTCCTTAGAAAGGGAAGTAAAAGCAAAAATAAACACTGCGGCTACCAACAAACTGTAAAGCTTTTGCACAGTGAGAGAAACCATCAACAAAACAAAAGAGCAACCTAGTTAGTGGGAAAAGATATTTAAAAATGATGTATCCAATAAGGGGTTAATATCCAAAACATATAAAAAACTCCTACAACTCAACAACTCCCCCCAAAATAATCCAATTTAAAAATGGGCAGAGGACATGAATAGGCATTTTTCCAAAGAAGACATAAAAATGGCCAACAGATACATGAAAAGACACTCAAAATCAATAATCATCAGGAAAATGCAAATCCAAACCACCATGAGGTATCACCTCACACCAATCAGAATGGCTAGTATAAAAAAAAAATAGCGTTGGTGAGGATGTGAAGAAAAGGGAACCCTTATGCACTGTTGGTGGGAATGCAAATTAGTGCAACACCACTACAGAAAATAGTATGGTTGGTTCTCCCGGTAGCTGGTTCCCATCCTCAGGTGTGTTCCACAAGCCACTTCACTAACATAACAGAAGAACATTTTCCTTTTCTTTTTTTCCTTTTTTCTTTTTATGTTTTATTCAGTTATTTTTATTTTGCTCTCATTAGGAAATTCCAAGGGTTTTAGATGCTCTGTGCCAGGATTGGGGTTGAAGACCAAATATACTTACCTTGTTATATATCAGAGTATCATAATGATCAGTCTTTTGTTGAATGTGTGGTATTGAAGTCCCGTGCTATTATTCTGTTTGCATCTTGCTTCAGCTCTGTTTATATTTGCTTTATAAATTTAGATGCTCCAATGTTGGGTGCATAAATGTTTACAATCGTTACATCCTCTTGACCATCTGACCCCTTTATCATAGTGTAATAATTTTTTTTGTCTCTTGTTACAGTCTTTGGCCTAGAGTCCACTTTGCTTGATATAGGTATGCCATCCCAGCTTTCTTTTGGTTTCCACTTGCATGGAATATCATTTTCCATCTGTTCACTTCAGTCTGTGCATGTCTTTAAAGCTGAGCTTTGTCTTTTGCATGCAACTTCTAGTTGGGTCATTTAAAAAAACCTAATCAACCACTGCATATCTTTTGACTAGAGAATTGAGACGACTCACATTTAAGGAAATTATTGATAGTTATGGACTTACGGTTGCCATTTTGTTAAGAGGTTTTTGGTTGTGGGGCGCCTGGTTGGCGCAGTCATTAAGCATCTGCCTTTGGCTCAGGGCGTGATCCCAGCATTCTGGGATCAAGCCCCACAACAGGCTTCTCCGCTAGGAGCCTGCTTCTTCCTCTCCCACTCCCCCTGCTTGTGTTCCCTCTCTCGCTGGCTGTGTCTGTCAAATAAATAAATTAAATCTTTAAAAAAAAAAAAAAAGTTTTTTGGTTAATTCTTCTATTCCCTTTTTTTCTCTTACTCTGTTCCTTTGTAGTTTGATGATTTTCTGTATGATATGCTATGATTCCTTTCTCTTTATTTTTCTCTAAAAGCTTTTGTGTTTATCATGAGGTTTATAGAAAACGTAACAGTCTGTTTTAAGCTGATAATAACTAAACTTCAGATGTATATTAAAGCTCCCTCACTTCCGTATTTGTGTGTGTTTCATACTTCACTTATAAGTAACGTCTATACCCAGTGTGAGGCTTGAACCCACAACCCTGAGATCAAGAGTTTCACACTTCTCCAGCTGAGCCAGACAGGCACCCCCACATTTTCTGATCTCACAATTTTCATTTTCTCATTTTGTGCCTGTTACCAAGTTATTGTAGTTCTATTATAATCATATTTCTTCCACAAGAGAATTATAAGTGATTACCCACTACCATTAAATTAGAATTTTCTGAATTTATTTATATATTTCTCTTTACTAGTGAGATGTTTTCCTGTTACCAATATCTTTTCTTTTCAGTTTGAGGAATTCCCTTTAACATTTTTCGTAAGGCTGGTTTAGTGGTAACAAACTCCATAACTTTTGTTTGTCTGGAAAACTCCATCTTTCTTTAATTTCGAAGGACAACTTTGCTGGTAGAGTATTCTTCGTTGGGAGGTCTTTCTCTGTTAGCACTTGAAATATATTGTGCTACTCTTTTCTAGCCTGCAAAGTTTCTGCTGAAAAATATGCTAACAGTCTTATGGCGGGTTCTTTTGTGAATAACAAGTTGTGTTTCTCTTGCTGCTTTTAAGAGTCTCTCTTTGTCTTTAACTTTGACAAATTCCATGCTCTTTCCCCACATCTTGCCATAAGTATTTCTTCTATCTGGCTATTCCTGAACTATATCCATTTAAAATAAAACTGTAATCAAGTAGGTAAAATGTTTCTCTGAGTTCTGTGAGCTCCTCTAACAAATCAGTTGAACTGGAGGAGGGCCTCAATGGAACCAACCATGTGATTAGAAGGTTGGAACTTTCAGTCCCACCCCCTTAACTTCCTGGAGAGAAGAGGAACTAGCAGTTGAATCAATCAATAATAGCCAGTGATTTAATCACACCTACATAATAAATCTTCCATAAAAACCAAAGGGACCAAGTCTGGAGAGCTTTCAGGTTGGTGAACACATGGAGATTTGGGAGAGTGGCACTCTTAGAACATAGAAATTCCATGCTCTTTCCCCATATCTTGCCATAAGTATTTCTTCTATCTGGCTATTCCTGAACTATATCCATTTAAAATAAAACTGTAATCGAGTAGGTAAAATGCTTCTCTGAGTTCTCTGAGCTCCTCTAACAAATCAATTGAACCGGAGAAGGGCCTCAATGGAATCTCCAATCTATACCCAGTTGGTCAGAAGCACAGGTGACAACTGGGACTTGCTGTTGGTGACTGAAGTAGGGGGCAGGAACAGTTTTGTAGGAATCTAACATTATCTCCAGTTAGATACTGTCATAAACGAGTTTAATTGTATGACACTAGTTGTAGGACACCCAGCTAGTTTTGGAGAATTGCTTGGGGGTGGGAGGGCAGATACATCAGAATCAGATAAAAAATCAATAAGAAAACATTGGTCTTAAACGATACATTAGATGAGATGGACTTAATAGGCGGAACATGTTACAGAACATACCATCTAACAGCGCAAAAATATACAGCCCACATAGATCATTCTCCAGGACAGACCATGTTAATCCACAAAATAAGTCTTAAAATTAAGAAGACTGAGATCATATCAAGGATCTCTTCCAACTACAATGGCATAAAACTAGAAATCACGGGGTGCCTGCGTGGCTCAGTTGGTTAACATTCGACTCTTGGTTTCAGCTCAGGTCATGAGGTCATGATCTCAGGGTCATGAGATCAAGCCCCCCCCCCCACCGTCAGGCTCCACACTCAGAGTGGAGTCTATTTGAGATTCTCTCTCTCCCTTTCCCTTTGCCCCTCTCTCTCTGCTCATGCATATTCTCTAAATAAATAAAATCTTAAAAAAAAAAAAAAAGACCTAGAAATCACTTCCAAGAAGGAAACTGGAAAACACAGTTATGTGGAGACTAAACAATATCCTCCTGAACAACCAACAGGTCAAAGAACAAATTAGAAACAAAATAAAAACATATTTTGAGACAAATGAGGAGGAAAACACAACATACAAAAACTTATGGGATGCAGCAAAGCAGTTCTCGGTAGCAATAAATGTCTATATTAAGAAAAAGAGAGCTCAAGAAAACCACCTAACTTTACACCTCAAGGAGCCAAAACAAAACAAACTAAGCCCAAAGTTAGCAGAAACAAGTCTATAGCACAGAGAGTGAAAATAAGTGAAATAGATGCTAAAAAGGAGAAAAGATCAACGAAAATAGGAGTTGAGTTTTTGAAAAGATAAAATTAACCCACCATTATCTACATTTATCAAGAAAAAGAATGAAACTAAAAATGGAAGAAAAGACATTACAACTGACATAATACAAATAAAAAGCATCATAAGAAACTACTATGAACAATTATAAACCACAAATTGGACAACTGAGAAGAAATGGATAATTTCTTAAAACACACAATCTACCAAAACTGAATAATGAAAAAATAGAAAATCATAACAGACCAATACTACTAGGAGACTGCATCAGTATTCAAAAATCAACCAATAGAGAACAAAGACTTGATGGCTATACTGGTGAATTCTGCCATGCATTTAGAAAATAACTAGCATCAATCCTTCTCAAGCTCTTCCAAAAACAGAAAAGGAGAAAACACTTCCAAACTCATTTTACCAGACCAGCATTACCTTGATACAAAAACCAGACAAAGACATACAAGGAAAGAAAATTACAGGCCAATATACCTGTTGAACATCAATGCAAAAATCTTCAACATATTATCAGCAAACCAAATTTAACATAATGGTAAAAAGATCCTTCACTATGATCAAGCCGGATTCATGCCAGGGATGCAATGATGCCTCACCAATATGCAAATCAATGTGATAAACCACGTTAACAAAAGGAAGCTGAAAAATCGTATGATCATTTCAATAGCTACAAAAAAAGCATTTGCCAAAATTCAACATCCTTTCATCATAAAAACTTTTAACAAACTTTAACAAAGTGAGTCAGAGAGAACGCACCTCAACATAATAAAGGGCATAGATGACATGCTCATAGCTAATCTCACATTCAACGGTGAAACACTGAAACCTTTTCCTCTGTGATCAGAAACAAGGGTGCCCACTCTCATAACTTTCATTCAACATATCAAGCCCTAGCCAGAGCAATCAGGAAAGAAAAAGAAATGAAGAACATCCAAAACAAAAAAGAGCAAGTAAAATTGTATTTCTTTTCAGATAACGATATATATGGAAAACCCTAAAGACTCCACCAAAACAAACAAATTCAGTAAAGTTACAGGATATAATATCAATATACAAAAATCAGTTGTTTCTATACATTAACAACAACCTATCAAAAAGTGAAATTAAGAAAACAATCCTACTTACAACAGCAGCCAAAAAAAAAAAAAAAATAGAATAAATTTAACCAAGGAGACGAAACATCTGTATACTGAAAACTCTAAGACACTGACGAAAGAAATTGAAGAATACACAAATAATGGTGAGACATTTCATGCTTATGGATAGGAAGAATCAATATTGTTAAAATGTCCATACTATTCAAAACAATCTACAGATTCAATGCAATCCCCATCAAAATTCCAATAGACTTTTTCACAGAAATAGAACAAACAATCTTAAAATTTGTATGGGACCACAAAAGACCCCAAATAGCCAAGGTAATCTTGAAAATAAAGAATAAAGCTGAACGCATCACACTCAATTCAAACTATACAGATTTTCCTCAACTTACAATAGGGTTACATTCTGATAAAGACATTGTAAGTTGAAAATGTTGTAGCTGAAAATGCATTTAATACACCTAAGCTACCAAATTTCACACTTACCCTAACCTACCTGAAGCATACTCAGAACACTTTACATTAGCCTACAGCTGGGAAAAATAATCTAACACAAAGCCTAATTTATAATAAAGTGTTGAATATCTCATGTAACTTATATGCTGTACTAAACATGAACAAAGGAATGGCCGTATGGGTAGAGAATGGTTGTTATTTGTTCATTGTTTACCCTCCTGATTGCATGGCTGACTGGGAGCTACAACATGCTGCAACTGCCTAGCATCCTGAGAATCATACTACATATCACTAGCCCAGAAAAAGATCAAAAGTCAAAATGCAAAGTATGGTTTCTACTGAATGCATACTGCTTTTGCATCATTATAAAGTCAAAAAATCTTAAGTCAAACCATCATCAGTCAGGAACCATCTATATTACAAACCTATGGCAATCAAATGGTATGGTACTGGCATAAACGTAGACATGTAGACTGAGATTCTGGGATAAAATAGCTGAGCATGCATATATGGTCAATTTTATGACAAAAGAGCCAAGAAAATATAATGGTGAAAGGACAATAAATTGTCCTAAAATAAATGGTAGGGAAAACTGAATGGTCACATGCAAATAATGAAATGAAAGTGGACCCCTATCTTACACCATACACAAAAATTCATTCAAAATGACTTGAACATCAGACCTGAAAACATAAAAGTGCTAGAAGAAAACACAGGGGGTAAGCTCATTGACACTGGTCTTGGCAATAAATTGTTTGGATTAAACCAAAAACAAAGACAACAAAAGCAAAAATAAATAGAACTCCATCAAACTGAAAAGCTTCTGCACAGCAAAAGAAATCATCAACAAAATGAAAAGGCAACCTAAAGAATGGCAAGAAGTATTTACAAATGTTATATCTGATAAAGTGTAAATATACACAATCTATAAGGAATTCAGACTACTCAATAACACACAAAACAAAACAAAACAAAACAAATTAACTCAATTTAAAAAGAGGCAAAGAGGCAGCTCATCCTGCCCACGACTCATGGCAGTAGCAGGACACTTAGCTCACTTCATCCCAAAGATACAACTAGGTAACACCAACATCAGCGTAAATAACCCAGAGAGGCAAGAGTAGCAGAACAGACTCACCACAGTTAAATGTAGAAAAGAGGCACATCAAAGAGGGAAGGAAGGGCAGAGATGCAGTCCAGAGCTAAATGGACCTGTGGGACTCTGCCTGGGAGGGAGGGACACTGCCCATGAGAAGAGGGGAGAGGAAAGGACCCCAAACCAGGCACCCCAGGCATAGGAGACCCACACTGGGACAAAGAATCCCCACAATATTTGGCACTGAAAACCAGAGGCACATAATTTCATGAGTTCTTACAGTCAGGGGGGCTTAACATCTAGAACTTTCTAAATGAGTTGGCTTGGCTCTGGGAGAGCCAGGAGGGCAAGAGGAAACTGAGTCCCCACCCTTAAAGACACAGCACAACAGCCTAGTGATGATAGAGCACAGAAGTAGTGGTTTGAAAAAATACCTGGGGTATTTGGGAGGGAGATCTGTTTACTAATTTCAGAGTGTATGCTGGAGGGATAGGATCACTAGATTTCTCTGGGAACAAAAGATCTGGAAGGTGCCATTTCCCTCCCCAAACCTGCAACCTAGATCCTTAGACACCTGCAGGAACCAACACAGTGTCAATACTAGCTACTTAACTTGCCAACAGCATACCTACCCTTGCATTCTCCTGCCCAACTGCTCCCTCCAATACACCCTTAGCCAGATCCATCCAAAGTGGTGCCACAAGCCTGGCAGTGTGAAAGCAGCCCCAACAGGGGCCAATACCACTCCAGAGTGACTACTGCCCCAGGGAAAGGGAAGGATAACCACACACACTAGTAAGACTATGGCCCCAGCAGTAGGCTGGGGAAAGGCATCTGGTTTGACAGCAGGCTCCGCCCACCAACAAAAGCTTCTCAGGGGACAACACAGGGAAAGTACCCTGCAGTTCAGTGCTACTGCATCCCTGGAAAATGCCTGGCCTAACTCAAATCAAGACCAAGGCAGCTCAAGACAGTCCCACAAAAAACACAGGGAACTAACCCTGCCCACAATAGGCAAAGGGAGCCACTTCAGATGACTGAAGCAAACACTGGCTCAGCCACAACAGCAGGTGAGATACGCACACACACACACAACACCCCTGAAGTGCCAGGTTCTACTAAATAGGAGATGCTGCCCTGCAGGGCATTACAGAAACCTCTTCTTCATAAGGCCACTACTTTTAAGAGTAGGGGGTGTAGCTTACATACAGAAACAGACACAAGGAGTTAGACAAAATGAGAAGACAGAGAAATATGTCCCAAATGAAAGAAAAGGACAAAATCACAGCCAGAAAGCTAAATTAAACACATAATACGCCTGATAGAGAATTTAAACTAATGGTCATAAAGATACTCACTGGACTTGAAAAAAGAGTGGAGGACCTAGTAAGACCCTTAACAAAAAGACAGAAAAATGTAAAAACAAAAAAAAAGGGGGGGGGGATGCCTGGGTAGCTCAGTCAGTTAAGCATCTGCCTTTGGCTCAGGTCATGATCTTAGGGTCCTGGAATTGAGTTCTACATCGGGTTCCCTGCTCAGGGGGCCTGCTTCTCCCTCTGCCTGCTACACTCCCCCTTCCTGTGCACTCACTCTCTCTGTCAAGTTCTATTAAAAACTAAAAAGATAAATAAAAGCTAAAAAAAAACCATAAAAAAGAACCAATCAGGGATGAAGAATCAGTATTTAAAAATTAAAAGTACACTAAAGGTAATAAACAGTTGACTAGAGAGAACAGAAGAACAAATCAGCAACCTGGAAGACAAAGCAATGGAAAGCAATCAAGCTGAATAGGAGAGAAGAAAAAATAATAAAAATGAAAATAGACTTAGGGAATGCAGCAACACCATCAAGTGTAATAACATTTGCATTACAGGGATACCAGAACGAGAAGACAAAGAAAAGAGTGCAGAGAATTTAATTGAAGAAATTTTAGCTGAAAACTTCCAAATTTGGGAAAGGAAACAGAAATACTGATCCAGGAGGCACCAAGAGTCCCCAACAAAATCAACGCAGGAGGTCCACACCAAGACACGCAGCAATTAAAATGGTAAAAAGTAGTGATATAAAGACAATTTTTAAAGCAGCAAAAGGAAACAGCTGCATACAAGGGAAATCCCATAAGGTTATCAGCTATTTTTCAGCAGAAACTTCACAGGCCTGAAGGCAGTAGCATGACATATTCAATGTACTGAAAGAAAAAAACCTGCAACCAAGAATACTCTATCCAGCAAGGCTATCATCCAGACCAGAGGGAGAGATAAAGATCACTTCCCAGAAAAACGAAAGTTAAAGGAATTTATGACCACTAAATCAGCTCTATGAGAAATGCTAAAGGGGACTATAAGGATAACCACAAATCAAAACCCAGTAATAGATATGCAAAAACTAAAGAAAAACCCAAGGATATCACTGAAGCCAGGAAACCATGAGAAAAGAGAGCAAGAGAAGGAACAGAGACCTACAAAAACAACCATAAAACAAGTAACAAAATGGCAATTAAGTACATACCTATCAATAATTACTCTGAGCACAAATACATTAAACCCTCCAATCAAAATATACAGGGGGATGAAATGGGTTAAAAAAGCAAGACCCATCTATATGCTACTTATAATAGACTCATTTTAGACCTAAAGATACATGTAGATTGAAAGTGAAGGAATGGAGAAGGATTTATCATCCAAATGGAAGTGAAAAGAAAACTGGGGTAGCAATACTTATATCGGAAAAAAAGAGTCTTTAAAACAAAGACTCTAACAAGACAGAAAGAACAACATTACATAATCATAAAGGGAACAATCCATAAAGAAAATATAACAACTGTAAATTATGTATGGGAGCACCCAAATACATAAAGAAATTAATACAAACATAAAGGAAGGAATTGATCATAATACAATAATGGTAGGGGACTTTAACAACCCACTTACATCAATGGATAGATCATCCAAACAGAAAATCAACAAGGGAAGAGTGGCTCTGAATGACACATTGGACCATATGGATGTAAGATATATTCAGAACATGCCATCACCAAACAGGAGAATGTGCATTCTTTTCAACTGCATACAGAATATTCTCCAGAAGAGATCACATGTTAGGCTACAGAACAAAATTCAACAAATCCAAAAAAACTGAAGTTATTCCATGCATCTTTTCTGACCACAACACTACGAAACTAGAAATCAACCTCAGGAATAAATCTGGAAAGAATATAAACACATGGGGGTTAAATAACATGCTACTAAACAATGAATGGGTCAACCAAGAAATCAAAGAAAGCAAAAAAAATACATGTAGATAAATGAAAATGAAAACACAACAGTCCAAAATCTTTGGGATACAGCAAAAGCTGTTCTAGGAGAAAAATTCATAGCAATATAGACCTATCTCAAGAAGAAAGAAATATCTAAAATAAACCACCTAACCTTACACCTAAAGGAGCTAGAAAAAGAAGAACAAACAAAACCTACAACCAGTAGAAGGAAGGAAATAATAAAGATCAGAGCAGAAATCTAAAAAAAAAAAAAGAAAGAAAGAAAGAAACTAAAACAAACAAAACCAGTAGAACAGACCAATGAACACAGGAGCTGCTTCTTTGAAAAGATAAAAAATTGATAAACTTTTCAGCTGAATGACAAGGAAGAGAAATCCCCCCAACAAAGAAAAGATACAGTCTGTGGCCTCTGCCACAGAACTAATGGATATGGATATAACCAAATTGTCAGAAATGGAGTTCAGAGTAACAATGGTCAAGATGATGTGCAGGCTTGAAAAAAATATTAACAAAAATATGAATGAGAATACAGAATCTCTAAGGGCGGAAATGAGAGCGAATCTGGCAGAAATTAAAAATGTTATGAATCAAATGCAGTCTAAACTAGATGCTCTGATGGCCAGGGTAAATGAGGCAGAAAAACGAATTAGTGAATTGGAAGATGGGATGGTGGAAGAGAAGGAAAAAACAGAAACTTGGCTCAAAAAAAATCCAATCTCAAGAATGTAGATTACAGGAGATTCCTGACTCAATGAAATGTTCCAATGTCAGAATCATCAGCATCCCCGAGGGGGTGGAGAAAGAGAGAGGTCTAGAAGAGATATTTGAACAAATTGTAGCTTAGAACTTCCCTAGTCTGGCAAAGGAAACAAGCATTCGTATCCAAGAGGCAGAGAGGACCCCTCCCAAGTTCAATGAGAACAGACCTACACCACATCACATCATAGTGCAATTTGCAAATACTAGAACCAAGGATACAGTCTTGAAAGCGGCCAGGGGGAAGAAAATCCTCATGTACAGAGAGAGAAACATCAGAACGTCAGACCTGTCTACAGAAACCTGGCAAGCCAGGCAAGGCTGGCAAGGTATTTTCAGAGCTCTAACTGAAAAAAAAAAAAAAAAAAAAAAAAAAAAAAAAAAAAAAAAAACCACGCAGCCAAGGATCCTTTATCCAACAAGGCTGTCATTCAGAATTGATGGAGAGACAAAGACCTTGCAAAACCGGCAGAAACTGAAAGAGTATGTGACCACCAAGCCAGCCCTACAAGAAATATTAAGGGGCATTCTATAAAAGTAAAAAGACCCCAAGAGTGATACAGAACAGAAATTTACATTCTATAGAAACAAAGACTTCACAGGCAACATGACATCATTAAAATCATCTCTCTCAATAATCACTCTCAATGTGAATGGCCTAAATGCTCCCATAAACGCCACAGGGTTGCAGATTGGATAAAAAGACATGACCCGTCCATTTGCTGTCTACAAGAGACTCATTCTGAACCTAAAGATACATCCAGACTGAAAGTGAAGGGATGGAAAACCATTTTTCATGCCAATGGACCTCAAAAGAAAGCTGGGGTAGCAATTCTCATAACAGATTAGATTTTAAACTAAAGACTGTAGTTAGAGATACAGAAGGACACTATATTATTCTTAAAGGATGTATCCAACAAGTGGATATGACAATTATAAATATCTATGCCCCCAACAGGGGAGGAGCTAGATACACAAACCAACTCTTAACCAGAATAAAGAGACATATAGATAATAAGACGCTAATAGTAGGGGAACTCAACACTCCACTCTCAGCATTAGACAGATCACCTAAGCAGAAAGTCAACAAAGAAACAAGAGCTTTGAATGACATACTGGACCAGATGGACCTCATAGATAACTGAGGACTTCAGAGGGGAGGGAGGTGGGGGAATGGGATAGACCGGTGATGGGTAGTAAGGAGGGCACGTATTGCATGGTGCACTGGGTGTTATACACAACTAATGAATCATCAAGCCTTACATGGGAAACTGGGGATGTACTGTATGGTGACTAACATAATATAATAAAAAATCATTAAAAAAAAAAAAAAGTTGTAAAAGAGATGAGACAAAAAAAAAAAATACAGAACACTACACCCCAGAACAACAGAATACTCATTCTTTTCGAATGCACATGGAACTTTCTCCAGAATAGACCATATACTGGGTCACAAAACAGGTCTCAACTGATACCAAAAGACTGAGATTTGCCCTGCATATTCTCAGACCACAATGCTTTGAAACTGGAACTCAATCACAAGGAAAAATTTGGAAGAAACTCAAACACTTGGAAACTAAGAACCATCCTGCTCAAGAATGATTGGGTAAACCAGGAAATTAAAAATCAGATTAAGCAATTTCTGGAGACCAATGAGAATGAAAACACATTGGTCCAAAACCTATGGGACACTGCAGAGGTGGTCCTAAGGGGAAAATACATAGCCATCCAAGCCTCACTCAAAAGAATAGAAAAAAACAAAATGCAGTTTTTATATTCTCACCTCAAGAAGCTGGAGCTGGAACAGAAGAACAGGCCTAACCCATGCACGAGAAGGCAGGTGATCAAGATTAGAGCAGAGATCAATGATTTACAAACCATGAGCACAGTATAGCAGATCAACAGAACTAGAAGCTGGTTCTTTGAAAGAATAAATAAGATCAATAAGCCACTGGCCAGACTTATTCAAAAGAATAGAGAAAGGACCAAAATTAATAAAATTATGAATGAAAGGGGAGAGATCAAAACCAACACCAATGAAATAGGAAGGATCATTGGAAACTTTTATCAACAACTTTATGCCAATAAATTAAACAACCTGTAAGAGATGGATGCCTTCCTGGAAACCTATAAACTACCAAGACTCAAACAGGAAGAAACTGATTATTTAAACAGACTGATTAATTATGAAGAGATTGAAGCAGTGATCAAAAACCTCCCCAAAAACAAGAGTCGAGGGCCTGACGGATTCCCCAGGGAATTCTACCAAACATTCAAAGAAGAAATAATACCTGTTCTCCTGAAGCTGTTTCAAAAAATAGAAACAGAACGAAAACTACCAAACTCATTCTATGAGGCCAGTATTACCTTGATCCCCAAACCAGGTAAAGACCCCATCAAAAAGGAGAATTACAGACCAATATTCCTGATGAATATGGACGCCAAAATTCTCAACGAGATCCTAGCTAATAGGATCCAAAAGTACATTAAAAGTATTATCCATCAAGACCAAGTGGGATTCATACCTGGGATACAAGGGTGATTCAACATTCACAAATCGATCAGTGTGATAGATCATATCAACAAGAAAAGAGACAAGAACCATATGATCCTCTCAACTGATACAGAAAAAGCATCTGACAAAATACAGCATCCTTTCCTGATTAAAACCCTTCAGAGTGTAGGGATAGAGGGTACATTCCTCAATTTCATAAAAACCATCTATGAAAAACCTACAGAGAATATCATTCTCAATGGGGAAAAGCTGAAAGCCCTTCCTTTAAGATCAAGAACACGACAAGGATGCCCACCCTCGCCATTATTATTCACATAGTACTAGAAGTCCCTGCAACAGCAATCAGACAACAAAAAGGGATAAAGGTATCCAAATTGGCAAAGAAGTCAAACTGTCTCTCTTCACAGATGACATGATACTTTATGTGGAAAACCCAAAAGACTCCACCCCCAAACTACTGGAACTTATAGAGCAATTCAGTAACGTGGCGGATACAAAATCAATGCTCAGAAATCAGTTGCATTTCTACCCACTAACAATGAGACTGAAGAAAGAGAAATTAGGGAATCCATTCCATTTACAATAGCACCAAAAATCATTCGTTATCTCGGAATTAACTTAACCAGAGACGTAAAGGATCTATATTCTAGAAACTACAGATCACTCTTGAAAGACATTGAAGAAGACACAAAAAGATGGAAAAATATTCCATGCTCATGGATAGGAAGAATAAACATAGTTAAAATGTCTATGCTACCCAGAGCAATCTACACTTTCAATGCCATCCCGATCAAAATACCAATGATATTTTTCAAAGAACTGGAACAAACAGCCCTTAAATTTGTGTGGAACCAGAAAAGGCCCCGAATCGCCAAGGAATTGTTGAAAAGGAAAAACAAAGCTGGGGGCATCACAATGCCGGATTTTGAGCTGTACTACAAAGCTGTGATCACAAAGACAGCATGGTACTGGCACAAAAACAGACACATAGACCAATGGAACAGAATAGAGACTCCAGAAATGGATCCTCAACTTTATGGGCAACTACTCTTTGACAAAGCAGGAAAAAAACATCCAGTGGAAAAAAGACAGTCTCTTCAATAAATGGTGCTGGGAAAATTGGACAGCTATATGCAAAAGAATGAAACTTGACTACTCTCTCACACCATACGCAAAGATAAACTCCAAATGGATGAAAGACCTCAATGTGAGACAGGAATCCATCAAAATCCTAGAGGAGAACACAGGCTGCAACCTCTTTGACATCGGCCACAGCAACTTTTTTCATGACACATCTCCAAAGGCAAGAGAAACAAAAGAAAAAATGAACCTGTGGGACCTTCATCAAGATAAAAAGCTTTTGCACAGCCACGGAAACAGTCAAAAAAACTAAAAGGCAGCCCACAGAATGGGAGAATATATTTGCAAATAACACTACAGATAAAAGACTGAATCCAAGATCTATAAAGAACTTCTCAAACTTAATACATGAGAAACAAATCAAAAAACGGGCAGAAGATATGAACACTTTTCCAATGAAGACATACAAATGGCTAACAGACACATGAAAAAATGTTCAAAATCATTAGCCATCAGGGAAATTCAAATCAAAACCACACTAAGATACCACCTTATGCCAGTTAGAATGGCAAAAATTGACAGGACAAGAAACAACATATGTTGGAGAGGATGTGGAGAAAGGGGATCCCTCTTACACTCTTGGTGGGAATGCAAGTTGGTACAGCCACTTTGGAAAATAGTGTGGAGGTCCCTTAAAAAGTTAAAAATAGAGATACCTTATGATCCAGCAATTGCACTACTGGGTATTTACCCCAAAGATACAGACATAGTGAAGAGAAGGGCCATATGCACCCCAATGTTCATAGCAGCATTGTCCACAATAGCTAAATTGTGGAAGGAGCCAAGATGCCCCTCAACAGATTACTGGATTAAGAAGATGTGGTCCATATCTACAATGGAATATTACTCAGCCATCGGAAAGAACGATTTCACAACATTTGCAGCAACATGGATGGGACTGGAGGAGATTATGCTAAGTGAAATAAGTCAAGCAGAGAAAGACAATTATCATATGGTTTCACTCATTTATGGAACATAAGAAATAGCAGGAAGATCATTAGAAGAAGGAAGGGAAGAATGAAGGGGGGGTAAACAGAAGGGGGAATGAACCACGAGAGACAGACTATGGACTTTGGGAAACAAACTGAGGGCTTCAGAGGGGAGGGGAGTGGGGGATTGGGATAAGCCGGTGATGGGTATTAAGGAGGGCATATATTGCATGGAGCACTGGGTGTTATATGCAAATAATGAATCATGGAACACTACATCAAAAACTAAGGATGTACTGTATGGTGACTAACATAACGTAATAAAAGTTATAAAAATAAATAAATAAAAATAAATAAAATAAAAATTTTAAAAAGAGGTGCAATGTATATACAATAGAATACTATGCAATCATAAAAAATAATGACATGGATGCATCTAGACAGTATAATGCTAAGTGAAATAAGTCAGTCATAGAAAGACAAATACCATATGATTCCACTCATATGTAAAATTTAAGAAACAAAAAGAGACAAAGTCAAAAACAGACTCTTAGCTATAGAGAACAAACAGATGGTTACGAGAGGGGAGGAAGGTGAGGAAAGTAAAATAGGAGGAAGGAGAGGAAAGTAAAATAAGTGAAAGGGATTAAGTGCACACTGTCATCATGAGCACCGAGTAATGCAGAGAATTGCTGAATCACTATCCTGTACACCTGAAACTAATATAACACTACGTTAACTATACTGGAATTAAAATTTTAAAATGATAGGGGTGTCTGGCTGGCTCAGTCAGTAAAGCATGTGACTCTTAATCTTGAGGTCATGAGTTCAAGGCCTGCATTGGACATGGAAACTACTTAAAATAAAAAATGAATAAATAAATAAAAATTTTAAAACATAGGCAAAGAACCTAAACAGATACTTTCCAAAGACGACGTACAAATGGTTAACAAGTGCGTGCAAAAGGCGCTCAGCATCACTGATCATCAGGGAAATGCAAATCAAAACCACAATGATTTATCACCTTACCCCTAGGAAGAATTTAACAAAGAGAAAAGAAATAATAAATGCTGGGGAAGAAGTAGAGAAAAGGGAACCCTTCTGTACTGTTGGTGGGAATGTGAATCAGTACAGCCACTATGGAAAGCCACTGAGCCAGTATGGAGTTCCCTCAAAAACTTAGAAATAGAACTACCACATGATCTAGCAATACCACTTCTGAGTACATATCCAAACAGAATTCAGTATCTCAAAGAGATAGTTCTAGGGGCACCTGGGTGGCTCAGTCGTTAAGCATCTACCTTCCACTCAGGGCGTGATCCCAGGGTCCTGGGATCGGGCCCCGCATTGGGCTCCCTGCTCCACTGGGAGCCTGCTTCTTCCTCTCCCACTCCCCCTACTTGTGTTCCCTCTCTCACTGGCTGTCTGTCAAATAAATAAATAAAATCTTTTTTTTTTTTAAAAAAAGGAGATAATTCTACTCCCATGTTCACAGCAGCATTATTCACAATAGCCAAGATATGAAAGCAACCTACGTGTCTGTCAATAGAGGAATGGATCAAGAAAATGTGGTGTATTGTTGTGTATATGTGTTGTGTACACACACACACACACACACACACTGGAATATCATTCAGCCTTTAGAAAGAAAAAACATCAAACCACATTATGCCCTCTAGATGAACCTAGAGGGCATAATGATAAATGATAGGCAGGACAGAGAAAAATACCACATGGCATCACTTATATGGGAATCTTTTTAAAAGTCAAATTCATAGGAACAGAGACTAGAAAAGTGACTGATGGAGGTTTTGGGAAATAGAGAAAGATTTTTTAAAGGCTAAAAAGTTTTTCAGATGAATGAGGTGGAGGATCTAATGTATAACATGTCAACTATAGTTGACAATATTGTAAAATATAACTGAAATTTACTGAGAGATTTTAAATGGTCTCACCAAAAGAAATAATGTGTGGTGATGGATGTGATAACTTGATTATGGGAATCCCTTCACAATGTACACTCTAAATATCTTACAATTTGTCAATTTTACCTCAATAAAGCTAGAAAAAATAAGATACCAAAGGGAGAACATAGACCCTAAATAAAGGGGGAACTAGAATTTTACACCTGACAAAGAAAAATGTGCACATAATTAAAGACAGTTTGCCACTGTATAATATGAATCCCCAGAAGTTATTTGTTACTTTGACAACTGCAATATTAAGTATGTAGCTAACTACCATTAAGAATGTAGCTAACCAGCAATTACCATGTTACTCAGGAAAATGGATTTTTAGAAAAATGTATTGCAACCATCTCTTTCAATAGAAGAACGAACAATATTAGTTGCCATTATAGCTACATGCTAGAAGAAAATCAGTAGTAGATCATAACCTGTTCATAGAACACTCTATAAATTATCAAATCTGGAAAGCAGGAATATAGATATTTGTTACATTATTCATTGTAAGAAAGAATAAAGTATAATAGAGAGGTGTAAAAAGGTTAAGGGAAGGAAAGAAATTAAGAGATGGGGAGAGAAGGAGGAAAAAGGATAAGGGGTGAGAAAAGAGAGACAAAGCAATGCACAAAGAAATAAAAGCATGCTGGGGTGCGCCTGGGTGGCTCAGTCGTTAAGCTCAGTCGTTAAGCGTCTGCCTTCGGCTCAGGGTGTGATCCCAGAGTCCTGGGATCAAGCCCCACATCGGGCTCCTCCGCTGGGAGCCTGCTTCTTCCTCTCCCACTCCCCCTGCTGTGTTCCTACTCTCTCTGGCTGTCTTAAAAAAAAAAAAAGAAAGAAAAGAAAGAAAAGAAAGAAAAGAAAAGAAAAGAAAAGAAAAGAAAAGAAAAGAAAGAAAGAAAGAAAGAA